>NC_135656.1:68789950-70076181 GCF_964188315.1 Podarcis muralis | reverse complement strand
ATGGCTGGCACACAAGCTTCCTGGAGACATCTGACTGGTCAATATTAGAAATGTGTTGCCAGTCTAGATGGACTTTAGATTTGGATTGCTTGCTTACTACTGCCTCTCAGCTTTCCTCCTTTCCCCTTAGGTGGCTCAAGGATGGGGCTCTGCTTCCTGGACAATAACAATTCTGCTGGAATTCCACTCCACCTGCCAACTGTTGTCCAGCTGCCCTAGGAAATCCTGGCATGGTCTTACCTCTTCTTTGGCTTGCTATCGGTGCCCATTTATTGACCAATGGATCCACATTGCAGAGAACTACCCTACTCTAATGATCATATCATGGTGGAAGCAGCCAATATAGTGACCTTATATTTCCAAGGCACATCTCAGCCCTTCCCAGAGCATGCTAGCCTGCTCCAGTACTCTAACAACACACAGTGGGAGACTCTCTACCACAATGGGATGTATCTATGGATACTTGGCGTTGAGGAGCCCATCAACTCAGTAATGGGTGAGTTCTCTCTCACACAGGGCTCCAGATATGGGGCCCTTACATGTTATCTACTTTCCATCCCTCAGTCTCAAGTGGTTTTCTTTATGGGGAATATCTGCACTTGCTCTGAATACTGGGCTGCTGCAATCTATCCTTGCTGTTCCTCTAACACTTCAGCTAAGTAGGTGGGCTGAGTCTCGAGAAGCTGAGGCACCTTCTGTCTGCCTCCCAGGTATCGTTTCCTGACTGGCTCTTGGCTGCAAGTTACAGATTTCTGTGTACTATGACTAGCCCTCTCCATCTGCTCCACTCAGAAAGACCAACTTCATCCAGACTCCTCCCTCAAGCGCCATCTATCAGCAGCCGCTCCATCAGGCTCTAGGAGAGGAAGAGATAGAACTTCAGACCATCCCCATCAACTCTGCTGAAAGTCCAGCAACCTTGGATGCTCCCTTTGCAAAATCTCTCCATTTTGATGAGAGCTTGTGCCCGAGCTTGCTTCTTTACTGTTATCCTGCTCGCTCCCTTTGCAAGTAGCCATGGATAAGTAAGTCCCCCAGAACTAGTGTGCTGCTGCTGCTGCAGCTATGGCTGTGGCAGGCACCCAGGAGCCTGCAGAAGGTAGGAGCTGCAGCACATCAATTATTGAGGCAGTGAGCTGGGCTCTCTGACAGCCAAGCCATCTATAATACATGAAGGCAGGGAAACAGGAGAGGGAGAGATGGGGTCCTGACTCATACAGGCTTCACGTTCAATGGGCACTCAGCAGATAAGTTAGGCCACTTTTCTCTCAAGGCCTGGCTGTTTAGGAATGGAGCAGAGAGGAGAGATGAGCTCGAGGACGGGGGGGGGGGGGGAGATGATGAAAAGTACTTCTGTGATACAAAGTACAAAGCAAACTAATTTACCAAACTATTTATTCTAATGCCACAGACCAAGAGAAGGGAGAGTAGAGCTGTAAGGGAAGATCAAATGCAAAGCACAGCTGATTTCCTTAGCTCAGCACAATGAGGTTCTGTTGACAGCCGCTCAAGCCTGTGATTTATTTAGAGGATAAAACTCCAGCCAAACCTTTGTTCAATATTTAGTAACTTTCTTGCTCAGGAAAGAGTAGCAGCAGGTCCATGATAAGCAGGTGGGAACCTGCCAGTGCTGCTGGAGCTGAGAAGAGGCTGGGCTGGGCTGTGTGGTGAGAAACAGACATTACTCAGTGAGCAGCCAGTGTCCCCCAATTCCAGTCCTCAGATACACATCCAGTGTTTCTGGGCTCATCAGGTCTTGCTCATAAACAGATTCCCAATTACAATCCCCATAGATAAATATTATCTATCAGTAAAAGGAATCTTCCTAGACCTTTCAAATTCTGTATTATTTCTGTATCCACACTATGCTTCTAGATATGAGTTCTCAATCTGAAATCTCAGAATGTCCCTTCAGATTGCTGTTTTGAACTGGGAAGGATTCTTTTTGCACAGGGATTCATACCTCTTGCCCTAGTCCAGTCTTCATCTATGACTTTCATCCAGATTCCCTTTCAGTCTTGTTGCTGGTTTTGCTACTCAGGACAACATCATACATTATTGTGGGAAACTCAAAGAAAGCTAGAACTTATTCTGGCTCTCTGCCTGTGTAATTGCATGTATTTTGAAAACACATTTGTCTCATTCACACTTTCAAGGCAAATCTTAAAAAAATATATAATGCAGTAAAAGCACAGATAATTGGGAAGCACTGGTGTATGAGCACTCCAGTTGGAGAATAGCCTCTACCAAAGGCATCATGGACTTTGAAGAAGCACAAACTCTGGACAAAGCGGAGAAACAAGCTAAGAGGAAGGCATGTTTGGCAAACCCTCACGTAATCACATTCAGAATTTAAAAGTTGAATTTGAACTTGCATACTTTGCTGGAGTTTTATTCCCTAAGGACAGGAGGGGGAACTTTTTGTTGTTGTTGAAGGCCACATTCCCTCAGGAGTAATCTGTCAGAGCCAGCGGTGGCTGAGGCAACCCATATTCCTTCTCTGTCTCCTTCTTCCTCTCTCTCTCTTCCTGCCAACCCCCTTTCTCTTTTTTATATACATGATTTTTATTAAATTTTCTGTTTTACAATTTCAGATAAACATTCCACATACTTAAGATATCAATGACTTCCCTTCCTCTCTTTCCATGGTTCATTTTACATATATTATATCCCTGCATATTTTACAAAAACGATACCAATCAGTTTTCCATTATTACATCCATCAAAACTTATTTACACTGTTGACTTTATCTTAATGCTGCCAGCGTTTTCAGCTGTACACAATTATTCTCCACATAGTCAATAAATGTTTTCCAATCTTCTTTAAATGTACCGTATGTTCTTCTTGTTCTCTTATTCCATATGTTAAGTCTTCAAGTTATGCATATTCTGTCAACTTAAGTTGCCAATCTTCTTTGGTTGGGTCCTCACTCATTTTCCATTTCTGGGCTAAGAAAACATGGGCCACAGTTGTTGCACACATAAATAACCTTTTCTGACACCTGGAAATTTCAGTCTGAATTATCCCCAACAGAAAGGACTCTGATTTTGGAGGGAAGGTAATTTTAAACATTTTTTTCAATTCAATATAAATCATTTACCAATACTCCTTTACCCTTTTACATGTCCGTCCTTTTTCTTGTTTTCTCACTCCTTGGTTGTGTACACACCATACCTTTAAAGCACCCCTCCCAAGATTCCGGGAAATGTAGTTTCTTAAGACTGTTGGGAACTGTGAGTGGTTTAGATGTATAGTATCTCTGCACCTCTTGTCATCCACATGAATTTATGCTCAGGGCCACATGAAATTAGGCTGATAGCTGCAAACATTCCTCAAGCCACAGGCTGTCCACCCTGGACATAGGACATCACACTCAGTTTCTTTCATTCTGCACCCTTTTATCCATGACACAATGCTTAAAAGCCTCTCAGTTATAAACATTCTCAAGGCTATTTCATGACGAACAACAGAAAATGTTTCTTTCTCCAGTTACTTCCTCAACATCTTGGGGTATAAAAAATGGTGAGTATTTTCAGCACTTCCTGAGGCCTTCAATGTATTAGATCAAATGATGTGGAGTAAGGCATTGTAATCCAGATTTGGACAGATGGTGTCATATTTAAATTTATTGGAAAACAGCTGCGTTTATGTTTGGAGAGCAATTAATTAGAGATCTATTCTGTGCCAGTGATGATGCTCTGATAATTCACCCCCGATGATATTTAGAGCTCTACTGCTCAGAAACTGCAGAACATATTGGCCTAAGTACGAGTTGACAGAAAGCAGGGGTACTTACACAGTGGGCTCCAAGATCTAGTTACATTCCTTCTCATGACTTATCATTCATTTGTGCATGTTGAAAAGTTCATATTTTGCCTTGGCAGAATTCTCTTCAAGCATGCTACTAACACGGATGAAATTAGCTGCAGGGTTTTGAAAGCACCTGTTCTTTCTGGAACCTGAACTAAAGAACTCTGAAGTAGGTACAAAGCCTCAATGGAAAGTTATTTGTTTGCATTAAAGGTTACCTTTTACTGTTGCTGTTATCCTGATAAATATTCAGGATGCACAAATTTGAGCTCCCCTGAGCACCATACCCATGGGTTGTTCAACCACATGTGACTCTTTTATGGGAAATGTCAGATTTGCTGTCAACATCTCAAGAACAGAGAACTATGCAGGAAGGTTGTCTCCTAATACTAATCTAATGTATTCACAATACTGTCTGCATTTATTTGTGATGGCTTGGTATCAAATGTCCCTGCTACCAACCAAGGGCACAAAACAGGTCACGTTCCTTTTCCTTGCTGTATCTTAACTGCACACTCTGCAGGTGGTGGCTTTTGAAAAGGATCTCTTCCCCTGCTATGAAACTCCAGCCTAGAGGAGAATATTTTTTTTAACCCCCTTAAGGGGAAAGGCTGGCTTACAATACCCACTTTGGATGTTAAAGTTGCATAGCATTGCACCTTTAACTGCAAAACTCCAGCTGATGTCTCAAGCAGCCGTGCGTTGCTTTAGTTGCCAGCCAACCATTGTATGAAGCAAGCAGGGCTATTTATACCAAGCGGAGCCATGAAAGCTTTTAAGCTCACACATGCCTGAGAGGGAGTTTTTATGTTATTTTATTTGTTTGTACTGCGAACATTCAGATTTGTGTTTACAGTCTGACAGGAGCAAGGAGGAAAATAGGGAACTGTTCTCCACTGAGGGTTACTGCTGCAAGAGTGTCCCCACTCTGAACCCAAGTTTGAGCCATTACTCTCTGAATCTGAAATTGGCTCTCTCGTCCGGCTTCCCCTAAATCAGCATTGTGCACCATAAGTCCACATATCAGTTTAGTTACAGCAGGGATTGGTAACCCATGGCACACTCCATCAGTCTGCTGTGCTCCAGATGTTCTTGGATCACAACACCATCAGCCTAGCCAGCACTGAGTTCAACAACATCTGGAGGGTACCAGGTTGGCAAAAGCTGCTCTAGATTTTGCTGGTACAACTCCCATCATCCCTGGCAGGGGCTGATGGGAGTTAGAGTCCCGCAACATCTGGAAGACCAAAAGTTCACCATCTCGGCTTCGCATAAACAACCATCTTAAATGGATGTGCTGCTTGGGAGTGATGGGTCTGGAATGGCTTTTGCAAAAAAACACTTCTACTTGCTTGTACACTTTTAGTTGGAGTGACATATCCTGGGGAGAAAAATCAGTCTCATTTAATACATTAGCCTTCAGCAACATCTCCAATTAAAGAAGAGACCAGGGACTCTTTGTCAGAAACAGTTAAGACAAAAGGGAAATTTTAATGCCTCTGTCATTTTAAAATACAACTGGATGAACATCTTTAGAGTTGCTTTTGATATGATGGAGAACATTTTTTTGCACATGACTGTCAGGGCACTTTTGAGTCTCTTTTGCACGATTTGTGCAAATGTTCTTAATGTGGGATGGAGAGCAGAAAAGAGACACTTTAAAAATTAAATGTACATTCTAGTCAACATCTGCATTCAAAAAGAGCAAAACTTTTTTTTCCAGTGAAAAAGCCATCTCTGTGTTAAGGAGTAAAAGTAGATAATAGCCCATTTTTAGGTAGGGGACTATTAGCTTGACATTTCTATTCTTCTAAATTGTGTTTCTCCCATTTTCAGTAGTGAGGTGTTTTCCTTAACCAGAACCATAAGTGAACTAGCAGTGGCAGGGAGGTGAATCCCTCTTGTCTAGTCTGGTAGGTAGGCACCAGCTATTGCATTTCAGAAACTTTTAGAATCAAGTTGCATTTTGGACATAGCTTTGCTGACTTTTGGCAACCTGCTATGGCTTCCCTTCGGCTCTAGTCGTGGGCACTGTTGTGAATTACTGCATTTTTCAGCAGCGGTGGTGCCACCATAAAGAACTTCATGGAAGCACTATGAACCTCGGGCTGCTTTTCAGCAGTTTGGAAGAGCTGCTGTAATTTAGTCATGTACATGCTGCTAGCGCATGAGTCAGAGCTGTTTCGCCGTCTCATGGACTCAGCCAACAAGACAAGCTAAGCCAAGTGTCTTCTTGCTTGTAATGCACCAGTCTAAGCTCTCCCTGGATTTTCAGAATAGCTGTAAAATGAATAGTTCCCGATTTAGCACTGAGTGTCTCCAATTGTCCAGTCTTACAGCTAGTCATGTCCAGCAGCTGATTGTTTGGACAGGGATGTGCATTCTCTTCTCCTTCAAAAAAATGAAGCACCCAGCCGCATCCCAATAAGTATCCCCAGCTGGGCACGCCTGTCTGTCCCATGGCACATCTGCATCCTCACTGGCTGTGCATGGGTAAGCCTGCTTCTGCCCCAGGATGTCCCTTGCATGTCGAGACCCCGAGACCACCCCCACGTTGATGAATAAGACACAAGGACACAGATATTAGGTTAATATTATTGGGCAAATTTAGGCCACAACTTTATTGGTTGCAGAATGTGAGAGCTATTGGATTAGGCATTGGAATTGACCCGACTATATCTGACTCCTGCCCGTCATGCGGAGAGTCCAGTAAGGGTCAACCACCGGTAAGGGGAGCCCCGTCGATGCAAACCAACTCGAGCTCCCCCTGGGTTCCAGACAGGGTCGTGGCATGGCCCTAGCCCCGGACTTCAGACAAGATCCACACACCCCGGATTTCTTTAACAGAATACCCTTAAGCTTGGAGGGGCAGGTGGTGGCCACACCTCCCTCCCCCATCATAAGATCAGCCAATGCCTAACCGCCAAACCTTACAAAGTTGTGACAATTGCTAAGAGGGAGGCAAAAACCAAATGGCCCATGCCAATTTGCCAAGTGGAAAAACTTCTACCAGGCCCCTCAACGGTGACCAAACAAGGTCCATAGCAAGGCCAAATTCGAAACCTGAAAATAGGGAGGGAGGGTGGGAGATCGAGGAAGTGAACCAAGAGGAAGCTCTCCAGCTCGCGCCTCAGTTTAAATGAGGCCCCAGCCACGCCCCCCCAGCCAGCGGATTGGCTGGCAGGCGAATGACGTGGCCGGGAACCTCCAGGGGATGCAGGACTTCGTCCCCTGCCCCTGGAGGGGAGTGGGTGGCCACGTGGTCCACCACAACTCCTCCCCACTGGGAAGTGGAGTGGATTTGCTGGACAGGGAGAATGATGCCATCCGTTAAACTGAAATATAATACAGTGGTAGCTTGGTTCTCAAACTTAATCCATTCCGGAAGTCTGTTCCAAAACCAAAGCATTCCAAAACCAAGGCATGCTTTCCCATTGAAAGTAATGCAAAAAGGATTAATCCATTCAAGACTTTTAAAAAATAACCCCTAAAACAGCAAATTAACATGAATTTTACTATTTAACATGACCATTGAGCCATAAAATGAAAGCAATAAACAATCTACTTCAGTCACACAATCAATCAATCAGTAGCTGAACTGGGTTCCACACAGTCACAAAAACAAAACATAAAGAGCCACAAAAATGCAAAATAAATAGCAAAAACAGACAGACCTCAGCATAACATTCAAAATGGAAGTGTGGTACTCAAATCAGAAGCGTAACATTCAAAATAGGGCATGTTCGGCTTCTGAAAAAAGTTTGCAAACCGGAACACTTACTTCTGGGTTTGCAGTGTTTGGGTTCCAAGCTGTTTGAGAACCAAGGTACCACTGTAAGGAGAAAGAGAAGATCCCTCTGAGGATGAATTTGTAGATGACTGCAAACCATTTGCATGCTAGGCAGTATTTTGTAACAGAACAGAAATGCCGATGACCATCTTGGGAGCAATGCTAGGAATGACACCACATATCAAGTATAGTTGCAGCCCATTCCTGGGAATGGAGGGACTGTAAAATATTGTTTAAGTGAGGCAAACTGTGGCATGGACAGGATTTATGAAGCTTCCAAAAACTGGGGCACACTTTACGAGTATTTCTGTGGGTAAGATGACCCCCTTCAAACCTAACATGTTTCTCCTATCTTGCGTTTGGAAGTAAAACGGTTGCTGTACGACTTACTACCATACAAGAAGTAATGGACAAGCAGCTAGCTCAATCCCTGCAGTGTAAGCAACCAGGTTGTGTTACAACAGCCAAAGAGGCACCATCATACATTGTGCTCTACATCATTTGCTCCTATATATTCCCTTTTGCTCTCTTCTTCTGCTAATTTGCTGCAGTGCGATGGTAAGGGGCCTGGGGCCACAACTCAAACTTAAATCCTTAGCATAAAGTGCTTAAGGGTAATCCACTTATGGGCATCTCCAGAACTGCACCCAGAAGCCATCTGCATATTCATTCGGCACAGTATCAGAACACTGAAAGCACAAGATTTCCTCTAGAAAAAAATCTTAAGAACTGTACTTTCCCCCTTATAGAATTATAGTTTCCAACACCTGTAACAAACTACAGTTCCCAGGCTTCTTGGGGGGGGGGGTTGCTTGCTTCAAATGTGTGTTGAATATATGTTGTATATGTGACCTTAGTGTCCAGCTCTCTTGTTGGTATTTTCCCATCTTTTAAGCATTCTCTTGTGTCTGGTCAACCTGGCTATATTCTACCGATAAGGTTCTCCTAAACCAGGTTAAGAGATTTATCTGTCAATGCAAAGCTGTGAGGCCAAGCATTAGCCCTGACTCAGGCCTCCTGTTGAGTCAGCCTCAGCCTTCCTTTTGCTGCCTTGCAAACCTGAATTCAAGCAGCATAAAGGCTTTGCCCTCTCTGTTTCCTCTGAGTTACGGAGCTAATTACCAGCCAGGCAGCTCTCGGGATGCACACAGGTAATGTGTATATATCAAAGTAATTGTCAGGGAGAGCCAACAAAGTGCTCATTTACTAATATTAAAGCAGGATAAAGGACAAGGGAGTGGAGGACGGGGACAGAATAACTTACAAACCACCATAATCTCATAAGAATGCATAGGGGGAGTCCGAGGCTCACAGCTGGGAAGAGGTCTTAGAGGGTTGCAGCAGCAGGGAACACTTGGCAGCCCTGTCCATCCTCAAGGTGAAGAAGGATTAACATAAATAAGAACTTAAGAAGAGTCCTGCGGGATCAGATCAAAAACCTATCCAGTTTGTCATCCAGTTTTCAGAGTGGACAACCAGATGGGAAGCCTGCAAGGAGGACATGAGTCAAATAAGACTTCCCCAGTGCTGCTATCCTGTAACTGGTATTTGGAGACATACTGTCTCTGACACTGGAGGTAATATATAGCCATCGTTACTAGTAATCATTGATGGACTTACCCCCCGTGAATTTGTCTAATCCTCTTCTCAAGCCATCCAAGTTAGTGGTCTTCACTACAAGCTCCATAGTTTATCTATGCACCAAATAATAATAATAATAATAATAATAATAATAATAATCTATTATTTGTACCCCGCAACATCTGGCTGGGTTTCCCCAGCCACTCTCGGCAGCTTCCAACAAAGATTAAAAATACATCAAAATGTCACACATTAAAAATTTCCCTGAACAGGGCTGCCTTCAGTTGTCTTCTAAATGTCAGGTAGTTGTTTATCTCTTTGACATCTGATGGGAGGGCGTTCTACAGGGTGGGTGCCACTACCGAGAAGGCCCTCTGCCTGGTTCCCTGTAGCTTTGCTTCTTGCAGTGAGGGAACCGCCAGAAGGCCCTCAGCACTGGACCTCAGTGTCCGGATTGAACAATGGGAGTGGAGACGCTCCTTCAGGCATACTGGGCCGAGGCCGTTTAGGGCTTTAAAGAGAATAAGCACTTTCTTTTTGCCTGTTCCAAATCTTCCAACGTTCAACTTCATTCAGTGTCCATGAGGTCTAGTGTTGTGAGAGAGGGATAATAACTTTTCTGTGGTCACTTTCTCCATGCCATGCATAATTTTATAAACTCATTTCACGCCTCCTCTAACTCGCCTTTTCTCTAAACTAAAAAACCCCAAATGTTGTAACCTTTCCTCATGGCAGAGTTGCTCCATCCCCTTGATCAGTCTGATGCTGTTTGGGGAACCTTCTTCCTTTCTTAAGGTGAGCTCATTGCATGTAGTATTCCAAATGCTGTCACACCATCGATGGCATAGTGAAACCAGCAGTTTTATTTTCATTTCATTTCCAGATGATGTCTAGTATGGAATCTGCCTTTTTCACAGCTGCCTCACACTGAGTCGACTTCTTCATCAATCTATCCACTTTGACCCTAAGGTCTCATTTCAGGGCAGTCGCTGCCAGTTCAGACCCCATGACCTTATCTTTGAAATCGAGGTATTTTGCTGTGACATGGATCACTTGACGCTTGTTTGCATGAAATTGTATCTGCTATTTTATCATCCATTCACTCGGTTTGAAGTGGTCCCTTTGAAATGCTTCACAATCCTTTTTTTTTTTTTTTTAGCTGCCTTGAACAATTTAGTAGCATCAGTAAACTTCACCACCTCACTGCTCACCCCAAGTCAAGATGGTTTATAAATGAGTTTAAAAACACGTGTTCTAATATTAATCCTTGGGAGACTCTGCTTTCTACATTCCTCTGTTGGGGTTTTCCATTTATTCCTACTCTCCACTTCCTGTTACTTAACTAATTGCTGATCCATAAGAGCTCTCAGGTGGATGCCATCTGGACTCAGTGATTTGTCAGTTTTTTTATTTTGTCTATTAGGTCTAGAACTTTGTCTCTTGTCACCACTATTTGTATCAGTTCCACAGAATCCCTTCTTGCAAAAATTAGTTGAGACACTGGGATCTGTGCTATCTCTTCTGTTGTGGAGACAGATGCAAATAATTCATTCAAATTCTCTGCAATCTCTTTATCCTCTTATTTATTTTAATAGCTCACTGTGTTTGTTTGTTTGTGTGTTTGTGCAGATGCACATATATTTTCCATAGGAATACAATATCTAATGTTCTAAACCAGGAAGGGGGGATCTGTGGCCCTGGACGCGGTTAAACCACAGAGCCTAGGACTTGCCAATCAGAAGGTCGGCGGTTGGAATCCCCGTGACAGGGTGAGCTCCTGTTGCTCGGTCCCTGCTCCTGCCAACCTAGCAGTTCGAAAGCACATCAAAGTGCAAGTAGATAAATAGGCACCACTCCGGCGGGAAGGTAAACGGCGTTTCCGTGCACTGCTCTGGTTCGCCAGAAGCGGCTTAGTCATGCTGGCCACATGACCTGGAAGCTGTATGCCAGCTCCCTCGGCCAATAAAGCAAGATGAGCGCCACAACCCCAGAGTCGGTCACGACTGGACCTAATGGTCAGGGGTCCCTTTACCTTTACCTTTACCTAGATGTTGTTCTGCTATTTCTCACTATTGTCTCTGCTGCTGGGGCTCCTGGGAGTCCAACAAATCTGGAAGGCCAAAAGTTCCCCACCTAAGCAGTCAACACGCATTAAATAAGCTCCCAAAAAATCTCCCTATCTCAATTAATATTGGCTACACAGTTCACTGTGTATCTCAGTTTTCACAATGTGGTGGCTCTAAACGTCAAAGCACATGGGTTAAAAGTGGGGGGGGGGGAGAACTGGTTGTTTTCAATGTTCCATGCTATAATATTATTCAACAAGCATTCTAATCAACAGCTGGGAGACCTACAGCCCAACCCCTGCTGAGTCAGTTGTGCCCCTAAGCCCATTAAAATGAATTTGTTAGGTGCTCTTAAGCCTGCATAGAATCAGGCTGTTAAGTCTATTTCCAGATTGCTAGTGAAGCTGCCCTATTGCTTCTGCTGGATGCCCAGGAAAAGTAGGTGCCTCTCCACTCCAGGCCTGCTCAGAGGGAACAGGGCACTGCACTTAGGAGCAAGTCTGTCCCCCCTTAAGATAACAAGTTAATGATGCTGAAGAAACCCATTACATCCTCCTGAGGGAGCCAGTGAAAGCTTTGGTGTTTGTCCTGTCTTAGCTGAAAAAAGCCAGCCAGCCACTTACCATACCTGCTACCAGAGAGATGCAAAATCACAGCTATTGGGGAGAAAGGGAGGGTGGAAAATACAACAAGGCAAATAAGCGAGCGGTGAAAAGAAGGCTGAAGACTCTGCTCCTCTGTAGGCCAAATTCCAAGATACCTGGGTTTCCACTGGGGCAAATTCAGTTGGTGCTAATCTCTACATTTGCCACACCAGTTTTGTGCCCATCTGGGACTCAGCTAAAGGGCATTATACAAATATGACACTAGATGGCAATGGTGAGCTATGGCAAATTCAATATATTTTTCAAAACGTTGGGGGGGGGAAGCATTTTCACAACTTCTTTTTACATGTGTGTAGATTCCACCCTGATCATTGTTACATGGCAGATTCTAGGATTGTTGTAACTGAGTGATTGTGGAACTTCAACACAAAGTATACTTGAAAGTTTCCCATCAAAACTTTCTTCTGAGACAGATAAAGGAGGGCCTTGACCCTTTATACCATCCTGGTTCCCTCCAGATGTTCTGGAACACAATTCCCATCTTCTCAGACCGCTGGCTGGGGCTGATGAGAGTTGTCTAAAAGCATCTGAAGGGTACCAGGTTGGGGGAGACTGCATTGTACCCTGGCATGGGACCGACTCAAATCAAGAATGCTCAGTCCTCCTTCAGTTCCCAAGCTAATCAAAGCAACACCTCATCACTTATCCAAGGGCTATAGAGAGCCCTGAGATGTCAAGATATACTTTAAACCTCATCCAGGCCTACTCTTTTGTCTAGAAGAATAAGGTAGTTGTCTTTCTTTTTGTCAGGGCTGGAACATTTACAGTGCTCTAAATTGGGTCAGGGGCAGGACTGGAAACTGAGACTGCAGAGCAATCCAACTCAGAGGGTAAATACCTATCCCCGCTCTTGCACTGAGATCTTCCACAGGAGTGTCATTGGTAGTTTCCTGAGTTGGTGAGGCTCATTTGACAACAGTAAGAAAGCAAGCCTAAAGCATCATCAGCCCAGTCCTGTGGAACTCCCTGTCACTAGAGATTAAACAGGTGCCTTCTGTACCAAATTTTAAATGTCTGCTGAATGGTTTTCTATTCCACCAGACCTGCACAGGCAATTAAGAATACATCCTTCCACCATGGTTAATTGATGTCTGTTTTAAACTTTTAAATGTGTTTTTTATTGTAAAGTTTTGTGCTTTATCGCTATGTACTGTGTCTTGTGCTGGTTTCTAGGTCAGCTCTACCAGACAGACAGCAGCCTGTCTGCTGACAATATAGAGCCAGGGTCTCAGTGGGAAACAGTTCCTCCAGCACATTTCAGCTAAATGCCCTCCAGATATTCATGCTCCTAAAGGACTTATTCCCTGAGCACACAGAAGTAGGTAGATTGTGTGGGTCTTCAAACTACTCCCAGGCAAGTGCAGTGACACACATTCTGTGTCCTCACCAGTAACGCAGAAGAATGGTCCTCACTCTCTCTTCAAAGCCTAATTCTGTTGCCATGGTAATGGTCGTGATGTGGTGAACGGATGCATCTGGTTTCAAATAGAGAGCTGTCACATCCAAAGTCTTAGAAACAAAAGCCAATCTCCATGCAAATATATTACAGACCAAAGCAACAAAGTGAAAGAAAGGAGCCCTGAATGAGGAAAAGCTCCTTAGGAACTTTCATTGACCCTTAGAAAGCTCAAGCCTGGCCAATTTTAAATTCAAGAGCACCAAAGAAAGTTCAGCCAATCATGTTGATTGAATACTTAAGTATTTTTGCAACAGCCAAACCTTGTTGGTATGATAGGCTGTGGGAGTGATCCCACAAGTCAATATCCGATAACTCATTAAGTAACCTGCAAATAAACAAGGAGTGCTATAAATCACTCCTTTAAAAAAGAGGGAAACACCAAGAAAGACTTGTAGAACTTCCTACTTAACTGAAGGTTACTTGATGATTTCATTTATTCATATTTTCTTAACATTTATATTCTGCCCTTCTTCCAACCTAGAACCCAAGGAGGTGTATGTGGAGTTCGCATCCAGGCACTGACCAGGCCCCATCCTCCTTATCTTCAAACTATACCCTCTCACTCTACCTGCTTAAGTTAAACTGTCCAACATCAATCCTTTGCTACTGCTTGAGCCTGACCCCTATATCCAGTCTCACTTCCTTGCAGGCTGGCACAATGATGCCATAGCAAAACGTAGCTTGACAAGTCTCCATAAAGCGCTAAGCTCATCATGCTTAGATTGCATAACTTGAATGTGTTATGTAACGATAACAGCAAACATCCAGGAAGTGGATACAAATGCAATATAATGAGAATCACTCTGAATTCCTGGAAGCTGTCAATAATCGGAAAAATATGGCCTCAACCTCTTAACTTTTTTCTGATAAGGAAAGGTAGTAAAGTCCTGATCTTTTTACCTGTAAATAAACTGCAGGGAGTAGAATTCAAACAGTGTCCTCATCTGCAGTCTGAAATGTTAAAGTCTCAAGAGATCTGCACCACACACAGTGAGAGAGAGAGAGCAGGGGGCATCAGTGTGTGTGTGTGTGTGTGTGTGTGTGTGTGTGCATGGGGGACTGACAGTTGTCTTCTTACACTGTGATGCAGCATGGTTTCAATGCAGGCCCCAGGGGGCAAAGGAAGTTAACAGCCAAATCCAGAGCTCCTGCACAGTGTTGGAGCAATATTATTCTCTTGCTGTGACAGGCCAGCGAAGGGAACACTTGACTTGTTCACATCTGCTAGTACATTAGCAGCAACAGCTCACAGCCCACCCCTGCTGGCACCCAGCAGCTGCTTTTAAAACTTAATTTTGTACTCTGGCCTTAGAAGTGTCACCTGCTGTGACAGATCCCTGCACTATGAATGTTTCACAAGCCGCCTCTTGAGAGTGACAAGAAGGTGTGAACAGTCAAGACAATTGTGCACAAAGGAAACCAAAAAAGATAGATAGACCCCCTGAGCTTTTAATCTTCCTGATGCTTCTTCTACAGGTTGGAAACAAATATGCTTGCTTTCTGAAGGAATCAAGTCCTGATCTCAAACTATGTGCTCTCCTAGCTGTGGAGAGCCAGGTTAAGGATTGTGTAGGTGTTCCATCAGGAGAAAACAAAGCGAGCCTGCTGGATCAGGCCAGTGGACCATCTAGTTAGTATCCTGTTGGCCAACCATATGCTGATGGGAAGCCTGCAAGCAGGCCATAGGCCCAACAGCATACCTGTGGTTCCCAGCAACTGATATTCAGAGGCACAATGTTTCTGACAAAGGAGGTTGAACACATCCCTCATGGCCACTGACAGCTACCTCTCCTCCATGAATTTGTCTAATCTTCTTTTAAAGCCATCCAAGTTGGTGGTAATCGCTGCTTCCTGTCCCTGCTTGGGAGATGTCTCTCCCCCTGCCACCCGCAATTACCCAACCAAACACAACAGAGTAAAATGTAAACACTGGGGAGATTAGTTAACAATGATTATTAGTTAACGTGAAGGATGTTATTATCATAAGGAAATAATATATTTATCATTTAGTGTCGTGGCCACAACGAAGCACACACTGGACCCCATAAAAAGCAGGAGAGCAGGACAACGCGATATAATCCATCACATTTCCCCCTCTTTAAAGTTTCTCTTGGTTATAAAGTCTGCAAAATAAAGTCACGTGAGTTAAGGAGACCCTTGGTGATTTCTGGCAAAGGCGTCTTGGTAACACAGGCAAAGTTTGATATTGTAAGTGTGCCTGTTGTAAATTATGCTGAAAAGCAAGGGCTTCACACACTTTTAAAGGGAAAGGAGGCTTCAGTTTATGTGTTACTCAAGGGAGCTGCTAAGGTAGCATACAAGGCAAGGTGTACCTTTTTGGGGGAGGGGGGAGTCAGGAGAATTTGGTGTATAAATATGCTTTATGTGAGTTCACAGAGTGCTGCAGATGTCGCTCTCCAAGGTCCTGAATTTCAAATTGTGCCAGCCAGTGGTTACATTTAATACTACAGAAATGGCTTCACATTGACATCAAAGACCAATTAAGATTGTTTATAACATTAACTGCATCTCTCTCTCTTTCTTACTGTAAGAGCCAGTTATATATCTGAGGAAGCAAATGCCTTGGAATAGGGAGGGGGGCGTCAGACAACCAAACAACTGAGTTTCGTTTCTTCTTCTTCTTTTCTTCCATTCGATAATTAAAAACCAGCAGCACAATTTCTTTTTGTAAATACAAGCCACCAGTATTTCCAGCCATCTGTTCATAAATCGTATCTGTAAAGCTGAGACAAAAGGAATGCCCTTCTTCACGCAGCACATAGTTAAGCTGCGGGATTTGCTGCTGCGAGGCCACCAACCTGGCGGGCTTTAAAACAGGCTTAGACAAATTCATGGAAGATAAATCTAGCAGTGGCAGATAGTCATGAGGCTCTATGGTGCCTCTTGTATCAGAAGCAGCAGACCTTTGAATGCCAGTGGCTGGGGGACAAGAGTGGGAATTGCATGAATTGCATTCATGTCCTGCTTGTGGCCCCCTATCAGCTACTGTGAGGAACAGGATACTGGACCAGATAGCCCTTTGGTCTGATCCAGCAAGGCTCTTCTTCCATTTTTATGTTCTGAAGCATGTTACACCTGAAGCCCTATTCATATCAAGGAGCTTTGGCAGTCTTTTGAAGATAAGAACTATGCTCCCCCCATCCCGCCCCTTGCCTGTAGTTCTTACCTAGAGGACCACAGCAACTTTTGTCTTCCAGCTACAGGCTAAATGTCTACTAATTTATCAATTTTATTTGTAAAGCTATTTTGAGGCTGCCCACCCCACCCCCCATATAACACATCAAGGCAATGCACAACAAAATATGCCAGTGCAATAGAACATCAAATACCATAAAAACAATGCAAAAATAATCATTTTAAAAAACTGGCTCATCTTGAGAAAGTTTGAAGAATAGAAGAGATATCTGAAAATCAGTGGTGAGCTTGCCCGCTGAATCTCTGCTGGAAGCGTGTGCCAAGAGCACAGGACTGGCAATAATAAACACCTGACATCTAGTTGAAGCCAGCTGGGCTTCTTAGGTCAATTAATGTGGATGATTTCAGAGATCAGGTTAGAATATAAAGGCCCAGACAGTCCTTATAGGAAATATTCTGTAGTTTTATGGTAACCACCAAAGGATCCTGTGAGTATCTTTCTCTGCAGCTCTCTTAAGACATGGATCTTGAGAAATCACTCAAGGAAGCTGAGTTGGGAGAGCTGTCCACCGGGGACAAAAGGCCCTGCATAGATAGATAGATAGATAGATAGATAGATAGATAGATAAATTTATTGTCATTGTCCGTATATACACAGTATACACAACAACGAAAATCAAACACCCACCCAAAGACCGGGTTCACATACACATTTGCACGTATCTCCAACACTCTCATCCTATTCAGACATAATCTATAAAAACATAACATAATCCAGAATATAACATAACCTATTAAAGGCATAACATAACCTAAAACCTATCTCATTCCTTCCTACTCCCTGCTTGCTATTTCTTGCAACTGGCCCTGAGATCATTATTTAGTGCAATCAGAGCTCTTGGATAGAAACTATTCAGAAGGCGTGTGGTTCGTGTTTTCATTGTCCTATATCTTCTGCCCGAAGGCAACAGTTCAAAGAAGTTGTGAGCAGGATGGGTGGGATCTCTCAGGATATTGTGTGACTTCTTCAAAGTGTGAGACGTGAAGATCTCATCCAGGGTTGGTAGTTGGAGCCCAATAACATTCTGGGCAATTTTAATTATTCTCTGTAAAGCCTTTTTATCCGTTTCAGAGCTGCTCCCATACCACGATAATATACTATAGGTTAAGACACTCTCGATGGTACTGTGATAATAGGACAGAAGTAGGTGCTGAGATAGATTCAGTCCCCTGAGCATTCTCAGGAAATACAACCTCCCCTGCACCTTCCTCACAACCATATTAATATTTGCAGTCCATGAGAGGTCCTCAGAGATATAAATGCCCAGGTATTTAAAACTACCAACCCTCTCCACCTCCTCGCCATTTATGTGCAATGGTAAAAATACACTTTTCTTTCTCCTAAAGTCAATTATGAGTTCTTTGGTTTTTTTGGTGTTAAGCATAAGATTGTTTTCTTTACACCATTGAATTAACCCCTGTACTTCTTTCCTATAAGCAGTCTCATCGTTCTCACTAATGAGCCCCACCACTGTTGTATCATCCGCAAATTTGATGATTGTGTTGGACTTATACAGTGGGGTGCAATCAAATGTGTACAGGGAATAGAGAAAGGGACTTAGCACACATCCCTGAGGGGCTCCTGTGCTTAATACTAGAGTAGAAGAATAGTAAGGTCCCATTCTCACTGTCTGCGGCCTATCAGTCAGGAAATTCCTTACCCACAGACAGATCTTCTGATGTATACCCAAATTGGTCATTTTAAGAAATAACCTGTCTGGCAGAATTGTATTGAAGGCAGAACTGTAGTCCACAAACAACAGCCTTGCGTAGGTTCCCTGTCGTTCTAGATGACTCAGTACAGTATGGACAGCGATGGAAATAGCATCATCAGTAGATCTGTTTCTTCTGTATGCAAACTGGAACGGGTCTAGAGTGGATGGAAGACCAGCCTTAATATGATCTAGCACCAATCTCTCAAAACATTTCATAACGACAGATGTTAGGGCTATTGGTCTATAGTCATTGAGAGATACCACCACTGACTGCTTGGGGACTGGCACTATAATCGATGTTTTCAGGCAGGTAGGGACAGAACCCTGCAACAGGGATAGGTTTAAAATGTCCGTAAATACACCAGCTAGTTCTGCAGCGCAGTCCCTAATAACCCGTCCCATGATTCCATCCGGTCCAGCTGCCTTCCTAATGTTAATGCTCCGAAAGGCACGTTGTACGTCACAGGTCTGTAATAAAAGTGGTTGTCTATCAGTAGTAGTTTCTGATGATGCGCTGGTAGCCAATGCTGTAGTGACGGTAGTTCCAGTTCCCTCCTCAAAGCGACTAAAAAATTGATTCAGTTGATCAGCCAGGTGCGCACTGCTGCTAGCCAGTTCGTTTTTAATATTTTGCCCTGTAATTTGTCGCAGGCCTTGCCATACTCGACGAGGGTCGGAGCTCTCAAAATGTTTTTCGATCCTCCGGCAGTACATAGCTTTGGCGTTCCTAATGCCCTTTCTCAATTTGGCTCTGGCTTCTCTATACTGTTGCGCATCACCAGAGTGAAAAGCAGCATTTCTTGCCTTTAACAGAAGATACACATCCCTGTTTAGCCAGGGCTTGTTGTTAGGGAACACCCGTATTTGTTTGGTGGTAGTGACAACATCAATGCAGCTTTTAACGTAGAACAGTACTGTTGAAGTGTATGTGTCCACATTATTCTCCACAAAAAGCAACCACTCGGTGCTCCGAAAGCAATCTTGAAGTTGCTCAGATGCACCTACTGGCCACACTCGTATCTCTCTAGTTGATGGTCTAATTCTACGTACGAGAGGTCTATATGATGGTATCATAAGTAAAGATATGTGGTCTGACTGCCCCAAAAACTCCTATTCACGAGTTTTTATTAAGCTATTTCAACTCTGGGGGTCAAATCAGGAAGCACGATTTTCCTGTGTGCCATGCCTGCTAAACCAGTCGTTGTCCAAAAGTCACCCCTTGCTCAGAGCAGTTTTTATGATCCAACTAGGTTGAATATAAATGTAGACAGGAGTGCTCTAGGCCAAACCAAGCACACACAGTCCTTTTTTTGAGCACCACAAAGATATTGTCATTTCTGAGCCACAAGAGACCAAGAAAGTAATCTTTTTGTTCCCAGTGCCTTTAATGATTCTATAAATCTCTCTACATTTATGCCTGCCCTTTTCTCTCTGCTTTCTTCCTGTTTTTCTTCCCACCCTTCTTTTTGGCTTATTAGGTAAAGGGTTTTTTTTGTTTGTTTGTTTTTAAACAAGCTCAATGCTCTGTCTCTTTTTCTCCCTCCAGGGAAATGCTGGAGCAATTAGTTTCAAGAAACAAACAGGGTGTTAAACAACATCGCTGGGTTCAGAAGATTTCTGTTATGATTTACAGAACGTGGAATAACATATTGCAGCCTCCCCCAATGTAGTGTCCTCTTAATGTTGTGGACCACAACTCCCACTGCTTCTGACTATTGGCCACAACTGGCTGATGGGAGCTGGAGTTCAATGACATCTGGAGGCAGCACCGGCCCACCCATGAGGCAAGGTGAGGCAGCCACCTCAGGCAGCAAGACCCACAGGGGCAGTGGATCCAGCCTCCAAGAAATGCACTGCTTCCTGCTGCTGCTGTTGCTGCTGCAGTAGCAGTAGCACTGATGGCTGCAGTGCACTCCTTTGGAGGCCAGATCTGCCACCTCCTTGACAGGTCCCCCCACCCCAGTGCTTCCTCTGCAGTGACCTCTAGAAGGTGCTGCTGGCCTCTTCCCACCCCTAGGGATGAAATGGGGGGGCCCTGCCCTCTGGAGTCTACTGGGCTCTGCACATGCAACCGCCTTTGATTCCCACTTCAACTCTTGGGTAAGGTTGATATGGTTTCACCCCTTGTTTCTGATGTAGATCTTCTTCTCTGGTGTGGGGCACAGGACACCATTTTGTGGTTCACCTCAGGTGCCGAAAGCTCTTAGCCCAGCCCTGTCTGGAGGCTCCCAGACTGGGAAAAGCTGATGTATTATAAACAAGTGAAGGATAGACAAGAAAGAACTACATGATATAGAACTGCAAACCTATGAACAGGATGTGGATAATGAATAGAGATTCCCCAATGCAAGGACCCAGGGCTATCCAGTAAGACTGAATGTCAGGAAGTTTAAAACAGAGGAAAGAAAGTACTTCTTTGCATTGCTCATAATTAATCTGAGGAATGTGTGCTGCTCTGATGTGTGCTGTTGGCTATTGGCATAGACAGTTTAAAATGAGGATTAGAAAAGGTCCACAGAGAATGCCCATGATTGGGATTATGACTATTAGCCATGGTGCCTAAGTGGAACTTTCCAGTTCAGAGCAGTATACCTCTGAAAACCAGGTGCCAGGGGCAGGTAGCGGGGGTGGGGATCCTACCTTAAGGCCCTGCTTGTGGACTTCCTGTAAGCATCTTGCTGGGCACTACTGGAAACAGGATGCTGAGCTAAATCCAGCAGGGCTCTGGATATTTATGTGTGCATAAATATATACCAGCTCAATTTTACTTCATGCAATGCCTTCACTTGATTGCTGTTGCCAGTTTCCTGTGACTTTTTCAAATGCCTCTGCAATGGAACAGGTAACTGTAGTGCCATATTTTGGCAGTTGCTTGGCCCCAAAATGTACATTTTCTCCCCCATTTCCTACCCCCTTGCCTTTGTTTACTTCCCTGCCCTCTCCCTTTTCTTCTTCCTCTTCATCTTCTTCTTCTTTGCAGATGATTAGGTGCTTAACTAGAGAGCGCTGCAAATATTGTTACAATGTAGAGAGATCGCAGCATGGAAGAATCCCACAAGCCACGGGAGTGAATTAGCATGATAAATGAATCGAAGAGAAGAAAACTGATATCTGCTAACGACTGCATGGCTCGGTTCCTATGCTTTCCCATCTGGCGCTCTGATTGCTGTACGTCAGCCTGCCGTACCTGAGCCCTTAATGCAAATGGCTGAGTTAAACCCATGTCCATCACAAGATAGCCCTGCTCGCCAACCTGCCTACCTGTATGCATGTGGTGCACAGAGCCTCGAATGCCATTATCCTCAATTAGGCAAAGGAGGATGCAGAGGAGCTGCAGCTTGTCTCCCGCTCCCTGGGGCACCCTGCTGCAGATCTGCTTCTGCTTCTGCTGAGGAGTCTGACTCACAGTCCCATCCCTCAGGGGTGACTCAGTCGGATGGCAACACTCTTGTCGCATGTCACCGAGGAGCAGAATCTCAGACAGTTGGGAAGCACTCCGGGAGCGAGTCTCTCGCTCAAACAAGGCCACAGCTCCAGGACAGCAGAGTTACATGTGCTATGGGGAACAGGGGGACATGCCCAGAGTCCTATCTGCACAAGTATGAGAGTTCCTGCAGTGTCCCAATGAGATTGAACATGAAAGACCCTTTTCAACGAGCAGTTTTCTTCAGTTTCCGCTGGCCGCCTAGTGTAAGGTTTTCTTCCACAAAGGAAAGGCCACTTCACTGGTGAATTCAGCATATTGACACCATTCAGAGGTATAAAATACCAAAGGGAGTGCCAGTTATTGCATTTCCTTTCACACCCGTAAAGAAACCTGTTAAATCTCCAGGATTAGGCTCCATATCCTTACACTGAGTGCTGTATCACTCACATATCTGTCACTCTGTATATCAAATTGCTGTAGGGTTCCGTTAACACAGTGTTTCCATCCAATCGATTCTGGATTGACTCATTTCTACCATATGCCGAGAGAGGAACAAAGCAGCTTTTCATGTCCAGATAAGTCCCCCTCTCCCAGGAGAAGGTGTGAAATCGACAGCTTCTCTATCATGAGAACACTTGCTATCATTTGCTGCCATTGCTCAGCAGCTCACCTCATGCACAGCTGCCAAACCTGCCTCCCCTATCTCTGCTCTTGGACCATGAGATGGCTGCCCTTCTTGGGTGGAGGGAAGTAGAGAGCCATCATTAGGCATCAGACCATTTGGTTTCCAGTACCTAGAGGAGTGTGATAACATGTAAACGGCAAGGAACAGCTACAACAATCTACGGAGAACTGGCTTGGAGAGTGTGTGGATTTGCCATTCCAGATCAATGCCAGGTGTCCCAGGGTATAGAAACAGCCCCAATGTACCGGTAAATCTATTTTATTTATGTTTAATATAAATAAAATCAATATATGGATTATTTCCACATTGAAACTGGTGTTTTCAGATTCCAGGTGCTGTCCTGATTAATTGCACCCTAGAATTGTACCAAAGAAACTTGCAGCTGTCGACTCAGATCCTCTGTTTATATTTTTTGACAATTCCTGGAGAACAGGTGAAGTGCCGCAAGACTGGAGGTGGACAATAATTGCTCCCATCTACCAAGTGGGGGAATGAAGCAACTACTGACTGGTCAGCTTGATGTCAATACCTGGGAAGGTTGTAGAGCAGATCATTAGGCGGAATGTCAGCACTGAGAAAAAACGCTGTGATCACAAAGAGCCAGCACAGGTTTTGCAAGAACAAGTTGTGCCAGATTAACCCCATCTCACTTTTTGATAGATTTACTAGTTTGGTAGATCGGGCGAATACTGTGGACATAATATATCTTGATTTCAGCAATGCTTTTGACAAGATCTCCCATTATATCCTTGTTGACCATCTGTTAAAATGTAGGCAAGATGATGCTCCTGCTAGGTGAATCTACATCTGGCTGATGAACTAGCTCCTCATCAAAGTTGGGTGCCAGGAAGTTCTGCCCTGGGCCCATTCTTTTTAAAGATATTTACAAATGACTTCAATGAAGAAGCAGGGGGAATGCTCATTAGATGGGCAGATGGCACCAAAAGGAGTGGGGCAGAAGACAAAAACAGAACTTTTCACATAGGTCTTTGCCTCTTAGTTTCTTTCACCCTTCTCTGGATATGTTTCAGCTTCTCAAAATCTTTCTTACATTGTGGTGCCCAGACCTGGACATGGTACTCTAGGTGAAGTCTGGGCACAGAAAAATAGAGTGGTGCTATTACTTCTTATATCCTATCCTTCTGTTGATGCAATCTAGAATTACATTAGCCTTTTTGGCCATCATGTTATGGCACTGAGTCATGTTCCACTTGTTGTCTACTAAAACTCATAAGCTCTTTTCACATGTATCGCTGTTAAGTCAGGCGTCTCCAATCCTGTACTTGTGAATCTGATTCTTCCTTCATAAATGCAGAACATCACATTTACCTCTGCTGAAATTCATTTTATTTGCTTCATCGCACCCACCGCTACCCAGACTAGGTTTGGATTGTCCTGCCTGTTACCTCCTGGGAAGCTGTTGCAGGTGGCAAAGCTCTATAGACATCAAGATGCCACTGCTGCTGCCTACATGACAGCATTACTTGTCCCAACCATTCCACCATTCAACTCTAAATAGGGTTTCAAACCCAGGCTAAAATGCATACAATTCAATAAGAAAAATACTGGGAATGAGAGAAAATGGAAACCAATTGGCGTCTTGCCTGTGTAGCAAGCCCTAGCTGCTATGCTGAGCTATTGATCTCTTGCTCACCAATGAATATTACTGTTGAAGCTGACTCCTGCTGCTTCCTGGCACTAGGGCAGTCCTGTTGCAAGTTTTCTTCAAACAGTAATTACCCTTCCTAAACCCATGAGATGCTACAGAGTGTTTCCTTATCGGTCCCACTATTTAGCAGTGCCTGACTTGGTGGTATTATCTGCTTTCCCTTTCTGGTAGCACCTGACATTGTCCTCCTCACTTTCAGTTTCTACTGGTCACAGTTCAGTTTTGCTGGTTAAATTTCCATTACTGTGATTGTGCAGTGTTTGTGTGTGTGTGTTTCTAAGTCCCTCTTTATTTCTGAATTCTGCCTAATGGGGTAAACAAATGCAGGAGCATAACCTTAATCTAGGTGTGGGGGCAGAGTGTCTGGTTCTGAAATGGTGTGTCTTGCCTTTACCACTAGGGGTCGTCCTAAGGCCTAGTATAGCCCGAGAATCCATGTTTGATTTACTCTGGAATTATTGGCCCAATGTTCTGCTGTAAGCCGCTTCCTAGACATCCAACATTTCCCGTTCTTACTTCTCAGTGAGGTGACAAATCTATTCCTGGGCTGTATAATTTCAGATTGAAGGTAGCAGCTGACATGACTGTGTGTTCCATATCCTAGAAAAATAGATATCAGGGAGAAGAGTTCTAGGTTAGCCTTCTCCCTCATATGCTAGTTTTCTATGTGCAGGGAAGGTTGTTGTTTTTTAAAAATGGAATTTCATGAGCCTCCACCTGTTACCCGTTACCCAGTTAACCATCTCAGTGAGAACCGGGTCATCACCTGACAATAAACTTCCCCATATGCCTAAACCCAGCCTGGTTCTGACAGTATATGAATGGAAGCTGTAAGCAGTGTTGATCCCATCACAAAACTTCTTCCTATTTTAGTCCTGGCATCTTTAGACCTTTGCATCTACAGAGGTCACTGGGTATTCTATAGCACTTCTCTCACCTCGCATGAGCCTGCCATTCTGCGGTGACTGTACCCCGGGGGTAAAGGCATCAGGGCAAAAGCTCTCTGAGCTTCTCCAGCTGAAATTTGTCTTTGCTCCATAGACACTTGGAGAGGAGGTGTTGTGCATGGAGACATCACCATCCCGACTTTAAGCGTGCTAATTGCTGAGCAGATTGGCTGCCCTTGACAATTTGAGGCGGCCTCTTCTCAACCCCAAATAATCAATCTGGCTGAGAAAGAAGGAGCCCCAAGAGGCTGACTTCTTCAGAAGCAGGGATGTGTTTTGGAACATGTTTTCCTTTCCCCTGCAAGCATGAACGTCCTTTGCCAACAACGAACAGAACAATGTGATTTCAGAGTGGGTTAAGCTGTCAAGGACTATTAGGGTTGCCGTAGCAACCTGTACCCAACCCTCGCACCACACATTCATTAAGTTCTGAATCAGAAATAGGAGGCGACTGACTGTATGGTTTCCTAGCGATGATTTCAAAATAATTGGAGGAAGGGGGTTGTGTGTGTGTGTGTGTGTGTGTGTGTGTGTGTGTGTGTGTAACATGGGCACAGAGCTTGTGCTGTGGAGAGGAAATTAAATGTAAGGGACTGGGAAGTCCGTTTGCCAATCTGCATTCTAATGTGCAAAAGATCTAGAACTGGGATGGAAAACCTTTCTCAGCCTGAAGGCCATCTTTGCTCATGGACAGCCTTCTGGTACAATATGCCAATGGTCGGCAGGTCCGGGGGCGTGGGGTGGAGCAATAGATGTCACTCTTTATGCAATGGGCTACATTCCAGCCACACAAAAGACAGAGCTTTCCATAGCCACATTCTCTCCATTCCCCATCCATGCAAGCAAGAGGCACCACGTTTCAAGGGCACATTCTCTCCAAGCACTGGCACTCAAGGGACTCAGCTACACAGCTGCAAATAAAACGTTTTAAATGTGTTGTAAAGTGCAACATACAAATGTGACACTAGATGGCGACAGTGAGCTATGCAAAACTCAATGTGTTTTTCAAAACGCTTTTTTAAAAGCATTTTCACAGCGTTTTTTATATGTGTGTAGATTCCACCAAGGATGAATCACAGAATGAGTGGGAAAGGATGTTGCTTAGGGAGAGGCCTGGGGAGGGAGTCTGACCTGGGAGAGTCCTGAGGGCTAAATAGAGAGCCCTGGAAGACTGCATTTGGCCCTCTGGCCTGAGGTTCTCCCCACCCCTGATGTAGAAGAGAGGGTTTAAGTAGGCAAAGGTATCGGTGCAACCGTTCTGGGGCCCACTCAAAACAGACCAGTCCAGTCCATCCTTCTATTTCCTTGAGGCTCAGTTGACCATTTCCCCCCATAAAGAGTGCTGCCACCCAAATTGACAGTAAACAAGCAGAACATGGAGAGAAATATACAGATGAAACACAGTGCGAGCTTATAAAGTCAGATTTCTCTGCAGCATTCTCTGGGTGCATTTGTTCCTTTCTCTGTGTTCCCCAGTCCCTTTTGACGTTGTTTTACCTTACAATGCAAACCAGATCAAACGTTCATTGGGGAGCAATATCAGTTCTCTGTCCAACACCTTAAAATGCGCAAGGCATAGCAATTTGGAGGAGGGAAGTGGTGGAAGAGGGAGAGGGGCTTTAAGCTTCCTCCTCCTTCTCTCTGATTCTCCCTTTGGCTTTTCTCCCAGCATAGGAAGCAAAGCACTAGGATTAATCCCTGTTTGAAATATGCAGCAGTGTACATTAAACATCAGAAAGCAATTGTCAATACTGTATAGTCAGCAAAATTTAAAGACATGTGTACATCACTAGATTATAAGCTTGATGAAACTGGAAGGTTTTCAACAGGTGTCTGAAACAGTACAACATAGGTGCCTGTCTTTGGGAAGCAAGCAGGTCCCTCAAAATAAGCAACAAAACGGCTTCTCCTGCATCAGATTCCCAGAGAACAATACTGTGAACCCCTACAGTCCCCGAGGCTGCTTTCCATTGAGAGATCTCCCACTACAAACCCATCTGTGTCTAAATCTGAACTGGCAAGAGGTTTCTTTTCTTTCACACACACCTAAGCAGACCTCATCCCTGCAGATAAATTGCCCATCAAGAAAAAACACCTCCTAACCATTAGAGACATATTGGCTGATCATTCCTTGCTATTAGCAAACATCCTTAACAAAGGATGGTCACCTTGCTGCCTTAATGGCTTTCTCTCTTCCTAGAGAGACAGTCTGGTTTACAAAGAAGTTCTAAATAGACTATAGATCTTCCTGGGAAAACAAAATAAAAGGACAAGTTAACAATATTAGGAACGTGCAAGGTGATAGATGGCCATTTACATATTTGCAATGTTGCTTCTCTTCTTGAACTGTTTCCCCATCAACATTAAATGAGTTTCCTTCTCTAGACAAAAGGGCACCACCATTAATAAAGCAAAAAGTCAATGTTTACTCCTCCACACAAAGCTATGCTATTTTCCCAGTCTCGGATACAGAGCTGTTTGTATGAAGAGAGGCATTTATTCAGCATCCTGCTGTTCCTTCACACTGCTCTTGCAGAAGCTAGAATTTCTTAGCTATTCACATTTCTAGCCTCTGCTCAGCCCCCAGACTCTCACCTTGGTTTCTTAGCTAATTTTCCAAGATGAATGGAGTCTCAATGTAGGTTGTCGGGTGGGCTGGAATGCATGTGCCTTAGAACTGCACTCCAGAAAGAAAAACCCCAGGAGTTTATCTAAGATATCTTCATTTGCATCTGCTTTGGTACCATCTCAAGCAAGTCTGCATTTTTCCCAATAGCCCATTTCCCATTTCTGAACACATCCAGCAACCAAGCTGTCTTTGTTTTTTATACAAAAATGTTAGCACAGAGAAGGTATTATTTATTCCCTGACATCCCAAATCTCAACCCTTTGTTGTCACTGAGAAACAACTCTAAGGGTTCCACCTGACTACAACTGCAGTCCTAACTATACTTACCTGGGAGAAAACCCCACTGGGGTTACTTCTGAACAGGCATGGTTAAGATTGCATTGTTAGTTATACTCAGCATAAAAGGTAAAGGGACCCCTGACCATTAGGTCCAGTCGTGACCGACTCTGGGGTTGCGGCGCTCATCTCACTTTATTGGCCAAGGGAGCCGGCTTACAGCTTCTGGGTCATGTGGCCAGCATGACTAAGCCCCTTCTGGCGAACCAGAGCAGCGCACGGAAACGCAGTTTACCTTCCCACCGGAGCGGTACCTATTTATCTACTTGCACTTGACGTGCTTTCGAACTGCTAGGTTGGCAGGAGCAGGGACTGAGCAACGGGAGCTCACCCCGTCATGGGGATTCGAACCACCGACCTTCTGATTGGCAAGTCCTAGGCTCTGTGGTTTAACCCACAGCACCACCCGTGTCCCTTCCCATACTCAGCATAGATTAACTGAAATCAGTGGATTTAAGTTAAGTGGGATATCAATGGATTTAAGTTTAAGGAAAGTGGGGTATAAATGTAATAATAAATAACATGTGGATGCACCCTTTCCAATGGCTGGCTTGCTGCTCTTAGGTACAGTGGAGGAAGCTGTCCTGTCACTGGTGTTGAAGGAAGATTCAATGGCCAGTCCAGCTTGCATCTGTACATGGATGCTTTGCCTCAGAAGGCAAAATCTCTTGAGCTGGTTGTGGCCACTGAGTCAATATCAAGTAGCTGTTATCAACCTGCATCCATAACACTATGGACGCCATCATTCATTGGAACCCCTCTATCAATGCTGAGTGCTATCAACTCTCCTTTCTCCTCCAATTCCACAGAAGGCCAGTTAGAAGAACTGGAGTGCTTTGGAGCTGAAGATGCTCTGTATTGGGAAATCTGCTTACATTATAAGAATGCCCCTCACCAGGAAGCTTACCTATCATTGAAGGTGTCAAGCAGGGAAGTTTCTTCCCTAGCTGATGTGACCAGGTTTCTTGCTGATACAAAGGACTCCTCTTGAGCCACTGGGACTATGTTAGATTTGCAAGAAGTGGGGTACTTGAGGTGACCAAATGTGTAGTCTGCAATCACTGATACAGAAAGCTCATAATGAGACTGCTGGTTCATAATGAATTAATAATAATAGTAAAAAAAACACCATGTAAATGACACAAAGATGGTTCCCTTTTGCTGCTGGCATAACTGCACATTTTGTTAATTGAGCTTTTGCCTGGCCTACTTTAGAGTGATGATGAAATACCAAATAATAATTGTAGCTCATTCGCCACAAGCCTCTGGGGGAGTTCATAGTTAGATGATTGTCAACCATTCATGAGCCTGCTTATTCGTAACTTGACATTAATGTAGTGCTTGCGAATGAGAAAAGGTTTGATGCCTCAGTGTAAGTAAAACAATCTGCAGATTTCTGGTTTTTTTTTTGGTGTGTATATTTGGAGGGTACAGAATTTAGCCGTTCAGGATCAGATTGCGCAAACTAGTGGAAGATAATTTTCTGCCTCCTGAAGATGGGACTATCTTTTTTCGTCCAACCACTGGGTAAGGCTGCCAATTTGGCTTTCCTTTCCTTTTTTAACCCAATATGCTACCTAAAAACAACTGTGTTTATCTTGCCTTCTGTTCTCTGCCTAACAAGGGATATGTTTCACCTGAGACTGGAGGGGCAAATCTCAGTAACTGCTGGATTTTATATTTGCAAAAATGAGGGAACCACTATTGTATGTTTCTTTGTCCACTGGGTGCAAACAGAGACCTCCATGCCACTTAGTAGAACCTCTTCCATCTTAAGACTGTGCCCAGATGAAGATTTGTGGCTACAAAATAAAGCCAGCTGTTCCTTTCCTTTGCCTCTGCTTTGCTTAAATCCAGCCTGGTGGACAGTTCTGAAGAACTTAAGGGGCATTTTGGGACTCTGGTTCATCTTAGAAAGGTATGGGCCAACTGTGGACTTTGGTGTCCCTGCCACACACACTTATGGTTCAACACAGCTTCATTTGCTTTGCTTTTTTTTGTAAAGTTTTTTGCAAGTCTGTTTAAGCTTGTCCTTGGTGATCTCTCGCAGACACGTTTCTGCATCTTTTAGAATCTGATGGCAGTAGATCAAAAATTCTAGGGTGAGCCCAGAAAGAGCAGCTGAATTTCCCCCCTTAACGTTTGAAACCACAGCCCATTTCTCCTTTCCTTAACACCAAAACCAAGCCATCATTTTGCATTTCCCATAATGCCCCTGACATAGTGCTCCTCTAGGGTATTGTTGGAAGGCATATTGCCAAGGGCCTCCTCAAACATGGGCCCTGGATGCAGGTGATTTTGGACATTGCGAAATAGTAGCAGGAACCAATGCACAATTCACTTGTATAATGTCTAGAAAGGGTAGTTCCATATTTTGCTTGGGATAAAATGTAGGAGCTGAACTAGCCTCAGACACCAATGCACTCCAGTATGACAGGGAAGAGGAAGTTGTGGCCTTCCAGATGTTGCTGGATTCCTCCTCCCATCAGCCCCAGTGAGCATGGCCAATGGTCAGGAGTGATGGGTGCTGTAGTCCAACAACATCTGTGGGGCTATGCAAGATCTTCATCCCTGCATAATAGGGGAGGTGCACACCTTAAGATGTTATGCTGGAAGTTTGAAAGTAGTCTCTCAGGCCCTCTCTTCGGAACATGTGAAATCACCCTGGGTTTTTAAAAGATTTGCAAAGGCGTTTACATCATACTATATATGCCTATTAAACTCCACAGAAAGCAGCCTTATTTACTGCGCTTCACATTTATTAGCAGTAGAATATCAAAGTTAATGGCCTGGTTTCCTTTAAGAGCATTTTTAGCCCAGAGGTTCAATTAATTCTATTATTATTATTTTATTCATTTATTGTATAGCCCACCTGTTAGTCTGCATCAGGCCTTCAATGCGGCTTTCGACTTAGAAACAAGCATAGCATGTAATGGAACTCCTTTTCTGAACTCTCATAAAAGAGAAACCAGTTCTCAACAGTACCGACTATTAAAGGACTCCTCCAGGCGACCTGTTTATTGTGCATTCATCCTAATTTGCTTACACGGTGCTCAGTTGATATTCCATCTTTATTATACCTTCATTCTGATTTGTTGCAGGGATACTACACAACAATGGGCATTCATTCTGAATTGCTTGTGGGGTGTTCATAAAGCTTCCCATTACAGTGGTACCTCAGTTTAAGAACAGTCCGTTTTACAAACAATTCAATTTACAAACTCCGCAAAACCAGAAGTAGTGTCCCAGTTTGCGAACTTTATCTCGGCCTAAGAATGGAATCCGAATGGTGGAAGGGCACCGGTGGCGGGAGGCCTCATTAGGGAAAGCACACCTCAGTTTAAGAATGGTTTCGGTTTAAGAACGGACTTCCGGAATGGATTAAGTTCCTAAACTGAGATACCACTGTGCATCATTTGTTCACCCCACACTCTCCAGTGCATTACCCTGCCACTTTCCTAACTGCAAATGTCTGTTGCAGTTTTTAAAGTGGATTTGTTGTAGTAAAGCAATAGAGCACTTCAGTTGTGCAAACCTCAATTTCTGGCATGTGCTTGAATCCCTTCCACAAAATGGTGACCATCTAGAGGCACCGAAACTTTATTGTAACACAGTGAGTTTTGGAACGGAAATTCCTTCTTTGGGAGGGGCCAGTCTGGAGCAGTCTAGTGTAGTTTATAGAGAGAGCTTACTCCCTGCTTGAGCTGAAGGTGAAACGTCAGCCACTGCTCAGTTCCCTGGAGAGACAAGGACTTCCAATACATTAAGAATTCCTGCTAAAACCTCTTATTAGATGGGATGCAGCTGCTTAAAAGAAAAGAAAGAACCCAGCAAGGGCAGCCTTGGGCTGCATTAGCTGAAACAGAGGGCCCAAATCACGAGAAGCCATAGTTCTACTCCGTTCTGCACTGATCAGGTTATAATAATAAAAATAATTTAAGAATGGACTTCTGGAATGGATTAAGTTTGTAAACCGAGGTACATCATTTGTTCACTCTGGGCAGTTCCCAACAGAATATTTAAAAAGGGATAAAATATCAAACATTAAAAACTGCCCTAAACATGGCTGCCTTCAGGTGTCCTCTAAAAGTCAGATACCGTATTTTTCGCTCTATAAGACAAACTTTCCCCCCTCCAAAAATTAAGGGGAAATGTGTGTGCATCTTATGGAGTGAATGCAGGCTCCATGGCTTTGCGTTGCTTTCACTGAAGCCAGGAGAGCAAGAGGGATCGGTGTGCACCGATCCCGCTTGCTCTCCTGGCTTTGCTTCACTGGAGAGGCACTAGGCAGCTTTCCCTCTCTGCGCAGCACCTCTCCAGCAAAGTGGGAGGAGAAATGGAAGGGGCTCCACTTCTCCTCCCACTTCACTGAAGGGGCGCTGCGCAGAGAGGGAGAGAATTATTTTTCTTGTTCTCCCCCTCTAAAACTAGGTGCGTCTTATGGTCGGGTGCGTTCTATAAAGTGAAAAATACGGTAGTTGTTTATTTCCTTGACATCTGATGGGAGGGCCTTCCACAGGGTGGGCGCCACTACCGAGAAGGCCCTCTGCTTGGTTCCCTGTAACCTCACTTCTCATAGTGAGGGAGCTACCAGAAGGCCCTTGGAGCTGGACCTTGCCTGTGGAATGTGTCCAGAGATTGGGGATGGGGGTGAAATTTGGTTTAAGTTCACATTTAAAGGTGTAGCTTCCCTATTTCAAACTTCTCAAAACAATATGTGAACCAAATGTGAAATTCTCACTTCTCTGAATTTTGCAATGCGCAAAAATGCCTGAGTGTGTATAAAAATGCATCTAGTGGTGAAAACAATGGATGGGAATGCATTATATGAGGCAAAGCGGATGCCCAAATGTGTACCGAGGACTGTTTGAAAGGCTGTCGTTTATTTCAAGGCGTCTTCTGTATGAAGGGCTGTTTGGTTCAAGTCCACTTTAAAGAAAAAGAACCCTAAAAAGGGAGGTCTGAGGCCTTGAAACTGACCATCAACAGAATTCACCCAGACATCGGGCTGAGCAGGCACACACATCAAATTCAGTTTGAGAAGTGATATAACACAATTCATTGCATATTATGAAAGGTTGGTTATTCATGGGACTGGCTTGCATACGTGGAAGCACAAAAGAGTTACTGCGTAAGGAAGAATGTTGTCAGCCAAAGGCAGCCCCTGCCTGCCACGTGTCCTTTGAAAGGAGGTTTGAGGAGGCGGATAGTGAATAGCAGCCATTCGGCAGCGAAACACTTGTGGTAGTCAGAGCAGCGCCAAGGCCAAACCATATACAACATGGAAGATTCGTGAGCGGCATATCTCCCAGTATTTTTCCTTTATAATTGGCTGGAGGATGTGGGCTTTGTCTAGCAGCACAGAGGAAGTGGGGTTTGTTTAACCCTTCCCCCTTCAAACTGTTTCTGTAATCAAAACCATCCCTCTAAAACTAGCATTAAGTGGTTGGAGAATGAAGATTAAGGAGCATGTGGCTCCTTAAAGACTAGCCGTTTTTCTTTTGGCATAAGCTTCAGTGGACTAGATTCCAGTTCATCTGTGGGCTGTTGCCTACAAAGCTTATGCCATTATAAGTCTTTCTGTCATTCTTTAAGACATCACAAGATTCTTCCTCGCTTCACTAACTAACATGACTTGTCTGAAGGGATGGGGAGCCTCTGATTCTCTGTGTATTGTGCTTGTCTCCTCTCTCTGCACCCCCCCAAAAAAACTATTGTTGTTGTTTAGTCGCTCAGTCGTGTCCGACTCTTCGTGACCCCATGGACCAGAGCACGCCAGGCACTCCTGTCTTCCACTGCCTCCCGCAGTTTGGTCAGACTCATGTTTGTAGCTTTGAGAACACTGTCCAACCATCTCGTCCTCTGTCGTCCCCTTCTTCTTGTGCCCTCAATCTTTCCCAACATCAGGGTCTTTTCCAGGGAGTCTTCTCTTCTCATGAGGTGGCCAAAGTATTGGAGCCTCAGCTTCACGATCTGTCCTTCCAGTGAGCACTCAGGGCTAATTTCCTTAAGAATGGATACGTTTGATCTTCTTGCAGTCCACGGGACTCTCAAGAGTCTCCTCCAGCACCATAATTCAAAAGCATCAATTCTTCGGCAATCAGCCTTCTTTACGGTCCAGCTCTCAAAAGAAAAACTGTTAGCAACTGGGATAATTTCAGTTCAATAAATTATACAGAGAGAAGAAGGTTTTTAAAAAACAAACAAACATCCTGCCGTACACCGATGCCCCCACTCCTGAGCTATTTATAAAGCTAAACTAAAACAAAAGAGAGACAATATCTGGAGATGTGATCATGGATCTCCCACAGGAATCTTGTCCATTTTGAGCCCTCCCTTCCTTGCAATCCCTGGTGAGGACCTTCTCATGCTGCAATTGACAGGGCCTGCCTGTGCTTTGCGTGTTCTTAGCCTTGAAACATCCTGCTCCTAGTCACTGCATGAAAAGCGAGAGAACAGCTTAATTAGGCAATAAAACCGACGTCCTTCTTAGTACAATCAAAGGCGAGTCATTAGCTTCATCTGCAAATCACTCAGCAGCACCCAGCGACAGCCAAGCTCATTAGGTGATCCCTGAGAGGCAAAGGCTACAATTTATTCAGCAGGAAACAAGGGTGGCCCAAGCCAGTGAGATTACGCCCACAAAAGACAAAGAAACACAGGCCTAAACACATTTGTAAGTTCCTGCAAGCCCATTTTGCCTGTGGAGCATTCAAGCCTGTACTCTCTATGTTATGGATGTGCATGTGCAAAGACACCTACAGGCACATCTCTTGCTAATACAGTCATACCATGGTTTTCAAACAGCTTAGTTCTTCAACGTTTTGACTCCCAAACGCCACAAACCCAGAAGTGACTGTTCTGGTTTGTGAACTATTTTAGGAAGCCAAACATCCATTCTGAGGCTTCTGATTGGCTGCAGGATCTTCCTGCAGCCAATCAGAAGCTGCACTTTGGTTTCCAAAAGTTTTGGAAGTCGAATGTCCAGACTTCCGGAACGGAATCTATTTGACTTCCAAGGTACGACTGTATAGACACATATAACCCAAGTTGATGCTGAGGAGCTGAACAATTTCCCCACTGTATTTTGTTCAGGAAAGCTTATACAAAGCCATGTAGAAACTGGTATTAACTCATCCTGTACAATGAGCTGCTACATAGCAAAAATGTTGAAGATTAAATTTGAACACAATGCACACCTTTAGAGCAGGGGCGAGGAGCCTGTGACCTTCCAGATGCTGAGAATACAAGAAGAGGCCTGTTGCATCTAATCAAAGGGCCGTGGCTAGCCCACAGTTCTCACCGTAGCCAGCCAGGTGCCTAATGGGATGCCCACTGCACCTCAACAGGATTCAGTTTCAGCTTATTGGCCTTCCTCCAACTTACTAATGGATATGTTTGAGCTGGAATCACCACAGCACTTGGGCAGTCCTTTCTTCTGCCATAAGAGGGGAGTGACCTACCGGGAATAACTAGACCTTCAGAAGTCATTCCGTTTCCCCCTGTAGATATTCGGCCACTCCTAACTGCCACTAACCTTCCTAAAATACAAGTTGTAAGTAGGCAGAAACATCAGTCTGTTATTGCTCCGGTTAATTGCCTCCAGGGGAATCATCTGTCTCTTCAATGGCCTCCATGACTGTTGAAGACAAGATTTATTCTGCTGTGTCACAGACCTAGGATGGTGAGTATTTTGTGGGTTGACAGGGGCTGAGGAAAGAGATTATCAGAGATTAAAATGCTGTAGATGAAAAAACAAAGACAAAATAGGGCATGAGGTCGGAGAAAGAGAGAGAAGCTAGGGGGCAGGGAAGGAGACTAAGGGATTCTATTCCAGTGTAATAATTTGAAAACCCTAATGAACCATTTCTAAAGAAAGAGACTATGTGCTTATACTAAAACTCAGCTAATCACAGTAGTACCTCAGGTTACATACGCTTCAGGTTATCTACGCTTCAGGTTACAGACCCAGAAATAGTACCTCGGGTTAAGAACTTTGCTTCAGGATGAGAACTGAAATCGTGCTCCGGCGGCGCGGCGGCAGCGGGAGGCCCCATTAGCTAAAGTGGTACCTCAGGTTAAGAACGGTTTTAGGTTAAGAACGGACCTCTGGAACGAATTAAGTACATAACCAGAGGTACCACTGTAGGCTGAAATTCTGTGCCCACTTCCCTGGGAGTAAGGCCCATTGATCTCTTTGTGCCTTACATCTGAGTATTCATGTATAGGAATGCACGCTATGCTAAATTGTTCTTTAGTTATCCAGGGCTTCAACTGGGAACCATTTACTTTAAAATATATTTATACCCTATTTTTCCTCATATTTCAAGGCAGTTTATAGTAAAATAAAATGCAATAAGAACGGTAATATAGATATATTAAAAAGACAATTATTAAAACGATTTGTAAGCAACTGCAGTTTTTTAAATGAAAAAACCCCATAATAATACATAATGGGTAGGATTCTGCAAAGTGCGGAGGGGGCACCCAGAACAAGTTTACATGGCAAGCACGGGGGTAGGAGAGGGTGGAAAAGCCTGATTGCCTGAGCAGACTTTGTTCCCTATGTGCTATGTTGTGCTTTGTTGAATTCCACCCAGAAAAAGACAGAGTGAAAAAACAGAATGATTACATATAATTATGATATCCAACAATTTAAGAAGATCAGCCTCTAAAGACCAAAGGCCTTCCTCAGTAGGAAGACCTTAGTTCTGTAGTGGAAGACACAGGGAGAGGGCAAGAGGAACCCAACAGAGGCCCCGTGGCAGTGATAGAGGCCCTAGTTGCCGCCGTGGTGCTGGACAGTCATCAGAGGCAGGGCAGCGGGCAGTGGTGGCAGGTGAAGGCTGAGCAGCACAAGCACACGATGTGACAGCCAGGCACCCACAGTGGAATTTTTGTGTGTGCCAAGCCCCCCAGGGCCCCACAGAGATGGCGCCTCTGCTCCTTGGGCAGGAGATTTCAACAGAGAAGAGTCCCTTTTCCTTGCCCCAAATGATCTGGGTTTGGAATGGCCTGCACAAATGATCTACAAGTGCACAGGCTTAATTGGGGGATGGATGGTGAACTATTAGGTACCCTGATCCTAAGCTGTGCAGGGCTTAAAAGATCATCACCATCACACACTTTAAACTGGTTTGTTAATAGAGCCTTATCTTCTGCCTGTTACACCTCTGGCTCACTACATGTAGCAGGGATTCTGGGCTGACAGGGAAGTCTGGTTTGGGGTATGACTATTCAAAGCTGATGACTGGGAGTGGCCGCTGAGACCATACAACACTAGTCCTGAAAGACCTACATTGGCTCCCAGTATGTTTCCGAGCACAATTCAAAGTGTTGGTGCTGACCTTTAAAGCCCTAAACAGCCTCAGCCCAGTATACCTGAAGGAGCGTCTCCACTCCCATCGTTCAGCCTGGACACTGAGATCCAGCTCCGAGGGCCTTCTGGTGGTTCCCTCCCTGCGAGAAGTGAGGTTACAGGGAACCAGGCTGAGGACCTTCTCGGTAGTGGTGCCTGCCCTCTGGAACACCCTCCCATCAGATGTCAAGGAAATAAACAACTATCTGACTTTTAGAAGACATCTGAAGGCAACCCTGTATAGAGAAGTTTTTTATATTTGATGTTTTAGCGTGTTTTTTAATATTCTGTTGGGAATTGGGGAAACCCAGCCAGATGGATGGGGTATAAATATATTATTATTATTATTATTATTATTATTATTATTATTATTATTATTATTATCATCATCATCATTATTAGGCCCTAGCCCAGCCCCCTCAGACAGTAAAGTTAGGCAAAGGAGGGATTGCCACTATGCTAGTGGCAAGGCAGGGTGGGAAACTGTTGGGCGTTGAATTGACTAATTGGCTAATTATTTAAGTGTTCAGGTTCTAAGGAAGGGTAAGTGAGCTTGGTATACCTGGTAGTCCACAAGCACAGGCATAGCCCTTCAGTTATACACACACCTGATTGCTCAAGGCAAGCAAGACCCATTCGGAGTAGCAATTGCTGACTGCCAACAAATGATCTGGGATGAAGAGTCCATTAGAACTGGGACGCTTAGCTTGTCACTGTGGTGTGCATGATCTACTACCATCCTAGCAGTGGGGACATCTATTATGTATGCATGTGGTATTATTGATCATCTTGTAAGAGCAGTGTCAAGCCACAAGGGCAATTTGGGGAAAGAGCACTCTGCAATGACTTAGTATATGGTAAAAAGCACTTCCTTTTTGCCCATACTCGATAAAAAGCATTACCTGAAACCTCATGCAGCAAAGCCACAATACTATATCCATTCTGAGTATTATGCAGGCTACTTGCTAAAGCCTTTTTCTATGTTACACTCTGATCTATGGGGCTTTCATTGCACTTCACTCCCGTCCACAGAAGTAGATGATAACCCACGTGACTTTGGCATCCGTCTCATTCTGTGGCTGCTCGCTGTGTGAGCCATCTTCTGGGGCTAATTAGTTATTGGGCCTTTGATCCCTTCTGAGCTGGACAGAGGTGCTAGCAGGGGCATGTGTGATCTCTTTTAATGTTCATTTGCAGAGCATTAATCTACTGAGTTTCTAATTATTTCAAGATGGATCAAGCAATTACGACGAAGTGCATTATCAGCTCCTCTGCTTTTGACTTCCTTTTCTCTCCCTCCTGTAAATTTCGCTTGCAGAAGATGACGGGTTTCATTCTAATTCACATTTATCCTGCCCTAATTACACTGGCAAAGACATGAAGCAGGCAACCTAGATTTAAAAAGTACTAGGCCAGTTATAATGCAAAGTTCAGTTTGTTGGTTATCACATACACTGTCCACCACACACACACACCGCATGTTCAAGGCTGACCCAGGGGGATTCCTTGTCAGTGTTGCCTTACTTGGCATGGTACACTGATAGGCTGCCACTTCTAGGGTTATCTCACAGCAGTCCAATATTCAACAGCAAACAGCAACAGTGTGCCGTAAGAGAGGACAACTGGAAGAGACTACAGGTGGGAACTTAAAGTACATCCACGCATTATCTGTCCCCCTCATAGGAGCCAACTCCTAAGGGCCGAGGCATCTTTGGGCCCCCCAATAAAATATTTCAGGGGGCCAGATGGGCATTGCCATTCAAATGGTGTGTGCACGCCCTGTCATGTGATCAATTATGTGGGGTGGGGCTTACCTGGCCCCTAAATATTTTGTTCAAGTTGGCACCCCTCGTCCCCCTCTGTTTCAGGTGCAGTCATTCAAGTCTGTATGCATACATCTATGGCCCACACTCACACCTGTCTGCACAAATGTGCACATGTAATACAGTCAACATATGGGATGTTGCTGATCCAGACCTCAGACCTCTGGCACTGCTTCCTGCACTTCTAGCATCCACTTTGCTCAGTTCATAGATGACATCCTTCCCCCAGAAATATCTTCCATCCAAGCGAAAAGTGTGTAGGAAAGATATACATTGTCACAAACAAAGGCTCTATACATATTTCAGGTGCCATCATTCATTACTGACTTTCCTTCATGTGTCCCTGTGGAGACTTATACATGCACATGCATGTGTTCTTCACAACTAGGCTTGAAATGCTTCTTCCTAGGAGGAAGTGTTCTCATAAGAGAAATGCCTTTTGTAGAAACATCCTGAGGGTCAGTAAGGTTTCTAATCGTTGCAGTGAATCATCTTTGTATGAAAGGTCATGCAAATGGAGTTTGCTGGCGGAGAGGAAAGAGGAGGAGGAGGAGGAGGAAGCACTTGCCCAGTCTTTTGCACATTATTTACATATACTTTTTAAATGTCTCTACTGCACCTTCACTAGAAAACTTCCATATCAGTTTACAAAATATGTATATTATATTGCACACACTTTGTCTGTTTTTTAGGCTTTTGCTTTATGTGACTGCATTTTTTAAAAACTTGTAAGCTACCGTGAGTGATGCAAACATTATTTTATCACAGGGCCATTTACAACATAAAAATACATAATAAATGAGAACACAAAATACATAATAAAACAAAAACCTTCAACCAATACCCCCCCCAATGGCCATAGAATGTTAATCAGCCAAAGTCCTGGTTACAGAGAAACATTTTTGCCTGGCTCCTAAAAATATATAATGAAGGCACCAGGCGAGCATTCCTGGGGAGAGTATTCTACAAACAGGGAGCCATCACAGAAAAGGCCCATTCTTGTGTTGCTGCCACTCTGGACCTCTCGTGGAGGAGGCACGTGAAGCAGGGCATCAGATGATGACCACAGGGCCCTGGTCAGTTTATATAGGTAGAAGTGGTCCTTGAGATATTGTGATCCTGGCCATTTAAGCCTTTATAGTTCAAATCCAGCACTTTGAATTGGGCCCGGAAACTAATTGACAGCCAATGCAGTTGGGCTAGGGTTGGTGTTATATGCTTGAACCGTCTTGCCATGGTGAGCAATCTGGCCACCGAATTCTGCACCCGCTGAAGTTTCTGAACTTTCTTCGGAGTCAGCCCCACATAACACATTGCAGTAATGTAGCCTAGAGGTTACCAGAGCATAGACAAAAGAAATTAGGCTATAGGGGCACAGCTGGGCCACCAGCCAAAGCTGATGGAAGGCACTCTGTGACACAGAGGCCACTTGAGCCTCAAGCAATAGCAATGGATCCAGAATAAGCCCTAAGCTGCATACCCACTCCTTCAGAGGGAGTGTAGCCCCATCAAAAGCAGGCAACCTTCCAGCCATCCAGTCTAGGGAACCAACCACAAACAGTGCCTCAGCCTTATGCATTGGAAGGGTGGTGCACAAGTGTTCTAAAATACCCCACTCAGCTCTGCTTCTGAAATTCATATTCAGGTCAGAAAAGGTCACCTATGAAGCACCTATAACCTTCAGATTGGAAATCATGGAGTTCTAGTCATGCTGCTGGAAGAATTCCAGTTCGACTCTATGAAAGCTTATGTGCCTTTGCTGTATTCACTTAAAACAAATTGCAGGGAATAGATCCACTTAGCACAAAGAGATAGGTGTTTGTTTGTTTTTATGTAAGAGCACCTGTTCAAAGAATGATATTTGAACACTTTGGAAATATCCGAGAGAGAGAAAGTCAATTGATTCTTTTTGTCAAATAAATCTAAAAGTATTTTTTAAGTTGTGTCCGGAGGGACAGAAGCTTTTTGAACACAGTTTTCCACATTGTAAACTGCCCCCAAAGCACTCTAGGAATTTTGCAGACTCAGCACACAGCTGGATAGGTGTTTGTTTGATACTGGGCTGACTGTTGTGGGGCTTTTTCAATCTGCTGTGCATAGTACAGTGTTGCATTAAAAGATGAATCAGATCTACACAAATTCCAGCTTTTATCTGAATTCACACACAGTGGTGACTTGCGGACCTGTGGACCTGGGACCTTGCTCTATACATCTACAGGCTTCCCAGGTTCATTTTTTGAACAATTACTATTTGGGCGTGGGGGGGGGGGAATTGAATATCCCTCTCCTACCCTCTACAATCTCCCCCCCCCAAAAAAATTTTTTGCCTAAGGTCCCTCACTAGTCAAATCAATACAATGGTACCTCGGGTTACATACGCTTCAGGTTACATACGCTTCAGGTTGCAGACTCCACTAACCCAGAAATAGTACCTCGGGTTAAGAACTTTGCTTCAGGATGAGAACAGAAATCGTGCTCCGGCAGTGCAGCGGCAGCAGGAGGCCCCATTAGCTAAAGTGATGCTTCAGGTTAAGTACAGTTTCAGGTTAAGAACAGACCTCCAGAACGAATTAAGTTCTTAACCCGAGGTACCACTGTACATCCTATAAACACAAAAGGGAAATTCAAGTTATTGTTTTGTTGGTTTTTGAGGCTTGCTCTGAACCATTATGATGATCCTCATAAATCTGAGTGCAAAATAAAGCTTTAAAGATAGGTTCAGCTAACAGGAGTAACCCTCCAGATGTTATTAGACTATAAATTTACATTGTGGGATGCTGGAGCCAATGGGATGGGCAATGTCCTTGTCATGTGACGCTAGGCAGGAGCAAAGACTTGTGGGAAGTAGGCTCAATTCCCTCAGTTTTCTGGATTCAATGAGCAGCAAAGCACCGACAGAGTCTTTGAAATAAAAAATCTGCCTGCTTCCTCCCTCCTTGGCTCAGGCAAATCTAAAGGAGCAAATTCACTAGATATCTGAAAAGACTAGGAAATTATAATCAACAGATAGTATCTCCCTATCAGTTCATTGGAGATTACCCATGGCAGGGCCCATGTACTCCAGCATCCCTACTCCCAAATCTACACTTCAGGTAAGACCAATTGTTCTTTCTCATCCTTCCCAGCCAGCATAGCTAATGGTTAGAAATGATGGGAGTCATTTCCAACCACATTGGCTGCCCCTGGTTTATGGGAAGATAATTAAATGACATCTTATGCAGCAACAGGGAACTTCATCCATGCAAGAGGGCTGGCGTTGGAGGGCAGAAAAAGGTGCTTTCTGGAAAATGTAACTAATAGGCAATGAAGATTGGTGTGGTTGATGTCTTCATGGCATATGAGAACTGACAGGTAGCATGAAGACAGGCTGTGACAGCCCTTCAAAATGACAGCCAGCTCTTTGTGTATGATGTGCCCATGGGGTTGATGTGGTAAAAGCTACAAGCCCAAGTGATGGGTTTTGCTGCAGTCTGGGAGGGGGGAATGTAAGGCTGTTTTTGCAGCTTTTACTTGATTCTGGAAAAATCACAGCCACCTCAGATATGTCAATATTAACGCGGTTAGATTTCAGAAACACAAAACTAGGAAAGGGACAAATTGTTGGCATGTGAACTCCAACTGGCCTCCCTGAACTTGCATGCCTCTCTGTCCTCCATTCTTCCCAGATAACCCACCCAGTTCACAAGACCACTTTTCATATGACCCATCTGTCCTCACAGTGTATATTTTGTGTGTGTGTGTGTGTGTGTCTCCCCCCCCCCAATCATGAAAATCATGATCATCATCATTTATTTGCATGCTGCCTTTCCATAGTTAAAACTATGCTCAAGGTGGCTTAAAACATGGAAAGATTTATATAATTACAAACATATAACAAAAGTTAAACAATAAATAAAAACATATTAAATGTGCAACAAAATTAAACAATCATCACATAAGACATAATAAGGTCTAAAATGAAAAATACCAAAAAGAAAAAACAGATTAAAATGAAACTGACAGGGATTTTTTTAAATAAAAACATTAAAGAAAGATATTGATCCTGTAGAAGGAAAACAAGCACAGCCTTATGTATCTATATCTCTATATCTATTAGCTGGAAAGTTCCTAGTGTGGCAATGGGCACCATTCTAGAGCAAGGGAGCAATTTGCTGGTGTTCATCATCTGATTCCCCAGCACTACTGGCCAGGCTTGATGTGCTGTCTTGCCCTTCTAACATCACAAGCTGTTTTCCAGCAATTTTGGCTTGCTTGTGGTTAACCTGAACCACCTTGCATTAAGCCTTGTCTCAGTGATGATGACATACAAATATTGTCATCAAATATTGCTATTGTCTAGTGCTACTCATGTAGGCAAAAAGGACAGATCCAGAAGAAGCTTACATCTAGAATTCCAAATTTAAATACTATATGAACACCTCCCCCCCCCCCCCCCGCTAAGTTGCCTCAGCTCTGTGGGGGCCAGCAAAATTTGTTGGACCAGAGATTATGGAGGCAGAGGGACTGGATGCCAGACCTCAGCAACATGACCAAGCCTGAGCAAGAACCAGAGGCTATCAGATTGGGAATCCTTGAACTTAGCAAATAAGACTCTCTAGAGTCCATATCCTTGGTGTTTGTACATGCATGTGCACATACACATGCATACTCACATATGAGGAACTGACTCCCTCCATGCCAGAGACCCGCATCCCCATCAAAGCAGGTAAGCCTGGAGGAAATTGTCTGAAAGGAGGAAGAATAATGAGCTCCTAGTGAGAGAGCTGCCACTTTAAGGCCTTCCGCTTCTCAAGGAAGAGGCAGGACTTAGGAGGCACAAAAGGGCCCACTCATTTCCTAGACTCCGTTGGATGGAGCTGCTTTCTAGGAGCTTTCCATGGTGCTGCAGCTTCTGACCTACGATCTCTGAGCTGCTTCAGGACAAGGTATGATGCCATCCTGAATTGCTTGGGATCTACTCTCTGAAGTCTAAATTCCAGATGTGATTTGTGTTTTATTGCACTTGATGTAATGTGTAGGCCACTTCTGGACTGAGATCTCCAGTCCTGGATGAAATATAATTGTTTGCTTTACTCTTGGCTTATTAATTCCACCTTTTGCATTTTGACCCTTTTTATCATTCCTTGAACTCCCTATTTAAACTTTATATATAGATTTGACATCCTGACCATAACTGATCTCCTAGCTCATATCCAATCATTTAAATTACATTATTAAATTACATTATTAAAGCTGGAGTTTGGAAGACTGGTCACTAGGCTGAATGGACATTACAGCTCCTTCACTGAAATTCCTTTTCCCGGATTTGGCAAACAAAAGAGACATGATGCATATTATGAAATATTTCTGCAAAGCAGCATGCTGTCATTTATTATTTTGTGTGTGTGTGTGTGTGTGTGTGTGTGTGTGTGCTGTTGCTCTTTGCCTCCAGATGTCCCTTTTCACAAAACAGATTTTTGAAACCAAAGGAAGGACTGATTGAAGTTTGTGTGGACACAATCATTCTGCCTGGATACCCACTCTCTAAAGGATGAAGCAATACCATCCATATGTTTCATGCTTGTTTTCTACTTATTATGAACAGAGCTCCTTGGAGATGAGCAATCTATAAATATTATGAATTGGTGGGCATGCATAAAATTTATGAATGGTTGCCAGCTATGTAATCTGTTTTTTGTTGACCTTCAAAAATATCTCCTTCCTTTGGCTCCTATTTCTGTATTTACTGTAGCCAGCAGCCCCCTGCTATATAGCCCTTAGGTTTCCTCCTTCACAGTCCTAAGAAGAACCCTGACTGCTGAGTCCTCTTGCGCTATGTCAGCTCACTCCCCTTAGTCCTCAAACTGTGTCCTGTGCTTGATAGGCTGTTCCTTTACTCCACCCCATTGGGAACATTGGCCCTCTGACTGGCCTTTCACTATAAGCATCAAATCCTCTGTAATTATTTTAATATATCTTTTCTGTTGTTGGCCACTCTTCAGACTCCATTCTCATCATCTTGACGTTAAGCACAAACATTTTAAAAAATATGTAGTCAATGGCCCATTTAAGAGCTCAGTATTGTCCACAAGAGGGGTAGCCAACATGGTGCTTTCCAGATGTGGCACTCCCATCAGCCCTAGTGGCTAGGAATGATGAGAGTTGTAGTCTACACTGACTAGTATCAGCTCTCCCATGCTTCATACAGAGGTGTTTCCCAGCTCCATCTGGAGATGCAGGGATTGAACCCAGGAATTCCCGCATGCAAAGCACTGAGCTATAGACCCTTTCAGTGTAAAAACAACAGCAACCCCTGAGTCTTCTTCCTCGATGTACCCAATACAGGGAAGTTATTTGAGCTAAATGCATAGAGTTTCCAAGTTGCCACTCTTAACTAGCTCCCTAGAGAAGTGCCCGTTTTGTGGGGACAGGATAGGGCAGAGCAGGGCAGGTCCTTTGTCATTCTAATATGTGAACTGCTTGGCTGAAGAGCAGGATATAAATATAACATTTCTCCATCCAGACCACCTTCCACTGATGAGGAGCATCTATTTCATGCATCAGGTTTAAAATGTTTTACTTGGAGAAAGTTTTGTGGTTAGAGGGGCTAAATATTTAAATATTTAAACAATTAAACATTACACAAACCCTGATGGACCTAATTGCTCCTGATACACACATTTGTATGTCATTTTGCCTAATATTTTTTAAGGGCAGACTTCCCTAATATAACATATTTTGTACACATGTTTAAGCATTTTTATGCATGCTTTACCCCAGCATATGATTATGATTATTTTAGTACACATTACTTGACTGGAGAACTGCACTGCAAAATTCAGAGAATTTCACATTTTGACAAACTGATGTGTTTCTGTCTTGTTTTGTTTTGGAAAGTGCAAATTTATTAGGTCCGACTTTGGATGAAAATGCATCCAGTTCCTCCCCCATCCCTGGAGGCATGTTCCACAAATGAGTTCAACCACCCTGACTAATACTGCATCTGAAAGGGGTAATAAATGCAGGTCTGCACACATTACATGATTGCTGACAGAGAGGCCTCTCAGAAGCTTGTTATGCCACCACTATAGCAGATCTACAGGGAAATTGCTTTCACTTGAATGGGTCAAGTGTTATGCCACAAACATTAGGCATCCTCACGAAACATCGTCTTATCCCTCCCAGAAGCTATCAGGGCGGGAAGCAGCCATGCTGATTCAGTGACATTTTCCCTTTTCCTTCTGTGGATGAGCTCTGTAATGTGCATGGAAAATGCAACATCAGAATACAAAATCAATGCGGATTTGGTACATAAGATATGTGAGGAGGGATCAGCAATATCATGTGTCATGTGACCAATCGCAGCCCTCAAGCAATGCCCAGCTTGGGAGGGCTGTTAAATCAATTCCTGTGCAAATGGTCTGTGTCCATGTTCTGACTAAGAGAGTTACTTCTTGCATCAATCATGGCTCAGTTCACAAAGGCAGAGTCTTCAGCAGGACGATTATTGATAAAAGCACCTTCCACAGCAGCTCTTGATGTATTTGCATTTGTACGCTTTTTGAACTCTCCCCCCCCCCTCCTTTTCTCCCTTCACCTTATCAGACAGCAGCTGCCTGGCTGCATGTGGAATCTCAGAACACATTCATAGAGCAAATCCTTGGGGATGGAGCTCTTAAGCGGGCAGGCACATGAGATGCAATTGTGACTCGGATACTTGAACTGACCCAGTTTCACCTAAAGAAAAATCCCCCACAGAGCAAGGAGAGAAAAGCTGAATCAGACTCTTCTCAAATAGTTCCTATTAAAAGGTGCTAATTCAGCAGCAAAGCCATGCCGCCTGTCCTCTGGAGACAAGCATTCTCAAAACACACACACACATCTATAGGAGGGAGTGGAGAGGGGGGCATTCAAGAAAAAAAGCCACTTTTAGGCTCCATTCAAGTTCTTGGAGCAGGTGGGAGCAGAGACAGCCATGCGAGTTCAGGAGGTAGGTGCAGCAAAGCAGGAACATTTTTAGACCGGGATTTCAGAAACCCAAAGCACTTGCAAATGAAACTGTAAAGAACACCTGAGGCTTCTGTGTTCGTTTGCTTCTGAGGGTGTCTCTGATCACAGCTCAGTCTGAACTGAAGAACTACTTATCCACTGCACTCAGTAGCGTTTCATCTTCCCCTGTGTTCCTGAAAGTGGCCACCCCCACACATGCGGGACACCCAGGAACCCACCCACTATCATTACCCCCTCCCCACAGTTTCTGCCAGTCAGGGATTCACTGTTTAAACTGGAGGCATTTTGACATGAGGAGGAGACCCAGCTTATCTGAGGTGCTGAGGTGCTTCCAACATTGCAGGGGAGGCTGTTGTGCAAGTGTGGCCTATTGTTCTCAGCAGCTGCTGCTGCCAACATGCTTTTCGCCCAAGGATTGCTTTCATTTAAGTCCTGCCAGTCACCCCGAGTGGCTCTGCCAAGAGACCTCAGCTTCTGGCTCCGACTCCAGACAGGAATGGATGTAGACGGCTGCTAGCAGGCTACTGGACTGAACATTTCAGAGTACTCAAATATATGCAGCAGCCGAAGATCTCAGTGTGGGCTGTCAGTGTCACAGTCTCTAGCCTCATCTGAACATGGAACAAACTATGCTCAAGGCTTTACACCTGGTTCCCTGACTCCAGACGACACAAGTCAAAACTGCAGTACGCATCTGGCCCAGTTTCATCAAGATTTCCAAAGGTTCACCCTATTTGTTCCCTGGTCCCTAGACTGAATCAGTGTCTAAAAAAAATATCAGAGCTTAGCTCCCAGTAAGGAAGAACTATCAATGATGGATCTGCACAGGACTGCTGGCCATCTAACATTGCTATAGCCTCTTGGGAAGAAAGCATCATGTAGATGCACCCTCATTCATTCCTCTCTCAGCAGCAGCAAGAATTGTCCCAGAAAAAAGGAAATGTTCAGGAAGCATCACTACATCAGTTGCACTAGCTGAAGCTTGTTGTGCAACCAGGAGTATTAGGGCTACAGCAATCAGTTGAGCAGTCAGGCACCAGGAGCATGCTTTCTTCCTGCACTTTCTCCTGTGCAAGCCATTCTGCTAGCACAACTAGTACACCACTCAGGGACTTTAATTTAGGGCTACACTGAATTCCTTCCCAAATCTCTTAGCCAGCAAACTTCACTGTCAAGCTGGACACACACTGAATCACCACATAGCAAACAACCCTTCCAAGTTGGTCCACAATTTCCCCATCCTCTTGCCATGTAAACAAACTTCTCTCTCTTTTTCAGTACCACAAGTGAGGCCCGAATTGCCTCAGAGAAGGGTGCGCCCCTTGCAGAGGTGTGTGAATTCCTCTCCATGTTTCCCACGAATAGCTGTCCCCTTTTTTCTATGAATTCATTTTGTTCTCCCTTGTACCTTCGACAAAGTGTGACTGAACTGAGACTTCCTGGCTTGAAGCAAGTGGTGGGTGGGGGAGGGGGAGGTGACAGAGCAAATTTCAGAGTCACATGCATGAGCAGAAATGACATTTCAAGATCACACATCCCAAGAGTGCTAGGACACTTGCCCACCCAGAGAACAAGAGGCGAAACGCCTAGGAATCTCAAACCAGTCACAGCAGTGAAGACATTTCAAACACAAGCAGTCAAGGTCCCCAAGACTCAAAGTGTTATTCCCTGAATAAATGAAAAGAGGGGACAGATGCCAGGAAAATGTCACTGGCCATCAGAGACACCAGGGGCACACTAAGGAAAGGACGTGCAGATCCTACTTTTCTGTCTCAGATCGTCATGTGGGCAAAGCACAACAAAACCCACCAGAAACCAGCTAGTGCTTAAGGATGGGGGGGGGCGCAACTGATTAATTAAGATATTGCATATTTCTTGCTACTTCTTTTAAAAAAGGTCCCTAATTTCAGATTCTGGTGGACCCAACATCTAGCCAACATCAATCAAACAGTTACTTGGGTTCCCCAATGAAGAGAGACACTAAAGTGTAAAGTGTGCATAACAATCTATATATTAGTGAAAATAACTTAGAAAAATGCATTATATAAAGAAAAACCGCTTTGCAAAAATGTATATAAAGGTAAAGGTAAAGGACCCCTGACAGTTAAGTCCAGTTGCAGATGACTCTGGGGTTGCAGCGCTCATCTCGGTTTACTGGCCGAGGGAGCCGGCGTTTGTCCACAGACAGTTTTTCCGGGTCATGTGGCCAGCATGACTAAGCCACTTCTGGCGAAACCAGAGCAGCGCACGGAAATGCCGTTTACCTTCCCGCCGGAGCAGTGCCTATTTATCTACAGTGGTACCTTGGGTTAAGTACTTAATTCGTTCCGGAGGTCCGTTCTTAACCTGAAACTGTTCTTAACCTGAAGCACCACTTTAGCTAATGGGGCCTCCTGCCTCCGCTGCGCCACCGGAGCACGATTTCTGTTCTCATCCTGAAGCAAAGTTCTTAACCCGAGGTACTATTTCTGGGTTAGCAGAGTCTGTAATCTGAAGCGTACGCAACCTGAAGCATATGTAACCCGAGGTACCACTGTACTTGCACTTTGATGTGCTTTCGAACTGCTAGGATGGCAGGAGCTGGGACCGAGCAACGGGAGCTCACCCCGTTGCAGGAATTCGAACCGCCGACCTTCTGATCAGCAAGCCCAATAGGCTCAGTGGTTTAGACCACAGCGCCACCCATGTCCTGTAAAAATGTGTGTCTGTGTGTGTGTGTGTGTGTGTGTGTGTGTGTGTATGACAAAACTGCACACCACAAAATGTGTGTATTCGGGAAGGCTTGCACTAAAATGCAGATGAGAACTTTGGAAAATAAATTGCAGACTAATGTTGAAATGAGAAACCCAATGGGACAGATTCGATCATCTCTAGCCGAGCTTCTTCCGCCCTTCACCCTCTGGCAATTCAATTCAAGCACTGTGCATGGCCTGGAGGCTTCCCATACCAGCCTCAGCAGCTCCTGACATGCTGCTGCAACTCTTATTCTTTACTGGGAAAATCAGAGTCTTTTGTGCTCTCCCTTTTTTATGCTTGCACTAAGATGAAGCAGCAGTAACTCTGCTCCCTCTGACCCTTACAAAAATCATAGGAGAACAGACTAAAGTAACACAAAGGAAAAGGTAATAGGCAGAGATTACAAAATACAAACATTTTTCTTCATGCAGAAATACCCATATGGTGCTGTGTTCAAATGGAAAGTCTTGCAGAGGCATTGCAGGGAAGATCCTGCTGCCCATGGAACTCTTTCTCGTTTTTGAATATATGAATACATTTTGCCTAGTAAATGCATTTTTCCAAGCATCACACCATACTTTTTGGTGTTGTTTTCACAAATATTCATATTTTTATTTCATAAAAAAATTCACGCTGTTCGATCGTAAGGGGGGAGGGGGAACCCCTCAAAGCAGTTTACAAAAGATAAAAGAGTGAAATCAAGGGGGGGGGGGGAATCACAACCATACTTTAAAACATACAAATTTAACGTACTACAACACATTAAAATCATCTCAACTTTCTAAGCATCTGTGTAGGCTTATTATTTTATTTCATAAAATTTATTTTCATATGCCTACATTTCTGTTATATATGCATTTCAGGGTTGGCAAGCTGCAGTGTAAAATTCAAAGCAGATCCCCAGACAGGTAATGAGTAGAATTCTGATGCTGAGAAATTTACCTGGCACATCTCCTTGATCAAAGATAGGAGGACCATCCATTGACCCTCCATCTTGCAGGTACACATTAACCGACACACAATTCTTGACAGTAAAGTGGAACAAGGAGTGAGTTATTGAAAATTGCCTTGGAACACACCTAAACAGTCCAGTATTAGTCACAGGCATCCACGTCATTGCAACTCTTTAACACTGGAGCCACAGATGTTTTTAGAAGTAGACAGCAGCATGACACAGCTGCAGGATGCCACTGCGGATGGACTTACACAATATGGTTTTTAATGTCAATTAATATCACGTTGTCCTGGCATTGCATCATCCCTGCATCTTGCACGTGTAACAAGCACTCTAATGAAGCGGTGTGGGTGGGTGGGGAGAAGGGATGCTGCTGGGTCATCCACAATTCGGTTTCATGTCAACCCACTGATGGTGAGATGCTCTGAATCTTACCCTGAACAGGTCTGAGTTCAATCGCTATTCCTGCCCCCCGGCTCTGCCAGCAGTGCAAATGGCCTGCCTGCATTGCTATGGATCTCCCAGGCTCACCCTCTGGCTCTGGAATTAACTGCATTAATGACAAAGCTGGCTGAATGCAGGGAGAACAGAGTTGCTTCTCTGCCAGTCAGAAGGAATTAAGCAGACATGGGCAGATTAGCCACACATGATTTTTATTTTTTTTTAAGAGTGAGACCGTTCCCTGTGGCCAGAGGAGAAAGAGCTACTTTAGCAAGGGAAAGTCAGTTGTTCCTGCCATTTATCAGAAGGCTCATTCTGAACCTTTGCCTCTCTCTCAAGCAGCTGAGCAAGGAGACTGTGCTCTTAGGACAATCATACACCCCTTTTCCCAAGCGGGTAATAGGTGGGGACAGGGACTAGCCAAGGCTAAAGATCTAAGGCCATTCCTTCCATAAATGCATACACTGGGAACAAGAGATTAATGCTACACATGTCTACTGAGAAATGTAACACATTGAGTTCAGTGAAGCTTACTCCCAGGTGAGTGAGTATAATAGGATCAGATGAAACCCCAGCACAAGAACGTAAGAAGAGCCTGCTGGATCAGGCCAAAGACCCATCTAGTCCATCATCCTGTCCTCACAATGGCCAGCAAGTTGTCAAGGGGATCTCTCACACTAAAATGCAGATCAGAGGCTCTGGAAGGAGAGGAATAGGAAAGGCTATTGCTCCACTATGACAAGAATCTACCAGTCATGATTACTCATGCCATTGGAATAGAGCCTTACTGTGAATACTGTGCATTGGTCAGTGTGCACTGATCTACACACATAAAACAAATTCACGCACAGGCGTCTTCCAAAAACCCATCCCAAACCCCAAAACATCCCATGGCAATTGGCAAATGGTAACGGGGGCAGGACTGTGAAATCCTGAAGCCCCTAGTTATGAACCAGCACATGGGCGGTGGATATAGATTCAGTCGCACTGACTCAAGGAATGAGGCAGTTGAGCAGCTCGGCAGCTGTATCCATGACTGAGCAGCCTTATTTAGGATCCACTCTGCTCACTCTGAAAAGAGGGAAGGGGCTAGAAAAGGTGCCCTAAACATAATCTGCCCCTCTTTTCCCCTGACTGGATTACCGCCCCCAGTGGGGTCACCACCCAGTGGTCGTAAAAGACAATTGAACTTTGGAACATGGAATATATGGACTTTGTCAGATAACACAGTCACTTATGCCCTCACTTTTGAGAACCCTGTTAATGGAAGACAATCTTACTCGGCTATGAGTGATTGCCAAAGAAGAAGAAGATGACAAGAAGGACCTAAGCGAAATAGCACTCTCTCTCCCTCGTGATTCCTTGCAACTTAATATCTCTGACAGAGGCGGCAGATCAGATAGCCATCATAGAAATATATGAGCATAGAGCGGAAAGTGTGTGCCCTGTTCTGACTTCTAAAGGTTTCCTGCAGTTTCTACAGGGTCATGGGCCCCAAAGGAAACATCTGACCAGGAGTAAGAACCAGGATGCCGAGTAGAGGAGCTTCCTGACATTCCAATAGAGATCTCCACTCTCAAGTCTTTCTGTGGAGAACTGGTGCTCTAACTGAACAATGTGCCCATTCTTTCAGGAGCGTCAACAGAAAATGAAACCCTTCATGTTTGCCATGGAGTTGGGGACATTCAGTTAATCTGTGGATGAGGCCAGAGGTAAAAGAGAGCAGAGTTCACAGCAATTCAAGATGGCATAGTTCTCCTTCTGCCTCTGTGTGACTCCATCTCCTTCCCTTTCCCTCTGAGCGACTTTATCTGCAAAGAACATTGCAAAATCATTGCAGGAGGTCTTGGGGTCCTCACCAGACCCCAATGGACGAATAGTGCACTATTAGTCCCATACCTAAAATTCAGGCCCAAAAAGGGGAGGGCGAAGGCACAGTCAGGAGCTGACATGAACTTCAGATTGAGAAGGCACAGAAGATTATTGCACACACCACAACTGAATCGTACGTCAGTTTAGGCAACAAGTTCCTTAGCCGACATGTGTTTGCTTTCATCATTCTGTGAAGTTAGCTGTGTCAGTAGAGCAGGAGACTCTTAATCTCGGGGTTGTGGGTTCGAGCCCCACAATGGGCAAAATATTTCTGCATTGCAGGGGGTGGACTAGATGATCCTCATGGTCCCTTCCAACTCTACAATTCTATGATTCTATGAAATAATTGATGAGGATAAACCCATTAAATATCACACGGTGTCCAGAGTGGATGTCAATCATGGAAACCATAGAAGTATGTCAAGTATTGTGGTAAGGTCTCAGTGGGTGTCAGTTCAGTTTCATTTCAATATCTTTATTAGAATGAAAACACCTTCATCTCATCCCCCATTCTTATGATGTCATTCTGCTGTGGCCGCATCACAGGTGATTGTTATGGCAACACGGTGCCTGCCTTCTGTACTGATGGGAAGATTCTTTCTTTCCCTCTGAAGCTGTGGGGCCACTGTCTGGTCTTGTGATAGCATCAGGACAAAGGGACATAGCCTCTGAAAGATCCCATCACAATGCACTACCCTAAGAAGTCCAAGAGTCCTGGCCCTGTAGGGCACAGACCAAGCTCAAAGGGCCTCCCGTCAGACTCCTCATCATGCCCATCAGACAAGTACAAGGACTATGCTGCCGTTGTTATAGACACAGGCACTGGATACACCAAGAGTGGCCTGGCTGGGGATGAGAAGCCGAGATCCATTGTGCCAAGTGTTGTGGGGGTGCCAAGGTACAGGACCAAGGAAAGCCCATTGTACTACATTGGGAAGAGCATCCCACAGCGGCGTGCGGAGGTGAGCACACACCAGGTAATGACCCATGGAGTCGTGACAGATTGGGATGCCCTAGAGATGCTATGGCACCATGTCTTCTACACAGAGCTCAGCGTGTGTCCTGAAGAGCTTGCTGTGCTGGTCACCGATTCCCCCATGTCCCCAACGACTAACCGCGAGAAAATGGCGGAGCTGCTCTTTGAGAACTTTGAAGTGCCAGCCATGTTTGTGGCTCATCAGTCCCTTTTGTCGGTGTATTCCTACGGCCGGACAGGTGGTCTGGTGATTGGCTCTGGCTATGGGACATCCTACACCGCTCCTGTCCACGATGGCTACATTTTACCTCATGCCACCTACCGACTGGACATAGCAGGCCATGCCCTGACGGAATACCTGGCCAAGCTGATGGGAGAATCTGGGAACCCTTTCCATAAGGATGAAATGGAGGTGGTATGTCAGATCAAGGAGAAGTGCTGCTATATCCCGGAGGAATATGAGGGTGAACTGAATGCTGATGAGAAGAAATACCTCATGGACTACACCCTTCCTGACAGGCAGGTTATCTCCATCGGCAGTGAGCGCTTCCGCTGCTCAGAGATCCTCTTCAATCCGACCATGCTGGGCTTCCCAGAGGTGGGGCTTCATGTCCAAGCTATAAGCAGCATCAGGAAATGCAAGCCAGAGCGACAAGCGGACCTGCTTGCCAATGTGCTGCTGGCTGGTGGAACTACCATGCTTCGTGGCTTTTCCGAGAGGATTAAGAAGGAACTGCAGAAGATGGAGCCATCCAAAAAGGTGGGCATCCTGGCTTCCCCCAACCGCACCTTCTCTGCCTGGTTGGGTGGCTCCATTGTGGCATCCCTCAACTCTTTCCAGAATGTGTGGATTGACCGGCAGGCCTACAATGAGAAGGGGTCCTTCATTGTCCACCGGCACTGCTTCTGATCAAGGCGGTGGCATGCCAGGCTTGGCAAGGGCATGTGTCAAAGGGAAAATCTCCTCTACAACATGCTGTTTTTTTTTAGCATAGCACTTCTGAGTCAGTTCTGTCACCACTATTGGAGATGGGGAAGAGCAAAGGGAGTTTGTAGGGATTTACAAAAAATATAAGAAGAGGTGGGGAGGGAGAGAGGGAGAGAGTGGAAATGTTGAACCAAGTAATGGATCCTTTTAAAAAATGTGATTTGTTACAGGTAAAGCCTATCAAAAAAAGCAGTGCAATATATGTGTGCCATATTTCTCACATACACACAAGTATGAACTGCCTCATAGGCAGACCTACACATCTGCACCTCTTTCTTTAGATCAATTTGTGGCTACTAGCCATGAGGGCTATGTTCTACCTGGTCAATCACTGTGAGAACAAGATGTTGGTCTAGGTGAGCCTTTTCCTCTGATCCAGCAGAGCTATTATGTTCTTACATTTGTGGTGGAAGAACTCTACCCACCACCATTTGCAGTTCTCACTGTAGCTTTCTCCCAAATCTGTGAACAGTTACCCATATTTAGAGATTGTTCCTCCCCCTCACACATTTCCACCCACTGTCCAAAGAGAGCGCAACCTGTAAAACTGCTCATACATTGAGGTCGATCAAGACTGTGAGGTGAGGAGCTTGGGTCCAGGGAAATAAATGAAAACATAGCCATTGCTGACCGTATGTGGCTCCTCTTCCTGATAAATATCGAGACTGACGAATCCTGCTCCTGCTAAAGAATGCCACTGGAACAGAAGAGTTTATCAGAACAGGGCTTTTAGTCCTTTAGCAAGGCTAGTTAGTCAGAATCTCTGCTAAGGCCAAAGGACACAAATACAGAATCCTGTGCTGTTTTCTGTGACAAAAGGTGGCGTTATCTGCAAATCATGAGGGAGAGGCTTCAAAGTTGGTGTAGTGAAGGATGAATGAGTGAGTGAGTGAGTGGTGGATAGAGGAGGCATTGTCCAAATCCTCTGGGCCACAAGTAGAGCCCTGCAGGATCACACCCATGGCCTATCTCACCCAGCATCCTGCTTTCCAGAGTTGCCAGTTGCTGCCTATGGAAAGCCCACATGCAGGGCAAGATGACAATAGCCCTTACTTGCAGATGTTCTCCAGAAACTGATACCCAGGGACCCGCTGCCTCTTATCTCAGGGGTAAACCTATACATCTTCCACTTTGCATGTATTTCTCTCATTTAATATTTGCACCCCTAAGCAATGGGGGAGTGAAGAGACATTTACAGCTATCTCATAAACCAGAGATTGTGTTGCCATAGACCAGCTATTTGGCAGAGAGCATCTTTTTTTAGGGCTGGAGGTAGCGCAGCCTCTTTTCTCTTACATCCTCCCTGGAGATCCTATGCCAGGAACTTCAGAGATGGTCTTTCTCCTGAAAGAACTGGGAACTAATTCTGTTTCTTTTGCCCTGTCTCCATGACAATCTATGTAATTACCGCTGGTGGACTATTTGTTGCCATGGCAAATTTAAATGCACACTGATCCTTGTGTGTGCTATGCTATGAGTCATTGGCTGAGCTGCCACCCAGCAGGGTCTGTGAACATACTAGCTCTTCACTTTGCTCCAGAAGGAAAGAGGCTGATCAGCTGTGGCGGATCACATGGGTTGGCTTGGCGGTGCTAAAGTTAACACCGAGTGAGGCATCCCAGCACTCTCAGCCTCTCCTATAGGCTCCTTGCAGAATGAGATTCTCCATCCACAAGACCAGTGAGTTGGCTTGCCACCCTCTCTTCCAAATATCCCCACTGTGATCTGGCTTACTTGGCAGCTGAAAAGTACCTGCAAATGCATCTGGTACTGAGAGGTTGGCCCCCTTTGTTTCCCTTCCATTGAGAGTCAGAAGTGATTGACGGTCCAAAAATGGATAGTTCACAAGCAGGCAGCAAAGTTGTTATGAAAGGAAGCTGCCCAGGAACAACTTGCCAGGATGAAAAAGTGCAGATGGTTCTAGTGTCAAAAACTGTTCCATTAAAAATAAGTGGTGATTTTCAAACCGGAGGAATTAAGTACTCTTGGTGTGTCGGGGGAGGGGGTGTCCTGTAATGATTGCTGCCATCCATTGCATCACTTTTACGCCCACTGTCCCATTTTCCATTATGGCAGCCCTGCTTCCTTTCCCACCCAGAAAAGTTGGTGGGAGGAAGAAACAGACAAAAAAAGAGGCATGGGCAGGTAGTAACTAAACCCAAAGGAGCCCTGCTTACCCCTCAGAACATGCTTCCTCAACCTCGGCCCTCCAGTTGTTTTTGGCCTACAACTCCCATGATCCCTAGCTAGCAGGACCAGTGGTCAGGGGTGATGGGAATTGTAGTCTCAAAACATCTGGAGAGCCAAGGTTGAGGAAGCCTGCCTCAGAATGACCAGGAACTGAGTTCAGATGTTGTTGTTGTTGTTGTTGTTGTTGTTGTTTAGTCATTTAGTCATGTCTGACTCTTCGTGCCCCATGGACCAGAGCACGCCAGGCACTCCTGTCTTCCACTGCCTCCCGCAGTTTGGTCAAACTCATGTTGGTAGCTTCAAGAACACTTTCCAACCATCTCATCCTCTGTCATCCCCTTCTCCTTGTGCCCTCAATCTTTCCCAACATCAGGATCTTTTCCTGGGAGTCTTCTCTTCTCACTGAGCTCAGATGAGTGGTGTTAATTGAGTTCTCTCTCATGTTGATGCCACACTTGGGGATTAGCAAGTATGCCCTTCTCTCCTTATGCCACATAAAAGCAATCCAAATGGATTACTCTGGACAAGCCAATGGATCCTTACAATCAGTGTATGTGCTATAGCAGGGTGGTCCAACATTCAACCTGAATGCAGCCCTCAAGGCCTTTTTTTGATGGCCCTCAACAATACTTGATGCCCCCTTCCCACAGCCCTCATGCTGCCTTCCCAAAGCCAGGGAAGTGAGGCGCTGGGCTTTGAGAACGAGGCATGGGGCTCTGACAGGATCCTAGACTCCTCCTTCTCATGGCCTAGGTGGTGCTTTCACAACTTGGCAGGGTCCCGGTTGAAGTAGTCTTGCAGCCCACTTTGTATGAAAAGTTGGAGCTCCCTGTGATATAGTATACTTCCTGGAGGTCAATGTGCTTGATGGAGTCCCTCTTCACACACACACAGGGGGTGCTGTTCATGATGGACCAGGAGTTTTCTTCAAAGTAGCCAGGAATCAAAGCAGAATTCACATGAGTTTCCCAAGTTCCTCTTGGGCTGGAGGGGCAGTGACTTCACTTTCTGCTCTACCACAGATAGCTGGCATGCCTGCTGTGTCCAGCATGGTTGTGACTATTTATATAAAATCCAGTCAAAATGGTATGCTAAACTGGAGGTAAGAAACAGAAGGAGAAAACTGGCTGGGAGCTTCTCTGTCAGTATGACTTCAAGCCGTGCCAGCTCTATTCGCACATCAAGAGTCTTCTGAAGAAGGAAAACTGGGCTGGCCTTCCATGTGGTAAGAGTAATATGCAGCCTGGCTACTTATTTCCCTACTAAATAAGTAGGGAAAGTTCTGAGTTGGGCATTCTGGGAAGCAGCACAAACTGGACAAAATGAGGTTGTTATTGGGGATCTGATTATATTGTGGTAAACTCTTCACTAGCAACATAGTCTGAAGAACAGGGTCCAAGTCTTAACTAGGCTGACCCACGTCCCTGCATAAGCAATACCCCCCTTTAATCACATTAATGCTATAAATTAGCATTTAATGCTACAAATGCTTGTAAATATTGAGCCGTGTCTGCCTCCCGCTGATTAATTGGGAATTATACTTGAGGTTACCACACAGTTCGAAGATTAATAACTGTGTATCTTGCTGTTTTCAGGCTGCATGATTAAACTCTTGATTGGAAGCCGAGTCTACAGTGCACTGCTAATTCCCCCTTGCTTACCCAGCAGTTAATTACAGGCATAGGTGGTCGGCAGTTAGCGTGATCATAGTTCTTGCCTGTGCAAAGTGCAGCCCCCCTCAGCAGTGGCTGAAATACACCCAGACATTTAGCCAGGAAATTCCGGCAAAGGCCTTGCTGCATAGTGTCACACAGCCAGGGATGCTTGAGCCAGTGATAGGGCTGGGATCGAGTCTAGTGAGCAAAAACTGAATGTGCGCGCGCTTTGACCTCTCATTAGCTGTAGAAGGTATGTGCTGCAGCAGGAAAGCTTGGTATTCTGCCTTTGCCTGGCAAACAGAAGAAACTGCCTTACACTTAGGGTTTAGCCACACTTACCTCTTGCCCAGGACATGGGTGGTGCTGTGGTGTAAACCACAGAGCCTAGGGCTTACCAATCAGAAGGTCGGTGGTTCGAATCCCCGTGATGGGGTGAGCTCCCATTGCTCTGTCCCAGCTCCTGCCAACCTAGCAGTTTGAAAGCACATCAAAGTGCAAGTAGATAAATAGATACTGCTCTGGCAAGAAGGTAAACGGTGTTTCCATGCGCTGCTCTGGTTTTGCCAGAAGCGGCTTAGTCATGCTGGCCACATGACCCGGAAATACTGTCTGCAGACAAGACAAACGTTGGCTCCCTCTACCAGTAAAGTGAGATGAGTGCCGCAACCCCAGAGTCATTCGTGACTATACTTACCGTAACTATCAGCGGTCCTTTACCTTTTGCCCTTTGCTTTCTAGGCACAGATCTGCCACTCCCCCCCCCCATGCCACTTTCCCCAGGAAAACTCAATCTTTACTGCTAAATTGGAACACATGTCAATTTGGGTTTTGCGTGGATTGCTGTTTGCTCTGCTTCAGCGGTAAAGAGTAGGTTTTTGCAGGGAAGGGCAAAAGGAAAAGGAAGAGTGCTCTGACACAGAGTTGGGAAGCCTGGACCTGCGCCTACAAGTGCAGAGCAAGGTTAAGTGTGGGTGAGCCCCCTGAGTCAAGCCACTAGTCCATCTAGCTCAGTATTGTGCACACTGGCTCCAGGGTATCAGACACGGAATATTCCCAGTCCTACCTGGAGATGCCAGTGATGGAACCTGGGACCTTCTCGTGCAAAACAGATGCTGACCCATGACCCTTCCTGTAATACCAGGCGCCTGCAGCACTTTATGTTTGACATTCTTCAGCATCCCACTCAATTCTTCATCTCCAGCTCCATGTACAACAACCGACCTGAGAGTGCCAGAGCTGCAGAACACATCTTCCGGGTCTAGATATGATCACTGACGCCTCCTCCCATGCCAGGAGAGAAGCGCATCAGACCAAGGCAGTGCAACAAAAGTCATTTGATTTCCCCATCCACAACAGCTGTGAAAGGGTGGTGGCGGCAGCTAGGAGTTGGAACTTTAGCTTGGTGGTAGAACATATGCTTTGCATGCCAAAGTTTCCCAGATTCAATCCTCAGCCTCTGCAGGTAGAGCTGAGAAGTCCTCCTGCCTGAAACCCTAGAGTAGGGGTCAGCAAATTTACCACGCCTCAGGCCAGTGTCTCCAGCACCAATCACGCAGCAGGCCGGAGGGCTGGGGAGCGTGTGCCCATACGTGTGCGCACACGCTATTTCTGGCGCACTTCCGGGTCGGAGGAGCACCGGAAATAGCTTGTGCACATGTGCATGGGCCTCCTCCAACCCAGATGTGCACCGGAAATAATGAGCATGCGCAAATAACGCTTGCGCATGCGCACAAGCTATTTACGGTGCTCCTCCGACCCGGAAGTGGGCAGCCGTGCAGCGCAGCACTGGTAAGAGCAGGCAGTGGCAGCGGGGGTCACCGCGGACCAGATAAACAAGTCCTTCAGGCCTTATCTGGCCCGCGGGCCCTAGTTTGGGGACCCCTGCCCTAGAGGGTCACTACCACTCAGTGTCAGCCATACTGAGTCAGATAGACCAAGGCACTGGCTTGCGGTGTCTCCATGAAGAACTTGTTCAGTGAGGGGAGAAGTTTGCCCCAAGTTGCAACATTTTCAGCCCACTCAGGAATAGAGAGAACATGTTGGAATATATTCCCAAGGCTCATCTAGCCTTTAAAGGCACTTCAGACATTCAGCTTTTCCTACACAGAGATAGATCTTTAATAAAATGCAAGAATGGGGCTGCAAGAGTCTTAGTAGCATAAAGGAAAAAACAGCACACATTATGGTAGGCAACTCCTTTCCTATATGGACATCTCTCAGTGTGAAAAATATAACTCATATAACAGACCACAGACATATTTTAAAATTTATTAATCTTATATCCCTTCTTTCTTCCAACATGGGGTCATACACGTGGTTTCCAAGAGGTCTCCCATTGAGCCCCCGAGGAGACCCAGACATGCTTAGCTTGAAATTATTTGCCTTCAGACCACACCCTGGGCATATTGGATTGCTGAAATTCAGCAAACATGCAAATCCCCAGGCTGTCGCTATGAGAGCTAGGGCAGCATGTTGGAGCAGTTATTATTATGCCCTTGGGCAGTGAGTATCAGCTGTAGTTTTTTGCAGCTTTCAGAGGTTCAGATCTGCATTGCTCCCTAGAGCTCCTATATATCTTCCTTTTTTTTAGCCTGTCTCCCCTGCCATAAAGAAGACTCCCTTCCCAATAAAAGACACCTTCCATTGCTGGCCTCGGTTCAAGTTCTTGAGACAGCTCTGCATTTTAAATATGTATCAAAATATATCACAGCCTGGTCCCATAAATTGATGTTGATTTATTTATTATGCTTCTTTTTCTATATATAAAAGGAAATATAATCTGATGTAATCCAAGTCACCCAGATAAATGCTCCACATATGTCATCTCTTACAAAGATAGATGGCTTCCAATAACCATATACCTACCACGTCTGTCAAGAAGACCCCAATGACCGGCTGGTAGAAGGGGACACTTGAAGCTGAGAAGTGATCCCAACAATGACCCTGGAAGACACAACTTCAAAAAGGTTGCATGTTGAACCCAGGGCATCTGAAGCTCCACCTGGAGATGACCAAATGATAGGAGGAGCCACCTGTCTGATGGGAAATCAGGCAGACATCAGCAGCTCATATTGACCGAAGGGAAATGCTGTGCACTTCCTAATGCTACATGCACCCCTCTCAAATTGTCCAAAGCCTTACATTCACCTATTGCTCCATACTTGAGATGCCAGCAGGTCCCCCAAGGAAAAGTCCCCAAGGAAAGGGATGTTAGAGCCTGGACCAAAACATGGGTCCTTTAAAAGCTCCACTCACCATCCAGTATGACAGTTCATCCTCAGATGCCTTCCCTATAAAGAGTGGCGTGAAACAGGGCTGTGTTCTTGCCCCAACTCTCTTTGGCATATCTCCTTTTTGCTCTCCTATGCATTCAGCTTGACTGAAGGCAGTGTGCACTTCCATTCCAGAGGCAAGTTCAACCTGGCAAGTCTCCACGACAGGACCAAAGTGCAGTGGGTTCCTATCCAAGGTATGTTGTTTGTAGATGATGCAGCCTTGACAGTGCACTTCAAGCAAGCTCTATGGAGACTCATCAACCATTTTGCCCAACCTTGCCTGGAGTTCAGCCTCACCATCAGCCTGACAAAGACCAGAATCCTGGGTCAAAACATTGCCAGCATTCTACACATCAGCACTGGTGACCACATGCTTGAGGTGGTAGATGATTTTGTCTATCTGGACTCCACCATAATCAGCAACTATTCCATCAATGCTGAGCTGGACAAACATATTGGCAAGGCAGCTATGGCAGTGGTTGCTGAACGACAACTTCCACCAGCCCAAGCATAGTCAATGGCTAGAGATTATGGGAATTGTATCTCAGCAACATCGGGAGGATAAAAGGTCCCCACACCAAATAAAATGTTTGGGAAAATTAAAAGGGTATTTCACAGCTGAGGTACCACCACCAAAAGGTCCCTCTCCCACATTGCCACCCACGTTACCTCAAATGGCAGGGGCATGCAGAAGAGAGCTTCTGAAGATCTTAACAGTGGGACAAGCTGATAGTCTTCAAGGGCAGCCCAATGTATAAACATGCTACATCAATCTAACATTGAATTTGCCTGTGTATAGTTAGGTGTCATCAGGCTTTTTATGCCCCCAAAGGGATACATCTCGTGGAAAACTGAAGAGCACACATAAGCAACAAACTTCTTCCTTTGATGGGAGTGCAATCACATCTAGAGCATGCTGAACACCATGCTTCCATACAGATAAGCCACCCAGCTTAGGTTCAGTTTATTCTTAACAGAAAGTGGAGAAGATGGATATTATCATGGACTAAATGTCTTAAATATATATATATTGGTAACTGGCAGTTGGAAAACCGGGAGTCCTTTTTACCTTTCTTTATTGTTTCTTTTTCTTTTTCCCTTCCCTCTTTTTCTTTCTTTCTTTCTCTCTTTTCTTCTTCCTGCTTCTTTCGCTTTTTCTTTTCTTGTTTTATTTCTTTCTTTCTTTGTTGTTGTTGTTGTTGTCTCTCTTCTTTGTTTCTTCTTTTTTCTTTGGAGTCCTATGCTCAGGGCCTTTATCAAGGTCCAGCGATGGTGGTGTAGATGGTTGGTGGAGGACCCTGGGTGCGAGGCAGAGAAACATTGGTCTCCCAGAGTGAGAAGCTGGGAGGAGAAAGGAAAGTTATACCAGGTGAGAGCTGGGAGGAGCTACTCCCTTCTGTGAGTTAAGAACCATCTTTAAGAGAGGACTCTGTATTGTACTTATTCCATCTGTACTTTTTGTAGCTGTTTTCTGTTTTTTATTTACATTAGTTCTCTATATCTTATTGTTTTATGGGGGAAAAGTAAGACAAATCTTAACAAATAAAAGAGATTCCATTGATTGGCCTCCCAGTGCTTCATTATATGCTGTCTTTTATTAAAATCTTTTATCCAAATTTGTATTTAAAGTTTTAAGAAGTGTGTGTGTGTGTGTGTGTGTGTGTGTGTGTCATAACCAGGAAATTCTGTGTTCTAAATATCCCTCAAATATAGACAAATTTAATTCAATTTTTCCAAATTGAAGAGGTGCAGGATGAGGCTGTGCCATGTATGAAGCAGATTCCTCTGACAGCAAATCAGGACTACTAAAAGATGAGGAAAAGCAAAATTGTCTTGGTACATCCAATGAACCTCCCACACTTGTCTGGGTACATTTATTATTCCCCTCCATTCTTGATCCAAAAGCAGTTTGATCTGCACAAAGCAGTGACATTTCTGCTGCCACTGTCTTGTCAGGGCGAGACAGAACTTTTTCCTCCCTGATTTTCATGAGATACCTTTTATGATTCTGGATAGCCTAAAGAAAGTCGGACATCCCTCTGCCCCCTGCCCTTCTGAAATATTTGAAGCAACAGAGTAGAAAGAGTCTCACTTGTTTCTCTATTGTGATGGGTACATAGCTGTTGCTTCTGGGCTTGGAGAAATCTTTATTCCTCCTGCTTCCTATCTTTTGTCCTGCACCACTGAGTGTAATTAATTAGTGAGAAGCCGCATTTTGCTTTTGCACATACAGCTATGGAGAAGACTCTGCTTATATCACAAGACCTTGACGACAATGTCCATTTTAAAAATATTCCTACTCCACAACACCAGTAATTATTTTTCCCAGGGAATATGACTGAAACAGCTCAAATATGTCATGTGTGTGTGTTTAATTTTGGTTTTCATTTCATTCTTTTGTCTTTGTTTCTTCTTATTCTTGTGTGTTATTGAAGTGAGCTTGTTTAAATAAATAAATATTATTAAAAGAATCTACTAAAGAGATATTTGCATGCAGGGGGTGGAGGTGTAGCAGCCCATTACATTGCTGAACCTAACAAATCCATAATCATAAATGGATGTTCCAAATAAGATGCTTCAAATCATTCTGATATCCAGAAAGACTATGGAAGGGTTAGTCCCCCCCCCCATCATATTTCTCCAAACTGGAGAGAGTGCAAGGATCTGAATCACACTTCCTATGGTCAAAAATACAAGCTACTTTCTACAGGTAAAAGAATCCCACACTAGGGAACACATTGGGTGCTCTATCCTCTTGGAAAGCAAATTCTACATCCCTGGGGTCTCCCCATAAATCTGCTTAGTACTTGGCTGCTTGCTTCCAGCATCCTAGGAAAACCTGACAGCTAGATCAGCTTCTAAATTCCTTTGCCACCTACAGTGGCTGCTGTCAGTCCAGATAAGCCAAGCTGTCAACAACCCTACAGGACAACTGCTGGAGAATTCAAGGTGGGATGAATCTCATCAGTCTTGCGAAATCAGCTGAGTCAAGAGGAGCGAGCGTGGTCAGTTCTGATGGGAAAATAATTACTGTGTGACAAGGCTTTGCCTGGCACAGAAACTCACAATTATTGAGAAACAAGCTGGTTTTGGAAGGGGTGTCTGGAAATGGCCGAGATACAAAGCTTTTAATAGTTGTGCTCCTCTCCACTCACAATGTCCACCCAGAACCTTGAGGATGTTATAATCATCCAAAAGGTTTCAGAGTTGAGCCAGATGTTAGAAGGGAGATGCAGGTGGTAAACTTTTTAAATTTTATTTTAAGTAGCCTCAGGAGGCTGTGATTGAAAGTGGGGAAAGGGTATGGAAGAGCTGTTTTATATTTCCGCCTCCAAGTATAGGGTTGCATCTATTTTCCCATACAGGTTGGAAAGAGCATCTGGGGCAGTTTGAGCAGAAAAACTGCCCAGGAAAGAAAGAATTCCAGTTCTCCCCAAGTCCTTGGAAGTGATGGCCGTTAACTCAAGGCTGATTTAAGGAGTCACAGTCAAACCAAAGATCCACTGGGGTGAAAGAGTTTGAATTTGACAGATCTTGGACTTTCCCAGCTACACTGGCGTAAGGCTCCATCTGCACTATGGAGTATTATGCTACTTTAAGCAGCTGTTGCTTCCCCCAGAGAATCCTGGGAACTTTAGTTGGTTAAGAGTGATGAGAGATGTTTAGGAGAGCTCTTTTCCTCTCACAGAGCTACAACTGACAGAGCTCCCTGGGAAGAGGGATTGATTATTAAACCACTCTGGTGACTGTAGCTCTGTGGAAGGAATAGGGGTCTCCTAACATCTCTCAGCACTCTTAACCAACTAAAGTTCCCAGGAGTCCTTGGAGAAGCCATGACTGTTCAAAGTGGTGTGATACTGCTTTAAATGTATAGTGCAGATGGGGTTAAGTCCAGGCCCCCAACTGAGCTGAAGATACACCAGAATAAGTTCCTCATCCAGGTTCAGTCAGGGCTCAGAACTTAAGCATGTGGCATAAGTCCCCTGAAGGGGGACGTGACAGGAGTTTGGTGGGGGCAGGGAAAGGAGACACACCCATTCCAAACCATGTTCAGCTCAGTCATGTGACCTAGGACCCTGTCCTCAAAACCTGGGCCCACACTCACCTGCTGACTCAGCCAGCAGTAGCCCTTCCTGGAGGCTCCTAAACAGAGTTTGGAATAGGGTTGACTTACACCAGTGTAAGTTAGGCTGGCTTCCTATAGGTAGGATTGCTCTGTTAAGCCTTGGGGAGAAGCTTTCATGCCTTGCTCTGGGAAATCCAAGGGTTTCTTGAAAGCTGGCCAGGGTATCTCAAGAAAAGGATGGGGAGGAACCATGACTCAGACATTCCCAGCTCCAGTTCTTGCTGTTGCTAATTAAAAGGCCCCAAGTAGTGGGTAACAGAAAAGACCCTTCTCTATCTAACAGCCTGGAGAACCACCATCAGTCAGTGCATACCAGCTGTGGGGAACTTTTGACCCTCCAGATGTTGCTGAACTACAACTCTTATTGTTCTTAGCAACTGATCATGCCTGCTGGGGCTGATGGGAATTGCAGTTCAGAAACATTGGGAGGGCAAAAGTTTCCTTTCATCCGATATAGACAACCCTGAGCTAGATGGGCAAGTCACGACAGGGAAGCTTCTCTATTTTCAAACCTATTTTTCTATCCCACCTGTCATCCAAGAAGCTCAAGATGGCAAAATGATTACTTCCCTCTCCATTTTATCCTCCCAACAACCCAGTGAGGTAGAGGAGGCTGAGAAACAGCTTCCCATCCTTCTCAAACCACAGAACAAAGGCATTAAGTGATAGGGGGTGCTGATGGAGCTCCTTGCCAGGGGCACAAGGGACCCTCAGTACACCTCTGCCTGCAGTTCACACACAGCACAGGCCAGGCAAGTTGGGTCTAGCCATAGCCTCACATGAACGACCAGTGTACTAATCGTGAAAGACATGATTGCAAAATTGCTGGTGCGGTGCTCCTCTGCAGTCTGATTCCCCTTTGTCTTAAGGGGAATCAACCTGACTCCTTTCATCCTAACACACCAAAGAACAATAGCAGGTGGGTGGAAGGAAAATTGCCAGCACCTTGAGTAACCATAGACACGACCTGAAGGCCAAAGTTCTGCCTGGGGCAGATATAAGTGGATTCATCATTCACTTGTATTTGCCACCCAACCTACCTATTTAAAATGTGTTAAATACATTATGAAAGACGCAGGCAATAGCTGTGGATCCAGACAAAGAGCCTGGAAATCTCTGTTTAACAACTCCATTTCCCTCCCTTGCTGGCACCTAAGTTTTCAAAAAGTAGAAGTGGTAAAAAGGGTGCTGTCGCCCTTGCTTGCTAGAGAGCTCTAGAATAGACTGTATTTTCACATTATAATGCAGCCAAACCAGCTCAGTAGCTGACTTCTTGTCATGCTGCTTTACTTAGCTATTCCAGATCTTCCTCCCTCCACACTGGAACAAGATGCTTGCATCTTGACACTGTCTTCAGCCTCCAGCAGGCTCATAACTTGCTGGGACAGATTATTTTAATGAACTGGAATTTCTGCTTGTCTCCCTAGCCCAGCCAGTCCCGAGCAGAGGTGATTGCTTCGGCTATCAACCAGCAGCATATGGGCCAAGAATGTCAACACAGAACAAGCAGGGCATGATCTGGGAGGCTTTCAAGAAATTGCTGGTTTATTTCCCCCCCTTTAACAAGCTGGTGATGCATGAAGGGCTATGGGTGGGGGCTGAGGAGAGGGAGATAGCGCAGAGGCTGCATTTTGCTCCCTCTCTAAGCACAGCCATTGCTTTCCCAGAATACAGAATGCATTTAGCAAGACAAATTGAAAATGATCGAGCCAACAAGTTGTGCCACATGCTGCAGGGGGATACAGAGAAAAAGTATAAGTCACCTGATAATCCAACAGGGGGGAAGGATTGCTTCCCAACCCCATTTTCCATTGAATTGCTTCTGAAATAATTTTTTGTAAAATAAAATCTTATAAAGACCTGAGAAAGTCCTAGTAGCTGAAGAAAATCAAGGCTGACTTTATTCTATTGGACAAATCAAATTCCACATAGGAGGTCCATGGAAGTGATAGCCATTGAACTTGTCCCAGACCCACTTCAGGCCTTCTCCCACCACTGCCTCCAACTTGTCACCCAGTAAACTAAGGGTGCTCAAGGAACCCTGATGATCCCAGGGTACCCTGTTATCTTTATCATCTTGGCTTTCTTGTGTGGCCTTGGAGCAGATGTATGAAATCTCCTGGGAAATAGCTTTGGCCCTATCCAAACTATTTAGCTTCCTCCAACACTTTTCAGATGTCTTACTTGCAAACTTCCAAATTTTGCTTCAATTTTCATGCTGCATTTTTACTGTAGCATGAATTTTCATAGGCAATATCCCACTTCACCAGATGTTGTAAGTCCCTGTGAAGAGTGCATGAGAGCTAATGCAAGTATAAATGGCTAGGCCACCTCTAAGATATTTTTTACCTTCTTGCTGTCACAGACTCAGCGAGCCCAGAAGAATCATCTGGCATGTCCCTTCTTGGACTGTGGTACTTCAGGATGCAGAACAGGGGTTAGATGACCTCAAGGGGGCCCTGCAGCTGTTGTTGGACCACAACTCCCATCACCCTATACCATTGTCCATGCTGTTAGGGGCTGGTGGGAATTTTGGTCCAGCAGTAGGTGGAAGGCATCATATTAGCTACCTTGCCCTACATATTCAATATTGTTCCATGTCTTCTACCTTATAGATTGTCAACACGCTGGAGAAAAGGGTTCTGGCTTAGCTCTACCCACCCCCAGATATTGGTTTACTCTTTGGAAGGAATCTTTGAACTGCAGTACACTCAAGAATGCAACCCTGCACCCGAATTCAGTCCCAGGGAGCAGGTGTTGAGATGCCTGTACCACGTGACTGCTCTGATTGTGTAGATCTGGGCTGATGCAGGAACCCTTCTGTAATCTTGGTTGGCACAAAACACTTTGATTGCTGTAAGGTGTTTTACTCCGTCCTGCACAATATTCCATTTTTCCAATTAGCACCATATCATACCCTTATTAAACAGATTAAAAACTGGTTAATTAATAGATCTCAGGATGTACTTGTTAATTAGGAAATGGGTATGTGTTTCTAGCAGAGTCCACCAGGGATCAGTTCTCAACCCAGAGCTAATTGATATGTTAAACAGTGATATGAAAGAAAATGGAAAGTCAGCACACATAAAGTTTCTAGGGGACAAAAATTGTAGAAAGCTACAAGGGTAAGTCATTAATACAAAACCCTCTAAGTGTACTGGTACAACCGATGTACTTCAGAAGCATTCATTTTTATACAGCTCAATGTGATGACATATATTTAGGAGCAAAAAGAACATATCAGGCTACCAAGAGACAGGATTGTACCCTGAATACCAGTGGCATAGAAGTTTGCCTTTGAATGTTATGAGATGGATTACACATCACCATGACATGGATTGTTATATACTGTTTGTATCACACACCCTTGGAGACCAGGAAATGCTACGTTTTGGGGTGCAGAATGGGGAGGCTCCTCAGTGATAGGAGGTGGTTGCAGAGGCTGCTCTGCAGCAGGAGGTCTCAGGTTAAGGGTGCTGTAGGAGTGAGACTCACCTTTGACGACCTGCTCAGTCTCTCACACACGGCTGCCAGACCACTCCCACGATTAGACACTTCTTGGGGTACCAATTCCATCTCCCTCATCCTGCTAGGGCCTTCCCCAGGGTTCTCCAGCTCCAACTCTCTGAGTTCCTTCTATTCCACCTTGATATCTGACCTCCCCTTTATGATACCTCCTCAAGGCTCATGACAATAACATGAGGGTGGGCAACCGCTAATTATACAGCTTACAAGTTGAAACCTGCTGAAAATCATGGAATGTGTCCACTGAAATGGGAGGGAGGGAGAGAGGGAGGCAGGGAAGAGGGAGGGGGCACTGCCAAGCCATTCACTTCCCATTGAAGTTGCTGCACTCTGTCTAGACCCCATCCCCTGACAGCTTTGGAGAAGGGTTCTGATTATTATCCATAAAGCTAAATGGAAAATATCACCAACAAATTTTCTGGATTCCTAACAAAACCTTTCCCCAGCATTCCTTCACAGCTGTCCAAGAGGAGTGGTGGTCAATGGAGACCCGTGAGTCCAACAATCAGCTGGTGAACAAGTTATCCCATTGTAAGGTGCTGAAACTTGGAGCACTCCGTTTCCTTTGGGACTCTTTGTTCCTCAACACCAGCCATTATCCTTTTTCAAGGATAAGTCAAGTTTAAAGCTGGTCTACATAGACAGCATCAAGTCATAATAGGCAAGGATATATAAAGCAAAAGGGATGCAGGTGGCACAGTGGGTTAAACCACAGAACCTAGGACTTGCCGATCAGAAGGTTGGCAGTTCGAATCCCCGCGATGGGGTGAGCTCCCATTGCTCGGTCCCTGCTCCTGCCAACCTAGCAGTTCGAAAGCACATCAAAGTGCAAGTAGATAAATAGGTACCGCTCCAGTGGGAAGGTAAACGGCATTTCCATGCGCTGCTCTGGTTCGCCAGAAGCGGCTTAGTCATGCTGGCCACATGACCCAGAAGCTGTACACCGGCTCCCTCGGCCAATAAAGCGAGATGAGCGCCGCAACCCCAGAGTCGGGCACGGCTGGACCTAATGGTAAAAAGCTTTACCTTTATATATAAAGCATATAAAGTTCAGCCAGAAGCTCTTTTGCAATGAAGGAAGAAAAAACAGGACCTTGGACAGCTCCAAGTGAGCCCTGCTGGCTAAAGTTCTGGCAATTCAGACAGGAGGCATACCTGGAGATTCCAAGGATTGAATCTGGGATATTCTGCATGCAAGGCAGAATGCTCTGTCAGTGAGCTCTGGCCCTTGCATATTACTGCAAGGCAGCAACAATACATCCTGTATGTTCTTCCAAGCAAAAAAGCCTGCCCAGAGCTGTCCCTTCATCTACTAATGAGTTCCATTTCTTGGTCACATTACTGTGTGACAAAAAACTTCACTTCTATGTTATAACTCCTAAAATATTTCGACCTGCTATACTGCAGGAAGGTGGAAGCTGCTTAAGTGAACCAAGAGATCAAGATGGCTAGAAGCATCCCAAGCTCCTCCCTTCCCTGATTCCCCGGGGCTCCTGCCTTTCCCCCTGCACACTCACTCACGCAGACACCGACCAGCTGTAGGCTGACTCCTGTTTTCCTGCCTTTCACACCCCGGCTACAGTCGCTTCCCGGCTCTTACAGAGAGTGTGATTTTCACAGCAGGGAGTCATCACCCAGTTATTTACAGAGTGCAAGACGTTACTGGCAGTTCCTCCTTTCCACACAGCACTGCGCTGCTGCAAGTTGCAGCAAGCACATGCTATTTATAATGTGGGGGGTGGGGGGTGGACCGGCAAAGCAGGACTAAGGCAAAAGGAACCCTGAACTGTGTATAGGAGCCATGGGAGGGGCTTCACATCCTCCGCTCAGAGAACAGCTACACGCAGAAACACAGAAAGAAGGGGACCAAGAGGTGTTCAGAAGCCAAAGATTCATGCAGGCACTAACCTCTCCTCTTCTGGAAAAGAGTTCCTACCACATTGCTGCAGAGTAAAAATACAAAGCAATATAAAGTTCTCTCCTCTCTCTCTCTCTCTCTCTCTCTCTCTCTCTCTCTCTAGTCTCTAGCGTTCCCCTTCTACCCGGGCTTCTCTCGACGGTGGGCTGGTGCAAAGCCCTCCTTCCTGCCACATTTTACTACCTTCCTTCTGTTTTGTTAATTTGTAAAACTAAAACGCACCGTTGCAGCAGCACCTGCTTCCCTCGCCGCTTCACTCCGATTCCAGAAGCAGCTCAAGTTTTCTGTTTCTTTTACTGCCTCTCTGCCACGTAACCTTCATTCCTTTCTCAAACTGCAGTGTGGGAAAGGGACAGATAATTAACTTTTGATAGGTGCATAATCTACACTCAGGTGAGCGTGGGTGGGAGCAACACAATCAATTAACTCTGGATAAGTGGATGATCTACTGTGTAGATTCTACACCAACTGTATTGGGAGGTGAGCTGACATTTCCGGATGTTATCTCATTCATGCTACTGCTGCAGCTAGAGGTATTGAATTGCGTTGCTCTGGCTGGAACAATGCAGAGGTGTGCACTTGGTCCACAGAGGTAGAAGCGAGAACCAGGCACAATATAGTGCATTTGGGTCCCACAGGCTTTGTCAAACAACCTGGCCATCCTCTTGGGCCAGGAATAAGCTGCACAAGGGAGAAAACCTAAGCCTGCACTGGATATGAAGCAATGGCATAACCAGCAGTGGGAGCCCAGTACTACAGGCTATGGAGCAGAAGCTTGATCAAAAGCATTAGCCAAGCATTAGGCACAAACATCACCATTTGGTGTGGTGGTGAGGAATATTTTTCAGCCCAAGGACCACATTCCCTTCTGGATGGGTCACATGCCAGGGGTAGGCAGAGCTAGAGGCAAACAAGGGGAGGAGCAATAAATGTAAATTTTACCTTTGTACCATGGTCTATGTTCTGCACACACTCACACACTCCTTTCTGTCCTCCATACAGGCAAGCAAAAGGCATCGTTGTGGTTCAAGGACACATTCTAGCCACACAAAAACATTCAAGGATGACACGGAACAGAGACAGTGAGGAATGTGGTTAGGGGAGAGGGATTGTGGCTGTGGAGGGGGTATGGCCAGGGAGGAGATGCCCTTTGATTCCGAATGGACAGTAGTAGGTTACTTCTAATGCATTGAGCTTCTAAGACTCCAATTCTAAAAGCCCTGTATTGGGAAGGTGTATTTTTTAAATAAATTATATTTTCCATTTTTCAAAAGTTTACAGACATACAAATTACAAACACACAAATCGCATACATTTCCAATACGCATATGTGTTTGACTTCCCTCCCCTCCTTTTGTGGTTTCTTTTGAATTTTAATTTTTTATACTGCATTTTCCACATTAATCCATGTTTAAGTTATTCTTTCGTTTCTCTTGGTAATATGTTTAACTGCTTGTTTTACGTAGACCCTCCTAATGAACTTATTTGCATACAAGAATTCTTCAAATATCCCACAAATTTTCTCCGATCTTTAATAATTTTCTTTACTTCTTGGCTTCTTATTACACCTGTTAGTCTTGCCATTTCAGCATAAAATATCAGGAAGTTTTTAATGTTTGACTTTTATTATTTTTATTTTATTTTATTTTATTGCTGAAAGCTGCCCAGAGTGGCTGGGGAAACCCAGTCAGATGGGCAGGGTATAAATGTTGTTGTCATTTTAAGAGGAGTTAAAAACTAAATTAACTGCTTCCACTTGGGAGAAAGACCTTGACAACAGTCTGAAAAACAAGCCATACTAGAGACAATCAGGAATGTGAGGGAACATAACAAAAATATCCTGTCTCTGTGGAAAGCCATATGGAGATCTGTGGTTGTGCTCATCACATATTCAGAACTATGAACTCTTCTCATCACCCTGATCTCTAAAGGCTCACCTGGCACCTTCATTACATATTTTTAAGCACCAGGGGAAACCATTTCTCTTCAACCAGGCGTCCAGCTGATTAACATTCTGTGGTTTTTTAATATGCTTGTGGGAGAAGGAGTTATTGGCTCATGTTGTTGTTGTTTTATTATGCATTTTGTATTCTCATTTTGTACTTTTCTTGGATCTTTGGGTGAAGGGTGGTATATAAATTTAATAAATAATAATAGTTGTAGTAGTAAGAATAATGATAAAGGTAATAAAGGATACCATACAAATGTTTAAAAAGTACAGCGAACAGCAACAAAGTTATTAGGGGTTTTTGAATGGCATCTATAAAAGGATCAAACTATGCATGTTGGTGAAAGGTCTATTTGCTTAAATTTGAGTCTGCCCCAACTAAAGCCAAAGTCTTGTTTTTAAGAACAAATGCAGCACATTGGGTGAGGAAATCGGAATCTTCCCTTTCCCAGTGGTCTGTTTCCCCACACTCTATCAATGAAATACCTCTCTTCTCCCCTAGCTAGGCTGTAAGTGATCTGAACCCACTGTGTTCATGCAGCACCACTCTCAGGCAGGCAGCTGGTTTTTGCACTATAAACAAGGGAGAAAAACTGAGCCTGCACTGGGTAGGAAGTGTTGCCATAAGCAGCAATGGAAGCCCAGTGCTACTGGTTACTGAGCAGAAGCTTGAGCAAAAGTGTTGGCTGAGCATTCAGCACAAGCATCACCATTAGGAGCAGTGGTGAGGAATATTTTTCAGCTCAAGACCACATTCCCTCAGCTACCCATTAATCAGGTGATCGCTGAGACAGGCAACAAGAAAAGTTATTGCCGAGATGAAACTCCATTGGGGACACCATTCCTAGGTCTGAGGAGTCCATGACTGAAAGACCAGAGACCCAACTGGAAGGCGGGTGCAGAAGGCAAGAAGGCAATAAATTGGGGCTAAACTGGAGGCTCTTCTGAGCAATGAGTTGCCCAAATAGAGAAAATAGAGAGGACCTTAGAGGATATATAACAAGCTGGTTGACTCTCCCAGTATCAGAAAGATACAGTTTATGGTATCTACCTACAATTCCTTATTCCAAACAGCAGCCCTGGTACTGCAAGGAGAAAAGAATCAGTAACTGGTTCACATGGTTTTTCTGGTTTAAGACTCACAGTGCCCAACACCATTCTGCTTTGATACCCATCATTATGGTTGTCCAGGACCTACCCCACCTTTCAATGTGGGGTTTTTCAATCCTTGGGAAGTCCAAAACAACAACAACAAAACCCTCATTTAAAGGGGGGAAAGGTGAAATCACTGCACTGCATGTTTCCCAGATCCTGCTAGTTCCCCCCACCTGCCGGCCACAACCAGGAAAGGGCCTGGGCTTAAAATGTAATGTTGTTATCCTACACGTTTCTTGTTTTACTTGATGTTTGCAGAGCTTTCTGTGCTATTCTTCATATTGTCTAGTTCTGCCCTTGGACAGTTGCCAGGCAAAGAAGACTGGGCTAGCATATTCATGCGTGGGCCTGATCCAGTCTGGCATCTTCTGTTCCTAGGCCCACTTGTCACAATGGATGGGACATGGATGCTTAAAAAAAAAAAAATCATGGATGAAGAAGAGGAAATTTAAAGTAAACCCGAGTCGGAATGAGCTTGTTTTATTCTTTGCCATTGGAAGCCTACCCAGAGAACTTTCACAGTAGAAAGAGGAAAATAAAATATAAAAACCCAGAATGAATTGCCAGACCTTTCCTCAGAGACTCCAGTAGCGAAGTGAAGAGATAGATATGGCTGGTTGCCAAGGTGATGTTTTCCTTTTAAAATGTAGGCGGCAAGGGGGGGGGGAGCTCACAGACTATTTAAAACAAAAACTCACACATTGCCCCTGAGATGCCTTGCAGATGTAAAGAAAATAAACCTATCTATACGCAATGAAGATCCAAGCGTAGACATGACATGGGGAGGCTCTGCATAAGGCCCTCTGGGCGTCTGTTCTGCCCCTGGTGCCGTACTTCTGAGGGGTGTATGATGTGTGTGTTATCCTAACATATTCCAAGCCCAGAGCAATCTGAACTTCTCTGCTTATTTCAGTAAAAAAAACCTGTGTTGGACCTATAGCGAAGCTGACCACATTGCCATCTTTGTAGTTGCATTTCATTGTAATGCACCAAGACTTCTTACATGTCCTGTCCTGAGGCACGGCCACATCTGGCCATGAAGCAGAGACATCCTCAGCGCGCGCATTTTTCTTTTCTTCTTTTGACTGCTAAGGTAAAACACAATAAAAAACATGTTTCTCTACACAACAGGGGGATTCAAAGGTGCTTCAGATGTGATCCCTTTCTTATAGTTTATGAATAATTGTAATAGACATGCTGTCTCCATGGGAAATGCCATGAGAAAACACCGGTGGTGTTAGTCCATGCAATGTTGAAAGATGCTTCATCCATGCATGAGACCAAATGCAAGCTGTATTTCTACACACTGCTGCTTCTGCGACACGTGTACTAGCCAATATGTGGGCTAAGCTCCTCTTAGGGTGCAATCCTGTGCACATTTTCCTGGGAGCTAGCCTCACTGCACACATGGCCTCTGAATCGGCACATATAGGGATGTGCTATTAAACATTTGACCAGATGCATGGAATTATCCTACATGCTAGGGCTTTTCAGCAGTAAGGGATATAGGATGCATCATCTGTACAGCAATGGTGTACAGCAGTGGTGTAGTGGTTAAGAGCGGTGGACTCGTAATCTGGTGAATTGGGTTTGCTTCCCCGCTCCTCCACATGCAGCTGCTGGGTGACCTTGGGCTAGTCACACTTTTAAGTCTCTCAGCCTCACTCGCCTCACAGAGTGTTTGTTGTGGGGGAGGAAGCGAAAGGTGATTGTTAGCAGCCTTGAGACTCCTTAAGGGGAGTGAAAAATGGGATATCACATCCAAACTCCTCCTCCTCCTCTTCTTCTTCTTCTGTCAAAGAGCCTTTGACTGGGGCTACTCAGGCTCAGATTCCCATTTCTCAACACACAGCCTTTTTGGTTGTGGTGCTTTGGGAAATGTCTTTTGTACAGTTTACTTCCTACTCTCTTTTCCAAGGTGATTGGCGACGTCTTTTTTTTTTTTTTTTTGCAGAAGATGACTGACACAGCCTTCTGCTTGGTTTGTTGTTGCATGCTGGTTTAGATCTTGCTGCTGTTTAAGTTGCAATAATTTTGTTGGCCCTGCTTTATTGGCTCTGTTCTTGCTTATATTGTTCTTAGACATGCACGCTGCTATGTTGTTGTTTTTATGAACAGCGCTGCAGAAATCATTAAATGAATAAATAAGCAAACGGAATACACAAATCAGAGGCTGAGTTATATTTAGGGATCATTTTAACAAGATAAACGATTGTGTAAAGAGGTCCTTAGGAGTAAATTGACTGTAAAATCTTTTAATAACCCAGTCATCGGCACACCATCAGCTGAAAAGCTTTACAGGCAGCAGTTCTGCAACTTGGAAGAAACAGAACCTCTTTTGGTGAGTCAACTGTGGAGCTCCCTGAAAGGGCACTGCTGTATTCATGAACATCTAACCTCATTCTCTGGCAGGCAGTCAATATTTGCTTACTTGCTCAGTGCCTTGGGGCCCTGATTTGCAGCAAGCCAAGGTATGTTAGCAAGCTAGGGCTGTGCATTCCCCAATTTCAACTCACCATCAAACCCTGAACCAGAACCACTTCTGCAGGAAGAGTTTTGAAATTCTCAGAGGAAATGCCATTGTGTATTTCTTTACTTTCACATAATGCAAGGATATTGAAGGGGGGTGAAGGTGAGGAGATAGAATTGATTTGGTCTATGGCAACTTCTGGAGAAATTTTAGGACTACAACTCCCATCATCCCCGACCACTGGTCCTGTTAGCTAGGGATGATGGGAGTTGTAGTCCCAAAATATCTGGAGGGCGGAGTTTGGGGATACCTGGTCTATGGTGAGGGTTTGTACCCATTCCCCAGAAACATCAATATCTGAAACCAGGCATTTTAAGCAAGTGTTTCTTATTTTATGGTTCATTTTAACTTAGTTTGTTCTTTACATCTCTTTTGTAACTTCATTGTATGCCACTTAGAAATGGCAGTGTTAGGCAGGATAGACATTGTTGAAATAAATAGGATCAGCCTTCCACAACATTGGGGCTGTAGGACTACAACCCCCATCTTCCCCAACCAGCATAGCCAATGGATGATGGAGATTGTAGTCCGACAACATCTGGAGATCCAAGGTTGGACTGTGGCACTGGGTCCCTTTGTGCCCATCTTCCTAATTATGAATGAACTAATTTAAAATGTCAGAATTTCAGTTATGATACTAAGTGCTGGTATGCAATGTCTACTTGGTTTGTAGGTTACTGTGCATAACGTTCCAGCATCTATCATTCACACACATATATATATATCCATATATATATTTGCTTTCGTAGATTTTCACGGGTACAGGAATGCAGGTTTTGGTGTCCTCGGGTGTCTTCCCGTGTAAAAGTTGGGGTGTCTAGGCGACGTTTCGACGAGGTCTCACTCGTCATCTTCAGGCTGGTGCACCAGCCTGAAGATGACGAGTGAGACCTCGTCGAAACGTCGCCTAGACACCCCAACTTTTACACGGGAAGACACCCGAGGACACCAAAACCTGCATCCATATATATATATATATATATATATATATATATATATGGATGAGCTCATATTAATATCTAAAGCTAAGCCAAAATCCACTGACATTTTGTACCGTTCATTAATTATAAGTGAATGAATGACAAGATTAGCAGATGTGCTTCTTATTTAAAGCTATTTTCAAACATCTAAACTAGATCATTCTTTTGACATCCGAGCTGCGTTGATTTGTGATGCTGTCTCTCCCTGCTCACTCACCTCTAAACTCATTTGGGCTTTTCAAGTGTTCAGTAGGCATGCAGCTAGGTTGGGAGGGAGCTCAAGGGTCATCTAGTCCAACCCCTGCAATGCAGGAATATTTCGCTCAATGTGGGGCTTGAACCCACCACCCTAAAATTGAGACTCATGCTCTACTGACTCAACTATCCTGGGAAACGTGACAATTTTCTTGTGTAACACCATGCCCATGTTGCCCTGGCAACCTCCCCCTCAGTCACCTGTAGGGTCTTTTGTCTTGTGGATGGCTTAATGGCAGGGCCAGCACCGAATAATCTAGAGGGGGAAATGTGGCACCCAGGGATCTAACCCATAATATTAGGTATTTTGGTGGTTTATACAGTAAACTGCCCTGTGATCATCAGATGAAGGACAGTATAGAAATAGAAATAGAAATAGAAATAGAAATAGAAATAGAAATAGAAATAGAAATAATAGAAATAGAAATAGAAATAGAAATAGAAATAGAAATAGAAATAGAAATAGAAATAGAAATAGAAATAGAAATAGAAATAGAAATAGAAATAATAGAAATAAAAATAATAATACTTAGGTTCTTATGTATTATTGCCAGGTTTTTCTTGTTTGATAAAATGAAAACTAATACATTGGTTGCATTTTTCTTTCTTTCTTTTCTCTCCCCCCTCCCTATTTTTTACTGGAAAACTGATGAATTGAACATAAAAAAGAACAAGCTGTGACAGTTATTCTTTATTTAATAAGCTTTCCTGAGTAGCAAGCATCAACTATAGCAAGACTACAGAGTGCAGAAAGCATATAGAAAGCTATAATGTAATCTCAAGGAAATGTAAGGCATTGCTCTTTTAGGGTTTGTGGGGTTTTTTTTGCATTAGGACGTGTGTATTCCCCCCCCCCCTTCCTTCCTAGCAATTCCAGCTAAAAAATTTATGCAGTGTGTCCATTTATTTTTCTGCTGTAGGCTTTCACAGCCTGTACCTTCCCTGCCGCGCACTGTTGACACTTTATCTGTTTGCATTTCATTAATGTATTTGCATTGCTGTGCAGAAAGGAAGAGTCACATTCTTACCAAAACTGAATCTTGAAAAAGCTCAGATATATTTTTTTTCTGGATCCAAACTTACACACACACACACACACACACACACACACACACATTCATTTTTAAAAATATCAAACTTGAGGAGTGGCCTAAGATTTTTTGGGTGCTCTGGACAAATAGAATCCATCCTTCTCCTTACCTATTATGTTTTGTTGTATGCTGAGCAGTAGCAATAGCATATTAAGGAAACAAGAGCTGATCAAGATGCTCTTTTCTCATTTTCATTTTTTTATGTCTGTCACTTTACTTCCCCCCTCCTTTAAAACTGCATTCCTATCAGTGGCTGGCCATAGCATAGGCTGTGTGCACATTACTAGCTTAAAATGCAGATAGGTTGTTCTTTCTCTTCATTTGGATTGAAGCTGGTTTGCAGGAAAATGAATCTGAACAGAGTATTTCATAAAAAAACACACAATAGGACAGATAAAGGATAGAGTGTGGCTAACTTCATTTGTGCAACCTCTTCCCAAACCAGTGGCAGGAGTGCATTAAGTGCAGCATAGGAGAAATAGCTTGCAAAAAATGTTATATTAGTCAAAGTTGCATACAAAATGTGTATATTAGGAGAAATGTGCACTTAAATGTCAGTAAGAACTTAAAAAATAAAATAAAAACTGATTTGGAAATGTAGAGAACTGAATGTAAAACTGGAAAAATGTGAACCTGAGAGAAACCAAAATTGAAGATTTGCCCATCCTGATCGCGTCCTTCCCAACCTGATCGCAATACCTGAGGAGGGTGTGGAGTGGGGTTCATGAGCAGCGCAGCCAGGAGAGATGGTGTCACCTAGGAAAGCTCCTGAGGTCCAGATGTTGAGACCTAGAGGGGTGTCTTTTATCTCTAGCCCTTAGGTTTCATTGAGTCTTTGAAGTATAGCTGCTCAGTCCAGATCTACCACCAAGGTTGACACTACCATAGATATTGTTTCAAGTTGCGTGGGAGAAAAAAAATGTAGAAGAAACCAAAGTGAACATATCTACTAAACTGAATGGTTTAATCACACATGGCTTTGTTATAGCAGGTTAGCAAAGATCTGTTAAATTAAAATTCTTTTCTTTCTCTCCATTACAAATCAAGCCCCTTTTCTTCAAACATATCTACTTGCTGTCTCCCTTCCCAGCTGCGTATATAAAGTTCATTTGGTAATCACTGCAGTGCCTCAAAGCTCACTTAAACATTTTATCTTTATGTTTTTGATATAGATTTCCAAGATCTTCTGAAAACAATTTGTGTGGCATTATCATGAATGAAGGACGCAGGTGGCGCTGTGGGTAAAAGCCTCAGCGCCTAGGGCTTGCCGATCGAAAGGTCGGCGGTTCGAATCCCCATGGCGGGGTGCGCTCCCGTTGTTCGATCCCAGCGCCTGCCAACCTAGCAGTTCAAAAGCACCCCCGGGTGCAAGTAGATAAATAGGGACCGCTTACTAGCGGGAAGGTAAACAGTGTTCCGTGTGCGGCTCTGGCTTGCCAGAGCAGCGATGTCACGCTGGCCACATGACCCAGAAGTGTCTCCGGACAGCGCTGGCTCCCGGCCTCTTGAGTGAGATGGGCGCACAACCCTAGAGTCTGTCAAGACTGGCCCGTATGGGCAGGGGTACCTTTACCTTTTTTCACGAATGAATGAATTTTATTATTTCAGTCACGGACCAGTTCCTGCCCACATACAATATCAAGGAAGTCATAAAACACAATAGGGATACATTTGAATTTGCAAGTAGGCATAACAGGGACATTACAGATATAGCAACAGTTAAAAAATATATAAATTAAAACTTAGTCACTAACATATAATCTAAAATTATCATTTAAAACCTTAATCGTTATGATAGTCCAGCTTGTTCACTAAGTTTAATATGAACTCTGTGGTCATTCTTTTGGGTTAGCCCTTTACCATAACAAAGGAAAAAGACTGAGAATTTTTAGGGGGCTTGATGATCAGCAGCAAATAGTTATTGAAGCCTCTTCACCCAGTGGGGTAGCGTGGGGGGTGCAGGGGGGGCCGGCCGCACCGGGCGCAACATCTGGGGTTAGGGCAAATCCACAGGTTAGGGGGCGCAAATCCACGGGTTAGGGGGCGCAAATTCACGGGTTAGGGGGCGCAAATTACTTGCCTTGCCCCGGGTGCTGACAACCCACGCTACGCCACTGTCTTCACCACAAATGGTAAGGGTCCTGCTTTAAATCATGATGAATCCCTCTGTTTCGCTAATTTCATATAGCTTCCAAGCTGAAAGTTCAAAATTTAAACATCGTTTTAACATCAGTTCTCTCCTCATAAAACATAGATAGTTACATTCTTACAATGAGGAATGTGCATAAATCAAACAGTGCATAACTGAGGAAAAATCCTCCTATTTGTCAAATCTGCATTTGATTATCTATATAGCTTTTTGAATATCATAACTGAGGAAATCTGTATGCTTGCAACATATGGGGCTAAGTTTTAGCAGGTACCAATGCACTGTTAAGTGACGCAGAATGCAGAAGTGTATATTTCCCCCCAATCTGGTCATCTCCCTCCTGCCATGATGAAGGAATAACACTAAGCCATTTTGAGGTAAGTCTAAATCTGTGCCTCTGTTTGACAATTGTCTTGCATATTATTAGTTGCAGGAACACGGCAGTAGTGTGCTACATCTGATTTGTGTGAATTATCAGAAGCTTTCGCTGCAGCAAGTTGTGTGACCTTTCTTAACTATAAATGGAGTTAATTTTAGCTGGGTAGATATATTCCAATGTGCATTTAATGATGGGATAGAGGAGAGGCTGCTGTAACTGTTTTCTCAGGGCATAATTGCTTGTGGGGAAAGACCTATATCTCTGATTATTACAAGGAATTTTTAAAAAGGAACCACAAATGCACTGCTTTTGCAATTAAATCTGGATAAAAATGCCTTTGACCCCAACTGTGAAGATTTCCCCTGTTGAAATTTGAAATAGCTGTCCCTGCTTTAGAGTTGTCCTTTTGTTGCAGTAGGTGGCAAAACAGGAAATGTTTCTGATGGCACTTACTGACAGGAAATGGCCATAAATAACAGACTGAAATAAACTAAATTAGTGTCAGGTACAATCTGCTAGTCAAAAGGATTGATTGACAGTTGGTGGTACCATTCCTTTACTGTCTTTTAAACCATTTTTTATGGTACAGACACTTTTCATATGCCACCTGATGCTTAAGCCCCTTTGAAAATGACAGTGTCTGACAGAAAGAGGCAATAGGAACTCTGCTTCTTTCCAACGGATAGAACAAACAGAAATAAACCTTTTCCTTGACAGCTTTTCTCCAACAGCTCGTCTCTTAGAAGCACCAACATGGCGACAGGCACAGCAGCTAAGGAGAAGGCCTCTCTTCTATTCGGGGGGGGGGGACCTCCATCATGGCATCGAACAGCTCCATTTTTACCTCAGACATTTCTCAGGTAAGAAACACCTATGCAAACAAGGGGGGAGTAGTAGTTTTGCTCCTGACAATCAGGACACCTATAGGAGCCTTATGCTTGTTCCCAACCCTACCTGCTGCCTGCAAACAATGAAAGCCCCTCACTATTATCTATTCTGCGCCATCCAAATCCAATTTTAAAGCTTGCCTCTGCAGTTGAAGTGGCTCAGCAAGGTATGTTGGACGTCAGTGGAGCAACCTTTCACTCAGCCAGCTCTGCCTGTGCCAGTTTGGCATGACAGCTGAGGAGAAGGCGAAGTAGTGTAGCAATATAGTGGAGCTGGGGATAGGTGGTGGAACAGATGTGTATTGCTTTGGGTCTTGTTCTATAGAGTGGGTGCTCCAAAGGGGATCAACTACTGATGACCCTCTTGCCATTTTTGTGTGAGATAAAGACACTATCCCACATTTTGGGATTTGCTGGAAATAGAAGGTTGTTTCCAATTAAGTCATACTCAGAGTAGACCCATGGAAATCAGAAGACCTAAGCTGGTTGTTTCTATCCATTTCAGTTTATCTACTTGGAACATAACTAACACTGTTTTCAAACCTACACACGTCTGCTGTGAGTGTTAAATTTAATAATTTCACAATTAATTATTATTTTAAAAATCTAACAGGATGAAAAGAGCATACACACACAGAGAGACTTCAATTACAGTGGTACCTTGGTTTTCGAATGGCTTGGCTCCTGAACAAATTGGCTCTCGAATGCTGCAACCCCAGAAGTGAGTGCTCCGGTTTGCGAACATTTTTTGAAAGCCGAACGTCCAGCGCAGCTACCACTTGGACCAATTGAATGCAGGAAGCTCCTGCAGCCAATCAGAAGCCACACCTTGGTTTTCAAACGGTTCCAAGAGTCGAACGGACTCCCGGAACAGATTAAATTTGACAACTAAGGTACCACTGTACAATGAATGGGTTAGTTTCACCTAACAAACTGAATGTGTGATTAAGAGAGAGAAGAGTTTTTAGTGGAAATGAGGCTTTGGACTGGGGCAGGGGGTCCCTGTTGTTGCTTTGGGGGATCTGATATAGGTTCCCTTGCATGTTATTTAGGTGTCTGCAGACTCTGTCTAATATTTGGAAATACTAGTATGAACTCACCAGTCTGCTCTTGCATCTCAGAAAACTGTACACTTTAGTGCTGCTCCTAATCATCTCACCCCTCATGGCAGTGAGAGGATACTTGGGAAAGGGCTGCAGCTCAACAGTGGAACATCCCTGGCACCTCCAGGCACAGGAGAGGATGTATTTATTAGATATTATCCTTCCTTCTCCACATTTGTGAGTTCAGCAGAGTGCCACCCATTTGCTTAAAGGGCAGCTTAGATAGGCTAGTTTTAGCCTTTAAGTAATCCAGAGTGCTTTAAGGCAGACTGGGTTTTCCTGGTATCCCCCCCCCCCCCTTAAAACAATAATCACACAAACAGTCTTGTAAAAAGTAAACATAACATTTACTCATTCAAAATACTTGTTGAAGAGTAACAGGTCGAGCAACTTTTTCCAGGCAGGCTTAAAATGGTAATTCATTTACAAGGACATACTGAAGTCTGGTTTAAGATGGAGTCTGAGCATGTCGCTCTGACTTAGCAGGTGTCCTCACATTGCTGGCAGAGCAGAAAGAGATGGAAAGAGAGGAAGAGGGTGAGCCCAGACAGGCAGGAGGATATATAGCTATGCCCTCCCGCTGTCAGGGCACAGTGGGAATGTCTCTCGCAGAATTCTCTCTAACAAACTTACAGGGAAACTTTGTGAGCTTCAGCTCCTATCATGTTCCTCACTAGCAAAACATGAATTGTTGGTTTGGCTGCACTTTAAATACCGTATTTTTCACGCCATAATACGCACCTGACCATAAGGCGCACCTAGTTTTTAGAGGGGGAATGCAAGAAAAAATATATATTTAAAGGGAGTGCTGAGCAGAGCCTGTATGCATCCCAGGCTCTGCTCAGCGCTCCCTTTCACGAGCTGCGTCGAGCGTGTGTGCGGCGCTTGCAGGCTGTTCCCCAAGGAGGGAGAAGGGATACTCCCCGTGCCCTGCAGAGGCAGTGCTCCCTCTAGCTGTTCTGGCTTTGGGATACCCCCGCGAAGCTTCCGCAGGGCAGCAGGGTGAAGGCTCCCCGTGCCCTGCGGAGGCTTCCCGCAGCTAAGCCAGAAGCTAGAACAGCAAGAAGGAGCACTGCTCAGTGCTCCCTCTAGCTGTTCTGGCTTCTGGGATAGCCATGCAGCCTGCATTCGCTCCATAAGACACACACACATTTCCCCTTACTTTTTAGGAGGGGAAAAGTGCGTCTTATAGAGCGAAGAATATGGTAACCCACAAGCTGGGTGAGACCCCTCCCTGAAACCCTGGAGAGCTGTTGCCAGTCACTGTAGATAGTGGCCTGACTATGCGCAAGGCAGCTTCCTGTGTGTGCGCGCATGCACAAACACATGTTCATTGAGATTCCCTTGGGCAAGCATTTTTCTCTCCCATTAAGTAATATTTAATACAGAACAGGTCCACAGAAATTCTCGTTGATCTCTTAATAAATCACACGGCTCTTTCAGACAGATTTTACTTACTCATTTGCTTGTATGGCAATTGTTTTCTAAGAAACAGGGAGAAAGGCAATAACGGTAGAATGGATGGTTGTATTACTGGAGTTAAATATTCTGTGCAAAAATAACGGCAATGTATTTCCTTCGGAAATGGTGCTTTTCGTAGCCAGAAAGATTAATGAAATTGTTGTTTGTTGTGGAAAGCGTCAGGATCCATACATTTCAAATACAGTACATTGCTGAGTGTATTTAAACTAAGTATAAAAGCAAGAAACTGTATGCAAATTGGGAGGGGAATAGTTTGCTAATATATGTATATGTTTATGTTCATGTAGGCCACAAATTGCTGAAAGACCACCTCCTCTATAGGCTCTCTCAGGTGTTAAGATTGGGAGGGGCTCCTCTTGGCAGTCCCATTGCCCTCAGAAGTTGTGGGGTGACAGCCTGTAGCAACCCCTAGCCCTTGGAATTCCCTCCCCACAGAGGTGCATCTGGAACCTTCATTATACTGTATATAGGTTTTGTTGTATGCTGAAACCACATCTCCTTACCCTGGCCTCTGACACTTGAAATATATTTTTTGGAGCTACCCTCTTCTTCTTACTGTAAATTGTTTCAATGGGTTTTAATATTTAATATTGTATTTTTTATATTATTGCAACTCATCCATGGACCTTATGGTGAAAAGTGGTAAGAAATACAACAAGGACAACCAATAGATGCATACATATACATATATATATATATATATATATGCTTTAAAAGTATAGGTGTTCACTGTCCAAAATTACATACTGCAGGGTATAGAAAAATACATAATAAATTTGATGTATTTTTGCTATCCTGCAATATATGTTAAGATTATGAATATTAAAAAAATTGAAGATACATATTTCTACATATACATGTCATCTAGAAGCTAATGTTTCCTGTTAAAACAGCTTCCACTCAAATGCCAAGAAGCAGATTTTTAATGTATGGAAGAATCTTGGGGAAGTGATTCATTTCTCAGCCTCAGGTTCCCCATCTGTAATAATGAATAACTTATATAAGCTACTTTGTATACATTGGATACAATATTTTCCAAACAACATTTAAGGGGGATAGGATACAAAAAAATATTGCATGCTGACTGGGGATGATGGGAGCTGTAGCCCCAAACATCAGGAAGTTGGCAAAGACTGTTCTAAAAGGAATATCCCTTCCTGCCTCTAAGCCAGGCATAGGCAAGCTCAGCCCTCCAGATGTTTTTGGCCTACAACTCCCATGATCCCTAGCTAGCAGACCAGTGGTCAGGGATGATGGGAATTGTAGTCCCAAAACATCTGGAGGGCCAAGTTTGCCTATGCCTGCTCTAAGCATCATTATCAGGGCTGTTATACTATGGTCTATAAGCAAGAACATATTTATCAGAGAGAAAACAGCTGAGGATTACTTTGACTAGTGGGTCGTCTCCAGTGGTCACCAATTTTGATGCCTTCTAAGAAATAAAAAGTAAAGCACTGCATCTTAGATAAGTGCTGAGACATCAGTTTAAAACACCTCGGGTCAATATCCCTCACATTTATCTGGCTGTATTAAATATACATATATAGTCGGCAAGGAATTAATACTGTATCGTAAATATCTTTTGATACAAGCTACTCCCAGAGCAAAGGTTCTTTCACACCTTCATCAGTTTGAAACTGGTATACCCCATGAGGCAGATAAGGTTATAATTCTGGCATGCCAAGCCTAGATAGAGACAGTGGCTGATCATTATCTACAAAGAGATGGACTTCTTTAAATATAAAAAGTAATTGTACAGCACTTTTAAGCTGTGCAGCCCAAGGAGCTGTGAGCATTCATCTTTGTGGTGATTCTAAAAATAACTAGTTTGCCCTCTTTAAAAAAGCGAGAGGGGGGAAAGATTAAAAAATAAGGTGACTTATTGCTTTGAAATCGGGATCATCCAAAGCATATTTGCCTTGCCCTCGAGACAGAAGTCACTGGAGCAACTGTTCTGGCATAAAATCAGTATGGCTATAGCCTCAATATTACTAATGGCAAGGTTTAAATGTATATTAATGTCACAGAACTGTAGAGTTGGAAAGGAACTCAAAGGTCATTTAGTCCAATCCCCTGCAATGCAGGAATCTCAACTCAACATCCATAACAGATGTCCATCCAATCTCTGCTTAAAAACCTCCAAGAAAGGAGAGTCTACGACATTCAAAGGGAGCCTGTTCCACTGTCGAACAGCTCTTACTGTCAGAAAGTTCTTCCTGCTGTTTAGTCGGAATCTCCTTTCTCATAACTTGAAGCCATTGGCTCAAGTCCTCCCTTCCTGAACAGTAGATGGTCCATCTTCCATGTGACAATCCTTTGGATATTTGAAGATGGTTATCATATCCCCTCTCAGTCTCCTCTTTTCCAGGCTAAACATACCCACCTCCTAAACCATTCATCATAAGGCTTAGTTTCCAGACCCTTGATCATCTTGGTTGCCCTCCTCTGCACATGTTCCAGCTTGTCAACGTCCTTCTTGAATTGTGGCGCCCAGAATTGGACACAGTATTCCAAGTACGGTACTATTTACCTTCATTTGGACACTATACTTCTGTTGATGCAACCTAGAATAGCATTAGCTTTCTATGCATTAAGTCCTTCTCCCTCACTGCAAATCAAAAAATTATATTGAATCCTCTCTTTTCCCTTTTTCCATCGGGCGCTTCACACTTTAGAGGTCACATTTCCAAAAGCGTTTTTTTGTCTGCAGTTCTGCAGGGCATAAAACTTTTGAATTCAAAATGAAAACTGAAACTCCTGCGCAAACCCATTCCAGCAGAAAGGAATAAAAGGAAAATGCTGTAAGAATCATACATTAATTACATTTAGTAGGGTGCTCCACCCTCTGCACCCATCACTGCACCATAATGCAAGAGAATGGGACTCACTGGAAGTGGGACCCCTCTAGACCATTCAGCCCCATTCTGTCTTGTGCAACTAGTGAAATACCTTCTTGCACACAGTGCAGTGACAGCGCATGGTGTGAGAAGCAGATATGTAGGTTGCGTCTTCCAACTCCCAAACAGCAGCCATCATCCCTGACAGAAGAAGACCCATTTTTGAGAGAGGTGTGCTGCTGTTACCTTCACTGTGTTGTTTTGCCAGTGCTCAGCATGCAGGTCCATAGCCCACAGCACAAATAAGAACTGGTCTGCTGCCCAGAAAGTCCCTTGTAGAGATGGATTGTGCTATGACTAGTAACACAGAATTGGTACCACGGTGTATATTTTAATTTGCTGCAGAGTCAAAAATATATTATTCGGACAAGTGTGTTCCTCTGATAGGCATCCATTTTCCGTATACACAAGCAGGCCACAGCCATCCTGTAAATCCCAGGGTGCTACTGAAGTAGAATGATTAACAGAATGCCATTTCTAGAGAGTTGCAAAATGTGATTATGTGCAGCCCCTGATTTAAGAGCAAAGTAACGCTGTAATTTAGTAATTGGCTCACAAACACTTGCAGGTACAATTCCATCTCTGGCCATAAATCGTAAAACTGAATGTGTGGCCCCAGGTAATCCACACCACCTGTGTGCCTCCATGCCCTACTTTGTAATATATAGCTAACACCGGTGCGCCTCGTGGATTTTCCTTAATTGTCAACTAAGGCCCTATTTCCAATGTTTCTCTTCCTTGTAATGCTAACTTTCCATCAGGAAACTGCTGCTAAGTCCCAGTCTCAAGCAAGCCTAGGTATGAGCTGATGGAATTGTAATGAGTCATCAGGTCTATGCACACGAATAACATGAAATATTATGTGTGTCTATATTAACAGTGCTGGGAACAACTCAGTCATGTCAATGAAACCTTTAAAAAAAAACCAACCCTGAAGAATATGTAACCTGCGCAGAAAATCTCGTGAACAATCCTGTAATGTCATATCTGGAGAAGTCTGCAAACGTCATGTTTGTGAGCTGGCTGGCAGGCTGATTAGAACTCCAATCTTTTCATTCATTCTTGGGAAGGCACACATTGCGTAAACTACTACTCTGTGTATGCAGGTGAGTGCAAACAATGAATTTGGCATATCAGTGGAGGTGGGGGTGAGGAGAGAGAGGCTTGGGGCCCCAGCACTGACCCCAGCCAAACATGGAAAAGCCAGGAACTGAACCTGGAATATATTTTTTTCTGCAACACTCACACTATGTTTGACTGCTCAACTGCAGCCCTACTGCACATGAAGTGAATCCCATGATCTTCTAGCCAAGCATAATGTATTGGGTCACTGCAGCATTGTGAACTGCATGCACTGAGCATCCACATGTCCAGGATATCGACCACAATACTGTTGGCATGGGCAAGGAAGACATGATATGGGAGGAAAGCTCTTGCCCATCAATGAATCTCTTTTCCTTGCATTCACCTCTCTTTTACACCTTCTCTGTCTACATAAATCAGTTAAAAAGGAAGCAATTTACTGTTGTTCTGGGATAATCCCTGTAGGGCGTGATTTCAGGTGCGTATCGTAATCAAACTTGTCATGCCCATGAGACCTCTTCTTCTTGGAGCCTGCGATGTGTATTGCAGAGGACTCAGGGAAGGTATGACTTTAGACAGCTAGCCTGCCAACTGTGTGTCTCTAAAGGGGAGAATGTCAATCTGCGAGACAAATGCTTATTCTCCAGCCTCCCTTAGGTATACAATGACATCTTTTGCAACAAGAATGCCGTTTCGCAACCATATCCAAAAATAGTTCTTTCACCATTAAGCCTAATGTGCCACCGATGATTCTTTTCCTGTTATATCTGTCTCTGGTTTGCTATTCGGTTGATGACGGGGTTCAGTCCCGATGTCATGAACATGCAACGAATCCCAGCGCTGTGTGACAAAAGTGTGCGATACTAGCATCTTCTATCGCTCTGGGGTGCTACAAATGTCGTATATTATATAGGTTAAACTACGGGGAAAACATGAAATACGTCACTGTAATGAACAGAGTTTCATGGAAAGGCTTTTCTCTTGGGACAGATCAGGTTGGTCAGGAATATGATGCGCGTCTTCCTAGTTTCCCCTCTCTAAACCAGCCTGTGAGATGATTTTGTCCCGGACCAGGAGGCAGGGCCCAGGATCAATTGTTAAAAGTAGTGGGAGGGGCGTAAAGTTTCCGGGTGACGTCAGCCGCCCGTGGCCCCACCCTTCCTGGGCGGGCCCTTGTCAGTTTCATCCTTTGTAACTTTCCCACTTGGAACTCAACTGAGATGCTCAACTTGCGAGGAGCCGCGGAGCACCGAGCGCTCTCGGCTCCATCTTCAGTCGACGGGATCCTACGGCGGATTCGGACGCCACATCTCGCCTTGCAACCCTGCAGCCACCCTCGCCCCGGGAAGAGCCGGGCGGGCTATTGAGGAGGGCCGATCACCACGGGGAGGGCGAGAAGTCCCCGTTGCCAGAAATAGGGCAGCTCCCCCCGCCGCCACCGGAACGCTTCCCACCCCTCTGATCCCTTCCAGCGGCAGAGCAGATTTGCAGGTGGGTCTTGGCGCGGCGCGGGGCCCCCGTGGCTTGCTGCAGTGAGGCGAGGGGAGGAGGGCCCCTGCTGGAGCCTCGGCGCCGGAGACGGCTGGGAAGACACCCGGGCATGTGCCGTAAGAAGCTCGGTCGGCAAGCTTTCCCTCGCGGGGTTCTGAGGCTGCGGCTGTAAGGGGGAAAGGCTGCGCGTTGGGAAGTAGGCGCCTGTCCCGCCGCGGAGCTTGGGGAGAAAGTGGCCTCCCTGCGGCGATCCAACCTGTGGGGTCGACCGGGCTGCGCGCGAACGCTCCCCTTCGTTGCCGCCGTGAATTGCTTGGAGTGTTTCTGCGCTGCACCTTCACTTCGGCAAAGTGACTCCGAGCTGAGTAATTGCGGATCTTCATTCCCGCACCCATCCACCCACTCGCGCTGTCTTGATTTCCCCAGCCCGTGCAGTGAGCGCGCGCACACATTCAAATATTAATTGGAGGGGGGTCCGCGCGCAAAAAGGGGGTTCAGAGTGGGACGGGGGCGGTGGAGTCAGGAGGCTGGCGGAGGGTTAAGAAAAGGAGCCAGCTCAGACCCCACGTGGAAGTCGATCTGCAGCTGCTGCAAAAGGAACTGGCGTCTGCTCCCTTTGCTGCTCGGTGCGCGCGCCCACCCTCTCCCGCGGCGATCGGAGATTCTCGCTTGGGCCCGGGGCAGAAAGAGGCACGTCGCCCCCTGTGGGGCGGGAGGTGCTGCCGTCGTCTGCGCGCTTCTCATGGGAGAGACTCGGCGAGGCTGGCTTCCCAGCCTTGCGCAGAGAGCCATGGAGGCGCGGCGCGGGGTAGGGGCAGCTCAGATTCGGGCTGGCCACGCGGCAGATGCGCGCGCGGGGGGGGGGTCTGCTTCCGAGTCAGGCGTCCCCTCCTCCCACTGAGACTCTTTCGGGGTCCTTCTCGCCTTCCTTTACTCCCGTAGCACAGGAGAGAGAGAGAGAGAGGAGGCAAAGCTTCCTCGGCTTCACTTTACCCAGGCAATCCATGCGCGCGCACGGGGCTGGTGGAAGCAACGTACAGGTTGCAGCTATGCGCTTGCAAGTTTCGTGCCTCGAGAAAAGGTTGGTGCCGCTGGCTAGTCCGGATGGGACAATCTGCGGAAGCCCAACTGGAGCTGGTGGCATTAGCCGGCATTAGCAACTGTAATTCCACACGCACACATCAACTCTTTCTCGCTGCCGCCCGCTCCCCCTCTCCCCGGGCAGATTCTGCTATTTTGATTTCCTTTTCCCCGCCCATCAACTCGCTCTCTCGCGCTTATTTCCATGACAACAGCGAATGTCACAACTAAAAGATTCTGTCTTAATTGCAGGTTGGAGAGTGCGGGGGGGGGGGTGTTGTTTTGAGAACAGGAGTTTTTATGCTTCGAGTCAGATCCAGGCTAAAGATGCCTCTAAAAAGGGAACGATCTCCATAGACTAGAGGATCTGCGCTCAGACCGTGCTTGGGGAGGCATCTTGTAAGTTTAGCGGTTCTGTTTTGGCGCCCGGGTGGAGATGCTGCCCGCCTCCCCTGGCCTTGTGGGTGGGAAGCTCGACCTGCGTTTTCTCGCATGTGTGTTCCTCGGGCTACGGCGTGTCCCTCGCTTTCTTGTCCTTCGTTACAGAAACTCCCGGGGTTGGAGTGCGCAGCGCCACCAGCGTTCGCTGTGGTTCGCAGAAGAGCGCCCGCGGGGCTGCGTTAGCAAACAGAACTCATCCGCAAGGAAGGAGGCGCGCTCAACTCCTTTGCCCTGGCTGAGGGTTTCTCTGTGTTTTATTTAATCACCCGATAAGCTGAGATTCGAAGGGGTGGCTGCTGAGGCTTTTAAATATGCGCTCATATCCAGTTAAAATTATTAAGATCCGTACAGAACTTAGAGTTCATTTTTAATAACAGAGCAGCCTTTTTGACTAGGGCTCCAGAGCACGGATAAAACAACTCACCAAGAAAACCTCTTCTATAGATATATATTTGGAGCGGGGTGTAAATATCATCTGGCATTATTTTGGACCAGCTCTGTAAATCTCTGCCTTCCACAGCCATAAACATTGTGACTAGCCAAAATAAAAGATCCCCATTTTTTATTTTTGTTTTAAACCCTCAAACTGATGCCTGTATTGGGATATATTAAATTCATTCGCAGTCAGGGTGGGAAGTATTTCAGAGGCCTCCTGCTTATGTGTGCTTTTTCAGAGCCCTGTTGCCATATCCTAAAATCACATCCGCCTTAAACATACTGGATTACTTGATGTGGAACACCATGTCAAACTAGGGATACAAGAAGGGCTAATTAATACATGCTGAAGAGGGTGGATCTCACTTCATATGCCTGTTGGCACCCTAAAGAGGAAACTATGCCATCTGAAACAGAAGATCCCTTTCCTGCCAATTCGTATTGGATTCTTTTCCTACCTTTGCCATATTAGCATCATTTGACTGAGCTAGGGATATTGGAGTTGCAGAAGAAGACTCCTTCCACCTCTGTGCCTCCCCAAATGCTCAGGAACTCTGAGCACACCTTGTAAACAAAAGTAAGAGAACTCCATTTGGGCTCACCCCTAGGCCTCGGGTCCCAGCAACTGCAAATGACATGCACTGTTTTCGTTATCAGTAGCAGTGTGAACCAATTAAAGGATTTTTAGTTGATTGATCATCTGCCTCTTTAATTAGCAGATTAACTATAGCTAGTTATAATTTGATTGAGTTTTCATATTACAAAACATCATTAATAGGTGCCAAAGAGCTACCACTTGTTCTTAAAAAGACTGTCTTTAATATTTTTCACTTGTGACTCTTAAAGGTATTAACAGGATGAGATGAGTTACAGTTACATACTAGAACCAAAATATTCTCAAAAGTGGACAAGTGTGCCATTAATCTGAAGTCGCCTGATTAAAAATTACACTCTCTGATTACAATTGGCTCCTGGAAGCTTTAGATAATTGGTCTACTTATTAAAGCATGTGGCCCTTGCTGTCACGTTTCACTTTCCACAGAGCTGCCAATGAGCCCCTTCTGATTCCTCCCTGTGGAGCCCTGTGGCCTATGCCCATTGTTGGTCATTCCCAGAACTATGTTGGATTTTCCGCCTTCACAGTGATTGTGTGCCCCAAAAGACACTTCAGCTCAGAATTCCTTAAACCAAATGATATATAGTGGTGTTTTTTTTAAGTAAACACTTTAATGGATCATCTATTAAGGTCTGAGCTTAGAAAACAAAACAAAAAATGGCTGCACTTTTAAAATGTAATATGTGGAGTCCAATCCTATGCATGTTTACTCAGAAGTTAGCCCCTGGGTCTTTTGTGTGGTTCACTCTCTGAGAAGTTTCTTTGGCTTTCTGCTTCAGGACATCTGCTCCTTCTCCCTTACATTCTGAAAAGGAAAGAGGGCTCACCTAGTCTTACTCAAGTTAATTGAAAGTTGGGTGCAAATGAACACAAGTGCATCTGGGCTCAAGATAAGAGAGAATCTTATGTTGGATGGAAATCAGCTTTAAAAAAAAATACAATGTTAGGCATGGCACCTTGTAAACAGAGAGTGATGGGGAACCCTTGAGCCAGCAAGTGCCGTTGAGCAGATACACACACAATTCCTGGAATGGTCTGCACGTTGCCCTTTCAGCTATCATCTATGACTTGGCAGAGCTAGAATTCCCCAAACCCACCTCCCAGCCTATCAACTCAAATCCAAACAGGCATGTGGAAAAACATGCCATCTTTCAAAATTCACATGTGTTTTATAAAGATTTGTGAACGGGAATGGGCAAGTCACCTGGTGGTGTGTGCCTTTTCTGCAAAATCTGCCTGGACCCTTCAACTTGTGCTTTCACATGCATTTCTTCATTAAGGGGTTAAGCATTGCTATGAGCCACAATGACTGCGTACTACTATCCAGTATCGGAGGTAGAATGCTTTTGAATTCCAGTTGTTGAAGAGCACAAGTGGGAAGAGTGGTGTTGCACTCATGTCCTGCTTTGCAGGGTTTTTGTAGGGAATTGGTTGGCCACACTGGAAAGCAGGTTGCTGAACAAGATAGGCCTTGGGGTCTGATCCCACAGGGATCTTTTTGTGTTCTTATGATTCCATAGGATTGGTCCCTAGGTTCCATAGGTTTGGCTGCACATTGTTTTTTAATTCATGAGCTTTCTGATATATCCCCTTCCTCCATCATCCTGCATTGTGAATGACAGTTGAGTTGTATTCATGCAGATGGATTGTGCAGTTGGCACATAAAATGGCTTCAATCACATGTGCAGATCAACTGATCTCCTACTGTAATGGAGGGTGAGGGGGAGGACCTGTTCTGCCCCTCATTTATTTTAAAGCCCAAACCTGTAGCTCAGCTTCACCAACCTTGGTGTATTTTGCTTTCATGGCCCTGGGGTGCCTTCTTTCCCCCAAGGCGCTTAAGATAAATACTGCATACGGAGCTCTTGACGCATTTCACAGACAGAGTTCACTGTTGAGATGAAAAGCCTTCAGCTCAGGAATAGATTCAGGATGGAGACGGCCTTTCTTCCCGCAGTTGAAAGAGGTTTGAAATAAAGGTGGCTGCTTTCGGTGGGTACATTTCATCCCACCTCTGCAGCCACTAAAGAGATTTTGCAAGTTCCTGTATTGTTAAAAAAAAAAAAAAAAAAACCCCGACCAGAATTCAGAGTGAATCAAAAGAAACGTGTGGGCAGCTCTCGCAATGGGAGGTGATGCCTCTCTAAAACCCATGCAAAACACTCTTTAAAAACGATTCCCTTTCTCCAACCTCAGTTGGTAGAAGCGGCTGTTGGCGCCCCTTTGGGGTAGAGAAATGCACAGGTAGGGAGAGATGTTTGCTCCACGTAGCTGCCAGCAGATTGACTTACGTAGGGAAACAATCCTTGCATTTACTTGGTTCTTTTCCTAAGTGTCTGGGAACACAATAACATAGGAAGCATCACAGAAAGTCAAACCAATGGTCTCTTGAGATCTGTCGTGTCTATACTGGCAAGAGGCTCTCATATTGTTAAGGCCCGTCTATAAACAGCAGTTTCCAGAAGATGTGTGAAAGAAGGCAGGGATGGTTCCTTGCAAAACTCTACAGGTAGAGAGTTCCAACTGATCCTCAAGAGCTTGAGAAACACCAGAAGTTCTCCATCAGAGGATCTCAGTGGCAGAGGTGGAGCATAAGGAATCAGACGGTGCTTAAGGTAATGTTGGGTCCAAGCTGCTTAGGGCTTTGTAAATTAACACAAGGACCTTAAACCTGGCATGATAGCAAATCAGCAAGCGGTGCATATCTCTTGGCAGAATAGCATGCTCTTGTGAGCAGTCTGGCAGCTGCATCCTGCACTAGGTGCAGCTTCTGGACCCCATACAAGGGCAGTCCCATATAAAGGGCATTACAGGAGTCCAGTCTTGAGGTCACCCATGTATGGACCACTTGGGTCAGATTATTGCCCACCTCATCATTTCCCATTTAATGGAGAATCAAAGCCTTTAAGGAGAAGCAGAGGAAAGCCATCTTGGCGCCCAATCTGTGAACAGTTAATGTTGTGGGTCTGTTCAGATACTGCCAAGTCTGTGTGCTATCTCGGCACCTGGTGTGAAAACCACCAGCTCAGCCTGGCCTTGCTGGCATGCTTGAGTTCCTGACAGAGATAGGTCTTTGCCTAGGCAGGGGGAGAGCAGGGCAGAAGGGTTTGAAAAGACGTGACTTGCGGAAGATACAGATATACATGCATGTCAGTAATCTGCATATATGTCTGCTTGCCTGTTCTGTTATTGAGATGTTGGGAAAGGTTTAATTCATTAACTATATATGCTTCAACTTTGATCCATCCTGGTTTATTAATATGCAAGGAAACATATGGTAAAGGGCTAAACTAAGGAGAACAGCCCATTTTTAATTGTCTAGGCAATTTCTCTTTATTTATATAGTCAGCCCACTTGAGAGGATCCCTATGAAGCCCTGAGAATTTGGAATTTAGTAATGCTGTTGGCTTCCCTCCTCCTAGGGCAGTGGTTCTCAAGCTTTTTTCCCTGGGCCGCATTTTCAGAATAAAAATTTGCTTGCGCCTCTCACTTAATTTTTTTTATTGATAAGAAATACATTGGAAAGCAAAAAGTAACAACAACTCACAGTGCTTGATTTATAACATAGAACACAACTACTTTATAATGTGATCATGGGACATGCAGAAAGTATAAAAACAATGCAGCTACATTAGATCATGAATCATTCCCAGTGAGAGGTGTGAGCTTGCTTTTGCCGTGTAATCTCATTTATATTAGGTCTAATTTGAGACAAACAAACTCTTGTCTGCTCATCAACACAAAGAAGCTCTTTTCTGATCTTTCATATTTGTCAGAATTGAAAATCCCTGTTCAGAACAATATGTCATGGAGAACTGTAGAAGAATAGCCAATGTGCTTGAAGAGAGGTGTGGACATATTTAAAATTATTTTGAGACTACTATACTATACTATACTGACATGTTGAAATGTTTCTTTGATTGTCCTTGAATCTTACTGCCACACTTGCCATCTTCTCCTGCCACACCAATGTGGCGTGCCACACCCTTTGTGAACCACTGTTCTAGGGGAAAGCCATCACTCAGGGAGGGGGTCTGGCCTCTGACACTTCACAATGAAACCTTTTGCTCCTATCTCTGAAACTGCAGTTTAACATTGGAACTGAACCTTAGATAAACAAAGTTCCCACTTAGGATCAGCTCTACTAGGACATCAGGTGGCAGATTTTTAGGGTACTGGTACAGAAAAGCAAAATGTCGATCAATATCTTAGTTTGATACATTTCCCAAAATGGGATCACCACTTGGATTTTCTGCCAGGCAGCAAAATGTCTCTAGTTATGATGACCAACAGCAAGCTTGCTTAGTAGCATGTTACATATTTGATGCCTGCAGAGCCTCTGTCTTCATAAAGTCTATAGAAGTGGATTGTGCCTTTTCTTCTCACCCAATCCTGGCAACAAACAATGTAAGACATAATCCACAGGGATGACTCCTGCATGGAATGTGATGGGTGCATAAAGGTGACCATGTTTTGTTTGGAAAATTCCAGTGGGGTAGCGATATGACTTTTGTTACAGCAAAAACAAATGCCTTATTAGATAAGGTGTCACAAGACACTTTGAGGAAATGTTTATTTTAGCTGAAAGGATAATTCACAAATCACAAGCATAATTCACAAGTGGACTTTATGTCCGTGGATTTCAGGATGCAGGCTGGAGTGCTTATGGTAGTTCAAGATCAAAAAGGTCTATTTGATTGCTCACCTCCCTGTAAAAAAAATATTTCCTGTGATACAGGATTCACACTTGTTCAAGGCAGGTGCTCTGGGTCTGGGAATTCTGGCTGCAGTGACTCATTACAACTTGTTAAAAGAGGTCCAAAGGGAAGCCAGATTTGCAAATCTAAGGGCATGCAGCTATTTGAAATGAAACAGTCAAACTTAAAGTGGCTTTTCTCTTGGGTACAGATAATTTATAAACATGGCTGAAGATCAAATGTGCCAGCCGGCATCTGATCTGATCTTAAGGAAAATATCCCCCTAAGAACTCCTTCATGAAGCACTCAGCCATTTAAATTCAATCAAAGTCAATATATTGGCATAATGAGTGGTACAAATGTTGGCGAAGTGTGACAGAATGCTACATTCGTCCCCCCAAAAAACCTGCCATGGGGAAACACGAAGTAGATAGGAACAACCTATACGCAACAGATCTAAAGCCTTTTGCTGTGACCGGAATCTTTTGTGTGTGATTTAGGGAGGGAGGGCTCATTTATTCCACTTTGTAGCTTGTTTCGCTGATATACTCAACTGATTCTTGGAAAACTGATTCCATTTTAGGACTTTTATGTTCAGACTATAAATGTCAATTGCTTTGTTCAAGCTCATTTGTTCTCCTGAGGTACGTGATTCAGTTATGACTCGCATTACAAAGTATACTAGGTTGCCTGCCTGCTACCAATGTTTTGTTTTTGTACACTGCTCTGTTAAAAAAAAAGGTTTTCATGTTCTTTCCTGAAGATAGACTGATTTATTTTAAAGTTAATTGAGAGCCAAAGTGATAACTCAGTTAAAGAGTGTTATATTTAAATCCCTGCTCAGCCATGAAGTTCACTGGGCAACCTGGGGCTAGTCACTATGGTTGCTCTACATACTTACACATTCTTAGGGCTTTTTTCAAATAAGTCAGGGCTTTTTTCAAATAAACCTGAAAACCAGTTTGATTGGGCTGGGGGGGTGTTTCAGAGTCTCTGTGCAACCTTAGCTCCTCGGAGGAGTGGATGTTTATTCTGAATAATTACTAGCGTTTTCTCAAAGTGGGATGGCGGGACATTTTCCCAGGGCTCAGGTTCAAGTGGAAGAGCGGGCAAAGGCCAGGCCTAAATGGTACCATCACTCCATGACATTTGGAGTTTTCACGCCATGCCTTTACTTGTCTGTAATGTGCATATCATGTGCGGGTGGTGTGTTGAGTCTCCCGCTTTCCAGCTCAGCATGGCATGCTGTTCTAATTGTGTGGGAAGTGAAACATCACGTGGCACATGGCATGGAAGGAATTTTTATTTGTCTGCCAGAGTGGTTTGTGCAGTGGCCAGAAGGCCAAGCTTATGAAAACAGTCTAGCCCTCTTGCTACCTATCATGGTCTGTAAAAGTGCTTGCACAAAGGGAGGGAGTCCAAGGTCTGCCTGTGCAAGGTAGCTATATTAATTAAGGGAAGAGTCTATGGAAACAAAAGGCAACCTTTCAATGCTGCCTGTCTCTCTTGATATATGATGCTTCCACAACACACACACACACACCACAGTAGACTACTATGTAGCAAAGATGGAGAGCCTGTGGCCTCCAGATGTTGTACTCCAACGCCTGTATCCCTAACACCAGGCCATGCTGGATGGGCCTGATTGAAGTTGGGAGCCCAGCAATATCTGAACGGCCATGGGTTCCCCATTCCTGATGCAGAGCAAACACCACACTTGTCAACATTACACTCCAGTTTCTAAACTGGCACCTAGCAATGCGGTAAGTGTAACATTTAGACCTAACTGAAGGCCAGGTAGTATCTGGAGGATTGCGGGAACATAGGGCGTACTGTTCTTTCTTCCTCTCTGGCACAGCTGTTAGGCGCCAGGATCACTTGCTAAGCAGCTGCTGCCAATTCCATCCTTTTCCCCAATCCTTGTATGTGGCAGTCATGCAGAAGGCGGTGGAAGGAAAGGCAAAGCCCAGAGAGAATTCTCTCAGCAACCATGAGAGCTAGGTGGGGGTAGGTGTGCCTCTTGCAGTTATTAATATTGCACATTTGGAGCAATAGGATGACTCTTCTTGGAATAAAAATTGTCCAGACCAAAAATATGGTTCCAAAGCTTTAATAACTTTCTTCAAAACAGACCTACAACAATAGCGATACGTTCAAATAGTTGCATAAAACCATGTGCTTGTCCAAGCAGATGTACATCTTCTTAGAAATGTAAAATTACTCCAAACAGAACTGAAATCAAAGTTATTTCTCTCCATGCAGCCTGCATTCCAGCCTGAGGCTGTTCTCTCCAGGAGAGAATCATCAGCACAAGGTGGCTTGAGAACAAGGACAACTCCCACAAAATGGAGATTTGCAACTGAATACCCCTCCCATGTAATCTAAGTTAAACAGCACATGAGAGAGTAGCAGTGATACATTCTCAGTTAATTATCAGCCTGTTTGGTGCTCAGAGAGCTTCACTGGAAATTTCCATGCTCCTTTTAGCAATACACATACAGAGCTATTTTCCATTTACAATTAAACAATTACGCTTAACAGTGCCCCCCACAGTTTGAGTTTCGAAACAGCAACCACAAATCTCCAGTGTGTGGGGTTACTAATTACACAATACTTGTTAAAAGCCTGTCCTCTGATGAAGTTCTCTGCTAATTCAGTAACTCTGTTAATGCTCCATTTTTGTCTCCCCAAACCTGATGCCCTGCAGGTGTTTTGGACTACAACTTCCATCAGCCTCAGTTGACTGGGTCTGATGGGAGTTGTAGTCCAAAACACCTGGAGGGCACCTGGTTGAGGCACACTGGCCTATAGTGTGGTGCCAAAATAACTTGAACCAGCCCGTTGCTAGAGCAGTGGTAATTCTCCTTCTTGTATGTAATCATCTCTCCCCACATTGCCCTGATGACTCTCAGTGTTCCTGCTGCCTTTTCTCAGCATGTTCTCTTGCTGCTAAGCCCAGGAGAACAGTAACGGAAGGCAGTGTTTGAAGTAAGAACAAGCTGCTGATTTATAAAACAGCATCTTTCTGCTACTCCTCTCCTTAGTACTGCCTAGCATCCAACTTGGTGGTGTGGTTTTTTTCCCCTGTTGGTGCGCCTATGATTGATGTTAGCAATGCCATTAGATTCGGTACAGGCTATTTTGGAGGGGTTCGTGTGTGTTCTGTCTCTGCCTCTTGCTATTTCCCTCTGAACTCTCAGAGCAAAGTTGAGACAGCAGCATGTGGGTGGGATACCAGCAAGGAGCATCTGTTCAAAGAAACAAAGTGAGGAAATTCCAGTATGGGGTCAGTGCTGGGGCCCCAAGCCTCTCTCTCCTCACCCCCACCTCCACTGATATGCCAAATTCATTGTTTGCACTCACCTGCATACACAGAGTAGTAGTGTACGCAATGTGTGCCTTCCCACGTGAGCAGATTTTAGGGCAATAAATGCACATTTGTTTATCACTTCTTACACATCGGCCCAAAAAGTTAGTCCCTCTCAAGGATACTTAATAATAATAATAATAGATATTTTCTTTTCATAGCACTATAATGGCAATATTTTGCAGCAAGGGGAGATGTGATCCTGTAGAAAAATCGCTTTTGTATACTTATTGGAGGTTTTATGAGATAAAGGTTTTGCTTTTATCTGAATTCACATTGTGGAATGTACAGAGTTAACTGTCTATATGCTAGCTTTACTTGCTCCTAGGAGATGTAATGGGTAAAAAGTTTCCACAATAGGGCTGCAGTTGGCTGGACTGTGAGTTACATTCTGTCATTCTGAGTTAAGAGTGGCCAGGCTCATTAGCTAGAGGAAGAACTTAGTATCTCAGAATTATCTTTTTAACGTTAAAGCAACCTGGTAGAGTGAACAGTCTGATTTATAGTAAGAGCAGCCAAGTTAAGTTTGTTATATATTAAATTTAAAGCTAAGCATGACCGCCCATTTTTAATTATTTGTTGATCAAAGACAAAAGACATCTTACGTACATTGTTTTACTTGGAAGTGGTGCCTGTACTATTTCGTACCGTGCTTTGCCACAGCTATTAGCGGGTGAATAGAGGTTTATCATTAACTTGCAATTTAAATATATGGTGGCAGTGAGGAAACAGGGTCGAACAAATAAGTAAAGGGGAGTAACAGCTGGAATGGAGTGGGATAACAGGAGTTAATCCTTGACAGTTTGGTGGCAGCAAACTGGGATTATAGTAAGAGTAGCTATAATAATCTTTTAACAAGTGGTGGCATCACTGTGGGATAATAGAGGAATCCTTTACAGATTCTTCCTGGAGCTATTGCATTCATTGCTGCTGTGCTGGACCACATATGTTTGAAGGTTTATTTGGGAGGGGAGGGTAAGATAGGAGGGCCTAACTGTATCATAGGCCCCCTACACAGTCTGTTGTTGCATCTGCACATAATAGAATATTTAGAGGGTAGTGCCAGAATCACTAAAATGGTACCCATGGATGCAGATGTGCCCATGGAAGCTTTCCTTGATGCCTGCAGGGTCCTCTTTCCCCCCTGAAATTAGACATGAAAGAAGCACTGTATTATAGCCAATATACTTGCTGGCAGTCTGTGCTTGGGTGCTGGTGTATGTAGTGCTCATGATGGTTTCTTTGATTTGTAAATCTGCACAGGGTAGAGGATGTTGGCATTAAAGTAGTGAACACTGCAACCCAATGCATTTCTGCTCAGCTCTACATCCCACTATATTAAATGGAGCTTGCTGCCAGGCAAGTGAGGAATAGGACTACAGTCTTAGCACAGGTACAATACAAAGAGTTAGCTGCCATTTGGAGTACAATCAGAGCCAGCCCTCCCGTGAGGCGGGGTGAAGCAACCCCCTCAGGTGGTGGAAATGCAAGAGGCAGCGCCCTGCCCGCCCCACTGCCTTTGGAGAAGCAACCCAGGTAAGGGAGGCTTTTGGCGGAGGCAGAGTAGCACAGCATTCTGCCACCCGGCTTTGCCACCAGTCTCCCCCCACCCCTAGGGGCGGAGAGGCACTGGCGGCAAAGCTCTGGAGCACGTCTCCCCTCTCGCTGAGCTGGTGAGGCAGGAGGCATTCTGCCACCCAGCTTTGCTGCTGGGCAGGAAGGGAGATTCTGCCGAAGCTTCCATGCTCAGTGGCAAGGCTCTGCAAGGACTTTTCCTTGAGGGGGAGCCATTGCAGAGCATCCCACAAGCACACTAATGCAGGGGTGCTTTGCCTCAGGTGCCAAAACATCTCAGGCCACCCCTGAGTGCAGTTGGGCTGATCATTCTAAAGAAAGAGCCTTAGAGTTGAATGTCTTTTCATCCTTTCCCACTCATTTGTGTCTGAAATCCACCAGGTAGAGAGTGTGCCTTTCCCTTACATCCTCATGCTGATTAATCTCCCAGACTGACTGTAAAACTGAAAGACAGGACGCTGCTCTCCTGTCGTGTGGTGAGAAGGGTCTCCATCTTGTTGTGTTGCTAGCAAGCAGGCATGAATGTTCTTACAGGCATCTTGGAAATGGTGTTAGACAAAACCATTTCCATGTCTCTGAATTCCAGTTACTTAGGTGCCACAGCACAGACCCGTGAACCAAATGTGCATGAAATTTGCATATGCTAATTTATATGTATGAATGCCGCTGAGAAATTGAGACGGTGGGTGCCACAAGCCCTGATCTAAAGTTTGACATGGGGGAAACAGACAAAGGAGAGGAAAATGGAGGGAGGGATAAATAGCCGATGAATATGCCGCTATTTCCATTTACGAGTGCTTAGGCTTTGTTACAGTAAGAGTTGCTTTAGAGAGCGTAGGAACGAGCAGCGTTGGGTCAAAAGCTGCATGGACAAGGTGGTTTTGGAGGAGGGGGCATCCACAGGTATTCTGGCAAGCTGCTCAAGGCACAAGGGGCACCAAAGGTGAAAGGGGGGGTGTTTGAGGGAGCAGGCGACCAAAGAGGAAAATTGCATCATCTGAAACAGGGATTCCCAAACTTGGGTCTCCAGCTGCTTTTGGACTACAATTCCCATCATCCCTGACCACTGGTCCTGCTAGCTAGGGATGATGGGAGTTGTAGTCCAACAACAGCTGGAGACCCAAGTTTGAGAAACTGTGATCTAAAAGCAGAGGATACAGATTTGAAGAATGCAAACAAATTAGTTAAATTTAAATAGAGATACATCTCACGTAGCCTAATGAGGAAGACTGTGACCAGGTGACTGTGTGTGCCCACTCAGCCTTCTCCCCTGGTGCTAGTGCTGATGGGGAACTTCAAGATCCTCCTGCTTTCCCTTCTTATGGTTCCTCATCTTTAAGGTGGACTTGAACTGGACAGCCCTTCAAATGGAGGACTCACTACTGTAAAGTAAGGCACGTGGCCACCTTATGCCGGTGATGAAGCAGAGGAGCAAACGACATAAGAGCAGCCAGGTGATGGAGGGGCAAGGGAGGTATTTCAAGGTAAAGATGAGGAGCTTAGACTGGGTCCAGGAGGAGACAGGTAGCCTGAAGAGGGATGTCACAATCTTCAGTAGATAGTCCTATGATCTCATCTGGGCTACAGCAAGACTTCTCCTCTATAAATATTTAGATTAGACTTCCACCGCCACTGATCATTTTTACAGCTCTGTCCCTCGATTTATCAGTGTCTTTCAGGAGAGGCAAGGCAGCCCAGCTTCCCTGGTGAAATAGCTGTAGAGCTGTGTACAGCAGGGCTGATGCTTCACACATTCATGATGGAATGCTTCCGCGTTAGCAAAATGACACAGGCTGTTATTTTTCTTTTTTCAGCTATATTTCATCCCTGGAAATGCAAGCAGTGGATTTTTTTTCTTTTTTCTTTTAAAGGATTGCTGGGAAATTTTTAGCACAGCAGCAGCAGCAGCTGGGGATGGAGCAGGGAGTGGGTGGACCCTGACTGAAGCGGCAGAATCCAGACTTCCAAAGAAAACCAGACAAAGATGGGGCTTATTCACTCTTCCTCTGGTCGCACTGCTCCCTCCCCCCCCCCCCGGGGGGGAACGCTCTTTAGAGCTCAGTCGGAGCAAACAGCAATTCCAGTTTTCTCTGGATTGACATTTGCTCCCTTTTAGAGCTAAAGAAAAAGTTTTTCCTGGGAAAGGAGCAGGGAATTGGGGAAACTACTCGGATCCTTGCTTTCTAGGCACGGGATAAGCGGAAGTGTTGGCGAGCCCATAGTACCTAACTGAGCAATCCTGACTATGTGAATTAAAAGCAAATCATGCTTTAGGTTTAGGGCAATGGAAGACTGATTTCGGTCTTGCAATCTATCGTTTTACTGTCCCAGTGGTTCAACAATTGTCTTGGGCCAGATTCAATGAAATACAGTGGTACCTCGGGTTACATACACTTCAGGTTACATACGCTTCAGGTTACAGACTCCGCTAACCCAGAAATAGTACCTCGGGTTAAGAACTTTGCTTCAGGATGAGAACAGAAATCATGCTCCGGCGGTGCGGTAGCAGCAGGAGGCCCCATTAGCTAAAGTGGTGCTTCAGGTTAAGAACACTTTCAGGTTAAGAACGGACCTCCAGAACAAATTAAGTACTTAACCTGAGGTACCACTGTAGTTGAGCCAGTAAGAGCCCGTACAATGCATCCTGCTAGAGCAGTGGGTCTTTCCCCCTCACCCCAATGTGTCCTCTCCCCAAATTGGTTCTGGGCTGATGGGATAACCCCTGGAGCAGCATGGAGGGGGAGGAGAGGGGAGAGAATTCCATCAGCAGAAGCAGAAATGCCGGAGCTAACAGAGAAGTTGGCCTAGTACAAGAGTGAATTCTACCCCTTTAAATTTACAAAGCTAGAGTGCGTTCTCCAGATCAGGACCGACCCAAGGCAGTTTGTTGCCTGAGGCGAAAGACAAGATGGCAATCCCGACCGCTGCCACGCACACACCGTCTAGATGGACCTGCTCTGCCTAATGCTGGGCTGCCCCTGCTCCAGATCTCCCAAAAGTAAACTAAGTCTTAAAAAATTCTGTGTTAATTGATCCTGATGATGCACTCTTGCTTAACAATTTTACTGAATTGAACAGATGTACACCACATCCAACATGCTTTGGAATCCACAGGATGTGAACCTTATTAGCCCTGTGTCATTTTTGCCGTTATTAATCAATCCCATTTTGTATCATTGTCTGCCACACCCACTTGTTTCAGACAGAATGGTGAAACACTGAGGATAGATGGGGTGTGTGTGAGAAAGAGGGGGGGGAGAGAGAGGTTGCTTATACAGTGGTACCTCTGGTTGTGAATGGGATCCGTTCCGGAGGCCCGTTCACAACTTGAAGGGAACACAACCTGCAGTGGCACATCTGCGCATGCACGGGTTGCGATTTGCCACTTCTGCGCATGCGCATGATGTCATTTTGCACATCTGTGCATGCGCGAGCAGCGAAACCCGGAAGTAACCCTTTCCAGTACTTCCGGGTCGCCACGGGATGTAACCTGAAAGAACATAACATGAAGCAGACGTAACATGAGGTATGACTGTATAGGCAAAGTAGCTCTTCAAACATTTCCCTGGGCTTTTATACTGGCCATTACAGAAGTGCACAAATTACCCCTACATATTGACAGTCTTTTTCAGTACAGTGGTACCTCGGAAGTCAAACGCCTTGTGAGTCAAACATTTTGGCTCCCAAACGCCGCAAACCTGGCGGGTGAGTGTTCCGGTTTGCAAACGTTCTTTGGAACCCAAACATCTGACGCAGCTTCCAATTGGCTGCAGGAGCTTCCTGCAGCCAATCGGAAGCCGCGACTTGGTTTCCGAACATTTTAGAAGTCAAACGGACTTCCGGAATGGATTCCATTCGACTTCCAAGGTACAACTGTACACCTCAGAGTAGGCTTGCCCCTCTCCCCCAAAATAAAGGCCATAAGCAGACGTCCAGTCCAGATAAGATGGAAGTGCTGTGTATAGTGGTTTGTTTACCCAGGGGAGTGATCCTACACTAGACTAAATTGCACTCCCCCCGAAGGAGCAGGTTTGCAGCTTGGGAGTTCTCCTTGATCCATCTTTCTTGTTAGAGCTACAAGTTGCTTCCGCGGCATGGAGTACCTCTTACTAGTTTAGGTATGCCAGGTTTGACCCTACCTAGACGGAGATAGCCATGTGCCATTATTCATGCTTTGATAACTCCGGGTTACACTACTATAATGCACTATACTTGGGGGCTGCCTCTGAACTATGCTTTCTGCTGCAGGATGCAGCTACTAGATTGCTGACTGGATATTATAATCATAATATTATAATATTATGCCTGTGCTATGCCAACTGCACTGGCTCACACTCATTTCAGTTCAAAATGCTCTTTTTTCCCTTTTGAAGCTCCTCATGGCTTCAGTCCATCAGTCTCTATATTTGCCTTTCTATGGAGGCCCTTCTGTGAATGCTCTCTCCATCAAAAGTGAGTTAGGTGGATACCAGAGAGCCTTGTAAGTGGTGGTGCCCCAGTTCCGGAATACTCTTTCCAGAAGGTTTGCCTGGCACTTTTTTGTCATTTTCACTTTCTTGGTGTTATTAGATGTGGGGACGGGGGGTTCCTTTCTTTTAGAATACAGCTCATTGTTTTATGCTGCTTTTATTAGGTTGTAGCTTTCAGCTGATTTTGTTCTAGTAGTCGTGTTTTAATTGTTCCTTTTCGTAAAACCGCCCTGGGAATGCAATTGAAGGATGGTATAAATATAAGAAAGGAATAAGTAATAAATACACCACAACCCCTGAGTGATTCTTCTGGCAGCCTTTCTAGATCACTTCTCATCTCTTTTGGCCTTTTGAATACGCTTGTATTTCGGCTAGTCCCTGTGCCTTCACATTTGGTCTTTGGCACAAATTGAATTAGTATGCCTCTCATGCCTGCTTCCCCATCCTTAATGAAGATGTTAATGGGGCTGGAGCTGAACCCTGATCTCTGCTAAAGTTCTTTTTCTTTAGTCTTATGCATCAATGCTAAGCATTATCCTGTAACCTTGGGGCTGTCCCTGGAGTCATGTCTGAGTTCAATGGAAGCAGAAAGCATTAACCTCTCATCAGAAACGAGTGTAGATAACATGCTGCATCTGGAGGAAACCCTATTCAAGCCAACACAATCAAATTCTGCAAGTGAGGCTCCCTTCAGATGCACTCAAAATGCTGTAAAAAAAATTCCGGTCTATTAAACCATCCTGCTTCTACTTGGCCACTAATTCTGTAATTACAGAAAAATAAAAGCTGTCAAATTCCCTGGCAAGATTTATTCCTGGTAATCTCCTTGTGCAAGTTTTGGCTTACGGTTCCATTATTCTCTAATAGCTCAGAGTCATCCCCGCCCCCCGCTGCAGTGTGCTTTCGGTAGGGTTGCTACATTAGATTTGCAGGGCATCAAATGGTCAAGGGTCAGTGTGCTTGAAAATCAATGCCATATTTACTTAGATCTGATCCCTGATTAGGTCTTACTGAAAAAGTGTGCTCCTGGGAGGCGGGGTGGGGGGTGGGACACAACCTTTCTTGAATAATACAATGTCGGGGTGGAGAACCTCCAGGCTGCAGTCCAAATCCAGACAGCCGGACCTCAGAATTCGAACAATTAAAATCTCTCTAGATCATGCCCTCCCGTGATGAAGTGGACCATAAGATTATACCCTAAGTCTGTAGAAAGCCTAACTAGGTCCCTTTTGCCCTCTGGGTCCACCTCTACCTACTGGAAATGCGTTGGTCACATTCATAACAGCCTCTCAAATGGAATTTACACCTTTCATGTGATGTCAAAACAACCCACCTTATATTTCTTCAGATGTTCCCATTTACGCACCCCCAATTATTTACGTATTCACATTTACGAGATATTTTATTTCCCCCCCCCCCATGCTGGATGCTTTCCTCTTATGCCTTACCTTCTAGTTGTTCTATTACAAAATCTATTTTGCTCTGGACTCCATGGGATCTCATCGGGATATATCAAAAAGTTTGAATAAGAATTTTGGCATCATAGAATATATGCCAGGTATAGAGGAACAGAGGTGGCAGCTCCTCATCCAATTAACTTTTTTTCTTTATGGTAAATATTGCTAAGACAGAAAAGGGTGTTGGGATTTACTTGTGGACGTGTCTCTTGGCCCAAATCTAGAAAACAGTTAATTGTACTCAGGTTCTGCTAAAATCAATAAAAAATATATAGTTGAGTGAGAAATCAATTCATTTCAACCGTCATTGCATGCAGTTGACTTTCTATGGGTTGAGCTTATGTGCCGCCTTCTGTTAGGCTCAGAAAGTGAGGTAATTATAGTCAGAAAGTCTCCCTTTTTTGTGTACTCTAATATTATCTAGATCCCCCTCTGTTTTGACTAAATGCAACTATTGTTTATGCCCACTTCAGAATCAAAGCTGTCGGTGGAACAAAGATCACTGAGCAACCATAAAGTGTGCAGTTCAAGGGTTTATCTGTTGAGCCTACCGTAATCTGTGTAGCCCCATTTTGTGTTCCATTTCTTGGTTACACTAGAGCAGGCATGGCCAAACTTGGCCCTCCAGCTGTTTTTGGGACTACAACTCCCATCAACCCTAGCTAACAGGACCAGTGGTCAGGGATGATGGGAATTGTAGTCCCAAAACAGCTGGAGGGCCAAGTTTGGCCATGCCTGCACTAGAGCATAACCAAGAGATGTAGCCTAAGGATTGGCTCTTGTGGTAATCCAAGTCTCTGCACGAAAAGACACAGGAGAGGAGAGTTATCTGGTCCGCTCATCACAGGCACCTTGGTTAGTCCAGCTGCAGTTCCCATTTGGGTTGTAGTGGTCACCACTTGAGATCATCATGCTGCTGCAGGTGTGACCAAGCCCATAAGCTGTCTGTCTTGATGCTTCTTCCCTAAAAGCTCCAAACGAAGCCTGTAGCATATTTTTAGTTTCTTTCCGAGACCAACATCCTGCCAATTACTTTCAGGGATTCTTCAGATTTGAAGGGCTATCTAGACCATTACTACAGCACACAATTCTTACTAGGAGTCATAAGTCATTATTGTATTTATTCTTTCTTTCTTTTCCCAGTAAATGCCTGGCTCTCTCCATTAAAAAACGAAAACAAAAACAAGCCTTTCTCCCTGACCTTCATGTAACAACATTAATGCATTCCGCTAACATTAGCTTCTCTCTGCTGGAGATGCCACAGGCTTTACTTGCTTCTGACTTCCCATCTCACATACTGGTGTCACTTTCTAACCCTGGCTGTGTTCTCAGCCCCCATGTAACCATGCAATCTGTCTCTCTTGGTTTCCCCCCCTTTGGAAGAATCTGAGCTTAGCTGCACTGTAATGAGGCTCCTCTCTAGAATGAACAGACTGCAGTTTAGCACTTCCTCCCACTGTTCTTTTTATTCACACGGTTTATTCTCAAAGCTTTCCAAAATTCCGGCTCCCTTACAGATTTGCTTTGTGCAACAGCTCTGCGGGGCCTCTAGCGAAGCTGAGCTTCGTGTCCTTCCTCAAGAGGAGACACCATTTCTTCCCTCTCGGGCATTATGCCGTCCGTGCCTGTGCTCTCATCTTAATCCTGCCCAACAAGCTAAAATAAAGGAGGCAGTTAAGCATGTTGCTGGCCGAATGGGAAGATGAACAGGGCTTCTGTACTATTAATAGTGGCATGGGAAAGGGAATTTCAGCAGGTGCAGCTTAGCATGCAAGAGGGAGAAAAGCAATTGGAATGTTCTCTTCTGCTCAGCTATTTATGGTACGTGTGTCTTATCCTCCTTCACATCTGGTCAACCTACTACTTAGCAGGAAGAGAGAACAAAAGTGCCAAATCGTTCACTTCCAGATGTTGGCCAAGGGTGGCTAAGTATACAGTGCTAACACCCATGACAACAATCTATCCATCTTATGAATTTTGTTTGTTCCAGAAAGACACATCCATCCCCATGTTTTTTGGGGTGGAAGAAAGCATAGGTAGTCAAATTGACAGAAACAGTCCACACTCGGACAATGTCTAGGACCACCCAAAAATTTACAAAACAGGGGCAAGCTTTTGAGTTCTACAGAACTCTTCGTCATCAGGCAAAGATGTTACGCAACACAGGAAGTAAGAGGATGAGGGTTTGGGGTTTATTTAAAAGAAGCCAAACGCCACATAATTAAGCTGGATGTTATAGCCATAAGGCCAGCTTTTAGGCTTGGTTCCTACATGCAGATTTCAAACTGACTAAGTATCTGCTAAGTTCTACAAGTATGAGGATTCTGGAAGCAAGAAGCAATGGCTGTTCCCCACAGTGAAAGGTCAGCTGCTACCCAGATCCATCCCACGCTGTTCACATAGTTCTCCTGATGCCCTTTCGCCCTTCCTACACCTCCCTGTTTTCTCTTGAGGCTTAGTGTCTAAGCCTTACCCCTCCTTGTTCCCCAGCTACGTTGCTGTTCCATGATAGCACTTGCAGGCTTTCCTGACTCAGCTGTCACTGTCCTGCAGTCCTGCTTTATAGCTGGCTGTCTTCTTTGCAATGTGATATGGTGCGCTAGCACTTTTTGCCTGTGCGCCGTTGTCAACTGGACACATGATGCGAATGAATCAGCAAGACGGTTTACCCGTCGTGACCTCTAGTGTTCTTGGCTCACAGCCCAAGATACTTCACACCTCCTTTTGGACTTCAGAGCTTCCCACAGTACTAGGTTCTAGGTCAGATCCTAGTGGTGGGCATTGCAGCCACAGTATAGAAGAGAGGTGGTTATTTTTTGTTGGCAATAGAAACCAGCAGGCAGCAAGTCCCCAGCCTCACTTCTCTGAGAGAAAGAGAGAGCCAGAGAACCTGATGTGCTTTCTTTTGAATTCTGATCTAAAACGCACCTGGCACGAACTTCTGTGAACTTGTCAGGCAGGAGAGGTGTGTTTTTATTGCTTCATAGAGAATTTCTGAAACTGGTCGTTTCAGCATGAGTATCTGCTGTGGCCACTGTGCACCCTCGTCCAAAAACTTAAGCATATGAACTGGACTTTATCTATTCTGTGCGTTGGGAGCACACCACAAAATGAAAACTACCTTCACAGTTTTTCTAGCAGTTGTGGCTATAGGGAAAGCTACTGAAAATGCATCTTCAAGCTTGTTGTTGTTGTTGTTTAGTCGTTTAGTCGTGTCCAACTCTTCGTGACCCCATGGACCAGAGCACGCCAGGCACCTCTGTCCTCCACTACTTCCCGCAGTTTGTCAAACTCATGCTGGTAGCTTCGAGAACACTATCCAACCATCTCGTCCTCTGTCGCCCCCTTCTCCTTGTGCCCTCCATCTTTCCCAGCATCAGTGTCTTCTCCAGGGAGTCTTCTCTTCTCATGAGGTGGCCAAAGTACTGGAGCCTCAGCTTCACGATCTGTCCTTCCAGTGAGCACTCAGGGCTGATTTCCTTTAGAATGGATGCGTTTGTTCTTCTTGCAGTCCATAGGACTCTCAAGAGTCTCCTCCAGCACCATAATTCAAAAGCATCAATTCTTCGGCGATCAGCCTTCTTTATGGTCCAGCTCTCACTTCCATACATCACTACTGGGAAAACCATGGCTTTAAGCTATTGTAGACTAAAGTGATAGAAGCAAAGGCCCACAGACCAGATTGTGGGGTGGTCTGGATGGGACAATGGGGCTTGATTTTGAGTTAGAGTGTCCCTTGCCAACATTCACCACACATATATGTACAGCAAATGATAAGAGTTATTCACTAAGTAATGATAAGGAGGAAGTGAGAAAACTTGGGTATTTTTCAAGACCGATGACATGACTCTATGCCATCATCCAATCGAATGGAAGTACTGTTAAGATCCAGGTTCTGCAGGGATTTCTATGCAATGGGATGTAACCCACTAGGCTTGTTCTTTGCCTGTGTATGGCTTAGAGGGCATCCCATTTTTCACCATATCCTAGCTGCACCTGAGACTGGAATTTAAGAAATGAGTGTCAGTTGCAATATGCTGTGAAAGAATCACAATCTACCCCAGCTAGGAGACCACATTTAATCCTTTTGTTTGTGTCAAGGGGTAGAGCCAAAATTTATCAGCCCTAGGCAGTATGGCTTACAATTGTGGAAGAGCCCTTTCTGAGCTTTCAATCCAGGCTCTTCCTTGGCCTGTCCCCCCCCCCCCCAATACTGTATTGATATTCACCACCACCAAACCATCTGTCTGTAGCTGAGTTGCTGGTGAATAAAATAGCAAAATTCCACCTTAATTAAGAGAGCGTGTGAGCATTTACCTTAACTAACTGAGCCTTGGTAAGCAGAGTAGAAAAGCAACCCTAAGCATACTTAGAAGTCTTCTGTATCTGTAGCAGCACTGCATGGTCAGTTTTTAAAACAGGATTGTAGCACATCAGGCTGTCGGAGAGGGGCTGCATTTAGAATGTTCTCCTTTCTCCCCTCCCCAGAAATACCCCCACACCACCTTGCATGTAGAAAGCTAGTGTGTCAGGGAATGAAGGTCTCAGCCTTGCCTTCTTCCTGACATTTTAATGTGTGCAAGGTGGCTCCGCCAGCTCAGAATTCAGCACTACGTGTAACCACACCTTCCACTCTCTCACACACTTGTGGGCTGAAGTGGCAAGGAGCAAAGAGCAAGGCAAGTGCTGTCAGGAGGTTCTCCAGCTTTATTGACTGCTGGAACCAGGCTAATGTCTGAAGTGTCCCACGGCTGTGACATGGACTAGGGGAGCACTCAGTTTGCTGACACTGCATGGTGTGTTTGGGAGGCGAAAGAGAGAGACCGCTCAGCAAGAAGAAGCAGCAAGGTCTCAGAGCGAGATCCGTTTGCTACAGTCACCAGGTCAGCATGGGAGGCTGAGCAGCTAATTCCAACTTCCTTGCCTCTTTATTAGCCCCATAAACTAGCCAAGCATTTCATTAAGGGGAAGGAAACAGTAGGCCATGCATGCCGAGATGGTTGTGCAACAACACCTGAGGGATGCATAACAACGGGCTGCTTTTCAGGAAGGCTTGTGCATCAGTCAGGAACTCAGGGCCGGACTAGCTGAACCAGCACATTTCTTGCCCTCAGATGGAGAGGGGTGGCTTAGAACACAAGAAACAGCCTTTTACTGTGTCAGACCACTGGACCATGCACCTCAGTATTATATACACTAGGGGTAGGGAAGCTTCTTCAGCCTGAAGGCCATATTCTCTCATAGATGAGCTTCCAAAAACCACATGCTACACAGTGCTAGAGACAAAGGAGGGGTAGAGGAGGTGTGACATGTGACATTGGCACTGGGGTGTGGCCAGGGGCCACATGTGTGGGACTGGAGGGGCTGCATTTGCCTTTGGGGCCTGGGGTTCTCCATCCTGGTCTGTAGTGACTGCCAGCAGCTCTCCAGGATTTCAGACCAGAGTCTCTCTCATCCCCAACTGCAGTTGTCAGAGATTGAACCAGGGACCTTCTGCAACCAAAGCTGATGCTCTTCTGCTGAGCTACAGCCCTTCCCTGTTTGTAACATGAAAGAAGAAAGGTGGAGACGGGAATTGATATGGATAGAGCTGAAAGCGGTATGGGAGGAATCACGTCCTCTGGTGTACTGTATTCACATTTTGTTTTACTGTTGATTCTGTGCAGGCAGGTTTGGGGGGGGAAATATATTTTAAAAACATATAAATCCTGTTTACTAGAGGTGGCAGGATGTACCCACCACCATGAACTTCTTTGAAACTGCCTTCTGCTCTCTTTTAAAAAAAAGCCAGCTATTTGCAGGTTAAGTCCACTAAATTTTACATTGGTGCATAATCTGCAGTAGCTGTCACTACTCTGACTCCTATTTAGCCCTCAAGAAAGAAGTACCTGGTTACCATATTGCATTGTATCTGGGGAATTTGTGTGAAGTCTAGGCAAGCTCTCTCGATGTTTGCATTGAAAGAGAAGATGCATATAGATCATTTTGCCATTCATTAACCCAACAATTACCCATTCTCAGCACCGTTGCTTGCCTTCACGAGTGTAAGCATAGTTAATATGTTTTGACATCGCCACTATGGGACCAGGTTTGTCTTCTCTATGAGATACTCATCTTCTCTGTTAGGGTAAAATACGTTTTTCTGCAGCAGCCAGAGCAGCTTTTAGAGAAAATAAATTCCAACCGTGTTTTCCACAATCCCCTTTAGATAATAGCCCTAGAGAGCTAATACAGTGTAATGGATGAGACATTGCACTACAAATCTCCAGTTCACAACTTGCCTCTGCCATGAGTTCATGGCAGTCTCAGGTAGACACTGCAATATGGGGATAACACTGCAATATGGGGATAATACTTGCCATATAAGATTCAAACTATATATTTAAAGCAGGGATAGGCAATCTATAGCTGTGCAGATGTTGTTGTACTACAACACCCATCAGTCAGGGCTATTGGCCATGCTGGCCTGGGCTGATGGGTGGTGGAGTCCAGAAGGGCCACAGATTTCTCATGCATGCTCTAAAGTCTAAACTGCTACTATTACTATCAGGAATATCATAATCAGATCAATCCTTCATTGCTCGTGTTTTCCTTTTCCAATGCTTCTTGACTTATATACACATCTTCCCTTAGTTCTTTTCCATTATGCTCCCATCTTAAGGAATATTATAGTGCAGGACAAGCACAAAACAGATAAAGCTTAATGAAAGGCAAATCCAGGGCAAAATGGGTTGCCTTAAAAATTGTATTTATTTAAGAAATAAGAATACAAATACAGCATATATGAAAATGCATACAATAACTTTAAACTGGTGGAAGAAAATGCTATGGTAGGACATGCTGCACAGAGTTTTGATTAGGAGTGTAACTTGATTAAATCAAATTAAATTATTTGTTAATCAAATAATTAATTGTGTATGTACTTAGCATATGAACATTGGGTGGGTGGGTCTTTTAAAAGGCATTCTTTCTTTGTTTTTAGATTGTGTATACCATAGAATCATGGGGTTGGAAGAGACCTTGGGAGTCATCTGGTCCAAACCCCAACAAAGTGAAGGATGTAAACACAGAATCCTTTCCAGCTGGCTGTGCAGCCTCCACTTCAGTATCTCCAGAAAAACATAACCTCTGAAGGCAGCATGTCCCACTGCCCAGCATCAGGAGGTTCCTCCTAATCATGTTTATCTGAAATCTGCTTCCTTGATATTTCTAGCCATCAGCCTGCCCTCTGGAGCCAAAGAGCAAGTCTCCAGCTTCTTTGCGACAGACCTCCAGATATTTCAAGATTGTCAGTTAATCTTCTTAAATATGGCATTCCATCCTTTGTGAGAGTCAAGGGGGAATACCTCCTTTAAGACAATGTCTGCCATCTGTTCTTTTATAAAGTACTAAATTATTATAACATTTCTTTTTTTAAAAAAAAAGTTGCCCGGCTAATGAAGGATGCCCTTTAATCGACTGAGAACCTCTCTAATAAACTACATCCAACTCATTAATTAATGAAAGGTTGAAAACCTGTTTGTAATTGTTCTTCGGGAAATTACAGTACTACTGCAAATATTGCCAAATGTCAGCACAAGCTTTGCTGCCACACTTGACAAGCTGGAATCCAAACAAGCTACCACATTACTGCTGTCCCCATAAAAAAAAAAACCTAGCCCTCACCCACGCATATTCCAGAATGATTATCTGAGTCTTTCAACGTTAAACTTTTACTCTGAAATCTTTGTGCTTTGGTTGAGAAAAATACCAGAACAGATGTACAGTCCATCATCGTATATCCTATCTCCACTACCATTATGATTTTTACTCTGAGCTCGTAAATCAGGGCTGCCTTCCTGGATGTTGCTGAACTGCAACTTTTATCATTCCTTACCATTGGGCATGCTAGCTGCTGGAAATTGGAGTCCCAGCAAAATCTGGAGGGCACCACGTTGGCCACCCCTGCTATTAACAATGCCTTTGTTGGTTTCTTATGATATATGCCTAATTAGTTTGCTGAGACTTGCCTTATCACCAAACAAGCACAAAATTGTGATTTATAGAAGAAAAATCTATTTGCTTCACACACACACACACACACACACACACACACACACACTCACACTCATGTGTACATAGCAGACTTGCTTGTCTGCAAAGGAGAGGAAACAAAGAGGTTGTGTGTGTGTGTGTGTGTGTGTGTGTGTGTGTAATGGAACACGAACGAACACACACACACACACACACACACTTTGTATTATATGCCTAGGAGGAAAATCTGTACTGGCTACTGTTCCTGGCTCTCTAGCTCTTGATATTTGCTGGATGAGTCACTTTTGATGACAAATACATTAAACAGTATCTTTAACCCTGCTTTCCAATCATTCTTCTTTTGTGCAAAATACAGCACGGTATAGTCACAGCTGCTGTGGCATCATTTGCAATATACAAATCAATTGTACATTAAGCTCTTGTCTGAAACATGATGGGTCCAAGCCAGAACACTCCCCAGGACAATTTCACTCTATACAAGCTTAAATCCTGTCAACACACTTTTCTTCCAACTGAACTTGAAGATTTGTGGCTATGATGAATGATATTCTGAGAGGTGTTTTCTCCCACTGGTCTGTCAAACCAGATCAACAATAGCTGTTCTGTTTGTCCTGTTAGAGATGTTTTCTTAATTTTTAAAAAATGACAAAGAGACTTTTTCCATGTTAGGTAACAGACAAGACACTGACACACAGGACCTATGAAATTGGCCAGAACATTACTTAAGCCCAGAAGTCTCATATTACATAACCTCTAGGGTAGGTATATGAGAGAGCACAGAAAAATATAGGCAAATCTTGTGTAAACATGAAGGTGTCATTCTACTTCAAGCTAATAGGATCAGGTTTCTTATTCCAAAAGGGAAGATATTTGGTGATAGCAGCAGTAGCTGCAAAAAAGAAAATGGCGGGTGGAGCATGCACCATGGCCCTTGTCCAATTGTGAGTCTCATGCCATTCAAAGTAAGTAGAATGGCTGCAGAACCCTTTCAGTGCAGCCTGCCCTCCCATTTTCCTTTGTAAAACAACTGTGAAGTGGAAATCTATCCCATATGATAGAAGCCCATCAAATATTATTCAGTACCAGCTCTCCTGCCCCCATCCTTTAGGACCAACGCAGCCTGGTTCTTGGTTTTGTTTAAGGTCTTGTTTCTCTTTCTTTCCTGCCACTTGTAATCAAAAATATCTCTTTTTTCTACATAATGACTAGCAATAAGAAGATTCCTTGATCCATTCTGCAAATGACATTCACTGATCACAATGGAAATTGATCAAAATACCAGAGGAAGGCAGCATGCGGCTCCTGAAACCTTTTTGTGCACACATGGTCTCCTTTCCTGTTGTTTGTCCTCACCATCTGGAATTCAGAAAGAGAGGGGTCTGTTTATGTTATTATCCCTAAGGCTTGAAAAAAATTCTTCTTTACCTCTTTTTCTCTCTCAAGCTTAAGTGTAATGTTCCCATTTTTAAAATGGGCAGATTTTTCTGGACGGTCTTCTACGTGCTTCATTCCTTGATGAGACAATGCACCTTCTGTGTGGCTCGACTAACTTTCTTGTCAACTTTGCACATAAGGCATTTTCCACTTGTGGTTCAAGAGTACTCAGACCCAGATGGGAGATTCCTATCCTGCTAGTTGAGCATCAAAATGGAAAAATCAGTAGTCCGAAAGATGGCACCATGTTGCACAGGAGTTGAAAAAAAATATCCCTTGGATTGTGCACCCCTAAATCTCCTTCTCTTCTACCCCAGACATATTAATAGTTAAGACTAAATTTATTTAAATTTATAGTTAAGACACTAAATTTATTTTATCTTCAAAGTGCTCTGCAAACATTAGTCAATTAATTCTCAGAGCTTGCCTGTGAGTCACTATTATTCCTGCATGTGTTTCCAGCATCTGCATGATTAGCTGTCCACTCTGAGCTTTCTCCTCAGTTTAGCTTCCCAGGGACTCTCTGTGGATTACTTTCCTCGCAGATATCTACTTGCTGCCATTGGCAGTTGTCATCTTCCGCCAGCATTCCTCCCTCCATATCCCTTGCTCCCTGTTTCTCTGCTGTGGCTGAAGCTTACAGCTCTTTCCATTAAAGAAATCTCCAGAGTGGAGGAGTCATTAGTCTTGACAAAATGAAAGTGTGTGGGGATGGGGTGGGGGAGAGAGAGAGAACCACAGAAAGAGACCAAAGATGAGGAAAATAAATATTTCCCAAAGAGTTAATGAGCTCTCTGTGGGATTTGAACTCAAGACCCTCAGTACTGCTGCTCAGATCTGTACCATATTCACTTAAACAGTAACTCTGTTAGCAGACTTGAATAGTTTCGGTTTCTGAGTAACAAAATTGTTTGATTCCCTGGTATATTTGCCTCACCCTGTTTAAAATCCCTGGGGCTCCCAGCTCCTACTGCAGTCAGTGAATTAGGCAAAGTGACTCAGTTGACGTAAGGATTACATCTGAGATACTTACAGTTCTCTTCTTGGAGAGATCTAAATTGATTTAAGGCAGGACCGGCTTAGTCCTCAAAGGAAACTCAGATCTTCTTAATGTAGCTCGATGCTTTTTTGCTTAGTACCAAACTTTTAAAAACTCTGGTGTTTTAAGAATTTAAACTCAGAGATCATCGTGTACATTTTGAACACATTTAGCGCCATGTTTGACATTTCCTTGCCTACTGTAGTGTTTTCATGAACTTAGTCGCTACAACTTTACTTTATGCTCAATTAATATCAAGGGCTTTTGAAGTGGAACATGCTACATACAAGCATGTTGAATTAAGATTAAGACTGCATTGCATCAGAGCATAGCAGGTGGATGCATTCAGAGATTCCTGGTCCCAGCAACTTTATTATTTATGATCTTGTTTTCTCCTCAGAAATCTCCTTCACAAATCTGGATTTCATACATCTAAATCAAACACCAACCACTGCAAATTACTGGATTTCACATGATCATCTCCCTGGGCTGCTGCTCCAGAAACATACCCAAAACTTCCAGATTCACTGCCCCCAAAGATACGTTATTTCATCCCTTCTATGTATAACTAGAAGTGTGAACTGTGCAGAATCACCAGCTCTTCAGAGTGTTGAATGTGGGTATTTCATACATCCCAGAGCATGAGATGCTGGTGGAGCTTGAAATGGACTCCCACACTTTGGGGGACTTCTAATAATAAAAATGAGGGGGGGGGAACATGGACTGGGAGATCAAGGGTGTGAAAGGCTGGTGGCTGGAGATGGCTGCCTTTGGGTAGATGCTGGTGGGAGGGGAGAGAACTGCATTTTGGGGGGTTTGGGTTGCAGTCCCAGAGACTCTGCTTTGCTGAGGACAGCAAGAATAATGGTAAGGTAAAGGTAAAGGGACCCCTGACCATTAGGTCCAGTCGTGACCGACTCTGGGGTTGCAGCGCTCATCTCGCTTTATTGGCTGAGGGATCCGGCGTACAGCTTCCAGGTCATGTGGCCAGCATAGAATAGAATAGAATAGAATAGAATCATAGAGTTGGAATAGACCACAAGGGCCATCAAGTCCAACCCCCTGCCAAGCAGGAAACACCATCAGAGCACTCCTTAGCATGACTAAGCCGCTTCTGGCGAACCAGAGCAGCACATGGAAACGCTGTTTACCTTCCCGCCGGAGCGGTACCTATTTATCTACTTGCACTTTGACATGCTTTCGAACTGCTAGATTGGCAGGAGCTGGGACCGAGCAACAGGAGCTCACCCTGTCGTGGGGATTCGAACTGCCGACCTTCTGATCAGCAAGTCCTAGGTTCTGTGGTTTAACCCACAGCGCCACCCGCGTCCCTAAGAATAATAGTAGATGGACTATATTATGGTTTAAAAGCATACCAGCGCAAGTAGATAAATAGGTACCGCTGTGGCAGGAAGGTAAACAACATTTCCCTGCACTGTGGCACTCGTCCTGGTGTCCCATTGTGCTAGAAGCGGTTTAGTCATGCTGGCCACGTGACCCAGAAAGTTGTCTGCAGACAAACGATGGCTTCCTTGGCCTGGAAGTGGAGATGAGCGCCGCACCCTGTAGTCAAATTCAACTTGACTTAATCGTCCAGCCATCCTTTACCTTTGCCTTTACCTCTCTTGATATTATTATAAATATTTTGTCACTTTAGCATCTTGCATTGTATTTTCGGTTGTACTTAAGGTAAAAGGTAAAGGACCCCTGACAGTTAAGTCTAGTCGCAAACGACTCTGGGGTGGTGGCACTCATCTCACTTTACAGGCCAAGGGAGCCGGTGCTTGTCCACTTCTGCAGCCAGTTTTTCCGGGTCATGTAGCCAGCATGACTAAGCCGCTTCTGACGAAACCAGAGCAGCGCACGTAAACACCGTTTACCTTCCCGCTGGAGTGGTACCTATTTATCTACTTGCACTTTGACGTGCTTTCGAACTGCTAGGTTGGCAGGAGCTGGGACCGAGCAACAGGAGCTCACCCCGTCGCGGGGATTCAAACCGCCGACCTTCTGATCAGCAAGTCCTAGATTCTGTGGTTTAAACCACAGTGCCACCCGCCTCCCTAAGAATAATGGCTCAGTGGTTCAAACCTAAGCTATCTCCCAGGAGAACAACCATCTCTGATGCAATTGAAGTGCATAGATATCAGTGTGACTGTTATAGGAACTCATCCGGTAGTGCCATTATGTGAAAATAGGCACTCTGTCATATGCCTGCAAGAATTTTAGAACTATTTTTGAATAAATAAAAACTTCCTGAAATGAACTTGAAAGGTTCTAGATGAAAGCACACAGATCTACATAAGTACATGAAAGGACAAGTGCAATCGCTTCCTCTCAGCGATGTTCTACCATCCAAGTCCGTTCCTTTTTTTCCTTGACTAAAGAAATTGACCAAACTAGAAGCTGCTTCTGATCTGATCCGGTTAATTTCAGCATCTTATTAACTGCCATGGGACATGGGGAAGCAACTGTAATGAGGAATTAGGATAGGAAACAACATACTTTCCCCTCATATGTCCTTTCATCTATAATTCTTGTAACCATGCTGTATCAGGGCTGGTAACAATACTATTATGGGGGTTGTAGTTCACTTTGCTCTTCAGAAGCAATCATATGTACATAGCCATACCCATTTCACAGGTTTTAGAAAGACTGTGTGGTAGAGCTCCAGACAGAAAGAAATTTGCATTGAGTACATGCATACTATCACAGGAAGGAGCATTTGTCCTTTTGGACATTTAACCAAACCAATCACAGCCTCTCCTTTTTAGTAGTTTGTAGTTAAAAGTGAAGTTTTTTCGTGAAGTTGAGGCTCCAATACTTTGGCCACCTCATGAGAAGAGAAGACTCCCTGGAAAAGACCCTGATGTTGGGAAAGATGGAGGGCACTAGGAGAAGGGGACGACAGAGGATGAGATGGTTGGATAGTGTTCTCGAAGCTACAAACATGAGCCTGACCAAACTGCGGGAGGCAGTGGAAGACAGGAGTGCTCTGGTCCATGGGGTCACGAAGAGTCGGACACGACTAAACGACTAAACAACAAGTTAAAAGTTACATTCAAACAAATGACTTGCCACATGGAGTTTCCTCCACACATTTCTTTCAAGTGTTTGCCCATGTGACTTCAATATACAAATCATGGATAAATTATTTAGAAATTATTTACTGACTGGGAATAAGCAAGAGTTTAACCTACTGGTGTATCTTTTTAAGAAATGCATGCTATCTGAAATATTTAAATCTCCTATGTCTTTACTATAAAATTACTTTAATGTCGTAAAATTGTTTTAAATTATTATGATGTCTGCTTTGTATCTCAGTATTGTGTGTTTAATAATGGTTGTTATCCACCCTGAGGCTGTGAATAATGTATGTCATCTGAGTAAGTAAGTCATCATCCGCTGCGAAGGTGCATTCTGAACTCTCAGCTGTGTAATTTCTCTTCATTTTGCTGTGTGTGTGGTGTGATCTGCAGAGGGGGGGGGGGGAAATCTGAGTATATATCCAGGGAGATGTTTCTGTGAAATTTCTCCAGCAGATTCCATCTGACACTTTAGGAGGGAGCCAAACATTGGAAAGTTACCACTTTCAAAGTGTCCTCCAGATATACAGTTTTTGGGTGCCTCTAGACATGGATAACTTAGTATAGACTGTTATTGCTATATAGAAATTTGAAGGGCTAGAAAAAAAGTAAAAATAAATATAAAATGAAGGACCCATCCTATTCCACCTTTGATTTTTCCATTTCTCCCCTTCAACTTCCCTGGGGTTTTTTTTTGGGGGGGGGGGCTTCATATCTGTAGTTCTGTGTTAAACTGCAGGTGGAATAGCAATAGCGCTTCCAGCTTTTCAGAAGTCCTCTCACCTCTATATCGGTGGGCAGTGTTGCGCATAGACAGCCGTGCCTCAAGGTCTTCCAGCATGGGGGGGGGGGTACACCACCTCACCCCTACGTCATAGCCAGCCGTGTCATTGGCATTGCATGGCAGCCCCAGCCAATCAGCTTGCAGAGTCGGTGTGGTCATGGGCCATTTAAACTTGGCGCGGCTGTCTGGCTCCCTCATCCTGCCTTTTCGTCGGTTCACCCCACCCACCCACCCACCCTCTTATCATGCTTTGCTCTGAGATGACCTTGCTATAGCAGTTGTCGGTCGCCTGGTTGTTGGGCCGGGTAGGAATTTTTTCCACTTGGCAAATTGGCACCGTCCATTTGGTTTTTGCCTACCTAGTAGCAATCGCCACAACTTTTGTGCGGTTAGGCATTGGGTAAGCCTTTGTTTGGTTGGAGGGGAGGTTGTTGCCCTGCCTGCCGCTCCTCAGTAAGGGTATCCTGTTAAAGCAGCTGTTCTCAACCTGTGGGCCCCCAGATGTTGTTGGACTACAAATCCCATCATCCCTGAGCTCTGGCCTTGCTAGCTAGGGGTGATGGGAGTTGTAGTCCAACAACATCTGGGGACCCACAGGTTGAGAACCACTGTGTTAAAGGGATCCGAGGTGTGAATACTGTCCAAAGCCTGGGCGTGGGCTAGGGCCCACAACCCCTACAGGGACCCTCGTGGTACCGCTATCTGACGTAAGTTATAGGGCACCCCCTTTCAGTGGTTTACCCTTCCGTGGACTCCCTGCAGACGGGCAGGAGTCAAGATATAGCCTGGCTTCACCCCAATGCCTAAGCCAGGCTTCCTCAACCTCGGCCCTCCAGATGTTTTTGGCTACAACTCCCATGATCCCTAGCTAGCAGGACCAGTGGTCAGGGATGGTGGGAACTGTAGTCTCAAAACATTTGGAGGGCCGAGGTTGAGGAAGCCTGGCCTAAGCCAAACCGCTCACATCTGTAACCAATAAAGTTGAGGCCTATTTGAACCCATAAACCAAATATTCCGTGTCAGTATGACTTCTTGTTCTCCTGGAACTTTGTGGCTCAGGTGCCTCGGGGCGCAATTCAAATAATGTCATGCAGCCATCAGCAACCCCAAATGTTGTGGGAAGGGGCACAGTTTTCATTGGAACCATGCTGTGGTACGGACAGGGTTAAATCCCCCACACACCTGCACTACACTTCTGAACATGATTCTTTCCCAACTGCAAAGGAGGGGTGGGGGAGCTATAAAGACGATGAGGTTCGGAAAGGAAAGAGTTGAACTGATAATAGCCCTGATTCCCAGAGATGGGAGATGGACCATAAAAATGGAAATTGTCAAAGCAATCTATAATGATTGTAAGAAGTAGTTCCTTTTGCATGTTCTGAATCTCCCAGTGTTCAGCTTCATTGGAAGGTCATAAATTCAAGTATTATGAGAGAGAGAGAAATGGTAACTTATCCCTATGCGCTTTCCCCATGCGCAATCTTGTACCCTTCTACCATGCCCCCTGCGCTGTTACTCACCTTTGTTCTAAACTAAAGTATGTTCCAGGAGCAACAATAGGAGATAGATATGATTACCTTCCTGCCCTATTTGTAGCCTTCCCACAAGCATCTTCTTGTAGCATGTGAGATCTGGTTGTGGACAACACAATGCTGGCCTGGATGGGCCTCTGGTCGATTCATCAGGACTCTTAGGTTCATTTCCAAATCTTGGTTCAGCAGACTCTGGACTATGCACACCACTGCCATTTGGATCGCTAAAATTGTGGTCCAGCTGGATACATTTTATATAATATTTTTATGGACTCATGGACCAGAAAAAAAAATGTTTTGCCATTTTATTCTGTTACTAGACCAAAATTAGCATAATTTCAGCTTCTGCCAAGTCAATGAATAATGATGAACTGCTGAAAAATGGTTTGGTGATGATAAGAACTGGTCTTTGCAGATACAAACGGTCAAAATAAAAAAATAATTTTTAAACCTTATATTCCGTCCTTCATTGCAACACACGGAAACTGGGGCAAGAGGCTACCACAAACGGAGCATGGCTGAAGTTTCTGTTGGGTTTGTCTGTCCATGAGTTTTCTACTTATGGAATTAAGCAACACTAATTTAGGCTAGAATCCCATGTGCAGTTACTTCCGTGTAGATATTAAGCGGTCAGTACAACTCTCACAGACTTATATAAAGTTCAAGGACACATGCAGACCACAAGGCCCTGCATGCCTCCAGAGCACTCCCTTAGATCTGTAAGCAGCACAGAGGGGTTATTGCCCAAAGTTGTTTTTCGGGGGTCAGCCACAGAGTTGTTGATCTTTTTTGGAAAACATTGCCAGAACTTCCTACAGCCCCCCATAGATCCCCCGTGCATCCTGCCCCGACCTTCCTTTTCTACTGCACGCAGATCTGGGCTGGAGTGCAAAAATCACCCCAGAATTCTGTCTCCAATTATCTGTGTAAGGTTGTGAATTTAGACAAGAGCTGGGAGCTGAGCGGTAGGAGAAATGGCAAGGGAGGTATGAAGATAGACTGCTGGAGACTATGGAGTGCATGACGTGTGTGTGTGTGTGTGTGTGTGTGTGTGTGTGTGTGTGTAGCGACATGCATGTAGTGAGATCAAATGCAGGAGAAGCTTCCCACCATTCTCACACCGCGTGGCACAAGGGCATACATATCCCCCCCCTTCCTCCTCTCCTCACCCTCATTCTGGACACTTTGAGTACTTGGGTCCCAAGTACTCAATACTTGGGTCCCAAGTATTGGCCTGAATATAAGCCTCACTTTCCCCTCCAAATTCTGACTATGAAAAGTTCAAGTGCGGCTTATATCCACGACCTTACGGTATGCAGCCAGGAGCATGGGGCAAACAGCGCCAGGAGCACAACAAAGGGGTGCCCGCCCTGTGCGTAGTCCCCCGTCCTCTCCCCCAAGGCCGGGAAGGGAGAGAGCGAGGAAAGGGAAAGGCCGCCTGCAACACAGCGCAGCTAAACACCCCCCCCCCCCCGATATGCAGCCAGGAGCAGTGAGGAGGAATGGAGCGACTTATATTCATTTTTTCCCCACCTCCAATTTTAAAGGTGTGGTTTATATTCAGGCCAATACGTTAATTTCTAATGTGGCTGTTGAGGTGAAGTGATTGAGGGGGGGTGCCAATACAGCTCCTTGCCAAGACTGCAACAGACCCTAGGTATCCCTCTGAAGAAGAGCAACAGTCCCATGTCCCAGTTTACACAGTAGAAAGATTTGCAAAGGCAGAGCCACAAGGTCTCCTCTGTGGTGACTCCAACATCTGGAATGTGCTTCCCCTAAGTGTAGACAGGAGGATCCTTAGGCTGGGGGGGGGGGCAGGCCTCTAAAACCAGCCCTCATGACTCCCCTCATTGGCCCCAAATGAGGCCCTCATTTTGTCTGAAACCTTAGCACCGTCACCAAACTGCACTTCTCAGAAAGCTATGACAGTATAAAGCTGAAATAGGCTCATGAGGTAGAAATACCCCCATAGAAAATAAGTAGTTCATCTAACCCAGCAGAATATCTCTGGCAATATTCAATGTCCTATTTTCTGGGAGACAAGGCACCAACAAAGAATTCCATTCCTTGTTGGGTTCCACGAACTTTGCTAGGTCTCTTTGAAACCTACATACTGTTAGCCATTATAGTGGTACCTCGGGTTAAGAACTTAATTCGGGTTAAGAACTTAATGATAACATCTAGATAGATAAATTAAGGATCTGTACAGTTTTGTAACATGCAAAAAATAATATATGTTGATAAACCAGAGAGAGGAGCTGAGGGAAGTCTGGGGAGGGAGGGGAGGGTGGGGCTATATTTTGGGGAGGGGGAGGGAAAAATAGGGGGGTTAAGGATGACATGTTTATCAATAAAATGTTGTGTCAAAATTACTAATAAAAATATTTTTTTTTAAAAGAACTTAATTCGTTCTGGAGGTCCATTCTTAACCTAAAACTGTTCTTAACCTGCGGTACCACTTTAGCTAATGGGGCCTCCTGCTGCCGCTGTACTGCCACCACGCAATTTCTGTTCTTATCCTGAAGCAAAGTTCTTAACCCAAGGTACTATTTCTGGGTTAGTTGAGTCTGTAACCTGAAGCATCTGTAATCCGAGGTACCACTGTACGTAGCTTTCCTGAATGCTAATAAGTTACAAGAATGAGTTGTATTCTGTTTGTGGTTCATTTGTAAATTAGTAAATACACTTTCTATATTGTCTCTCCTCAAACCATACATTATTTTACTGTGCCTGTATTATAACATCTTAGCTGCTGCCTTTCAAAGTTTTATCCTTTCTGAGACCGGATGCTTCATTATTTTCTAATATGAAGAGATGAATCCCCTTTAGCACGGTTCGCCTTTTTGATAGTCCCATCTCTAGCTGTCTTGAGATCTCCTCCTCGAATGCTGGTTGCCAATTCTGGACGCAGTAAAGTGGAAGTACCATTGGGCTTTAATTCTTCTTAGCATGCGTCACTTTACATTTACCAACGTTTAATTTCATCTGCCATTTCCTTGCCCTTTCTCTCAACACTGTGAGATCCTTCTGTAAATCCTCACAGCCTGCTTTAGACTTAACTGTGTTGAATAATTTAGCATCATTTGGAAATTTAGTCACTTCGCTTGTTCGTTTTCCAGGTCATTAATGACTGTTCTGTAAAGAGCAAGTATCACACAGATTTTGGGGCACCGTCTTAATCTCTATTTATTTTATTGCATTTATATCCCACCTTTTCTCCAAGGAGCTCAAAGCGGTGTACAAAGTTCTCCCCCTCATTTAATCCTCATTTAATCCCTACAACAACCCTGTGAGGTAGGTTAGACTGAGAAGCAGTGACTGGCCCATGGTCACCCAGTGAGCTTCTCGGCTATTTGAGCCCTTGTCTCTCAGGCCTTAGTCTTAACTACTACACCTGCCCTGACATCCCAAATCTTTGCAGTGAGAACTGGCCATTTGTGCCCCAGCTAGTTTATCTCTTTCAGCCAGTGTCTAATACAGGAAAGGATGCCACAACATCTACATTTTCATGACACGATTTTGTTATCAATACATTCTCTTTAAACCTGGAGGGATGATGGTGGGCTCTCTCTTGGTGGGGGTTTTTAAGCAGATGCTGAAGAACTATCTGTTGGAGATGCTCTGCTCTGGATCTCCTGCAGCCGGCAGGTTTTGGACTAGGTGACCTAGGAAGTCCTACCTGACACAATGATTCTGTTTGTAAAGTTAAAACCAGTTTTATAATATATTTTAGGTCACTTATGGCCAAATAGGCAGAGTTTTGTGACTGCAGTTCTAGCTGTCTTATCCAGAAAGCAGCCACTTGGCGGGGGCCAGTTTAGTTCTGAACCACAGCACAGAGGAGGGGTGTCAATAACTTCATTGGTGGGGATCCCGCATTTTCAGAGGGGAGGGGAGGGAAGAGAAGTTCCACTGTGGAAGCAGAAGTCTGTCATGCGCAGAACAACACTGTTGGATGCAGCCCAGTGTTGAGAATAATTCCCCAGTAGAGAAAGAAGGCTTAGCAACCATAGGGTCAGGCTTGCCAGTGGCACAGCTATGTAAAGGGCAGAGGGAAATGACACACCACACCACACATAGACACAAAAACCAATTATTGTGGACTGAAGCTGAAGTTTACAGAAACCACTAGCTATGGCTGTGGTGACCTCATGCTAGTTAAAACAGGAGATCGAGATGGACTGGTGGGTGCAGCTAGCTGGGAAAAACTGCTCAAGATTACTAGAAGTTTAAAATTCCGTATTACTGAAGAGAAGAAAATATTCATTATTATTTTTTGTCTCTACAGAACACTCTACTGAAACTTCTCATATTCTGCCTCTAGCTGGTTGTGTGTGTGGTGTGTGAAGGCAAGGTAGCTTATAAATAAATATTTGAGGAGCTGGAGCTTCAATGGTTTTTCAGAAAGCTGGCTTTTTACCATATTTCATTGGGATATTTCTTGCGGATGGATGCTGTGTGCTGCCCAGAATTACCAGCACTGAATATGCATTCTTTGACTGTTGCTTGGAGGGTTGTAAATGTTTTATTATTTTGGTTCTAATTTCCCCGCATACAACTTTATATGCTTGCGGTGGCCTGCATAAAGTTTCTATGTCCACTGTTATCCTTTTTGAAAAGCTTCTCAGACTTCACAAATACAGCTCTATGTATATTAATGTATTTTTTACATCTGGTATAATACTTATCGTCACCCCCTTTAAGTAGAGATGTGGCTTCCTGTTATGTAGACACTGTTTCTCACCGTTCCTCCACACTCCAATCAAAAGTGGCCACGTGCCTCTTTGAGTGCTACACTTAAAAATGATTGTTTCGATCCTTTTTGTCACCGTTTTCCAGTTCCCCAAAGGTGGACCCAGATGGCAACAATTCTCCTTTATTCCCTAGCCAGGCAAGCACACATGAATCACATACATACAATGTGGCCAATAATTTGCATTGCAGCGACCTCTGGTGGCCAAGAGTCCTTTCCGCTCCTGGGTTGTGCCTGCAGTCACTCTTCTAGGCGCCAGATTAAATATTGTGTACATTTGTGTGTACTTTTCCCTAGTTCTTGCTGTGTTGTTTTTTTAAAAATAGAAAATACAAAATGCCATGGGAAGCTGTCACTTCCAGCACAAAGTGGTTAGGATGTTTAACCCGTTCTCCTATGGACAACCTTCTGCTCAAAATCTCTCCTCTTTCTGGCTGTTTTCCCTGTATTTTCTAAAGTGGGTAGAAAAGCAATTGGGTGGAACAGTTTTTTTACAGGAAAAAAAATAGCAGGCAGGGAAAGGGCTAAGTATCTCCGCCCCAGTGTCAACATAGGGAAAGGCTCAGTGCTAGAGCATCTACTTTTCATGCAGAAAGTAAAAGGTAAAACTAAGCCCTCTATCTTCAGTCCCCAGCATCTTCAGGTAGAAATGGACGAGAATCCTGCATAAAATTCTGGAGATCTGCTGCCCATCAGTGTAGACAGTACTGAATGAGATGGACCTGTGGTCTGTCTCTGCAGCTCCTTATATTCCTAATTGCAGGCTCCAGTAATTGAGTTGTGTGTTGTTCTTAAAAATAAAATTTTAAAGCCCAGGGAGAGTAACGCATGAGTGCATGGAGCCAGTACCTTGGCCTGATGTCGCAGCAAATAATTGCCTGGTTAGCAACCACCATGGATTTCACAATGTGACTTGCGTGAGTCACTGTGAGCTATGCCGATCTCCTTTGCTGGCATTTGTTGCTGCTTTTGTTTCTTTGCTACTTAGGCGATAAAGTAAGGTGGGGTAAATTTGACTGCATGCCATCTTTGGACCAAAAGGTCCCCAAAGTAGCATACAAAATGTATGCCTAAAGTATGAAATATACCTACAGCATAAGGATCAAAGAGTAACCCCAAAAAGAAACCCAACGCCAACTGTATTTGAAAGACAAAAAGACATAGCATGGGCACCAGAATAACAAAACGAAACCCTTGTTATTAAAAGCCTGATTGTCACCATTTCTTTGGAGGTCAGTGAGGGAGCCAATCACAGCTCTAAAGGGAGGGAGTTTGGGGAAGATGTGTAGCTCAGTAGCAAAACATCTGCCTTGCATGCAGGAAACCCCAGGTTCAATCAACCCCAAGTAGTGCTGGAAGAGACCTGCCTGAAACCCTGGAGAGCTGCTGCCAGTCAGTGTAGGCAGTACTGAGCTAGATGGATCCACGGGTCTGACTCAGTATAAGCAGCTTTCTATGCCCCTATGTTCCAATGCCTGGGCCCCACAACACAGAAGGCTGTGGCTCACATGCTCAATGGCCCCACAGCAGACAATGATGGGATGCATAACAGGCATGTGCAAAAAAGGTTCACAAGCCTTTCGACAACCCTGTGAGTCAAGTCCCTATAAATCCTCTAGGGACCTGGGTGGTGCTGTGGCCTAAAGCACTGAGCCTCTTGGGCTTGCCGATCAAAAGGTTGACGGTTTGAATCCCCAGGACAGAGTGAGCTCCCGTTGCTCTGTCCCAGCTCCTGCCAACCTAGCAATTTGAAAGCACACCAGTGCAAGTAGATAAATAGGTACCACTGCAGCGGGGAGGTAAACAGCATTTCCATGTACTCTGGCTTCCGTCATGGTGTCCTGTTGTGCCACAAGCGGTTTAGTCATGCTGGCCACATGACCCGGAAAACTGTCTGTGGACAAACGGCGGCTTCCTCAGCCTGAAAGCGAGATGAGCGTCGCAACCCCAGTCGCCTTTGACTGGACTTAACCATCCAGGGGTCCTTTACCTTACCTTTAAATCCTCTAAGGCTGGGATGAGAGGATGGGGTGGGGGCCTCTGGTGCAACACAAACGCTGCAAGTTCTTAAGCAAGGAGGAGATTCAAGTACACATCCTTTCCTATCCTATGCCCAACAATATTAACTTTTGGTATGTGGTTCATCCATTCTCTTATTCCTGTCCCCTGAAAAGTGTGCTTTTACACGCCAGTAGGAGCTAGCAACCCTGGCTGACTGGTCACACATGCATCTTTCTCTCTTGGCGGTAAGAAACACAAAGCAAAAGAGTGCAAGGGCCATCTGAGCTCGAACACCTGGTGCAAATGTTTAATCTGTTTTGCAATATTTTTCACTGGGGGCAGTTAGCTCATTCAGCTAGTAGCCTTCGTGCTGAATATTGAGAAATCAGCTGAAGAGAGCTATCCACACAGTACTTAATTCTAGATGGGGATGTCAGCACTTCTGTCTATTCCCATTTCATATATTCCAGGCTCTGTAAACAGAAGCCAAAGCTGGAGCTGTGGCACAAATCATACCTATATAAATGAGCATTTTGTGTAATGGTTCATGTCCCAGTTCAGTGTCTGGGAGTCTATCATGCTTAGCATTATTTATTTCATGTTGTTTGTGTTATTAAAAATGCTTCTGTCCCACATATTCACCCATGAGTCCCCAAGGCAGCTAAGGATATAAAACAAACACAGCCAGATTAAGCAACAGACAAGCAATCAAATAAACAGTAAGCAATCAAAGATGTGCTCTGGAAGCACAAATACTGAAACAGTCTTCTGCAACTGTGTCACCAGATGTTTTTTATCTTTAGCTTTCATCATCCCCAATCATAGGTCATGCTGTAGTCCATGTTTAGCTGTAATCCAACAATGTCTAGGGACCAAAGTTTGGGGGAGGCTGTACAAATGCCACAATAACTACAAGCAGAAACACTGAGCAGTAGTTAATTGCTAACGTAGCCCACAATGTATTTTTCATAGTAAGATGCTGGGCTCGCTCTCAGTGCGACGTAGTAGACGTGCACCAGGGAGACCCAGATTCAAATCCTCCCTGAGCCATGAAACTCACTTGCTGACCTTGGCCAGCCGCTGACTTTCAGCCCAACTCTCAGCCTAACCAACCTCACAGGGTTGTTCTGAGGATAAAATTAATAAGGGAGAACCATGCACTCTGTACTTTTAACACCTTGGAGTAAGGCAGGGTGTAAGTTTGGTAAATATATAAGTAAACTTTTCTTCCATCTGTTGCCATCCTTCCAATTCACCTTCCTTTCGAGCTGTTGGATGAGATGGGTCATAAAATTCATAAAGTTATCCCCACTGAGCAGATGCTGGTCAGTACTGAGATTGCAGCCCAATTATGCCTCACAGAAGAGTACAAATTAAAGAACCTATTTTTTAACCTCTTTTCTCATGTGGAACGGACACTGCAAGACACAATCCCAATACACAGTCCAAACTCAGTGGTGGTAGCAATCAGTGTCCAGTGTCCAAGGCATTTCACATGCATTTATTCAGTAAGTCTCACATCAACCTTGCATAAGGTAGGTCAGTATCATGGTCCCCATATTGCAGGGGAGCGGCTGATGAAGCTCATAGTGGCTTTCCAACGTCTACCTCGTGACTCAGTTTTGATGTAGGAACGTACCGGTATTGGTTCACATCCGGTTCTCTTTGCCATTGTGCCACAATACCTCTGCATTCAGGCCTTTAGGCGCGAGCCATCTGCCTAGCTTTCTGCAGCTTTGATCCATCCGCTTGATGTGGAATTAAAGAATGGCAGCTTAGAGAGGGAAGTGGCAATCTCCAACACCACCCTGGACCCCTTTAACTAATTGCTTCAGTTTTCATCGCAAGAGAAACAGGACAACAGCGAGCTTCCAGTGGAAGCTTATCAAAGTGACAAGGGCCCTTCCTGCTTCAACAGCATAGTCACAAAGGAGTGAGGGCTGCTGAAGATGACAAGGCTGCAGAAAGTGGGCTTCCAGGGGCGGTGAGGGCAAGAGAATATTCTTAGAACAGAGGCGGGGTGTTGTCTTCCAGATGTTGCCAGACTACAGCTTCCATCATCCCTGGACATTGCTCAGGCTGGCTGGGACTGGTGAAAATCAAAATCCAACAATGTCTGGCCACAGACTTCCCCACCCTACCTTAGCGTAAGAAACACTGCATTGCAGGGAGAAGTGAGCTCTTGGGATAGTCAAGTTTGAAGATTCCTGCTACAGACTTTTCCCCTTTTCGTTTGCCAATTCCACCAAAACAGTGAGGCATCAACTCAAGGATTTTGATGGAAGGTTTCCAGTAACAGCAGAGCGCTGTTTCGTCATACTGTTACATCTGATTTGGATGTAAGCAGAAGTGAAAAGCAAGCACTTTGGTATCCGCCGCCTGACTTGTCATTTGTGGGGAGGTGTGTAAGCCATAAAGTATCATGCTAAGGGTTGGGGAAAAGAAAGTGTGCACAAAAACAAAAGCCACCTTCATTTTTTTCATGCATTTTAGTGCTTGCTTAGTGCTTGTGTAAACCCAATCAATCCTGGATCACGCAGTTAATATGAGGATATCATAGCACCGCATAGCCAATCAGATTTGGCTGTGTGACAATGTGGAGAGTAAACAAAGTCCTCTCGTTGCCCCATGACTGCCTGGTTGAGAGGAAATCCACCAGTGTTCTTGCCCAGCCACCACTCCCTGGGTGCATTCAGAAGTCATGTCAAAGTAATGATTTGTCATTAAGAACCATGGATACCTGCTCCCTCCTCCTTCATGCATGTGGAGAGTTTATACGCTTCTGCTTCTTAATGACAGAAAACCATAGTTTGCCATTTCATCCAAATGTGGCAAATCATGGTTTGCACAAACCATACCTTGCAATCAAATCAGGAGTCCACACCACAGTTTGTTCCTGGTTTGGGACCCTCATTTCCCCAATACTTACATGTTTGCTTCTGGTATTGTGGGTAGGCTCAAAACGTACCTGGAAACTGTATTCTTTCCCTCCTGAAAGCACCACCCCGCTTCATAGCTTACAGGGCGCAGAAGGCAACACATTCTGAAAGATACCTTGAGCTTTGAGCAGCATCACTTTGTGGAATGTCAGTCACTACTGCAGTTATTTGAGATTGAGAACCTGGGGGTTGTGATAAACCTCTGGATTACAGGCACCTCCATCCATCCCCTTTCCCCTCTTTTTCTACCAGTTCTGCCAAAAGTTACAAGTATGAATGTGGTATCGAGATTGTCAGCACGGTGGGGAGCCTGATTGATTTTGCTTGGCTGAGCATGTTAAGAATTGGATTTTTCAGCATTTCTATGCCATTGGGAGGGCAAGAAAAGGTTTGCTTTTGTTTTGTGAGGATCGTGTGATTTTGGTACACTTTCAGAACTGAGAGCTCTTTTAAAAAGAAGGAAACTGAATATGGCAGTTCTCGATTTGTGATGGATAGGAGCGTGATTACTGGGGTTTCTGCTCTGAGCTTATTGCACTATAGTTCAATGCACTGCTGGCTAATTACACTTGCTGGAGATGCGTTAATGATACACCTGTCACTATCACTGTGTGACAACCCAAAGGCAAGGAGCTGCCTGATGAGTAATCCCAGCATTGACCTGGGTATATTATCTTGTGCTTCATTTTTTTTGTCAAGCTGTATTTCCAGAACCTCGAGATTTATACACAAGAGGTGGCCTATGACACCACAGATGGGAGGGGCAGCAGCTGTTCCCCCACCCACCCAGCATTCAGATATATTTGTGCAGGATGCTTGCAAAACATTTTTATTCAGGGCTGCTCCACACATGGATGGATATTACTTCCATGTAGGAAAGTCGTATGCACATTACCACTTGCGGCAAATAGACACATGCTGAGAAACTGCGAGTGGCAGCAGGGTTCCATCATGTGTGTGATGGATTCAGCCCATTAGGTTTGACCTAAAGGACTGCGGGCAAACAGAAAGTAGTCGCTCGTCCTCTACTGCAGTCCTTCATCTGAGCTTCCACAAGTCTTTTTGAGCAGTATTACGAAGATAGGGTCCATGGAAATGCAATACTCAATTTAAGGTGAGGCTTTCTGTGAGTAGGTACCATCTGTGTGCTGGAGTATTCCTAAATCCTTCTCTGTAGTGTTTTTGGGGAAATGAGACTAGTTTTCTACCTCTAATAGAGAAGGTGAATCTACTGTATGTGTCCATTAACATTTGTTTAATGGAGCAGAGCCAATTTAGCTCAGCTGATTGACTATCATAGATGCAGAGGATCATCAGACATATGAATCTGTCATATGGTTTCTCTCCGTGGAATATTTTTGTGGCTCTTGGCCAATTACAGAAAGACGTGTTTTGTTTTTAAAGGTAGGAGGTGTTTCTGATCAGGGGGAAAAAATAACACGACTCTCTTAGCAACTACCCACATTAATATTTGCTATATGGATTCCACACTGTATAACCACAAGATATTAGTTTCGTAATAATTGTTCAGGTTCTGTACCGTTTAAAATTACAGAATTTATTTTTATGAACTGGCATTTTTGCCAGTACTGGGCTACAGGATGGTCACTGACACATATTCCACTATCAGCATATGGAATATGCATCCTGGATTGCAAAAGTCTAAAATGCATTCCTGTCAAAGATCTTTTGAAATGGGTTATGTGCGTTATTATGAGCTATTGTGTTTTTATGAGGCTCATATATAGAATAATTGCAAACTTTACAACCTTTAGGAGACATCTGAAGTCAGCCATGTATTAGGAAGTTTTTAATGTTCAATGTTTTATTGTTTTTGTACATGCTTGAAGCCACCCAGAGTGGCTGGGGGGCAATCCAGTCAGATGGGTGGTGTACTATTATTATTATTATTATTATTATTATTATTCCTGTGAGAAAAAGCCATATATTTTCCTTAGCTATATATGCATATCTAGCTCAATTGCATATCATTACATAAACTTTGGCATATATGGAGCCAGTAATAATTGGAATAATAATAGTAATTCTTTTATTTTTATTTTTATTAGATTTGTACAGTGCCCTATACCCGTAGATCTCAGGGCAGTTTACATCATACAATTACAATATAAAAACACAAAATACATAATAAAATAAAGAACAGAAACAGAGCAATAATCTGCCCTTCCGCAATACATTTAAAGGGGCATCGTTTTAGTGTGTACTAATCGGTTGGGGCAGCCACACACAAAATAAGTGGAGGGCAAGATGGCCGGATTTTAATTGGCAGAAAAGATGATGCAGGTGAAAAGGTGAAAATCCCTCCGCATTGCGGCTGTGTTCCAAAGAGGGACCTCCCACCACTGCTTTCAGCTTAAAAAAACCAAACAGGATATCCCATTCACAGAACTCCAATGCCATATCAAGTCTGGCTCTAACATAACCAGAAAAAGTGTTTGAAATGACTGGCTATAAATGGATGAGGAAATAGTAGCTCATAGTGGATATTGCAACTGCACCCGAGTGACTGAAGTCCTTTATTCTGACCTAAGTAGGTGATGGTTCCTTGATTGTGGCTTCCCCGTCGACTTGGTTATAATGAGAGTGAAATGCACGACTGCTCTGTGGTGCAGTGGCTGGTGGACCTTCAAATATCCCTGATCACTATGCCTGAAACTACCTGAATCCAAGGGTGATGACCTAAAGCTTTTTATTCTCTTATATTTCAGCACCAAACTTGGCAATGCCGTTTGGATGCGTTACCCTGGGCGATAAGAAGGATTATAACCAGCCATCTGAGGTGACTGACAGATATGACCTAGGGCAGGTCATCAAAACGTAAGTCTTTGCTCCTCCTTGCTTTCAAAGCTCCTTCCAACTCTATGCATCCTATACAAATGGCACTGGTTGCCAGTTGGGTACTTCTCATGTGAAAGGGTAGTTTCCGTTGCAATGACTCCATTTGTCAATTGCAGTCAACAGACAAAGCTGAGACTTAGGTCTGCCCCTCTGTCACCAAGAGCCATCCAGGTCCACGGGAATGGTAAAGCTTGAATGAACCACAATGTAAGGTATACAATACCATATCCATATTGCCTAAAAAAATTGTCTGTTAAGGCCATGGCCCTGAACAGCAGCAATTCACTGGCATTTTGGAGCTTAAGTGAACATGGAAACTGAAGGGGTTCTTTTTTGTTAATAGAATTCAACAAACAGGTATCTAAACTGCTGCTTATTACAGGTGTAGGATTGCTGTCCAAGGCAACTCCCCACATCACGTTCTCCCCTCTTTCCTGCCCTACATCTTTGTTGCTGGCAGGGAATAGGAAAACACACAATTTGAGCTTGCACTACACATTAAGTGCAGCCAAACAATATGGGGAGAGAGGGCTATTTTCAGTGGCTACCCATGTCTCCTGTAATGGGTCACCTAGCGCACACAGTCATAGTAATTTTCCGTACTTAGACAGCACATAGTTCTGCTGGTTAGGCTTTGTGGATTAAGCCAATAACCACCCATTGCAGACCAGGAGGTGAGGACTCGTGTTGAAAAGGCAGTGGCTTGCCCAAATGGCATACGGGCTGCCCACACAATCCCACATGCATACAACAAATGTGTTTAGGAGGGAGTGGAATCACAGTGGCAAGCCCTAGTCGCATATTTTTTGTACATTTTTGAGGTACCTATGGATGCAGATGCATACACAGAAGCTGAGACTGTGTTTATCTCCTGCCACTTGTACAAATCTCTACGTGTACAGTTTATAAATTTATACACACATAGGCAAATGTATGTGCATATGGTAGGGGCAAAGCTTGTTAATGCAACCCTGCTCCTTTTTATGTGCACACATTATAAACATGAGACTACTAGACTCATTGTGAGTTTAAGTTGAGATTTGAACAAGGGATTTCCTGGCTTGCAGCTCACATACTTTTTTCAGAAGATATTATCCAGGGCCAACATATTTGGGTACTAAAAGGCTTTGCTTGCACTCTCTCTTCAAGGTTCTTTTCAGCTTCCCCCCCAGGTACTTGTTGACTTTAGGTCTAGTGCCAGTATTTAGCCTTAGATGAAGTTTACCACCCTCTTTGGGCTGCACTGCCAAACAACCCAATTCTGAGAAGACCTGGTCCTGGTGCATCAAGAGACTGTAGCAGCCTCACACCAGTCATGGGTGGGAAGGGCTGTAGCTCAGTGACAGAGCAACTGCTTTGCATGCAGAAGGTCCCAGGTTCAACCCCTGGTGTCTCCTGGTTATACTGGGAGGAAACCCTGGAGAGCAGCTGCCAGTTAGCATAGACAATACTATGGGCCAATGGGTCTGACTCAGTAAAAGGCAGCTTCCTATGTTCCTCCACTGAACATGAAAGGAAATAGTGTGAACCATTTGGCCAAGCTCACCATTTCTTATGTTAGCACAGGCTTATAGCCAGTTGCTCCTCCTTAGCTTTCTTCCTGCCCCTACCCCATGCCTGGACTTCTCCAAGAGCAATCACATTTTGGTGGGACCTGGGATAGAGTGCTTGAATTTGGCATGCATCTGTTAGACAATATGGTAGATGGATGTATACATCACTCTTGAGAGGGTGGGTGACTCATGAAGTTAAGGTATATGTGGTCCCTCTTGGGCTGCTTCATCTGCTGGGCATGGACTACTTAAATCTGAAGGTGGGTGTTCTTTCGCCAGAGAGGAGTTCTGTGAGATATTCCGTGCCAAGGAGAAATCAACAGGGAAGCTCTATACATGCAAGAAGTTTCTGAAAAGAGATGGGCGCAAAGTGCGGAAGGCAGCAAAGAATGAGATCATCATCCTGAAAATGTGAGTTGTGAATGTCCACACTGATTGATACACTAGCCTCTGCTTTTTTCAGCTGCTGTGTTGCTATCTTTTTACTAATTGTGGTAGATAATCATAGTGTGTCCAAATCCGCTGCAGCAAGAAATTATCTAGACTTTCTCTGATTCTCCAGAACAGCTCCTACATTGACCTAGGCATTGCCAATATTTTCAGGAGGAACTGGATGTGCACAGCACTGATTGGCCAGCCCGTGCCTCAAATGCAAAGCCACATTCCTCACTCGCCCTTCTTCAAAGCAGGGTCCTCAAATGGAGTCACAAAGCCAATTCTTGAAATAGGTTCTTAAATGTAACAAAATAAATGTAAAAAGACCTTAAAAATTAAATACCAGTCAGATGTTTGGGCAGAGAAAACAAACAAGCTCTACTGGTGCCATGACAAGAGCAAAACTGGCAAGGAAGCACAACACAACTCACAGCTAAAACAACAAACAGCAGAACGCCTATTCCTATTTGAAAGCTCATCTTTACACAGTGTTAATAGCTCTTTTTTAAAAAACAACTATTGGCATTGTACACTGGCACATCTGATCCCAGATCATGTGCCAGATAGCTTATCCTGCCTATAGGTGATATACAGTGTTAGAGTAAACTCACTGGGTGGAATTCAACATCACACTATTACAAAAGCTCCATCTGTGCAGGAATATCAGCTTGCCAGATAGAATGAACCCCCCCCCCCACTGTCCTGAGGCTTCTGACAGACAGACAGACAGACAGACAGACACACACACACACACACACACACACACACACACACACACACACACACACCCCGAGCCAGGAATGGGGGCAAGTCCCATTGCACAAGCAAGAGCCCTTCTGCTTCTTGAGGTTAATGCTAATGGGGTTCATTGGGTGACTCTTGCCCACTGAAACCCAATAACTTAAGTTTATTGCTTTCAATGGCTCTGCTCTGCAAATGGCAAACTTTGCATGTCACTCTGTATGAGTGAGAGGGAACCTTTATCAGAATGAGGGATATACTTCCTTCCAAGCAACCTTGCCTTTAGTGGGCCCTGCCGTCATTGCAGTCAGAATTGGGGGAAGAGGAGGGGGCTTTGCCTTCTGTTCTCAGTGAGAAACTACCATGGGTGCCCATGGGAAGTATCTGGAGTACTGTGGCCACTGATGATCCATGAAGGATGCTGACAAACAGGAAAAAAAAGATTTAGAGGAGAGCTGCAGAAATGATGGAGGCTTTTGAAGGATAATCCAGTGCTAATGAAACATGGTGCATTCTGTCTCAAAAGGAGATTATTAATCTATCCCAGGCATAGGCAAACTCCGGTCCTCCAGAAGTTTGGGACTACAATTCCCATCATCCCTAGCTAACAGGAGCAGTGGTCAGGGATGATGGGAATTGTAGTCCCAAACATCTGGCGGTCTGGAGTTTGCCTATGCACTATCCATTAAAGGGTCCTTATTTACCACATCCACTAAGGGAAGAACAGGGACTCAGATTTAATAATAAGGAACAAGATTTAGGTTACAATGTACTGTACTTCCAAATTATGGAAGCAGCAAACGACTGGAATACGTTACAAATAAAGGTGATAGCATTCCCCTTGGAAGTTTTCAAGTAAAAGTTGAGCAGGTACCTGCCAGAAATACTTTGGCGACAGGATCTATGCCATACGCCAGCAGGTCTCTTCCAACCCCTAGCTTTTCTCTTCCTTTCCTTTCCCTACAGGGTGAAACACCCCAATATTCTGCAGTTGGTGGATGTGTATGTTACCCGGAAAGAGTACTTCCTCTTCTTGGAGCTGTAAGTAGTTGTTACCCAGAACTCCCAAGATGTCGCATACATAATGGCCTCTCCCATTTGCTCTGCTGAGGCCTTGGACTGCTCTACTGTGCCTGCAAACCATCTTGTCGGCACTTCACAAGGTGCCTTCCCAAAGTGTGATCAGAAGCTTCTTCAGGAGACCATCCATAAAGAGGGGCATGAATATTTATTTCCTCTTCACTTGCTCTCCACACCATTCATGAATTTCTGTACATTTGAGGGAACAGTTGTAAAACATCTGATTTGCATGTAAAAGGTCCCAGGTCCAATCCCAGATCTAGGTAAGGCTAGGAAAGACTGCCCTCTGAAACCCTGGAGAGCTGCTGCCTCTCAGTGTTGACAATACTGGCCTAGATGGATCAGTGGCCTGACCCCAGTAAAGACAGCTTCATCAGCTCCATTTTATACTCCAGTCATGGTTTATCTTCTTTCTTCTTCTTCTTCTTTGGTGATCACTCGTACCCGACTAAAATTGTGTTCCATAAACACGGTTTTAACAATGAGTCCATAAGTGACTGTGGAGGCCAATTCTGGATCCACACGTCCTTCCACAGTAGAGACATAGGTTTCCAGGCAGGAGTTGATCATGGTGAGGGTTTGCCAAGCGTGCCTTCCTCTTAGCACATTTTCAAGTTCAGAATAGAGTAGTTGCTTTGGAAGATGATAATCAGGCATCCGCACAACATGACCAGACCAACGATGTTGAGGAATCATTGCTTCAACACTGATGATCTTTGCTTCTTCCAGTACACTGGCATTAGTTCGCCTGTCTTCCCAAGTGATGTGTAAAAAATTCCAGTCATGGTTTATATGACCTGTTTAGCAAAATTGTGGTGTACGTACTTCTCTGTCCATAGTGTGGCAACCCTTGCCTTGCAGGTTACACAATTTCACGTCTTCCCTTGCCACTTTGTCTCTCTTCTCTCATCTGCAGGGCTACTGGCCGAGAGGTATTTGATTGGATCTTGGACCAGGGTTACTACTCTGAGCGTGACACCAGTAATGTCATCAGGCAGGTGCTGGAGGCTGTGGCATACCTGCATTCACTCAAGATTGTACATAGGAACCTCAAGGCAAGTCCATCAAGCCTGCTGCTAGCCTTTGCTGCACAAACGTCTGAGCCAATTATCCACCCCATCCTCATGGGCTCTCGCTTCCCCTAAGAAGTAGACATAAGCAAATATAATAATGCTGCCCTTCCTATTCTGTTCTTTCTCACTGTTTTCTGTGGCTTACTGGCAAATCCCATTCATGATTCTATATACAGAAATAGAAGCAGACCCATCCTAAATACCTTGCTTTGCCCAGAATAATTTACATATATATATATATATATATTCTGTCCTTAAAAGAGAATTCAAATAAAAGATGTCATAAAAAAAATCCAACAGCAGCAGTGATTCATAGAAGCAAGCAATCAGCAAGGGAAAAACCTTAACATAGCACATGGGAGGCAAAATGAAGAAGCTAAAAGCTGATTGTTTAAGAAGGCTTTTAACTAGGCGCCTTAAAATATACAGGGTCAGTGCTTGATGGCTGTCATCTGGAAGGGCCCTCTGTGTGGCACAGCACTGTGGGCAGGAGGGAGCCATTCAGCAGTTTTGCCTGGGGAATTGCTTTTTCATTCATCTCTTCCCCCACCCCTTTCCTGCTGTGTCCCTGCAGCTAGAGAATCTAGTGTATTACAACCGCCTGAAGAACTCAAAGATTGTGATCAGCGACTTTCACCTGGCCAAGCTGGAGAATGGGCTCATCAAGGAACCCTGTGGGACCCCTGAGTATCTAGGTAAGAGATGGCACAGTCAGCACAACCAGATGATGTTTTCATGGAAGGACCCAATGGGGGGGGGGGGAGAATTATACCCATATAGTATAAAGTCCACCAGGGACTTGAATCTCAGACGCCAATGCCTTTTTTCAGGCAGATGAAATGCAGTAGGTGCTTATTTCTCCAGGAAACTCACGCCTTTGAGATTAGCTTGTAAGGTTTCATGATGGAAAAGGCAGAACCAGCCACAGCTAATTTCATATTCCATCGAAAATAACATTCCTGCTCTCCACAATTCTCACACAAGAGACACTCATTCATTCAAAGCCATAACTGCTGTCTGATGAGACATCTAGTGCAATTCCCCTAGACTCCCAGCGAGAGGGGAGTGAGTGTGGCTCACTGGAAGATGTGAGGGGTGTTTCCAGGGTGGCTCCCTCATGACATGGGTGTTAAATGCTCCTGAGATGTTGAGATCTTTGGGGACAGTTTCATCTCTTATTAAAACAACAACCACCCAGTTCTACCTCTCTAAACCTGCAGCACATGGGACGCTGTCTGTCAGGGCGCACTAGTTCTGTTTGCAGGGAAGTGTTATAGATTCAAATACACAGTCCTTCCAGCTGCTTTCAGAAGTAGAATAGTCCCAAAGATGACTGCACCAGGTCATATTTTATCAGTGTTGATTTCCACTCCGATCAAGGCAAAGTTTCTGAAATCCTATGTCCTGGAGTTATGTTTCATTGCCCTATATGCTCATGGGAGCAGCACTTGCCATCTGTTCTTGTCCTTGCAGCTCCTGAGGTGGTCGGGCGCCAGCGGTATGGACGGCCTGTGGACTGCTGGGCTATTGGTGTGATCATGTATATTCTGTAAGTAAGGAGCAATGAAGAATACTGGAGTCCTCAGCCTATCATACTGGCGACTGGGGTGGGGTGGAGGAGGGTCAGAAAACAGAATAGATATGAGGAGGCTGGTGGATAAAGAGAAGGAACTTAAAAGCTATCTACAGGAGAAGAACCATTCTCAGCTCTTGCAACGGCAAAAGGGCGAAAGATTGTGTATGGTTAGAGGCTCCACTCAGTGGCAAGACTGTACACCTACCATTTCATATGACTGTCACTGCGATCAGTTAGATTTGCAGGCATGACAGGGCCTTTTTGGTAGTAGCCCCATGAGTTTTAAGTTGAGGGGTGCATTTGCAGGCTTTAAGCGGACATTAAAAAGTCATCTATTTCAGATGGCTTTTTCATAAAATATGTTGTGGTCTCCTGAGTCTTTATTAGGTTTTTAAGGCAGCAGTTTGATTTCATCCCTTCAGGCGCACTCCACTGTCTCTCAAGACTGACAGATGCCAACGACAAAAAGGCTTAGCTTGTTTTATATGGTCTTTAATATGGTGATTTTATGTTTTTTATTTTTGGTATCGTATAATGTTTTTGTTTCGTTTTTAGCAATATGTCTGTTGTTATTCAGTTTTATAGGAAGACACCTTGTTGCCCTAAAAGGCAGCTTATAAACCTTTTCAATAAATAAATAAATAAATAAATAAATCTCCTTCCTATAGCTAATTTCCCCTCCTACCGCTGTGCTACAGGTTGTCAGGAAACCCACCATTCTATGAGGAAATGGATGAGGATGATTATGAAAACCATGATAAGAACCTGTTCCGTAAGATCCTGGCAGGCGACTATGAGTTTGATCCTCCCTACTGGGATGACATCTCTCAGGCAGGTAAGGTTCTATGAATACTGGAGAGAAGGAAAACGCATGCTGTTACTTGTAGGAGGTACACCCACAAACCATGAAGGGAAATACAGTGTCAATGGTTCCTTTATCCAATCAACAGCATTCCCACCTAGCAGATGCCCTGCAACAATAAACTCCTACCTGATCCTCTCAGTCATGTAAGTCTCAACAAATGTCAGTGCCATTCCACGGCAGGTAACTGTGATCTCTTCCTTGGCTGATATGTGCTCCCAGTACCTCCCTCGTAAAGGACCGAATTAGGTATTAGGCAAGAAAAATCAAAGGAGACTTCCAGTTTCATCTGATGAATGGTAGTGAGAGGAGACACTACATCCTTTTCTTCTTTGTTTCTCCAGCCAAGGACTTGGTGGCCCGTCTAATGGAGGTAGACCAAGACCAGAGGATTACAGCAGAGGAGGCTATTTCTCATGAATGGTGAGTGCCAAATAGCTGTTCCTGGTAAAATAAGGGTTTCCTATCAAAAGAAGGACTTAGGACCAAGGAGAATGGGAGGAAACACAGAGAGGTAAGGTGTGTAAGGTCTTTATACTCTTAAATTGTCTTCACGCCCTAGGAAAGCCACTGAAAATCCTAAGCAGGGGTAGCCAACCTCCAGGTGTTTGGAATACAACTCCTACTGGTCTCAGCCACCACAGCCAATGGTCAGGAGCAGTGGGGATATTAGTCCAAGCACATCATCTAGAGGGCACCATGTTGGCCAGCTTCTGCTATTGGATAAAATAAGTAGAAGCTGGTGAAGGGAGAAGAAACAAGGTGTTTCAGATGTTATAAGCACTGAAAATCTAGATTGGTTTGAGCAGAGGCCAGGGCATTCATGGTAATTGCTGGCGTGGAAAGTTGCCTTCCCATTTAAGCCCCAACAGTACAGGCCCGTGAGCAAAGCTAAGGAAGGAAGTTAGGCTAAGGAAGGGTAATTGCCAAGAGACACAACTCATTGTCATATTTTTTCTGTTCTCAGGATTTCTGGCAATGCAGCTTCGGACAAGAACATAAAGGACGGAGTATGTGCTCAGATTGAGAAAAACTTTGCCAGGGCAAAATGGAAGGTAAGGTCCCACGTACTTGGTGCTGCCAGCAAGAATCCTCTTTTGCACTTGAGGAAGTTTAGCCTCAAGAGAGGGGACACATCCCGGGCCTTCTCAGTCTGTCTCCAAATCTCCCCTACTTTGTCAACCCTTATGGGCATTGGTTTTATTTGCATAAGGCCGCACAAATATGCAAAGGATTAAGGCTAGCCTCACTGCAGCCGGGTAGGAAACAGAAATGCCATTGTCCATTCCTCACTACATTTATAGTAGTGTAGAGCAACTGTAGTGTTGAGGAGGCTAGAACGATTTCAAAAGGGAAAACCCAGACTCAAATCCCCTTTCAGCCATGAAGCTTGCTAAGTGGCCTTGAACACACCCGTCACACAATTAGCAACTGAATGGCTTTTCAACAATAAATTGCAGGCATGGGCCCCATCCACATCACAACTTTTCGCCCCCTGTTGCAGTCCCAGTCAGGATGCACCTGCAATTCGCATGGAAAGTGGGATGCACCCATTGGGGTGAATGATAATTACATGAATGGACCTTGTCTAATTTTACCCTCAGTTAAACTGACACTTCGTTAAACTTAAGGAATGGCAGGAAGCAATTAATAATTTCTGCCAGAGTTGTAATCAATTTACTAACTATTGAAATAGGCCTTACTACCAAAATATTGATCAGGGGATGTTGAATTCATCAATATTGTATAGACTTTTGCGATTGATATGTTTGTCTCCTGGTTGTGTTGAAGAATAAATTGGTAGAACCTGAAGAATCTATATTACCTCAAATACTGATAAGATGTTAATATTTTGAATAACTTTAATACTTTATAAGTACTTTGTATTAATTGCATTTTACATTATTAATTTTCATGTAATATTCATCTGTACCTTAATTATTTTTTATAAACCTTTTTATTCTTGGACATCTTAATCTTCCATGAAGTTTTGCCTTTAACTCCTCTATTAATAATATTTATTAACTCTATGGCTTATGACTTTTATATATACGGTACAATGTTCTATCTATCTTTAAAAAGAAACTTTAGCGATTTGGATGAGGAAAGTTGTGTATCCCACTCGGGTTCTTCTTCCTTGGTGGTAATGGCACATGAAGAGTCAGTTTCCCACTGGATATTCTGGAATTTTTACTTCTAGTCCTCAGTGAAGCATCCTTTCTCACTGAGGACTAGACCACCCACCACCACCTCTGCCTTCTCCTGCCCAAATGGACTTTTTAAAAAAAAAAACTTTGGGCAGGGAAGCAGGAGGCAACATACAGGGGCTTTTGGGAAGTATACAAATGGAATACTCAGAAAGACTTGACCTTTCTCAGGGACATTCCCATAGAAAACGTTGCCATAGCTAAAATGTAAATTGGATGTTATTCCCTGCCCCAACATTTTTTTTATTTGAGGCAGGGGAGGAGTAACATTCAGGGACCACCTCTAGTTTTTTTATAATTCAGAAAATTTTGTGGACTAAAAAAAAAAGAGTAAATTGGTTAACTTCCGTTTCTGAATACTGCTAGCCTTCAGTAATATGGTCAAGAAGTCATACAATTGGATCAGTCATCATGAAATGAAATAAAGCTCGCAGTACATTTTGGGGCCTAGCTGCTTTCTTTCTCATGCTTTAGCCTTGAGCTGCCGTTATAGACAGTGTCTCTTCTCAAGTTTTGTCTGCAGTCACAAGAACTGAAAGCACACTTATAAATAAAGCTGAGATTCTCCAGTGTGAACATGCTATAATTATATATAATTTTGTGTGTGTGTGTGTGTGTGTACACACACACAAGCCAAGGGTTTCATAAGATTTTGAATTAGTGACATCAAATTATAGAGGGTAGGGTGCAAAGGAAGCAGGGTGGAGGTGTTGCTCCTATTCCTTCTCCCCACAATAAAACTGCGAGAGGCCATGAAACGTTACCAACGAACAACCCCCTTTCTCTCGCCAACCTGCAGAAAGCCGTTCGAGTGACCACAATGATGAAGAGACTCCGAGCGCCGGAGCACACGGATGCAGCGAAACCAGCAACTCCTGCCGCTGCCACGACAGACAGTGCTTCCCCAACAGAGACCACCAGCGCCCCACAGGCAAAAGCGGAGGCAGACAGCACGGCTTCAGCCACAACAGCCGAAGCAGCCCCAGCGACAACAATGGCAGCGCCAGCTGCTGCTGCTGCTGCAGGAGCAGCAGCGAGCCCAGAAGAAACAACGTCAACAGCTCCAGCAACTACGGCAGAAGCTCCGGCGACAACACCGGCAGCCCCCACTACGTGTAACGGGGGAGAAAGTGCCGCCCCCAGTGCCACCCCAGAGTCCTGGAATGAGGAGACTGGCTGAGTCAGAGGGGAGCAGGGCAAGGGCAAGGGCAGGGCTGTACCTCTCTTTGTTGTATTTCTCTCTGTAAATAGTCACTGGCATGGTACCCCCACCCCCCAACTGTCCTGGCTTCCCAACCAACCCCTCTGCGTGTGGCTGTCAGTTTGTCTGACTTCTATGTGTCTCCAGCTAGGTGGCAGCAGAGTTTCTATTTTTTATGTGACAGAGTCCAGAGAGACCCCGTTGGGCCCAGGTAAACAACAAGTGGTTGTAGAGGCCTAGCCCATTGCATGAAATTCTCTCTCTTTCTCTCTTTCTCTCTCTTCCCCGCTCCCTCTTTTCCTCCGTTGCTTTCCTTTTCTTTGTCCCATTTCTCAATTTGTTTTCTTACTACTCTCTCTCTCTCGGTCACTTGACTTGCTACTTGGTTGGGAGAAGCTGGAGCAATCAGATCAGACACAGTAGCCATACTTTTCAGCCGACTGGTTTGTTATATACCATGGAGGTATGGGGAATGGGATGCAGGTCCAGGTCAGGTTGGAGGATAAAGAGGGCCGCACACTGTCATGGCAGAGCTCTCAAATTAGTCATACCCATTGGAGATGCATGTGGAATTCATCTGTTCAGCTGCTGGCAAGATCTTCTGTAGCAATTTACCTCTATGTCCAACGTATGGTTGTGTGTGAACAAAGCTAATGCAAAATCCATGTGAGAGTGTGTGTGCATTTGCTAGACTTTTCAATGAACTGTCGATACTGAACTGTCAACACAACTGGGGTGTAGCTATCCATATATTTGTGCAGAAGCAATTTTCCCTGGGGACAGGAGACAACCCTAGTCTGGAAAACAAGCTAACTGTGAACAAGCAGGGGCAAGGAAGATAAAAGACAGGTGGGAAGCTTGCATTTATTTATTTATTTATTTATTTAACTAACTAACTAACTAACTAACTAACACTTGCTGCATTATCCCAAGACAACATGTTGAGACTCCTGCATTGCAGGGGGTTAGATTAGATGACCCTCGGGGGTCCCTTCCTACTCCATGATTCTATGATTCTAAGCACTCAGGGCAGATGATGATGATGATGATGATGATGATGATGATTTATTGTAGGTTATGAGAACCTTGCAGAGAGACCTCTAGATTATCAACAGTAGTTGTTGGAAAACAATGTGACAGAAGAAGCAAATGATCTCCAGAGCAACACTGTAGAACAGACAGGTGAATCCTACACTGTGGCAAAATCCTGTAGATGGATTCTGCAGGTGATTTATCTTAGTGGAAATCTGTAGAAGCCTTGTTTAGGTATTTACATTCCTGCAACTTTACTGCAAGGTTCCTGCAAGGTTAAGTGATCAGATGAAAAAACCATCTGCTTCTGTACCTTTAATGGGTAGAAGAGGGGATTTTTGCAGGTGTAACTCATTATGCGAAAGTGAAAAAGCTATATACCTATCCAAATTCCCTCTCTGACACTATTTAAGGCATTCAGCTGGGAGGGAACCAAGCATTTAAGGTGGAATAGACTTCAAAGCCAGTTAGGGTTGCAAGAGGGTAAAGTAGTAAGCAACTTGTAGAATAGGATCAGCAGAAAATGTGTGTGCATTAACAGCTCGATCATGTGCTTCCTTCCCTATCTGCAGTGGCAAGAAGCTCATCTTTCAGTAAAATGAAAGAATGTTCTCCCTCACCCTGAAATACACACTTTATTCCAATAGCTAGCATTCCTGAGCCTATGTAATAAACATTGCAGTCACCATTTTTGTCATTATTCTATACTGCCATCCCCCCTCCCATAAAACAGAGATGAAAATGTCTCTCTGCTTCCAGGCACACTGTGAAGATAAATGTACTTTACACACTAGGAAATTTAGTAATTCTATATTTCTTACAGGATTTGGTTGGCATGCTATAAAAGAGGACCAGAGCCACACAAAAAATGTTTATGAACAGTTGTTTCAAAACTCTTTCAAGGAAAGGTTGTGAACAAAACTGAGAAATCAGGTAATCAAGGGCTGTGCCATAGCATATATAAAAGCAGACAAATAGCACAATCCTCTGCATGTTGATTGTTAAGTCCCACTGAGTTCAAAATGGCTTACAAGTAGGCATAAAATCAAAATTCAACAACACAAGGATGGAGAACTTGTGACCCTACGGATGTTGTTGGAATCAACTCCAAGGGGGATGGGGCAGAGGCTTAGTAGTAGAATACATGCATTGCGTGCAGAAGGTTGCAAGTTCAATCCCCAGGTATGGCTAGGAAAGATTCCTGGCCTGAAACCCTAGAGAACCACTGCCAGTCAGTGTAGACAATATTAAGCTAGATGGATCAATATTCTGACACATAAAGTAGAACTCTATCTTCTTAACAGATAGGTATAGGAACCTAGATTAATATTTCATATCCGAAGCGGAGTTCAGAGAGAATGTGGTTTTAAGGGGAGAAGTAGGGGAGGTATGTTACTTTATTCCCCAGCTGCTTCACCCAGATGTGTTTTCTGCAACACATTGTTTGCAGATAAGAGAAAACCAACTGAGAGAGGATGCTGCAGAAGAGAAGCAGCGGGTGGGGGTTGAGCCCCGCAGCCAACCTTTTCCTCCTCAAATCATGCTCTCTCTGTGTCGCCATTCAGCTGTTTGACTGCAGACTCCCGTGTGCAAAGCCAGGCCACTGCCGAACATAACAGTTCCAGTTTAGGTTCGGTTTGCATGGCCTACAACTATGGGATTGTTTGGCACATTTAAATACGTAGCATAGCTCCATGAAGCTGCCAATGGGCCATTCCATATTTTCATCCCTGTCTAACAGGACAACTTTCATTAGCTATAATGAAAATATTTCAACTGTGCTGCATGGTGTGTGATACAATACACCTAACAGCCTCCTCTTTAATCCAGATATTTGGGCAGATTCTGGGTCTGGGTTTGGACTTTTCAAGTACAGTTCAGTCTAACCCTATGAATGGAGTCAGGGCACCAGCTGACTCCTGCTACCTATGTGAGGACAGCCTGACCATAGGTGGCATACACACCTAAGACTTTAGGCATGTAGGCCTCAGCAGGACATCTTCCATGGAAAGTGAACGCTGGGCTGGGGTGCCAGTAGCATATATTAGGCCAGATTGGGTCCTTCAAATATAATCGATACTGACTCCTTGATGGAGAAAGCAAGACTGTAGCTCCTGTTGCACGTATTACATTTTGGTGCTTGCATGTGAACTATATCTATGTACCCCCCAAACAAAAGCCTGATCCCCCCCCCCAAAAAAAAAAAATTCTGGCACAGATAGCAGGTACCGGTAATTTTTTTTATGTCAATTGCTTTGTGATCTAGAAACACAGACTTCTTACAGCCACAGGCTACATTCCTTAAAAGGAAGAGAACTATTAGCACCTTGATTATATTCTAAAGCTTAACTCCAGAGTAATATTTATTAACAACGAAAAGGACTGCTGGGATCAGAAGGGGTTTATGTCACAGAAGGAGCAGCCCTCAAGTTGAGAAGTCTCACCTGTTTCTATTAATCTGCCACTATACACCCCTAAGTAGTCAAGGACTAGAAATTTTTGTTCCTGCTTCAAGTTGGTTCCTGAGCCCCTCTCCACAGGTGTTTTGTGCAAAGGAGAGTGTGAGGCCTGCATATGGCTGCCGGTATGAGCAGCCAAAATGGTTCCTCACAGTAGTAGAAAAGCTTGGCTCTGGGAAAGGAAATGCTGCGGACTGGGTGTATTTAGCATGCGTGCAGCACATAAAATAAACAAGGTATGTGTGAGATTAATACAGCACCCCTAGTATGGTTTGTGATTGTCATGTGCGCATGATAAACAGAAGGCAGTCTATGATTTGAAGTATGTACTTTCTGGACTGTTCCGTCTGCACATTCATGTCTCGCTTTGAAGCTACTACTGTATGTGCAACCTATGTACAGCACTATAAGGTATACCTATAGATTATGTGGTCACCTCTTCAGAGCACGAAAACACCAGGCTCCTGAGGCGTCCAGTGTTCATTCTAAAATGATATGTTGTGACTAGGTTGTTAGAAGAGCAGCTGTGCTGCTGTTGCAGTTGTTCGCACCAGCTCCTTTGTCTTTAAACAAAGTAGTTCTGTTGTACTTGGAGGGCCTGCTTCTCCTGGGCCACTCTGGTCCTCTAATCACAACTGAAAATGGCACCTAAGGCAGGCCTGCTCCTAATATGTCCTGTGTGCAACCGTTTTGAAGATTAAATGATGTAGTCAGATGTTTATTTCTGCTGGTGAAATACAAAAATCCTTCTTTAAGGCTAAAGTTTTTCTTATTTCCAACAAGGATTTTTTTCCCCTCCATGTGATGAGTGATTTCCCCCCACCCCAATACAAATTGTGCCCTTTTCACTCAAGATTCTAGATTGGAGGTCAACAACTTTTGCCCATGAGCACATCTGGATCTTTGAGCAAACACTGTGAGCACCAAACTCTCTAATCGCTTCTCTCCCCCTCCTCAAAGAGACAGAAAAAGAGAAAGGAGGCACTTAGTTTTCCCAAGGGATCTGGATAAAAATCAGATCATGAAGAATTAATCCTGAAAAAAACATAGAACTGAAAAGTGGGAAAGAGTGTTACCCTTCCAACTCCTTCATTCAACTTTATGTACGGTATCTACTCAAATCTAATGCTCACCTTTGGCCAAATTACGTTGCGAAAATTAAGGTGGGCATAAGATTCGATGGCACATTTACATTTGCCAGCAAATACTTTCTTTGGTTTCAAGGTTCTGAAAATTGAGGTGCACATTAGATTTGATGGTGCATTAGACTCGAGTAAATATGGTACTTTTCAAGGGAGAAAAAGGTAATAGCTACTACCACCTCATGACAAAGGAAATAGTGAGGAGGCTTCATGGATGTCAGGGAAAGGCCGCAGGGATGCCATTGAGTTCATGGGCAGCACCATGGCAACCCCCTTTTCTGAATTACTCTCAAGGCAAGCCCCTGCATAGTTAGAATTGAATGCATTAACCTGTTTTTGCTAACTCAAAAATGTGCAATATACTTCATATATTCAGTTTTTTAAAAAAATAATAATATAGACTAGTATAAACAAGAATGCTCTAGATCAGGCAAGTACTAAAATTGCTACAAGTGCATAGATATTTTTTGCCCGTTTAAGCATTAGATTGGCAGTACAGGCCTTCTCCGAGTTCAGTGGAACCTACTCCCAGGTCAAGTGTCAATCATATACTCACTTACCTGAAAGTAAATCCCACTGAACTATTTTAAACAGAGGTTATGGCTTTGGGACAGACTGAGGTTAGGAAGGAGCTGTTCCTTTTTGTGTGAAAGGGCCTTGGCTTCTCGTAAGCAGCTCAGATAACTTTATTTTATGGAACGGCATAGAAAGGTTGTGAATGATTAACTTGACACAAGTTAAGCACAACAACTCAAATAGGAGCACCCGGGTTATATGTCAATTAGCACAGAAGCTTGAGATTCATGCACAGCTATTAATTATTGTAAAATCCCACATACACTACACACTTGGGGAGAGAAAGACCCACCTCAGCTGTGTCCAATATGAAGTATGAATCAAGTTGCCATTTTCTTTCCCGAAGGAGGTCCATTACCTTTTACCAACAGCATAGTATGCTGAAATCATACGGCTATGCTTTATCCATCCCTGCATCTTGAAGCTGACAGAAGAGTTCCCTGTCTGTCACACACCTGTTGAAGGCAGAGCCCCTGTCAAACCCTTCACATGAACCACAAGCACCCTCATTTCCCATAACTGGGTCTTGCTATCCCAGGTTCAGTCCCACATAAGGAACACAGAGAAGCCTGGCTCTTGTTGTGAACAGCCTACATAGTAGACTTCAAGGCCTTCTCAGTCACCTGCCTGCCTCAGTTACTGACTCCAGCATTTCTTAGCCTTTCTCCTCCCTCACAAGCAGCTGCATGTTTGTAAGTTTGAGTTTAGTCTATGAAATTGTTTTATTTAAACTACAACCACCCAGAAATTCCTGTGTAATTGCCGCACTGTACCACTGGAAAAAAAATAAAGTCCCTTCTAAGGGTAAACTGAGAGAGCACCTGCTAGTGCCATTGTCTGCCTCTGTGTCTTCACTGTACACACAATCCTGCTGTACACACAATTCCAGGGCTGTGAATAATGCTGGTCTATCTTTATACAATATAGATATAATTTGGAAAGCGGCCTGAGATAGGAAGGGGGACACAACTATGCCATGATTTTATACCTGCTTTAAAACCAATTTAAGGCCTCCGCTTTGGAACTGGGAGGAAACCCTATCAATTAAGCCTAATACAGTATGAGGCCAGTATAATATGTTAGAGTAGAGGTGTCTTGTGTTCTTTTCCACCTTCCACTCCCCACCGTCAAGGCCCTACATAAAATTCCTGTTTCAGCCTGGGGAAAAGGCCTTGTTGAACAATCTTGCATTCTTCAAGAAAGAAACGTAACTTACTGATGTCCTCAAGATGCACAACATGGCCACCTAGAGACTACACACATGTTCATTGATTCCTTATCTCATTTATGGCATGTATGGGGAACCTATGGCCTTCCAGCAGTAGTTACTAGATCAGGAAGCCCAACCAGTCAACTAATAGCAGCAACCAGAATCTTGTCATTTTGTGCTTTACAATTTACAACAGCTTTCTTGCCTCCGTATTTGTATACTAGCTCATGACACTGCAAGAGGAACAAGGAGATGCAATTTCATGTCCCACCACATACCCTCCCCAGAAATGTATCCTTAGCAGAACCTCTGCTAGGGAATTCTGTTACAATTTGCAGGAGAAAATGGTTTTCCAGATTAGAGATGACAGGAAAGTGGAACAAGCTATCATGGTAAAGCTGAGGTCAAAAACACACAAGCATTTTGAAGCACTTCAATGATCACTTGGGAATCATACCCAACTTCAGTTAATGCACAGAAAAAGTTATGCTTTGTTTTAAATAGCACCACGCCAGCAAATGCAGAAAACATTACCCCAGTTAAGTTCCCCAAATGCTCGTCCATGCAGCCCTGTGACTACTCAACTGCAATGCCACCATGAGCTTAGAAAATATGATGAAAGGTAGCCATGACAGAGTCATAAAATACATTGCATGGGGGGAAATGAAGATTTTTCTTTCACTCATAACACTAGAACATGGAGTCATGCAATTAGACTCATAACACACAAAATAAAAAAATATTTCACAAGCATGCAATTAATTTAAGGAATTTGCTGGCACAATAATTGGATGGCCACTGTCTTAGGCAGCTTTCAAAGGGGATTTAGCCAATTCATGAATGATAAATCTACCAACAACTATTAGCCATTGTACCTTTTGGAACCACAGAAGCAACATGCCTCTGACGATCAGTAACAGAGGGACAAACACCGAAGAAGGGCTGCTATCTTTAGTTTCTGCCATGCCTGTGGAATTTTTTGAAGCATCTCTTGGGCCATTGGACGAAACATAATACTGGACTAATGGGCCTCATCTGATTCAGCAAGGCTTTTTGATGTTCTCAATGGTGACAAAAGAGACATTTCAATGCAAGTAGGCAAGCTTAAAATATGAAAAGGTTATTCCCAAATATGTACAACTGTATGGGGGGAATGGAGGGCTGGAAGGTTATATATTTCAAGGCAGAATACATCTGTTCTCAGGTGACGCAGGAAATAGAAGACGGTATAAATGCAACTGTAAATCCACCTTCATAAAGGTAAAGGTACCCCTGCCCGTACGGGCCAGTCTTGACAGACTCTAGGGTTGTGCGCCCATCTCACTCAAGAGGCCAGGGGCCAGCGCTGTCCGGAGACACTTCCGGGTCACGTGGCCAGCGTGACAAGCTGCATCTGGCGAGCCAGCGCAGCACACGGAAACGCCGTTTACCTTCCCGCCAGTAAGCGGTCCCTATCTACTTGCACCTGGGGGTGCTTTCGAACTGCTAGGTTGGCAGGCGCTGGGAGCAACGGGAACGCACCCCACCACGGGGATTCGAACCACCGACCTTTCGATCGGCAAGCCCTAGGCGCTGAGGCTTTTACCCACAGCGCCACCCACGTCCAAAATCCACCTTCATACCTGGTTCTTAACTGATTTTCAAAAGGTGGTACAGGTGCATTTAAAACTACAGTGGTACCTCGGGTTACATATGCTTCAGGTTACACACTCCGCTAACCCAGAAATAGTGCATCAGGTTAAGAACTTTGCTTCAGGATAAGAACAGAAATCGGGCTCTGGCGGCGCGGCAGCAGCAAGAGGTGCTTCAGGTTAAGAACAGTTTCAGGTTAAGAATGGACCTCCGGAACGAATTAAGTACTTAACCCGAGGTACCACTGTATTCTATATAACAGGAGGCTCAAAAGCCCTCTGAGCAATACATGTCACATCTATCCCAACCAATTATGCAAGTGTTGCCAGACCCGTCATGTCATCCAGCTGCATACAGTTGTGTAAGCTAGTAAATATTTTATATATCTCTACAAAACTAAGTTAATCTCTTTGTTCTGCACAAAACAGAAGGCTGGAAATAATCCATTCGCAGTGTCAAATATCACCAGAAAAGTTTTCTTTTCCAGGTTTCACAACCAAAATGACAAGTTTAAGACCTTTATGCAATGTGTGACAGCCTGCAGTTGCATTTAATGAAGCACAAATGGTGTTGAATTTTTAATTCCCACAGAAATGTCTTCACCACCTTCAACCCACCAAATTGTTTTGCCTTTGTTTCTAGATACCATATTATTTCTGTTTAGCAAAGCCCAACAAGGGAGTCTTATTATAGAAATTGTACAATGAGTTCTTCTGTGAGAAACCCTGCTATGTCAAACTGTAGATTTTCCTAAGATTTGTACATTGTTGTTATTAGATATGACACAGATGGGATGTGAACTTACTGTTTCCATGCTTTGAAAATAAGCAACAGCGCCAGCAGTCCCTGGATTCATTTACAACTTGAGGTGCTGCTCCACTGGGGAAATTGCAGCGAAAAAGAAAGCACCAAAATACACTCAGTTAAAAGCCCCCAGAGCCATTCTCAAATCTGAAGGGAAATGTGCCGAAAACTGGCTTAGGCAAATCTGGGAGGTTGGGTGTGGAAATGTCTTCATGTGGGGTTAAAGACAACGAAAGAAGTATGATAAAAACTGGATTTCCTCAATAACATATATTTTATATTGTTTTGTTGTTGTTCAACATGCAGCTTGCCTGACCCAAGGAATGCTTAGTCAGAAATTAGAAACACAGCATTCAAGGGGTCCAATCTGAAACACTACCTAGGAAGTAAATCTCATTACACTGGATTCAACTAAATTGTCATATGCATTGAACGAGGTCACTTTGTACAACAGGCCTTTCCCCTCCTCCCCAACACCTCCAAGACAGATTTGGGGAAGTCTCATTGCAGGAAAACCGTGTTCTATACATAGATACCCCACCTAGCACTGAATTCCACTCACTGTATTTAGTGGTACTTCTAACCAAGCATGCTTAGAATTGCACAGATGCAATCCTAAGCATACTTACCCAAATAGAAACAAATACCACCATGGATTTGTATCCAATTCTACTTTGAATAAGAACCACTGGAATTAATGCACTTAAACTGTCAAATCTGTTAATTTCAAGGAGTCTGCTCTAACATTAGATGCAACCCATGAACTATTTCCAAATAACCATGGTTAGGATGCAAGGGTCCAATTCTGTGCACACTTAATTTGCTGTACGTCCTCTTTTATTAATTCTGAGAGCTGTAACTTCAAAAAATAATAGTCCCCTCAAGCAACAGTAGACACTGGATTCAAGACAGGACATTATTCCTACACTTTTTAATAGCTCTGTAGAAATGGCAATCATTGCAGGTTTTCCAGCTCATCCCCTGTTCAGCCCATTTTCGATTATCACTTCCATATAAGAATTGCATCCTTTAGGCAAAACTGCATATAAGCTTCATCCAATATTGAATTTAGCAGCCGTAATGGTCCGTGACTCCACCCATCCAGGACTATGGATGTCCGGCCGCTCGCTCTGAAGAAGCTTGGTGTGGCAGGAGGAGCGTCTGAATTCCCTGGCAAGTAAGGAAATAAATAGCCTGTAGCCAGAATCAACATCATGTGTATAATGGGCACCATGCCATCAAATTTTACGACTTCTGTAACATTTCCCCAATCCTTGTACAAAAAGTTCATATTAATAGATAGATGATAGATAGATAGATATAGATAGATGATAGATAGATATAGATATACAGTATATGCCTGTAGTCTTTGTCCATGGAGGTCACAAAGAGTCGGACATGACTAAACAACTAAACAACATGCATATATATATATATATATATATATATATATATATATATATATGCAGGTTTTGGTGTCCTCGGGTGTCTTCCCGTGTAAAAGTTGGGGTGTCTAGGCGACGTTTCGACGAGGTCTCACTCGTCATCTTCAGGCTGGTGCTTTCGGCTTCTTGTTACTGGAACAGAGCAGGATCTCAGTGTTTGAGTTCCTATAAATACTGTTGAGGAGGTGTGGCCTCTAATGTTCTTGGGCAGAGAGGAAGTTCCCAGGCTAGTGTGCCTTTTCTTCTTTTGTTTCTTAATTACTTGAGGGATATCTTGAGTGATTTCTTGAGTTGTATCCTGAGTACCACTTAGGTGGGTCATTAGGTGTGGATTAGTTGCTAAAGCCTTTGTGTCTTGACCTCTTGAACTTTGTGAAGAGTTTTTCTGGGAAGATGGTTGTACTGCATTTTGTTGTGCTCTGGCTTGGCTTCGTGTATAGGGGCGAGCTGTGGTTTTGTGGTCTGTGCCAGCCAGATCTGTGTAGGGATTGCAGGGGGGTGCAGCATCCGGAGGTGCCACCATGGTTTGGCTACTGGATGGTATCTGTAATTCATCTGTGGAGAGGGTCTGGGTTTGGGTCTGGTGTGGTTGATTGGTGATGGCGTTCTGTGTGCCTCTGGCTCTGGTGTCAGTTTTTGTGGGGAGGGCTAATTTCCAGATGTCTGGCAAGCGGGATGTGTCGTCACGCTTGTTCATGTTGTGAGGGTGTTTCTCTATCTCGATGGCTTCCATGATTATTCTCTTGTGGTGATGTTCCATGTTAAAGAGCAATTTGGAATCTGCAAAATTAATTTCGTGTCCTGTTTCTTTCATGTGTTGGAAAAGAGAGGAAGTTTTTTCTTCTTTTTTGACGGCATTCTTGTGTTCTGCGATACGTGCATTTATTCGTCTGTTAGTTTGTCCAATGTACGTGGCTGGGCAGACTTTGCAGGGTATTTCATAGACCCCTTGGTTTTCCAACTGGATTTTTCCAACTGAAACCCCAAGGATAAAATCCAGTTGGAAAACCAAGGGGTCTATGAAATACCCTGCAAAGTCTGCCCAGCCACGTACATTGGACAAACTAACAGACGAATAAATGCACGTATCGCAGAACACAAGAATGCCGTCAAAAAAGAAGAAAAAACTTCCTCTCTTTTCCAACACATGAAAGAAACAGGACACGAAATTAATTTTGCAGATTCCAAATTGCTCTTTAACATGGAACATCACCACAAGAGAATAATCATGGAAGCCATCGAGATAGAGAAACACCCTCACAACATGAACAAGCGTGACGACACATCCCGCTTGCCAGACATCTGGAAATTAGCCCTCCCCACAAAAACTGACACCAGAGCCAGAGGCACACAGAACGCCATCACCAATCAACCACACCAGACCCAAACCCAGACCCTCTCCACAGATGAATTACAGATACCATCCAGTAGCCAAACCATGGTGGCACCTCCGGATGCTGCACCCCCCTGCAATCCCTACACAGATCTGGCTGGCACAGACCACAAAACCACAGCTCGCCCCTATACACGAAGCCAAGCCAGAGCACAACAAAATGCAGTACAACCATCTTCCCAGAAAAACTCTTCACAAAGTTCAAGAGGTCAAGACACAAAGGCTTTAGCAACTAATCCACACCTAATGACCCACCTAAGTGGTACTCAGGATACAACTCAAGAAATCACTCAAGATATCCCTCAAGTAATTAAGAAACAAAAGAAGAAAAGGCACACTAGCCTGGGAACTTCCTCTCTGCCCAAGAACATTAGAGGCCACACCTCCTCAACAGTATTTATAGGAACTCAAACACTGAGATCCTGCTCTGTTCCAGTAACAAGAAGCCGAAAGCACCAGCCTGAAGATGACGAGTGAGACCTCGTCGAAACGTCGCCTAGACACCCCAACTTTTACACGGGAAGACACCCGAGGACACCAAAACCTGCATTCCTGTACCCGTGAAAATCTACGAAAGCATATATATATATATATATATATGAGATCTATTATACCGACACCAACACAGACAACACTCACAAAACAAACACAAAAAGATACTACAACTACAAATGCAAAGCAGGTGTTACAGATACTGTACATCCCTAATTCTTAATCATTTCTATTTGGCTTCCTTCATCCTCAACGCAGGTCCGGTTGTATACTTAGTAAACTGTTTCTTTCTCAATTCCTCTTCTCTATTTTGCTCTTTATCTTTTTTTTATATAAATAATTTTTATTGAATGATTTTATGTTACAAAAAACAATACAGCTATATTACTATTTTGCTCTTTATCTTACATTCTTACACCATAATTTGTTTTGCGGTAATTAGTCAAGACAAGTCCAGGTATTAATCTGAGTGCACTGTTTTTTCAGATACTCACTATATTTTCCCCATTCTTCTTGAAATTTATGTTTGGATTGATCTCTAATTGCCTCTGTCAATTTAGATTATTACGTATATTTTTAATACCCCGCCTTTCGCCCTGACAGGACTCAAGACCATAGGCGTAACCAAGGGGAGGGCAGGGGGCAAATAAGTCAATAAAAATACTTAATTGAGGCTCTTCCCACCCCTCACCATAAATCCTGGAAGCTTCTTCTAGAACTAAATGTAATAAAAAGTCCGATTACACATGCTCTATCCCTTTCTAATTCTAAGAGCGTAGTCCCTATGCAGGAGCGGAGGGCTTTGCCTTTTGCAGCACCCATTTCCCCTTTAGCCGCGCGCTCCGGGAGGGGCGCGAGCACTTATTAGCCCCGCCCCTCAAAAGGGGCAGCCGCAGTGTCGGAAGCTTTAAAAAAACACGGGGGGGGCTTTTTCCTTTTTTTTTTTGCTCCCGCGCCTTAATTAATAACGTCATTTCCGTTCCGTTCCGGAAATCACTGAGATAGGAACCAAATTTGAATCCGGCAACCAAAGTGAGGCTTGAACTGGAAACCGAGAGGTTCATTGTTGGGCCTGATAGCGGCTGCTGCAGGAAGAGCGCTCCTTCCAAGGAAGCTTCCCGGGTTCAGGGCGGGGGAAGGAAGCCGGAGGACAAGAGCTCGAGACGGGCGGGTGAGCTTCGCGTGTCCCCTCGAGAGAAGTCTCTCCCCATCCCCAGCTCCGTCTCCCTGGAGCTGGGCGAGAGGACTGGTCCGTGGGCGCTCTTTTTCTCTTTCTCTTTGGTCACGGCTGCCAGCCTTTTATAGGCAGACGCTCTGTGAGTTTGGGAAGCTGCCTAACTGTACATTCTTATTCTTCTTCTGTTCAGTCCCCGCAACCAAAGCTTCTTTCCCCACCGCTCGTGAGGCTAGTTATTCTTGGAAACACTGACTAGCCCAGGGTAGAGATTTAAAGGAGGGGTTCTTAACCTGTGGGCTTCAGCAGGTTTGTGGAGTTGGAGGGGGGAGGAATTATTATTATTATTATTATTATTATTTACCCTCTTCATTTCCTTCCTGTTGTTTTGAAAACGGTCTACAGGGAAGGGGAATCTGAGGAAGAGTTTGCAGCTTTCATCAAATTCTGAAAGCGGTCTGTGCTTGTTGAATCCTCCTTTTGATAAGGGGCAGTACAGTGGTACCTCAGGTTACATACGCTTCAGGTTACAGACTCTGCTAACCCAGAAATAGTACCTCGGGTTAAGAACTTTGCTTCAGGATGAGAACAGAAATCGTGTTCCGGCAGTGGGAGGCCCCATTAGCTAAAGTGGTACCTCAGGTTAAAAACAGTTTCAGGTTAATTAAGAACGGACCTCCAGAACAAATTAAGTTCTTAACCCGAGGTACCACTGTACTTTGTCCTAATGTTTTGCAAATACTTTGTAATGAATATCTGACCTATATCTTGCTGGCTAGGTGTAGCTGACGTACTGAATATCCCATATTACAATTGGTGTTGCCCAGTTAAGTAACTGGCTGTGACAATGAAAGAGCTTCGGAGGGGAGTGTAAGGTGTTTTCACTGGCTGTTTGGGACTATAGAGCAAAACCAGAAATGCAGGAAGGAATGCTTTCCCCTCTGGATTTTGCTGCTGTTATTTTTGTCTAAGTTTCCAGTAACCTGGAATGTAGTGCAGGGCACAGAGAGATCAGCAAGTGCAAATTCAGTTCTTCAATGTACAGGTGGGGAAAGGGAAGCAGCATTCAGGATATGCCCTTGTGACTGTTTTCTTATTGGGCAGAACCTCTTTTAAGTTTGGTGTTTCTTTTTGCAGAGAGGCTGTTCCACATCTGAGTCTTTGCATCTTTTTCCTTGATCTTGCAGTTTTAAAGGATGCCTATCCGTGCCCATTGTACCATCTGCTCAGATTTCTTTGATAATGAGAGGGATGTGGCAGCTATTCACTGTGGACATACTTTCCACCATTTATGGTGAGTACTGTATAAGCAAATGGCAAAATTGGTGGAGGAAAGTTATTTAAGAACCAGAGCAACTTTCCTTTTTTTTTTTTTTTTTTTTTACACATCAACTTTTCTTTACATCTTATTTGTGAAATAATACTTGGAAACATCTTATTTTTTACTATTTATTCATTAAGAGCATTTTTAACCTGCCCTTGTTCAAATGATTCCAAGGCACGTTACAAAGGGAGCAAAAATAAGAGTAAGTGTAAGTAAAATATACAGAATTTGAAAAATCCAACATGAAAACACAATGAGTTATAACAATGAGAAAACATCTGGGCAAATAGAAGTTTCTAGCTGGCTCCCAATTGTCAGCAATATTGGTGCCTGCCATACTTCAGAGGAGTAGGCTATTCTATAATCGGGGCACCTCCACAAAGGGTGCCATATCTCATGCCACCGCATGATGGTGAGACAATGAAAAGGGCCTGTTCCTCTGTATCTAAGGGCCCAGGCAGGCTAATATTATAGTTGTAGGTAGAATAGAAAGAAGCATTACGGCGTTTTTTTGTTGTTGTTGGCTGGTGTCTTTGTGGTTTAGGAGGGGGGATGGATATGTTGATCATCAAGAAACTGCAGTTATAGAAACAGTGTGCTGCTTAGGAGTAGGACAATAATTTTTCTCTGTCTGATAAAATAGGTCTGTAACTCATTTCCTCAGTTTGTTGTGTCCTCTGTTTTTCCTTCTGTGTCACGGATGCCTGTCAAAATATTTGAGGACTGAAGGACCAGGTTCACAGTGGTACTAAGCCATTTCTAGCCTAATGCTCTGTGTGCATATTTTGTGCTACAGTGGTACCTCGGGTTACAGATACTTCAGGTTACAGACTCCGCTAACCCAGAAATAGAACATCGGGTTAAGAACTTTGCTTCAAGATGAGAACAGAAATCGCGTGGCAGCGGGAGGCCCCATTAGCTAAAGTAGTACCTCAGGTTAAGAAGTTTCAGATTAAGAACGGACCTCCAGAATGAATTAAGTTCTTAACCACTGTATTTCCTATATTGAAGATATGTCCAAATGAGTGTTTCAAGACAAACTCTATATATTCCTAAGACATATCCATATCTTATTCATTTATCATGATTTGTATCACTTTATAATCATATCACAAGCAAGCTTGCATGCCTTGTACCACACATTGTCTACCAAGCTAAATACTGTCCCAATGGCAACAGCAATAATACTTAAGATGTTCAGCACTGTGATATTGCAAACTGAAATTTCAGCAAAACTGCTTTATTTTAAATGGGAGTTGAAATGAGTGAAACTTGCATGGAAATAAATCTCAGGGTAGTAAGTGTGCACAGGATTGCAGCCCTGTGTATTACAGGGTGTTGGCCCTGTGGCAGAGTTAATTCTAAAACTGTCTGTCTCAAGACTAGATGAGTTTTGACCGTAACTGATAATACCTGCGTGTAGTGAGGTGTGCAGGTGTGCATATTCTCCAGAGAATATTCTCTACAAACTGTAAATTCTAATGTAAGATCCAATTTTACATCCCACATTTTAAAAATGTAGTAAATAATAAGTCAAGCTATGATAGTGCCAGTGTAAGTAATGAATAATGATTTTTTTTTAACCAGTTACATTACTGGGCATTGTGTCATTCACCATTGACAGTTCTGAAATGTGAGCTACAGAAAACATTTTTAAAACAAAATGCTATTCATTTAATTTGATGAACATTTGAATTCATTTGTATTTCAACTACTGTATATGTAATAGCCTTTTTAATATTTTGGTGTGACCTTATTTTTAGCAATTCTATACCCTTGGCGATACAGTGTGATTTTTTTTTACAGAAAGTAGCTTTAATGCTTTATACACTTAAAGTATCTAGGCCTATACAATTATGTGTAACAGCATGTGAGGTGGCCTTGATTTAAACAGTTGACATTTCTATATTTTTATTTAATGCCAGTAATTGGTTTTTGCAGTGCCATTCAATGGTAAAAGGTGCCATTTACCTGAGACTGACATACTGAGAACAGGGCAAGTTGATTTTGAATGAGAAAATAACAGAACAAGAAATAGAGGAGGCCATTCAAAAGGCACAACTGGGAAAGTCTCCAGGACCAGATGGACTGACGGCTAGATATTATAAAGCTTTGAGAGAATGTTTAGTGCAACCACTGAAAGAAGTTTGCAATGAAATATTGGAGGGGAAAAGGGCACCTGAAACGTGGAAAGAGGCCTTTATCTCACTTATACCAAAGACAGAGACTGAAAAGAACCAGGTTAAGAACTACCGCCCGATATCATTATTAAATGTGGATTACAAAATTTTTGCAGACATTTTAGCAAAAAGATTGAAGAAAGTATTGACAGGTGAGATTCATAAGGACCAAACTGGCTTTCTCCCGGGAAGACACATGTCTGACAATGTGAGGAATATAATAGACATTGTGGAACTGCTGGAAATGAACATTAACAGAAAAGCGGCTTTGATTTTTGTGGACGCGGAGAAAGCCTTTGACAATATTTGTTGGAGTTTTATGAAAAAGAATCTCCAAGGGATGGGGGTAGGCCAAGGTTTTGAAAATGGTATAGGTGCAATTTACTCTGAGCAGAAGGCAAAGCTAATTGTGAATAATGTGGTAACGGAAGAGATAGCTATAGAGAAAGGAACACGACAGGGATGCCCTATTTCCCCCCTACTTTTTATACTGGTCCTGGAGGTTTTGCTAAATATGATTAGAAAGGACCAGTTGGTTAAAGGAATTCAGGTCGGAGTGAGAGAGTATAAATTAAGGGCATTTGCAGATGACCTAGTTTTGACTTTGCAGCAGCCAATCACTAGTACAAAAAGAGTTTTAGAACTGATCGAGACATTTGGTCAGGTTGCAGGATTTAAATTGAACAAACAAAAAACTAAAGTCTTGGAGAAAAATCTAACAAATGAAGAAAAAGAGACATTCCAGAATGAAACAGGTCTGGAGATAGCAAAAAAAGTGAAGTACTTGGGGGTGAATTTGACAGCGAAAAATGTGAATCTTTTTAAAGACAATTATGATAAATGTTGGACAGAAGTTAAGAAAGACTTAGACATATGGTCAAGGCTGAAACTTTCCTTGTTAGGCAGAATTGCTGTTATCAAAATGAATGTATTGCCTAGAATGTTATTTCTGTTTCAGACATTACAAATAATAGACAAGATGGACTGTTTCAAGAGGTGGCAGAAAGACATATCGAAATTTGTTTGGCAGGGCAAAAAGCCAAGAATAAAATTTAAGACATTAACAGATGCGAAAGATAGAGGGGGTTTTGCCCTGCCGGACTTAAGACTTTACTATGAATCAGCAGCCTTTTGCTGGTTGAAAGATTGGCTGCTCCTCGAGAATACAGACATTTTGGATCTTGAAGGATTTGATAACAGATTTGGTTGGCATGCATATATATGGTATGACAAGGTAAAATTGCATAAAGGTTTTAAGAACCATATGGTGAGGAAAGCTCTGTATAATGTCTGGATAAGGTATAAAGATCTGTTTGAAAGTAGAACCCCCAGGTGGTTGTCACCAATGGAAGCAAAAGAGGTGAAAAAATTGAATATGGGTTCTAATTGGCCTAAATATTGTGAAATTATAGAACAAGATGGTGAAAATGTAAAATTGCAGAGTTTTGAGAAACTGAAGTTTAAGGTGAGAGATTGGTTACATTATCGACAGATAAATGAAGTATTCAAACAGGACAGAAAGAAAGGCTTCCAAGTGGAGAAGTCAAAACTAGAAACAGAACTGTTAGAACCCAATACTAAAAACTTGTCAAGAATGTACAACTTGCTGTTGAAATGGAATACTCAAGATGAAATGGTGAAATCTAGTATGATTAAATGGGCACAGGATATTGGGCATGACATCGAGCTTGCTGACTGGGGGCAGTTATGGACCACTGGTGTTAAATTTACGGCATGTAATGCCTTAAGAGAAAACATTATGAAAATGATCTATAGGTGGTACATGACTCCTGCTAAGTTAGCAAAGATCTATCATTTGCCCAACAACAAGTGTTGGAAGTGTAATGAAACGGAGGGAACTTTCTATCACCTTTGGTGGACCTGCCCGAAGATTAAGGCTTTCTGGGAAATGATCTATAATGAAATAAAAAAAGTTCTGAAGAGAACGTTTGTTAAAAAACCAGAGGCCTTTCTCTTGGGTATGGTGGGCCAAATGGTGCCAAAGAAGGATAGGACATTTTTTATGTACGCCACTACAGCAGCAAGAATTCTTCTAGCAAAGTATTGGAAGACGCAAGATTTACCCACGTTGGAAGAATGGCAGACGAAGGTGATTGACTATATGGGACTGGCAGAGATGACTGGCAGAATCCGAGACCGGGGGAAAGAGGCGGTGGATGAAGACTGGAACAAATTTAAAGTTTATCTCAAAAACTGTTGTAATTTGGAAAATTAGGGGCTCAGAGTTATAAGAGATAAAGAACTACAGTTGTATTAATAACTAATTGAAGCTAAATATATGAAAGATAATTAAGTCTATTATCAGAGGGTTGCTGAAAAATCTTGAAACAAGAATGCAGAAAAGGGGTGGTATGGGGAAGTCGATTTTGTGTTTGTTTATGTTTATGTTTTTGCTATGTTTTTTCTTTACTTATGGAAAACTAATAAAAATTTATTATAAAAAAAAAAAAAGAGAGACTGACATACTGAAATATATTATCATATAATGATAATACATTTAATGTTAATGGCTTCTTTTTTTATATGCATGCATATAGATTTGTTTATCAAGCTATGTTTTAGTCACCAAAACAGTTATTAAGTGTTAGAGCTATTAGAAGCACAAGATAGCCCATTACTGAATTTACTTGTATCAAACCTTAACATGCCAATTTTCAATTTCAAGTTTGGTGCAAAAAATCAAAGAATGTGAATTCACTGCATTGCCCCATTGAATAAAAGTATTTGTACAGTTTCTGGTTGCCATCTGAACAAGTTTACCCATGAATAAACATGTATGTTAACTAATTATATCATTTTCAATGCATTAAAATGAATATTCTCCTATTTTTTAAATGAGAATTCTCTAATATTCTCATTAATTGAGAATATTCTTGAGAATTTAACATCACTACCTGTGTGGTTCATGTTAAGAAGCACCATTTGTCAACAATCACTTTGTCATCTCTTCCCCTCTAGCCTCATCCAGTGGTTTGACACAGCACCTAGTCGGACTTGTCCACAATGCAGAATCCAGGTGAGTCTTCAGCCTATGCTCACTGAAATAATCTGTCATATTTCATCGTCTTTACCATATGAGTACTTTGCCTTCCAAGGCTGAGGAGTTGCAGTAACAACCTGTCCAGACTGGGTGGAGGGGTGTGGTCGGAAGAGAATGAAGACTACCCAAATGAGAGAAGGTAACTTTGGAGAAGGGGCCCATCAACCTTGCTTCCTTGAAGCATAATGTCATGGAATTACTATAAAGGTGAGAGAGAGAGAGGCACTCCTGCGCTCTCTCTCTCTCTCTCTATGCTATTGGATTGAATCTTCCCATTGCTTTGCTTTTACCAAAGAAGTGTAAGCTAGATCATATCTCTTCAGGTAGAAGGTTCATTGCTTTCACTTTAAGTACTGTAAGTTCAGCATTCAACTGATTTAGAATTCATCTTTTATTGGCAGAGGATTTTGATGGCCTCGGCACAGAGGTCCAAATCTGGAGAAAGGTGATTATGTTTGGGGCCCACTAAAATCAATAGGACAAGTTAGCTGTGATTGATTGATTGATTGATTGATTGATTGATTGATTTTCAGTTAATTTCAGTGAGATTTATTTATCTGTTTTAGAATATTTAAATCTGACTTTATAGCTATTGAGACACTCTCAAAGCAGCTTAGAAAATATTCTCGCAATAAAAATCACATTCAGGTCTGGTATCAGGATCAGAAATAACATGGTGTCTCCATGGTGCCAGGGTTATTCAGGTGGCATTTCCTGCTCTGATCCTTGGTGTCGCTCTTTGGTTTTTTCCTACTAAGCAGCAGCTTCCATTTATGTCCTCTGGGAGTGCGACTAAGCAGCTGGACCTCAATGAGCCCATGATAGAGGGAGGTCTTCCATTGCAGATAGTCTTGAGTATAAGTAGCTTTCTTCAGATTCTTCTTTAGAGCCCCTTCTCTTTGAAATTACTAAATCTAAGCCACTAGCTAGCTAGCTAGCTGTACAAGTAGCTGCAGTTAGTTGTTGACTTATGTTTCTTGAACATCCCTTTGTGGATAATGGAAATAGGAGTGGGGATGCTGCAGATACAAGGAAAACTCAAAAGTCCTGCTGTTATATGTAATATAATATGTGAGCTGTTATATGTAAATGAGCTTTTGGGATGGTGGCCATAGTGTAGTGTACCCTGTTAATACGGCAATAATTAGAGTCGAGACCTTTGGTATTTGGCTGTTACAATGTCATTTATTAGCTTGAAAGGAACGCCAGTGTGCAGGTGCCAAGCTGCATGTTGCCTTCTTATTTGTCTTTTTCAGTCCTTGCCAGGTCTTAGCCCTTGTTGCTCTTCTGACTTGTTGATTCCCTCTGTTCTTCGCCGCCTCTCGCATCTTTGGGTTACCATGGAGCTATCATGAAATAACATCTTATGTTGCTGTAACTATGCAATTAGCTGGTGTCATGACTGTATATAATACTTAAAACACAAAGCGGTAACTGCATGGGGGAGGTGGAGAGAGCTATGAAATTCAATTTCAGTAATTTTTTTTCCTCATAAAGCAAGCAGCACGTACTTGGATTTGGCACAGCATGAGCTTAGCCTCAGCTGCTGAGCTAAAGCTGCCAGAGAACAAATTGCACTTGGTTCCAAGGTGCTTGAATTGTTTTGTCCAAATTCCAAAATTTTGTGCTGGAATAATGGCTCCACACTTGGAAAGTCTGTTACTGGAATTCTGAGCCAAAGAATTTCATAGCGGCAGTAGCGATGTGAAGTGCATCATATGCTACATTGCAATATGCTAGACAGGTCACATTAATATCCCTTGCTGTGCCTGATGCCCAACAGAACTGTCTTTCCTCCAAGCCCTGTGCTATAGAATATGGTTTCAAGTAAACACAAGCAATCATCCTGATTCAAGGTCAGGGGTGTGTGGGTGTGGGCGTGTTAGATTAGATGTGTCTTCTGAAACCTCAATATTTACATTGTCTTGAAACATCATTTCCCATCTTACTGCAACAGGCACCTCCTTTTTCACAGTCATGTCCTTATTCTTTCACGTGTTACGTGTAGGTTGGCAAAAGACACATAATCAACAAACTGTTCTTTGATGTTGCCCTGGAGGAACAGACAGGACTGGATGCAGAAAGTCTACAGGTATGTATGTGCAACAGCTTGCTCCCATCATCTAGGTTAAAAAAAAAATCTCCCCTGTAAATATTTGCTGTCATTGGCTAGACATAGGATCAAAGGTGAATCTGCTTCTGCACTTGTTTCTGCTTCTGGAGGCCCACCTCAGTTAGACTCTACATGACCTCAGATCTTTGGGTTTAAAAATGCTTTCATTTTAAGAGCAAGTTGACATGAAAGGAATTATATCAATTTCTTCCAATTTTCTGCCATTCAGACTCCTTTCAAAGAGCATGGCCTTCTTAATTATGTTTGTTTTTGTTAGCCTCTTCCTATTATCCTCGGATATTGTGCAGATCAGGAGTAACACAGCTATGTTAAAGCCTGGAGGCTGAATGGAATGTTGTTCTAGTTGCCTGTAGGAACGAGCGAAGAGAGGATAGTTTGCAATCTTTGCAGTGCTCATTGGGTGGAAGCTGTTAAAAGAATACGGTCTGTTTATAGTCTTCATCTGACAACTCGGCACATAGTTACATTTTTACTGTTCCTCAGTGTTATCAGTTAGCTTGCTCTGTGAGATCTTTTGATCCACAACAAGAGAAAGAGACATTTAAAAAATAATACAAAAATTAGATTGTGCAGTGTGTATGGGTGTAGGATGTTGCAAGACTTGGAAAAACATATATAATCTTATGATATATAATCTTATGATACATACTATAATCTTATGATACATACTATGTTACGAATAAATATTTAAGACAAGCTTCATCTGGGAAGGTACATTAATTATAGTGCAATCCTATATGTGTTTACTTTGAAGTAAACCCAATTAAGTTAGAACCAATGGAACCTACCCTAAGGTGAATGTCTGTGGGATTGCAGCCTTAATGTGTTTGAGATCACTACCGTGCTGGCAATGAGAAATCCTGAATGCAAAATCATGGCGCTAAAGCGCTGTGTACTCTCAACAATAATTTATCCTTGGCAAAATGCTATTTCCTCTGTATCTTAGTCATTTAAAAAGTCTCCATTGACCTTGATATAATAGGACTCTTCTACCCTCTTGTGTTTAAAGTTAGCATGTGCTATGGTTGTCATAATTAGAATTTCCATGACAACAAGTTTTGTGTCTGTGTGCCTAATTCCCTGATATAGGTAACAGTTCCATCAGAAATAAAGCTGTCATATTCACAGAAAAGCAACCTGATAAATGTGCTCAATAAACAAGGTAGTTGTATAGATTCAAAAATAACTTGATGCACATAAAAGCTCTCTTTATGTTTACTAGGATTTCTTTAAGCATATTATTCAGTAGGTGCACTATTCAACAAAGGAAAGTTATTACAGATAAGGATGACTGAGAATTAAATGTGTTCCTGTCATAGCAACAACATATCTTGAGTACCTTAAGTAACAGTTCAGCCAATTGGCAAAGTGAATACTGAAACACTTCTAAAAGAAAATGGCTTATGCTAGCACACCTAGAGAGCCATAGAAAGCATTAGTTCACTTGAATGAAGCAGCAGTGGTTTGCCAGGTGTTACTCTTGAGCTGCAAAATACTGAAAACCACATTTTTTTCAGAGTAGGATGGCATGGCAGTAAAGAGAAACACCATCTCTTGGTTTGCTTCCTGTTATAACAAGAACATTCTTGCCTATAAGTTGGCAGCTGCTAATAGTTATTAGCATATATAGCACTAATGTTAGTTTTATATTGTGGATGCTACAAGTCCATGGAATTGAGGAGGGCTCAATTATCTTGCTCCAGTATTTAGAGGGGTAGATGTGTTGGTCTGTTGCAGCAATTGGTCTGTTGTGACACCTTAGACTGACAAATTTAGTACGGTATAAGTTTTTTGTGGGCTAAAGTCCACTTATTTGCGACCCTTTAAGGTGCCCCAAGTCTCTCATTGCCCCCCCCTAACTTGTCACTGGCATAAATTTTTTAACCATTAATGTATGTGCAAATAGCCCATGCGTTGCCCAGTTTCCCTTAAATAAAAATGATCCACATTCTCAATTAGTTATGGGCTGAGGTACCACCATAAAAGGCTCCTTCTACCTTCACTGCTTCCTTTCTCTGCTTCCAAACTTAGCATTTGCACCAGGTTTCTTCATAATTCCACATAGCTGATTTCCTTTCCCTGATATGCTTCCCGAACGTGAAATGAACCCTGGGCTGCCTCTTTCGTTGCACTTTCTGGATCCCAGTTGACTTGGTAGAGACCTCATTCCCTTTCTTCTGTCACATCAAACTTGGCAACACTTTCGCCTACATGTTTTATTATAGGATCAGCTCTTCCTCTTGTCCCATTTTGATATAAAGGGACCATTAGGTCCAGTCGTAGCCAACTCTGGGGTTGCGGCGCTCATCTCGCTTTATTGGCCGAGGGAGCCAGCGTACAGCTTCCGGGTCATGTGGCCAGCATGACTAAGCCGCTTCTGGCGAACCAGAGCAGCGCACAGCAACGCCGTTTACCTTCCTGCTGGAGCGGTACCTATTTATCTACTTGCACTTCGTGCTTTCGAACTGCTAGGTTGGCAGGAGCAGGGACCGAGCAACAGGAGCTCACCCCATCGCGGGGATTCGAACCGCCGACCTTCTGATCGGAAAGCCCTAGGCTCTGTGGTTTAACACACGGCACCACCTGCATCCCTCCCATTTTAATATAGGTACATACAAATGGAGGGCAGGCATAAGCCCTTTTCATCTCTGCCCTAAGCTTCCCTTATCAACCTCCAGGCAGTCTACTGAGCTGCATCATTGAGATTCCTATAAAACACATCTCAGCTTTACTTCAGTGGAAGAGAAAGGAAGCCTTAGTGTACATATTGCTGGTATTGTTATCAAATAAGGGAAGAGCGATACTTTGGCTTCTACCCTGCCCATACAAGCTGTGTGTGTACAATCATATTTCACTCTGTATTATGTTGTCAGCTTGTGTTTTCTATTGAATCAGTGCCTTCTGATTTATTTATTTAGTTTCCTAACCGTTTTATTTCAACAACATATTTGCCATGAGATTCTAAAAATCCATACAATATACTGCAGTGCACCATGAATGACATGCTTGGTGACCTTATTTAATTAATTACTTTATTAAATTAATATAGACATGATGTCTTTGCATGAATAGTTTCAGTAACATGCTGTGTTTGGTGGGGGGTGCGGGTGCTGTCATACTACATTTCACTCAATGCCCAGCTTATTGTCTGCTATGTCCTGCAGGCCTAATTCAGCCTTTATGCTTTCTAGGGTTTGCAGACTCTCATCAGATTCCACCACCCCCCCACCTGATATATCAGCTTTTCCTTTTTCTTTTTAAAGTAGAAATATGAGCATGAAGTAGATCCTTGTTGGCATCATTAAGTACTGTAAATTCTGGCTATATGCCATGTATTTTCTTTTTTCAGTATTAAATACTGCCAGCTGTTACAAACCTCCTTTGGGTGTTTATTTGGCACCTCCTCAACCTACTTGGTGCCAGCCAGTTCATTGCTGCCCTTTCATCCAGCTGCTGTTCTGTGTCGCTATCAATTTCCAAGCTCATTTGAATGAGCATTAAACAAGGCTTTGGTTTGACTCATTGTGCCTCTATCCAGATGCATTCATAAATTGCTTGTTGGACTCTGTCCAAACACTAGTTTTGTAACACTATTGCACTCCAGCTAATTATCCATTGATTACAAATATTAGTTAAAAATATTTGGGACTCCAATTCTTTCTGGCAGGATCTGTGCTTGGCTGGCTTGTTAAGTTAAAATAGTGTTGAAATACTTCTTTGTTGTTGTTTTTCCCATTTGAGATTTCTAAAGCTGTTTGACAAAAGCAAAATGACAGTGTGAGAAATAAGACAATCGCTCTTGATGTTTTTTTCAGTTCTGAGCTCCAGCCCTCTGCCCACTTCTAAAATAATCCTAGGATATAGGTTATTAATAAAGCTTCGACAGTTGTGACTATTTTCTGTATAACTTGGTCCATGTGAGTGTGAATAGTGTTTGGGTAGATATCCTAAGATCACTCTGACACACCTTTTAAAGCTCTGATGAGGGCTTGTATGTTGTGCTGCCACCTAATTTTTTTTTATGTGTTATATTTCAGAATGAACTGGATAGGATGAAAGCCCAGTTAGCCATGAAAGGTGAGTTAAAAAATAGAAGAGGAAGAGGTTTGCCCTTTAGTAAAGTATTTATGTGTCTCAGTAAAGTACAGTGGTGCCTCGCAAGACGAAAAGAATCCGTTCCACGATTCTCTTCGTCTAGCGGTTTTTTCGTAAATGCCTCCTTGTTACGAAACTTGTACCTGCCTAATGTCAGTGGTTTTGTAGTGAAAAGTTGCAGAGGTGTTGCATATAATTGAGAAACCAAATAGAAGTAGGAAACGGAGGAGGGGAGAGGATTTTGTCAGCTATCTGAATGATGGTCCATGTGTCTGGTTGCTCATGTGATTCCATTTCCCCATTGCTTTAAAGAGCATTATAACTTTAATTTTAGAAATGCTTTATGGAGACAGTTAAGTGAAAGCCTTGGAGACTTTGTTGATGGCTTTTAAAGCATTGTCTGTAGGCAGCTGTGAGTCATAGGCAGTGAAGGGAAAATGTCACTCAAAATGAATGACAGAAATTCCAAAACATGAGAATGCAGTAAAATGAAGAGATTTTAAATGAGCAACCAGGGAGGGTTCTTCTGTTTCTAACGAGCTGTCTTTTCCCATTGGACTGTTTGCCTTCCTCTACATTTACAAATTAAGGAGCCCAAAATAAGCTACACCTCTCCCTGAGATGAACAACTTCCCTCATAGCTTGCATACTGAGACAGGAGCAACTGCTATATTGAACATGAGGGTGGCTTGTAGCACTGTACCTTGCTTGGTTAAGAAACACATTGAAGCTTTGACACACTTTAGGTGCTCTTTGGAGGGGAATAAAAGGCAATTATCTGCCTAATCAGTTTTGCAGGCCTGCCATATCTCTGATATAAATGTGTCTTTTATGAAGTCTTGATGGTCCTGTAAATTTTGTAGATGCACAAACTGGGACAATGTGTTTTGTTCCAGGAATTAAACGAAGTACGGTACATTTAAATTTCTTGCTCAGGGCGCAAAGTGTGGTGAAAGTAAATAAGTTAGAATAGGAATGTAACAATACAGTAACATAATTGTTCTGTGTGTCATCGTTGTCTCACTATTCACAGCAACAGCTGAAATCTTACCTAAGCATGTACCCAGCACACAAGGGTTCACACAAAAAGCAGAATACAGAGCCTTTCAAAGTCAGACATCAAAATTTCATGGTTTTGTAAATGTTATGTTTATGAATAATGCTGACTCCCTGCACAGTACTTAATTGTACCAGAGCTTGTTTTGATGCTTGGGAGGGTGGGAGCTGATGGCTACCATATTGGCATTGCCAACTGAACAGGTTCTGAAGAGAGCATGCTGTTACTCTTGTTCTAAAGAAACCTTGAAGCTTAGTAGAGCTTGTAACAAGGATTATTTGAAGTGGCACATGGTTCTTGCAGAACAGATTCAGTAATGGCCATCCAATAGTTCCAAGCAATTTCTAGACCAAGGGTGGCTAAATTGGATCCCTCCAGAAGTTGCTGGACTACAGCTCCTGTCATTCATGATCATTGGCCATGGTGGCTGGAGCTGATAATAGTTGGAGCCCTAACAGCAACTGGAGGGCCACAGGTTAGCCACCCCTGTTTTATGCCTTTGAAAGTCCCCCTTGCTTTGCTTGTTGTTCATCACGTTCCTGCCCCAAGTCCAGAGACCTACAGAACTTGGGGAGATTTGTTTGAAGCACTGTAATTGTGTTTTTTTGTTTCAGAGAAGGAAAAACGGGATATCCAAAATATTGTGAATTCACTAAGGGAGACCCTGGATTTGCGTAATGCCACCATTGAATCACTCCAGAAATCTGTGACTCAGATGACAATGTTGTGTGCTACTCTCAAGGTATGTTCAAAATGGTCTGGGTCAGTACTGTAATATGATAAGATTCTCTTCTGGTTACCATATATCTGAAGGTAAAAAGAAGAAGTGTGAGATTGTGTGTTTGCGTATAAGATGCCATCGTACTGTAAAATCATTTAACCTTCCTGATTTCAACCATACACAGTTGATGGTGAGCTGATTGGAACTGTGGGACTTAAATCCAAGTAAGGTGAAGTGCTTACAACCTCCTTTTATGCCAGGTTTTCCCAGTGCAGAAAGAGTTTTTAAGATCTCTGCCTTGGTTGGGGGGGCCAATGCGTGCTCAGTGCATTAGCTTGCATGGAGGCAATTTGAGTATACGTGCTTCCATGTATACATTGAACCCTTGAAAATGAGCTGCCACATAGGATGTGATTGTACTGTATCTTAAATACATCTCATGGTATGACTTGAAAGTTTTAATGTACAACATCCAGCATCCTAAAGTAAAAAGTCCTTTTAGACTTAGCAGGGGAGACAAAAAATGAAGCAAGTATAAACCAGGCAGGGGAGACTTCCATCGTGGAGTACCGGATGATTCTAAATCTAAGGTTTTGGCATTTGCTTTATCTTAAAAAAGCCCAAATGCAGGATGTAATACTTTCTTGATTTTGCTGGTTTGGTGTTCGCTCAGGGGTGGGGAAAACAGGCTGCTTGGCAGGTGAGGCTGGCTTGGCCGAATCACCTGATGTCATGTATGATGTTAGGTGTGATCAAGTAACTAGACAGCTGGGCCATAAGGACTTCTGAAATGCTTTAGAAACTCTGGGCACAAGTCCCAACAATTGGGATTTATGGTGCTTCAGAAGCACTATAAATCAGAAGCCCCACATGCAGTGCTTCTGAAGTGCCAACAGTCAACAGATCATTGGGACTTGAAAGCACAGCACTGTACTCCTTACAAGCCTCTTGCATAGAGCCCATTGTCAGGGCATCAAAGTGTTTCATAGCCTGACGTCAAACGGGCCTAGAGGCGGAAGTGGATCAGAAACTGCCCTTCCGGCCAAATGCATTTCCCTACCCTGTGCTAAACTGTCCCTATAAAAAAGTGACATTAGCATGTAAAAGTAGCTGTAGTGAGTCTGGTCTGTTTTGAGAATGAATATCTCCTCCTGCATTGCTTAGGGATACGACCAAGTGGGATCTGGGAGGGTCCACCTCTGTGTGTGTGGATAAATGATAGGATATAGATGTGATAAAGAACCTTATAGTTATTCACTCTTTTCTCTTTCTTTTTTATATCTTGGTTTTTTATTCTTGTTCTGTAGACTAGGCTGATTTTAATGGTATTTTATGCCGAAAATTTTCATTATATTTTTTAAAGGAATCCGACCTTAGCATCTGCTGAAGACAAATGTTTGTTGGTTTGGTTTTAGACTACTAGCCACATCCTCTTCCATCCCATCCAAAAATAATGCCTAAGTAAATTGATTTTTACCATAATTCCTGATATGATGTCCTCATAAGTGATAGGTCCATGGGTCAAATATTATGCCTTGAGAAAGGAGACTATAATATTTTCTCAAATATTATGCCATGAGAAAAGAGGCTAAGCTGAAAACACAGTTTGGCTGTGTGATAGTGGAAGACATTTTAAGTGAGAACTTCCATGTCAAGATGCCTTTCTGGAAATGATGTGAGTTAGATGGGTTATAACGACTTGTTTCTGCCTTTTAGATCTCTGTTGATATGAATGCAGTTTTATGAGTTGGCAAGCGGAAAGGGGTTGTTTCTCTTGGTACTCAACAGATGTCGCATTTTCGGCTGCACTTTTAACGTGACATGATCAGCAGGAAGCTGAGATACACAAATCATTCATGCTATCTTTTCATTGCTCTTCCATATTCTGACCTCTCCCAGAACAGTTGATGTTTCAGTGAAGTGTACTTTATTCGGTGCTTTTTCTAATCATGCAGACCCTGCAGCTTCTCTAAGACACTGGGGCTAAGCCTATTAATTATGTAATCTGAGGCAGCCGCACCTCACCCCAGATTTGGAGACAGCTTTCAAACTTTGTATGCCTTTTCTGTCTAGAGCTTAGAATTTCTTCCCAATTCTGAAAAACAGAATTGCAACTGAAGCTGTCTCCAAGCATGCTATCAATGTGCGGCAAGTGCCAAACGGGCGAGCTTTTCTTTTCTTCCTTGGCTGTGCTGGAGAAAGCCTCTCTAGCAACAGCAGAAGCTAAATCCACTGTGCCCTTCCTGTTCTGGCCATTAAATGCATTAGCATTACCAGCTAGATGCTGCTGAGGAGTTAAAAAGCTAAAATGGAAGTGTTGGGAAGAGTTGTAAAAACTGGGAATTAATGAAGACTGAGTGAGCTCTCATCAGCCAGCCAGCATTTTAGGCATTCATTACTGTAAGTACATGAGGTAGTGAAGTAGTATGTTGACAAATACATCTAGAATATTTCACCTTCTGTATGGAGTAAAGCTTAATATCATCTTGTATAGATATCCTAGTCTTTGACCAGTCTTTTCTCTGAAGTATGATCAAACAGCATTGCTTCTTCCCTAGCTTTCAGTTCAGAGGGAAAGTAGGCAGGGTCCTTTGAAGTTTGTGCCAAGCTGACCAACCCAATCAAAGCCTGGAAATCACAAGTGTATTGAAGGGGGTTTATTTTCTTTAAATCTGCTGAGGAAGCTCCCTAAACACACACTGCATTGATCCTGTGCAGGTCACTCTATATTCAAGGAAGCTGTGCATTTTAATATAAGTATAGAAGCTGTTACAATATGATGGTTAAAGTGGGGTAGACTTTCAGTGGTGGTCTCATGAGAGCAGAGTAAAATGAAAGGAATTTGTGAGATATTTTCGTGCTCACAAAAGGGAAATCATGATATTGCACAAGTTTGTTTCTACCATGTTACACTTAAATTAGATCCCATGCATGATACAGTTATCTACAGATCATGAACAAGTTGCCATGAAGCACATTTAAAAAAAATTGTATTGCAAGAGTGGAAACAAGTATTTAAGGGGGAATGTTTTTTCCCTGGAATTAAGTACTTCTCTCATTTGTAAGCAATGACCTGAATCTGTAAATATTATTATTAGATAAGTTATGATCCATGGATATGCCAGACACCTGAAATGTAGACTGTGAGCTATTGAAGTAGCAAGAGCTTTGGAAATGGCTTGATGTTAAGTCCAAATTTTGCTTCCATGGGGATTCCTCTTAAACAAAAATAGTGCTTTTTTCTCAGAAACAAATGAAGTATCTGGAGCAACAGCAAGATGATGCGAAGAGTGCAAAAGAGGAGGCCCGAAGGCTGAGAAACAGACTGAAAACATTGGAGGGGTGAGAAAACAAGCTTTGGCTCTATACATACATCTTCTGGTTCTGTTAGCAGACTGCTCAGCAACCTCACATTTCTAGAAGACATCATTGGACCAGATGACCTTTGAGGCCTCTTCCAACTCTGAGTCTGTAACTTTGCAGTAGAAACACTTATTGTATTTACTCCTGTAATGCACACCTGTTTTGCCAAATATGTTGCAAAAATTAGGCTGTGCATTAGATTCGAGGGCGCATTACATTCGAGAAAATACAGTTCTTAGGATTTCAGGGCACACTAGCATGCAGTGTCTTAGGTCCCCCGTGACCCAGCCTTCCTCTTGAATTTAATCTTTCAGGGAAGGGCAAAAGATTTAAAGTGATTTGTCAGGGGATACTCTCCCTTCCTTTTTGGCTTAAGGTGGGGAGGGGAGTGAAGTAAGCAGCAGCAGTAAGGAGGATCTGGCAGCCTGCGTGTGTGTAGAGCCTTGGCCACTCTGTTTCCTGGCCTTCTGCTCCCTGAACCCAGTGGCAGTCCTTACTCACTGCACTACTTTGCTCTGTTCCTCCTTCTCAACTCCTTCATCTCTCCCTCTTACTCTTTCTCGCTCTCCAGCCCAGATCATGGCTGCTCTCCTTCTTCCTTCCTCTTTTTCTTTCCTTCTTCCTTCCTTCCTTCCTTCCTTCCTTCCTTCCTTCCTTCCTTCCTTCCGCCTGTATCCGCCTCTCCTTTCCATTCCGGATACCCTTGAGGGTCAAAGGTTCTGCTCTGCCTTGCACCAGCTAATCAGAGAGAAGGGAAGAGGGATCAGATGGAAGAAGGAATGTAATGTGCACCTTTCTTTGCCAAATTACATCACAAAGATTAGATTCAATGGCCCATTACATTCGAGTAAATACGGTAAGTGTTTCCAACATGAGCCTTGCCCCTTTATCATGTGCTTGTCTGATAATAATTGATGCTCAACTTTCTTACAAATGGTCATGTTTCTGAGTTTGTTTGCTAGATGAAATTTAATACTGGTAACTCCTGATTTTGTTATTTATAATATTTACATACCACCTAATATGTGAAATCACCAAGTGGTTTACATAAAATACAGTAAGATCATTTGGGGGTGGGTGGGAATGCAGCAGTATAATTCCCATTCAACTGAAGCACACTAGTGTTCATATGAATCCAGCTATGTTGGGGGGAAATCATTGCTAGTGTGAAATACAGGATGTGTCTCTTCCAGGATTAACTCTTTCTGTGTTTTTATAACATGGACAAGCTGCCACTGAACAAAAAGCAACAACCCACCTGTAATCTACCTTCCTTCGTACCAGGATTGAGACACTGCTGCAAAGTCAACGTCCCGAGGTAGAAAGGATGATCCGTGAAATGGGAACAGGTCAGGCCGCAGTGGAACAGCTTGCCATCTATTGTGTATCACTGAAAAAGTAGGTGTATTAAATGCAGTAGCTTATTGACTTGGATTGGGTTTGTGTGGTACCCCCTAAAGGAATCGGTGGAAAAGTTAATCACAATAGGTGCTCTGGCAGAACGCTAGTTGCCGTGCTAAGCCTTGGTGAATATAATTGAGGTGGCATAGATGGAAGATTTCAACACTGCAAGTATGCTATTGTTGCATTAGTGACACATCCATTGCTATGGAAACCACCTTCAGAGCTTTGCCAGAGTGCTCAGGAGGTGATTGTTTGATGAGAATGGAGGGGATGAATTATTGTCATGATTCTGAGTAAGGCAGCATGGCCCCTGAATATCTCCCTGGTGCTGAGCAGAGTGCTTTACACTGCTGTGACATTAAGTATGCTGTAGTCGCCAGTCCCTACTGTGTGCACTAGAGGCCTTTTTATTTATACCGTTTATAATTCACAGCTTGTGCAGGCAATGTCAGATAGCAAATGGGTAATCACAACTTTTAATAATGAGCTACCAGCATGAAGTGTACCTGCATTGTAATCAGTAACTTCAGCACTGTTTTATAATAGTATTAAATTGCTTTTAGAACCTTGAACTTAAAAATAAAAATCGAATTGCTGCATCTCATTTCATTAATGAGAATGTAAAATACTGCACACTCAAGATTGTTTAAACATCCTATGCATTTTGACATGGAATATTCTCTTCTGCCATTCTGCTGCTTGTCCCGGCCCAAACCAAGTAGTGCTGTTCCCCTGAAAGCATGTTTTCTCGCCTACGCTGTAGTGCATCAGTGTTTTAACACTGTTCAAGTCAGTGTTGGCTTGTTCTGTGCTGTCTTCTCCCTGGAAGTTCTTGTATATATAACAGAAACTTCTGCAGGCACTTAAGCTGTGAAACGAAAATCTTCAGTCTAAATTTGGTTACTGGCTTTATCTAAGAGCTGTTTGCTTGAAAGCATGTTCAACAGATGGACTAATTTGGGCCCTCTCCAGGGAATATGAAAATCTGAAGGAGTCTCAGAAAGCATCAAACGATACAAAAGAGAAGCTGAGAAAGGAGCTGTTTTCTGCTAATCACAAGGTAAAAGATGTGTTGATGCTCCTGCAGACACATTACAGAGGTATTTATGTGCAGCTCTTCATCAGTACCGCTACCGAAATAAAGCAAAATACGTTTTAATTAGGTATGTATTTGTTTAACACAATTCTTGTCCAAGCACTTACATTGACCATGTTGGCAGCTATCTTAAGCTGAGAAGTTCAGCTGTAGGTTCCCTAAGATTCCTCAATATGTCTGCATAACATTTATTAGTCTGCCTCAGTATTCTTTCTGCTTCTGCATAACAAGAATTGAAAAAAACTTCTAATAAAGCATTGTGTTATACATATATAACTGCACGAGGACAGTTTTAAAGTCAAAATGCACAACTGTCTCTTGCAAATCCCTCTGGATTAATATCAGGAAGGGTCTTAATTTGTACTGTAAACACAGGTGTAGGAAGGAAGGGTGGGAGAGGGTTTCTCTCTTGAGAATATACTGGGAATGGCAAGAGTTTATTGTACCTTTATTATAAATGCCTACTTACAAGCACGCTGAATTACTTTGAGCAAACTAGTACAGTGGTACCTCGGGTTAAGTATTTAATTCGTTCCGGAGGTCCGTTCTTAACCTGAAGCACCACTTTAGCTAATGAGGCCTCCTGCTGCTGCCGCGCCACCGGAGCACAATTTCTGCTCTCATCCTGAAGCAAAGTTCTTAACCCGAGGCACTATTTCTGGGTTAGCAGAGTCTGTAACCTGAAGCGTCTGTAACCTGAAGCGTATGTAACCCAAGGTACCACTGTACCGCTGCCCTCAGCAGCTTCTCATTGACACCTGAAGAGATGAGCCACATTGGAGCTCCCTCTGCAGGAGCCTTGAAAGAATAAGAATCTGTTTCCATTTAGGACATCTTTATATACAATACACTAAATTATTTTATCCTGAAGTCCAAGAACGTGCATTTGTAAAACATAAACCACTGTAGTTTTTTTGAGCACTTAGAAGCTTGATGTACTGCTGTATCCCATCATGTACTAGACTTCCAACATACAGTTTTAAATCTATAGTTACAGAAGACAGTTCTAGAGTTGGAGAAAACAACAGAAGAGGTGAAGAGCACCCAGGCTGATTTGAGAAATGCAGATAATGAGATAATGGTGAGAACCTTCTTTTAACCTGCTGATAATTATTGTGGCCTTACAGCCTTCGAAGTGTATAGTCCAAATGCTGTTCTAAATTCTACCCTGGTTAAAAATGGCTGGGAGGCATCCTCAACTTCAAGATGCCTGTGTCTTTGCAAGACGGGATGTAGAAATCTTGGCTTTTGGTAGGATTTCTGACATGTATTAATTGCTGCTCTTTCTTTCCACAGAGTTTGAAAAAGAAGATAAGAGTGATGCAAGATACCATTAAAGTGTCATCGTTAAGCAATGAAGCACTTGGCCGGCTTGTCTCTGAAAGGTTGGTTTAGAGAAATTCAGTGGATATTGATGTAGCAGAGTTACTGTACCAAAGATTTTGTCCAATATAAGCATTGCATACCTTCCTGAGCTGTCCAAAAGTACATCATAAGATGCCTTACATATAGTCAGGCTTATTTGTCCAACTAGCCCAGTACTGCCTACTGTGACTGAAAGTGGTTCTCTAGGGTCTTTCCCACCACCTGCTACCTGACCCTTTTCATTAGGGTTCAGTATTTTGTCCTTTACTACATCACCATCCATACCAGCTCAGTATAACACTAGTGCAAGTGTTTCTTCTGCCACTATTATTTCAAACTTTTCACAAGGGCCAACACTGATGCCGAAATCCAGCATCGCCTGAGCTCTGCGAGTGCAGCTTTCTCCCGATTGAAGAGTGCAGAGAGTGTGAGGACCGGGACATTTGCAGGGAAGCCAAAATGCTTGTTTACAAAGCTATTGTACTACCAACCTTACTATATGCTTGTGAAACATGGACCACTTATAAATGTCATCTCCAACTCCTCGAAAGATTTCATCAACGGTGTCTCCGAAAATTTTTACACATCACTTGGGAAGACAGGCGAACTAATATCAGTGTACTGGAAAAAGCAAAGATCACCAGTGTTGAAGCAATGATTCTTCAACATCAACTTTGTTGGACTGGTCATGTTGTGCGGATGCCTGATGATCGTCTTCCAAAGCAACTACTCTATTCCAGACTTAAAAATGGAAAGCGTAATGCTGGTGGTCAACAATAGAGGTTTAAAGACTGTCTCAATGCAAATCTTTAAAAATGTTGTATAAACACTGACAACTGAGAAACACTGGCCTGCGAGTGCTCCAGTTGGAGAACAGCCTTTACCAAGGGTGTCATGGGTTTTGAAGACACTCAAACTCAGGACGCAAGGGAGAAACGTGCTAAGAGGAAGGCATGCTTGGCAAATCCACACCGTGATCAACTCCCACCCAGAAACCAATGTCCCCACTATGGAAGGATGTGTGGAACCAGAATTGGCCTCCACAGTCACTTACGGACTCACTATTAAAACCGTGTTTATGGAAGACAATCTTACTCGGCTACAAGTGATCGCCAAAGAAGAAAGAAGAAGATTATATCAAACAGTAACCTAACCTTCCTATATAATTGCAGGGCTTCCTGTAACAGGCCAGTTTTACAGTACACTAACATGAATGGGATGTGAAGACCCCAGGCAGCCTGGCAGTCATTTTGGTAATTTTGAACACTTTGCACATGTTGCTAGAAAGCAGAAGGAAGTTCTCTTTCTGAATTTAGTTCTACTGTATCCGTATTATATACTGTCATTGCCTTCCGCCGTCAGGAATGAGTACCAATAGGAAGCTAGTATTTAGATGGTACAGCATGTGTGGGTTGGAAACTGAGACAGTTACCTGTCTGACAGTGTAATGTTGTGTTGTGATATTTGTACAATTTTGCCTTACAGCCCTGCTCCTCTAGAATTGTTAACCCCAAAGCTCCATCGACCAGCTCACAGTGATGAGATTGACCTGAACGATACTTTTGATGTACAGACACCAAAGAATGATACCTTTGATGTACAGACACCAAAGCATCCACCTCACAAGAGCATCTCTGCTCCTGCAAAAAAACTTAAACTGGATAAAAAGTTGTGAGTCACAGTTGCTTCCCTTTTTAATGGGTGTATGTGTGCTCTTGATATTCTGGTATTCTCACTTCTGCATGCACTGTAAGCAATTTTCCAGCCATCTTAATACTTTTAATTTGTATACTGCCTTTCTATATTACTATACAGAAGGCGGTTTACAAGCTGAAGAAATAGCAAATTATACAACAAAGATCACATTTTGTTCTCATCGCTTTTGATGGAAATATCTCATTTTAAAGCTTTTGTACACTGCAGAAGACTGTCACAACATATCTTACCTGTTGCGAGAGTAAAGTGAGACTTTGTCCCCAAAGTTGCCTATCTTGTTGTCCATTATCTTCCTCAAATATCTCATTAAAAAGTCTCAATAACTAGGTGCTGCTCTAACAGGGTAATTCCTAACCTGCATGCTTGCAATCTAAGACAGACAGAACCGTTTCAGGAAGAGGAAGGGGAGAGCACAAACCCAAGCTACATAATTGGTGTAATAAGGAAATTTTAGTTTGTAGATTTCTTAAATAAGCACCCCTCATTTGTGTTACTTCTAACAAGTGCTTTATCTCTGCTCCCGTTGAATCCTAGAGATAATGAAGAATGACTTTCCTACTTGTATAAAGACTTTGGGATAGGGGTGGGAACCTCAGGTGCAGGGGCCAAATGTGGCTCTCCAAGCCTCTCTGTCTGGCCCTCGGGACTCTCCTCAGCCACACAACCTCACCAGACCTGCTTCACATCCTCCTTGTGCAATTCTGCCTGGCTGGAATGTGCCCTTGAACTCTGATAATGCCTCTTGCTTTTGTCTGGATGGAAGATAAGAGAAGGATATATACAAACTAGTGTAGTGTACAAAGGTAATAATTACATTTGTTACTTTGCCCACTTTTGCCTCTGGCCCCACCCACCACTGGCATGGTGGCTCTTAGAAAGAATACGGCCGTCTGGCTGAAAAAGGTTCCCCATCCCTGGGTTAGGGCTTCAGCGAAATGATAACAATGGCAGCGAGGCAAAAGTAATGAAAGATCTACCACATTTGCCTGTTGATCAGACCAGAAGCTTTTATCTTAGTGGTCAGAACAGAGAGAAGGGAGGAGAAGAGAATATTATAGTTGTATTTTATTATTATTTTAATTGAGGCATAAGAAGCCTATACTTTTGTAGTATGTCTACTGCTAACAGCTGCTGGGAGTCATAGTCCATAGGGTACCAGGTTGGCAAAGCCTGTTTTAGGTGTTGGCTTCTGATCTGGGCCACATTGCGAAAATTCATGTATGAATTCAAACTGGTGCCTCCAACTCTAAAGGGATATATGAGGAATTTACTACTTTGTGGTGTGTAATCTAAATTGTGTGTGGGTTTGTTTGTTTTTTCCAGTGCACCTGTGACAAGTTTATCAAGAGTTCTGAAAGAAACAGTGGAGGTATTGTAACGGATAACCTGAGTAGCAACTATAACCTCTTCAATCCACTATCTTTAGAGCTATTTTGAAAGCCATCTTTTCTCCAGACAGCCAAATTCTGCATGGATTTTAAAGTAATACATTTTTCTGTGTTACATAAAATAGTAAATATTACAGTTAACCCTGAGAGGTGTGTGAGAGTCAGCTTCCCACTGCTATATATTCTGAATTATCTGGGGCAGGGTGTCTGTACTGTTGTCATCTGTTGATCTATCAGCTGGCACCAGAGCCCAGTGACTTTCGAACTTCCATTCCTCTCTAAGAATGTTTTAAAAATCTGCTTTTGCAGAAACGGCCATTTCCTTTTGCACAATACTATAGATGGATTACATGGATTCTAGCAGTGTTGCTTGTGTTTGGTTGCAAATATGAGTATTTTAGTTTAACTCTCCTACTTCTTCAAATACGGTTCAGAGCTGCTCAGCTGACACAGATGATGAGCATCTGGAAGATCTTCTACCTGCTTTCATTAGAAACTCTGTTATGTCCAAGAGGCCGCCTGCAAGCAACATGCTTGTACCACAGAGGAACACAGGAATAGTGAGTACAAGTGGGATGTGCATCAGAGTTTTGCAGTGTGGAGTGTTCCTGCTTAATCTGCCAACCAGCAGCCAGCAAAACCCTGTTCCTGGACATGCCTTCTCATGTCTTCGTCTACAAATCTTACAAAATCAATATGCTCTGTGCTTTTTATTGCTACTGGACCTGCTCAGACACCTGATCATGCAGCATATACTTAGCATATTCTGATCACCAAATCCTCTGGTGTGTTATGTGCCCTTTTACCCACTACAATCCTTTTTCTATTTCATAACAACTTCCTCCATGGGAGTCATATGCTTTAGCGTTTTTAACTACTGGATTCTCTTCCTTGTAGGTGAGAACTGGGTATGATGGCTTAGGAGGCAGAACCAAATTCATTCAGCCTGTATCCTTTCCTGAGATCTGTCCTGCAGAAGCTATGCTGATATCCAGCAGCACTGAATCTATGGTGATCAATGACACAAAAGACTAAGAAGAAACAGTGGCATTTACTAAGCCATTAAGCAATGTTCCAGTTGGAACAGTGACGTTCTGGCTTAAATTCAAAGTGAGGAGAAGCCGAAATAATGGAATATATTTGGGGAATATATACCTCTAGAATCAATCAGAATATACATTGTATGAGTTCTTGGCTAGTGTTCTACATTTACAGTCATACCTTGGTTTTCGAACAGCCTAGTTCTCGAACATTTTGGCTTCTGGACAATCGAAACCCAGAAGTGATTGTTCCGGTTTTCGAATGTTCTTTAGGAAGCCAAACGTCCGACAGGGCTTCTGCAGCTTCCAATTGGCTGCAGGAGCTTCCTGCAGCCAGTCAGAAGCCGTGCTTTGGAAGTCAAATGCTTTGGCAGTCAAACGGACCTCCGGAACAGATTCCATTCAACTTCCAAGGTACGACGGTACTGGGAAAAGAAGTGACCCCAGGAAACCTGGATCAGGATCTTGTTCAAATCCCACTTGAAAATCTATCAGGCTGAGTTTACTTCTGCTGTAGAGATCAAATTAGGTAAATATATGCACTTTCGTTCCCTGAAAACTGGAAAACCTATATAAGTTGGTTCTTTTTTCCAGTTTTTGCAGGTGGTAAAGTATTTCAAGACACATTTTGCAGCAAATGCTACATTTTTCAGAGGATACCATGAGTGTTTCTAGATACCATTGGTGTTTCTAGCATATCTGTGTTCACATTCAACTTAACGTTCCTTTCCCTCCCCTTGTGCAGAGTTAAAAGGTCAGTAATCCAATATTTGTCATCAAGAGCCTGTTTCTTTGTAATGAGCTGTTGATAGTTATTGTTTTGAAGCTTATGTAGCAGTAAAACTACTAGGAGAGGGATCTGTCTGCTACCATCTCTTGGTCAGCCTTTGACTGGGCGATGGGAATAAAAAACGTTTGACTCCATGATCAGCTAAAACCTTTCTTCTCTCACTTGGGAGGTTGGGGAAAAAGAACCCTGAAGGAGGGACTCAGGGGGAGAGAAAATAATTTAGCCCCCAGATATAATGATTTATACATGTCAGATATGTACGGGAATGTAAAACCTTTCTTTTAAATATTTGGCCACTATTTTCCTTGACGTGTCTCATTTCAGAGTATATCAACAGAGATTCGCCCCCTGGCTTTGAGGTGCAAGAAAAGAAGTGTTTCTAAGCAACCAACAGCAGCCGCTTCTGGCATCAGTCAGACTAAACTAGACAACTTCCTTAAGTAACTATGGATTTCTCTAGCTTAGACATAGACAATCAGAGGCCAGGAATTATCTTCTACAGCCGACAGAACAGCACGGACCTCAGTGAGCCAGGACAACTCCACAGTGGCACAGCAGCTGCACTCCCCCTGGCTTTGTGTTCATCTGACTCTCACCCCCCACCCCCGCAGATTGAACATGGAGGAATGGCTTTGCTGTGCTACCAGACTTTAGGGGAGAAAAGGACTGAGTAGTTTCTGTTCCAGAATGCCTTCTCTCTCTGCTGTCTTGGAGTACTGTATTTTAATCCTGGTAAGCCATGGAAGCCTTGGCTCCTGTAACTTTGACAGTGGGGGATACTACATCTGAAGAGAATATGGCTTGAGAAGTGACTCCTCAGTAAAATGCTGCTATGTTAGCATCTGTGACATGGAAACCTTCATATAAGAAGAGAATTATTATTTGCAACTGTCAAGTTGCATTGGTGTCTTGAGTGATTGGATGGCATACACAAGAAAAGAATTTATGTAATTGATCTTCTAACATCAGGGAGCAAGGTCATGTCTTTGCCAGATATGTCTGCTAGATCTGTTTGCTCTTGATCCTCATCTTTGGTGGCAGTACTTAATGCTCAGTTAATGCTGAATTTCTCCATTCTTCTCACTGATTTGGGATATTCGCCCCCCCCTTTTTTTTTTAGGATGATACTTTTTTGGGAACTGTTTACATGTTTTTTGTCTCAAGGAATGTCCTGCTTCTGAAGGTGAACAGATTCTGTTGTTTTTATGTAATCATGCAAAATTGATAGCCTGTCCCTAAGCCTGCAGATATTCATGTTTCTTACTTGAACACCCAGTTCTTCAATCTCTTATATGCCTAAAGTGTTCAAACTAACTTCAAGCATTCTGCAGCTTCGCAAAAGCAAATGTTGTCTCACATATCTGGCATTCAGTTGTCACCTTTTTCTCCTTGAGTTAACAGTGTACTGTGTTTGAGAGATGAATATTTTTGGAGGGAACTTGCAATATTTAGATCTGTATTTTACTTTGGTTTTTGTCCTAGACATTTCTGCCCACCCCCAAACTGTTGGTGCCATTTGTCTCCGAATTTTTTGTTTCCTGCCTTCAAGGAGGGTTTCATAGAGCATATGGATATTGTTCTTCCAGAGTTAGACTTCTCATTTCCTGATGGAATAGCAAAATTCAACTATCGTTTGTAGTTACTGCTGAGTTTAGGCTTAAAGTGGGTTTGCCCCCAAAGTTTTAAGGATTCAATCCATAAAATGGGGATTAAAAATATTGCTTATCTGAAGCAAATGTCCACTTGTTTCCTTAAAGAGATTCAGGCAGAAGGGACCTTCTGAGTTGGCGTTACCCTGGTGTTTTGAGTTGCAGGGAAATCTGGTAAAAAGCTTTTGCTGAATATCTCCACTTTAACTCCAAAGTTAAGTTGCAAGTTTACCCAAGACATAAATCAATCAATGAATGAACTTGTACTTAAAATTCATAATTGTATTTATTTTGAATAAATGTTGTATGTGCCCCATCTGTTAAAATGTTACACAGTATTAAGAATGATCACTCTGTTGCTGCAGTAAGAGGCTATAATGGCACAAGTTGCTAACTGTACATCTGGGAGGGAGGGTCACAGCCCCTCCAGGCGAGGATTCTAGATATGATAAAACCAGAACGTTTGGGCATAACATAAGGACAGCCTTGCTGAATCAGAACAAAAGCCTACCTAGTCTAGTGTTCTGCCCCACGTAAATCCTTCAAACAGGACATGAGGGCAAGCAACCTTTCCAGCTGTTCTTCCTCAGTGACTTATACTGATGCTCCTTGTTGATCCTGGAGGTAGAATATAGCCATTATTACTGATACCCATACTGGAATTATCTGCATTCTTTTTCTACTGACGTCACTGCTTAGTTTCCCACCTCCAACTCAGGATAGCCATGTATCTGATGAAGTGGGCTGTAGTCCAACTAAACCTTAAGCTATGATAATGCTTTATTTTTAAAGTGTCACAATACTCCTTTTTTTCTTTTTCCTATGTCCCTTGGAAGCAATTCCTACTTATCACAGGCCCACAAGTGAATTGCTGTTTGTTACATTGATACTGTTTATTTTATCCTGCCCTCCCTTAAAGGAGTTCAGGGCAGCATACATAGAAATGGTGCTGTGTCACTCTCAACATCCCATCCTGATGTATGTTGGGTTGAGTTACAGTGATTGGCTCAAGGACATCAAGTGATCTTCATGGCTGAACAGGGATTTTAAGCTGCTACTTCCCAGTTTTAAGTAAGCAGTGGAAATATCTATGCACCATGAAGCAGAAAGACAATTGATAAATAGACCTCAAGGACAGTGTGAGTATCTTGCAGAATGTCTTAAATTTTAGTTGATCCCATGTATTTTCCCTAAAGGGGAAGGGTGATCAGTAAAGCAGAAATCTGTGGCTTCAGACATTGTTGGTCTGATCTTAAGAATTCTGAGTTTCCATACCTGACCCACAAATTCTAAGTTTTCCTCCAGGTTGTCAATATTTTGTTGGAGCGATTCAATTATATAACAGCAAACTTTTTTAAAAAAAAATCAGGGGTCTTCCAGTAAGGAAAGTGACAGGAAAATGCACCAGAAAGTGAGGGATGATGACTGATGCATGAGAATCTGATTACATTGTGGATTATAAAGTAAGAGTCAATATTTATCATTTCCACACCTCCAAAAGCTTCCTGAAACATTCATGTTCTAGTTCTGTTTGCTTTGTTCAGAACTGTTTAAGGAAATTTGTAGCCACTTCCTCTTACTAATACAGTGGTATCTCGGGTTACATATGCTTCAGGTTACAGACTCCACTAACCCAGAAATAGTACCTCGGGTTAAGAACTTTGCTTCAGGATGAGAACAGAAATCGTGCTCCAGCAGCGCAGCGGCGGCAGGAGGCCCCATTAGCTAAAGTGGTGCTTCAGGTTAAGAACAGTTTCAGGTTAAGAATGGGCCTCCGAAACGAATTAAGTACTTAACCTGAGGTACCACTGTACAGGTCATGGGTGCTATAAAAAGATTGCTTTTATGAGAGGCCTTATCTCTGCCTTGTTGATAATGTAGATCTACCTCAATGAGGTCTCAGTCAGGCTTAAAACAATAGTTTTTGACAAAATCCATGTGCACATTGCTTCTATTCTGGACACTTCATCTTTTTCTTCAGCTACTGGGCAGTAAGGAGGTATTGTAGCATAAAGGTGAACTGAAATGAAACGATCATGAGTGAAATGGGATATTCAGAGAGATGGTGCTGTTTCTTAAGTCAACTACCAGAGGCATTTCCTACTGCAATTAAATTACTAAGACAAGGGCAGGCCCAGTTTTCACTTCCAGTAAGTTCTTACTATCTTTTTTCCAGACTTGCATGCTTTTCTCAGTATTGACTCATCTCTCCTAAGGGGAAACTGTCAACTCCCATTTGGCCTCGAAGCTTAAATTTGGCAATAACCAATTTTTACAGAGCTGAGAGAAATCATAGTTTGGGAGGAGGGAGCATTAACATTGTTTACTCAAGCATTTGCCTGTGGTATTTATTTACTGAATCTTTAAGGCTTTAGAGGTCAAGGAGGTGAATCTGCTCAATTCTCTGACTAAAACTGGATAAATTGCACAGGATGCACATCACCTTACTCTTAAATAGTTAAAAGTTAATATAGAGGGTTGTAAAAGGGCAGGCTGAAGCATTGCTTTACGTCACACTATCCTGAACTTGGTACTGCCAAATATTCAACATGACAGGCATCTGCAATAGAATTTCTGTTTCTAGGTATTATGCTTCATATATCCTATGAGGGAGCAAGGACAGCTGTCTCCTACCTCTTGGAACTACATTTCTGGCCTGGCTGAAAGAGGTATTATCAGAAAGTCAGAGGGACAAGTTCATAGTTTTCGGGTGACCTAATGCATCAGAGCAGTGCGAGGAACCTGACCGGTGCCCATGCTGATGGGATGGAGTCTAGCAACAGCTGGAGGCCATATGCTAAGCGAACCCACATCTAGAGAAATCTGTGCACCTTCGCCAGCCCATCTGCCCTGTGAAGAAGGAAAGCGAGGAAGGCAGGCAGAGACAACATCGGGGCCTGCTCCAGTTGCGTCGTCCCCCTCTTCTCCACCCTGGCCAAGAATGGATAAGACCTGTTGGAACAGGCCAAGGGTCCATCAATTTTAGCATCCAGTTTCTAAGATGAGTCAACCCAGATGTCTCCCAAGAAGTTCAAGAACAGGAAGACAAACCCTGATTCTTTACAAGAACCTCACTCACTTTCCATTTTGGGGCTAACAGAACACAGGCCACTGTTGTTAAATACATAAACTTTTCTAAAACAACAAATTCTGGACCAGGTTATTTATAACACTACATTATTCTGTATATAACTATATGATCAATTACATCATCTAGGTAAATTCTATTTGTGTGACCGCACTTTACAAAATGTCATAGGGCAGTGATCTGAAAACAGGTACTTTGCTTGAAAAGGGCAAATCTGATAATTTCCATTTTTGGGTAACAACATGGCCTGCTGTTGTTGCATACATAAAGAAACTTTTCTGCAACCTGGGGATTTCTGTCTGGGTTATTCCCAACAAAAAGGACTCTGGCTTTTGGGGTAAATCTAAGCATTTTTTTTAACTCATCATAAATCATTTCCCAATATTATTTTACCTTTTGACATGTCCACCACATATAAAAAAAAGGTTCCTCCCATTTCTTTACATTTCCAACACATCTTGTTCTGCTTTATGAATCTTAGCCAGCCTACTCAGAGTTAAATAATATCTATGAATCATTTTCAAATAGTTCTCTTTCAGAGAATAACACATTAAATTTCAAATCACTTTTCTAAAGTTTCTCCCAGAGGTTGCAATCTATATTGTGTCCTATTGCCCAGTGTGTCATTGGTGCTATAATTAGTTCATCTTTTGTTTCCCATTCTAATAAAAAATTATACATTTTAGACAGGAGTTTATCCTCCTTTTGTAAGTTCTTTTTCAAATTGTGAGCTTTGGTCCAAAACTCCCCCTTCTTTTGTCTACCTTAAACATATATTTGGTGTTATTGTAACCAATCCGTAACTTGGCCTCCTAAGTTCTCAATAGGTTTCAGTCCGCGTTCACCCCCTGTAAGGCACTCATTATCTGTCCTCTTAATTGTAATTGCTCCAATAACCATAAAAATGTTTTTCTTTCGAGAAGATTTTTATATTTTTCCCAGACTCTATACAAATTCTTCCCAAGAACGTGGTTCATAGAACTCATAAATTTTTGCTTTCCCATACTAAAGACATGCATGCCAGCTGAATTTTAAGTCATCCGTCACTTAAGCTTTTCAACTTGACCCCTTTTCAACTACCCCCTTCCTTTATTTCTGATGCAGGGCAGCAAGCATTTCTGGAGAAGACTCCCTTTTTGTTCTCCAGTCAATATACCAAATAGATATGAGCACGCCTGTTGGGAGCTCGCTTTGGTTGCCACAGGACGCCTCAATGTCCCGGTCGTCCCCAGGACCTCCTTCAGGGTGCTTGTTGCCTCTGTACTACTCCAAAAAAGCAGCAGCCGGGTCATTGCAATAGCGGTGCCAGCTTCCTCCTCCCCTTGCGATGGCAAACCAGAAGTCCACATCAAATTTCTTTTGATTCGTTTGCATACAGCCATCTTTCCCATAGGGCTTAGTGGTGCGTAGCGCCAGGGCGCCAGCCTCTCAGGGGCACCCCAGCAAGTGGGGGAGCTGCGCGGCTTTGCCAGTGGCCTCCCCTTTCTCTGCACGCCCGCCAGCTACGCCCCGCCAACCATAAGGCTGACAGGCGTGCAGCTTCCCTCCCAAGCCTCTGTGGGGATCGCTCTCCTCCCAAGGAGGCTTGGGAGGGAAGCTGTGCTCTCCTCTCGTGGAGACTAGGAAGGGGCTCAACTTCACTCCCGAGCCTCTGCGAGGATCACTCTCCTGCAGCGGCATGGGGGGTAGTTGTGTCCCCCCCCCCAATGGCTGGCAGTGCGCAACTACAGCTACCCCACCCCCACTATCTGTGGTAATTTGGGAGCGCTGGGCAGATATTTGCACCCCAGCACCGCATCTGCTAAAGATGGCCCTGTTTGCATATATTTTTGGACCTCTGATATAGAAATGCAGTAGCATTCACTGAATATCCTGCTAAATTATATGTCCATGTTTGACTTGAGCAGAGTCTTCACCATAGGAAGAAGTTTACTGTAAGGCTCTGGGGAACAGTCATGAGAATATGTTGAATTATGAAGCAATTAGCTTTCTTTTAATCATCCACTGGGGAGAACCAGGAAACATTAGTAAGCTCAAAAGGTGCATCACTGCAGCGTGGGGTGGGGGAGGTACTGCATGATCCATGGCCTTTTAAATGATGAGGTGCTGGTGCCATCCAGTGGTTTTTCTAGGAAGTAGTTTCTGTATATGGTATACAGCCAAATGAAACAATAAGAAACGTCTCCATGGGGCCAGTCCTGTAATACATTTAAGAAGAGCATCTATGGGAACTAAAGCCCCATTTGCACTATACACTTAAAGCAGTAGCATACCACAAAAAATCTTGAGAACTGTAGTTTGTTAAGGGTGCCGAGTTAGGAAGTGCCTGCTCCCCTCACAGGTCTAGTTTCCAGAGCAGTTTAACAGACCTTTCCCCCACAAGGAACAGAGTTAGATCAATAAATTTAAACTGATCAAACTACTGTGAGAGTTTCTTACAATGAATTTCAAGCTCTTTGTCTGAATTAATCAAACCATCACCCCCACTGTAGTTTTCAATTTAATGTAGCAAGTCTACCACTCAACCAATGCTGCCAATTTCAGTGGAGGTGTACAGTGGGTACCTTGGGTTAAGAACTTAATTCATTCTGGAGGTCTGTTCTTAACTTGAAACTGTGCTTAACCTGAGGTACCACTTTAGCTAATGGGGCCTCCCGCTGCCGCCATGCCGCTGGAGCACGATTTCTGTTCTCATCCTGAAGCAAAGTTCTTAACCCGAGGTACTATTTCTGGGTTAGCGGAGTCTGTAACCTGAAGCGTCTGTAACCTGAGGTACCACTGTATAGAGATGGAAGCAGGACATCTTTTAATATACTCCCTCCCCTATCAGTAGTTATTTTCATTATGAACCCCCTAATGAACCATTTTAAACTTTCTGTCACTACAGGGGTACCTCTGGATAAGAACGCTTCTGGTTGCACACACTTCTGGTTACGAGCTCTGTAGTAGTTGCTCCCGGTTGTGAACTTTGCCCTGGGACGTGAGCGGGAGGCACGCGCACAGTGGGAGGCGGCATCAGCAAAAGCACGCCTTAGGATAAGAAGGGTTTCAACTCCGTGGTTTTCCATGGAGCTGAGGGCAATGAAACAATCGTTGAGACGGCTAGAGCGCCGGTGGCGGATCACTCATTCCGAATCTGACCGGACACAGGTTAGAGCTCAACGTCGAGCCTACCAAGTGGCAATAGCGACGGCGAAGAAGAATTTCTTCACCGCCTCTATTGCATCTGCAGAAAACAGCAGCAGGAGACTTTTTCAGGTGGTTCACAATTTAGCGGAACCACCTGCAACATCGGGGCCCAGTACGGGCCACACGTTCTCCTGCAATGATTTTGCAAAGTTTTTTGCAGATAAAATCGCTCCGATTTGGGAAGAAGTAGACTCCACCGTGGGAGCAGGGCCGGGGCGGGAGAGTGCTAGAGTTCTGTCTAGTCAAGTTGAGTGGGATCAATTCCAATCTGTTACCTCCGAGGATGTGGACAGGCTGCTTGGACGAGTGAAACCAACCACCTGTCTCCTGGATCCTTGCCCATCCTGGCTTATAAAAGCTAGCCGGGAAGGACTGGGCGATGGGCTTCGTGGGGTGGTGAATGCTTCCCTCCGTGAGGGAGCCTTCCCAGACCCGCTGAAAGAGGCGGTTATTAAACCGCTTCTTAAAAAACCATCTTTAGATGCGGCCACGATGGCCAACTATCACCCAGTCTCAAATCTTCCATTCTTGGGCAAGGTGATTGAGCGAGCGGTTGCCGAACAACTCCAGGCACGCCTGGAAGAAGCGGACCATTTGGATCCCTTCCAGTCGGGATTCAGGCCTCATCATGGGACTGAAACTGCCTTGGTCGCACTGGTTGATGATCTCCGGCGGGCTAGGGACAAAGGTGAGAGCTGTTTCCTAGTTCTGCTGGATCTCTCAGCGGCATTTGATACCATCGACCATAACATCCTTCTGGACTGTCTTCAGGGGCTGGGAGCTGGAGGCACTGTTATACAGTGGTTCCGCTCCTTCCTCCTGGGCCGGGTTCAGAAAGTGGTGGTGGGGGATGAGTGTTCAGACCCCTGGGCCCTCACTTGTGGGGTGCCTCAGGGTTCGGTCCTCTCCCCCATGCTCTTCAACATCTACATGAAGCCGCTGGGAGAGATCATCAGGGGATTTGGGCTGGGTGTTCATCAGTATGCGGATGATACCCGGCTCTACCTCTCTTTTAAATCAGAACCAGTGAAGGCAGTGAAGGTCCTGTGTGAGTGCCTGGAGGCGGTTGGAGGTTGGATGGCGGCTAACAGATTGAGGTTGAATCCTGACAAGACAGAAGTACTGTTTTTGGGGGACAGGACGCGGGCAGGTGTGGAGGATTCCCTGGTCCTGAATGGGGTAACTGTGCCCCTGAAGGACCAGGTGTGCAGCCTGGGAGTCATTCTGGACTCACAGCTGTCCATGGAGGCACAGGTCAAATCTGTGTCCAGGGCAGCTGTTTACCAGTTCCATCTGGTACGTAGGCTGAGACCCTATCTGCCTGCAGACTGTCTCACCAGAGTGGTACATGCTCTGGTTATCTCCCGCTTGGACTACTGCAATGCACTCTACGTGGGGCTACCTTTGAAGGTGACTCGGAAACTACAACTAATCCAGAATGCGGCAGCTAGACTGGTGACTGGGGGCGGCCGCCGAGACCATATAACACCGGTCTTGAAGGACCTACATTGGCTCCCAGTACGTTTCCGAGCACAATTCAAAGTGTTGGTGCTGACCTTTAAAGCCCTAAACGGCCTCGGTCCAGTATACCTGAAGGAGCGTCTCCACCCCCATCATTCTGCCCGGATGCTGAGGTCCAGCTCCGAGGGCCTTCTGGCTGTTCCCTCATTGCGAGAAGCAAAGCTACAGGGAACCAGGCAGAGGGCCTTCTCGGTAGTGGCGCCCGCCCTGTGGAACGCCCTTCCAGCAGATGTCAAAGCGATAAACAACTACCTGACATTCAGAAGACATCTTAAGGCAGCCCTGTTCAGGGAAGTTTTTAACGTGTGATATTTTACTGTATTTGTGGTTTTTATGGAAGCCGCCCAGAGTGGCTGGGGAGGCCCAGCCAGATGGGCAGGGTATAAATAATAAATTATTATTATTATTATTATTAAGAACGGACCCCTGGAATGAATTAAGTTCGTAACCAGAGGTACCACTGTATATTTATTTCTTTGAGAATTGTTGCTCTGTATCCAAGACAGGAATACCAAATTGTTCCCCTGAGCAAGTTGCAGCAATTTCACTTTTACTCTCTTAAGTAAAATATATCCTGGCAATCGTTTTCAGCAGAGTTCAGGAACCATTGTCCCTCTTGAGGGCCACATTCCCTCCTGGGCAATGTGCCAGAAGGGGCAGAGGCAAAAGTGGGCAGAGTAACTAATAAGATTTTTTACCCTTTGTACAATAAGGCAGAAAGGGTAAACACACACTCACACATACCCTATCATCCATTCTCTATTTTCTGTCAGAAAACAGATTCTGCTTGAAATTAACAGCAAATAATTAGCTTACTAAAATTCACTCATAGTTTTGCTGGTTTCCCCAGCTGAAGAATATATACAAATGATTAATAAAATTAAAAGACATAAGACATAAGGGCCAAACATTAATTCATTTTTTGTTAACGCATTCCCTAATTTCCTATCACTTTCATATTATACTGTACACAAATTCTAACCAGCTTGATCTTCAATGTTGTGTGCGCAGTAGAGCTGAAGAGCATAAACAAACATGCACAGAGAACATTTTATAATAAATGGAATATACATTATAGCTGCAAGCCAAAGTTGATATTAACATTTATTGTTTGGTGTACAAAACTTGATTCCTGCTGTGTTTCTTTTCAAAGAAGATCATCAAAGGCTGTAAAAAGCCAGTGCTGCTTTTATTATAAACTCCCACCTGATAACTATAATTATTTCAAGCAAGCATTGCAGAGACACCTTGCTTGTGTAATAGCATATATTTTCTCTCAAATTATAGAAAAGGTGTTTCAATTGGGTGGCTGTTGAAAGAAATGTTAAAACTGTCTATATTTCAGTGGTGTAGAACCTGCTTTTCATGCAGAAGGTTCTGGATTCAGTCCCCACCATCTCCAGGTAGGTCTGGATAATCCCTGCCCCAAACCCTAAGGCAGGCATCCCCAAACTTGGCCCTCCAGCTGTTTTGGGACTACAACTCCCATTATCCCTAGCTAACAGGACCAGTGGTCAGGGGTGATGGGAATTGTAGTCCCAAAACAGCTGGAGGGCCGAGTTTGGGGATGCCTGCCCAAAGGAGCTGCTAGCAGCAGGTGAAGGTAAGGATTGGGGAACTATTTTGAGGCCAAGGACTGCATTCCTCTCATTCAACTTTCTGGGGGTAAACATGCAAAAGTGGACAGAGACACATAAGTGAATTTTACCTTTGTAAAGTAAGACACTTTACACATGCACACACCTCTCTCTTTCATCCAGGCAAGCTGGAGACATTATCAAAGTTCAGGGACACATTCCAGTCAAGGAAAAGGCATTCAAGGAGAGTGCCAAGTGGGGTTTGAGAGAGATGTAGTACAGGGAAGAGCCCACTTGGCCTGGGGCCCAAGTTGCTCATCCTGATTCCTGATACAGGCAATGGTCTGAATTTCTCTAAGACAGTTTCCTATGGCTTTGACAGTAAATAACTCTGGTGAACTCGCTTTATATTCCGCGGGAGAGGGGACAGGACAAGTTGCCAGGCGGAGAGAGGGGTCCAGGACTATGCTTTTTTGCAGTGTTTTGAAGATGGGCGAGGACAACAAAGCCAACATCCCTTTTGGCGGGCAACCATTCTGCTGTTATCTTTTAGGGAAGTTTGATGTTTTATCACTTTTTATTATTACTATTAATATTCTGTTGGAAGCCACCCAGAGTGACTGGGGTATAAATAATAAATTATTATTATTAATATTACTATCATCATCATCGACAGAAGGGGTTCCAGGTTTCTGTAGTGATTTAAGACCAAGCAAGAACAAAAGGCAAACGAAGAGGAACGCCCGACCTTTGAAGAACTCTTCCCTCTCGCTGTGGGGCAGCTTGTTTCTTTCCCCCCACCCACCCCCGTTGTGGGGCAACAGTAGACTCAGAAAAAGCAAAGCACAGATTCTCGGAGGAAGGGGCTCATCCGACGATTGCTCTCTTTCCCGATAGGCGCGCCACGGCAGGTGCCCGTCACACGCCCGGCCCTGTTTTTCCTGAACTCCTTCCTGCTCGCCTAGCCCAGCCCAAACACCTCAGCTCGTCCGGACGCAGGTGAAGGCAGGAGGAGGCGCGGCCTTGACTCCTGCATTACCTCCGCTGCACGTAAACATGCGCACACCCAGTCCCGGCTCCCTCACCGCCCCCCCCCCGCCCCTCTAGGCTCCCTCCTTCGACGCCGTCGGGAAAGTTAAGAGCCTGTTCACAAATAGATTGCGTCCTTTTATAGCGCCTCCTCCCAGCAGCCCCCGCGCCGCGGCCGCCGATTGGCCGCCGAGACGCGAAGGGGCGGGAACGCGCACGTCGCGTTTTTTGTATGAGAGCGTGAACGCGCTTTCCTCTCGGCTCGACCCGCCCCGCCGGTTTCCGTTCCTCCTCAGCCGCTGCCGGAGTTTGGGCCCGTAGAAGGAGAAAGGAAGCAGCGCCGGGGAGACGCAGCGGAGGAGCCCTCTCAGGTAGAGGAGTCGGAGAGGCCGCGGGGTGAGGGAAGGGGGCGAGGGCGGCGGGCGGCGAGGAACGCGGGAGCGGAGAGGCTGCTGGCCCTGCGTGGCCGCTCCCTGTGCGGCCTGCCCCACCCGACAGCCAGTGGCCACTGAGGGAGCGGGAATTTCCTCCGCTCTTCCTGGTGAGGCGGTTGGAGTAGGAAGTGCCCACACACACACACACACACACACACACACACACTACGTGGGCGGGCGAGGGGCTCGTGGCCACAAGCTAAGGCGGGGTGGGGTGGGGGGAGCGGGGGGGGGAGCCTCCCGCTGTCTGTGGGTGACGGGGCCGCCCGAGCCTTTTATTTTCCTGGTGCGAGAAGAGGTGGCTCAGCCGCCGCCTTCCCCCTTTGGGTGGAGTTCGGGAACTGCCTGTTCCAAGCGGGGCTGCGGGTCTCCAGGTGAGCCCAGCGGGGTTGCCAGGCGGGGGCTCCCCACGGCGGCCCTCTTTTAGCTTTAAAACATAAGTTTCTGTCGATTGTTTGGGGGTGGAGGAAGGGTGGTGTTTCCTCTCTTGTTTGTCGAGCTGCTCTTTTCCCTCCTCGGCAGCCTTGGCGTTCTTTTTTTAAAGCAGAAATAACTCTTGAAAATATCATGAAAAGTGCCCGAATGTGCAGTGCTGGGTTTTAGATTTCGCAGAGCCTCTGGGCTGTGTAGTGGTGTAGCCCCGGCGCTGAATCTTTGTAAGGGTTTCTTCTCCAGAAGTGTGTGGGTGTTCTCAGATCATAATAGGAGGCCCAAATGGAGAAGACACGCTGTGTGACTGAATAACGTTGTGTTTTGCTGAATAATGTACTAGAAGCATGCAGTTAACTTCCAGATTTGCTGCTGATTTAGATTTTCATCCCGGTAGCATTCTGTCACATCATCAACTTCAGTTTTGTGCTTGGTTTTGTTTGTTTGTAGAGGCTTCTTTACATTAACTTAACTGATTACCTCATAAGACAGACAATGCAAGGGGTTGATGTGACCTGATGCGAATTGCAGCTGAAGCCAAACAGGTTTTTTCCTCAAATGTACAGTCACCCTCAAGAGTCACTAATCAGACCCAAATTTCCTTTACAATTTATTTTGAAATAACTTTCGCTAATTATTTGGGATCTATTCTTAATGTGTATTTTCAGCATGTTGGGTCTATCCATAATATATACTTTGATGCTTCAAAGCCCATACGTTTCAGTAATCCTTGTGATAGCCCTGTAAGGCAGACCATTATCAGTTTCTCATACTGCAGATGGAGTTCAAGCCAAGAGGACAGTGACTTGCCCAAGGCCATCTAAGCGTGTTGATGGCTAAATTGGCAGGTCTTCTCTTTTTTAGCAGAATGTTTTTATATAATCCAATGCTGAATGGGTTCAAATGTCTACTCTTTCATGAAGCTCATTGCATGACGTTGGTCAGTCATTATCTCTCAACTTAAACCTACCTCACAGGGTGTATGTGAGACCGAAAGGAGAGGCCCTTCTCTTGGAAAAGGGGTGGTGTAAAAATGTAGTAATAAAATTATAATGTTTACCCTTTTTTGGTTAGAATTATAGGGAGCAATTTATCTTTGCAACAAAAATAATAATAATGGGTGGAATTCAATGACCCGCTACGGTAATATGATCATTCTGTCAGTGCCAAGCACTGCTTGGCAGGTAGAACATCTCTCCTCCCCGTGTGCTGTTCTAGAGGTTCTAGGTATTCAGAGCAGATTGTGGGAGAAGGTGAAGGGCTCCATTGCACTAGGAGGTCTTAGGCTACCAGGTTAATTCAATCCAGCTCAATGTAGTAAACAACAACCCCCTAAATACTCAATGTTATGCTGTTCTAGCTCTCTGGTGTCATTAACAATATGATTCAACACTTGTAGAATATACAGCAGGTTTTGAAACCTTTTCTGTATCTAACCTGTCTTACATTTTAGTCTGGAAGAATAGATCTGTTTGGTAATGCAGCCAAAGACCCAACCCACTAGGTGTGAATAAATAACCAAATTAGTAGCAGTGGCCTGTAATGCTTCCTGTAGCAATATTTACTCTAGAAGTAGCAAACAATTAGTGATCAGCGTTCATATTCTTATATAGCCCATTCCACATTCTGTAGGTTAATATCTTTTCCTGATAGCCACCTGTCAAATAATATTTAAGGACTCTAAAGTAACTGTTGTGATTGGTGGAGTTGCTATGGTAATGCTGTAGGTTTAACACTGCAGTGGGAGGGCTGTGTAAGCATAGCTAGGAAGAGGAAACGCTTATGCAATATTCTGTGTTTGAAATGTTTCAAAGGGTAGGAAAGATTGAGAAGTTGTACTCAAATTACCTACATATTGCTAGAGTATGTTGGGCTTGGTTGCCACTATATAATTAGGAATTTCTGTCTGGCTTAAAGTGTTATGATAAACAATGAAAGTACAGTAAATGAAAATGTGGTTTCCCCCCCTTCCCTTTCCAATAGCATACTATAGGTGTAGGGAACCTTTGGCTGTCCAGATGCTGCTGGACTCCATCTCTCATCCTTCCTGACCATTGGCCATGCTTGCTGGGGTTGTAGTTCAGCAACTTCTGGAGAACCAAAGGTTTCCCACACCTGGAATACTACATGAAAATTACCATTCAATTCTTTACATGCATAGTGTATTATGCTTGTTTTGATTTAATGAACCTGCTTAAACACTTGCAATTGTAACAGTGATCAATAAGGATTTGTGCCCTTTTCCCAGCAGAAGTTCTTCTCAAGCACTGTCTTCTCTACCCAATGAACCAGCCTACTTTATTGCTGTCACAAACTCTACTTTCATCCATACTTCCTTAGATTGAATATTGCAAGCTTGCTATTTGCGCTCTCCTTATTTTCCTGAAAAGTAGCCAGTAAACTAATCTATGGCTTTGAGTAAAACATTTCCACACGTACTTCATGTATATTATTGCCTTGTTTAAATGTTTCAAGGTCTGTCCATATGATCTACAAGCCTGTCTTTATTATCTTGAGCCTCTTGTGCTCCAGTACTTTTTTGCAGGGAGGGTAGATACATTTTATCCCTCACCCAGTTGCTTTTTAATTGTCAATTAGAAGGATTTAGAGTAGCTAAATTACATATATTTTGGAATGGGGAAAAAACTTTCACATAGGTAAACTGGCCTTGAATATGATTTTTTCTCAGCTGGTCACTGGTACTGCCCTAGTACCCTTTAGAATTTCACTAAATCAGTACAAATTGCACCTTCAGATGTGTTTGATGTTTGTAATGCTTCTCATGAAATGAGTTCTGTCACTGATTATTGTTGTAGAAAATTTGATTTGGTCATATTTAAAAGTCCATTCTCAATGCCTTCCAACAGAGCAATTATTTCATTTTGCGGAACTGAATGGAAAAAGTTGAATACCCTCAATTAGAAATAATGCATCTACTGTTAATTGCACAGTTAAAGGTGTAAGGAGAAAACTGTTCATAGTTGGGACAAGTCTCTAAAGATCACTTGAGGTGAAAGTACTCTTTTTTCCCATTATTATTTTTTTGCAACTTATCTCATGTTGTATCCACATATCACACTTCTACAGGTGATATTTTCTACAGAACCAGAAAGAGGCATGTGGACATTGAAGGTTATGCTTGGGGACCATCATCTTCTCAAGACTCCTCTTAACTTCTGCAGAGGAGGCAGGCTCTATCAGTTCAGTGAATGAGAGCTCCCTTTTGTCCTCTTAACTATCTCTTAGTTCTTTGCAATTTTGGACTCGAGATGTTTTGAGATAGAATCAAATGGAACAATCATAAGGGAAGTGTGTTCCCTTGGAATCACAAAATGGATTTTCTCAGAAGGTTAATATCTGACTTAATTTCTGACTTATTCACACATGGTGCAATTAGTTATCTAATTATGCTGTTTTCAACTGCTTTTGCCAGCATTGTGTGTACTGCACAAGTATAGAAGAAAATATATATTTCAATGTATAGCAATTAATGCACTTAGCTTTTTACATCTAGCTTCTCAATACACAATATTCTGCAGATATTAAAAAATAACTATCCACCTAAAAATAACTAGCCAGACATAAGATTTTTAAAGTACTCTGAAAAGTTTGTAGTGTTGGGAACAACTGTGTAGAAAGTTTCACAATTTGAGGGCCAGCATTGAAAAGTTCCTACTGACCAATTGACCTTACAAGAGAGCCTCTGAGGTGGATCATAATTCCCAGACAGGCTCAATCAGATGTAGGTGGTCCCCGGAATAGTGTGGTCCCAAACTGTTTAGAGCAGGCATGTCCAAAGTCGGTTTCGGGGGCCTAACCCAGTCTGCCAGTCGATTTAATCCGGGCCCTGTGGCAGTATATGTCCTGGGGTAAAATCCTAAAAAAAGCTCAGCAACGTTGGGGTAAAATTGTAAAAAAAGCTCAACAACTTGAGAGTTGCTCCTCTGCCTTGATGACTTTGATTACCCTGTTCTGCACTTTTCCTCACTCTACAGTATCCTTTACCAGAACTGTACAGAGTACAGTGGTACCATGGGTTAAGAACTTAATTCGTTCTGGAGGTCCGTTCTTAACCTGAAACTGTTCTTAACCTGAGATACCACTTTAGCTAATGGGGTCGCCATGCCGCTGCAGCGTATTTCTGTTCTCATCCTGAAGCAAAGTTCTTAACCCGAGGTACTATTTCTGGGTTAGCAGAGTCTATAACCTGAAGCGTCTGTAACCTGAAGTACTACTGTACTCCAAGTGTTGCCGCACCATTGATTTGTATAATGGTATTATAATATTGGCATTTTTATTTTCAGTCCCTTTCCTAATTAATTATCCCTAACATGGAATTCACTTTTTTCACTGTTGATGCACCAAATCCACTGTGACCTCAACATCTCTTTCCTGGTCACTCACCATCTGTTGAGACCACATTAGCATTTATGTCAAGTTAAGGGTTTTTACCCTAATCTAGGTCACTTAGACTTGCTAACATTGAATAGTATTTGCCATTTTAATGCCCCTTCACCCAGTTTGCAGAGATTCTCCATGGATCAAAGATTCTTAGCTTGGTGCAAGGACTGTTCGGCATTCTGCAGGCATAGTGTAGTGCCAGTGTGGTCCACTTGCACTCAGGCAAGTTGGGCATCAAGGCATTTGTTTTCCAGCCCTGCATCGTAAAGCGTTGATACAAACTTGTTCCTCAAGTAGTGTTAATACTCCTGTGAATTTTGACCACAAATTAATATTACTTTCACCTCAAGAAATGCTAAGCTTTTGATCTGTGGGTGTTGAGATGTTTACAGTTCTTTCCTGTAGCCTTTATGATTAAACTCTTCATAATTGGTTGCTTTAAAAACTTAGTAGCAAACTTCATCTTTCCAACATTAAAAATTGCCAATCTGGTATCTTGAGATTCCGTCTAATTCTGTAAAGCTTAGTATTTGTATATGACACTGGCAGTACATTTCTAGCACTTGAAGTCTGTAAGATGACTTCCTTTGTTTTTGTTTGAGTCTAATTGGTTTAATAATGAAGTGTGACTCGGTGTTTTCTTTTTTAAAAAATATTTGATTTTTCAGATTTTATCATCACAATGATTCATATATTCAATTATTTTCCAAGAATATAGTATAGATTTCCCCCCACCCCTGTCCTGAATTCCAATTTCCTCCCCCATAATTTCTTGCATCTCATTTTATTTCTCCAAACTTTGTTTTCCCTCTTATTTATCTTAATTTCCAATTGTATAATTACGTAAATGTTATATCAAACCTGCAAACATTTTACTATATTTACAGTGGTCTTTTAAATAGTCTATAGCAGGCATGTCCAACTCCCAAAAAACTGGCAGTGATCTACCCATTGTCATTGGAAGGAGGAGGAATGTGCGTGGGGTGGGTGGAAGTGAAGTGCCCAGAGTTGTTGAACTTTTTGCAGGAGCAGCATTGCATAGAGCTTTTTAGCTTCTCCCCCCCCCCCATAACTTTTTGTACACAATAAGGATCCCGCGATCTACCAGGATCAGCCGGGGATCTACTGGTAGGTCATGATCTACTGATTGGACATCCCCGGTCTATAAATATAATTAATAATAATAATAATAATAATAATAATAATAATAATAATTTATTATTTATACCCCACCCATCTGGCTGGGTCTCCCCAGCCACTCTGGGCGGCTTCCAAAAGAATATTAAAATACTATAATACATCAAACATTAAAAGCTTCCCGAAACAGGGCTGCCTTCAGATCTCTTCTAAAAGCCTGGTAGTTGTTGTTCTCTTTGACATCTGGTGGGAGGGTGTTCCACAGGGAAGGCGCCACTACCGAGAAGGCCCTCTGCCTGGTTCCCTGTAACTTGGCTTCTTGCAGTGAGGGAACCGCCAGAAGGCCCTCGGTGCTGGACTTCAGTGTCCGGGTAGAACGATGGGGGTGGAGACGCTCCTTCAGATATTCTTGCTGAAACTTTTTCTCATCTTGATCTCTGGTCTTCATGGTCATCTTTTCCATTTTGGCATAACCCATCATCTTAATTATCCATTCTTTTGTTGGTACCTTCTCTTTCCATTTCTAGGAAAGTAATATTCTTGCAGCCGTTGTTGTGTACATAGTCTTTTTAAGTCCCTTGGTATTCCATCCCCTGTTAATCCAAGTAAAAAGGCTTCTAATTTTTTGACAAAAGTTATTTTAAACATCTTTTCAGTTCATTATATATCATTTCCCAGAAGTCTTTTACTTTTCTACAGGACCACCACATATAGTAAAAGGTACCTTCCTTTTCCTTGCACTTCCAACATATATTTGATGTACTATTATACATTTTTGCTGATTTTGTTGGACTCAAATACATTCAGTACATCATCTTCATATAATTTTCTTTCAGCGAACAGCAAGCTGTAAATTTTAAATCCTCTTTCCATAACTTCTCCCATTGATTTAATGGTATATTATACCCCACATCCTTTGCTCATTGTATCATAACCGTTTTAACTTCCTCGTCCTTTGTCTCCCATTACAACAGTGATTTATACATTTTTGATAAGTTTTTCGTTATTGTCTAATAAATCTTTTTTTCAAACCTTGAGAGTTCTTTTCCAAAACACACACTTTTATCTATCCTGAATATATCATTCAGTTGATGGTGTTATAACCAGTCTGATAACATATACCTTACTTCATTGAACTCTTTTAGTTTTAATTGGTTTTCCACCTCCATTAACAATTCTTTATAAGTCGCCCAACTATCTTTCATATTTACATTTTTAATAGATATCACTTCTAATGGGGAGAGCCACCATGGTGTTTTAGTTTCCAACAAGTTTTTATACTTTCCCCATACTTCATAAATTGATTTCCCTACAATGTGGTTCAGGAATCTCTTATGTACCTTTGTTTTTCCATACCATAAATAAGCATGCCACCCAAATCTGTTGTCATGTCCTTCCAAATCTAGTAGGTCTGTATTCCATTCCCATAACCAGCAAAGGCAGGACACCTCATAGTACAGTTTCAGATCTGGCAGGGAGAATCTGCCCCTTTCTTTAGCATCTGTTAACAATTTATGTTTAATTCTGGGTCGTCGTCGTCGTCCCGTCCCCCCCCCCCCGCCAGACAAATTTGGAAATATCTTTTTGCCATTGTTTAAAGTGTCCTGCCCCCTTAACCATAGGTATCGATTCAAATAGGAAAGACATCCTTGGTAATACATACATTTTTATCACAGATATCCTTCCCCTTAACTCGGTGTTTTCATTAATATTTCTACCTTTCATAATTCTGTAGGTGCGATGAAATAAATTTGCACTGAACCCTATAAAAGCCGAAAAGGAACAAAGAAAAATGACTAGAGCTGCCTTTTCAAAATACAGTCTTATGCAAGTTTTCACAAATCTGCTTGCCAAGGATCAGGGACTCTTCTCAGCTTAACCTGCCTTTTTCTCTTCTGAGTTGGGATATGGATGTTTTTTGTACTGAGCTGTGGAAAAAGCAAAAGTGACAAGAGACTTGCATTGCTTCTATCTTTTCCAGAAGCCCAGAATGGTATAATACGCCCCTCTCTTTCCTAAAACAGAAGACTTGGGAGGAATTGACTGTGATAAAAAAATTAAGGTTGGCTAATAAGTTGATTTAAGTACCAGAGCACAGACAGGTGGCCAATAAGTTCACTTAAATACCAGATAATTGAAAGACCACTATTAGTATTTCTTTCTGCAACTTTATTATCCTTAAAAACAACTATAAAAACTCTTAAGTTCCTTTACTTGTATGGGGAATCTTGCAAACAAGTTGAAGTGCTTTAATTTTTCATATGTCTGTTTAACTGATTGATACCTTATGTTTATTAAACAGTTTCTAAGCTATACAATTCCACCAATACTCTTAATGTAGCAGAAAATCCATACTTCGGTACATTTTCTGGAAGCTTGGTTGGGATTTGATTTTACATAAGTAAATGAAAACTGGTACCCTTGGAGCAAGAAGCTTGTGTTGCTTACCAGCTGGACCCTGACTCCAGTTGGCATGAAAGTGCTTGGCTGGAGTGCTTGCAGGATTTTATTCACATTGCTGACCCATCCAGTTAGGAAACAGCTGATGATTAAAATTCAATTTGTGTATACAGAGTAATTTTAATAGGATCATTTAGATGCTGCTTTAAGCTTTAAGCGGGTGGCACTGTGGGTTAAACCACAGAGCCTAGGACTTGCCAATCAGAAGGTCAGCGGTTCGAATCCCCGCGACGGGGTGAGCTCCCGTTGCTCAGTCCCTGCTCCTGCCAACCTAGCAGTTCAAAAGCACGTCAAAGTGCAAGTAGATAAATAGGTACCGCTCCGGCGGGAAGGTAAAAGGCGTTTCCATGCACTGCTCTGGTTTGCCAGAAGCGGCTTAGTCATGCTGGCCACAAGCTGTATGCCAGCTCCCTCGGCCAATAAAGCGAGATGAGCACCGCAACCCCAGAGTCGGCCACGGCTGGACCTAATGGTCAGGGGTCCCTTTACCTTAAGCTCAGTCATACCCATCACATATTGTAAATCAGATTGGAGCTTCAAATTCCTAAACTTGGAATTAGAATAGCTTCAGGCAAAGACATCCCAGAACTTTTCATTTCAAATATATGTACAGCTTCCAAGCTTGAGATGGAGGTGGGGGGAGACACTTGCATAATATTAAAATCCATAGTCACTCAGTAGCTGCATTTGGCTTGTGCACTCCCATCTCCTCCAGCATTTCTGCAAGAAGCTTCTGCTTAGATTTTAAGTTAACTTCAGCTTGTTCTATTGTCTGCTTGTTCTGTCATCCAGACCCAGACAAATCTTAACTACGGTTTGTTTAAACAAGCTAACTTCAAACCTCCGTTTATAAAGCGGACTTGTTTCAGCAAACCATAGTTAAGATTAGCCACAGTTCAGGTTTGGATGATGTAACAAGCTGAAGGAAAAGCATCTGAGTTCCTTATGACTGTGCCAGGGAGGAAGGGGAGCCAGAGTTTGAGATTTGTTCCAACTTGTTTTCATAATGCTCAGCCATGTTTTAGCGTTATACTTGAAGAAGGCCAATGACTACCATTAGGTTCAGGTTCTATTTGCAGCATTGCTTGAGATCAGCCTGTCTCCCTACCGCTGATTATAATCCGGTTGGTTGGTTCGTTGGTTTTATGTTAGTTGCCTAATTTTATTTGAGTTCATCCTTAAGAGAAATATAGGTTACAATCCAGACTTAAGTGTGTGTAATGGGACTAGCAGAAGCTGACGTGTCCAGACTCCTGAAAATGCTCCACTGAGTAGCAGGGCCCTGCTGAATGGGGTGGGATGTGGCACTGAGGGGGACCCCCCAAAATCAAGCAGAAGCAACTGCCATAAGCTGGAACTACACTCAAGGAAGGTTCTTTGGTCAATTTGGGGGGGGGGGATTTCCCCACAGCCTTGATGCTTATAACTCTCCTACCACTGCAGCATTTTTACTTGCCAAAGCAATTAAATATCTAATATTTGGTTTAGAGTAAAATGTGCAAAATTAGCAAATATAACTAAAATGTATTTGGTTAGCTTGAATCACACTAGTATGGGTTTTCTTGGCAAAAAAAATGCATTTTGTGACAACACAAACTGCTCTTTGTCTGCCAGTAACATTCTGGAAGCAGGAGTTCATTACTTCTATATAGCCATTTTTGCCGAGACAGACTCAGTTCTATGTATATTTGGAGGTGAGCCCAAGTCAGTGTGTTTGGAATGGATTTTTCTTTGTTCTAAGATTTCAGAATTGTAACCAATTCCTTACTAAGATACATAAGGGTAAACAGTCTAAATTTGCAAACGGGTCAGACTTTTAGTAGTTGCGGCTGAAGTTGTTCATTCTGGTTCTGATTCAATCCAGAAATGTATTTGAGACTCAAAATTACTTTTGAGTGCAGAGTGTACACCACCTAATTAAAACAGCCTAAAGAAAAGAGAAATTCAGCCTTCCATTAAAGCTACAGGTGGCTTGCCTGTGGCCCTCCAGATATAGCTCAACCATCAATCCCACAAGCATAGTCATTTATCAGCCATGATGGGAATTGTAGTCAAGTAGCATCTAGAGGGCGCAGGTGGGCCACAGGGTAGCCCCTGCTATCTTAAAGGCTTTCCCCGCTAAATGTTCTGACTACATACTGTTCATAGAGTGGCTAGGGAAGCCCGGCCAGATGGATGGGATGCAAATAATAAATTAGTAGTAGTAGTAGTAGCTGGTACTTTCCTTTTCCAAAAGAAGTTTAAATATACCTTCTCTCATTCTTTTTCCTATTAGTATTCTATGTTTTACATAGTGTTATGGAACTACACTATGAGGTAGTATATAATTTTATAATCTTGGTACAGGAACTATCCAGAAATATGATGCCCTTCAGTGGGGATTGTATTTGTGTCTGTGTCTTCATTTCCTGGATCTTGATTCTTACCCCTTCCCTGCCCCCAAATATACAGAATCTATTATCCAGGAACTTTTGATTCAGGCTAAACTGAAGACCTGTAGGAGGCTAGAAGGGAGAGACATGTACTTCCTTCCTTAAATGTCAACACCAAGGAATGACTCATAGTCACAACCACTTTTCTAAGGTTTGTCAACTTTGGGGTTTTTTGTTTTGTTCCTCTACATGGATTAGAAACCTTATGTGTTTATCTTTCACACTTAATTGGGAGTAAACTACAGCTTCTTGGTAGCTGCAACCCACTTCAGGATGTTTCTGCTGCTGTCCTGCAATTTGGCTCATGGTTCAAGAGTAATTCTTTCTGAATTGTCCTTTGCCTTACTGTCAGAAAACATTTGGTTGGCTGTACTGTCGCAGAGGCGTTCCCAAGACTTGCTTCACAGAAGACTCTCTTTTGGGGAGGGGCATACTAAAGCATTGTCTACAATATTTGTGTGTGTGTGTGTGTGTGTGTGTGTGTGTGTGTGTTTATGTTTAGTCAATTTATATGCTCCCTTCAGTATAAATGTTTAGGTTGGTAATTAATCTACACAGCTATATTATGACTTTCACTTTTATATCTGCACTTTGAGTTTTGTTGAATAAAGATAATTTGAATTATTTTCTGATTAGTTATCAAATAAAAGAAGTGAATTAGTCTGCATGGAGGACGGTGAAAAATTATTCCAGTGATGGGCTCTAGAGTGCTCAATTAATACATATTAGCTGCTGAGAAATTGCAGTGTTTCAGGAACCAGCTATAGCTGACTACAAAATGAGGCTGTCAGATACTTGAAGTCACCTGAAAGTTTGTTGTGTCTGAAGAAGTGTGCATGCACACGAAAGCTCATACCAAGAACTAACTTAGTTGGTCTTTAAGGTGCTACTGGAAGGAATTTTGTCCAGTTCACTTGATTAGATGTCTTCAGTTTGTTGCTACTACTTCAGCATAATTCTGTTTAGTAGACTTAGTAAAGTAGCAATTGAAGGCAATTTGATAATTTTATTTATTTTTATTTTCAATATTTGTCCCGAGTCAAAATGTATTAGGAAAATGTTTACTAAAACATTTGTCCTGCAGGTAAAGAAGGCATTCAGTCCAGACTCTTATTGTCCTGCTTATTTTTTCTTCTGTAGGCGATAGTGAATTTGCTTATAGCGTTGTTGCATGCTCTGATCTCTCAAATCCAATTTATCTTTCTTAGGAAGTATCCTTGGCTCTTGTTTTATCAAAATTGAAGTTGTTTATACTGAGGCTGAAATTGCCTCAATACAGACGGTATAAAATGCAGTTTACGGCACTGATTGCAGTGAAGTTCCAGTTCCATTAAAGCAGCTTTTAGGCACATACAGATCCAAAGAACAACTCTACTAGTAGTGTCCAACTGGTTTCAAAGGTGGATGTTTCCAGACAACAGTCTCCTTTACAGAAAAGGCACTACTTCTGAAATCTATAGTAGTTTTAAAAGCCATTTGTGATGTGGCAAGCAAGGATGATGTTTCAGTTGACCTTTCATCTTCTCTCTGGTCATATACAGACATGGAAAGGTTACACCCTGCTTATTGCACTAGCCTACCAGATTAAGATGTTTAACTCAAGTGGAATCATTAACTTTAATAACTGTGCAGTTGTAAACGTGAATTATTTTTCATTTTCAGTAAAAATAATATATATATTTTCAAGGTTGAAATACTGATATTATGAAGATAGTCCTAATTTTATAGGGTTGGATCCAGGCATGTCCTTCTACAACTGAGGGGCTCCTTTGGTTTGTGGAGGGGACTCCAATCCAGCACAAATTCCTGTTGGAGCAAACTGGCAAATTGATCAGAGCAGTAGGCAGGATCCTGTTCTGGCCCACCGACTGCAGGCCACTTTTGAGAAGTGGGCAAGACTTGCCCACCTGTTAACAACCTGACACTATATATCATATAACTTCAAAGAACGAATCAGGGTTGCACTTAAGCACCCCAATTCTTCCCTTTTTCATTGCAGCCCAAACTTGAATTCAAGCTGCAGCTGCAAAGATTCCTGCTGTCTGTAAGCCCTGTTTTCAACAGCATTCTGCTGCACCCAAAAACTCCTGAGTAAAACCACTCCCAGCAGGGCTTATATTTTGTGCCATATTTAAAAAGCACCAAACACTGGGTCCATTTGATGGGGAGCAATTGGAAGCACCACCACTCTATCAGAGAGTTCCCCATCCCTCTAGAGCAGATTTTTATGGGCTGCAGAGAGGAAGAGGAGAAATCTCCTTTAATCCATTAGCACATGAGTGTAATTTCACCCATGGGAAATAAGGATCTAGCCCATAAAGTTATTAATACATATTTGCTTAACTTCCACAAGTGAGGAAAACAGTGGTTCAGTTAGGACTGCAGAAACCATTTAAAAATTATTCTGATACTTAATGCCAGTATAGGTACACTGTTAACTTGCAGTAGGTAAATGTCATTAATATCAGATCTCTATATTTTGGTGTGGGACTTGAAAAGAAGGAATGATTTATAAAACCTAAGTCACTGTGTTCATTGTAATTGAAAAGCTGACATAAGTCACCAAAATAACACACTGAAAGCAAGTTTTGTTCTGTCTTAAGTCTTTAATTTAGAAAGCTAACGTAGCATTTGGCAGCTGGCAACAGCTTACCTCATGCACTTAATTTAACAACAGGAAGCAGCTTTTTAACTCTCGCATAACTTTTTTCCTAGTTCTTCCTATCACCCGATGGATACCAGAAAAAGTATTCTGCAGAGTGTAAATATATTGCTTTTAGATTTTTAAAACTTAATTGTCCTTGTTTGCAACAGGCTACAAAACATCTTAAAGCCTACTCTTTTAGTGGTTAAAAAGCAGATAGATCTGAAGGAAGGAGAGGAAGAGCTTATTGTATGAAATTAATGACTGAGGTAGTTTCCTTGTGTTGCCTGTGTACAGGACAGATTGTATATTTCTAGCACAAGTATCACAATTTATCAGAGAAACATCTTCCATTGCATATTTAATAATCTAGTATTCTAATTTATTTCTGCATTTTTCTTAAGCCTAACAGACACTTCTGTTTTTTAGCTGTCTGCAAGTTATACCTCTGCTGCTTCAATTTTGCATTTACATATTTGTGTAAAGTAGTTCACACCTGAAAAATTCAAAAAGCTCGAAGCTTAATTCATGACATTTCATTATTGGCGTATGTGGAATTATGGCAGGCAGCAAAAAAAAATTATACATCTTGGATACTGTCAACTAAGAACTTGAAAATTACCTTGGTTTGTGATGTTTTAATACAACACAGCCTTGAAAATCTACAAGTTACTAGGTCACCCTGCCTTCATATACTTGTATTAGTCACTTGTGGTTTAAAACAAATTTACAAAATCGACATGGCCACCTGGAGACAATGCTTAACTTTCCACAGCAACCAACCAAGTGGCTGTTTATATGCCTAATGTGACACTTGTTAATGAGATGGATAAGAATCTCAGAATGGAGACAATTAGGCTTTATTCCTGCACATACTTGAGTTATAAACTCCCCCCAAAAAGCCATTATGTATTCATTATGTATGCAAACTTAAATCTTTGACCCAAAGAAATCTCTGTGTTAAAAAAGAATCCTTAAAAAAATTCCTCAGTTGCTTAAACACAATAGTGTGAATTTGTACTTCAACTTTCTGATAAAATTTTCTGGCAAGCTGAAAATGGTGATGTGGGACAAGCTGACTGTTCTTTTGCAGGCTGTTAAGGCTTAAAAGCATTGAGCTTTGGGCATTGAGCTTCAGACTTACAGCTTCCCTTTCAGTCTTGTACTGCCCAGGTCTTTCTTCTGCTTTCAAATGTTACATGAAAGTATGCATATTTTCTCTTTCATTTTCCAAGGGACTATAAATTGCTGTATTCAGTGCTACATTCATAATGCTTGCATTGGTTTGTATCATTGCATAGAAATTGACAATTTGCAGGCCAGGAAGTGGCACTCTAGATGGTTCAGTGATGTCTCCTAGGCCTAGATGGAATATTCTCTAAACAAGAACAAGAATACAGTATATCAGTTGTGTGTTCTCATGCTGAACTCCCTAAGCAACTTAGGGTGCTGATTTTTCATTGTCTGAAAATAGTTTTGGCAAGGGATTATTGATGGGTCACGAAGTTTAATTTGGAGGCAGGCCTTTTTTTCTTCTTAAGTCAACTAGCAAATAGATAAAATCATGCATACCCCCCAGTTTTTGTGATAGTGACACAGCCCTTTTAGTTTCACTGAAATTTGCTGAGTAATCATCATCTTAAGGTAAAGGTAAAGGTACCCCTGCCCGTACGGGCCAGTCTTGTCAGACTCTAGGGTTGTGCGCTCATCTCACTCTATAGGCCGGGAGCCAGTGCTGTCCGCAGACACTTCCGGGTCACGTGGCCAGCGTGACATCGCTGCTCTGGCGAGCCAGCGCAGCACACAGAACACCGTTTACCTTCCCGCTAGTAAGCGGTCCCTATTTATCTACTTGCACCCGAAGGTGCTTTCGAACTGCTAGGTTGGCAGGCGCTGGGACAGAACGACAGGAGCGCACCCCGCCGCAGGGATTCGAACTGCCGACCTTTCGATCGGCAAGTCCTAGGTGCTGAGGCTTTAACCCACAGCGCCACCTGCGTCCCCCAATCATCATCTTAGGGTTAAATAAAACCCGTTACCCTTCCACACAGAAATGCAGAAGTCTTTTCTCTAGAATGCTATATTGTGTTATATGTAGCTTTAGAAGTAGCAGATCTTGGAGCACTTAAGGAGAAATAGCAGTAAAGAACATTGGTGACCTCATGGCTATTTTTGTATTCAAGTGTGCTTGTTCCAGAAAAGACAAGCCATGGGAAATGTATGTATCCATGACCTTCGTTTGTTCCTAAATGGAAACAGGCCTCTAATATTGGAATGAAGCAACATACTTAAAAGCAACATTTTAAAAACTTGAAAAATTCTTGAATACAAGGTTCAAAGGTACGAATGTAATTGATTATAGCAATGCTTTTGTCTCTAACCAGGTTGCTGAACAAGCAACATTCTTGGGACTTAATATTGCCAAAGTACTTTCAAATGCTGCAGAACACAGAATGTCTTCAGGTATTTGTTCCAGGAATGCAGTCTGAGAGTCTGCCAAGTGTGTTGCTTGCTCCTGCAACATGGTGACATGTACAAATGAAATCATGCATTTTCAAACATTTATCAATCAAGGAACAACCATGTGAAAGTTCAAGTGTGTTTCAATTCATACAAATTTTCCATTTTCTGAAGTTAATGAAACAAAAATGAAAGTTTTTGGAAACTACAGATCTTCCAGACACTGGAGAAGTTGTTATTTTTCAATATTGGTGTATTTTGCTTGAAGGATATAAGTAGAATAAATGATAAAATACAAAGAGCCAGTGGTGTCGTGGTCAGGCCAGAATATAAAACCAGGACATGGAGGACCAGGGTTCAAATTCTGCCTTAGCCATGAAGCTCCCTATGTGACATTGGGCCAGTCACTCTCTCAGCCTAACCACCTCACAGGATTGTTGGGAGCATAAAATGGAGAAGAGGGAGAAACGTGTACACCACCTTGAGGTGCTTGCAGGAAAGGTGGGGTGTAAATAGAATCATAAATTTAAAATAAATGAAAGAAAGAGAAAATCATAGAATTGTAGAGTTGAAAGGTGTAGACCCCGAGGGCCATCCAGTCAAACCTCTTGCAGTGCAGGAATCTCAATTAAAGCATAATAGAATCAAAGAATTGTAGAGTTGGAAAGGACAGTTCAATGTGTTTTTAATCCATAGGTCTTGGACTCCATAGTGTTCTAATCACAAGTTCTTGGGGGGAATCTATTGTCTAGCTATGGCCCAATTTGATAAAATAATACCATTGCAAAAGTGTTCTAATTTTCCTTTTCTGAAAAGATTCCTATCTTGAGTTTCTTAGCAATCTCTGTATCAGCAGAATTCAGCAGCTCCTTGGATCAATCATAATTTACCTCCTACTGCTTAAGACTGGCTGCATATTTCTAGAAGGAGCATAAAAACTAAAAACAATTTCAGGCTAAGTAATGGCTTGTGATGATGCCTTCATAGAGCAGATTAACAAACATTCATAAAAGAGATACAATAGTCACTTCATTTTTCTAGAAGGAGGGAAAAGCAACAAGTGGATTGCCTATCTTGGACTTCATTCTCACCAACAGAGAATAACTGGTCAGTAAAGTGGAAGTAGTGGAACCTTGGGAGGAAGTGATCATTTCCTTTTGGGATTCATTATACAGAGGAAAGGGAAAGCTGAGTGTAGTTGGACATGGACTCTGGACTTTTAAAATTTTGATTTCTAAAAGCATAATGAACTATACTGGCTGAGATCCCATGGTCATAAATACACAAAGAATGGGTTGTGATAGATGGAGTTTCTTAAAAAAAGATATTTGAAGGCACAACCACAAACAATTCCAACAAACAAGTATAGTAGGAGGTACCTAAAGAAACCAGTGGGGGGGCATAAGGAACTTTCAGATGAGCTGAGATTTAAAGGGGACTTGTTTAAGAAGTGGAAGAAGGGGCAGATTGTAAAGGAAGAGTATAAATAAGTAGCCATTGCTTGCAGGGAGAAGGTCAGGCAGGCTAAAGCTCAGAAACAAGCACAGAATTACAAGAGAGGTTAAAAATAATAAGAGGGGTTTTATGGCTGTGTTTGAAGCAATAGAAAGAACAAGGAAGTAGTAGGTCCTCTGCGTGGAGAATACAGAGAAATGCTATTGGATGATGGAGAGAAAGCAGAACTGTTCAACATCTACTTTGTCTTCACCCAAAAAGAAAGCAGTGCCCAACGTGGTGATAACATCTTAGTTTTTCACACACAAAAATATGAAAGACTGGGGCTTCATGGCTTCAAAATGTCCTTACTTTTACATTACTGGCACTGTACAATTTTTGCACTTGACCCTGCATTCTGGGTTTGGAGTGTATCTAGTGTGCAACTGACTCCACTTGTCAGTGGGCTAAGCGCTTGCATTTGTATTTACCATTACAAATCACCATAAAATCATAACCATGAGCTATGAGAACCTGGCACTTGAAATTTATTTTTTCCTTCTCAGTATATCTTACTGGATATTTCTAAATTATCCTGTGTAGTTCAACAATGTCGTGTAGGTCTGATACCAGTATGACTACATCAGATTTTAACTTTGCTGCAATCCTGTCCCCATGTATCTGAGTATAAGCCCTGTTGAATTCAATAGGACTTAATTCTGAGTAGGCATGATTAGGATTACACTACTTGTGGATAGGGCAGTAGTAAATGTGCACAATGGTTCTTTGACTTCAGTGGCTATGAATCCATATGACAGTTCATTGAACTAAGTACACCAGGTGACTCAGAAGGATCTGGCTCAGTATTGCCATGACTGGATGCTTCCCAAGCTGCTCCATCTCTGCATCTAGGTTTTTGCTTGAGTCTTGTTCTTGTAATTCTGCACTGCAAAGATTTTTCAGAAAGCATACTTCAGTAGTGTGTATTAATCTCTAATCCTGTATTAATCTCTAATTATGTGATCATAAGTAAGGAAAGTTCAGTTTGCCCCTAAATTGTTTAGGATTTTCAGAGGCAGAAAGATCCAAGACCACAGGAACGGATCACTTTCTTCTTGCTTTAAGCTTGCTGTCTGAATCTCTCATATTAGACAGTTTGGTAGCTATGTGTATATTATTTCCTGTTGGTCGACTGGGCTGCAGAGAGAGCTGCGTCATGGCACTCTTGGGATGACTATTAGAAACTGCTAGGATTTCAGGAAATGTCTTCACTGTAACCCTTCCATGGAAAATCGTTTCTGATTCATGTTCTGCAGGGTTACCTTCCACTCTTCCATTCCACTCCTGAGGCTGCCAGGCTAATTGTTTCGTTCTTCTAAAAAGAATCTTATGAAACTGTGAAGACACAGGCAATGCAATACAATGAGATATAGAAAAGAGTTTACTTGTTAAGGATTACTGCAGTTTCTAAGAAAATAAGTATTTTTTACTTACTTAAGAATGTGTTTTATGTAATCAAAAATACAGTTAGATTAATTCTTCTTTATTATACAAAAGTATTGGACACTGAACCATAGAACAGTTGTATTAATGTTTAAGAAAAAAGAAAGAAATGAGATTCTTAATAAAAATGTTAGATGTTGTGAAGCTGTAACTGAAACCATAGCAACTTAAAGGGGAGACCACTCTTAATCTTGGGTGGGGGAAATGCAGTGTAGTTGGCTCTTGATAGATGTGGAGTAAGGGAATAAGTTACCAGTGTTAGTTGGGCCTTAAGCTTGAGACTCCAATTGTAAATATATAATTGGAGTCTCAAGCTTAAGGCCCGGGGGCTTTAAAGTTCTTTTGGGCTCCAAATACAGCCTGCAGCATCCCAAAAACTGTACACAAATTACTGAACTATCTTCACAGTTAGAAATTACAGTCTAGAAATTGTCACAGTATGACAAAAGGAGTGAATCAGGAGTGGTTGCTACTGCACGCCTCAGCATCAGAGTTGTCCATGACTACTTTAAAATTTGCATTGTTAGTGTGAAAAACATAGGACATGGGTAGGCAACCTAAGGCCCGGGAGCCAGATCCGACCCAACCGCCTTCTAAATCCGGCCTGCAGACAGTCTGGGAATCAGCGTCTTTTTACATGAGTAGAATGTGTGCTTTTATTTAAAATGCATCTCTGGGTTATTTGTGGGCCATAGGAATTCGTTCATTATTTTTTTCAAAATAATTCCAGCCCCCCACAAAGTTTGATGAACAGTGGACCAGCCCCCTGCTGAAAAAGTTTGCTGCCCCGTGGTATAGGAGGGTGGGATGCAGTGCAGGTGACCAGAAAACTATGGAATTGGCAGTCTTGTCAGCTTTTCCAGCCAAGAGGGAATAATAGCCTGCAGCATCCCTACCAACATAATTTCTGTTAGGTTTTTAATCATCAGTGTGTTTCTCTTTGCAGCAATGGCAGCCATTCGGAAAAAGCTGGTGATAGTGGGTGATGGTGCCTGCGGCAAGACCTGTCTGCTCATTGTATTTAGTAAAGACCAGTTCCCTGAAGTATATGTTCCCACGGTATTTGAAAACTATGTAGCAGATATTGAAGTTGATGGAAAACAGGTGAGTCTGCACTTCTGCCACTAGCACATCACCTGCATCTGTTCTACAGAGTATATAGTTAGCATAAATGAATCTATAGTTAGAGATCAATATCATGGATTGAATCCTGAGTCTCACTTCTGCAAATGAAAAGGCTTCTTCCATCTAGGAGAACTGAGTAGGTTTCTGCTGAGGAAAGGGGTTGAGATTTTCAGTTAACTTTTCATGCACCCCACACTACCTTCTACAGAGAGGTCCCAAACATCCAGAGCACCTGTTGGAGAAAGGAGGAATCTGCAAAAAAATCACTCCCTTTTCCACCATGGAGACTATCCCATTAGCAAAATTCTGCTCACATGAAATCTGAATCCATCCCAAGGAAACTTGATGAATCTATGGGCATGTGTTTACATTTGGGGGGTGGCCTCCTGGTTCTCTAAAGAGTTCATATATGGTTGCTACTCTGTGTAAATAGCACTCTCACTAAATAGAAGGTTTGACTAGCTTAATGTTAGATTGCCACCCTTTCAAATCATTTGGATGAAATTGAAGGGTATTTGTTCTGTTCTCAGTTACATGCTGCTAAAGTTAATGAAAGGATATCTTAGAAACAGCTTAAAATGTTGTACATCCAGTGGGTTAGTATTGGAACAAACTGTTTTGCCAATTAAAATTTTGTGTGAATGCCTCTTTTGCGCAGAGTGCAGCACATAGCAGCATTTTTTTTAAAGTGTGTAGAATTAATGAAAAGCAGAACTGAATCTGTTTTATTCTTGATCGTCAGACTTTATTTGAAACCAAGCTAAATTTTGTAAGTTTCTTTATTTTTAAAATTTAATGTATTTATAAACCACTTAAGACAGTCCCTAAGCTATTTACAGAATAGCAAATGCAATATATAGCAGTGAAACTTGAGAGGCTATGATATATAATGCAGTACAATATTAAACATAAATACAATATTTTGCAATAAACAATAAAATCCTAAAATGCAAAAGTATAGCAGGTCACTTTGAAGTCCTTTAGAGTCCGGGATCCCTTCTTCAGCCTTGCACTTGCCAAGGTACATCCTGACTCGCAAAGTGCTACAGTCATACCCAAATTCTGCCTTACAGATACACAAATCATACAATGCCTACTACTAATTCAATATCACCCTCCCCATTCTACTCCCACACCTTACATTGCTTCACCAAAACAGCTGCAAGGCTTTCAGAAACAACAGCATGTATGTGTGCCATTTATATGTGGATTTTAAATACAGGATATTCCTTTTAAACTACAGAAGAATTTATTATCTTACTGCACAGCAGTATTAGCAATTTCTACGTAAATGGGAAAACTGGTTATATGAATACAATCTTGGTCTCTCTTTTCTTTAACCCAGAGAAATCCTGCCAAGTTTTCCTTTCCTTCTACTGCGCCCTGTATTTAAGTCTGTCAGTCCAGTGGCAGTTTTGTGAGAATGACGTTTGCACAGTCATGGTCTCCTTCCCACTTCTTTGTACATGAGTGTAGGTGCCCAAGTACAAAATGTCCATGCCTCGTGTCAGCTTGGAATGACTTCTTTGTGAGTTAAATTGCAACTCTTCCCTACAATGTAAACAAATTTTAGGGACCTTTATCCATTTTGGTCCCTGCTCTTTAAAGATTTTCACCCAAAAAAACCATTGATTTAAATACGTGTTTATTATGAACTGAAGCAGGGAACATATGTCCTGGGGGTATTAAAATGTAAAATGAGAAGAGGCCTTCAGTTTGATCTTGGCTGTAATACTTTGAATAATTTGCAAATTGATCCAAACCCCTGAATGTTCAATCATATGCATCTGGAAAATGTAAACTGATATTTCTGTTAAGCTATTTCTTATCAATACACTACACTAGTGGCTTTCAGTAGAATAGAAGTTCCTCAGGAACTGTTTGAACTGAATTTTTGGACAGCGAATTAAAAGCACTGAAACTGTTTGTGGGTTTTGTTTTGTTTTTTAAACCTTTTATCCTGCTTTTAGGCAATACTTAAAGTGGTTTACAATTAAACATATTTCAGTCAAACATTTATAAAACTCAAAATACTCAATTATATCTAAAAACTATAAAACAGCATAAGACAAAATGGGCATTTAAAACTGTAACCCAATGATCAGCATCCTTAATTAACCTCCAGAAGCCAGAATGAATTTAGGCTGACTGAAAATATCAGAGATTGGCTTGCCTGATATAACTCAGCACCGAGTTCCATATTTTAGGATGGGGGGGGGGGTGTCCAGAAAAAAGGCCCAGTTCTGTTTGCCTACTTGCAACTCCTTTTTATGTTCATGTTTATAAAAATACAATTGATACTGATTCTCCCCCATTTCCTTTAATGTAAGGTACTTCAAGCAAACATCTATTATCACAGTCATATTTGGTAGTAATCGAAACCTGCAATCGGCAATGCAGTTTTATAAAATCTTGCTAACAGTGAAACTCCTGAGCAATACAACTAAACACTCAAATCCATTTTTTATAACTAGCGGAGGCCAAACAAATAGGTGGATATTCTTTTTTCAAAGAGAAGCTTTGGAAATCTGTTCAGGGCCCATATAAAGAAGGCCTTTGCTCCTTGCACAGCTCTTCTCACCACTGCTGAAAGCGCATGGAACAGTGTATTATTTCTTTTTAAATGAGTGAGTGCTGAAATGGAGAGGGACATGCTCTGAAATCTCAGGACAAGAACTTTTAACACTACCCTGACAAGCCTTATCTATTAAGGTACCTTCTTTTATTGACTGAATGCCCTTATTCTTCCTGTAGGTGGAGCTGGCCTTATGGGATACAGCAGGACAAGAAGACTATGATAGACTTAGGCCTCTTTCATACCCTGACACCGACGTTATACTTATGTGTTTTTCAATTGATAGTCCTGATAGTTTAGGTAAGTACTTAAAACTAAATTCATGGGTGAAATTGGGTGAAAATTCATGTCCTCTAAATTACTGCATTGCTAGCAGGATGTCTATACTATATATAAGCTAAAACTTCAGAGAACTTGAGTTTTCAATGAAATATTAGTTCTTGGGGGAGGGAATCTCATTTCTTAATCATAGCTGTGAATAAAGTGTATAAAAAGATTGCTATTGTGAAGGTAGGCAAGTTTTTTGTGAAGGTAGGAAAGGAGGCTAATATCAAGGAGAAAGCAGTTAGAGAATTCAATGTTTCTGTGTCTAAAACTGAGCTGGGAGAAACATTAATTTCCCTGATGTGATGAAGTTTGATCTTGATCACATTTTATTCCACAAGAGGCAAGTTCGTTTCTCTTTAAATGCTATTGAATTTCAATGCAGATATGTGTGGGAATAGTTTGTTAACCAAGGTTAGCTGTAACTTTAACAGGGGGTGGGGGTGGGAATATGTTTTACTTAGCTGAACATACTTTTGAGGGAATATGCAAAAATATAAAATACATATTTCTAAGGGCAGTATTTCTTCCATAAATCCAGTTATAACTACTCTAAACTTGCTCCAAAATGTACTGTTTAGTGATTAATAGAAATTCATCATTGGTTCAGCAGAAAGAGAATTTTAAGACTTCGTTCTTCTACAGATCTTGCCAAGTGACTTAAATCAAGGAATGGTAGAAGGCTGAGATTCGTAATGTTCCTTTCTGCCTTGTTTACTAGCTGAAACAGACTAGTGGCAGAGAAATGGTGGCAGAAGGTGGGGAAACTGCTGTGGATTCGGTCTTAGCCAAATTAGAGAACGTTGTAGGGAAAATATATTCCATTAGCTGCCAAAATGGAAACTGGAATACATTGGAACCAGTGCAAGGATCACACCTAGGAAGGGGGGGAGGATCCTGACTGCCCTCACTAACTGCTAACAGCTGGGAAAATCCCAAATGGCCTCTTGTTTGGGATCTTTAAACACTGGTGTCTAGCATTTTGAGAGCCCAGCCAGTAAGGCTGGTGAGGGATATGGGAAAATGAGCTCCCATGGAAATTTGCTGTACATGTGTTACCTTAATCTTGACTGAAGATTGATTTTCTGATGTGAGGTTTTTTTTTATTTCAGAAAACATTCCAGAGAAGTGGACTCCAGAGGTGAAACACTTCTGCCCCAACGTACCAATCATCCTGGTAGGAAATAAGAAGGATTTGAGGAATGATGAACACACAAGGCGGGAACTGGCCAAGATGAAGCAGGCAAGTCTCTTTTCCCATTTCCATGCAGTATCTGTTAAAATCATCCATGAATCTCACTGTGTGACCATGGGTCAATCCCTCAACCTAACCTTCCTCACAGGGTTGCTGTGAGGATGGCATGGGGGGAAATAGACTCAAGAATGCCACCATGAGCTCCTTGGAGGAAAGGTGTAATGGCTATACTGATAAGCGAATAAACCAAATTAAAAGTCTTTCTCTTGCTTGCCTGCCGACAATTTTGAATTGTTGGGAGGAGACCAGGTTTGGAATTGCAAAAAAAAAGAAGCCTGACCTAAAAATGAAAGTGAAAAGAACATGTGACACAATCAGGATCTTCAGGCCTGCAAACATTAGACTTTACATGTAGGTCCCCAGCAAATCCAGTGTGCAGCTATCTGCTAGGACAAGCTTTCCTTAGGTGGATGTGCAGACAAGGTGCAATCCATGATCCTGTATTTGGTATACTGAGTTCTCATCTGAATCATCCCCCATGCCATCCTCCTTTTTGTAATAGCATTTTAAGTTTGCCCAAGTGTTTGAGTATTTTTATCTTCACATCAACCCTTTAAAGTAGATAGATAATAGTGTAATTTTAGCAAAGCAATTGAAAGAAAAGTACTAGCAGCACTTTAAAGACTGACAAATTTATTACAGTATAAGCTTTTGGGGGCTAAAGCCCACTTCGTGTCCACAGCACACGCAGCCCCCCCCCCTTTTGAGGACACATGATTAGAAATTTAGTTCTTTGTTGTCAAAGCGCTCCTAAGCTTCAAGAATCACCTGCACTGCTCCTGCTAAATAGGTAGCTAGGCATCTCCTCTTTCACGCCTGTGCTCCGATCCAGACAACAGTGCAGCCATGTTTAAGCCCCCTTAAATGAATTTCATTCCTGCTACCAAACCTTCAAAGATTTGTCTCTAGTAATTGCATCTTGCCAGGAAGACAGTACAGAAGAGTCTGCCTGGCTTTCCTGAGTTGGAAGTAGCAACATTCTATTATGCCTTTGGACAACTAAACAGAAGTATAATAAAACTGTATAATTGCAAATAGTTTACAGTATTTTTATTTTTCATGGCGTGGGCACATCCCCTGGTCTGTCTCTCTACCCAGCTGGCCAAATCTAACTGTTCAGTGGCATATACTGGTCCATCGCCAGAATTCCATAGTGCAGTACTAGATTTCCTGAGCTGGGCAAGCAATGTGCTGTGGTAAGAAAACTGCCACAGGTACAAAGGGACATTTCATATGTTGCTGCAGTAATATGATTGCTTCTAAAGCAAGATCATCACATGGAAAGTTCCATGTCGGCATCGTGCCTACCTGGGCTTGCTTTGTGGAGCAGCTTTAGGATCTAAAGTTTAGGTCATTGTCTCAGTATTTTTTTCAGTATTCTAGATGTTGGAGAAACGTTATTGACTACTTGATGCTAAAACATTATGCCCTTTTCTTTAGTAAAAATGCTTGCTCACTGTGAGGAAGCCTAGTGTTACGGGTGCAGAGGGATTCACTGTTAGACAGAGATATTTATCTGCCTCTTGGTAACATCCTGCAATATGAATAAATTAGGTTTCTCGACTCCTATGTAATAGTCCTTTTAAACAGCACGCCTATACCTGACATTTCTCTAAAAGCCCAACAAATTCTTAAGTTCATTTAAATCACTAAGATGTGTGTTGCAACATGTCACTAATTTATAAAACAACTCACCTGAGCAGTAGCTGGGGCAGTAACTAGTCCCCCTTTTCTGCTACACATACTGAGGAATAATGCAGCAAATAAATGATCTCATAATTTTTCTCTTTAAGGAAGAAGAGAACCACAGGGAATAGAACGTAGGTTTTAAGATTCAAGTTTTTGGTGGCTTACTTGCACTGACTGCTGCACTATGAAATCTACTGGTACTGTACCAAACCATTTTTAAGTGTTCACTTCAATTTTAGAAGGCCTCACTTTGCTAGAAGAGCATTGCCAGAAATTTATTCCCTTCATAATAGCAGCAGAGAATCAGGGGCTTGCATCTGAATTGGGAAGATAAAAACCAAAATGGTCCGTCTTCCTTCCTTTTGAACTATGTTAATTGTTTTTGTGTTTGTACAGGAGCCAGTGAAACCTGAAGAGGGCAGGGATATGGCAAACCGCATTGGTGCTTTTGGATACATGGAGTGCAGTGCAAAGACCAAAGACGGTGTGAGGGAAGTTTTTGAAATGGCCACTAGAGCTGCTTTACAAGCCCGACGTGGCAAGAAAAAATCCGGGTGCCTTCTCTTGTAAAGCACGGCCAGGGGAAGATGGCTGAAGCAGCGTCCTGCACTCGATAAATTTTTGAAGTGCTGTTTATTAATCTTAGTGTATGATTACCAGCCTTTTTCATTTATCTATAATTTACTTAAGAGATTTAAAATTGAGTCTTGCTACCAGTATTTAGAAGCCAACCATGATTTTTTTATAACAGTCTGCATCAAATACATCTGTGCACACAAGGGTTAACTTCAACATTCCTTTAACAAAACTCTCTCTGCACTTGCAAGATATGCCAGGCGCTAATTCAAGACAATTCTCTAACTTCTTGCTTTTTTTAGAAATGGGGAGGGGAAAGCTGGTAACACTGAGAATTGGGCTGTAACTACTTCATAACTAACATGTTCTAGCCTATTCAGGCACAACAGACATGGCTGTGGATGAGGTCCTGAGTAACTTCAGTATTTTCACATTTGATTTCTTCCCTCCCTCCCCCTCCCCCTCCCCCCCCCCCCCCCCCCCGATTCTGTACTCAAAGGCTCTGAAGTGTAAAATTGGTGGTTGGAAAATGTGATTATCCTGAAATGACCAAAGTCCCATCCAGCTATGAAAAGTGACAGTTCTGTGGTTTCATGTTAGTTACCTTATAGTTACTGTGTAATTAGTGCCACTTAAATGTATGTTACCAAAAATAAATCTATATACCCCAGCCTAGATGTAGTATTTTTTGTATAATTGGATTTCCTAATACTGTTGCTTGTAACTTCTGTGTAAGGTGTTCTGGGTTTTTTAATAGTGTATTGCAAAATAAAGTCAAATGGAGATTGATGCCCTTTCCCCATTTGTAATTGTCCAACCCATTTGTATAACTTAAACATGCCCAGAAAGCTCATCTTAATACCTCCTTTGGAGCAAGGGAAAAGCAGCTGTTTTACAGTCAAGGTAACTGAATGTTTCAGAAGCTTTAAGTTAACCCCTGCTGAATCCAGCTCCAAGCTGAAAATGCAATTTCTTGTTAATCTGCTGGCCAAATTCCCATCCTGTGAACATCTTGCTGTTCTGCAGCAAACTAAACTCTCTTCTGTATTTCCTGTTTCCAACAACTAATAAAATAAAGGCAGTTTTCTAAGCTCCCTGTATTCTGGTGTTTGTGTTCTTCGCTGTGTAGAAGCTTGTGTTCAGGGTGGAACAGAGTGAATTTAAAAAGAAAGCCAACACTCATCTTTTTGTCTATAATTGTCAGCAGCAGAATATAACAACCCTACTTTAAAATATGAAGATGTGTAACTTGCTCCTGAATATCCAGTGGCTGGGCTCTTGGCTAGTGCTGGCAACTTGATACCAGTACTCCTAGCAAGCTGCCTAAGCAGGTATGAAGGTGGGGTAAAGCAGAGCAGTGCCTTTTCCTCAAGAAGGATCCATGCTTGCACTGCCAGGTTAAAACATGTCTACACAAGAGAAGATAACTGCACAGCAAATTTTCTGGCAAATGGTCATCTTAATGCGCACCATGTAGCAAATACTGTTACTCAACATCAGAGAAAAAAGTTGAGCACCCTAAATAATAATAATAATAATAATAATAATAATAATAATAATAATAATAATAATAATAAATTTTATTTATACCCCGCCCTCCCCAGCCAAGGCCGGGCTCAGGGCAGCTAACAAGCAATAATAAAAACAAGTTGAATGAATACAACTTAAAAACAAGATTAAAATACAACATTAAAACATTAAAGGGGGAAATGTCAAAGTTCTTTAGCATTATCGCACAGGTTTGTATATTTAACTATACAAGCACATGAGGTAACTATAAAGAGCTGTAATGCATATCTACTGTCAGATTATTTTCCGTATATGCTAGAAGCTTTAGCATATGTAAATGCCAGTGCACTTTTGCAACTGCTTCTAATTTGTGTTGCTGCATCTGTCTTCAGCTATGTCTGTCCTTTGATACATGGTCACAAATGATCACCCCAAACTTTCCTTCTCCCCTTCCTAGAGAATGTTTGGGGTTGCCAAAAAGGAAGCATCCTAATTGTGCCTTTCTCCCTGCTGCACCATCTCATCAGTCCAGTGGCAAAAGCATGCCATGCTCTAATTTTGCTTGCCATAAAGCAGGGGTCCTCAGACTTTTTCAGCAGGGAGCCGGTCCACTGTCAGACCTTGTTGGGAGCCGGACTATACTTTTGAAAAAAATGAATTTCTATGCACATTGCACATACTGTATTTGTAGTGCACAAAAAACAATAAAATACGATATTTAAAACGAAGAACGATTTTAATCAACATAAACATAACAATACAATATTTAAAATACTTAAAATAACCCAAGATGCATTTTAAAAGGACACATTCCATACAAGAGCACCAGACAGGCCCCACAAATAACCCAGAGATGCATTTTAAATAACAACACACATTTTACTCAGGTAAGCCACACACCCCGACTCTCCCCTCCCTTCTCCACAGCACCAGACGAGCCCGGTGGCTGTTTACCTGTGTCTTGCGAGCGGCACAGGCTGGCAGCAGTGGGATGATGAGTGGCACGTGAAAGGGCTCCGGAGAGGGGCTGACAGCAACAAATCCCGAATTGAGCCTGCTTACAGTGGCAGCCACTCGAGTGCTAACGCCGCTGCTGCTGCTGCTGCTGCTGCTGCTGCTGCTGCTGCTGCTGCTGGCACTGGCACCAACAAAGCCCAGCCCCCTTCCTCTAGGCAGGGCGGGGAGAAGCCAGAAGGAGGGAGGGAGGAGGCACCAGCGCCATGTGAGGGAGAAGGAAATAATGCGTCTGCAGCCTGAACAATCGGGTCCACGCAGTGATTCCCAGACCGTCCGTGGACCAGATTTAGAAGGCAATTCGGCCAGATCTGGCCTGCGGGCCTTAGTTTGCCGACCCTTGCCATAAAGTCTGCACGTTGCTTTTATTGCGTTGTCTGCTAAATACAGGATTAAAATACATTCTCAGTTATGTATGACCCATATTGTTTTAGGTTTGCTTCTTGAACAGCGGCTCTGCCACACTTTGTCCCATATGGCAGGACTTTTAAAACTGAGGGAAGCTTCAGAAGCAGTTTGATACTGCAAGGGAATCTGCTGTTGACAGAGGAAAGTGTTTAAAAAGACACACAAACCCAAATAGTCATGTGGGCAAGCCTAAAGAACCTCACAGGTGCTTGCAGAATCTTGCCTTTGCAACATGTAAAGTTAGTATGTTCAATGTGTGTACGAAATACACTTTATAATTTGTCAATCTCTTCCAGACATTACCTCAGAATATCGCTGTGCCTCAGCAATGATACCAAGGTGATGTAAGAATAATTTGATACTTTTCAGTTTCAGTGAATGACGCATTAACATTATCTCTAACCAAGATGGGGTGCCTACAAAAGAGAAAAGGGCACAGGGATATTCCATCATTTGCATAGCACAGTAATTATTATTTCCATCTTCCATTTTGTGCATGGAAAATATTGTCAACTCTTAGTCATCCACGTTCATGTGAAACCATTTTAAAAAGCTGTATTTCAACCTCCGCTAGTCCTCAGTTGTGTGATACTGACACTCCCTTTCGGTGATAAATATTGTGTACAGCATTCAGTTTATGAAATACTGAATAGGCGCTGTGTTGTTTATGTTCTCAGATTCCTAATACTTTCCAACATACTTGTTTTTATTTGAATAATTTATATATTGTTTTTCTCCATTGAAAAAGAACCCAATGCAGCTTTCAAAAACAAGATCAGTTTGTTTTTAAAGTCAGATTACAAAACAAATAAAAACTGCCACCATTCATCTTTATTACAGTGTGAGCTGGAAAAACGTTGCAGGCTGTTTTTTACATTTCACACAATGCATAACTTTGGCAGCTTTCTGCCACAGGTGTGGCAAGGGCCACCAATCTGGCTGGTTTTCAAGTGGTGTTAAGGCAAACCTATGGTGGGCAGGTCAGTTATTATGTGTTTGCCATGCTAGCTAAACAGGCTCAGGGGAGAGGGTACTTCATGCTCTGCTATGGGCTTCCTTGACGCATGTGCTTGGGAACATGATGCTGTACCTTTAGTGTGATCCAGTGGAACTCCTGTAACCAGACTGAGGAAGAAGAATTGTGTGGTGATTGAAAGTTCTGCTCAATTAAAGATGTTGGAAAACATATAGTGAATAGATAAGACGCAAGATGGAAACATTTGAATTCTCATTAAAAGCACAGGCAAATGCATGGTCAATGGCTATCATATGTAACTCAATAAATTCTCTTTATTATTAACAGCTCAGTTGTTTTGTTCAGATAGCAAATCTACAAGACACTGGTCATACTGAACTGTTTGTTCAGTACTGCAAGTATGGACATCTTTCATAGAATTGTAGAATTGGGTGGGACCACAAGGAACATCTAGTCCACTCCCCTGCAATGCAGGAATCTTTTGCACAATGTGGGACTCAAACCCACGTCCCTATAATTAAGGTTGGTTGGTTGGTTGGTTGGTTGGTTGGTCAGTCAGCCAACACAGTCCCCCAAGCACCTATTTAAACAACAAAAGAAAACAGGACTAGTGGGAGGAAATGCTGTTGAGAATCTGTGTGACAGAGACTACAGACTGAATTGCAACCATGCTCAGAGCACACCTAGGAGTGGGGCGGTGAAAGGTCCTCAGCTCCTGCTGTGTCAGTGAAAGTCATGAGAACTGAAAAGCACGTCAGGTGATGAGGACTCCAAGCTTAGGCATACTTATTTACATACATATAATTGTTGGCTATTTGCAGATTAGCTGCGCTGCAGAAAGCGTGCTAGGGAAACCACACATTACAAGGAATGCAAAAATAATTTTTGCTAGGTTTTAATAACAAAAACAAAAACTCCTTTTTACATTAATTATATCAATAAGCATGACCCATCCACCAACCCAACCACCAGGGTCCTAAGAGAGCTAGGTGCTGCTCTTTATATACTATACCCAATTGCTGACACAGCTTAATTAGCACAACTTAACAGCACCTGCTGTACTGCTTCACAGCTGTAAAACTAGGTCACGTTATTTGCTCTGGCCCTTAAAGAAATACACATCTTGTGGAACAATAATGAACCTTCAAATTTAAAGAGACCATTCAACAATAATAAAGGTAAGGGGACCCCTGACCATTTGTGGCTGACTCTGGGGTTGTGGTACTCATCTCGCTTTACTGGCCGAGGGAGCCAGCATACAGCTTCCGGGTCATGTAGCCAGCATGAGTAAGCCACTTCTGGTGAACCAGAGCAGCGCACGGAAACGCCGTTTACCTTCCTGTCGGAGCGGTACCTATTTATCTACTTGCACTTGACGTGCTTTCGAACTGCTAGGTTGGCAGGAGCAGGGACCAAGAAACGGGAGCTCACCCCGTCATGGGGATTCGAACCGCCAACCTTCTGATCAGCAAGTCCTAGGCTCTGTGGTTTAGACCACAGCGCCACCCGCGTCCCTTCAACAATAATAGACGTATAAAATTATGTGTGGCATGGGGAGAGTGGATAGAGAAAAGTTATTCCCCCTCCCTCATAACTCTAGAACTCATGGACATCCAATGAATGAAGCTGAATGTTGGAAGATTAAGGACAGATAAAGTATTTCTTCACGTAACGAGTAGTTAAAATGATGGGTCTTGCTCCCACAGGAGGCAGTGATGACCACCGACCGAGACGGCTTTCAAAGAGGATTAGATATAGTCATGGAGGAGAGGGCTGTTGATGGCTACTAGCCCTGATGGCTGTGTTCTGCCTCCACAGCTGGAGGCAGCAATGATTCCCAGTACCAGTTGCTGGAAACCACAGGAGGGGAGAGGGCTCTTGTGCTCAAATCCTGTTTGCAGGTTTCCAATGGACATCTAGTTGACCATTGTGAGAAATGATGCTATACTAGGTGGGCCACTGGCTTGATCCAGCAGGGTCTTCTTATGTTCTTAATTGGAAGTGAGCACCACTAAACTCAGTTGGACTTCCCTCCCTCCACCTCATAGTCCTGGGGTGCACAACACATCCTTGTTGCAGCTGCCACCGTCTTTGTTGCATAGCATCTATACAAGCCGTGTCTTAGTGCTTCAGCAAATCACTGAGCCCCCACAATGTGGGGGCCCAGAGAAGACAATAAAGTATTTAATCAGTCCAGCAGTCCTTTTACTTCCTGGTTTCATTATGGCAGCTTGGCTTGTAAGGGGAGAAACAAATATTTGCAATGCGTATTTGCCCCCTTCTCTCCAAGCCTGCACAGAAATGGCTTTGAATTGTTACACCAGGTGCGCTTTATTTGCTTTGCACTGACACTTGTGCAATTATTTCAACAATGGCTAGGCTGAAACAAGAGCGAGGGACACACATATGAGGAAATGACTTTCACAAACAACTTCCTCAAACATATTGTCGCAGGCACCTTTGCAGCAATAAGTGCCAAGAAATACTCTTTGCAGGACAAACAGGATGTTTTGGGGTCGCACAAACCTATCTGCAAGATGTGCCATGCAAATTATTTGGTAGGGCTTTGATTTGAAAAATGGTAAGGTTCCATGCAGATGCATGCTTTACTCTTTTAGTACAGGCAATCAAACATTCATTTCTTTTATGTATCCTGTTCTATTAAAAGTACCCAGAGTGGCATACAGTCAAATCGTAAAACTATATATGATATAATAAATGTACAAGTTCAATTTGCAAGTAATTTCTAAAAGCAATAGCAACTTAGAATGCAGTTATTGCTTCAAAACAAAAACTGAGCAGCACTGAAAGCGGAAATTGTGGCACATTCAAACAGCCATAAAACTGGGAGCTACATATTTAAATCCTATTGAAACAACTGAGTTCACAAATTATTCAGTGGGGTGCAATGGTTAGAGTGTCAGACTAGGATCTGGGAGACCAGGGTTCAAACCGCCACTCGGCCATGAATGAAGCTCCCTGGGCCAGGCACTGCCTCTCAGTCTAGCCTACCTCACAGGATTGTTTTGGGGATTAAATAAGGAGAGGGGAAACTATGAATGCCACCATGAGTTCGTTGAAGAAAATGATGGGGTATAAAGGCAAAGCATTCATTCATTCATAATGGGCGGAACCAAAGATGCTCCTTTATAACTGAGTCTGGGGATCACAGACAAAGAATTCAAAGGGTGCTTTTAGTTCTAAAAAGACATGCCAGATGGTAAAGGACATAAGATCACCTGACTTCCAAGAAGCAATTTGTTGCCACTTTTAATATTGGGAACAGGGCAAATGATGCCATTTTTTCCTTTTTAACTGTGGCATGACTTGTCTTGCATTCTTTGACACTTGAAAGTCATAGAACAATTCTGGAACATGCAACAACCATGCAATGAATCAGGAGGAAAGTATAACCTGTCGAGCGTTTGCCTCGTAGAGCAGTTCCAAACCACAGGAATGTTGCTGGAGAAAAGGGTGGCAACCTTGGCTTAAAAGCAGAAGCTGACATAACAGGCAGCTCCCCGAGCTCACAAAGGAAGTGGCGCAGGAGGAACTCTGTGTGTGTGTGCCTTGTCTTTCCCACAGATCTCTCGCAAGAACAGTTACAGCAACAGCACACAGGCAGAGCGACATGTTGAAACCTCTTCCCTTTTCCATTTGGCTGCCTTCCCTGTCCTGCATCCGGGGGCAGACGCACAAGATTACACCCATACTGTACACTTCACTTGTGCACAAAGATGAGTCAAGTGGAATGACCTAAGCCTGAAGCCCCCACTTGGCCAAAAAGCTCAGTGAGTGAGCTTGGGCAGCAAGGGTGCCAACCTGAATTAATTATTGGGGAGACAGGTAGGCCCCACCCAGCATAATCAAATACATGATGCAGCACACACACACTCCATATAAATGGCAGTGCTCATCAACATTTGGGAGGTGGCCACCTCAAATATTTTATTGGGGGAGGTTTAGGGACCTTGGCCCCTAGGAGTTGGCTCTTATGTACCATATGTATATATTTATTATCCCTTTGTTCCCAGGGTAGATCTTCATTCCCCCTTGTTCGCAATGCAGATCTTCTACTCTAGTGGGAACACCATTATGTGGTTTGTTTCAGGTGCCCTATCAGCATCCGTAGGGACACGGGTGGCGCTGTGGGTAAAAGCCTCAGCGCCTAGGGCTTGCCGATCGAAAGGTCGGCGGTTCGAATCCCCGCGGCGGGGTGTGCTCCCGCTGCTCGGTCCCAGCGCCTGCCAACCTAGCAGTTCGAAAGCACCCCCGGGTGCAAGTAGATAAATAGGGACCGCTTACCAGCGGGAAGGTAAACGGCGTTCCATGTGCTGCGCTGGCTCGCCAGATGCAGCTTGTCACGCTGGCCACGTGACCCGGAAGTGTCTGCGGACAGCGCTGGCTCCCGGCCTATAGAGTGAGATGAGCGCACAACCCTAGAGTCTGTCAAGACTGGCCCGTACGGGCAGGGGTACCTTTACCTTTTTATCAGCATCCGTAACAAACTACATTTCTCAGAATTATTTGGGGGAAGCCGTAGATGTTTAAATTGTTATTATATTGTGCTGATGGGAAGTTTTAATTGTCTAGTGCAATGCATGCCTGCAGTAGAGGAAAAGGAGGAGCTGAGGGTTCTGACTCCTTTTGCTCACTTCTTCAGAATGGGCTAACTGGGCCCAGTCCTTACCGTGGCACCACCCAGAGTGAGGAGGTGTCCAAGCTGGTGTAGAAGCTTCTAGAAGAGCAGTGTGGGAGGGCGGGTGAGCTATTAAAGGCAAAGGAAACCAGCTCTTGCTCAACCTGAGGCTGAGCGGTTGCTATTTATTGTTGAATGTTTGTCTGCCGCTCCTATTGTAAGCCTCAGTGCTTTTTATTTGCAGTTATTGCTCACCTGGACTTTATAGCATACTGCAATGTTGAGGGAGCTTTGAAGTATTTCCACTGAAGTCCAACGCTGAGGAACTACTGAGATTGCTAAGTGGAAAATATGAACTTTTTTTTCTGGGGCAATAAGGAAGATCTAGATTTATGCAACGATCCTACATCCACTTGTCTGGGAGTAAGCCAAATTGAGTTTAATGAGACTTACTCCTGAGTTGGTACATTTAGATTTCAGCATTTCAAAACTTGCCAGGATGGTGTAATTATCAGTCACAACTTTAAGCCCAGTTTTCTGAAACAAAGACTTTTCCTTCCAGTTCTAACACCTGATTGTTCTGGCTATTCAGAACCTGATCTACATCTTTCCAATCCCTAATTTGTTTCCTTTTTTAACAGTTTCTCTTGTACAATATAAAATATCTAATGACTGAGGCTGGAGCAGGTAATCCTTTCAGTGGAAATAGTACTTTATAATTCATTTTTTTTAAATAAATGAAGTGGTGTATAGAGAAAATGCACTGGGAGATTTTAGTTCTCCTTCTCCCACAGTACTAGAACCCAGGCCATCTAGGTTGGGCATTTTGTTACAGTTCCTTTCCTTTCCTTTCCTTTCCTTTCCTTTCCTTTCCTTTCCTTTCCTTTCCTTTCCTTTCCTTTCCTTTTTTTTAATGAAAGAAGTGATGAAACATTTTTCATTTTTATCCTAGCCCTCCTATATTGTATGATGCTCAGGCTAGCATAGAAGTTCCCCACAGTAATCTGGTAAACTATGACCAAACCTGCACAGAGACGGTTAGCAAGCAAGAGACTGCTCCTGCCTTCCCCACAGCTACCTTCAAAGGACTTGTCACTTGGAGAAGGCGGCTTGGGTTATGGGAGTCAAATCAGAGGATGCTGAACCTGGTTGCCTAATTTTAATTTCCTTATTTGTATGGAAATTCGAAACAGAGATGAATCCGAAAACTTTAAAAGGAACTAGCGAAATAAGCAGCTACCCTATCTTTAAAAGACATCTGAAGGCAGCCCTGTTTAGGAAAGTTTTTAATATTTAATGCTGTATTGTTTTTAACACTCGATTGGGAGCCGCCCAGAGTGGCTGGGGAAATATTATTATTTATTATTTATTATAGCGTTCTGAGCTCCAAAATAAACTTTGCTGTACCCCACATCATGCATTCCCATGACTGTGAGCGTCCCCTTCGAGACATAAAATAACCTTCAGAACCTTTGTTTGCACAACACACATAAAAGCATGATGACTCAACGACAATGACAGATAAGCAACTTGGGGCATGCAGCCCACCTTAAGCTTTGAGCCATGCCAAATCAGACACCTTAGGAATCAGCTTCTGCTTCCTAAGAAACGGGACAGGTGGTTAGTTGCTGCTTGGTCTCCTCTCCCCAGCAGCAACAGGGCTGGGTTTCCTTCATCAGAAGAGTGGCTGTGCTTTACGTGAGGCGGGATCTTTAAGAAGAGAATGATTAAACTAATCCAAACGGAAGAGAAACGCCAGCAAACCACGCTGGCTTCGAGCCAAGCAAATCCCTCATTCGCAATCGGCGTTTGAAAATGACCTTCGAATCACAGGGTTCCTGCGCATGCCCAGAATGCTCGCGGCAGGAAGCGGTCGGAATCGGGGTGGAGTAAAAGAAAGCGGGTTTATCGGCGGCAGACGAGGACAAAGACGATGGGCGGAGCTTTCTCCCGCTAGCCCCACCCACCCCAGGACCAGACAGAGCCATGGCGAGGTGGGCGGAGTTGCTGGGCGCGCTGAAAAGGGCCGGAGGCGCCTCCGGGCCGCGCACTTGCTCTGCAGCACTAGCAGCATCCTCGAGGGCTCGCAGCATGGCCGGAGCATCGCTATCTAGCCTGGCGGGAGTGCTTGTGCGGCCCTTGGGCGGCGGGGAGCCCGTCGACCTGGGCTCGCTGCTGGGCCGGGTGGTGCTGGTCTCCAACGTGGCTTCCCTCTGAGGCACCACGAGCCGGGACTTCACGCAGTTCCGAGAGCTCCAGCAGCGCTTTGGGCCGCAGGGGCTCACGGTGCTCGCCTTCCCGTGCAACCAATTCGGCCACCAGGTACCGTAGCCGCCGTCGAGGGGGCGCGGCGGGCGAGGAGGAGGAGGACGAGACCTTCCCCTTGGGAGCTTTTGCTGCTGCGTAGGGAACGAGGTGCCCATGGGCGACACAAGCTCCCAAGTCGGCTTGTAGGTCTTTTTATGGGGGGCGGGGGCTGCTTTGTGTGGGGGCTTCTCAGTCCTAGGTTTATAGGAAGGGGCGGGGGGGGGGAGGAAAGAACGCACTCTGCACATGGCCAGAAGCTTTGTTTTCTCTCTTCCTAACGCTCGCGATGGAGCGGGGGTGAACCTAGTTCCTGGAAGCTCTATCACGGCTCCCAGCCACCCCTGCCTTCTCTGTGATAAGAACCGCGCCTTCCCAGATGCTGAAACTGATGCCTTCCGTATCGCCACAACATCCCGCCCCCCCCATCCCGGCTTGCTTTACAGGCTCTTATCTGGGCATAAGAGTGCTTTGATGAGGAATGCTCCCCAAGCTGGCTTTATGCCTGCCGAGCACAGGAAAGGTTTGCAAGAGCCCCTTGGGGCATTGATAGTGGGGGGAAATTGTGCCCCGAAGGGCACTTAACCCAGTTTGCTCTGCATCTCAAGTCAGCACCTTGTTGGGTGATTGTGGAGGGGAAAGAGGAAGCAAGGCTTTGTTACATTTTCCAGCAGAGAGATCACCCTACAAGTTGTGCTGTAGACATGTGGCTGCTGCTTTTGCAACCTTACCCGTTTCCCCTGTCTGCTCACAAGCTAAACTGCGTAATGGCTTCCTTCCTACTCACTCACTCAAATGCCACCGTTTCCGTGCATCTCCACTTGTATGAAGTGGAAAAGAGGATGGTGGTTCTGACTGAACCAGCTACAGCTACCTCTTTTGAGAAGGGCAGCATTTGGAACTTCATTTAAAGTGCTACTGTACCGCTTCAGCAGTCAAGGAGAATACTGGGAACTGTAGTTTAAGGGAGCTGCTCTTGCAAAGCTACCGGTACATTTCCCAGTCGACGGTTTTCAGGATTCTCCATGACTATAAAAGTGGTATATTCATACTATAAATGTATTCTCCAGATGTGAGTGGAAACTTTGTACACCAAGGAACAAAGTGGGGAAGGCTGCATAGACCAGTTGCTCCTCTTGTTGTTGGAGCAGGTAGTGACAAGCAGTCAAATTCAGGAATTGAAACATGCATTTTACCATCGTAATTTGGAGCATGTGGATTGGGAGGTGATAGTTTGGTAAGGCTTGGAAGTCTTCAGTTTTCAACCAAGTAGCTGGCTCAAAGGATGGCTACTCTACCTCTGTGAAACGAATAAAGCAGCTGTGCTTTTACAACACTTACTGGCTCAGTCATTTTGACAGATCTTGCTCAGTAGGGGGTGTAAATAAGCTGCTTGTTTTTCAAACCCTACCTGGCATACAATAGGAAACCCTATTCCCTTGTCTCCAGTCTGTTCTGGACGCTCCCCAACAGTCCAGAGCAGATGGGGGGGGGGACAAGGAGTGGAAGAGGAAAGCTTGTTGCACAAGTGGAAGGAAGTCCTTGTGCTAACAGATGATTTTGTTGCATGCAACCCAAAAGGTCTAGGACTAGGTCAAATCATGGCAGAAGACAGACTGATGGTTGCTGATACTGGCATGTACAAATACCTGCTTCACCAGAATTGATAAGGGTGTTGTAAAATTTCAGTTCCCAGCCACACCTTGGAGGCAGTGTGCAGCAGGGACATATTAGTGTTACATGAACTAAGGCTTGAAGCTGTATTTCTCTGAATGGGACAAAAAGCAGCGGGGTACTCAAGATGGGGCAGGGGATGAAGCAATTTGTATAGTCAAAGTGTACAAAGCTGAACTGTGCATTTTGATTGCACATCTAAACCCTTATGCACAAACTTCCAATTAGGGTACTTGCCTAAACTGTGTTGGCAACATCACAATCTGCTTGTAAGGGCTTGAATTGGAAATAATTTAAAAGTGCTTTTTATTGCTTCATTCCCCACCCCTCCTGCCCAGTTATTGAAGACCTTCTGCTATTTGTCAAGAGACATCCACAGCACTACCCCAAAATGTCTATCACTGCTTGGGCAATATGCTAGGGAATATTTAAGTCACATCAGTTGACTTATGTTTGAGGAAGAAATTATTTGTTCTGTAAATGTTACTTTCAATGAGGAACTTGAAGTTTCAGATCCTACTAACTCCTTACAACTGCAGCAGAGCAGTTTATAGAACTAGTAGGTAAAACTTGCTTTTCTCCATAACTTTAATCTCCATATGTTTGCTGAACTAAACTAAGATACTGTAACAAGTAGCAAGTTGCGATGGAAGGGAATGTTTTTGCCCAGTGTTTCTGCAAAGCTGCTATTGGCATGGTGAAGGGGTTGGTGAAGCAAAAGAAAATGTCACATAAAGCAGAAGTCAGTAGCCTGGTTGGTGCTGCTGTGGCTGTTTGCTACACTTTGTTCTGACATTTGGAATTAAGCATATATCTTCTCTCTCCTTTTTACAGGAAAATGCCACTAACGAGGAGATCCTGAATTCACTAAAGTATGTCCGCCCAGGCAATGGGTATGAGCCCAATTTCAGTGTCTTTGAGAAGTGTGAGGTGAATGGGGAAAACGCTCACCCACTCTTCAAATTCCTGAAGAAAGAGTTGCCCTTTCCACATGATGACCCCGTGTCTCTGATGACCAACCCACAGTTCATCATCTGGTCCCCTGTGTGTCGCAGTGACATCGCATGGAATTTTGAGAAGTTCCTCATAAGCCGTGATGGAGTGCCTTTCAAGCGTTACAGCAGGCGTTTTGAAACCATCAAGATCCAGGATGATATTCAAAAGCTGCTTTAGCGAGTCACCAAGAACCAGAAAATGTGCCTTGCAGAAATGTCTACTTCTCTTTTTCAGCTAGGCTATTGCTTAGATGATGTCCTAGGTTAAGTAGGATACTTTCCATACTAGAGTGAATTGCAGATCTGTCCTAGATTAGACTGGGCTGATCTAACCGAATAAGCAGAAGAAAGTTGCTTATGCATCATAGCAATGAAACTTAATTGAAATGCAGGAATCTATTTGCTGTGATGTAAGCTAAATTATAACCCTTCCTCTAATGTGCGAGGCAACCATGTATTACGTGACTCAAGGCTGAATAATATGAGTGGCTGCTTTAATGTGTGGGTTAAATCCTACTATGTGAAGCAGCCCTCCATGTGCCAAACTCCATGCTGTCTGTTTGTGTGGCCTTATCTTGTTTTTCAGCAATTCATCTGTTTACTCTGGCAGTAAGTTTCTATTCTCCATCAAAATTTTATTTATGATGGTGCTTCTTCTAAACACTTGAAGGACACTTGATGTATTTGTAAAATTTTGTATGTGAAGATGTAGATAATTACACTAGGGGAAACAGTTTATGAAATTCTATGCCAATAAAATGCTTCAAAGACGATTATGTCTGTGTCTTTATAATAAGGCTGTGCAATATTAGGTAGCAACTAGTTATTCGAAATCTCAACCTAAGCTCATTTAACATATTACCAAAAGAGCTGAAGTATTATTACTTAAACCATGACTGAGCAGGTCCCTCAAGAAAAGTTCATGGCTGCTGCTACTGCAGTTTCTGGCCTAAGCCATGGTTTTGCTTAGCATGTCGTCCAAACCAGAGCTTGTACTTTGTCTTGCTCTAGGGCAAACCATGAGCTGTAATTAAGGTATGTTCTTGGTTTACAGCTTAGTTTGTTTGGAGAAGACAAACCATGAGCCTGCATTTAGACAGCATGCTAAACCAAAATATGGCTTAACCCTGGGTAGCATGCCAGCAGCAGAACTAAAGGAGTGCAGCAGTTATGATGGCTCCAAGAATCTGTGTTCATGCTAAACCACGATTTGGTTTAGCATTATGTACTGACTGAACTGAGACAAAAAAATTCCCTACAGCTGTGGATTGACATAATAAATTATTTGATATAGGTTGGGTACCTGTCTTCTACTGGCAAAAATTCTACATAGAATTCTACCAAATCATAGTCCTTATTAACAAACTGGATTCAATAAGCAACAGTGCAAATAAATGTGGAAGGTTATTTGCTTGAAATAAAAAGGCTTGTTATTAGTCGTGTGGGACAGGAGTCCCACTGGAAACTGGAACTAGATGAAAAATATACTACAAATGAAACTCAGCTTCGTAGATATTTGTGTGCATGTATCTTACCTGTGTCCTATTCCTGTGTCATTCTCCCTCAAATATGCACACACAATTGACAAATATTGCAACAATGTTGTTTGCTCATTCCACACACGCCCCCGCATTATTGATTTATTAGATGGGTGTTTGAAGAATGTAATATACAAGAACAAAAAAGGATTAACAATACAATTACTATATAGTTATAACAGGCACTTGTTAAAATGTGTAATTATACAAATTATCCTCATATCCTGTTGTCCTAATAGCACTAATATCTTTAGCATGGTCAAAGCACATCAAGATCTATGTTTTCAGAGGGCAATCATGCATCCTTTCTTTCCATTGAATATCTTCCAGCCCAATCTTTCCTAGATTTTGTGTATGAAGGCCTTTGGATGAATGTTGATAAATTGTTCATTTCAACAGCTGAGCCAATGGCTATGGAGGACTTACTTCAATTAACAGAAACCAGACATCTTGCAACCAGTAGTATTTCAAAGACTACATGCTGCTTTTACCCCCTATTTTTCTCTTGAAGATTATCTGATAGGAGAGAGCAATGCTTTTGCTCTTCTGTAAGCATATTTGTTCTGTGCTTTAATGTGATACCTCAGTCAGATCTTTAGGACAATAGTTTGTGGTGGTGATGATTACAATTTACTTACATACTAGTTTTCTGCCTACTACAATCTGTTCTGGAGAGGGTGCTAACCTCCAAAGCAGATTTGCCATGTGTTGGGGAGTTGCAGGGGAGAAATGGGAAAGGGGAAGTGCCATTTGCAGGAGCGGGAAGCCTGTTGCACAAGTAAGCAACTGCAATTCAATATCACTCAATATTAATGGTTGCCACAAAGAGAGCCCAGCATCGTACCGTATATTTCCTAGACGAGCAGTCTCCAAAAAAGCTTAGGATAAAAAGGACGATTGCCATTGCCCTTATGCCAACCCAGCAGGACGACCCACAAGACCTTCAATATCAATTCACTCTGTTGGCTGCTGGTTTCAAGGAGTGGGATGTCCAGAGACAAGTGTCATGGCAGCATAACTGCTAAAGAAACCAAAAGGTAGCTGCACCAGCAGAGATCCAGGGGTCACCAACGTGGTGCCCTCTAGATGTTGGTAGTTCTAGTCCACCGAATGCAGAAGGATCCCTTTATAGCCAGGGTCGCTATCTAGTTTGAGGCACGACCTGCAATTCTCAGCCCTTCAGAGGTAACTGACACCGCAGACGGAGCCTGTGTGAGCGACTGGAGAAGGAGGGATTCCCTGCCTCCCTGCCCTTTCACTTCAGCGGAAAGCGGCCCCTTCTTCCTCAGCGTCAAAACACCGCGCTCGGCCCGGCGCTCCCTGCCCTCCGAACGCCCGGAGGCGTCGCCGCGCCTGCGCAGTGCCGTTCTGTGCGCGCGGCGGCGGCGGCCGGGCGAGGAAGGATATCCGCAGTTGGGGACGGCCGGCCGGGCGAAAGCGCTTGCAGTACTGTCATGGCGGCAGCCGAAGTAGGGTTAGACGGCGGGGGAGGCGGCGGCGCCGGCCTGAGGCCGGACGCCGGGACGCAGCGGGCGGAACTTATGCCGCTGCTGGGGACGGCGCTGCGGCCGGGAGAGTCGTGGTGAGAAAGGAGCGGGGCCGTTGTGGCGGGTGGGGCGGCGGGAGCGAGAGAGCGCGGCGGCTCCTTTCGTCTCTCGGTGTCAGGTTGAGAGCCAGGCCGCGCGCGCACGCCACCTCCGCGCAGGCCCTCCCCGCACTCGGGCTGTTGGCTTTCGAATGCGGGTGTTCGGAAGGGGGGGGGGGCAGCAGGAGGCGCGAGCTGCTCCCCCCGGGAGTTCGGTGTTGGTGGCAGGAAGAGGGCATGTCGGTGCCGGCCGGGCCCTCCCGGTGCCGGTGCTGAGTCACTCTTCTTCCGCCCCGTCCCCTCCAGCAACTTCGTTCACCTTTCCTGCCTCCCGCTCCAACCCTGCCCCGTTTGTTTGTTTTATTACTCTTTCTTTTCCCCTTCCTCTTCTTCTCAAGGCGTATTTCCCCCCCTTTTATTGCAGGTTCCTAATTGACAGCCGGTGGTTCAAGCAGTGGAAGAAATACGTGGGCTTTGACAGTTGGGACTTGTACAACGTTGGAGAACCTAATCTCTTCCCGGGACCCATTGATAACTCGGGGCTTTTTGCAGGTAAAGTTGTGTGGAGAGGGGATTAGGATTTGGAGTTTGGACTGGGACTGGGAAGTGGAGGAGGGAAAATGTCACTGCACGGTACTGCTTTTTGGACTATGTTCTGACATTAAGGGAGCCAGTGCCCTTCCCCTCCAATCTTTCCCAGTACACTTTCCCAATTCTTAAGTAGGGATATTAGTTTTTCTATATGATAAGGCAGCTCGCTTTGGAAAAACTATGATGGAGTCTAGCATGATTGTCACATCAGCAGTTACTGCAATCATAACTAGTATTGTAACAAGTCTTAGAGGTTCCACCCTTAAATAAGTGTCTCATTCTTGGCTTTTTTTTTTTTTTTTTTTGTATTTCTCCAATCAGCCTAGGCCTGAAAGCAGATGACTTTCTTTTTTTTGTAAATGGAAACTAAAAGACTTAACCGTTACATCTGCTTCTGTGTTGTAAATCAGTTGGTTGCAAATCATTAGGTATATTGTGTCATAGAACTTCAAATCATTAGGTGTATCCACTGAATTCAAACTTATGTTTGAATACATTTTTGATTTGTCCCCCTGAGCTCCAGGTGCACATTGTTTCCTTGGCTTAGTACTGGTTCAGGTTTGTTGTGGCACAAAGTTGACCTTGGTAAGGTGATAATTTAAATCTGAAGTCTGCTTCATACATGATCTTTCATTTGGGAGACTAGATAGCTTGAAATCGCATTTTCCTGTATTGCAAGAGGTTCCCAGTTGCAGCAGAAGCAGTGGAAAGAACACACCATTCTGACACGCCACCTCTCTCCAGATACAGTCCTGAGAAATAACACTTGAGCAACTCTTTAAAAGATTTAAAGTAATACATATTGTGGATAGGTAGAGCTATTTAAATTTTGCAGCAAAAGGCAATATAGATGCTGTGTTCCTCAGACCAGGGCTGGATCTAGACATATCAAAGAAGTGTTTCAGTTTAAAGCATTGTAAATTTAAACAGGGAAGACAGGTAGAGAAAAACAGGACTCCACACTGCCATCTGGTAGCGCAATGTTATATCTCACATACAATGCATATAAATTGCTTTTTCTTTACCAGTCTAGCTTAGTCCCAGGAAATCACTAGGAAGTCTGTGTACAAACATAAAAAGTTTAAGTTTGCTTCTCAAAGTCTCTGGATCATATTGGTATAGGAAAGTCTTCCAGTTCTGCATTGTACTTTTTAAAGAAAACTTCAAATACTATACAGCTGGTTTTATTTGATTAATAGTTTGAAATTATGTGTGGAAGGGAAGTCTGAAATTAGATTGTCAAATAATACCACTTGAGTCTCTTCAAGACTCACTTTGGTGTGGCTATTTAAATTAAGTTAGATTTTCATAAATGTCTTGTCACTTTGAAAGTGTGTTTGTTTTATTCAGGATTTCCAGGAGAACTGTTTATCTTCCTGTTTATCGTTATGTTTCCTTTCCTTTTTAGACTCAGAAGCTCAGACTTTGAAAGAACATCTCATTGATGAGTTGGATTATGTGTTGGTTCCTACTGAAGCCTGGAACAAATTACTAAATTGGTATGGTTGTATAGAGGGACAGAAACCAATAGTGAGGAAGGTAAGTGATAATGATCTTTATGTAACTTACACTGTTTTGTCACTTTGGGGTATCATGTGAATTATCTCTTGAGCTACCCAGAGAAATGAACACTATAAAGAATATTTAGGTGTCATTTAACTGGTGCATAGGATAATGATATATTGTGTGACGTATAAGGTTGAATAACTGGAAATACAGGGTAGGAAATGAACTGCTCTTCCCAGTATTAGGATGGCTCCTACAGTTTCAGAATGGCTTTACAGAATGTTTCTAGCTTAGCTAATGTAGAGTAGAGGAGAAAGTTTCTCTTCAGTTGCCCTGTACTCTGTTGATTAGTCATTTAGCCAGAACACAGGATGAAGTTATAGGGTGGTATCCAATTGTGTCCATCAGCTAGTGGGACTTGCTGTTCTCCTCTCCCTGCCACCCCTGTGGATCTCAAAAAACATTTTTGGAGGGTTGTGTGGAGTGAGGAGACTGGAGCAGGTTAGAGAGTGGATTGCCATGGGGAGGAGAGGAAAGAGAATAACTGTTTACTCTTTGGATAGGGGAATATGGTAAAGGACACTCCACATGACCCGTCTACCAGGAATGCTTCTTTTCAGTGTAAGAGATAATGTATACTGACTTCAGAAACACAGCAGGACTTCAAGTAACTACACAGCGCAGAAAATTGCTTTGTAGGCTGGATCTTAAATCAAATAGTTAACTGTGCATTAAATAATATATAGTACATGCTAATGCAATCTGGTATAATTTTAATGAACGATGTAGAAAAGAGCATGTGATATGTCATAGGAATAATTCCATTTTCAGAATAAGAAGATAAGCTAAACATGCCCATATTGCTGCTAAAATACAGTATATGCTTTTTAAATGTAGGCCTCAAAAGGAATGTGCAAATGTAAAATAAGAAGGGTAATTCCCCTTTTTCTCCCTCCTCCCCCACAAAACCCCCTTTCCCTTTTTTAGTTTTGTTTAGATTGCGTTTACTTTCTGTTTGATAAAAAGGTAAAGGACCCCAGACAATTAAGTCCAGTTGCAGACGACTCTGGGGTTGTGGCGCTCATCTCGCTTTATTTATCTACTTGCACTTTTTGGCGTGCTTTTGAACTGCTAGGTTGACAGGAGCTGGGACTGAGCAACAGGAGCTCACCCCGTCGTGGGGATTCAAACCACCAACCTTCTGATTGGCAAGCCCAAGAGGCTCAGTGGTTTAGCAAATTGCTATGATCCATTACTGATCTTTCCTTTTTCTTTTATTGCTTTTATTATTGATTGAAATTGAAATGAAAAACAAAACCATCTCCCAAGTGTCTACCAAATGATTACATAACATTCATTCCTTTCCCTGAGCCAGAAGATTGTACCTAGTGTTATGTGTTGGACACATTACAGCCAGGCAAAAACATTCAGAGTATAAAGCAGGGCCAGTGAAGCGTGTGACCTATGGAAAGTTTACAGCAGGGGACGGCAAACCACCGTCCAAGGGCCAGATCCAGCCCAATTGCCCTCAGGATCTGGCCCGCGGATGGTCTGTGGATCGTGTGGATTCTGTTCGTTAATTTTTTCTTCTTTAATTTTTTTCCTGCACTGCCATTTTTTGGGGGCGCCATTTTCACCCCTCTCCTCACACACCATAGCGCCTCCCTCCTCCTGGCGTAGAGGAGGAAGGGGAGCGGGCTGAGACCATTTTGGGCAGCGCCTCTCCAGAGCCAGCCAGTCCTTTCAGGCTGCTCATCCCGCTGGCGCTGCTGCCAACCTCTGCCACTCGCAAGGGCAGGCACAGGAGCCGCAGTTGGCAGAGAGCAGCGCCTCTCCAGAGCCAGCCCGCCCTTGCACTGGCAGCACCATAGGTAGGCAGGGGAAGGGGAGGGCCTGGGGGAGAGAGGGAGAGAGAGAGAAGCCTCTGCTGCGTGCGTGCGTGCAGTCTGGCCCGCCACAAGGTCTGGGGTACAGTGAACTGGCCCCCTCCAAAAAAAGTTTGCTGACTCCTGCTTTACAGGGCCAGATAAAGAGACCTGGATGGTCATATTCAGCTCTCTTGTTTTGTTGTGGTAGAATTTTACAATCATGTTAATGGAGTCCCCAGTAAAAATGGAGCTTCAACTTGTCAAGGGATTGGATGTTCCAGTTTTGTGCCAGTGTTTCCCAACTCTCCAGAGCAACTTTGGATAGGCAGTTTGAGGAAAAGAGATCTTGGTAAACCTGATTTTGCCCTTTGCTGTTTGGGTCTTACCAGGGTGAATTTGATTTAAATCAAATCGATTTAAATCACTAGCCAGTATGGCCTGATTTAAATCCTTTTTTAACAGAAAGACTCATTCTTGCTGGTATAATCTTAATATTTACAACCAAACGAAGGTTTCATTTTTGGAATATTAAATTTTCAGAGTAGTTTTTACAGTTCTAGCAAAAATTACTGATTTGGTTATACAATTAGAAATACATAGACAGATGATTATGAAATTATTGTGAGGTTTAATAAGTTAACAGTTTATATTTGGACAACTTTTCTGCTGTACTTTATTGGAAGGAGAAAAATGATCATTTCCTTAACAACAATTTAAACAATTTATTTAACTAAAACAATAACATTATAGCATATGTATCCATGTTTGTTAACTGATGATGTTAAACATGTTTTTAAAAAACTTAGACTGAGTTTTAGCACACATGAAAAACTTAAAACAAATCCTTATTTCCTGATGAATAGCCTTTGGACTATAATGTAACTTAAATAGAACACTATCTTTAGAAAGACTTTTCCTCCAAAAGCATTTTATTTTAAAAATCCAATTTAAATTTAAATTTTATTTTATTTATTATTATTTTAAAAATCATTTATTTTTATCCACCATGGGTCTTACCTCTTGGTTTGAATAGCTAAGAAGTATAGTTAACTATAACCGTTGGTTGGTGTTGACTTCAGTGGAGCTAATTTTGAAATAAACACACTTGGGATTGGGCTGTAGAAACCTCTGCAGGATTATCTGATGCCACTTTGCCAGTTGTAGAACTAGAGTTAAAACCAAGGACTTCTGTTTTTGTGAAACTCTAGATGATGGCACTGTTATCTATCAGGCCAAGATATGGATACTTTGAGGGTGGAGCCTTTCGGTTTAGACTACATATTTGCTTTCAGAATAGTTTGTTGTACCTACTTTACAGGAAGCCTTTTCTTCCTAGGTTGTGGAGTATGGACTGTTTGTGAAGCACTGTAAAGTAGAAGTTTATCTTTTGGAGCTGAAGCTGTGTCAGAACAGTGATCCTGCTAATCTTACGAGCTCTTATTTCAGCAAAGCAGACACCGTTGGTAAGTAGCTGTTTGCTAACCGCACAACACACCTTGAAACACATCCACACCTAGTGGTGTCTAGTAATTTATTTAGATCATTAAATGGGGCAAGTATATTTTACCATTTTATTTTTGCAAATTTTGTTTTCACAATCATCTGAAATTACTTCTCCCCCCCCCCTGTGAAATGGTGAATGCTTCTACTTATCTGATCCTCCTATAGCATTGCTAAACCACAATTTCACTCCAGCTTTTATTATTTGTCCTTAGAACTGACAGTTACTCTTCAGCTTTAGATGCTTCTGCCATTGTTCAAACAATCCTACCAGCAAACTGGTTATTTCAGTAGTAGTAGAATGTCAGCTTCAAATAACCCAGCTGCATTTTAAATAAACGATTCCTTATCTTTTAAAGTGATAATATTTAGCTATTCCAGGTAATACAGCTACAGTCAGAAATTAAATTTTACAGAAAATTGGTATGTACAGATACAGTTAATAATTCACCAGTGTAAAATAATCCAGAATTAGTATACACCTTCTTGTTTATTTAGCACTAGTAAATAAGCACGTTTTGACACTTTGAATGAGCCACACCTCCCAACCTAGTCAAAATACAGCTTGTAATAACTTTGTCTCTTTCTTACCAGCTACTATTGAAAATGAAATGCGAAAGCAGTTTAATATTCCTGATGGAAAAGAAATTAGGCTGTGGAGCAGATACATGAGTAATACTTATGAGCAGCTAAGCAAACTTGACAGTACTATACAAGATGCAGGGCTCTATCAGGGACAGGTAAGAAGTTCAAATATCATATGTTGTATTGCTCACCCTGGGGGCTGTCGACAAGGCTGCAATTTGTAAAAAAGTTACAATGGGAAGAATTCAAGGTAATACTATTGGCGTCATTCTGTCAGGGCCAGCTTTCCAGCTTGCCAGACAGAATTATTCCTCCTCACCACCACCATGGCATGCTGTTCTGGGGGTTCTTCTGACACCTCTACAAGCCAATTTGGGGGCCCGCGGGGGTGGGGGGGGAGCCCAACTGTGCTAGCAAGAGCTCTTGCTAGTAGGACTTGGAAGTTGGATCCTTTCCCATGTGATTATGAAGTCATACAAAGTATTCTGAAATTTGAGCTGGTTTCTCAACTATTTGGCCAGGTTCAGTCAAACGCCAGCCGTTGTGGAAGAGCTACTGCATTCAAAGCCTAGCAGCAATCATATAGAGGCAGCTGCATGTGGTGGCTGTTCCTGCCATTGTGTGATTTGTGGGCCTGAAAAAGACAAGTTGTGATCAAATTGCCACAGTAGCGTGAAGATGCTGATTCCTTAAATGGTCACTTGTAAATGCTGCTGAGTCAAAACCCTGCCAGAGCCTCCTGTACATCCTAAGGCGTTAGCATGGGGGTTATTTAATTGGGAATCTCCTGTTTTGTAAGCACTGATTTGCTTGTATTTTTCTGCACGGAACCAAAGAAAGCCCAGATCTATAAGATAGCACTCCCTTTACCTAGTTTTACTATTATTTTTCTTTAACTTTAAAGGTAGTGTTAATAGAAGTGAAGAATGAAGATGGTACATGGCCCAGGCAATCTCAGACAAAGTAAGTTTTCTCTATTTATACTTTCCGTTTCTCTAGCTCAGTTTAGACATTGCAAAACCTGAACACCAAACCATGGTTTTGTGATGTCTGAATTGTGCCTCTGTCTAACTTGGGTCTGAGAGGTGTCTCTACCACTGTTTAACTTGGCATGACACTGACTATTTTTCTTCTTTCTCTATTCTGTTATTATTACATTGTGTTTATTGTCCTGTTGTATTTCAACTTGTTAGCCACTTCTGAGAGCTTTCAGGCTAAACAATGAGATAGGAAATGCCCTAAGTCCTGTTATACTCATTTTTCTAAATTGAAGTACCATTGACTTAAAAAATAAGTACCAAAAACATACTTTAAAGTTAGATTTCTACCTCGCATAATCTTGACGGAATTAATCTTATTTTTACAATATTGAAATAATACTTTCCTTAAAAGGTAGTGAAATATGCAGCTCAGTTTTTTAAAAAACAGTGAAGAACTATCCTATGCACTGCTTCATTCTGGATTGAGCCTGTTGTAAAGCCATCTACAATTTAAGCCACATATAAGGATTCACCTAACCTGCCCCTACAAAAGATTCCCACGGGCCTTTCATCCCTTCTGTCCCCCACATTATCCCCAAATTGGCTTGGGAAAGATCAGAAGAACTTCTAGCACAGTACATGGCTTGCATACGTGGAATTATTGGAAGATGAAACATTGAATTCTACCCAATGTATCAGGCATTACAATTCTTATTGGCCCCTGACTACAGCTGGAGGTAGTTAAAATGTTAGAGTAGTTACAAATCACTGGTAGATTATGCCAAGGAATATCTATTCTACTTAAGCCTTCTTTTTCAAAAGATAATCATTTCATTTAGTAGATTAATTTTAGTCCTAAAAATCCTGTTGGTTGCCTTCTGTTCTGCTGGGAGGTCTTGCTAGCCTAGTACTCATTACAATGATTGATTGTGGATCAAACACTGATTCAGAAGTATGGCTCTCTCCTTGCAATTATTTGGAGATCTTTTAATCAGCTGGAATGCAAACATTGGCGCATTGTATCATGCGCTCTGCCGTGTAAGAAATTGCCTTGTGTAGCTTAGTGCACTTGCATAAGTTCTCCTTGGTATTTTACAGTAGGGAAATTTCATACAAAATGAGGGTGAGTACTAGATTTCTAATTCCATTGACTCATAAACAATCCACCTCTTCAACCTGATGCTGTAGTCATTCCTTCTGGGTTGGAAATCCAGAAATAAACAGTTTAAAATAGTAAACTATACTAAAAAGTCAGTTAAAGAATCTCAGGAATTATTTTTTTTAAAAAAAACAAAACAACAAAAACCCTGATGGGATTTTTACTACTTTTTTTCCCTCCCAGATCAAGCACTGCAACAAGCAGAAATCTAGCTACCTCTTCAAAATCATCAGCAAGCTCTTGCTCCTCTTCAACCATTACAAATGGTGATAGCAATAACTCCTATAGTTTGAACTGCTCCAGCCTTGGCAAAGGGTAATAGCAAGAATGTGTCTGCTGTTCTTTATGTAACTTCCTTTCTCTGAATACTTTTATGCATTCTCTTCTTTATTAAATAAGGTTCTGCCCTGAAGCATTCATGGTTCCACTGTTTGGAAGCTAGCTATGTATAACTTTAAACTTAACTTCAGTTTCATGGCCCTCTGGCATTTTTTTGCCAGTTACTATTCCATTCAGATGTATGAGTTCTGTCAATTTTTCCTACAATAGCACTTTATCATACAATAGCTGATAGGAAAAAAATGCCACTCTATAATAGTTCATTAAACCAGATTGCATTCTTCCATATAAACCTACTAGGACATTTGAGATCTCCCTTGGAGGCTGTGCTCTCAAGGCGCTTGCCCCCAGAGGTGTAGTGGGTGGTTACTTGAGGCAAGGCTTTTCCTTGCCTTTTCCTTGAGATGCCTGGCAAACACAGTATTACACTGGAGGATTTTAGGACCCTCTTGACTTCAGTTGTTCTTTTTATCCTGCTTCGTTCGGGTTTTTTGTGGTGGTGGTGGTTTTTCCTAACTTTAGTTCTAGTCTTGGTTTCGTTTTTCATTAGCATAATGTTCTGGAAACTGAAAAGCAGGATATGAGTATTTTAAGCAAAATATAATATCAGTAAAGTGAGTCTCCACCTACAGTATGAAATGGTACAGTCAGGCAGCAGACTGGCTACCTCATAATACTTGATTGTGAGAACTAGGTCTGAGGGAGGAATTTTATAGTGTAGGCATGTGTATACTATAGATCAGTTGGAAGGTTTGCTTTGTCTTAAGTTTGAGTTACGTGTTTAATTGTATTGTGTTTTTTATATTCTGTAAACTCCCCATAAAATTTTGATGCAGGGCGGGTAAGAAATACAATATACATTATTTTTGTATAGCTGTAAATAGTTTCTTAGCCGAAATATTCTGCAACCTGTTATCATATTCCAGTATGTTTCCCCCCTCCAGAGGTTCTAGCTTTTCCTGCAACTCCTACAACAACAGGGAGAGCCCTCCTCAGTCACAGCCTGGTCTCTGTGGGCTCAGTAACCTAGGAAATACGTGCTTCATGAATTCAGCTTTACAGGTAAAGAACTGGTACAATCTGCTGAAGAACCTAGAGTGGTAGGCACCGTACTGCTTGGGTTTTATACTACCCCATCTTAAATTGTATAACCGTTAGGTTCCCATACAGCTTGGAAAACCTACATAATGCTGTGGGTTACAATGGAAGATAGAAAGCTGCATTTTTCTAGTGTCAGAACACTGGTCCAGGATTGCCGATATCTTATAAGCCAAACCCTGGCTCCTCTATGAGTAGCACAGGAGCAGCAGGGCCAAGGGAGGAGCAAAGTGGCTACACTTTTTGCTGCGAGAATCCATTCACTCAATCATACTTAGCCATTGTCTGGATTAGCACTGTGTGCAAACCGGGCTGCTGACTGGCAGCAGCTCTCTAGGGTTCAAGGCATGAAACTTTCTCAGCCCTATATGATGATGCCAGGGTTTGAACATGGAGCCTTCTGTATACACAACAAGTGGTCTACCCTGAGCTATGACCCCGTCCTCCCAAAATAGAAATAACCCAGCTAGTACATGTTCCTCAGTTTTCTTCTTTCAGCAGTTTCCATATGTAATATTTAATGTAGCTTGTAATACAGTCCTGTATAGGGTGATTTTGCTGACTCTAGTACAATTTTAGTTTTCATTGGGCTGAAAATGGGTTGTTGGCATGGCTTTCTTTTTTATGCATTTCTTGTGTCTGAATGTTCTTCTAGTGTTTGAGTAACACCCCTCCACTGACTGACTATTTCTTGGAAGATGAGTATGAACCTGAAATAAATCAGGAGAATCCTCTGGGAATGAGAGGAGAAATTGCAGAAGCATATGCAGAACTCATCAAACAGATGTGGTCTGGGAGAAATTCTCACGTGGCCCCCCGCATGTTCAAAGTAAGTAGACTTTCTGTCATTGCAACACAGCTAGAGGAAGTGACATTTTTGGTTTCATGCATGGAGCTTTAATGTTAGCCCTTGGGGAAATACTTTCCCCATCATGAAATGTCTAGCCTGGTAGCTTAGGTTGAACTTAAAAGAATGCTAAGTATGATATGGACTCCTGAGTGCTACAGTGCCTTAATAATTCACTGAATGTTGCATATTGCAGGGAAATGCCATGCATTCTGTTTAGAATAGTTGTAGCTTCTAAAGCTTTTACTGATACAATTTGATTTTTAACAAGATTTTAGGAGTCATCTGACTTCTTTTTTGAGAACTGTTTTATCTGTTTACTTTTTATTGTTTTGTACCACTGTGGTATGTTGTAAAGTGCAATATTCCAAATAAAATTGAGCCGAAAGTTAGCAACTTTATATCTCTCTGAAATTAATTGTACACTGAGTTGCTTTTGAAACAGTTGTTAAAATTGTACACATGGTCTTCAAATCACTTGTTGATATTCTGTACTCAAATAAGTAACAAATGTACTTTATTAGCACGTTTGTCAGTTTCACAGAATTTTACATGGATTAACCATACGGCAACTGTATCTGATAACTGTTATCCAAAGAAACTGATATGAGAGGAGACTTCATACATCTTGGTATCTTTTTGACATTAATTTATTGCTAGGAATTAGCTAATCTTCATTGAATTCTGCAAATGAGGCTACAGTTACTGCTTTTCCCTTCACTTCTCACATGCATCTTCCTAATGTTATTTTTCCCTTTCTTTTTTTAATTGTAGACCCAGGTTGGCCGCTTTGCTCCTCAGTTTTCAGGGTACCAGCAACAAGATTCCCAAGAGCTCCTGGCCTTTCTTTTAGATGGTTTACATGAGGATCTAAACAGAGTAAAAAAGAAACCTTACTTGGAGTTGAAGGATGCTAATGGCAGGCCTGATTCGGTATGCTGCATAGACATTCCACTGCTTGGAGTTAAATTGTGCTATAAAAGAGTAACACTCAACATATGTTACAAATTACTTTTGCCCATCTAGTTCCTTTGTTTATCTTACTGAGGATGTCTTTTTCTTAGCAAATGAATCCATGAATCAGTCCACTTGGGACCATTGACTCTTAGCCAGGCTTCAACAAATATGCTTCCCATTGTGAGTGTGGCCCTGTGCTCTGATAAGCAGGTAGCCTTCCTCCTAATTTTGAAGATGCATACATGGACGTGATTGTCCATGCAGTTGGATGGCAAACTCCACTAGCTCCAAAGTTGGGTCAAATTAGTGGCACTTACTAGAAAGGCAGAGTCCAGATAGGCGATGCAGGATCACAACAGGCATGGCAAAGCACAGTTTGTCAGGACGCTGGACAGATCACTGTGACTGATGCTGGCTGGAACTTAACTACAGTATTGAGATCACATTAGCTGTTTTCAGTTGTGGCCAGCCAGATATAACTATCCTTCCTCTCATTAAGAACATAAGAGCACAGCTAAATCACCATCATCGGGAAGCTTTTTAAATGTTTGATGCTTTATTATGTTTTATATATTTTGTAAGCCACCCAGTTTGGCTGGGGAAACCTGAGAGCCAGGTGACCCTTTCCAATTGCAGTCAGTTGCTGTAATCCTCCTTTATTGGCCCTGTTTAAACCGAAGTAGAACAAGGGCTTAAAAGGGAATGACATAAATAATTACTTGGGGACAGTGCCCAATTTAAAGTTTCACTTAATTGGGCTGCTTTTCCTTTGCAGGCCTAGTTTTTATTACGGTAATTTTGAGAATTGATGCCACACATACACACGCGCGCACACCCCAGTGTAGTGTTTATTAAATAACTGCCTTTGCATGAATGTCACAACGATCATAGTTGGAGCAAACATTGCCGAAAGCTACATATTTCTTAGGTTTGACTGTACATTACAAATTGCACTGCAGTACTGCTTAAGCCAACCTAGCAGTTCGAAAGCACGTCAGAGTGCAAGTAGATAAATAGGTACTGCTCTGGTGGGAAGGTAAACGGCGTTTCCGTGCACTGCTCTGGTTCGCCAGAAGCGGCTTAGTCATGCTGGCCACATGACCCGGAAGCTGTACGCCGGCTCCCTCAGCCAATAAAGCGAGATGAGCGCCGCAACCCCAGAGTCAGCCATGACTGGACCTAATGGTCAGGGGTCCCTTTAGCTTTACCTTACTGCTTAAGCAGTTCCTTGCTCACTTGCTAGAAGCTACCTCTAATCTGCCTTTCCCTAGGTTGGGATTCACTGAAAAAGACCCTGTCAGCAGCAGCCCTGCACAGAACACTTCTCCTCCCCTGTGTGCCCCAAATTCCCTCTGAAATTGGTTTGGGTGGTTGGGAGAACCCCCAGAACACCAGGAGAAGAGGAGGGGCATTGTTCCATCTCGCAAACTGAAATGCTTAGGCAGACAGAGTGTTTGTAATAGTGTGGCATTGGAATTCCATCCCTAGAATTGGATTCTCTCATACTATGCAAATTTCACCTACACACTAGGGTGCAATCATCTTGTACAGTCTGCTCTGTTCTGTTCTGTTCTGTTGCAGGTCACTTGCATGTTGAATTACAGGTATACCAATAAGTGAATTATTTCATTGCATACAAACATAGTTGTTCAGCATCAGTTTGTCACATCACGTCCTTCTATTGTATTTCAATATCCTTCCCTACAGATAAAAGCTGTTTCATCAGAACTTGCATCTTAATCTTTATACTGTGTTTCTGCTTCTCTGCAATGTGTTTTATTTTTTGCAGGTGGTAGCAAAAGAAGCTTGGGAGAATCATCGATTGCGTAATAACTCTATAATTGTAGATATTTTCCATGGTCTCTTCAAATCCACATTGGTCTGCCCCAAATGTTCTAAAGTTTCCGTGACTTTTGACCCTTTTTGCTACTTAACCCTTCCATTGCCCTTGAAGAAAGATCGAACCATGGAGGTTTTTTTGGTTTTTGCAGATCCACAGCGCAAACCTACTCAGGTAAGTAGAGGTGTTCATGTTGGTCTTTGTTATGAAAGACAGAAAAATCAAATTGTGGTGTTTAGTGCCCTCTGCAACTTACAAGAGGTTGCCTGCTTTTAGCATTAGAATTCCGATACTAAGGGTCATTGTATGAGCTGCGTTGCACGCTTCCCGCCTGCTCAATGTATATAGAAACACACTCAGATATCAGGTTCAAATCCCATCTTCCCCATAAAGCTCCCATGATCACCTTGAGTCAATTACAACCTCTATTACCTACCTTTTCTAGTTACCTACCTTCCAGGATTGTTGAGGAAAAAATGTGCAGAGGAAGAGATCATGTACAACACCTTTACCTCCAACAGATAAATGGAATGAAATCAAATTTAAAATAGATATAGCTGGAACAAACATTGCTGTCTTAAAATACACAGTTGACAACAAGCCTTCCTACCCCAGCATGTAAAATGACCAGCTCTGCATTATATGTGCAATATATATATATATATATCAGCATACGTACACACAGAGATAAGATGCATCCAATACCCAATCTTCAGATCAGTTTTACAGAGACTGGGAAGGCAGCTAAGTCTGTACTCCAAGCATGCTCACCTGTGAGTAAGCCCAACTGAGCATAGTGAGATTGACCTCAGCTGTATGTTTTGTGATCTACATGTTTGGAGAGGGAATCTGTCCAATCTATTTTTCAGCAGGTGAGATCCCAGTTGCCAGTCATATTACACGCAGGGAGGAGGGAACCCCAAGGATATTCACACAGAAGTGAAGCCCTGGCCAGAATTGCAGCCCAAGAATCAGAGATGGCCTCTCTACTCGCTGCCTAGCAACAACATTCCCACAAAGAAACTTAATTGGCCTGTAATTTTGGATGTAGTTTCCACTAAACAATCTTTCACAACCTAGTCTTCTGCATATTTCTGAGTCTTACATAAACTGAATATTGTTGCTAAGTGTCATAACTTATACCTCACAAACTACATAGGGTGGTATCTGACTGAATTGTACTCAGAATAGATCCACTGAAATCAATTAAGTTAAGTCATCGGGTGTATATTGCATATGACTAATATTATATATCAACAATAGTGACCCCCTTAGCAATAGTATTAATTGCTTCTTGGTAGATTGCAAGCTGAACCCCCAATACAGTGTATCTTTCTAGCTTCAGTTAAGAGTAAAAAATGCCAGTTTTTTCCTGTCATACCATTAGCTTTTTACAATCCCAGCAGTGCTTATAACAGGACAACATTTTTACATTTAAATTTATCCTAATAAAATGTAGTTTCTTCACAATTTTGCTTGATTGCACAAACAATGGTGGCTGGTTTGGACATAACAGTAAGCCAAGGATAGTGGTTTGTTGCTCCTACTTTCTAGCAGGTAGGAGAAAAGCAGAAGCTACGTTCACAGTAAACTGTTAACCATGTCTGACTATAACACGCAAACACACCCTGTATCAAACCTGGTTACTGATGCTGATCCTTAAGTCTAGAATTGTGTTCCTTACCAAGGTTTATTTTGCTTAGTATAAGTTTAATGTTCTGCTTTTTCCCCCAGTACAAGGTAATTGTGCCAATGATGGGGGCTGTATCTGACCTGTGTGATGCACTCTCAAAATTCTCCGGGGTTCCTGCAGAAAACGTAAGGCTAAATAATATTGTGTGATAAATAAAAGGGTTCAGTTTTCTACAAAATGTTATTAGGTAGACTGATTCCTGAATTAGTTAAAAATAACTTTAACAAACATTATAAGAAGGTGACTTGATATTGTGTATTGGGCACATCTTTTAAAAGGTTGTAAATTTTTCTTTTTAGGGCAAGAAGTGAGGAGTCACGTTCCACTTTCCACATGTTAAAATGTTTGTCTATACAGAAACTTAGATGAAAACAAACTGTCCTCTTTCAGATAAAAACTCTGACAAGAACAGCTTGCCAGCATGAGCCCGTTCTCTGACCTTGGCCTTGTTCTGCTTGCCCTAATACCAACTATGTATAGCACTCATTTTGAAAAATGTCCCCAAGTGCTTGAAGTGAGCATTGGGTCGAAGTGAGACCTTGGATCCTTAGCACTGATAACTCCTTGATAATTATGTACATTCTACAAATATTTAATAGGAAAGGGATTCTTAGCAGAATTTGGTATCGTGTTGCAAATGTTCTGTATGTAGTTGAGAACTGATCTAGTGTAATAATGAAGAGTTCTTTAAACTGGAAATATTATCTATTTCTATATCTTACATAGCTCAGTCTGTAGATCACGAGGCTGTTAATCTCAGTGCCGTGGGTTCAAGTCCCACGTTGGGCAAAAGATTCCTGCATTGTAGGGGTTGGATTAAATGAACCTCATGGTTTCTTCCAACTCTACAATTCTATGAAATCGTCTAGTGAAAGACATCATCTTAATGTTTTATAATCAGATAATATTTAAGAGGAAAGAAAGAAAAATAACAATTCCTATTCTAATGGGCTCTTTGAGAGTGTATTTGATTATGGTGATCTCATGCAGAACTTAAGGGATATTCTAGAAACCAGACCAAATAAATGGGGATTTGAGAGAATAGGAGGGAATCCTATTCTGGTTAGTGTATTCAGGTCAGTTCCCACCTACTTCTTTTGTCAGCTCCCTAACGTATATGATAGCCAACCTTAATTATCTTGAATTCAACTCTGTAAGCTGAAAATGGTGGAGAAGGTGATTGAGCTAGGAAAAGAACACATTTGGGATTAAGGAAGTAAGAAGAAGCAGTGGCTAGGCCAGTACCCTTGGGAGAAGAAGAACCCCGTTTCATTCCACTACCTAACTGCTTATTATCAGATCAGAGTTTTTGTTGCCAGTGGCTGTTAGGCATTCTCTTTGCCATCCTTGCTTTCAAGCAGCTGTTTTTCAAATTATATTGCCCATTTTGAAATCTTAAAGAGATTTTTCTCTGGGCAAGCTATTAAAGCAACCAGTTCTATTCCTTCAGTTTTGGCATCTGTTTTCTTGGCAAACACAAGGAGTCTTAACTATTCTTCATCGCTGAGACCCAGTATATTGTACTAGTTCTTTCATTTGACCACTGGTGGTTTTTTTGCTTAGTTGGCTTATTTAAGCATATCTCATGAGTCACTTGATACCATACTTCCTCTTGGGGTTAGACTAGATGATCCTTAGGGTTACTTCCAACTCTACAATTCTATTATTCTGTGATTCATTGGAGAATATTGAAAATGCCTAGGAGAAATGTTCAATATTTTTCTTGAACTTCAAGTAACTTTGGCTTATATTTTGATTATCATTATGCTATTCTGACTTCCATTCTCAACTATTTCCTGTTTTTAGATGGTGGTGACAGATGTTTATAATCACCGATTCCACAAAATTTTCCAGATGGATGAAGGCTTAAGTCAGATTATGCCAAAGGACAACATCTTTGTGTGAGTAACCGGTTCTTTGGGAAGAGTAGAGATAAGAAACTTTTGCTATATTACATTTGAGTGTTTAGCCTGAAAAGATTGTTTGGTACCCACAATTTACGTGGGTGATCAGTAGTTCTTACATTGTGTTGTATGCTATTCTGATGAGATATCATGTGGTGTGGGACACATATTGTTTAATTAGTGACCTTTGGGGTGTTTGTGTGCTGCTATTTTCCTTTCGGGTTTTTTATTGTTTAGCTGTACCAATAGATTCTAGAAAACATTGGGGCCATGTTACATGGGATGCTAAATCTCCACTGAAAATTACTAATGTTTTTGGAACTTAAAAGAGCATGAAAATGTTTACATTTACCTTGGGAAATTAGGCATGGAGAACTTGTGACAATTCGAAACTAAACCTTAAACTTTGCATTCTAGTTTTAAAGTTAGCTGTAAGCCTGCCTCACATACCCCTTCCCCAACTTCCCCCAACTTCCAGTGTGTCTGCAGGTATTGTTTTCTGAGTATCTGTCATGTACACATTCCTATAAAGTTGTGTATACATGAAATGTTGGTGGATAAACATCATGAGCACTACCTTGTACTTCTCTTGTCAATCTTTTGGAAATGCACCAGTAAAACTGATCCCGGAGTCGGTCAGTTTGGGCAAGTTTGGTGCAACATTTATTTATAGTAAGTGGATGGGACTTGTTCATCACTGTCAAGTAAGAAATGGCTAAAACAGAGACATTTTAAAAGCAGTATATTTTGACATCTTAAAATGCACCTCTTTTTAAGAAGGTTTTTTTTGTGCATACATGCATGCGAGCACACATACACATACTGTATTAGAATTGCATTTTGGATTGTATTCCCATTGTGTTGGAGCTATGAGTACAAATATGAACTATAAAAGATGAGCCTTTAAACTAAGTTCCTAGCAATTGGATATGATGGCAGAACATCACAAATCCAACTAAATTTATCTATTTTTAAATTCCTAAAAACTCTCGGTATTTAGTTAGGACTTCATTAGATATTTGTTAATAGCAGATTGTTTTACACTTCTTTAATAGGAAACTTCAAAATAGTTAAAGGGAAACAGATTGCGAAATTAGATTAGGAGAAGTGGTGGTAGTGGCAGTACAGTGATTGACTATTGATATCAAGTGACAGTGAAAACTTGTTCGTGGCAATAGGAGGGTCTGGCTTTGTTTTGTGTTGTATTTATAGAGCTGCATCATTAAGCCTCTCTAAAATGATAACATGGTTTTGTTAAATACTAGGTAGGTTCAGAATAAGAACTTACTTATCCACAACTTGATTGTGGAGGATAAAGAGGCTAACCTAGCATAAGTAAGACTTGGGTGGGCCTGATCTCACCCATCTCTCTGACCAGTTATTCGGTGCAACAGCAGGTCAGACTTGAGTGCTGAGGATAGAGGTACAGTGGTACCTTGGTTCTCAAACTTAATCCATTCTGGAAGTCAGTTCCAAAACCAAAGCTTTCCAAAACCAAGGTATGCTTCCCCATAGAAAGTAATGCAAAATGGATTAATCAGTTCCAGGCTTTTAAAAACAACCCCTAAAACAGCAATTTAACATGAATTTTACTATTTCACGAAACCATTGATCCATAAAATGAAAGCAATAATCAACGTACTGTAATATAAAATAAATAAGACAGTATTGTAGATGATAAAAATTAAAATTATCCCCCCCCCCCTTACCTGCACTGATGATAGTCATTGTTTGGATGGGGGGCTTTTATCCATTTCCACAGTCACAAAATCAATCAGTAGCTGAACTGGGTTCCACACAGTCACAAAAACAAATCAATCAAAAAAGTCTCAAAAACAAAAACGCAAAATAAATAGCAAAAAAGAGAGAGCACCAAACTTAATCCATTCCAGAAGTCCGTTTTATTTCCGAAATGTTCGAAAACCAAAGTGTAGCTTCTGATTGGTGCAGGTTCCCCAGAAACACTTCCGAAAAGCATTAGAAAACTGGAACACTTACTTCCGGGGTTTTGGCGTTTGAGAACCAAGGTGTTTGAGAACCAAAGTACCACTTTAATGACATAGTTCTTAGAATTTCAGTGCAGCTCACTAGTACACCTCTTGCCCTCAGGGCAGAATGAGAATGTCTTTACCTGATGTTGGGCCAAAGAGACAGATTAGGGGTGTTGCTGGTATACCATCCACCCTGTTTCCCAGCAGCCTTGATGGCTGTGGTGGTTGTGAAAATAGTATTGAAGGAACCCAGGATGATTGTCCTGGGTAACCTTCAGTGTGTGTGCCGAGGCTCTCAGGGCCAGTTTTTGAGTTCATGGTCTCTGTGGTAACCATGCATCTGTCTCATCATCTATCTAAGATGTGGTAGGACATAGCTTGGATCTTGTCTTTGCTTCAAGTGGTGAAAGTGGTAGTGTCTATCTCTTTCTGTGGAGTAGGGGGTGGGTGGGTTCTACAACACAGTCGTCATGGTCAGACCACTTCCTGGTGAAGGGTGCAGGGGTGGAGGTCCATAGAGATTAATAGAATACAGTGGATTCCTGACTGTTATGCAGAAGTTTCTGGTGGATAGAGTAAGTGAACCTGTCAAGGCCTTGGTCTCACTATAGAATGTCAAGATGAGATGGGCCACTGACACAAATCCTCCCAAGTGCTCTCTTAAGTGCTGTGGAGTCCATTCAGTAGCCTGGTGCTTTGGGAGCTGCAAATGATGAAACAGGCTGCATTACACTAGAGTACAGGTGGTGGAAGTCTTGTTGAAAAGCAAACAAAACACTTTTGTAGAGGTAAAACCAGATCTCTTAACCAGAATTTAGCATCTCGGTTCTAGTCTACCTAAAATGTTTGCTTGATCCTCCCCCTCCTTTTTAAAATATTTTTTATTGATTTTTCCATGTATACTTCTAACAATATATCTTTAACAATTTTTCGTATTTCCACCCTCCTCTGCTGGACTTCCCTCATACTCCCATTTTGTTTTATTTCCATATTGTTTCCCCAAAATTTTCCCAATACATATAGTCTTATTTTTTGCTGTATACAGTTGTGATTGTTTACTCAAACCCTGCGAATGAGTCCATTTCTTTATGTTGCCTCTTCATATATGTTGTAAATGGTTCCCATTCTCTTTTAAAGTCTTTGTTGTCCTTTTCATGTAATGTTTCTGTTAATTTTGCCAGTTCTGCATATTCCATAAGTTTTCCTTGCCATTGTTCTTTCGTTGGTATTTCTTCTGTCTTCCAAGTTTGTGCTAATATGATTCTTACCACTGTTGTTGCGTACATAAATAATCCCCCCCCTTTTTTTTTTTACATCTTGGTCTAAAATTCCTAGGAGGAATGCTTCTGGTTTCTTAACAAAAGTCTTTTTAAACATTTTTTTCAATTCATTATATATTATTTCCCAATAATTTCTAATCTTTTTGCATTCCCACCACATATGATAGAATGTACCATCTTTTTCTTTACATTTCCAACAAGTTTTTGATCCCTTTTTATACATTTTGACCACTTTCTCTGGTGTTATATACCATCTATACATCATTTTCATATAATTCTCTTTCAATAAAATAGAATCTATAAATTTTAGGTTTACCTTCCACATCTTTTCCCAATCTTCAAATTGTATATTATGACCTCAATCCTGAGCCCACTTTGTTTGTACTGACTTTACAATTTCATCTAACGTTTTGTAAGTTTGTAAGTTTGAAACTGTATAACTTAAACCTTTCTTATTGTCTTCCTTAAACTGTTCATTTAATTGTCTATGATGTAACCAGCTTTGCAAAAAGATCTTCAATTCCTCATATCCTTTCAGCCTTAACCCTTTTCCCACCTCTATTAATAATTCTCTATATATCGGCCAATTTCCTCCCTTACTAAGTGGTTTTCATGCTAATGCTTCCACCGGCAAGAGCCACCATGGGGTTTTTGGTTCTAGAAAGTCTTTATATTTATTCCAAACTTTTATAAGAGTTTTTCTTATTATATGATTATGAAAACCTTTATTTTTTTTATCTTTCCCATACCATAAATATGAATGCCAACCAAATCTATTATCATGTCCTTCCAAGTCCAGTATTTCATCTCTAATTTAATCCAATCCTGAATCCACATGATGCAAGCTGCTTCATAGTATAATTTCAAGTCTGGAAGGGAGAAGCCTCCTCTGTCTTTTGTATCTATAAGTACCGTATTTTTCGCTCCATAGGGCACACCGGACCATAGGGCGCACCTAGTTTTTAGGGGGGGAAATCAAGAAAAAAAATCTTATTCCCTCCCCCCAGCCCCAAAGAGCAGCGTACAGGCTGCGCGCAACCTCTCCCTGACGGAGGGGTTGCGCGCGGCTATGTCACAAGCCAAGGCAGCCAGCGGGATGGATCCCGCTGGCTGTTTTGGCTTCCTCTTTAGCCCTGCGCAACCTCTCCTTGCTGGGAGAGGCTGCGCGAGGCTAAAGAAGCCATAGCCCCGTGCAGCCTCTCCCTGCTGGAGGGGTTGCGTGCAGCTATGGAACAAGCCAAGGCAGCCAGCGGGATGGATCCCACTGGCTGTTTTGGCTTCCTCTTTAGCCCCATGCAACCTCTCCCTGCCGGGAGAGTTTCCCCAGCCACTCTGGGCGGCTTCCAATCAAGTGTTAAAAACAATACAGCATTAAATATTAAAAACTTCCCTAAACAGGGCTGCCTTCAGATGTCTTTTAAAGAAAAGATAGCTGCTTATTTCCTTCACATCTGAAGGGAGGGCGTTCCACAGGGTGGGCGCCACTACCGAGAAGGCCCTCTGTCTGGTTCCCTGTAACCTCACTTCTCGCAATGAGGGAACCACCAGAAGGCCCTCAGCGCTGGATCTCAGTGTCCGGACTGAATGATGGGGGTGGAGACGCTCCTTTAGCTAATGATAGTTACTCGTTATGTCCAAACCCAGACAAGCTGTTTACCGTTAATCAGGGTTTAGAGACTCAAATTTCATATTGTGGTTCATGATCCTGTCTATTTCCTGAAAACATCGTTAATAGTAAGCACAGCTTGGATACAAGAAGTAATCTTGGTTAGCTGAAAAACGAAGCAAAAATTTCCTCACAGCCATGCCTGAGGATGAGAAGGGATTGGGATGCAGTACACAAAGACACTAAATTAGTGTAACACTATTTTAGGGTGATGTTGCCCGTTTGGTGGAATAGCATTCCTGTTGAGATATGGCAGGCAGCCACTATCTGCACTTTCCTGCAAAAATTGAATATGTTTTTGTTCCTGTGATAAACTCGCACCAATGCATTCTAAACCCATATACATGTAGCATTTAAAATGTAGGTGCCTGTAATATTTCTACTTGGAGGGCTTGAAGCTTCAGAATGTGCATGAAGTAGACCTGGAAAATAGCACAGAGCAAAGATTACCTCTGTTTCTTAAGGCAACTGTGGTGATCAAAAATGAATCCCTCCACTCCACAGTTTTTAAGTGAAAGGGAAAAGTTAGGTGAGCTGATCACCAATCTCCAGCATCTCATCTGTTTGGGAACCTGAATCGTTCTATCATGTTTGTCTTTTTTTCTTTCTCCGTTGTGCTGTTTTTGACACCATATTGCAAATATCGGAAATCACTTTTTTTCAGTAGCTGGGAGCTAACAAAGAATTTCCAGTATTAATCTATTAGCTGAATTGCTCTCTAGGTGTATTGCATACATACTTTAACCAGTTGTTGGAGGATTGGTTAATGTGGTACTGGTAGATGCGTTGGAGGCATTCATGAGTGGCAGGAGGATGTAAAGTTTGAGTCCAAGCATTTATAAGAACATGGTGGTCTAGCAGTGTTGCTGCCTGGAATCAGCAATTCTCAGGAAAGTTGCTTCTCCTGCTGAATGTTCAGTTGACAGATTGTAATAAAGGTGATCTGCAAATCAATCTGGCAAAACTACATCAACATGCGTCACTTGTGCTGAATTCCCCCAGGCTAAACTAAAAGGGGCATTCAGCACTCAGTGCAGACACTTACTATTTTTTCCCCTTAGGTCCCATGATGCTCCGCCCCAACTAGGCTCCTGCTCCGATGTAAAGCCCCAGCATGTGCCATGATGGTGATATCACATCACCCAGGATCCTGCTGGAGCATGGAGCCAGCCTACAAGGGGTCAGGTAAGTGTCTATCATTGCACAAATATGCAAAGTTTTTGTCGGGTTTTTCCTTCCCAGGGGAAGCATCTTGGGATATGAGGCTGGAGAGATTTTATATGTTTGAGTGCCTTTGTTATCTTAGCCTGGATAATGGAGGCATTCAGCATATATGATTAAAATTGATGAAACTTTGCCAAAATGATTTGCAGGTCACACTTAACCTACTGACATCAACTGTCATAATATTCTCATGCCAGTCACTTTACCCTGGTTTCCTGCCCGCCTTACCTTGCATAGTTTCTCTACCCTTGTTTGCTTGGAACTGGTAAAAGACTGAATGGCTATGGAGATTTTGAACGTAGTATCTGAAATACAAGATTTATCCTATTATTCTTTCTGATAATGGGTTTTGGATGAGTGGTGGAATACAACTATAAACTAAGATAAAATCTGACCCTAGAAATGTTCCTTCCTTAGAGATTATACAGCCTGAAGCAAAATAGTTTCGAGTGATTCTGTTCTTTGCTTTAGAGCAGGGTTGGGTAACATTTTGGAACCTAAGGGACACATTCACTCCTAGCCTAACCTCTGAGAGTCACATAGCAGCAGTAGGTGTGGCCACTCCCACACACTCCCACACACTCACATATACACACTCACCCAGGGTTTACATAGGCAGGCAGCTCCCCTCTTTAGTTGATCCATGCAGATTAGATGAGGAGGAAGGGTTATCGCCCATTCTCCACTCTTCAAATGACTGATCTGATGACTGAGGAAGGGGTCATTTATAGCCACATTTGGATGCTGGGCTATGCTGTCTACTTTGGCTATTTTTTTCCCTTTTTGCAACTGTGGCCAAAATTGGTTGGTCTTGGGGGTCTAGAGAAAAATTTAAGGCCAGTGTCTGAATCTAACTTAATTGAAGCATAATTCAGACTAATCTAACATTGTTAAAGAAGTTAGAAAAATAAGTCAGGGCTAAATCTGGAATGAACTTTATGTAATTTGGGTCTTGAGTAAAAAAAGGAAGAAAAACAATATGTAAAGAACGAAGTACAGTAGCAACTTTGCACATTAAGCTAACCAATAATACCCATTTAAGCTATATTTTCATATAATAATCTATTTAGGGTTATTGTGGAGGTTGTTAATAATAGTGGGCAGTTGCAATGTTTATGTACTTAGGTGTACAGTTGGTTGGTTGGTTGGTTGGTTGGTTGGTTGGTTTTACTTAAAAGGTAAAGGTAAAGGTACCCCTGCCCGTACGGGCCAGTCTTGACAGACTCTAGGGTTGTGCGCCCATCTCACTCAAGAGGCCGGGGGCCAGCGCTGTCCGGAGACACTTCCGGGTCACGTGGCCAGCGTGACATCGCTGCTCTGGCGAGCCAGAGCCGCACACGGAAACGGCGTTTACCTTCCCGCTAGTAAGCGGTCCCTATTTATCTACTTGCACTTGGGAGTGCTTTCGAACTGCTAGGTTGGCAGGCACTGGGACCGAGCAACGGGAGCGCACCCCGCCACGGGGATTCGAACCGCCGACCTTTCGATCGGCAAGCCCTAGGCACTGAGGCTTTTACCCACAGCGCCACCCACGTCCTAAAAAGCAAGGTTACGCAGTATCAATAGGATTTGAAAAATCTGGATGAATTCACAGACACCAAATGTTGAGGTACAGCAAGAGGAATACCTCCCTATATTCATGCATACAGATTGTGTGTTTACTTTCAGTGGGAGAGGCAAAAGGCTTTTTGTTTTGTAACCTTGGTAGGTACAATGCCTCTGTTTTGCCACTCAGAGAAGTAGTGAGGAATCACTACAAGGCACCATTCTGAGTAGGGCTACTACTACATGCATGGTGGAAGTGCTAGTAGATGGGAGGACTTTCATATTCATGGGAGGTGTTCAGAGAAGATACAAGTTGCAAGTGTTGCAATAATGAGGAGGCTTGGTCTGCTGCTGCTTTTTAGAGCTGTGCCTGAGGGAACAGTACTCCACTTCTTCACTTTCTTTGTCCCAGATGAGTTTCACAGGTCTTTTCCTTTTTCCCTATGGGTCCTGTACTCTTTTTCTCATTCTTTTGACCCCCCTCCTCCCGATCTTTTATGCACCCTTCAATCCCCTGGTTCTCCTTGACTCCTAAAAAAAATCCTGGTTCCTAGCAAACTGATTTATTGTTCCAGTACTATGTCATACAGCATTAAATTCTCCATGGCTCTAGTTGTTTGTTTAATGGGTGTTTGTGAATGCCTGTGGGTACAAGTTACTGTCTTGGGTTAACATCATAGGACTGATCGCTAGATCTTTTTACATTGCATGTCTGCAGGCAGGGCCCTTGTTACCTGGTAACTTTTGACATTTTCTAAATAAAACCATATCTAATTGTTCAAGTAAAGGGAGAAGGAAATGGTTTATTCAGTCATGAGCTTAGAATCTGCTCCTATTTTAAAAACTGTGGTGTAGAATATCACTCTTCCAAGTGTGAATGCTTAAGATTGGCATGACACTCTTACCAGTTCTGAAAGGACTGAACTTTGCTCACTATACTTCTCTCTTTTGTGCAGATACGAAGTTTGTAAGTCAACGGAAGATGGTGCTGAATGCATCACTCTTTCAGTTTACTTCAGAGAAAAGAAAGCAAGACAATCCAGTGCTGCTCCGGGGACTGTTCTCTATGGGCAACCACTACTCATAGCTATACCCAAACACAAGCTTACTCTAGATCACTTGTACAATGTTATATTGGAGCGGATTAGGTGAGTACAGGACCTCTGCATATAAGTTTACTCATTTCTAAGTGCAATCATCTTCGTTTCTCCAATTACTCTACAATAGGATTGTTATTAAATGTTACTAGTTTGTGTGTGCCTAATTGTTATTGTTCTTCATCCACTGGTAGCTTATCAGTATATGAGTTTGAAACTGCAAATACTTCCATAGTTGTAGAATTTTCTGACAAATGTCTTGTATTAACTTGGTTGGCTGAAACTCTTCCTTTATATGAACCCAAATGTTGATTATATTACAGCATTCTATATCCTAAGAGAAAACTCCTATGGTAATAACATAAACAGTGAATCAATGGAAAAATTGTAAGGGTGTGTGGTTATCGTTTATGCTTTCATATCTCATATTTCAGTTTGCTTATTTCATATTTTCTTTTACACATCTTACCAAATTTCAAGGAAATTCAAGGGATTTAAGGATCCTTTTATCTTATATGTGTATGATAATCATAGTGGGTGAGGAAATATTTCTGTGAGCCAGTGTGGTGTAGTGGTTAAGAGCGATAGACTCGTAATCTGGGGAACTGGTTTCGTGTCTCCACTCTTCCACATGCAGCTGCTGGGTGACCTTGTGCTAGTCACACTTCTTTGAAGTCTCTCAGCCCCACTCACCTCACAGAGTGTTTGTTGTGGGGGTGGAAAGGAAAGGAGAATGTTAGCCGCTTTGAGACTCCTTCAGGTAGTGATAAAGCGGGATATCAAATCCAAACTCCTCTTCTTCTTCTTTCAATCTGGCTGCTTTCCTGATATCCAACTCCCATCAACCCCAGTCAACATTGCTAACAGTTAGGAATGGTAGGAATTGTAATCATCAACATCTAGAGGATATTTTGCACTAATTGTTCTTTTCTCCTAATGTACCTGCCTTTCCAATAATGAGTCACTCGTGTCAGCATTTAATGAAAAAAATAATTTATGTGTTTCAGTCGCTATGTTAAAGTTTCCTTAAAAGAAGAATGTTCTGAAGGATGTCCAGATAGTGAGAATTGCAATGGCTCCAGTAATGTGTCTGAAGGTAAATTATCCTAAGATGGGTATTATTTAACTAAATCTGTGTTGTCTAAAGTAGTAGACATGACTCCTCAATAGTATTATACATCCTGTAGCAGTATACAACCTTCTGTGCTTTAGAAGTATTCTTCAAATAACACTATTAAGTGTATTGCATGTTGTGATAACTTGCAAAGTTGGGTACAGACTCCTCCCTGGTCCTCTCTGATTTAGCTGCTGTTGCAATCATTTGCTCATTAGTTTTTCAGACAAAGGATACTATAAATGCTATGGGGGAACAACAAAAGTGAAATACAATCTTGAAAATATGTTTCAGGTGATGTTGAAGAAATGGAACATCAGAATGGAGAGGAAGACAGTAAGGAGAAAATATCAGAAACAGATGCCTGCAAATCAGAGGACTGCATCCAGGATGACCTGGAAAAGGAAGGCCTGCATCACAGAAGGCATCTCTTTAGCTTCAGTCTTGTGAACTCTTATGGAACATCAGAAATAAACTCCCTTAATACAGATGGGAAAATCCTCAAGTTGAGTTGTAGGTATCTCCTCTAAATGTCATCCTAGACACACCTCATCTTTGGCAGATTTACATGATGTTATTGCTTTTCTTCTTTTCTTCTTTTCCAGCTCATGCAACTCTTGCTATTGATTGGGATTCTGACACCCGAAAGTTGCTTTTTGATGAACATGAGGCACAGGTGATTAGCGTTCCCCCACCTTTTAAAGGGCACTGCTGTATTCTGGCCCCTAATAACTGTTGGCAGGGGGTTAGGCAAGATTATGTGGTTTATTCTACCTTTGTACTTTGATAAGGGTACTGAGGAGATAGAGCATTGTCATAGAATATTGACAACAGGTCATTATCAGCACCAGCAGAGTGCCATGCACAAGGCTTCTCAAGAGTTGGTGATCAGCTGATGGTTCAGTTTTGTGCACACTGCTTACCACTGAGCTTTGCAAACCCCATTTCGGCTGACCCAGGTCTTTACCTGTCTCACACTTGACATCATATGTGTGATTACAAAAACGGTATTGTACCATCTTTGTATGAGTAAAGTGTACGGAGGCATTACCAGAGAAGAGGAGGAGGGCAAAGAATCAAGCTGAAATAAAAGTTGTTGACAATTAGTACAGAAGGGTTTAAAGTATTCTCCTGTGTGGTGTGTTAATTTTTAGGAGGTTTAACATGCATCTTACACTTGAGGGAAAAACATAATGTATATTTCTTTTTGGTAGGCATTTGAAAAACACAACAGTATGTTTCAGCCGCAGAAGAAGAAAACTACCGTAGCTCTGAAAGACTGCATAGAACTGTTCACTACTATGGAAACACTTGGTGAACATGATCCATGGTAGGTTTGCTGTGTTTTCTCATAGCAATAACATCTCTGGGCTGTGTTTAGCAACTGACTAAAGCATGGATATTATCTATGTATTTTGCCCTGTAGGTCATGCAGAAAAGGTAGCTCAGACTGATTTCATTTAGTCACTTTTGAGGTGGCTTGATTTCACATGGTTAAATCATGTGGTAAGAACAGCGCTTGACCCATCCTGGAAAATAGTAACTTCTTTGTACTACATGCATATAAGAATTATAACATGCTGTCAACAGGAAGGCTTATATGATTATGTACAGTTGCATTAATAGCAATAATAGGGTCCAAACCTATGGACTAAGGAAAGCCTGGGCAAAAATACCTGTTTCAGGTAATCACCCTGTGATTATCTGTAGGCTACAGTGTCATGAGTAAAATTTCCCCAGATGATGTAAGTGATCTTACAGGTTTATACAGGCAGCTGCTATTTCCACAGAACTAATGTACTGCTGGGAAACTTGTGTAGGCCAGCCACATAGGCTACCCCTTCTATCTTTGGACATTGATAACTTTGCCTCAGCACAAATACCTCTGTAGACTTCAGCACAAATCTCTTCTGTTCCTCCCCATCTCTGGATGTGGGCTTTGCTTTTAAGCAAAACTTTCCCGCTTGCTATCCTGGCCTGTGACTGAACTGAAATGCTGGACTTAACATGCAGCTACCTTCTGGTATACTGGCCGATCAGACTACCCACTGGAAGACAAATTGGAGGCAAAAAGTGGCACAGCATTTTCACAGTGCAGTCTAGTTGGGGGCTCCTTGAGAATCCATCAGTCAGTATTTCCTCTTCTCTGATTATTGTTCCTTAGCTCTCTTTGCCACCTCATCAGGATGGACATCCAATTTGCTGGCCTTGACAGGAAGGTAGCTTAAGCTTTTCCTAACTGCTGTCTTGCTGTTATGCCAGAACAGAACTTGATGTTACATCCAGTTTTCCAGCCTGGTCCTTATTCAGGGCATGGTTTCTGTGTTTCCTCAGTGTTATTCATTTTTTGTCCCTAAGGTTTTTTTATTAAATATATACAAATGTAAATGTTTTCAAAGATTAGAAAGGAGGAAGAATAATAATTATTTTTGTTTACCTTTCTTTTTGGTGTTCTTTCAGGTACTGTCCCAATTGCAAGAAACATCAACAAGCCACTAAGAAATTTGATCTCTGGTCACTTCCACGTATTTTAGTAGTACATTTAAAACGCTTCTCATATAACAGATACTGGAGGGATAAGCTTGACACTGTGGTTGAATTCCCTATCAGGTAGGATTTTTGGTTGCATTGGTGGTCAGAGCAAAAAAGAAATACAAATAATTTGGGTTCACTGACTGGAGAACCCAGCTGGGAACTAGAACCTTGGTACACAGGCTGGATTTTAGCCTTCAAAATGTGAGGAGCCAGAAGCATGTCTGTCACAGTTTTCTACCATCAACTTCAGTGGTCGATTAATATTTTACAACAACATAGTGCACTCGAGGTTAAGAGCTGGATTCAGCTAAATAGTTGCACTAGCAGGAGCCAACAGAATGGGGCTTTTCCACCCCACCCCACCCGCCCGCATGCCTTCCACCAGCTCTGAGTGGTTCCCTAGGACAGTGTGGTAGGAGAGGAGAGGGAAGATGGTTCCATCTGGCATGCAGAAATGCTTGCATTAATGGAACTATCGTAGAGTGATGTTGAATTTCTCCCTAAGTCTGCTGCACAGTTAGAGCCTTGACATATACGATGGTACCTTGGTTTTTGAACGTAGCTGAACGTTTTGGAACTTGAACACCAAAAACCTGGAAGTAAATGCCACAGTTTTCAAACGTGCCTCGGAAGTCGAACAGGAAACGCGGCTTCCATTTTGAGTTTTCCGTATTGAGGCTTCCGCTTTCAGTTTTCGAACGTTTCGGAACTCGAACGGACTTCTGGAACAGATTACGTTCGAGAACCAAGGTACCACTGTATATGCATCCAGGACTTGATTTGGATGTGGGGTATAGTAGAGGCAGAATAGAAAGTCGTAGGTTCCTGGCCCTGATCTTCCGCCTGCTATTTCTGTTCACCGGAGGATATTGAGGTCTAATATTTTCTCTGTAATTCTGCAGCACTGGAATATATGATAAGTCCAGCTCTGAACAATAACTGCTAAGCTACCATATTTGAGCACCTCTCCCAAAAGTTACTTCAGGTTAGGTCACACAGTCAGTTTTGTCTCAATTTCACTTTGAGAATGCATTTGTACAATGCCTCATGCAAACCAGGCTTTCCACTGTCCACAGATGTTGCAATCATGGAAATCTTCCAGCATTGGCTGCAGCTGAAAAAATTGCCACTACATTTGTGGTGTATTGTGGAAATGCCTGTTCCTGCATCTGCAGGGACATTGGGGGAGCACTGTGTGGTTATTGAGGTTGATATTGTGAACTGGCTTTCCTGCTAGGAGTTAGCAGTGGCAGTGAAGTTAGTTACTGACGCTAAATATTGGGATATTTAAAAAAAGAAGTGTTGGGTGCTTACAGCACTGTCTGGGGGCTCATGGAAGTCTTTTTATTTGTCTTGAGTTTCAGTATTACCTTGCACTTGTTGCTGGCTGACCTTTCCCTTGTGACTCTTTCTTGTAGGGATTTGAACATGTCTGAGTTCGTTTGTGACCCAGCAGCAAGCCCATATGTGTATGACCTCATTGCTGTTTCCAATCACTATGGAGGCATGGGTGTTGGCCACTGTGAGTAATTATGTTCTTTCTGGATGTGTAACTGCAGAATTTCAAAATGTTCCCATTAGATAATATGCAAGATAAAAGGAGCTTAGTGGAAGACCTGACAGATTTCAGCGCAGGCTCCCCATCCCAGGTGTTAGTCAGGCTTGCTGGGTGTGGCCTATAGTAGTATTTTAAGAGAAAACTGAATTGAGTACTCTGTGGGCAGCAAAATGCAGTTGCTCCTTCAGATAAGATGCTCTGGTGGATGGAACTTCAACTTGTTGAAATACTGTACAAATTTAAACTCTGGTTTCACGAAACAGGAGCGGGGGTGATCCAGATTTCAGCCCACTAATGTAATCCCAAAGTAGATAGGGCCTAATATGAACTTGTTTCCTAGTACAAGCTATTTGTTGCTTATTCCTACTGGTCGACATCCACTGGTCCAGAACAATGGGTTGATCTCTGCTCCATCAGGTGATGGCTCTTTGAGGAAGGGTTTGACTTGGGTCTGGTTTATCAAGCTCCTTCCATTCCCCACTCTGCCTCGTAAAAGGACTAAGAGAAACTCTTCAAATGTGGTCTTGACTTTTGAACAATGCCTGTGCATCCCTGATTATGTAAAGGCAGTCACCATTCCCTATGAGTGTGCATTTTGGAGGTTTGGCTTAAAAAAACAACAGCTTGTGAGTTGAGTGTGTACCACACAAATGCTCACTGGACCTTTGCTATTAAAAATGTGAATCTATGCCTTGCCCCAATGCAGTGCTGCTCCTTCTCAGTAACTTTCTCTTTTATTATAACTAGAGTACACGCCTTCTTAAACCAATAGCCTTTGCTCTGCTTCAAATCAAGGCTTTCTTTCTCTGTTCCACTGAACCTCCATCACATTTGTTGTCAGCATCGCCCTTGAGCCAGTGCCACCAACTGGACTCACACACTTCAGCCCCAACTGGGCTAGGTGAGCTGGGTAGCACTTCCAGGGACCACCTTCTGCACAGGAACAGGTCAAAGTGCTGTGGACTCACAGCTTAGAGTTGTGAGCACCGGATTCACTCCAACAAGAAGACAGTCGTCGCACAGCAGAGTATAGCAGAGCATAAACGACTCGGAGAGCAGCTCTGTAGAATATCTTCTTTATTCTATCTACAACTATAATACACAACTATGTACAGAACTAAATGAGGTCTAAATGAAAATGTTGAACTGCACTGAGTGTCTGCAGCTGCTCTTAGCAGCAACCTTATCTATACACACGATCTCTCTCTAACACTCGGTCTCTCTCCCTCTCTGATGTGAGGCTGGAGCGAAATAAGTAGAGAGCAGAAACCGCCCCCCTCCTCTCTGGAGAATCAGCAGAGAACATCAGCAGATTCTTGGAATGGGAGGGGTGAAATCTCCTCATTTGTACCACTGGAAGATTGGGACTAGCATCTATGTAGTTGCTCCTGTTGCACCAAAAATACTTCCTGTGCAAAACATTAAACCATTCAGTTAAGTTGTAGAAGAGAATCTACAAGTTACATCTGATTAAACTGTTCAGGGTTTGCGACATATTTGACACAGATAGCAAATCAGAATGTTTATCTAATCTCAAACTATTAATGGCTCTTCGTGATTTATTCATGCTCCTTTTGGCCATTGTCAGCTAGGCACAAAATGGCCTTTGATTACTGAGTTTATTAAAAAAAAAAAAGCTACTGTTAAATGGAACTGTGGGCTATCAGCACGTGTAAATCTCACTCTGTACCTCTAAACAAGTCCATTATGTCTCTTCTGCTTCCCTGGTAGATACTGCATATGCTAAGAATAAAGTGAATGGCAAATGGTACTACTTTGATGATAGCAGTGTGTCTCCAGCATCCGAAGAGCAAATAGTGGTATGTATTTGAAGTCAACTGAGTGTACCTTGATGTACTCTGTAACTTTTAGAATTACAGGGGCGTTGCTGAGTACTTAAATTGAGGCTCAGACCAACAATACACATTTTCATTGCTGCATAGTTCTATACATTAAGATGCTGGTTGACAGGGATTTCATTGGCACTTCACTTTTCAGTGTGCCTGGTTGCTGTGTAAGCAGTGTGTTTAAAAACCCTTTTTTTTAAAGGGGCATGAGATCTGAGATTCAGGCCTCCCCCCCCCCCCCGAATACTCCCTAACAATGTTTATGCAGCTGCTAAATCGGCAAGGTAGGAATGGACATGCAGTGTTTTCTAAAAATAATTGAAGCCATACACCTGGAAACTTATAAGGAAGATGGAGCTGAGTGCAGCTGTTTGATTTGGTCAGACTTTCTTGACACTGTTTTCGTAAATCACTTTCAGGAATGAGTGCTGGATTATCTATTTCTGTCAAACACAGGTAGTAAACATACATCCCTCCAGATGTGGCACTACAGTTTCCATTGGCTCCAGCCAGTATGGTGAATGGTCAGGGATGATCGAGAGTTGTAGTCCAAAACATGCAGAGTGCACCAAGTTGTGGGAGGCTGCTCTAGATCTACAGAGCTACTAGAGGACAGGGTATTGGTACTGGGACTTCTCTTGCATTCAGACTTGAAGACAATTTAATCCCATTATTTCTCACCTTGCCTTGCAGACAAAAGCGGCATATGTCCTCTTCTACCAACGTAGAGATGGCATTCTCAAGGGAAACCCCGCTCCTTGCATAAGCACTGAGCTGAAATCTGAGGAATGTGATGGCATGGATACCAACTGAATCTATGTGGTGGGGTTTAAACAAGTCATATTGCTAATTTTAAAAAGCATCCAAGAACTGATTTTTGTAAGAATCAAACAGGAGTTCCAGTACAGAAGGACTCAATGAGCAGTAACTATGGATAGCATAGGGAAGCAATAAGATGTCAAGGACTTGGGTATATCATAGCCAAAGAGCTTTTAAACAAATAGTTATTCAATAAAGTGTTATCTAAATCTGACTGTGTAGTCTGGCAGAAACTGTGTGGAAGCAGGAGCTTATGCTGTATGACTGGAGCAATGCATGAAAGTGCAAAACAACATTTGACTGTAAGTAGAATTCTGGTTTGAGCTCTATGCATTGCAGAAGATGCCTGAGTGCTTGTGTTTCCAGAGTAAAAGAGAAGTGAACATTTGGCACAAGTTCCAATCTCGCACAGCACATTTTGGCACTATGTTGCTGTCAGTCCCTTGCTGACATGGCATGGTGAGCTTGTGTGTGCTTTTAAGAAAAGAGAAAATTGCATATTTGTTCTGGCTCATTGTGTCCCATACAAGAGTCACAATCCCCACATTTTCTTGTTCCGCTCTAATAAAACAATTATTTAGGATCCGTCCCAAAGATTAACTCTCCCCCACCCCCAGCCTTTCCAGCAGCAGTATTCATGGGGCCTATTCTTCACACCAACTCACATGAAGACTTATATGCTCTGAGTTTCTTCCTGATCTAGTTGGTAACTTACATATTGTGCAATCACAAGGCTTCTTTATTCAAGTGTCTCATTGGGGAGCTAAAATAACTTTCCCTGGTAGTTTTTGAAATTCCGCTGTCAACTGTCTTCTATTTCTCTGCACTTTCAGCCACACCATGAAAAGTTCAGAGTCAATCTCTTGAAGGCTGCATAGGAATCCGTGTCCAGTGGCATATGTCCTTTCGGGTGGTCTCAGACACACTATTTTTCTTTCTAGCCATTTCATTTCTCTTTTTGTAATCTTCTGCTATCCTCATACCTCCTTAGTATTTTTTTCTCATTGGCTGAGAGATGGCAAGAGTAAATGTTGTTTGACTTCTTCCTACCCACAGCCTCCTCCTCCACGGAGGATGATAGACAAGAACCTTCTAGGAAAGGAGCTTTCAGGTAACGCCGTGGAATTCCCATGCACACTGCTATGACACCTTAAGGCATTTCCCATTTAGTGTCATGGCTTTGAAACTATCTTGGCACCTGTGTAAAGGTGTTTCACTTTTGTGCTCTGAACACATTCCCACGGATTCCCTTCAGCAAACTAAGAAATATTCCTCTCCCAGACTGCTTCTGTGCTGATCTTTATTGGCATGACGTCAGGCAAGTGGTAGCCAGTGGAATCATCAGGCCACACCATTTTAGCAGAACTGATTAAAAGTGATCGTGTTCTTTTTAACTTACAGAGCAGAAGAGTCCTCATTGCTGTCAGCTGCATTTTCCTCACTATCTTCCAGTGATTACTATTGCGTTCTCCAGGATAGTCCTTTTAAACACTGAAATTTGAGCTGTTTGGTTCAGTTGCTAATGCTTCCAGGTTCTTTAATTGATTTGAGGTCTTGTCTCAACTGGATATTATTTTCCTGCACACTTGGGTTGGTGGGTGGGGTTAGGGCTGGAATTATTTAAAGGCTAAGTTCAAACTGTAGCATTGCACTGTTTTGTTTTTTCCTGTTTTTCTGGGTTATATTTTCTTTGGAATGTAACATTTGGACCGATAAGGAAACAGATATTTAAAAGCAAAGAGCAATTTAATGTAACCATATGTATTTCTGTTCCATACTGTTGCAGCAATCTTTTCACTGCTCTGTATGGTCAGATAGTGTGCACATTTGTGTTTGGGTGATTTTTGGGCTCCTGAACTAAATTTCTTCTAAATGCTGTAAAGATGGTATTAGGAACCTGGATTTGCCTCTGACCAGGCTGGATCCTAGCTGGTGTGTACATTCTGTATAGTGTCAAAATCTGTTTTTAGACTAGCACTTTGTAAGTGACTGGCTTTACTGTATAAAAGGAAAAAAAATTAAAAAGGAGTGGATTGCACTTGAGTGTGGACCTTGTTTTTTCTGTATGGTGGATGGGGATTTGAAATAGATACTCAAACCTGTATCTCTAGTTTTTAATTGGTAGTCTGTATGAAACACTGCAAAAGTTATGGGAACTTTATTTTCTGCAGAAGTGTGTGTTTTGGAATACAGTGGTGCTCTGCAATTTTATTATTGTTTGTTTATTATTTAGACTTGTTACTCATTTGTTACCCAAAAGATTCCAAGTGACTTCTGTTTTAAAAATCATGGTACATGTAGATAAATGTGCCCAGGATATGCATGTAGATAAATGCATAATTCCAAAAAATATAATCTCTGTCTGTAAATATATATCTCTCTCTCCCTCTCCCACCCCATCCAAAGGAAATAAAGTCATTGCAAACCAGCACTATATACAAGGTTGAGAGAGCACAGTAGTATCAGTACAAATAAATTTGATCAAAATTAGCTTTATTTGGAAATTGCTTCTGAAAACTCTGGGTCAGATTTTATCTGTAAGGTATTCAACTAGCACATCCCATCAGAGCAAGGATTTCCATTTGCCGAGACATTAATTTCCTATTTGGCTTGGGGGGAAATAGCTTTATCTCCGATTCCCATTGTAAAAAGTAGATCTGAATGATTATAGTGTAAGCAATGTATTTGATGACACTAACTTAAGAAGCTTTTATTATAATAAAGCATAAAAAGCATAATAGGGGGGGTGAGTACAGTGGTACCTCAGGTTGCAGACGCTTCAGATTACAGATTCCACTAACCCAGAAATAGTACCTCGGGTTAATAACTTTGCTTCCAGATGAGAACAGAAATCGTGCGGCAGCGGGAGGCCCCATTAGCTAAAGTGGTGCTTCAGGTTAAGAACAGTTTCAGGTTAAGAACGAACCTCCAGAAAGAATTTAATTCTTAACCAGAGGTACCACTGTAATGGAAAAAGACAAGCCCAGAATATATTTACAGTAATACAAACTATAATTTACACCTGATACCATTGTGCTGGCTACCCCTAAAATATTTTTGACTACGTGGGCAAGATTATAAAATGGATAGAGGTGCATCTCATGTAAAAACATTATTTTTGTCATTTTGATTTCTAAAATGGAACTAGTTTTCTTTGCTAACTTTGCTGTCAGATGGCCAGAGTGGCTGGGGAATCCCAGTAAGATGGGTATAAATAATAAAATTCATTATTCTTATCATTGATTGCCTACTTTGGGGTGAGGAACCTGTGGTCATCCAGAGGTTGCTGAATTACAGTTCCCATAATCCCTGATCATTGGCTGGCTGGGGCTAATGTGAGATGGAGCCCAGTAACCTCCAGAGGACCACAGCCCTGGTTTATGTGACAAGCACTAGGTAAAAAATGCTAGGTGGGAAACATCAGTTGGCACCAAGAAGGTTATGTGGCAGAGAGATGGTTTTACTCAGCGTTGATTTTGAAATGGTCTGTCTTACGCTGTTGGGCAAAAGGCACAGAGTACAATCTTGAGAGAAAGTTCTAGCAGAGGGGAAAGGTTCCGTGACAGTTGAAAACCTTCAGTAGAGGGGGGAGGCAACAGACTGTTTACTAGAAGTCTCCAGATCCAGTTGTTGATCATCCCCATGTTACTCAAAAGTGCTTAAGCAATCGATCTTCTATCCTGCACTTGTCTTGATATTGGGACGACTTGGTAAACCATCACAACAGGTGAACAATTCGGAGTTGATTTGTCTGTAGGATGGATTGCTCCACGTTCAATTTACAAGGGGCATTTATTCAAACTATGAAAGTGTGTTAAATTACTCGTTAGCACTTATTAACCACTCAGTAGTCACAAGAGTAGAAAAAATGGTCCATTCTTATACCTTGTTAATAGATGAAGTGAAAGGTTGTTGACTGCAAGTAAAGAACCAGGTAAGCTGTAGTGGCTTTCTGGATATATTGGGATAATATAACGGGATTTCTATGGCTGGGTTTTACTAGAGCAAGTGTCTAGTAAAACTGACACACACACCTTAATTGACACAAGCCTGATGGTAAATAAGTTTTCGAGCAAGAGTTTGAAGGCTAATATTGCAGGTGCCTGCTAAATCTCTATTGGACGTTCATTCCACAGGAGGTCAGTAACACTGAAGGATCAGTTTTGTGCTGATGTCAAATGTGCCTCACCAACTTGGGGGACAGCCATTGATTCTCCCACAGGTATCGGTGATCGAACTGGGGTATAAGGGTCCTCCTTATTCTTACAGCCTTGTAACGTAGACTTGCCTGGTCTCAAATTCACCTGACAAGTTTAACAGCTGAATAAGGTTTTGAAGACATGTCTTCCTGAAGAAAGTCTAGCAGGAAGTATTGTATGCTATACAAATGTCAAACTACAATGGATTATAAATAGCCTTGAATAAAACAATCTAAAGTGTACTTCAGCACTTATGTAAAAATCACGGCCTGTGTGTGAAGTATTTGAAAAATCGCATCTGATTTTTTAATCCTTTTTGTTTTTAATGTTGCATTAACATTCAGTAATCCATCTGCGTCAAGGACATAGTATATTGAGAAAAGGAAATGCTAGGATTAGCTGACTGCACTATAACTGAATGGATTGGCAACTTAGTATTGATTTCAATCTGTGCGCACCCTCCCAACTTTATATTTCTTACATAACCAAACTCCTGGACAATGTGATACTTCTTCCTTTCAGGTGAGATGTCAGAAAAGCTGAACAGATGCCGTAAGGAGCTAACTGCAGCTATTGACAGAGCAATGGAAGACCTCTTGGTTCCTTTCCCCCCCTCCCCAGATTCCACCACTGACCAGAACTTTGACTTGCAGACAGCACGGCCCTCTTCACCCCTAAATGCAGATCTCTTTAGTCAGAAGGGAGAACTTACTCTTTCAACTGTGTATTACCCAGAGTCATCTTTACCAGTCTCTTCCACTCCTGAAAAGGAGAATCCCCTCTTCAGGCCAAACTTAATTCCAGTGACTACCGCTTCCAACATTCCATGTACAAAACGGGAACCCTTGACAAGCAAGGAAAACACATGGCTACATCCTCCCATCTTCATGGCTGACCGGCAGTTTTTTATCAGCCCAGAAGACAGTGAGAGATGGAAGAAAGGACATCTAAGGTATGCTCTGCTTGTCACAGGCTTAATTTTTGTCTTAGGATGAATAGCACTGAGCTTCTCTTCGGATGGCTGTTGATGTGGCTTCAGACTGGTCCAAAGAGTTGGCTCAAAATATGTTGTCACATGAGAAATATATTTATTAATTAACAATTTGCCACCTTTCAGAGATGCTCAAATCCCACTGCCTTACTCTGTGGAATGGTAAAGCACAGTGTTAGGGTGCTCCTCATGGTTCAGTTTTAGACCACCTCTACTACCGTATTTTTCGCCCCATAGGGCGCACCGGCCCATAGGGCGCACCTAGTTTTTTGGGGGAAAATAAAGGGGGGGGGGAAATTCCCCCCCAGGCACGGGGCTGTGGCGGGGGAAGCCCGAGCTTCTCCCGACCCCAGCCCCCAGAACAGGCTGCAATCCGCAAGCCGTGGAAGAGCTGTGTGACTTCGCGCAGCTCTCCCACGGCTTGCGGAGAGCTGCGCGAAGCCCGAAGCCTGGGGCGTGCTGAGCTCAGCGCGCCCCAGGCTTCGGGGTGCAGGCAGCTCTTTGCAAGCCATGGGAGAGCTGCGTGAAGTCGCGCAGCTCTCCCACGGCTTGCGGATAGCTTCCTGAAGCCTGGAGAGCAAGAGGGGTCGGTGCACACCGACCCCTCTCGCTCTCCAGCCTTCAGTGAAAGCCTGCATTCGCCCCATAGGACGCACACACATTTCCCCTTCATTTTTGGAGGGGGAAAAGTGCGTCCTATAGGGCGAAAAATACGATAATTGTTTCGTAATTGCTGGTGCAAGCACATTTATTTCTCAACATACAGGAAAGTTCTAAACCATGATTCAGAAAGCTAAGATATACTAGTGTACAATTTTGGTAGAGATCATACACTTTAGAGAATGTTTAACTGAACAATGTAAGACCAGTCTCCATAACGTGTTTCTGTGGTGTTTAGCAAACCTGATGAAAGGCCTGTGAAGTCAGAAGCAAGTATAAGTGCCACTGATGTTCCTCCACAGAGCCTGAAAGATCTTGCCAATATGAGTGGTAAGTGTTGTCTGCCCTGCTTACCAGACATGGCTTTTTAAAACTGGCACTGTAAAGAGCAATTGAGTTGCATACCTGCAGAGTCTGTAATAGACTGTGTAACCTGGTGAGGTATTTCTCCATTACATGAACAAGCAGTCAGTACTATTTTAATCAAGTTTTTAACCAATAGCTGCTAGAGTGAATGCATTATTACAGGGTGTACCATGGCAAATAATTTCATCAGAAAAAGTTAAGCAAGCACATCCTTGAAATAAAACTTTCTGACTTGGAAACTGTTACATATGGCTAGAGAGGAATACTTTAGACCAGGATGGCTAACCTTTTGGACCCAATGATTGATCTGGTGAACAGGGAGATGGAGGCTCTGTACTCTGATCCTTCCATCACAATGGGAATGCAGCTTCTTTCCCACACACCAGGTAATTGATCAGGTGAGTGGGAGACCATTCGCATCCTGAACTTGCACAAGCCTTCTGAGAAGTACTCTACATGCAGGAAGAATTGAATTGGTAAAAGAATTAATCACCATCCCTGCCAAATTCCTGGGGGTGAGGAAAGAGAGAGAAGAGAGGGGCATAGAAAAGTCTTGGCAGGCAGGATGCAGCTCATAGCTGAATCATCCCTCCTTTAGACCACTGTGGTCCAATTAGCGTTCATAATTTAGAATCCTTCACATCCATTGCTACACACTTGCTTTCAAGCCATCACCTATTGACAAACATGAAGATACTTTATCCCAAACCTGGAAGGGAGATATTTGAGTAATTGTTATTAGAATGCTAAAAGCACTGGGTTCCTCTTTGGGGGGGGGGGGAAGCCTAGTACTTGCACTTACTTTACATGTAATGGAAGCTTAGCAGGAGTGTTTATGCTGAAAATCCCTCTATGTATCAGCTATTCTTCAACTTGTGCAGATATTTAGGGGCAGGACTGATAAGTTGCATTCTTGTTTTTACACTGAAGATAACCCAGCTATTTGGCCATCAGAGAGGATGCACAGGAAAACTGACTTTGAGAATGAACTTCAGCAGATGTCTAGGCTCTCAAGTGAACTGTTTCCTCTAGATGAGGCCTCAGCCTTGGATCCAAGTGCACAGATCGGTTTCAGAAAGGTCCTGGAGCATACCTTAGAGGATGAAGCAATTATTGAAACACTGCTGGATATGGAAGAGGATTACAAACCAAACAGCTCCACCTTGCAGCAGCTGCAGTAGAAAGGCTGGTGTGAGGTGTGAGCTATTTAAGATTTGATAATTAATGCTTCTGAACCATGGAAACTTAGGCAAATAATCCTTTCTGTTGCAAGATGCACTATTAAAGTGATTTACAATAGTGTGGCGTTATAGTGTTTTCCCCATAGGCTAATGAACACGGAACATTATCTAGGCCTGGATCAGAAGATACTACCCTTAAGATATTGTCTTCCTGTCTTTTGAGGAACAACTTATCCGCAATGTGCATGACAAGGGGTAACTGATTATATAGTCATGGTTTCCCACTACATTTGTCAAGCAATGGGATGGTACAAATCCAACTATCTACATTATGTCAAAACTGCCTTAAAGTTCTTCAAGCTTTTAGCTGCCTTATTTTGTAAAGCTATTCAAGAGAAAATGCTTGCAAGAACAGGATGAGATATTGTGAAAGTGATTTTAGAAGTAACTAACTACAAAGTGAGCATTTAAAGTTACTCCATGCACCTTAAAACATTCAGCATCTGCTATAGTACAGAAACCTCTTTACATTCCCCTCAAGAGCAGATTTACAATCTGCCACAAGGGGGGGGGGAGGGAATATGTACACCATCAAGGTTGAAGAGCAGTCTAAGAGTTTATTTGCTATAAACATGGAGATAATAAGCAGCTGTACCCATCTCCCAGTACCCCACACATACACTTGTGATAAATCTTCTTTTGCTTTTCAAGTTATTGTGTTTAACCATTTCAGTTGCAGGGGGGCAATGCTTATTAGTAAAGCAGTCTTGATGCTGGAGTCAAATTAGGTTACTGCTTAGGATGGATTTTATCATATTAAAAGCAGTTTTCACATAAGTCTACAACTGGATGGAGAGATGTGTCTTTAGAAGCAGAGAACAAAATGAAAGCTTCTGAATTTCACTAATGAACACTTTATAACTTACTCTAAACATAAATATACTGCTGCAGCAAGGGAGAGCTGTACATAGGCAGAAATGGGCAACAGGATATATTTCAGAGCCTTACTGACATGGGCAGATACAGCTGCTCCAGGAGGGATGTAATACTTTCTCTTACAGTACTAGTGACCAGTATGCGACCAGAGCTGAACCAGAATTCCGTTTCATTGACACATTATCTTGTTTCTTAAAGACACAAATACAGTGAACAGCTCCCTTCATTTTTCTCAGGCATAAAAACATAAGCCAAGGCCACGTGTTATTCCAAAAGAATAATCAAATGCTTACATTCTGACCAACTTCAGACTATGGCATCGGTAGCCTTTTCTCTACTGTCACACTATGCCAACTGACCCACAGTCATTAAAGAACAGTTTATCCAATCAACCTAGTTCTGTTATTATGAATCTGAGGAATGTGCATTGTCTTCTGATTATACAAACGAGCCCCCAAGAAGCACTGAACTATAATTCACCAAGTACCTTAGGTCATAGATATTGGGAGACTTCAGATGCTTGTTCCCTAATGGACAATAAAAGCAAAAGCTCAAAGCTTGTCTTCCAAAGACAAACCAGTATCTTAATAAAAAAAGGGATTTTCCTTGGTTCGAGATCGTGTCTTAAAAACATTTAAATCAAATTCTTAAAATGAAAGAAGTCTACTCACAAATAGATTCCGTGCTGGTGCCAGCTAAAGTCAAAGTGTACCAATGGTCCTTGTTCAATACCAAAATCAGTGTTTAGTTACTGCTCAAGCAGACCCATAACCTCTGACTATGCACTTAAGGGGCAGGAGAAAGAGTGGCTCTAGAGACAACAGGTCGCTTCTAGTCCAGACCCTAATCAAGCCTTTCTCCTCAAAAGAACCAGCCTCCCAGTAGACAGAGTCCTCAGTCTGTGGACCACTGAATGGCAACAGTAAGGAGCATCATCTTTGGATGCTTCTCTCATCTAAATTCAAGTCTTTGAGTACTGGCAGTTATGCTGCATACGCAGCAAGGCTGAGCCCTGGCAATGAGAGATGCTTCAAGGGTTAAATCTTATACCAATATTTTAATCATTAATGGATTCTGACTTAGGCTTAGTATGTCTCTAGAGTAGCAGGTAGATTTAAAATTTGCAGGGACCCACACTCAATTTCAAGTTTTCCTGAATTATAAATGATTCTTCCAGTAAGTTTGGTCAATCACTACACGTTTGGTAGTTTGCCTTCTGACATGACTATTAGCAGCTGCCAAATCAGAGCTCCATGTGACTCAAAAGGCATCAGAGGAGACCTCAGAAGCAAGACTCTGTCCTGCAGGTATATAACTCACATAAATTCTGACCATCTTTATTCTGGCCACCAGTAAGAGTACATTATAGATAAATAAACACAAACTGACTTAATGCCAACCATATGAAGCAACTCAGAACATGGACGTCTGCAGCTCTTCCTTAAACATGCCTTCAAAGCGGAGGTCTTTAGCCATGAGTTCCTCTTCAACATCCTCTAGGGCCCACTGATGGTCAGTCAGTTCTAGAGCCTCCCATTCTGTCTGCAGTGATAAAAGAAAAAACATTGATGCAGCCAACAGAAGTGTACCAACCACCTACTTTCCATCTTGGAAAAAAGCCTTTGCTCAACAATTCTGCCTTAATTTATTCATGCTGCTTTAGACTCTGAATCTTGAACAAGGACACTGAAGTTTGTGACTGAACTGTATGTGTGCAGAGTGATTAAATAGTAGGAACTTGCAAAGAAGAATTATAATGTGTACAAGGAAGCAGCAAGGCTATTGAACATACAAGCAGGTATGTTTGGGGGAGGGGGCAGGTCCTCACAGCTAACAACTGCCTGCAATACTAAACGGAGATCATTGGGCATTTCTGGTTTGTGTGCACATGGCTGCTAGTGCCTAGCATTTGACAAGTGGGCTGTTTTCTGGAGATTAAGCTTTTATTTTACTGCACAACTTGCAGAAAGAACAGCTCAGAATGCATGAAGCTACTTATGGGGTTTGAAACCTCTGTTTCTTATTCCTTGCAACTAGTACTGTAAAACAAGTTTCTGTTCAACATATTTCCACTTTGTATACAATGTTAAGTATCTTCTCCATACAGGTCATCAACTAGAATACGGTATATTTTAATGCATAGGTTTTCAAACTTTCTACCCCCTGGACACTCTTACTTTACCATTTTGTCTTCCAAGGACCCCACCCATACCCCCTGTCTATGCACTGGTAATAATGGGCACTTCTTTTGGCTAAGCTTCTGCACCATTACTGATCTTCTCATCTAGTGTTTCCTGATGAATGGAAGTTTTATCTACCCTAAAGCGGCATGAAAAAATTACCATAGAATAGGGGTTTCCAATCACACTCCTATAAGCTACAAAATTTATTTAGCATACATTCAATAAACAGATATTTAAGACCATCATTTTTTGCAGGTTTTAATCCTTTGAAGTATTTTTTCTGTACATTCAAGGAATAGAAGCAAGGCTACATGAAACTTGAGCAGCTCGTTTCAGCAACTGGAACAGAAGCCTCATACCTTGAATGCTTTATTGGTATCTGCAGGCATGGCCATTGCCGCCCCTGTCATCTGCTCCTGCATTACTCTGGACTGATCGGCAGCTGTAAATATGAAAGAGTGACTTGTATGACTCTATATAACAGTAGCAATACTATCAAAGCTGGGGAAAATTAAGAATGTGAGCATTATAGTGCTGTGCTGAGGTAGACAGCAACATATCTCCCTTGTATTGTACAAGTTAGGCCGAAAAAGGTATGAGGTCTCAGTCAGGTATGCTTAACTTTCTTCAGCCTTAATAAGCTGAAGACAAGATTTTTGTCTATTATTGCTGGAAATTTTCACAATTTACTAATATTAGTAACTAGGTCAAAATTCCTAAGAAACATTTAAGCATAGTTTGACACATTTAATAAATCAAGAATCACTCTTACTTTTACATAAATAGCAGTTTCTTACCATTATCTTGACCAAGAATGAGGGTATAAATGCTTCGAAGTCCAAACACATTCAGAAAATACCAAGAAGCAGAGCTAACCCTAACAAACCAAAGAAACTGAGTGTCATTTAAACAAATGCACAAATGCCCAATTCCCAACACTGCTGTAACTTTCACATTTTCAGATGGACAAAGATTGTTTGAAGCACAGTGAAGGATTCTTACCAGGATGCATCCAAAGTAAGCAACTCAATACCCTGCTGTAGCATTGGTTTAAAACGAAGCGTCAAAGGAAAGGGGACTTTTGCTGTAAAAAATAAAATATGGTCAGAAACAATTATGATTATTACAAAGCACCATAAAACACAGTGCTTTGCAGGGGGATATAACTGAAGGGAAATTTCTCTCACAAGGAGCTTAAAACCTGTGACAGGGAACACGAACACTCAGCTAATGAAAACGCTGATTAAATTTGGGATTTTAGAAGCATCAGGGGATTTTAGAAGGCCTCCAGACCACACAAGTTTAGATTCCTAAACTGACACTTACTTGTGACAAAACCAGAAAAGGTCATGTTGATCCAGCCTCCGATAAGAATCATAGGAAGTACATTTGTTACATTCCCTTTCATCATATCTGTCAGCATAGTAGGATCTGCAAAGCAAATGCAGTTAAAGTGACCACACAATAGAAAGTCTATAAACCCACGGATTTTGGGTATACTACTTTAAAAACAAAGGAAACCTCCTTAGCATAATTGAAAAGATCACCCTGGTTTAGTCTTTAGTCTTTAATTTGCTATTTAATCTGACTTTAAGTATATCTGGGCTATTTTATGAGAAAACCAGGTAGACTTCAGAATTAGTGGCTGCTGCTAAGCACAAAAGCAAATCAGATGTTCCTATTACTACCAGAGTTAGAAACTGTGATATGAAAGCTAGGAGCTAAATGGCACCTTAAACCTAGGTTATGTCTACGCATGCTTTTTTATAACAATAATACAAATAATACAAAGCTGAAAATGAATGAACTGCAGTTAAAATATTATGTTCATTTTTCACATGGTCTAATCCTTCCCCTGCCCAACCCCCTAATACTCTTAAGAGGTTCTCTTCAGAGAGTAGCTGGAAGTGGGGAAGCAGAAAAAGGTCCTCCTTTTATTCTATTCTGCAGTTTTAATCTGAAATCTTAGGCACAGTACTGCACCCAGAGCTCAGAAGCTGCTCATGCTAATGAAATTCCCTGTTGCAAAATGCGCCTAGAACAATGGGAGTTTCGAACACTGATTACTACTCTATTGCTCATGTTTTAGAATATAACAAACTCTTAGGAAGCCTTCTTACTTACCTGTCATTGGGGAAGGTGGCACTACCTTCCTTTTAGTTTTCTTAAAGAACCCATCATCTGGATTATTGAAGTAATACTTCCGTGTCAGAAAGGACTGAAAAAAGAAAAACAAGTTCTAATGATGAAAGAAGTGGACACAAGGCTTCAAAATTAAGCACAGGTTATTTCTCTGTAGAAGAGCTGGCAATAAGGATGACAGATATTTACCCTGCAAACGACCTACCCTGCTTTTCCAAATATTTCCAGGTTTCAATGGAAACTGTGGCAATGCATACCCTCCTTTAATTTTTCCAAGTATCTTTGCCTGCGACATAGTTTAGGCACTTGTGATATAAACAGAGATGTAGCCAAACATTTTTACAGATAATCATGTTACACCTTTTCCAAAAGATCAGTGGTAATACAAATGATTTCCTCGTCTAGTATACCCATAATGTTGATAAGATGCAAAGTCAAAATTACACTGAAAGCCATATGATGCTCACATTATTTTTTTAGTGCTATGCATTAAAAAAAACTTAAAGTATGTGACGTAGAAACAAAGTAGGTCTCCAAAAGACACATTTAGACAATGTATGAGGTTGGATTATCAGGGAACTATGCAAGCTCTGTAGTCTGCTAGCTTGTGTCTGTTATGAGCCACTTTAATTTGATAGGGATTTCCCCCCTTGGATTGACAGGATGTCCCAGATTCATTCTAACCATTAACATTTTAACTGCTGCAATTAACATTAGTTTAATCTGGTCTAAGCATGCTGATCTTAGTAAATCTATTTTAAAATAGTAATAGATCCAATTTTGCAACATGACAGCAAATTAGAATGATGGAATACCCCACTGTCTTGGATGTACATTGCTGCATATTAATAGTAATAGAAATGACTGGGGCTACTCCACAAATGTGCTTACAATGTGCATTTTAGATCCTTATGAAGACTACATTCCAAATCTTGGAACAATTAAGGTTTCCCCTACCTCTAGTTTTTAAATTCTGGCACAAATGGAAACGTACCTGCTTTGGAATGTACTTTCCATTTTCTCTGAGAACTCTGCTTCGAATCAGAACTTGACTGAAAGAAAGAAAGCCATTATCATACATATGAAATACAAGAAGAGAATAAGGAGGAAGACAGAAAAATATTCCTGCACGAACACTGCATGTGACACTGATGCAAAATACAACTGAGAGCCTCCCAACAAGTTATCAATATCCACAGTTTCATATAAAAACTGATCATCTTTCATAGTTTAAAAACGTGCTGAGCAAGATTTCAAGAACAGCAAGAACTGATTTGGGAACCAATACTAGATATTAAACCAATGAGGGCAACAGTTTCATTCCTTGCCACAGAGAGCTGCTTCATATACTTCTTTTTTAAAACACAAAAATGCTCCATGAAGAAAACACAGGGCTGCTCATAAATATCGAAGTGTACAAGCAGTTATTGACCAGACAGCCATTGTGGGGAAACTCCCCCTCCCCCTTTTTTACCAGAAAGCAGGGTAGAAAAGTATGCATTTGCTGTGGGGAAACATTATAGTGTACATACATTTCCCTATATTATCTCCATATTGTAAAACCATAAAGAAGTGAACAGTCATAGAACATGACAAAATCTACTTGAAAAGAACAGATATTCTCAATCAGATTGGCCTAGCGATTTTTGATAACTGTTTTCTTATCCCCTTCTACCATCACCACTAGTCCTTTGCTATCATCTATGTGACTAGAAACAATCTGAAGAAAGATATACATATTTATAGAAGAAAAGCTGGGGAAAGTCCATATAAAGACTAAAGAGAGAAATCAAAATCTAAAAAGCAAAAACATTCAAAATAAAATTTAGGAATTTGAGTACTACAAATATTACAAATAACAGTTTGTTTTGAATTTTTACCATTTTTAAGATTAAGTATGATAATCCTGGGGATTTTAATCAGCCCAGCTGACAGGATCCAGGAGCTAGGCTCCACTTTTTCTAATCTATCCTGTGCAGTCTTCTTTGCTAATATACAAAGACCAGGCTTCATTTTCTGAAAACACCCCAAACCTACCTGCTATCTGGACTCCCAGGCACAAAGCTGGGTTTACAAGTATTCCCAAATACATACACAGCAAGATATAGCCCACCTACTGCAGTTCAGTAAGCCTATGTGCTACCATAAAGTACTGTCATCAAGCTCTATAGTTGTCAGTTATTAGTATCAGTGACAATGCTCAGTTTTCAATTGCAAGCATCTTTTACCTGTCAGATACTTGCTCCTGGGTGAGTTTTTTGTCACTTTGGAGAAGGATGGATACATAGTGACGAATCATCCCCACAAAGAAGGTTATGAAGACGATTGGGAGCACCACCCATAATCGAATATTAGAGTCCAACAACAGCTCCGGCTCACTCATTGTTTAAATTCAGTTCTGGTCATGCACTTCAACCTTCAGTATCTAGGGGAATAAAGCACAAGTCATCAATTAGAAATTTCCACTTACCTTCAACTTTCCGAAAACATTGAGCCAGTTAGCGTGTTGCTAGCCAAGTTTTGTTTATTTTGAAGGCTGCCTAAGTTCCCCAGAGCACAGTGGCTTTTCTAATTCTACCCCCGCAGTCATTCCTTACACCCAGGAGTTTCTTATGTTTCTTCTTAAGTTACAAGGCAGCCACAGCAAGAGACTGGGCAGCAATGGAAGCTCTGGGCATTAATCCCCATTTGTCCTCAGGGAAGCACAGTGAGGCTGAATAATTTGCCACTCGAGTACCTGGTACAGGCAGAGGCCTAAGAGACAAGGCAGGAAGCAAACCGAAATGTCATTAAAAGCAGGCAGCACTCCGTATGAAGGAGAGCTCAATCCCTGGACCGACGAAATAGAGACAAGCCCTCTAGAAAACGGCAAAGTCCTTAAAAAAATTTCTTCGCCTATTAGGACTAGGTCAACGGAAACCAACAAATGTAAATACATGCGCACATAGACGGCCTTGCCTTTTCGGAGAAGGGATCACAGCCGGATTCCACGCACCTGGAATTAAGTCGCAGGGACGAGGCTCAAGCCCCAGCACCTCTTAAAATCCCTCCCCCAACAAATTCACCACAGGTGGGGAGATTTTACACGACCCCTCAGCGGCCACAGCCGCGGCCACCCCACCCCGGGAGGAGGAAAGCAGACGCCGCGCGCCCCCCCCCTCAGGCGCACCTGCGCCGCGACCCCCGCCGCGCGCCCACCGGCTCCTTACCTCTCCGGCGGCAGCAGCAGCTCGGTCTCCCTCCCCCGCTTCACCCTTCCGGGAGCGACGCCTGACTCGCTTTCGCGGCGCCCGGTAGGGAGAGGCGTCGCGCGTTCGCTGACGTCACTGCGACGCGTCCCGAGCCGGCGCTTGGCGGGAACCTTTGAAAGCGGGGCGAAGGGTGGCTGAGGGAGCGCGCGCGCCGTTTCAACTGCGCCTCGGCGGGGAAGGGAGGCGGAGTTCCATTGGCCTCTCAGCGCCGCGTGAGGGGCGCCTTCTGCTTAAGCGCTGCCGTTCCAGCGCCGCTTCACTGGGACTAAGACCCCGCCGTCCCGGGAATTCAGGAGGAGCGGGACTCGGGCAGGGCTCCGGCTGAACAGCCACGAAGCGGGCGAGGGGTTGTACTTCTGAATGAGCCAGTGTGCAGGAGATTGTCCCCCACCAGCTTCTGAAAGGCAGGTTGGTGGTTATCCCTTGGCCTCCGCTGGCCTTCAACAGCGCTTCCGCGGTTGCTCAGGTGGGTTAACAGACAGCGCAGGTACGAGTTCTGGCCCTGTTGGCCCTATTGGGCTGGGCTCTCAACCAGTTGTCAAAGTGGGTACGGATGCAGAATTATATAGGGCTCAAGAACCCAATGAAGCATCACTTTCCCCCTGCCTGTTAATGATAGCCTCCATTGCATTGGAGGCATTTCTGTGGCCTGAAGGAGGGGAGGGGAGGGGAAATCAGGATCCGAGCTGACAGTTGTAAACACAGCAGCAGAATTACGGATAGTGGAGCTTTCCCATCCTTCTTGTTGTGAGAAAGAGCAGGATTTAATGCATTTGGCCTCATCTTTCTTCCCCAAATCGCCTGTTGGGTATAGAAGAAAACTGGGGAAGGAGGAGGATTTGTGACCAGGACTGCTTTTTGTCTCACACAGATAGTTTAAAAATCCAGAAATAAAAATAAAGTGTAATAAATGCAACGTGTACACTAATTGTGATCTTACGTCCAATGTGTTCATGAAAATGTATCCAGTTGCACATATGTCTAAAATAAGTAAACTACTGATCTAATATTTGTTACCTCTTGTCAATATGGATTGGTTCACTGTGGTAAATGGCTTACTTCAGCAGATTATTGTAGTAGGCCCTTTTGCCATTCACAGATACTCGTTATTGTAAATAAGGTATATTTCAAACAGATCCTACTTCCATTTCAAGAACAGAGTTGTATCATCATAAATTCTCTTTTGTGCACCATTTGATAACAAAACATATCTCGTTCAGTCAGCTTCTAATTGTTTCCCTTCCCCCACCCCACAGTTGAAGTAGACTACCTCAGTGCTTGCTGTCATGGCTCCAAAAAGGAAATTGTCCAAATCTGATGTGGAAGGAGAAAATCTGATGGAAAACTTACCAAGTATGTAAAGCAAGAATCTTTCCTGTCATCTGGCCCAGTATACCTGAAGCATCTCCAACCCCATCCTTCAGCCTTCTGGTGGTTCCCTCACTGCAAGAAGTGATGTTACAGGGAGCTAGGCAGAGGGCCTTCTCGGTAGTGGCACCCGCCCTGTGGCACACCCTCCCATCAGAGGTCAAGGAAGTAAACAACTATCTGACTTTCTGAAGGCAGCCCTGTTTAGGGAAGTTTTTAATGTTTTCTGTTTTATCATGTTTTTAATATTCTGTTGGGAGCTGCCCAGAGTGGCTGGGGAAACCCAGGCAGATGGGCGGGGTATAAATAATAAATTATTATTATTATTATTATTATTAGGCAGAAACGCCTGCCTTTTTAGTAATGCCCAATGAAACAACGAAAATATTCATAGAGCTCAGTGGTGTTTCCCCCCAGCCCTGGAATACTTTTTTCTCCGTGGTTATGAGCACTGAATACAGTGGTACCTCGGAAGTTGAATGGAATCTGTTCCGGAAGTCCATTCAACTTCCAAAACGTCCAGAAACCAAGGCGCAGCTCCTGCAGCCAATCAGAAGCTGCAGAGTCACTTTGGACTTTCGGATTGCAAAGAATGTTCGCAAACCAGAACACTCACTTCCAGGTTTGCAGCATTCAGGAGCCAAAACGTTCGACTTGCAAGGTGTTTGGGATCCAAGGTACAACTGTATATAAATTCACTGTAAGCTCATTGAGAAAAATTACAAAGGAGAAAATTCTTTATATATCATAAAATGAAAATAATATTCCACAAGCGTGATAATCTTGCTTTGTTTAAGTAATGACATACAGGATTGCTGACAGGGACTTAAATTATGCTCCTACATTTTATGTACATATTTGTACATATTTTTGCCACAGTGAATGTTCCATCTTCAGCAGAATGCTAGCTTCACTCCTGAGTTAGAGGCTGTGGAATTGTATTGTTCCCTTGGAAGCACTATGTGATAGTTTGGAAATGGAAAAGGAGTCAGGGATATTTTCAGAAGTCACGCTGTACCTAATGGGTCTCATAACAGCCCTGCTGTTCCCAGCTATCCTATTCTTCCCAGCTTGAGGGAAGACCTGAGTAAACTGTTCTTCTAAAGAATTCACGAGTGTTTTGGAATTGTGGTGTAAGTGAGAACAATTTCTCAACCTCTTCTTATACTCCACACTCGAGAGGGGGGCTGGGGCTTGTCTGTGTCTTGTTAAACTTCCAAGTATTTGGCGCTCCTGTGTTTTTGGATGTGATCCATGTTTCCCTCTCCAGCTTGAGAAAAGGGCTGTACTGTTATACTGTTTTTTGGAGGTAGTCTTGGTGCATAAGAAGCACAGTAGGATAGAGATGAGCTTCATCCTTCATCTTGAGCTTGGAGATGGGAATTGTTCCTGATTTGTACACCAGACACTGTTGAAGTACAACATAAGGTCAGGGACAAGACAACATGCATCCTTTATTGGAAGCCGCCCAGAGTGGCTGGGGAGGCCCAGCCAGATGGGCGGGGTATAAATAATAAATTATTATTATTATTATTATTATTATTATTATTATTATTATTACTATTATTACTATTATTGGCCACAAGTTTTGGCTGGCTATTTGTGGTGTATATAATATTCCATAATTCTAATCTGAGGGTTTCAGAGGAGTGATGTCATCTTAACTCTCTTCACTGTCCAGTAATTTTAGGACTGGGATTGCAATCCACAAACCACTTACTCAAATGCTTTGTTAGTTGCACCCTTTATACTAGGGATGGGAAATTAGTGGTCTGCTAAATATTGTTAGACTCCAACTCCCATTAGCCTCAGCCAACATGGCCAATGGTAAGGGATGCTGGGAATTAGTCCAAATAACATCAGGAGGGCCACAGGTTCCCTAACTTTGCTTTATATCCTGCTTCCTCTATTGTAAGATTTCCCAGACTTGGGCCTCCAGCTGTTTTTGGACTACAGCTCCCTTCTTCCATTGCTAGCTGGACCAGTGGTCAGGGATGGTGGGAATTGTAGTCCAAAAACAGCTGGAGACCCAGTTTTGGGAAACCCTGCTCTATTGTATGTACACTCTCTTAGAAATTGTTCTAGGTTAGAATATATAGCCCTTGGGTTCATCTTCCAAGGGACCTCAAACTTTATACAGTACAAACTTCATGATATAAAGGTTGCTTTTTTCCATTTATTTGTTTTGAGGTATTTGACTCTCAAATATGACATTTATCTTACGCTAGTAACTTTTCCATCTTAGAAACAAAGAAATCTTGCACGCTTGGCAAGAACAGATCCATTCCTAAAGATGGAGTAGTAGAGAACAACAATGTTTTTGGGCAGTTCCTCAAGACAGGAGGAATTATACTGAAAGCTGGAGAACGACAGAATGAAATAGGTATATACTTTCATGACATTCTTAGCAGTAATTCTAAAAGGAAATTAAAGTGTAAAACATTTACCTGCTGGTTTTCTGCTACTTTGCACAACTATTAAAAATAGAGGAGCTCTGCTAGAAATGTATTTATTTAATTTTACCTTTTTAGCATTCTAGCCTCACTACCTCTATGCCAGGGAAAGTTTTGCTAGGTGGATTTCTGTCTGTCACGTGGCAGTTAGTGGGAAGGGCAGAAGGTGGCAGATTCAGACTATTATGACATGAACATGACAATGTTTGTCCTTCTTGGCACTTTTTCCATAGCTGTGGATGGAGCAATTTTCCAGAAGAAGTTGCATCAAGCATTGAAGAAGCATCCTTCTCAACCACAGGTATGAACTGGCATTATTTCATGTCTTTGAAATTGAAGTGGGCCTGTATTGATTCTAACACCCAAAGCTCTCTCTCTCTGTCCATCTCTCTGTGTGTGTCTCTGTTCTGACAAACACACTATCACAAATTAAAATCTCTTTTTCATTCCACTTCTCTTATTCTTTACCTTGCATTTTAAATATATGAATTAAATAAAAACAGAACACAACAGAAAAATAGGAGACCTCCATAATCAATACAGAGTTCTCGCTTATGATTCGCTGCTGACAGTTCTGGAAGAAGTATGAAACTGGTCACTGGATCTTTTCATTAAAAAGTAACAATTTACAAATTACAGTTTTATGCATCCCACACAAAGATCAAGAACAGGCATTGTGTAAACAGTAGGCTTTCACTGCTTGATTTGCACATTCATGCATTTGAAACAGTAGGGATAATTGTTCAGCCTTCATTTTCTCTCTCTCCTTCCCTCCATCCTGTCTAGATTGGTGAGGAGTTCATCAGTGGCTTGGAATCCCACATAGAAAACAGAGATCACTTCAGGAATTGTCTTCTACCATGCATACCCACACAAAGTCAGGAAACAAGGTCAATGAAAAACCTCATTTGTTTTCTCCCTGCAAGTTGCCATGTGAATGGTTTAATACTTGCAGTATGTTACCATGACAGTGTAGTAAATGACTACCTGTATATACTCCAATCTGCCTCTGGACTGCAGCTGGAGGTGTTTTTTTTAATGTGTTGTTTTTTTAAAGAAATAAACTTAATTCTGTTGTAAACATATACACCTTTTAAAGGTCAAACTATAAACAGCAACAAAAGAGAAGGTACTTGGGGTTAAACTAATCTGATCTTATTTATTATATGTGTGTCCCTTTGTCTAAGGAGCTCAAAGTGGGGCAGGGAGCGCCTATCACAAATACAGTATATTGTTTTAAACGCAGGTACTCACATGATGCCTTTTTCTAATAATAATAGCAGTGTCTCTCTCCATTACAGTAATGCAATCCATTCATATTGTGAAAGCCTCATTAAACTGCTCCTTGGCATTGAGATATTACAGGTAAGATCACTTTTCCATGCAGTTCTCCCAACCATCTCCCAGCTTCCTATCATTGATTGATTGATTGATTGATTGCATTTTATTTGCCAACCTTTTCAGATTGGCATAGGGGAAAAAACACACCAAGACTGTTCTTGCTCTACAAGCTCACAAACTAAAAAGGCATAAGGGAAAAGGAATGGGAGGGAGGAGGGAAAAGCAACCTTAAGCACAAGTTCCCAAAGTTAAAACCAATATGAGTTACAGTTCTGGCTTGCCCTGACAAAAAGCAATCCCACTGTTAAAGTACTCTATACATACACACACACACACCCCTGTGGTTCCCCTGGCCCTCTGAAGTAGAGTTGGAGAAGCACAGAATGGGGAAGGTCCTATTGCACAAGCGCTGAATACTGCGCTTCATAGCAGAGAACTCTTCTTTAACAGTGGATGATGGGGTTTGGGTCTGCAGTGTTGTGTGCACAGTGTGCTACCTCATTGTAAATGTAATTTCTCAAAATGCCTTTTTCTTTTTGGAAGCCTGCTGTTATAAGACTGCTATTTGAAAAACTCCCCGAATTTTTTCACGAAAGGCAAGTACTCCACTATTTTAACTTGAAATGTTGACTGCTCTGCATTTTCCATCTGCTTCTCCTCAACCGCTTGTTGAAATCCTCAAAACTTGATCTCGTTAGCATGCATGAAAGATTTAAAAAAATCTTTGCCACTCATGCTCTATACTCATTTAAGGTTCAGGAACTTGGACAAACTTGTGGTCCTCAAGATGTTGTTGAACTCCCATCAGCCCTGACCAGCATGGCCAATAGTCAGGAATGATTGGGATTGGGATCCAACAACATCTGGAGAGCCAAAGGTTAGTAGTCACCCCGCTATAGAGGACTGAAGTTTAAGCTTTTACTGTGTGTTCTTTTCTGCTGTACAAAGCAAGTTTTAGATGGCAGAATAAATGAATGGATTACAGTGAGCTGTCACTTCCTGGTGCAACTAGACTTCTCTGCAACCCTTCCTCTCCACAGGGAAGTGGGACCAGTTCGGATGCTCCTGCCCCACCACTTAATGGATCCAAATGGTTTCCAGAGAGTGGTAAGGGATGTTTTATCCCATGCTGATGGCCTTTTAGCTGATTCCTTGGTGGCCCGCTCTGGTCATCTCCTGCTTTGACTACTGCAATGCGCTCTAGGTGGGGCTACCTTTGAAGGTGACCCAGAAACTACAACGAATGCAGAATGTGACAGCTGGTTCCCTTACTGTGACAAGCGAAGTTACAGGGAACCAGGCAGAGGGCCTTCTCGGTAGTGGCACCCTCCCTGTCGAACACCCTCCCTTCAGGTGTCAGGGAGATAAAGAATTGCACAACTTTTAGAAGACACCTGAAGGCAGCTCTGCATTGGGAGGTTTTTAACGCTTGATGTTTTTATTTTGTTTTTAGATATGCTGTAAGCTGCCCAGAGCGGCTGGGAAAACCCAGCCAGTTATGTGGGGTATTAACAATAACAACAACAACAACAATTAATAATAATAATAATAATAATAATAATAATAATAATATTTTATTTATTACCTTGCTGTTGATCCTGAGGCTGGGTTTCTTGCTTGGCTGAAAACTAGTGTGTATTGCATCTCCTCAAGTGGCTCATATACAGAATGGCATGGCATATTTATTTTTAACAGAATTTGTTAAAAGAAACTATAGTTCTAAATAAATTGCATTTCGAAAAGCACCTAGAGAGGATTGAGAGCAGTCCTCCATAGCTGCATCTGGAAGTGACTTCAGAAAGAAGGGTTTCTCAGTAATAAAAAGGAACAAGGGCTTATGTTTTATCTCTTCTGATCTTTCAGTGTGGGCAGTGATGGACTCAATTTGCCTCGGCTCATTGTCAATCAGTTAAAATGGCTTGACAGGATAGCTGACAGCAAGGCAAGTACCACCAATGCAATCAATTACCGTATGTTTCTCATGGGGTATTGTTTAACATTCAGTGAGCACTAGCAACGTGCTAGTTAGATGTTGGTTTCTTTAACCCAGAGATGGGAAACCTTTTTGAATTCATGGACCAGATCTTTATCAGATCCTAACCTTGTAGACCAAATTTGATAGGTGGATAGGAATGCTCACCTGTCAATCATCTGACATTACAATGGCATTGGGAGCTTGGGTGCTTTGAAGTCTCATAGTTGGGATTTCAAAGAACTGTGCACCCACTGTGCACAGGTTTCAAAATGCCTTGGCTGCAAGTAAGTTGAGAGCTAGGCACCAAGACAAGTATCATAAGGGGGAGTGTGAGAAGTGGAGTGCTTCACTTCTACAGGTGTGATTTTTGAATTTTGGTGTGTTTGCTTTGCTGTTGTTGCTGTTCAGTTTTAAATTAATTATTTATATTTTACACATTGTGACAAATTGTGACGGCTTATAGCTTTTAGCAATAAAGATTTTATTCATTTAAAACTCTTAAGGCTTCAGCTTTATCACATATCAATTTCTGTGTTCATGACTAGTTTCTACAGCAGATTTGGGCACTTTCATATCTTGCTATGTACATAAGACAGGGCATTCTAATTGTACCCACTGACAAATCCACAAGCAGTGCCTCTGAGGCTAAGCATTAGGTTTGGGCAGGTACATATGAGTGCAGATGACCTTTCAAGTAGCTCTATCCCAGGGCTTTAGCAATCATAACCAGCATTTTTAATTGGGTCTAGAAATGAACTGAGATATTGTGGAGACAAAAGAGATAAGCATTTAAAAATATTTGCATGCTAAAAAAGTACAAAATAATATATGTCTGATAAATAAACCAATCACTTAGCTTCCATTCTGGATGCATATGTAGCATACATTTGTTGGCTTATCTGTGTTTAAGCTGTCAGCATTAAGGAAATGTCATTTTTCTGAATTCCTGGTGTTCTAAAGCTTTTGTTCATCTGCAGGATCTTGTTCAGAAACTCATGCAGATGATTTGTGTTTCTCCTCCACCAATCCAACACGACATAATCACAAGCCTGCCAGAAATCCTAGAGGATTCTCAGCATAGTGAAATTGCCAGAGAGCTTAGGTAAGTTTGATGCTGCCATGTTCTCTTTTTACTCTCTCTATAATTTTCTGTTAGCTGTTTCTGGTGCCTTAGCTGAAGATACCTTCTGACTAGGCATAAGGTGAAAAGAAGTGAATTTAGAGTGCATCCAGACAAGAGTGACCAGGACTCGCATTAAGTTTGTGGTCCATTAAGACCCCTAATCATTTTCACATGTACTATTGGCAAGCTAGGTGTCCCCCCATTTTATATTTGTACAGCTGGTTATTCCTGCCTAAATGCAGAACCTTATGTTTGTCCCTATAGAAATTCATTTGGTTAATTTTGGCCCAGTTGTCCAATCGAATCCCAATTCTGTCTTCTATGGCATAGCTACCCCTCCCAGTTTGATGTCATCTGCATGTTTGATTATCATCCCATCAATTCCTGCATCCAAACCCTGACGTTCAAGAAACTGCAACCACAATTGTAAGACACTACAGGGGTGTGTGTGTGTGTGTGTGTGTGTGTGTAATTGCAGTTTCAAAAGAGTTCTGAGAGGGAAGGGCATTGAGTTGCCTAGAATTGATATAAGGAGCCTTCAAAGCATGAACTCTGCACATAGTATTTTCTCCATGCCAATCTGATTATTCACAAGAAATGGTGGTGGCATCATAATCCTTAAGGCTGTATCTCTCAGTTCATTGCTGCTGTTGCTGCTGCTGCTGCTGCTGCATTCAGTGTGGTCTTCATCTGATGCACTGACAGTCTGAGCTTTTCAAGTGCTCCATAAAAAAGCAAGATTTCAGCAGAACCCCACACCCTCCTCTTCCTCTTCTTATAACACATGGATAAAACCAGAAGGCCACAAAATTCAAACAAAGTTTTTATTGAACAAGGTCAGTTGATCCTGATGCATTTCAACTAGTGTAATTAGTCTTCAGGGCAGAAAACTGCATCACACTTCAACATTCTCATATATGGTCATATATGTTTTTATTTTTGTCACAGGCTGCTTCCTTCCATATTTGGGCATTTACTGTGGAAGAGCCATGCTTTGTTCACTTTTAATAGAGCATCTTCATAGTATCATAATCAAAACAGCCTCCTCCCATGTTTTCCCTTTTCAGTTTCTGTTCCTCTCTCCCAGAAAATCCACTGTGCTTTGTTTATTTAACACAATGGAACAGCTGCATAATTTCTCTTAAGTGTAGATGAACCATTGTCTAATATCTGTTTCTCCCCACACTCCTTAATTGCAGAGTGGGGAAGATCATGACTGAGAGTGCAGCCGGAGGGGGGGGGGGCGTGGGTCATTATTTAGCCTAATCCCTAATACCATAATCTCAATTAAAATACCCCCTCCTCCTCGCCAACTACAGAACATTATTTAGATTCCTGAAATCTCAAAGCAGAGTTGCTGTTCCATTTACAGCTTAAAGGAAACAAGAATGATTAAATCATCCACATATGGAAGCACCCACAGTTTAAAATGGATATTTTGTGTTTTATATTTTATTTTCTTGTTTTGATTGTATATTTTAAAATCTTTTGTAAACCCTTTTGTGTATCCTTGATTGAAAAAGAAAGACAGCAAACACGGGCAAGTTATACATTGTAGAGATAAGCAAGAAATCATTCATAAACTTTTATTGTAGCAGCGTACAAAACCGTCTTTGTACAAATTGATACTGGATGGACTGTAATCCACTATTGCAGTTTGGGAATGCTGCTAGATCTTAAAAGGTCATTTTGTTGTCCTGCGTTTCAGTTCGTTATTAAAGGAGAAGACTGAGCTATCTGTTCCAATCCTTGATGCCCTTTCCAGTTTGAATCTAGATGTGGGACTTCTGTCTGAGGTAGGAAGCCCTGTGTTAAATAGATGGGCACACAAGCAAGGTATAAGTGTTGCTTAAAGTCACGATATAGGTGAGACTAGGTACTCTTTGTACATAAATACATACAAGCATTCAGGGAGAGCATAGGAGAGTTAGAAATTATGGGAATTAGGTTTGCCAAGGCTGGAAGTAATGCATTTTCAGATCTGAAAAATCCTCATTAACTATAGCACGTGGATCCCAGGTTTGGATAGCAGACACATTAACATGCAGTCTTGGTGGCTGCTCTGTAATTATGAAATCCTTTCCCTCTGGAGGCTCCCCTAAGCTTGTTCCTGATCACTTTCTGGAAGTTCTGAGTGACTTAAAATATGGGGTAGTGCTTGGTGGTCATTTTTTATTTGAGCCTTCAGGATTCTAGTATATTCTCAGCCTGTGTGAATTTTCCACTAACAACTGCTGAGAGCCCTAATAATGAGGTAAGCAAGAACTGTAAATAAATGCTGCACTTTCCCCTGCTCCTACAGCTGAAAAATGTCCTGCTCTCAACCTAGGTGCGCCAATCTGTTATGATCACAGTCGGTGCCGTAAAAGTGGAAGATTTGCCTGTAGTAGTAAAATTTATTCTCCGTTCCGTCAAGGCCACAGATGCAACAGAGGTAAAGTGTCTACTATTAAAGCTGAAAAGTATACTCTTTAGGAATGCAGAGATGACTTTGTTGGGATAAGCACTCAAAACATTTGTTTTATTTCTACATGTGTACAAGATGAGCCAGCACACACCTCTGAAACTAATGTTATAAGTTCATGATTTCCAGTTGCTTTAAATCCTTTTTATCTTTTTACCTAGGCAGATAAGAGTATCATTTGGCTAAAATTTTTCATCTTTTAAGCAGGTGCATGACTCTTAAAGAAGTGTGACCCCTTTCTCTGTGCTAAATGCTTGCTTGGCATATAGTAGTCAAAAACTGAATTATGGCTCGCAGGGCAGCAAAACACATTTCTTTTCTTGCTGCAGACAAAGGGTTAAAACCAAACATTTTTTTTAATGGGAATAATTTCTTCCTTTTTTATTGCATTCCCTTCCATAAAAGGAAGTAGAACTAGGCTTGCCTTTTTAAAAACTATTTTAAGTATGATAGTTAAAAATATCCTCTTTTCAGTTCAAAAACAATGTTAAGCTTTTGTTTAGTTGATGATTCTGTATAAATTATAAAAAGTATTTTTGCAGGCTCCTTCCTTGACATTTACCCCATTTACACTTTTTTTCTCCTACTCCAAACATATGACCATGAATGTTTGTGCCTATTTCTGAGTAATAGCTGCAGAAACCTATGCACTGTGTTATGCAGGTAATTTCTGACCTTCGTAAGAAGCTGGACCTGGACTCGTGTGTTTCACTTCCACTGATTCATGTTTCTCAGACCAAGTTCAGGAGCCAGACTCGGACAAGGTTTGTGTGTTGACATTCAGCTTCACCCAAAGACTTGCAGTCTCTGTGCATGAGCAGTTAGGATGAGGCAAAATCATAGCCTCAGCGAAACATAGCAAAGAAAATATTACATCAGGTTTCTGGTGCCTTTGTTTGCATGGATGGGATTGCAACATTTCATCTCCTTTTGAACGTGTTCACTTTGAAATCTCACTATTTAATTGTTCTCTCCCTTTCAGCTAAAACAGCATCACCATCACAGCTCTATATTTATTTATGCTCATCTCCCCTGGTGGGGTTTTTTCCTTTTTTTGGTAGTACATGTACACATACACATAAAACTTAAGAATTCCCACCTGATCCTTGAAGAAGAACATAGATTCCACAGCTTATCTGCCACAGGGAGGTTTTCTTCTTAAAGATCATATGAATCTTGGGACAGATCTAAGAGTCCCCTACGGGGGTAGGAAATGTTCCATATGACAAGGGTAATGGGTAGAAAGGGGTCGTGTGGCGTGTCCCCAACACATGGAGAGCCTTTCCACCAACAGCAGCTACCAACTATCTGATAGAGGTTTGACAGTTCTTCACACCACGAGGGTGATTGATACAGTGAGGGGACCCAAGATCTCAGTGTGCACTTGGACAATCCTAAGCATTCCCTGGCATGGCTGGTGTGCTAACTGTTGCATCTCCTCCAGCTGTTACCCTCCTTCTTTGCCATTTATTTGCCTTAGATGGTACTGCTGCTTTGTGCAGTTATCACTGCTGCCTTCATTTTAGTGGGTTCCCACTTTCTCGCTCCCTTTCAATGCTGCTGTGCCTTATACCTGCCAATGCATTCTTTTGTGGGTGGCAATTTAGCCACCAAAGTTAGACTTTACCTGCTTAGCTGCTTTTGTGGTTAAGATGACGGGCTGCCTACCCATCTTGTGCTTCTTTTCAGTCTGTCTGCAAGCCAACTGTGTGTCAACCAGGACTGCGTCAAGCTCCTTTTTGAAATTATAAAGTCTGCTGTTAAATTCCAGAAGACCATTTCAGAAGGCTGGATTAAGGTCAGGGTGTATTTTCTCTGTGGGTATGCACTTTTGCCAAGTTGTTCTTTCTTTCAGATGCGGTTTTATAAAAACCAAGTACTTCAGATTTTTATTTAAAGATCCTGTTAAAATCTATTTCCTTTTCGGTAAGGAAATTATATGTGAATGATAGAATCTTTACAGAATGGCTCTGCTGTTGAATTCAGACTTTGAGTCCTATTTGAGAAAATCAAAACAGAATAGAATAGAATCACAGAGTTGGGAGGAATCTTTTGAGGACATCCAGTCCAGATTCTGCAATGTAGGGTGTAACATACAATCATAGTCATTGAGGAAGAAACGGGAAAGGAAAACACTTGATAGAGCATAACGATATGTAGTAATGAACATGGGCAGTGGAGATGGACAGGCATGTGCGTGGGTAGTCTAACGACCGGCATACACTCCTGGGAAGGGACAGCCTTGCTAACCATGAGCTATCGTCCCTATTCAACACCATTCCTTAATGATGTACCGTATTTTTCGCACCATTGGACGCACTTTTCCCCCCTTAAAAAGTAAGGGGAAATGTCTGTGCGTCTTATGGAGCGAAGCCAGCAAGAGCCGCTGCTGCCGACAAGCTCTGCGCAGCTCTCCCTTTAAAGCAAGAGCTGCATAGAGTGTGTCTGCGGCTCTGGCTGGGTTTACAGGGAGGCGGGAGGAGGGACTGCCGTCTGTCCCTCCTTCCGGCTCATTGTAAACCCAGCAAGAGCTGTGGCTGCTGAGCTGAGACGGGGAGGAGGGAGGGAAGGGGATTCCGTTGGTCCCTCCCTCCTCCGTGGCTCGCTTTGAAGCAGCAAAGTGGGAGGGAAGCCGCTTACACTCGTGTAAGCAGCTCCTCTCCCACTTTCCTGCTTCAAAGCAACCACGGAGGAGGGAAGGAGGGGACCCATGGATCCTTCTGCTGCTCGAGGCTGCAGCGGATTCCCTCCTCCCAGGCTCCCTTTGAAGCAGGAAAGTGGGAGGGGAGCAGCTTACACCCGTGTAAGCAGCTTCTCTCCCACTTTCCTGCTTCAAAGCAACCACGGAAGAGGGAAGCAAGGGGACCCATGGATCCTCGCTGCTTGAGGCTGCATTGAAGCAGGAAAGTGGGAGGGGAGCAGCTTACACCCTTCAAAGCAACCACGGAGGGAAGGAAGACCCATGGATCTTCTGCTGGAGGCTACAGCGGATTCCCTCCTCCCGGGCTCCCTTTGAAGCAGGAAAGTGGGAGGGGAGCAGCTTACACTCGTGTAAGCAGCTCCTCTTCCACTTTCCTGCTTCAAAGCGGAGGGAATCCCCTCCGTGGCTTGCTTGAAGCAGGGTGCAGGGGTTCAGCGGGGAAAGAGGGCCGGAAATAGATGCTGGGCAGGAAGACTTTGACCACTGGAAAGTCCACCTCAGCCTCCCCAGATTTCCACTGAGACAGCCAGGCATGGCCATAAGAGCTAGAAACTTGCATGGGCTGTTTATTTAAAGACGAAAACATGCACTTATGTGAAAGAAATCCTCCCAGGTTCCTGGACACAACCCACACTTGATATTCACACATGGTTACATGGATGGCATTGGCAACTGAAGGAGCAGCATGGTTAAAGAGCAAGTCCTGGTTTCAAGCTTAAGATCAGCTCTTTCGTGATGGCCTCAAACAACCCTTTGGCTGCAAGGGGAATCCCTCCCTTAATTCAGGATGCTACAGTCTACACATGCTGTGGCTGCCTGCCCTTTTCCCTGAGCTGTAAAAGCACCTTCAAGAGGGTGATGGGAGGTGACACAGTCATCTTCCAGATGTGCAAAGAACCACCCTCGCCACACTAAACGTGACAGCAAGCCTCACACCCAGATCTGAAGCATTAATGGGAACCTAGGAAGCTGCCTTATAAGGAGTCGGATCCACTAATCCATCTAGCTTAGTAATGTCAACACTGACTGGTAGCAGTTTGCCAGAGTTTCAGGCCTGGAGAGGCTGGGGATTGAACGTGTGGTGTTCTGCATGCAAAGCCACTGAGGTTACAGCTGTTCCCTTTAAAAACTAACTAAGATTATAGTCCCCATGGTTCTGAAGAAAGGGCTAATTTAAACAGGAACAGAGGGACCTTCCCTGTACCACGTCAGGACCCCTGAGCCCATTTAGCTCAGTTTTGTCTTCACTGATGGGCAGAGGCTCACCTGGGTTTCAGGAGACACACCTTCAGTCCTACCTGGAGAAGCTTTCAAGGACTGAACTTGGGATCTTCTCCATGCTCCCATTGATCTATGATGGCTCCCTCTCTTCTCCTCCCCTCCTCCTATGCAGGAGGCCTATCTCAGCTTGTCATTATAATGTATATATGTCAAGGGCTTTGAGATGCATATAAAAACAGGCTCAGCGTTATTAACTGGACTTAGATAAGCCATGGTTCCCCTTCCTTCCCTCCTCTGAGGCGCGCTTTAAAGCAGCAAAGCGGACAGGAGTCACCCGCTTTGCTGCTTTAAATAGTTTAGTACAACATTTGATTCAGAATTTTTTTTTTCATGTTTTCCTCCTCTAAAAACTAGGTGCGCCTTATGGTCAGGTGCGCCCTATGGAGCGAAAAATACGGTAATCCTCTCATTGTGCCCTGAAGCCTTTCTATCTCCCTGCGGCCAATGCAGGCCGTCTTAAGCGGCAATCCAATACCCACTCATTGGAGCAAGCCCCACTGAAAGTGGGACCTGCCTCTGAGTGGACATGTATAAGATTGTGCTGTTAAGGAGGCTTCTTTAACTCTTCCTCATCTGGTGCCTGAGTTCCAACTTGAGTTTGTAACTTTGGCAGTATAACATCTGGCTGCCTGGAATTACTGCTAGGAATGCAGAACAACTGGGAGTAAATTCCTTTCCAAACTTATTAACTAATAGTCAAAAGAAGATAAAATAACACAATAATCCAGGAAGATGCAGATAATAGAATCATAGAATTGAGCTGAGTGGGGATTTGAACGGTGGTCTCCCAGGTCCTAGTCCAACACTCCAACCACTACACCACCAGAACAGAGGCTTATATTCCTGAAATGGGACGAATGTCTCTTTTCAGTATTTGATGGTGAGCCCTAATACCGTATTTTTCGCTCTATAGGACGCACTTTTTCCCCTCCAAAAATGAAGGGCAAATGTGTGTGCGTCCTATGGAGCGAATGCAGGCTCCCTGGCTTCAGTGATAGCAAGGCAAAGCCTCCGAAGCCTGCACTCCGGAGGCTTCCCGTTGCTTCCGCTGAAGCCAGGAGAGTCTGCTCTTTGAAGCTGGGGGGGGGGGGGAAGCAGCGCTTCCCCCATAGCCAGCCCCAGAGGATGGGGGGCAGCAGGAAGGCGTGCGATGCCTTCCCGCTACTCTCCAACCTGGCTTTGAGGCTGGCGGGGGGGGGGGGAAGCAGCGCTTCCCCCATCGCCAGCCCCAGAGGATGGGGGGCAGCAGGAAGGCGCGCGATGCCTACCCGCTACTCTCCAACCCGGCTTTGAGGCTGGCGGGGGGAAAGCAGCGCTTCCCCCATCGCCAGCCCCAGAGGATGGGGGGCAGCAGGAAGGCGCGCGATGCCTACCCGCTACTCTCCAACCCGGCTTTGAGGCTGGCGGGGGGGAAAGCAGCGCTTCCCCCATCGCCAGCCCCAGAGGATGGGGGGCAGCAGGAAGGCGCGCGATGCCTACCCGCTACTCTCCAACCTGGCTTTGAGGCTGGCGGGGGGAAAGCAGCGCTTCCCCCATCGCCAGCCCCAGAGGATGGGGGGCAGCAGGAAGGCGCGCGATGCCTTCCCGCTACTCTCCAACCCGGCTTTGAGGCTGGCGGGGGGGGGGAGCAGCGCTTCCCCCATCGCCAGCCCCAGAGGATGGGGGGCAGCAGGAAGGCGCGCGATGCCTACCCGCTACTCTCCAACCCGGCTTTGAGGCTGGCGGGGGGGGGGAGCAGCGCTTCCCCCATCGCCAGCCCCAGAGGATGAGGGGCAGCAGGAAGGCGCGCGACGCCTTCCCGCTACTCTCCAACCCTCCTGTGGGCTTTTGCGGGAGATGGGGGAATTCCCCCACCTCCCGCAAAAGCAGGCAAAAGCTGCGCGCTCTTTAAAGAGGCTCCGTGGCTTCTGCTGGCTTTTCTAGGAGGTGGGGGAATTCCCCCACCTCGCAGAAAAGCCTGCAAGAGCCGCGCACCCTTTAAAGAGCGAGCGGCTCTTGGGGGCTTTTCCCCAAGGAGGGAGAAGGGACTGACTGGCCGAGTCAGTCCCTTCTCCCTCCTGCGGGCTTTTGCGGGAGATGGGGGAATTCCCCCACCTCCGCAAAAGTAGGCAAAAGCCGTGCGCTCTTTAAAGGGGCTGCGCGGCTTTGCTGGCTTTTCTAGGAGGTGGGGGAATTCCCTCACCTCGCAGAAAAGCCTGCAAGAGCCGCGCACCCTTTAAAGAGCGCACAGCTCTTGGGGGCTTTTCCCCAAGGAGGGAGAAGGGACTGACTGGCCGAGTCAGTCCCTTCTCCCTCCTGCGGGCTTTTGCGGGAGATGGGGGAATTCCCCCACCTCCGCAAAAGCAGGCAAAAGCCGTGCGCTCTTTAAAGGGGCTGCACGGCTTTCCTGGCTTTTCTAGGAGGTGGGGGAATTCCCCCACCTCGCAGAAAAGCCTGCAAGAGCCGCGCACCCTTTAAAGAGCGCGCAGCTCTTGGGGGCTTTTCCCCAAAGAGGGAGAAGGGTCCCACAGGAGTCACGCGGGGCTCCTGTGGGCTTTTGCGGGAGGTGGGGGAATTCCGCCACCTCCCGCAAAAGCAGGGAGAAGGTCTTGGGAGTAGCGCACAGGCCGCGTGCAGCCTGTCCACTGCTCCCAGAGCTGCGGTGAGGGGGAAATCATATTTTTTCCTTGATTTCCCCCCCTGAAAACTAGGTGCGTCCTATGGTCCGGTGCGTCCAATCGTGCGAAAAATACGGTAAGTTCCAGGAGCATTTTGACTCATGTGGCAGAAGTGCCCAGGTGTGTTTCTCCTCCCCATTCCCATAGCACAACCTTTGTCCTAAAACTGTGGTAGAAGATATGTACAGTGGTACCTCGGGTTACATACGCTTCAGGTTACAGATGCCACTAACCCAGAAATAGTACCTCGGGTTAAGAACTTTGCTTCAGGATGAGAACAGAAATTATGCCGTGGCGGCGGGGGGAGGCCCCATTAGCTAAAGTGGTGATTCAGGTTAAGAACAGTTTCAGGTTAAGAACGGACCTCCAGAACGAATTAAGTACTTAACCAGAGGTACCACTGTATTAGGAAGGTTCCAATAGGTTTACACTAATAATAATTATTATTATTATTTATTATTTGTACCCCACCCATCTGACTCTGTTGCCAACCCAGCCACTGTGGGTGGATTCCAGCATATATAAAAACGCAGCAAATTATTAAATCTTTAAAAGGCTTCCCTATACAGGGCTGCCTTCAGATGTTTCCTAAATATTATATAATTACTCATCTCCTTAACATTTGATGGGAGGGCATTCCACAGGATGGGCACCACTACTGAGAAGGCCCTCTACCTATGCCTGACTTGCGCATGATTTCATGTGATCCCAGCAATCAGCTGGAAATATGTGTTTAGTCTCTTGTGTAGGGTGGTTATTTGTTCAGCATTGGCAACTGTCTTTTCCGCTTCTGTTCTAGGCCATTGAAAGTGTTGCTTCTGCCTCTGACCATAAGGTAATATCTTAGATTCTGCAGTAGCTGTTCTCTACCTATAATTATTTTTTTAGGGATGTTAATTGAAGGGGGGGACTTTTTAAAAAAAATTCCCAGCAGCAATTACATTAATTTGGAATAGTGTGAAGTTGTCGCTTGTGTAGTAAGAGGACATCTTGAAACTGAACTTTACCTTCTTTCACTGCATTTCTAACACACCTGAGTTACCTTTCTAGCTCAATATTTGTAGCAAATCTATCTCTTCACTCAAAGCCATTAGAAGTCAGGGCAAGGGCCAAACTTCTTTTCATCCATCCTCTAAACTGAGAGATCTCAATCTCTGGCCTGCTTGTTGATATGACAGAAAATTATTCCATTCTTTGGCCAAGATACTAGAATTCTGTTTTAGAGTCTTGTCAGATTCTGCTTTTAGACACTGCCTTCAGTGTATGCACATTTATATTTGATTTACATAAGTACAAAAAGGAGTTGTTTTCAGAATTTGGATTCACTTTCTCCCCTCCATGTATTTGTGCTATGGAAGAAATTCTTATCAGAAAGTAGATGACGACTAGGAATGAATTTTCACTGAAACCTTAGTTTATTGTAAACACTGGCTGGGCCTTCCAATCTTTCTTCTGAATCATGAACACTAGGAACGTGTCATTTTAAAAGCAAAACTAAAGAGACGTTTTTCAGAATGCTATATAAAATTACCACAGGTTCTGCCAAGTGAGCTGTCTAGATCCATTGTCTGGTCTGATCCTTATTCTTCTACCTTGTTTGGTTGTTAACCTTTGTTAATTGTTTTACTTGCCAAAAGGTTCTGGATCTGATAATGCTGTTAGTAATCTATGCTACAAATGGCAAGAACAAGAAGCAGATTGAGAGAGTGCTGAAGAACAAGATTCAATCAGGCTGCGTAAGAGAGCAGTTGCTGCGCAATGCCTTCCGTTACTACTTAATGGTGAGTACTCCTGCTGCTGTGTGATCCAGCATGCTGACAGTCTTTCCCCCATTCCATCCTCTGTCCTAAAATCTGCATGACTATTTACAGGTTTGCATACAGACCTTGCTTATTTTATCCACATGGCTGTGTACACAGGTACAGATCTGCATGGAGAGACATTAAAGTAAAACAGGCAGAGATGGTTACAGCTTTTCCTGCAATCATGGTGGTTTCAACTGCAGAAATGGCTGCTTGCTGCCTCCGCATGCTGCCGGATTTATTCTGAAGAAAATAACAAGACTTGTATGTGTGAACTGGCTCTAGGATTCAGGGTGTTACTGGCTCCTACAAAGATATGCTTCCTGAACATGTGCTTCTTTACGTCTGGAAACTGTCAACAGGAGACATCCTCATACGTACACTTCCTAAAGCCGGCTGGAGTAAAACTTCCTTCTGGCAGAACTAGACAGCGCTGGTGGCTTCTATCCCCTCAGAAGCCTCCTTATTGCTTGCCTCATTGTCTTATCGATTTACAATGTAATTTTAGAAATGTCACTCTGTCTGGCAAATCTGTATGAATTGCTGCAGTATTTTGTTAGCTCATCTTTGTGAGATGTTGAAGTGTTTCCTGTAATCATTGCCAATCTTTTCAGGATAGTAAAATATTTTAAAAAAACCTTAATTGGAGTAAGAGAGACAATTGGAAAGATAGTAGAGGTATGTATCAGAATCTCCCTTTTTCTGTCTTTATCCAGGTTATGAGAGACCTCTTTCCAGCTGTCCTGTCACTGGCTGAGATCTTTGTACACTCGGCAGATCCCTGCATTGTCTCTTTTGGCTGCTGTATGTACAAGCAAGCATTCACAGTCTTTGACTCTTATTGCCAGCAGGTATAGTTCCATTCTCTGTTTGGTGAAGTGTGTGTGTGTGTGTTGTTGCCTTGTAGCAATTGACAGCTACTGGTTCTAATGTAGTGGGGGGCAGAATGCCATGGATCATAGAAGACAACCAGTTTGCATCAAGTTTCCTGTTTTGTAGCCAGGCCTATGCCAGTGATAGGTGAGATAGGGCACTGGCCAAAGGCCCTTTCTGGCCACAGCACTATTAGCCACCCTGCAGTTACCAGGGCTGGGCCATGTTCTGGTGGGTGGGAAATATTTAATTCCTCACATTAAACACCACTGAGAGGGAGGGAATAGTTCAGGATATTATTATTTATTAAAATTATTGCCTGCTCTTCACTAGAGAGGTCCCAGGGAAGGTTAGAACAATTTAAAATTCAGAATAAAAATAGATAAAAATCACAATAATATGATGAGTTCTGAAAATGCACACCTCTGGGGTCAAAAGTCAAAAACGTTTATTTGCACTTCTCCCTTTTATTTTCCTTTTGTTACATCAAGATGCCTGCTGTGATTAGTTTGATCAGCACATCTCTGTTCTGTGTTTTGCTCTGGTTTATGTAGAGTTTCTTGTTTCTCTACAGTCCAACTTATGTAGGTGCAAACTATGTTAACCAATAGGGGAAAGCTGAACAAGACTATACAGGCAAAGAAGGCAGGGCCGGCCCACCTATGAGATGCGCTGAGGCAGCCACCTCAGGCGGCAGAATCCCAGGAGGCAGTGTCCCCATGACTGTTGGAAAAGTGGCAACTTCCAGCAAGATCTCACCAAAATCTTGAGACATCTTGTGCCCTTCACTTTGTGGTCACTGCTGTGTGACCCAACTGAAGGAGGCCTTGGACTCAGGTGGCAAAACAGGATGGGATGCCTCTGGAAGTAGGCAGCATCTCTAGCCTCTCTTATACCAGGTCAGGGCCATTCTGCCCAAAGCTGGACTGCATGCTTTTCATTTTTCCTTCCTTGTGTTTGTTCCTGCAGGAGATTGTGGGTGCCTTGGTAACTCATGCATGTGGTGGCAATAATATTGCAGTTGATGTCTCTCTGGATATGCTCATTGACCTGGTGTCTCTTCACACTTCATCCATAGTTCCTTATGCAGTTTTTCTGAAGGCAAGTATGATACAAAGCCGGGAGCTCTCACTTTGGTACTAACAGCTTAACAACTAACCATTCTTCTTTGGAAGAGTCTGAGCAATCAGCTGGTGCTTGATGGTCCACTACAGTTTGGTTAATGGTCCACCTTTTGTGGCCCTTTACACAGAGGAAGTCAGTCCAGGTGTTAACAGTATACTTTTTGCTGTACTGCACATTCTGTTATTAGAATTTATCATGAAGATATGGAGTACTTGGCCTGACTCCGATCTCTCCTTTTCAGAGCATTTTAGATTATATGGATAATCTAAGTCCACAACAAATCCGGAAGCTATTCCAGATTCTTAGCATGCTGGCATTCAGCCAGGGGCACAAAAGCAATCACATTCAGGTGAGTACAAACATACTGAGTCCTGTAGATCCTGATGGCTATGCACTGTATTGGCCTGACTATAAGCCGCACCTTTAAAATTCAAGGTTTATTTGCGGGTGCAGCCCGCCTCCCAGCACTAATGCCCTGAACAGGGGGCAGCCGGTGCTCAGCACCCCACTCCCCAAGCCGGTGTCGGCACTCGGCTCCAAATATAAGCCACACTTTAACTTCTCACAGTCGGAATTTGGAAAAAAAAGTGCAGCTTATATTTGGGCCAATAGAGTACTACCTCCAAGATGGAATTCCTTTGAGTACCAGTTGCTGAGGAACACAAGTGGGGAGCGTTGCTATTGTCCTGATTCTGGGCTCCCATACGCATCTAGTTGGCCACTGTGAGAACAGGATGATGGACTAAATGGGCTTTTGGTCTGATCCAGCAGGGATGTTCTTATGACCTAATCGCAAATATCTAGATGCCAGTGTGTGTGTGTGTGTGTGTGTGTTAACAGTGAATGTTCAAAATTTGCTGAACGTTGCTGATACCTGCTACCCTAGAGAGAAAACATTTATCCACTTCTCAGACTTACTCCACTGAATTCCAGCACATGTGCTACTTCTACCCTTTCGGGTGTTAGAGATTTCACGCATAATTCAGTGGCATGAGATTTACTGTGAGTGCATCTGAATGAGTCGTTGTTATTTCTGACATTCTGGTTCCTCTCTTTCCATGCAGGATGACATGCATATGGTGATCAGGAAGCAACTCTCCAGCACTATTCCAAAGTATAAGCGCATTGGTATTATTGGTGCAGTTACCATGGTGGGAAGCATGGCAGCAAAGAGGTGAGGAAATGGTGAAGAATTTGCACACTGTCGTTTAACTCTTTTCTAGCCACAGATGGCAACCGAGGGTGTCTCTTGAAAACCGCACCATGAAAAGCCCAAGAGAATATAGCAATTTTCAAAAATCAATTTCCAAATATGCAGGTTGCCCAAAAGAGCTCCATTAAGGCTGATACCAACAGTATGCCTTAGAACAGGGGCTTCCAAACTGTCATCCATGGGCAAACTTCATTCAGGTGGATTTGTGACTGAAGACAGGAGGCAGCTTATCCATTGTGTTAAATATGGTATCTTTAATTGTATTTTTATTGATTCTTTTGTGTCTTGTATTTTACTATATTACAGTTTGAAGTCTCTGGAATTCAGATTGTTATACAATAAAATACAGTTATATAAGAACTGAAGGACGCAATAAAAATACAGTTTAAAATTGTACAGCGTCTAGCACAGTGCATTACAATTGCTACAACAAGCAGAAAAAAATAAATTGGTCCACCAGGACCCTCAGCAAATTTTAAGTGGTCTATGGGGAAAAAGAAAGCAGAGCCTTAGAAAAAGTGAGCAGCAGGATTTCTAACTGTGCTCCGTGTGTACACACAACGTATACAAATAGTGCAATAGAGATGAGGGACACACTGTTTTTCAAACGTCTGCCAAAATGTTGTAGAGCCTAATGATGTGCAATACATTTGCATATGATTTATTGATGCCTTGTTAAAGGTGAGGTAGAATTCTGCGTTCCTGGGCTTTTGAAATGAATGCTATCAAAATGCATTCTGCAAATTAGGAAGGGACCCCTCCATGTTATTGTTTTAATTCTGTGATATGAAGTGCTGCATGATCAAAAACACAACAGAAGTAAAATAAAATAATAGTGTTCTTGTGAAGAGACACAATTCTCACTGGGTTTCAGTTCATTAGGCAATAGTATTTGGGGTTCGTTTGTTTTGGAGAGTAAGCCTTCAGAGGATATGTGAGCATTTATGGCATTTGAAGCCACCTCCCTACCCATATGGGACTGTGACAGTTATATCATTGTGATGATTAATTGGACAGTGAACAATGATCAATGAGATGTAAAGAATGTAATGAATTTATGGTCTTTGAAGCAGCCTTAGTTCCATTTCTGTGGCTCAAAAATGTATATGCGAGCGCCCAACTACATCTGTTAAAAATAATTACTCTAAAATATAATTTCAGGAGTAAAGAAAATGGACAGCTCTTGGAACGGGCACAGCTGAGCAAGGAGCAATGTAGACAGGCAAGTATTTGGATATTTGCAGGACCCCTCTGGGAATAGGTAGTATGTGAGGAAGAGATGTGTTCTTTGAAAAATTGCAGCAGAGCTGAATGGGAAGGATCAGTCAGTGTAAAGCTTGGGGAGATATTCAGATCAACATGATGCTTGCTTATTTATTAACTTAGAATTTAAACTGACTGGAATCCCCCCTAATTTTAACATGGGGGGAAGTTGTTAGAAAGCTCCTGCTTTTCATTTTAAACTATCTCCTTCTCTTATGCACTAAAGTGGAGATGGGAGGAGAGAATATTCAAGCCCAAGGCTTGTCAGAGCCTTTGCTCAGAATGCTAGAAACCATGGTTTAGCATTATGTGAGGTGAGGCCAGGTAAAGAGGTTAGAAAAATAAACCTGGAAGAGTTAATCTGAGAATGGATGAGTGGGAGTTTTGGGAGGAGCAGGATGTCAATGTCAGTAAGACAAGGTGTCAGTGTAGATTTGTGCACACAGAATGCGTTTCAGAGATAGGTGTCAGATATTACTTAACATTTGGCTGCTGGTGTTCCTTATAATGTTCACAGGGGAATGTGCACAGGCTGCCTGCACTTGTGGAACCATCACAAGTTGCCTGTACAATTATCCTATCACAATTATGAGAAGAGCCGTTGACCAAATGCCAGAGTGACATTCATTTGACTAATGACATTTCTTGTAACCTCTAAAGCCACTTGGGGGTTTGTGGGCTATGTGTGAACATTGGAAACCTGAAACCATATCATCCTCCAGTAACTACTCTGCTTCTTCTTTTTCTACAGATTATATCTTTACTAGAGCTGGTTTGCTCCTGCTGCGGACAGGTCCCCCAGGCCTTGGCTCTCTATTACGATGAACTCGCCAACTTGATTCAGAAAGGGAATTTGGATTCTCAGATCCTGGTAGGTTATAGAGCTATTGGTCTGCATCCATTCAGTTACAGACATTGTATAACCGTAGCTGGGATAATATTAGCTGAAACAGTAGTCTGGGAAATCATGGTAAACCGTAATCTGAAGCAATTGTGCTCATGCGCATTGCTCCAGTTGCTCCTTCTGCTCCCTTTACCAAGCTGAGAGGAAACCAACCACAGCGCTAGCTTAGCATCACATGCAAACCATTGTTCATGGTTTGTTTCTCTCTCTATAAGCCATGAGTTGAAGGTTTGTTTTTTACTTCATGCTCTTGGTTTACATGGAAGAAACAAACCATGAGTGCTGGTTCACACGTAACACTCCGCCAGCACTGTGGTTGGTTTTCACCTGGCTTTTGGCAACAGAAGAAACAGTGTGGATGCAATTGGAATAACATGCACCAGCATGCTGCATGTTTGTGGTAAGCCATAGTTTGTTTCTGACTTCTTCTGACTTCTACATCCTAAAATCTTTTTTCCTTATTTTTTTTTTTTTTAAATGCTTTTTATTGTATTTTCATCATCATACACATCTACAAAAACAAAGCCTAAAAAATAACATTCAACAGTAAGAAAATGTTACAAAAAGAAGAAAAAGAGAAAAGAATAGAAATAAAGGAAAAAAAAAAAACAAGAAAGAAACAAAAAAAGCACATACAACAGTTTGTTAAAACCGACTTCCTTCCCTCTTGATTTCGGATGCCTACTTTTAATAGTATCATCTTACAGCTGGTGTTGGTTTTTAGTTTATAACATCAGAAGATTTAAATCAAACCTACTGTAGTTGGTAAATTACTAAAATTGCCTTCGATGTATACCATAAATTTGTTCCAATCCTCTTTTAACTTTGTATTTTTTTGATTTCTTAATCTTTGTGTCAATCTTGCCAATTCTATAAATTCATATAGTTTCAGTTGCCAGTCTTTCAGTGTTGGTAAAGTTGGGTTTTTCCAATTTTGGGCAATAAGTATTCTAGCCGCAGCTGTTGCGTATTGGAACAGGGTTTTGTCTTTTTCCGGTATCTCTTTTCCAACCATCCCTAGCAAAAAGGCCTCTGGTTTTTTGGGGAACGTGTAACTAAATATTTTTTTTAGTTCATCATATATCTGGTTCCAAAATCTTTTAATTCCCTCGCATGACCACCACATATGTATAAAGTTCCCCTCATTTGTTTTACATCTCCAGCAGGCCTTGTTGCCAGTCTTGTACATTCTATTTAATTTTTCTGGTGTTAAATACCATCTATATATCATCTTCTCCAAGTTTTCTCTAATTGCCGCACTTGCTGTGAATTTTATTCCCTCGTTCCACAATTTCAACCATTTCTCATGTTCTATGTTATATCCCAGGTCTCTTGCCCACTTTACCGTAACTTCTTTAATTTCTACCTCTTTTGTATCGGCTTCCAGTAAGATGTTATACATTTTAGATAGTAACTTACATTTACTTTCGATTATTTCTATTTGAAATTTTGATTTTTTCCCGTTCATTCCTACTTTCCTATCTTCCGTCCATCTTGCATTAATCTGGTGATATTGAAACCAGTCCTTCAGTTTTTCTTTCAGCTCCTCAAACGGTCTTAATTTCCAGCCTTCATGGGAACTTGTCAATAGATCTTCATATGTCAAGCCTTGCTCTTCCGTATTTGTTTTTTTGAATGATAGGATATCTGTGGGGGACAGCCACCAGGGTGTTTTTGGTTCTAACAGATTTTTGTTTCTTTTCCAGACTTCATAAAGAGGGCCTCTAATTATGTGACTCGAGAACCCCTTATGTACTTTCTCTTTATCTAGCCACAGGTAGGCGTGCCAGCCATACCTATTATCTACACCTTCGAGATCTAATAAATCCGCATCTTCCAAGGTTATCCAGTCTTTCACCCAACATAAGCAGGCAGCTTCGTAATATAATTTTAGGTTGGGTACCGCCAGCCCTCCTCTCTCCTTTCGATCTGTAAGTAGTTTGTATCTAATCCTTGGCCTTCTACCTTGCCATATAAATCTTGAGAGTACTTTCTGCCAATCTTTAAATATTTTATTCCCTCTGATCACCGGGATGCTTTGGAAGAGAAACAACATCTTAGGAAGAATATTCATTTTTATTGCCTCCATCCTACCAAGCCATGAAAGGTTAACTCTGCTCCATATGTCCAGGTCTTTTTTAATTTTGTTCCAGGTCGTTGTGTAGTTATCTTCAATCAGATTTATATTTTTAGGTGAGAGCCAGACGCCTAGGTACTTTATTTTTTTGGACACTTTAATTCCGTGTTGGCTCTCTAATTTTTCTTTTGAATCATTTCTCAAATTCTTTACTAATATTTTGGTTTTTAGTCTGTTCAATTTAAATCCAGCTAGTCTGCCATATTCTTCTAGTGTTTCCAGCGCCTTCTCGATGCTCTTTAGCGGCTCTTCTAAGGATAACATCAAGTCGTCCGCATAAGCTTTTAGTTTAAACTCCCTAGATCCTATTTTAATCCCTCGGATCTCAGGCGTTGATCTTATTTTATTTGCTAAGACTTCTAGGACCATAATGAATAAAAGCGGGGAGAGGGGGCAGCCTTGCCTGGTTCCTTTTTCAATTTGGAATGTATTTGTAAGATTGTTGTTTATCACCAGTTTGGCTGATTGGTTGGAGTATATTGCCTGTATTCCTTTCCAGAATTCTCCCTCTATCCCCGCTTCTTCCATGGTTTTTAATAAAAACGGCCAAGAGACGTTGTCGAACGCCTTCTCAGCGTCTATGAAAATCAGGGCCGCTGGTATATTGTTGTTGATTTCCAGATATTCAATTAAATTTATAGTGTGTCTCACATTGTCTTTCAAGTATCTATTTGGTAAGAAGCCTGCTTGGTCTTTGTGAATTAAGCTTGACAGGCATTTTTTTAGTCTATTTGCCATAATGTCGGCGAAGATTTTATAATCGTTATTCAATAAAGATATCGGCCTGTAATTCTTAATGCTCATTTTATCCGTATCTGGTTTTAGAATTAATGTTATGTAGGCTTCCCTCCACGACTCAGGGATTTTCCCTCCTTTTAAGATATTGTTCATAGTGTCGCAGAGCGCCGGGAATAGTTGGTTTCCTAGAACTTTGTAATATTTAGCCGAAAGGCCGTCTGGGCCAGGAGCTTTCCCTATTTTCATTTTTTTTATAGCGTTTTGGACCTCTTCTATGCTGATGGGCTTATTTAGTTGTAGTCTTTCTTCCTCTGTAATTGTCTTCCCTTTATGTCTCTTTAAATATCTTTCTATTTGTGTTGTGTCCTCTTCTCCCCTCTTATATAGTTCCTCATAAAACTCGAGAAACTTTTTTTGTATTCTTGTTGGGTCTACTATCAGTTCTTCCTCTACCTTTATTTTGTTTATCGTATTCTGTTTCTGCCTTTTCCTCAACTGCCAAGCTAAAAATTTCCCTGTTTTATTTGCTGACTCAAAATATCTTTGTTTCATTAATTTGATTTTCCATTCTATTTCTTGGCTCGTCAGCATCGAATATTGTGTTTGTAGTAATTTTATTGCTCGGCTACTTTGTTCATCTTTCGGATGGTCTATTAGTTTTTTCTCGTACCCTCTTAACTGCTTAAGTATTTCTTCCAACTTCTGCTGTCTTATCTTCCTCTTAAGATTATTTTGCTGAATAAATAATCCTCTTATTACCGCCTTACTGGCGTCCCAAATTACTTCTATGTTTGTTCCTGTGTTCGAATTCAACTCAAAGTACTCCTTTAAGGTGATTTTGGCCTTTTCAACAACATCGTCATTCTCTAATAGATATTCATTTAGTCTCCATCTGAAGCCTCCCTGTGATGCTCCCTTAATTTCCAATGTTATTAGGCTGTGGTCAGAGAACGTTCTTGGGTGTATTTCACATCTTATTGCTCTTAGGGTGAGTGTTCTCGAAGTCCAGATTTGGTCTATTCTGCCCCAGCTTTTGTGTACTTCCGAAAAAAAAGTAAATTGTCTTTCTGTTGGATGTTTATGTCTCCATATGTCTATCAAGTCTAAATTTTCTTCCAGATTTTGAAATGATTTCGGTAACTTTCCTTGATTTCGTTTTTTATTTTCCGTTTGTCTGTCAATATCTGGTAATGGCACGGCATTGAAGTCACCTAATAATATTGTCTTATTATCATCTAGGTCTAGTAAGACTTGTTCTAGTTTCTTAAAGAACTCCGGTCTGTTTGTATTTGGGGCATAGATGTTAACTACATTAATCTTTTCTCCCTGAAAGTTAATTTGCACCCCTAGTACCCTCCCCTCATCATCCTTATATATCATTTTTGGTTCCCATTTTTCCTTGACGTATATTACTACTCCTTTTTTTTTCTCTTCCGTAGAGTTTATAAATTCCATACCCAAGTATTTGTTTGTTAAGACATGTTTGTGCTTTTTGGCTACATGAGTTTCTTGAATACCAATTACATCCAATTTTTCCTTTTTCAAAACATTTGCGATTTTATTCCTTTTGGCTTTTTCGTTCAATCCATTAACATTCCACGTTGCAATTTTAAGATTCATTGTCGTTTTTATCTACTGGTAAGTAAGTCAGTGACCTCCTACTTTAGGTTTTACCAAATTAAATTCGGGTGGTTTTGTCTTCTATTTGTTCCTCGACCTCTTCCTCCTCCCCCTCTTCCCCTTCTTCCTCCTCCCCCTCCTCTCCCCCTCCCCCTGCTCCTCCCTCCCCCTCCAATCTTTCCTTCAACCTCCCCCCTCCTCTTCCTTCTCTCTCTCCATCCTTCTCTCCATCTCTTTCCTCTACCCCCCCGAGGTCTTTTTCGTATCTACGTAGGAATTTACTTACTTCTTGGTTTTCGGTTATCTTAAATCTCTTCCCTTTGTAAAAAAAGGAAATCCCTTCTGGGAATTCCCATCTGTGTTGTATATTATTTTTCTTTAAGATGCCCACTATTTGTTTGTAGCCCTCTCTTTTTCGAAGGAGTCTAATTGGTATTTCTTTAAAAATGATAATAGGTTTCCCGTCTATTACCAGTTTCCTCTGGTAACTTTCTCTCAGAATCTTATTTCTCATGTCACTCGATTTGAAGATCACTAAACAGTCTCCTGGTACCTTTTTCAGTCTATTCTGTTTGGGTCTTATTTTTACTCTAAAGGCATTTTCTATCGTTTGTGCAACTTCTTCTTCTTCCAATGAGAGCCAGGTCGCAAGCTCTTTGATCATTTTCTCCCTTATATCTTCTTCTCTCTCCTCCCCTATTCCTCTAAATTTTAAATTTAATTGCTTTTGTTTCATCTCCATCAAGGCTAAATTATCTAAGACCTGATCTTGGGTTTTACTCAGTTCTCCAAAGTTTTCTTTAGTTTTTTCAACTTCTTTTCTCTGGTCTCTCAAATCTTTTTGCATTTTTTTATTTAGTTCTTCTAAGGTTTTCGTTTTAACAGTTAGTTCTTTTATCTTGTTTGAAAGTTCCCCTGCGACCGCCTCAATTTTTTTGTCAAAAGATTCTTGCATCTCTCCTAACTTTTTTTCTATGCGTGTTTCGTTTTGTCTAAATTCCTCTTTTATTTTCAACCATAATGCATCTAGGTCTTTTATTTCCTCTTGCCTTGAGGTTCTCCTATCCATTGGTGTCCCTGCAGGCTTCTTCCCGTCTTTCCCCGCCATCTGCCCGCCTCCCCCTTCCCTCCCCTCCCGCCTTAAGTCTGTCCACAAGTTTTTATGGCTTTCCCCGAGGGGCTTACAATCTTAGATATTTGGTTATCACCGAAAAGGTTTTAGTCTGCCCCTTGATTCAAACTTGTCTTGTATCTTCCCTTTAAGTCAGACCGTTCCCAATACTGGGAGCTTTCCCTCCTAGTTTACAAATCCTTACGTTTGTCTCTTGTAAAAGATAAGTTCCAATTACGAAAAGTAATGCATGATAGTCATATACAACCAAAATTACAAAAAATGACGAGGGAATTGAGGAGTCTTGCAAGGTCGGAAAGGGGAAAGGATCACGGAGAGGGGACAATAAATGGATTAACACAGGTGGCACAATCTGAATGGTGCCGATGATACTAAAACTTCTCTTTTGAGTCTCCGCCTCTTGTAGCTTAATCTATTCCCACGTGTTGTGAGATTTGTCCTATTAGTATTCCCTTAAGAACAACCAAAAATCGGGAGGTAGAAATTGGTAGGGGGGGAAGGGCAAACGGGCAGGGGGGGGACAGATATATGAGCGTAGGGGCAAGGGTCCAAAACAATCCAGAGCTTAAGGTAAGTTCCCCCGGCGAAGGGAGGGGGCCCTAAATCGGGGAGAAAGGAATTCAATTTCAGTTCCAAAAAGGAGAAAAAATAAAGAAAAAAGTCGAACGTCCGGGGGGCGACCTGTTCCTCAATGCAAAGTCAGTCCAGAGGTAAGAGAAAGTGATAGAAAAAACCTTCAGAGTCTTTGAGTCCCTCAGAGTCCCTCAGAGAAGCCGGCTTCTAGCAAGTCTGGGCGGATGTCAGCCAACCATAGTAAGCCGTCTCGTCTTCCCCATACACACAGTCTCACGCGCTATGTTTCCTTCGGTTTTAAGACAATACGACACCTGGCTGAAAGACTGGAGTGCTAGAAGTATGCAAGGGAGGATACGTGCGGAGAATCGTAGTTATTCTTATCTCCGTTGTTGGTAGATGGGGGGGAGTTATTTCGCCGACATTTTGTACTAACTTGCTCCTTCTTCCCCCTTGTTCGCTTTCACCGCGTCTAGCGTCCCTCCGTTCGTTCCTCCCGGTTCTCTCTTTAGCTTTTTTTTATTAAATTCTCCAGTTGCCCATTTAACGATACAAAGTCTCTATTGTTTCATTTCAGTTTCATACTTTTTTAACTGGTTACTTTGCCCCGCGGAGTTTCCCAACGGGGGCTTCTCTTTCTTTGTTCTACAGCAGGCGTTGGTTACTTTGTTTCACTCTTCTAATTAACTTCCCAGCGCCATCTTGGCTCCGAAACAAATCGGGCTCCTTAATTTAAACAATTAGTCTCTTTGCGCCTTGGAATCTATCCTCCTGCTTTTACAGCTCGACGTTTAATTTTCAACACCAAAGGCGGCAATTTTAAAAGATTTCGGAGATTTGTCGCCTCTTTTCAGCGGGAGCTCGAGGCATTACTGCCCGGGGTCGCAGAGCTTACCGGAATGCGCCTCTAGGTCCCGTTGCTCCGGAGTCCTCCCCAAAGATAGGAAAAACTTCAGAAGGCTTCGGACCTTTCTGACGCTGCTGGTAGCGCTTCCCTTCAGGGGGCCCCCCTGAAAGTTTTGGGGTCGCAGTGCCTTTGCGTTGCCCCACAAAAGCCCCGCGCAGTTCGGAGAAGACGCTCAGCAACTTCTCCGCGCTCCCATACTGCTGGCGATCCAAACCGGAAGTCCCTAAAATCTTTTTTCCTTAAAGAAAGTTTAACTTGCTGCTTTACTAAATCCTTCAATAAAATAATATCTTGTTTTTGGAGGGAAAATAAGGTTTTGGCCCCACACCTAAGTGCCATACCACTTGAACCAGTATTGGGAGTAGATTAGGCTAATTAAAGTCTAGGAGGGTAAAGGGGTTCTCAGTGGAAGCAGTCAAAGGAAAAGGAGTGGGGGATAAAGGAGGAGTTGCTTTAGCTAGTTTGCATGCTTCACTTCCTCCTCTAGTCTACACCCTCACCCTTCAACATAATTCTTTAAAATGAATTTTCCCTGTGGAACTGTCATTCTTTCAGGAGTGGATTGAGAACAGTGTGGAGAAGGACTTTGAGAGAGATTTTGTGACAGATCTTCTCCCTATAGAGGACAGGTATTTCAGGAAAAAAATACCATTCACCTCCTTTAGTACAAAAAAATTTAATTAGTTATTGTACCATTGGCCATCAATTGATACTTGATTCTTCTGCAGTGCTTTCCTGCTCCCGGTGAAGTCCCTGTATAGCTTGGAAGATGACAAAAGTGAGGGAATAATTGCTATTAACTTGTTGCCTCTGCTGTCCCAGAGCTATTTGAGCAAGAATGTAGATGAAGTAGCAGCTAAGAGCCATGACAAAAGGTCAGTGGTGCTTCTCTGTTCTTATTGGCCAAGGCAGAATGTGACTCCTAACACATACTTTTTAAAATTTAAATGGAATCATGGAAATATGTTGTTTTGTTCCTTCAGAAAGAACTAGTCAGGATGGTTATGAAGAAAACACGCAGACATTTCTGATAAATGTAAAAACAAGGGGAAAGAGCAGCAGACTCACAGTATTCCTTTTCAAAACACGTCTCATTGCCTTGCCACAGCTCACCTTCCCTATCTCTCCGGTTTGCTTAGTAGTGCATCTGCATCTCCCAATTATCCCAACTTTTTTCCCTAGTCCTTGCAAATGGGAACAAAGATTCCAGTTTCATGAGAGGAGGCAATTTATGCAACAAGAAAGATGCAGGCAAATTTAAATATACTTTTAATAATTTTTCCAAGTTTTACATTGTCAGAAGAACATAGTAAGAACACATAAAGCTGCCTTAAGCAAAGTCCAAACTATTTATTCACCTAGCGTAGTACCGTCTAGGGTTGGGGTGGCTAACCTGTGGCCCTCCATACATAAACACAATGAATATGCCTATTAAAGAGATCCCCCAAGGAAACTACTGTTGGTTTTTTTTAAGTATTAAGTGGTGTGAGATAACTTGGTGGTCATTTATTGGTCCTGTGTAGATTTAGACCAGGGCAGCCAACATAGATGTTGGACTCCAGTTCCTATCATCCCAGATCGTTGGCCATGCTGGGTGGAGCTGATGAGAGTTGGAGTCAATCAATGTCTGGAAAGGCTGCAAGTTAGCTACTCCTGATCTAGGGCTTCAGACTGGTCTTTCCAAGCCATGTCTGGAGATACTGAAGACTGGATTAGGACATTTTTCGTTTCTTCTCTCCTTTTTCTCCCCAGGGTAGTGTCTCCTCTGTGTTTGTCACCATTCTTCCGGCTGCTGAGACTCTGCATGGCAGAACTGAATCAAGGGAGCTTAGATGATGTTGATGCCCTATTAGGTACAGGTTATGGACAGTTATCTCTGTGAATGGATGGCATTTATTGCTTTAGTCCATGGACAAAGCAGAAGATAGTTGGCTCTGCCTGACCCAATCTGTCCTGTAATCTCTTTGAGGGCTTGGGATGTTCAGAGCTGGGTTGTGAGCAAAACATCTTATCTTCTACTTTGTTGTCTCTTAAGTTATACTATTCATTCCCCCATAATAGACTGAATTACTAGGAATCACTGGTCGTGTGCCATTTACCTCTCAGGCCAACTGAACTTAGTTCTGTGTTACTCTGGGAAGGATAAGGTGCTAGCTACTATATATAAATGCAACAGCTAAGAGGGATGGATTGTGAAGGTGGCAGTGGGTGGGTGCTTTGGTTATGTTGAACTTAAGTTAACTTGAGCCCTGGGGTTTTGCCATGTTTGTTACAGGGTGTCCTTTGTATCTGACCAACTTGGAGGTGGTAGGAAAGTTAGATTCCTTATCGAGGCAAGAGCGTGAATTCCTCTGTTCTCTTCTATTTCATGCCCTCAACTGGTTCCGTGAGGTGAGCAGTACTATGCAAGAAATAGATAATTCCCTACTCCTTCAAATCCTGGCTAATAGGCCAGATGTCTGTCTGATATGACAAGTACCATCTCCCCCAAAAAATAAAGGGAAGCTTTCCTAAACTGGGTTCTGTGTGTGTGTAAATGGATTCACATGTTCATGATATAAATATTATTTTTGCGTTTAGGAGTGAAGAAGTGCATGGCTTCCTGATTGGTACATGTAAAAAAGTACATGCCTTCAGAAGCACACTTTTTATAATACAGATATTAATATTTGTAACTGGAAAAATAAGTGTACAAAGGAGCCTCCATGATTCTTTTTTTAAAAATTGTTTTCTTTGTTTGTCACATTACTTTTGAAAAGAGTGTCTGCCCCAAGATGTCAGAGCACTGTCTCATGCAGTATAGTACAACAGTTTCAAAAAACATATCTGCATCATTAAAGCTGTGGGTTCCTGGTCAAGGGGATGAAATTTGCAGATGCACTTCACCATGTTGTTTGGCTGACATTTTATGGTTCAAGTCAGCAACTTATTCATAACAGGTGATGTATTTGGAATTGGACAAAGGCTGAAGGACACAATCCTTATTGTGGAGTGCATTAAGATGTCTCTCCAGTGTGCTCTGGAAGTATCAGATTCGATAAAAGGTTTAGCAGCCGTCCTAGATTAGCAGAGGTAGCTAGGAAAGGAGATGTCCCTTTCTCGGTTTCACAATTTCGCTTTGCCTTTCAAGGTGGTGAATGCCTTCTGTCAACAAGATGACCCCGAGATAAAGGGGAAAGTTTTGACTCGGTTACAGAACATTACGGAGCTACAGTGTCTACTGGAAAAATGCTTGGCAGGTGATCAAGAACAAAATGCAGGGTTAAAGGGCATGGGGGAAAGAGAATATCCAGTATCTGCATATGTCTACAAGTAGATGGGCTGGCAAACAGGTTGGGTGTGGTTTCTCTGCATGTGTAGGATTGCTGCACAGTTAGATCTACCTGTGTATTTCTCATTTCCACATGGAAATACAATTCATGTAGAAACTTTGTAATGTATGAAGGCTGCCTTAATGTAGTCAACATAATTGCTTCCCCTTTTGTTTCTCAGCAAGCCCTGGATATGTTCCCCCTCTTGCAAATTTTGATTCTGAAACCTCAGAAGGAGTACCTGTCATCAATACCATTGGTGCCACCAAAAAGAAGAGCAAAGGTAACATATGCTAAACTTTATTTTTAAAATAAAAATTCATGGAAGGATATAACCGAGACTATAAACTTTTTTTGCAAATAAGTCCAGGAATGCAGAAGAGGTTACGCTATAAAAAGACTGTATAGCGCAGCACCTCAAGCTTAAAGTATAATTGTGCCTTTGTTCAGTGAAGGATTCTGTATATCATGGCCTGTATACCATGGTGCTGCAGGAGTATCAGAAGGGCTGGGTCGACCGGGAGGCTGCTAGGCCTCCACACTGAGAAGGGCTCCCCTCTTCCAGGCTTACCCAGTTCTCCGTCTCTATAGCTACTCCTTCTTGTGAGTAGTAGTATGGCAGCAGTCACTGCTGCGCTAGTGGCATTCCTTTGGAGAGTGAAGATAGGGAGAAAGGTGTTAGCATGAAGGTATTGAGTGTTCTCCATGTCTGAGGGGCAGCCTTTGTTTGGAAGGTGCCCAGTGTTTGTGGAGTGTGTTCCTCAAGTGCATAGCGCCTTTCTCCAAGTGCCCCCAGCCCCTCTCCTGAATGCAAAGTCCATATGCAGGGAGCCTGTGAGGCAGCATAGCACACACCACAGGTGTCAAGAAGTGAAGTGAACTGTGCTTGGGGCATGCACAGTTTGAATCCTGCAGGTACAACCATGGGATTGAACTGGAGATCCACTGGGTCCAGAAGTCCCATTTGGAGTGGCCTCAGTGGGGCACCTGGTGCTACTGGGCCCAATTGCTGAGGACCAGGTCCTCTTCGTTGACTTCTGTGGTGTTGTTTCCATTAGGCCATCCTTTTTGCTAGCTTAACTCACGCAGGGCTCCTAGGGTCACATGACTGATCAGACGGGGCTTGGGATGCACATTATGTCCCCCCTCCCTCCTGTCCTGGAACGCCCCTTATTCTGGGCTTGCACCAGCTTTGGCTGCTGCAGGAGTTTGCATAGCTCCATCTGAGCCAAGGGTGGGGACTTAGCTGTGTCAGGAACTTCCCAGCTTAGCTGGGATCTGCTGCATCCGAAGATGCTCATCCCAACAGATCTTGCCCACTTTCCTTCTATTTATGAAATGCTCCCTTGTTTTTCAGGGCAAAAAACCCCCAAATCTGATAATGGCAAAAACGGTTCTGCAGACAACTCACAGCTGGATGAGAACACAGAAGCAAATCAGCCTGAAGCTGAGATCAGCCAACCAGAGAAGGTTCTGTATAGCCCAAGTTATTTTGAGGAGTATACAAAAGGAAACTAAAAAGAGCAGACTGGGGTGCTGTGGGTTTTCCCCCTAGAAATTTGAGCTTTATTCTCTCCCTGATTATGAACATCCTCTCATGCAAAATCTGATAAACCGCATGATAAAAAAAGCAGCATTGGTGCAAGCATGCCAGGGTAATTGGTATCCACTCAGTGGCTTAAGGGGTTGGGGCCAGCAAAAATGCATTTCAGATTCTTAGGGTGCCTTGGATTTTTCAAGTCTTAAATCGGTGTACCCATGATTTGTTATTTTTCTTATACTCTTTCCTTCTGGATGTGCAGTACACTGGCAGCATATGCAAATGCATGCCCCCTTAGTGAAAATCTAAGACCAGACATTAAGGAAGAAGCACCATAATCTGAATGTGCAGTCATTTCCATATTGTTTGGCAGTGCTTCTATCTTCCCATTCTGTGCTGCTCTTCCAATTCTATTGTCCTATAGCTGTGTTTAAGCACAGACTTGGATGGCTATCTACCTGCCAGGGATCCTATAGCAGCAGCATTTCTTGCATCAGCAGAGGGTTGGGCAAAGATACCTTTGAGATGCCTTACATTTCTATGATTCTATACTGTTGAAAGGGGAATTTGCACAGTCTGTATCTGTATATGCCACCTGTGTATTTCATCTTATCAAATGCCATTGAGAACCAATGCTGGCAAAATGCAGAGTTACTTTTGCACTTGACTGGCACTCAGTCAGTTCCCAGAGATGTGTCCTGTGCAAAGAAATATGTTCTTGTTCTTCTTTTCAGGACTCCACAGAAAAAGAACCAGAGACTCCTTTGGTACCACTGCAGAGTTATAGTGCGTATTTCCGTGAACTAGACTTAGAGGTTTTTAGCATTATTCACAGTGGCCTGCTGACCAAATCTGCTCTGGATACGGAGATGCACACAAAGGCACGTAAATTTAAAGAACAATGACATAAACTTCAGTCTACTTACTCTCACCTGTTGTGGTGATAATACACAGCAGCAACACACACACTTGTCCCATCCTACTCTGATATCTCCTGAACTTGCATTTTTATGTAGTGCTATATTTAAATGCCTGAAGGTCCTAGAATACTTCATTTATAGGTACCATATGAGCATTTGGCTTAATTGTGTCATATTCTTCCCTTAAATTTTTAGACCCGTGAAGTGGTGCAGATTGGGCCAACACAGCTTTTGTTCCTTTTGGACGATCTGAGTCGTAAGTTGGAACACATGCTGATTCCAGCTGCTGCAAAGAGAGCCCCCTTTTTTAAGGTACGTACAAATGAGATAGCAAGAAGGCATTGTGTTCCTTACGTCGGGGACCAAATGCAGCTCCCCATGCCTCTCTAGCCTGCAGGACTCTCCCCGGGGTATACATCCTCCCGAACCACAGTTGTCATCAGCTCTGCTTTACAACCTACTTGAGTTTTTTTGGACCAGTTGAAATGTGTCCTTGAATTCTGATAGTGCTTCTTGCTTGCCTGGGTGGAGGGCAGAGAGGGATGCGTTGAGTGTGTAAAAACTAGCCTATTGTGCAAAAGTAATGCACTCTCTTTGTCCCTTGTGCATTCTGATTCACTCTTGTATACTTCCTGGTTTGATCAAATTATAGTTTGTTATTAAACCTAATTTAGTAAACTATGGTTTGATCAAAGTAGGAAGCTGGGGAGGGAACAGGAGGAGGAAGCCCAAGCCACATTTTTCCAAGTTTATTCTCTTCAAAAGGTGACCCAGTTATGTGCCCAGCTTTACACTGGTACCAGCCATGCACTTTATTCTATATTGGAGACAATTTCATGTTTGCTGAGCATTCATTGGTAAAATCCCTTTCACCTATACTAAGGTCTGATTGCTGCATAAAACTTTAAAAACCTTGGATTTTCTACAGGGAAAAGGAAATAGAAATGTTGGATTCTCACATCTTTGTCAAAGATCATCTCAAGAAGTGATTGAATATGCTGTTGAACTCTTGAAGCCACTGTGTAACCACATGGAAAATATGCACAACTACTTCCAGGTTAGAAAGTAAATTGTTTAGGCTACATCAACATACGATGTGTGTTTTATCAGGTATGGGGTTTGTTTCCATCATGAGTGTTTTGTAAAGTAGGTGGATCACAATGTAAGCAAGCAAATGGCAGCTTTTTACTTAATAGTTTGTTCTTCAATTAAGGCACTGATTGCAGAGAACCATGGTGTGATTGATGGGCCAAGGGTCAACATTCAAGAACACCACCTCATGTCATCCTGTTATCAGCGATTATTGCAAGTCTTTCACCTTCTGTTTGCTTGGTGAGTGTGCGGAAGTACAAATATGACAGTGAGGATGAACCATCACTCTTATTTTAGGGCTCTTATTTTTCTTCTTGGCTAGGACTCCCATCAAACAAGCCATCCTTAGCTAAGGTCAGCAATAGGCTCCTGTGAAGCTCATTGTCATATAGCCCTGACACAGTTACTTGGTCAGATTAAGACAAGAATGTAAGCAAAACTTTAGGGTGCCCAACTGTGCCATCAGAGCTGATAGTCCTCTGCTGTAGAAATGAGACCCAAGATTTCTGATGACATGTGGCTGGCAGTCTGTGCATGAAAAGCATACAGAACTTGAAGAATGCTTACATTTCTCTTCCCCACACTAGGCATCATTGCAAAAGGTGATTGATGTCTTCTCTTTCCTCAGGAGTGGATTTTCTCAACACGAAAACCATAGCTTGCTGAAATCTGGTCTCCGTGTCCTAGCACATAGACTCAAGCCAGGGGAGAGAGATCTCCCTCTTGAGGAGTTACTCAGGTAAAATAAAGAACATGTCCCTCGTGGTGCACCCCTTAGTGTTTTTTTAGCCCTATTTTGAATAGACCACCTTTCCTCTTGTCAAAGTGCCTGATCCTTCCGGGTAGTTTTTCAAATGGATCTAAAAGGTAAAGATTCAGAAACAGGATATAGGATCCATCACTGGGCATGGGAAACTGAATATTAGAATGTGTTTATTATACCAATATACCAGCAATGTTGTTAATAATAATAATAATAATAATAATAATAATAATAATAATAATTTCTTTTTTGTATCCTACAGTCAGAGTTTTCAATACTTACTGAACTTCCAGCACAGTATTCCCAACATTTACTGTGCACTGAGCCTCACTCAGCTTCTGCTTGTCATTACTGAAAAATCTGGGACTAGCCAGAAAAGCAATGAAATAGGTAATGTGTACAGTTTCCTTGCATTGAATAGCTTTAATTTGCATAAATTATGTGTAGTTTTGAGAGTTTCAGCAAGCACATTGAAGAAGGTATGCTATGCTTTCAAGAAATAAAGTGTTGAAAGGATTTAATTTATGGTTAGTGTTTCTTAACTAACCTAGATGGAAAGTAGGATTCCAAAGTGGATGATGCACACAATGTTTGTACGTCTTATTGGAACTTCCCTGAAAACAGGGGGAGCTTTGTATGTCACAACCCAACAGAGATCATTGAAAAATAGTTACAGGATTATGAGACTATGACTCCAATGGGTGCAGAACCACAGGTGCTGGGGCCCACAGATATCACAAATGGCAAGAAATAAAAGTTGATGCAAAATCACATGGTGTTCAACACATGTTATCTGCCTAGCTCATGGATAGCCAGTATGGTGCCCCTAAAATGTTGCTGGACTACAACTCCCATCATGCCAGACCACTGGTTTTCTTGGCTGGCCTAATTGGAGTTGGAGTTGGAGTTCAGCAACCTCAGGATAGCCCCATGCTGGCTATCCGACTGAGACACTAAAAGCAGATCAACAGACTGTTGCCTGCCCTGCACAATAAATTAAATCCATGCATTCTTCTTTTGTTCTTCTTCAACAGCTTCCATCACTAAACATTTTCTCTGCCAATCATGGCTGCAGCCCAGTGGAATTCGTCAGAAGGGCACCCAGTTTAATGATGCTCTCCACACTTTGTTCTGGTAAGGATGGCTTTCTGTTTGAGATATAAGCATAATGCTCTCTACTTTCATTCCCACAAAAATATCATGATGTAGCAGCCAATTTATTTCATTTGACATGGAAAAGGCCTCATTGGCAACTACCGAGATTGTTTAAAAATCACAATTTCTAATCAAATTGCATTTGTAACTATGCTACATGTTTATAATTATGAATGTTGATGAAATAGGGAGGAAAACATTTTTATGCTTTTCTAGTACATCAAGCCACATGTAATGTAATGTAGCATAAGCCTTATAAGGCTTTTTGATACCATATGGAATTCTTCTAATTTTTGTGAAAAAAATTGTTCCACACAGTATCTATATGGAGCACACGGATAATATATTGAAGGCGATAGAAGACATTTGCAGTGTTGGGATTCCACAGCTGATTCAGTCTTCTAAAGATGAATACTCTTCCACTTACCCTACATTGACCAGGTAATGGGGACCTTGAAAATTATTTTTTTCCATTGAACAGTTCTCCAAAAAGAAAGAAATACTGGAGAAACTTTTATTATGCATACAGCATAACTAATGTGTAAAGGCTTCAGATAATAATAATGCTCCCAAAGCTGTGTATTATTTCAAAATGGTGTGACTTCAGCACAACTTTCTATTTTCACCAGGCAAACTTTTCCAGTTTTCTTCCGAGTGATGATGGCTCAGCTAGAAAGCTCAGCGAAAAGCATTTCTGCTGGAAAACCATCAGATTCCAGTGAGGTAGGGTGACATAGGGTATCTGAGATTTCTAGCAGGAAGTCTGCATGCCATAGCTCTGGCAGAATGTGTGAGAGCATCTTCAGCCTCACCATGTACTTCATTCCTGAAGCTCAGAGCTGATTTTGCACAAGTGCAATAACTAAGTGGCAAAATAGCACATGTGTAATCGGTTGTAAAGGTACACACACACACACACACACACACACACACACACACACACACATACCATGGCATTTAAGCACAATTAGCTTGAAAGTACCTGCTGGAGGTCACTTGTATTGTTTATTGTAGGGAACCTCAGTCATAAATGTGTTGTCTTTCATAACTGACAGTGGCCTAACTGAGCTGTAACACTAATCTGTGATTTAGCATTGTGTGAACAAGCCTAGGTGAACCTCAGACTTGCTCATCACCACTGCCTCTCCCCCTCACCTCAAGGAACATGTCTCCTGGCAGCAGCCAGATGATACCCAAATAAACATATTTCTACTCTTGTTATTCCACAGGTCCAGCTAGAGAAGTTGCTACGCTGGAACCTGGCTGTCCGGGATTTCCACATCCTTGTTAATTTAGTCAAGGTGAGCAGCCTTCACATTAACAAGGAACATGCATTGCTGGAATATGACCATGCAGGATTCCTATATTCTTATCCATTTAGTCAAAATGAGTGCCTTTATGTTTAACCTGGAGAAGAGTAAAAAAAAAAAAGATATGATAACCATCATCAAACATCTGAAGGGACTGCCATGCAGAAACAGGGGGCTGTTCCAGAGTGCAGACTAGAATCAATGGGTGGAAATTGCAGGGAAGCTGATTTTGGCTAAACATTAGGAGAAACTTCCTAACAGCAATTTCTTACAAGAGCTGTTCAGCTGGAATAAGCTGCCTCAGGACCTTGTACAGACTTTTACGTTCCTTGGGAAGGTGGGAGGAATTGCTTTAACTAGCATTCTGGCTTCTCATCATTCTTTCTGCTGGATCCTTTACTCTTTCCAAACAGGTATTTGACAGTAGGCCTGTGCTCAGTGCTTGCCTGAAGGTAAGTTGAGGATCTGATGACAATGGTGGCTCCCACAGGGGCTTACAAATGTGTGAGAAGACAATCCCTGCCTTCAAGCTCACACAAAAGAGAAGGGGGCTGGGAGGGAGCAGGGCGGGGGTGCTATTTCTTAGTTACAGAGATCTTGCAGTGAACAGCAGGGATTGAGGAAAAAATGGAGAGCATCCAAAAGTTGCTGGTCTCTCAGTGCCAAAAACAACCCAGGCAATCTAGGACTTCCAAGAGCCTTCCACTCCGATACTTCAATTTGACTCTGCACCTGGCTATAATTGCAAGGCAGGGAGCACAGCTCTTCATTCAGTGAAAGGGTGCTTATTATGTGAACTTGGATGTAGGTATGAGGGAGCACCATGCTGATGCTTGAAATTACTGGCACATGTACCTTCTGCCCAAGTATTCCTGCTACAGTAGAGAAACTTTGGAGCACAAATACCTTTTGATTACATAGCTACATTGCACTACAGGCATCCTATGAAACAGTTCCTGAGATTGTTTGGGTGAAACTATAAAAATTAAAATGATGTAAATTGATGGCAGGGATATGCTTTAATACTTCTTCCCTGATTAAGCTGGAAAGGGAAATAAACAAATATGCAAGGTTCCATGCTCTGCGATGTAAACTCGTGGCTTGTTCAAATAGCATCTCCTAATTTTTGTAAGCAATTACCACATTTTCTGCCTTTTTGTCTTTGCTCCGCACAGTATGGGCGTCTTTTTGTGGAAACATTCTTGAAGCTTGGCATGCCCCTATTGGACTGCAGCTTTAAAAAACACAGGGTAAGGTGTTGGAAACAGGGCTATCTTTTGATTGACACGGGAATGAATGGACTGAACAATTTGTGGCTGCTCTTTTTAAGCATGTAGTATAGTGACTGTGCAAATGATACAATGAAAATGGGGGAGGAAATGTTTGGTATAACTGAGTTGATCTGAGAACTGAACAGTGGGTGAAACAAATTATGTGCCTTAGTGACACTTCCTTGCAAAAGTGCCATGACCCAGAGCATGGGATAATAGTAAGACAGTAACTCAGATAAGGGCTGTTTCGTGTGTTACTTTTAAATGTACATCTCAAAGAGGTTTAGGGGATGTGTGGCAAATATGGGCATCATACAAGTACACTTGTCCAGGAACCAAAACTGACTGCAACTCCTTTTTTAATGTACACTTGGTAGCAAACCTGAGTTTGATGTGATGTAATATGCAAAGCCGTCCTAATTGGTTCGGTATACCCCATTGAGTGAAAATAGAGCCTTGAGTTACGGTGATAATGCAGCATTCCAAGTAGCCCAATAGGTGGCAGTTTTGAACTTGTTTGTAAATGGTTTTCTTCCGCCTTCCAGGAGGATGTGCAGAGTTTGCTGAAAACCTTGCAGCTGAGCACTAGACAACTTCACCACATATGTGGCCATTCCAAGGTAAAGCAGGCTACAAACAAGGTGTTGGCTTCTAAATTAGTGCAATCTGGTCAATCTGCTTTAAGTTCTCTATCAAAGTATGCTCAGTCTTCCCATTTCAGTGATTATTTGTAATGAATTGCAAATCCAGTAAGAGGCTGGGAATCTCCAGGTTGTCCTCCAGCTATTCTTGCTTTATCCATTCCTGTCCATGCATAATAAGAAGGCTCCGGCTAACGTTTTTATAAGCTAATTGCTATTAGCCTGTAAGTCTGACCTTTATTATTATGGACATATCACAGCCACAGGTATATTCTTCTGGAAGGCTAAATTGTCATCATCTGTTTTGCTACTCCTGATATTGTTTTTGTTGTTGTAAAATAGTAGTAGTAGTAGTAGTAGTAGTAGTAGTAGTAGTAATATAATATTCAACCCTGATCAACTTAAGAAGGTTATGTTTATGGCAGCAGACCCTTTCCTGCTCCCCTATGCCCCACTGCCAGTCCTGTTGCCTACAACTTGTTCCTTGACCTTACACTTGTCCCTTTAGAGTTAGCAACTGGGAGAGAAGGGGAGGTAGAAGACAGACTTCAGAAGAAAGAGCAAGTTTGTCCAAAGGCAACAAGCTACAATATCAATAGCACTCTTAAGTTTATAATATACATTTTACAACCTTTATACTATTTAGTTATAACAACCATATTGAAGGTTGTTATTTCTATCATAGCAGAGGCAGGGAGATAAAACCTTGCTGAATGCCATTCAGTGCATTCATAAAACAGGGTTTGAAGCCAGATTTCCTATATCCCAAACCAACTGAACAATCCTGATTAAATACAGAAAAAGATGCAGATAAGGACCGTTAATTTCCTTCTGTGCATTTCTTCCATGTGTAGATTCATCAAGACACAGGACTCACCAGCCATGTACCGCTACTGAAGAAATCCCTTGAGCTGTTTGTTTACCGAGTGAAAGCAATGCTGGCTCTCAATCATTGTCAGGAAGCTTTCTGGGTGGGCGTCCTCAAAAACAGGGATCTGCAGGTGAGAATATATATGCGTACAGCACCACTTGGTTTCTCGTGAATGGCTCATTGACTGAGCTTGGTGGAATTTGAATGGACATCATTATTCAAGTATTAGCAGAGTAAATAACATTTAAATACATGGAAGATCATAACTTTTATGTTATCAGATGCCTTTTTTAGAAAGCTGAGTGAACACTGTAAGCAAGCTCTGTACAGTGAAGAAATGGTAAAGTTAAAATTGCTGGAACTAGATGAGCCACGTGCAACTGCAATGTTATATTGATCTGGGTCCCTCTTCTCTCATCCATGGTGCAGATAGCGTCATAGTGTCCAGTTGTTGCTAACTTGTTGAATGATTTATTTTGATGGAGATCATCTGAAAGGGCCTCTGAACTCAAAGAAATTAATTTTCAGTACTGGCTTTTGGAAGCCAGTTTGCTGATAGTGTGTTTATCCTCTTCAATGGAATGATATTCAGGTAACAGTGACACACACAGTATTTGAGTGAAATAGAATAATAAATAAGCCCTTTCTTAAATTAAAAGTATTTGTGCCCTGTCCTTCCAGTAGAATGTTTCAGGCAGCTCAAACACACCTTCACAGGTAGGCAGCCGTGTTGGTCTGACACAGTCGAAATAAATAAAAAAATTGTCCAGAACAAACTTAGTTGGTCTCCAAGGTGGTACTGGACAATTTATTTATTTATTTTATTTATTTCTTCAAAATACAGTCTGTGACAAATGCAAGAACAGCTAAAAAGGGGCAGGGACAGCAACCAAAAGAGCTTTAAAACCAAATAATATGCCAGGAGTCAAATGCTTGTCTAAAACAAAAGGTCTTCACAGAGTAGCAGAAAGCCAGTCAAGAGAGAGGAGAGTTCCATTTTTGAGTGGCATCATAGTTTATTGTGTCCATTTTAGGGAGAAGAGATTCTTTCACAGGCATCCCAAGCTAGCAAGATGGAGGAGGAGATTTCCAAGCTTCCCACAGAGGTAATTCTCTAAAGCAACTTGTGGTTGTGGTTGTTGTTTTTATAATCATTATATTCTGCAGTAGGGGAAAGGTCAAGATTATCATTCTGTTTCTGGTACAGGAAATGCACAATGATAAGATGTCTTCACTGTTGTTGTAATCTGAGCTGTGCCACTGTTGCTTCTTTCTCACCAACATCTTTTGCACGAAATGAGCTGCAGTCTGTAGGCTTGGGGGGGGGGGGGTAGGCTGACAAATGGGCATAATCCGGTTAGCCTAATGAGATAAGATTAAGATGGAAATGGCACTCTGAACCATTTCTTTCTTAGACATGGAAAGGCAGCACATTTGCACATTGGGGAAACCCACCCCTAACTTTACATATATGCTAATAAGGTTTAAACTGGTGGTGAGAGGCCAAGAAATATTTGGGGTTGTGGTGGCTAGCTCAATGAAAATGCTTATAGATAATGTGCATACATCTGTATCCCTTAATCTTCACTGCTTGTGCATCAGTGCCATGATTTTTTCCCCCAGGAGGAGGAGGAGGAAGGGGAAGATTCAGAGAATGAAGATGGGATGGATATCAAAGACAGTGATGAAGACAGCTCTGATTAGCATGGGCTATACCGGCTTAATTCTTCATGGCATAATTACTGGAACTAGTAAATTAAAGGAAGCAAATATTGAATGGATTGTGTGTCGAGAATACCTGTGCTTCAGTAAGCTTATGTGGATCTCTAGAAAATTTGCACCTTGAAATTCAAAGCACTTTTCTCCTCGCATCCAAATCTGTCTCCCTTTTCCTCTCTCATATGCCTTGCTCTTTCCATCCCTAAATATTCTCCACTCGTGATATGTAAAAACAAAACATACAACTTTTCATTTGAGTCAAGAATCAACATTTGAAATGTTTGATTAAACATTTGAAAAAATACTAAAGTGTTCATTTTGGTTGCTTTCGTCTCATGAAAATATTTCATTGCTCATTTGTATAGTGTTCTAGACTGTTGTGTTGTTTGTAGTGCTACATGCAGAAATATGTATTAAGATCTTTGGAGTTTCATTCACAAATTTACTAAATAAATTAGAAATCCTAACTGTTGCATGCTGTGGCAAGTGTTTATAGTTCTAAAGGGGCTCTAATGACATTTCTGTAGGTTTAATTAACCTTCACATTTGTGTCCCTTACCAAGTCATTTCAAGACTTCTATGACATTGTCTATAAGCATTTAAATAGGGCAATTGAATGCTATTGAATCATGCCCATGTCTACACATTGGAAAAATATAAATATTGCTGTTCTGAATTGCCCAACTAGCTTTAGTCTTTCAAGTATTGCTGTTATCTCTTTTTAATATGAAATACAGTGGTGCCTCGCAAGACGAAATTAATTCGTTCCGCAAGTTTTTTCTTCTTGCGAGTTTTTCGTCTTGCGAAGCACGGTTTCCCATAGGAATGCATTGAAAATCAATTAATGCGTTCCTATGGAAACCGCCTTCAGACCAGGTCCGGGGACAGTCTGTCCCCCGACCTCTTCTGAAGGCTGGGGGGGGGGGGACAAGGGCTTTTCTTCCCACCCTCAGCATTTTAAAAAACCCCGGGACAGCGGAGGACTTCTCCGCTGTCCGGGGCGATTTAAAAGCCCCTGGGAAGGCAGGCAGGGGGGACAAAGACTTTTGCCCCCCGCCAGCATTCAGAAGAGGTCCTAGACCTCTTCTGAAGGCCGGCGGGGGGCAAAAGTCTTTGCTCCCCCCTGCCTGCCTTCCCGGGAGAGCGGAAAGCTATCGTGGACGGTTTTTGAAGGCAGGCGGGGGGAGCAAAGACTTTCGCCCCCCGCCTGCCTTCAGAAGAGGTCCTGGACCTCTTCTGAAGGCCGGCGGGGGGCAAAAGTCTTTGCTCCCCCCTGCCTGCCTTCCCGGGAGCGCCTGCCTTCAGAAGAGGTCCAGGACCTCTTCTGAAGGCGGGCGGGGGGCAAAAGTCTTTGCTCCCCCCGCCTGCCTTCAAAAGCCGTCCGCGATAGCGGGAAGCGCTTCCCTGCTATCCCGGACTGCTTTTAAAATGCTGGCGGTGGGGAGCAAAGCCTTTCGGCCCCTGCCAGCCTTCCTGGACCTCTTCTGAAGGCCGGAGGGGGGGAAAGGCTTTGCTCCCCACCGCCAGCATTTAAAAGAGGTCCCCGGAGATTTCCCTATGGGCTTTCTTCTTGCGAAGCAAGCCCATAGGGAAATTCATCTTGCGAAGCAACTCGCAAACGGAAAACCCTTTCGTCTTGCGGGTTTTCCGTCTTGCGAGGCATTCGTCTTGCGGGGCACCACTGTACATGTAGCTTTCCAGAGTGTAAGAAAATGGTAGGTAAGCAAAGAATTAGTTGGGAAGGAAAGCAAATATGTCTCTTGTTTTTGTAACTTTTTATCTTACAGGGGTGTTAACTGGGGTTTGAGTATGTCTTAAGGTGTGGGATTTGCATTTTAAATTTGGGCAGTCCTGCTTTTTAAAGTCCCTTAGGCCTTTAACGATAATGCTTGATTTTGTACAGTTTTAAATGCTTTATCGTAGGGGCACAGCAGTTTCTTCCCTCATAATGGCTATGAAGGAAGGAGTTTTTGCGTCATAAGCTTTCAAGTCCAGAGAAACATTAATTCCAGAGTGTAAAAGTAGTACACAATGCTGCAATATTGGCTTCTGCAGATACACATCAAAGCTATGAAAAAGAAGAAAATCTGGTAAACCACAACATCAGGAAAGAGAAGTATTGTAGCCAAAACAGTGTATTCTTAGCCCTTTTCTTAAAAGCGTAAGAAGCACAAATATGTTTGGAATTGACTTCGCATGATTTATAAGCGTAAGACTCCCACTCTTGCTATCTCCCTTTTGCAGGTTTTAGGTATGGTAGATCTGACTTTCCTTAATCTAAAAAAGCCCCTCACTACTGGGCCTCAAAAGAGAAATACAAGCAAAAAACTGAACCCACAACAAACCCAAATGCCAACTCTGTCTCTGCATCTGCTCAGCAAGCCTAGACTTGCCGCAGTGCGCAGACTCGCGGGCTTGGGGGAGGGCGGGGCCCAGGGAAGGACGGCGCACGCGTACTACAACCTTGGGCCTGCTCGTGCGAGACAGGGAGAAGCGAGCCTGGGGGGACAGGGCTGCGTCTTGTGCGCAAGCGCAGCAGCTTCCGGGGAGGGGGGTGGTCTGCTCCCAGCTGTCGGCCATGTCGGTGCAGGAGGACCCGGTTCAGCGCGAGATCCACCAGGACTGGGCCAACCGCGAGTACATCGAGGTGATCACCAGCTCCATCAAGAAGATCGCGGACTTCCTCAATTCCTTCGGTACGGAAGCCGCCGCCCTGGCCTTCTTCCTTCCTTCCTTCCCTGCGGGGGTCGCGATCCCTGCCAAGCGGGGCGGGGGGGTATCTGGCTGGGGGCGCCGCTTGCCCACCTCTCACTTTCCCTTTTCTCCGCCTGCAGACATGTCCTGCCGCTCGCGCCTGGCCACGCTCAACGAGAAGTTGACGGCGCTGGAGAGGCGGATCGAATACATCGAGGCCCGGGTAAGGCGGCGGCTGCTGCTCCTTAGGATGGGGGACCCGGGAAGGCGATGGCCCCCTTTGCCTGGCTGGCTGCACCCGCGGCCGACTTGGCTTCGGGGATTCTGCTGCCGCGACACCCTGCTCCCTTTTGCAGGCTTCCTCCAGGCACGGAAGCCAGGCTTGCTTATGCCCTCCCCGGAGGTTGAGAGGAACCAAGTGGTCAGGCAGCAGGTTGGGCGCAGGGATGTAGGAAGCCGCCAAATGCTGAGTCAGATCTGGACCATCCAGCTTAGTATGACCTGTGCTGATGGGCAAGTGGCTCTGCAGGATTTCAGTCAAGGGATCTTGGCAGGGCTAACTGGATATGCCTGCAATGGAACTGCTGCCACTTAGCTATGGCCCTTGTGTGCTTGAATGATTCATAGATAAGGCACCCCATGGTTCGTCTAGTTCAACCCTCTGAAATGCAAAAGCCCTCCAGTCAGCTTCTGCCTTTCCTCCCAAACCTTCCTGTACATAGAAAACTAGTGTATAAGGGAGAAGGCAGACACATTGTGATGCAAGCCTTTTTTGTTGTTGCCTGGAGCCTTCTTCATCACACATATTTGGCCCACACATTCCACCCAGAAAAAGTCCACTACACTTAACGCTGTATTCGATTTTAAGTTATCATATTGGGGGAATGTACATGTATTATTTATATATTTCATAACATGTATACACTCCTTGAATGGGGACGCGGGTGGCGCTGTGGGTAAAACCTCAGTGCCTAGGACTTGCCGATCGCATGGTCGGCGGTTCGAATCCCCGCGGCGGGGTGCGCTCCCGTCGTTCGGTCCCAGCGCCTGCCAACCTAGCAGTTCGAAAGCACCTTCGGGTGCAAGTAGATAAATAGGGACCACTTACTAGCAGGAAGGTAAACGGCGTTCCGTGTGCTGCGCTGGCTCGCCAGATGCAGCTTTGTCACGCTGGCCACGTGACCCAGAAGTGTCTGCGGACAGCGCTGGCTCCCGGCCTATAGAGTGAGATGAGCGCACAACCCTAGAGTCTGGCAAGACTGGCCCGAACAAGCAGGGGTACCTTTACCTTTACCTTATACACTCCTTGATATATATTTTTTTAAAGCAGTTTACAAAAGTGCTACCAGAGTGGCATGAAATAGGTTATTGGTGCTATTTTCTGAAATTTTGATTGGCATAGTGAAGGTATTGACCTAACATGGATTTGGGTTTGTTTCATATGGGTCAGCCCAGCTACTTTTGCTTTATTTTTAGATTTTAAGGTGTTATGTGATCAAGTGTGCACACAAAAAATAATAATATCTATACTCCTGCACCAATACTACATATAAGTTTCCTAAAGAAACTTAGGAATATCCTCTTCCCCCTTCCCCTCCCAGGAAATCACATTGCAAGGCAAGCAAGCTCTTTTCTTTCTTTTGACAGGTAACAAAAGGTGAAACGCTGACATAGGGTGGCGGAGGCTGGCAGGCAGCCAACCTGGAAAAAAATGTGCAGCTGTTTATGAAGCTGACGATCAGACATCAAGTTTCTTCATTTCTTAATATGGATGGGAGTTACGCTCGTCTCTGCCCCTTGGGAAGCTGCATCCCCCGTTTGGAGCCTGTGACTTTGTGCGGGTGATTTCCACCTGAAATGGCTAAATTGTACAAGAGCATGTTTAATTATGTGGTTTTTATACAAGCCAATTTATGCGCTTGCAAAGCTCTCTTTAACAGAATCTTTATGAAACCAAATCTTCATTTCTGGGAACACAATGATGGTGGTGTTGTTTTTTAACAGTTGAAACAGACCAGGATGTTGGGACTGTGCATAGTGGGCAGTTTCAATATACACAGTAAGAGCATCCTGCGGCTGACTTTTGCTGCTGGAAGGTATCGACTTATTTCGCTGCAGTTGTCCAACAGAATAAATGTGCAGTGTGTTTTGGGGGCAGGGGGAGACTTATCATGTGCCAAGGGAGGGGGGCTTAGTTTTCTAAGTATTTTGTATTCTCTGATGTAACTTGGGGTATCTTTTTTTCCATTTGTGTTTCAACAATAAAACCTCCTGTGCTTAACAAGTCTGGTCAGTCTGCATCTAGAGTTTGGGATGGGTGTACATAAGGGATACTGCCGCCGTGTATTTAGCCCATCCAATGCCAGAATAGTGTGAGTGTCCAAGAAAATATTGGTGGACACTTGCAGCTTCCCAGTGTAGCCATATTTAAACATTTTAAATGTTAATGTAAATTTATTTTTATTTTAATATTGTGGAATTCAGTGTTGTGCTAGGAGATTGACCTGTCACTGCAAGCACTTCTGCTTGCCCAGTGGAACAATATCCCCCATGTGCTGTTCTGGGGGGTTTTCTGACCTGGGTGGATGTGGAGGAGGTGTTGCGGGGATGCAGAGAGAGAAGAGGGTAGCCCTACTGTGCTAGTGGGAGAATCTGCCCTGGCTACTACCAGTAGGACCAGGTAGTTCGATTCGGCTCAGTTGCTGTGAACTTGATGGTGAGCACTGGGTAATAAATCAAATGAACAACTAATAATAAAAAATAGATATAAATAGTATACTGCTTAGATGCCTATTTTGGCCTTAAGTGATATATTAATTAATTTTAAAATAACAATAAGCACTGAAAGCTGGGGCAAACCACCATTTATTCACCATGCCACAAACTCTGAGCCATGTCAAAGCTATCCATGCCTCTAGAGCAGGGATGAGGAACTGGTAGCCCTCCAGATATTCTTGGGCTCCCAATTCCCGTCAGCCCCAGCCAGCATGGCCAGTGGGCAAGGAGGAAGGGAGTTTTAAGTACAACATGAGGCAGCTCTTGGGTGTAACGAGGGAAAAGGCCCTGCTCCAGGTCTCCCGAGTTGAGGCTGAGTAAAGGTTTCAGCTTATCCTAGCTACACATGTTCAAAAATAATAATAACAAATTGTCCAGGAGCACCCTAGAGACCAACTAAGTTTGTTCTCTCTAAGGTGCTACTGGACAATTTTTTAATTTTTAATTTATTTTGATTGTGTCAGACCAACACGGCCACCTACCTGAACCAAAACATGTTGGCCATGGTGCAGCCACTGTTTCTCCTCTGGCAGCCTGAATGGAAACAGGAAGAGGAGCTTCAGGCACCAGCCTTTCAGCTGCCCCGCATACAACCAGCTACATTTTATTTCAGCCTGCAAATTTGTGGTGTTTCTAATTTCTACAAATGTGCATCACATAACACCCCGCCTTGGCCACCCTGTTTCCCCAAAAGAAAGTGGTAAACACGTAAAGAGATAAAATAAAATAAAGGGGGAAAGTCTGCATGGAAGGAAAAGGCACTGGTCAATCCTGGATCAATGAGGATTAAGAAAACTGCATTTTATTTCAGAATAGAAATCAGAACAATGGTTCTCGGAAACAAAGACACTGATTCAGCGATACTAAATTCCTCATGATGACAAGAAGTCATAGAATGTTTTCTGAAATGCAAGCAATTCATTGATAATGACACAACCCATCATTAGAGTACAGTATTCTGTGCAAGTTGTGCCTTTCCCTTAGTGAAAGTGCAAGGCAGGGGTAGCCAACACTGTCCTCTGGCTGTTGGACTACAATTCCAACCAGCCCCAGCCAGCAAGGTCAGGGGCAATGGGAGTTGTAGTCCAACAATATCTGGCAGAGGGGTACCCTGGGCTAAGCAGAAGTAAAGTCCAAGGTGAATATGTTATTTATAGACAAATAGGTGCGTGGTTGTTTTAAATGTTGCCTTTAATGCTGTAACCCACCTGGGACTTTAGGGTGGAGGGTGGTAAATAACTGATTAAATAATTATTAAGTTGCATTTATTTTTTACCAGTTTTATTGTTTTATTAAGTTGCCTTTTCAACAATAGACGTTAAGTCCCCCTGAAAGAGTGCAGTTTCTATTTTCGCTGAGCGCCAAATGGTGTGTGCCACCAACCGAAAACAGTCGCTGGCCTTGAAGAGAAATGGGAGGGGGAGGGGTGCGCAACAACATACACACCACCCTTTGCCAACCTGTTGACCTCCAGAAGTTTGGGTCTACGACTCCCATTACCCCAAACCAGCGCACCAATGATAGCTGGGGGCTGATGGGAGTTGTAATTCATGCCATCTGGAGGGCACCAGGTTGGCGAAGGCTTCTATCCGCACTGCATATCCAGGCATGGCCAAACTTGGCCCTCCAGATGTTTTTTGGGACTACAATTCCCATCATCCCCGGCCACTGGTCCTGCTAGCTAGGGGTGATGGGAGTTGTAGTCCCAAAATATCTGGAGGGCCAAGTTTGGCCACGCCTGATATGCAATCGAAAGTCTGACTTAGGGCACCTCTCTCCCCCTCCCCCGCCGCCTGAGCCACGTCACTTTCACTTTCTCGCTCGGCTTCTTTATCCTGGACTGACTCCGGAGAGGTGAGTCTGCTGCCCATCGTCCCCTCACCCGATGCTCCTGCAGCGCCAGCCAGCCAGCCTTGCCTAGAGTCGGCAGCGAGTAGGTCGTGGGCGGCCAAAGGAAGCGCCATTAGGAGCTAGGAAGAAAGTTCCCCCTGGGTGGTGGCGGGAATGTGCTCGCCTTCCAGTCCGCGGAGTGTTTCCGCCGGTGGGGCTAAGCCTGGCCGCGCTGTGGGCGGGGGAAATGGGGCAACAGAGCCCCCTTGAAACTGAATAAACGACGAGGCAGCTGTTTAATGCGACCCCCGCCCCGCTCGTGTCGCAATGGACGGGGTGGCGGGAGGGTCGCGCCTGGGAGCCGCTTCCTGACAAGCCCACAAGGCCGCCTGGCGGCTGGGCGGAATGGGAGGTGTTTTCCTGTTGGGGCGGAGAAGAAGGGGAAGCTGAGAGGGACGGGCATTCGGTGAGAAAGACTTATTCGAAACCTTTTCATAGAATCATAGAGTTGGAATAGACCACAAGGGCCATCGAGTCCAACCCCCTGCCAAGCAGGAAACACCATCAGAGCACTCCTGACATATGGTTGTCAAGCCTCTGCTTAAAGACCTCCAAAGAAGGAGACTCCACCACACTCCTTGGCAGCAAATTCCACTGTCGAACAGCTCTTACTGTCAGGAAGTTCTTCCTAATGTTTAGGTGGAATCTTCTTTCTTTTGAAAAGGAATAGTTCAGGCAGGACCTGGCTGATGATAATGGCCGAAGCCGAGCTGTAGAGCGCGTCTGAAAAGCTGGGGGTGCTTTGCTCAGAAGGGCGAGCGGGGAAGAAAGGGTTGTGGGAAGAAACCAAACTTGTTTTTGAGTAGTAGGTGATTTCTTTCTAGCTCATTATGATCCCATCAATAAAATAATAATAATAATAATAATAATAATAATAATAAATAAATAAATAAATTATTATTTATTATTTATACTCTGCCCATCCCGCTGGGTTTCCCCAGCCACTCTGGGCGGCTCCCAACAGAATATTAAAAACATGAGAAAACATCAAACATTAAAAGCTTCCCTTAACAGGGCTGCCTTCAGATGTCTTCTAAAAGTCAGATATTTCTTTGACATTCTTTAAGGATTTAAAGCAGTACCACACAACTTTAAACTAGGGGTCAGCAAACTTTTTCAGCAGGGGGCCGGTCCACCGTCCCTCAGACCTTGTTGGGGTCCAGACTATATTTTGAAAATAAAAATAAAAATGAACGAATTCCTATGCCCCACAAATAACCCAGAGATGCGTTTTAATTAAAAGCACACATTCTATTCATGTAAAAACACCAGGCAGGCCCCACAAATAATCCAGCGATGCATTTTAAATAAAAGGATACATTCTACTTATGTAAAAACACGCTGATTCCTGGACCATTTGCGGGCCAGATTTAGAAGGTGATTGGGCCTCAGTTTGCCCACCCATGCTTTAAACCAGGCATGTCCAGCCAGGTCGATTTAATGCGGCCCCCGTGGTAGTATATGTCCTGGGGTAAAATCTTTTAAAAGGTGGTCGGACCTCATGCATGCTCACTTCATCAAATCTGGCCCTCTTTGAAAAAAGTTTGGGCACCCCTGATTTAAACAGTCGTGGCTTCCCCAATGAAGCCTGGGAACTGTAGTTCGTTATGGGTGCTTTTAGGAGATGCCTGTTCCCCAAACAGAACTACAATTCCCAGGGTTCGTTGGGAAAAGGAAGTAATTGTTAGAACTGCTCTGTGAACTGTAGCTCCATGAGGGGAACAGGCGTCTCCTAACAACTCTCATCGCCCTTAACAAGCTATGCTTCCTTCCCAGGTTGCTTTGAGGGAAGTAAGGACTGACTTAAGTGGGATAATGCTTATCTAAAGGCGCTGATGAGACCTCACTAGTGCTTGCTTCTAGAGGGCTGGGTCAAAAGCAAAAGCTTCCCAGCCTGCCACACATCTTGTGGACCCTTTAAACCCAATTTCGGGGGAAAACGTCCTTGCTGCACGCTTCCACAGAACATGATTAATACAGTGGTACCTCGGGTTAAGTACTTAATTCGTTCTGGAGGTCCGTTCTTAACATGAAACTGTTCTTAACCTGAAGCACCACTTTAACTAATGGGGCCTCCTGCTGCCGCTGCGTGATTTCTGTTCTCATCCTGAAGCAAAGTTCTTAACCCAAGGTATTATTTTTCGGTTAGCGGAGTCTGTAACCTGAAGCATCTGTAACCCGAGGTACCACTGTAGTACAATCCTAACCACATCTTTCAGAAGTAAGTCCTACTTAATTAACTGAGACTTTGTCCCACATAAATGGATTTGCATTGCAGATTTACATCCCTTGTTCAGGCAGTACAGTTCCAAAGTGTTTTGGAAATATGCAGTGACAGATGGTAAATACGGAGTGGATGGCTTCTGTGTAATATGGGTACGGTAAAGACCCACACATGGATCCTAAAGTCGGTATGCGATGTCAGTGTTATTCCCTTCCCTCCTGTCCACCCGGAAACCTACAAAATGTATTCCAGAGGCCTTTCTCGTGTGAGTTACTGCATGATGGGCAGGCGACATCTTTTCTTCTGGCACTTGATATGGTTCTTTGCTTGCAGCCTGGCTGTGAGCTGGCGATGGAGTCAGGAGGAGGAGCCACGATGCAGGACTTCCTACTAGACGCCTTAGAGGATCTTGGCCAAGAAGATTTTGAGAAGTTTAAGTTTAAGTTGCGTACTGCAGCAGCTCCCGGGGGTAAGAATATTCCACTTGGACGGATGGAGAAGGCAACTCGGGAGAAGATGGTGGAGCTTCTGGTTGAGTTTTATGAGGAAGAGGCTGCTGCCCTGATGATAACTATTTTTGAAGACATTGGTCTCAAGTACAATGCTTCTAAACTCAGCAAGGGTATGGATTTGTACTCGCCTAGATATAATGTGCTATATAATTGACTGCAGTTCAGTATAGCTAATAATCGCTTAGAGCAGGGCTCTGCAAACTTTTTCAGCAGGGGGCCGGTCTACTGTCCCTCAGACCTTGTGGGGGGCCGGACTATATTTTGATTTTTTTTAATATGTGAACGAATTCCTATGCCCCACAAATAACCCAGAGATGCATTTTAAATAAAAGCACAAATTCTACTCATGTAAAAACACCAGGCAGGCCCCACAAATAACCCAGAGATTGGCTGGATTTAGGTGATTGGGCCGAATCCGGCCCCTGGGCCTTAGTTTGCTTACCCATGGCTTAGAGGCTGTTCATCCACCCCTAGTTCTGCTCATGTCACAATTTTACAAGTTCATTGTATTTTTATTTTTTGTTTTTCAAAAGTGACTCCTTTCTGTGGAAGTTCTCTGGCACAAAACAAAAATTGCCATTGCAGGTAACAAGAGGCTGGAAGGGAAAAGGGGAGGAAAGGAAACAGCAGCCCTTCACACAAATCCTTTCCAGACTTGGGGTGACACATTATTTCTTTCTCTTTACTGCTCTTCTGTGAAAATCTGGTATATATGAAAACTTGTTATTTTTAAAATAAAATAAAATAATTTGGAACGTGTGCACACAGGTGAACACATATCTGTGATCAAGCCTACAAGTGGCCTAGATTTCCTGGCTTGGAGCCACACACACACATTTTTAGAATTATTTCTGACTGTTCTGTGTAAATCTGGTATATTTTAAAACTTGTATTTCAGTTTTTGTTTTTTTACCAAAAATTTAAAGGTGCGTGTAGGGGTAAACAAACACCTGCTTGCATTCCCACAAGGGACCTCAGGTATCCAGAACTTATGATGGGCAGGAACGTACTAACTGAGGGGACAGGGCCAGCAACACACAGGGCAATACATCCCATCAAGCCCCACCGCTATTGAGGACTGGAAACATTGAGATAGATTTTAGAGGCATAAAATTGAAATTGCTCCTCTGTGGATGAAGGCACACATACACACACAGAGAAAATAATTACTCGTGTTCACATTAGTGCCCTGGTGTAGACTCTACAGCCCAAGTGAAAGTAATTCCTTTCTGACAGAAACCTTCCAAAACGTCCTCAGATAGCTGGGGGGAAACTTACTTTCCTCAAGCCATTCAACCAAGCAAAACGTTTTTAAACACCATCAGTTTACTTTCATTTGCTAAAATACAGTTCCTTCCATTTGTTCTGAAACTACATAGCAAAGGGAGGGAGAGACTTTTAAAAGCCAAGGGAAAGAAGGAGGAAATGAAAAGGAAGGAAAGAACTCGGATCGGATTGGGGGATGAGGCATGGGGGGCGCTGCATAAAATAGGGTTGGGACAGGCACATGGGGCTGCCATGCTGCAGGTTGCCCACCTGTGATGCAGATGATATAGAACTGAATTTGATTCCATATGGTAGTTGACCTAAAGCCTCAAAGCCTGTTTCAAAGCTGGCCTGAAGTCATATTTGCAGGAAGGGGCTTGGTATGTACAGTGATCCTTTCAACTTTCCTATACATTATGAGCACCAGATTTAAAAACCTACTGTTCGCAATACAAAAATGTCTGACCAGTTATTTTATTTCTTTTTCAGAGGTTGGGAAGCAATTTCAAGGTATGTAAGCACCTCATCGTAAGCCATTGTAAGTTTTAGTCTAGAACTCAAGATAAGTGGATCCCTTGTCCTAACTTTTCAAAAGCAGCCTAGAGAGAGCCAAAAAGACTCTTGAGGCTCAGTAATTTGTAGAATATGTTTGAAGGAGAAAAGCAAACAAAATTGGATAACCACAGGATTGTGAGGCATAACTGCAGATATCAGGTAAGCATGGCTTCTGGGAGATGTAAGTATTTGCATCGCTCTCTAATTTGGGAATATTGCACTATACCAGTATTAAGAGGGGAGGGAGTGGTAATAGAGAGCTGATGCTAGACAGAACAGGACTAGAGTTATTCCTCTAGCATTGCTGATGAGCTCTAAAATGGTCAGTGGTGATCAGCATCTGGCCTCCCAAAAGATTGTTTGTGGCTCCCAAAGATTCCCCCACATTTAATTTTTTTGTTTTAAGTAAGCTTTCTTTAATTGTTTGCTCCTATGCCCCTCCTTTTCTTTTTTAATCTGTTTAGTTTCTGCTCCCATAGGTATACCTGTGATGCCAAAAGGTTTTCTGTGTCTCCAAGCCCCTCCCTTCAAAGTTGACTTTTTATTTATTTTTTAAAATACTGACCGCTCCCAGGCATCCCCTGCTGTAACCTTCTGATGCCAAAAAGTTTTTCTGAAAACTTGTTCTTTCCAAAGCAAATAAACAAAGACACAAATTGACCACACCCACTTCCCCCTCTGTGACTGCAGACACTTTTTTACCAGCCGTGTGCACTTTGACCTGCCCATGAGTCAGTACATTTTCATATATTTTGTATATGATGGGGGGAAATACAGATCCCATAGAGCCAAAGTGAAAGAGATGTATGCTAGTTTAGGTTTTCCCCAATGATAGGGACAATTCAGAAACAGTGCAGGCAAACGATATGCCTGATTCAGGGTATTTGAATGTTTTAATGTATTTTTAATAGTTGGTTGGAAGCCGCCCAGAGTGGCTGGGGAAACCCAGCCAGATGGGCGGGGTATAAATTATTATTATTATTATTATGAACTCTGCAAACTTGCCAACACAGACCTTGGTAGTCTTGAGCAAAAGAAAAGCTCTTTAACTTAGAGGGTCTGCATAGACAAGGGACCACTGGGAAATCAAGGGTGCCTGGCATCAAGGAAGCATGTTGCAATGCCATGGCAGGTGGTTAATCCTTCTCTCTGTCTATACTAGATTACAAAAAAAAGTATGCTGAGAATGTGAAGGAAGAATACTTGCTAACAGAGGACAGAAACAGTCTCTTTGGTGAGAGCACCCCATTAAATGCCCGCTATATAGAGTTACTTATCATCAAAAAACACCGGCCTCAGAAGCAGAGGGAACATGAATTGGTTGCTACTGGCAGGCTGCACATGGACATCTTGGAAACCAACAGTTCAAATTATTCATCAACTGATATACAAAGCCTTTTTGAACCTGATGAATCGGGAATAGCCCCAAGAACCGTGGTGTTGCAAGGACCAGCTGGTATTGGTAAAACGATGACCGTGCAGAAGATTATGCTGGGCTGGGCTGCTGGGGAGCTGTACCAGGACGTCTTTGACTACGTGTTCTGTATTCGCTGCAGAGAACTAAGCCTTGCTGAAGAAGCCAGCAGCCTGGCTGACCTTATTGTAGATCAGTGTCAAGACATGTATGCCCCAGTGAAAGGGATTTTAGCCCACCCTGAAAAGCTGCTTTTCATCATTGATGGCTTTGATGAGCTTTGTTGCTCCTTAGAGCTCGTAGGAGACAGTTTCTGTGATGATCCTTATTCAAAGGTGTCCATTCAGGGTGTTCTGAGCAGCTTGTTGAGAAAGAAGCTTTTGCCCAAATCCTACCTGTTAATCACCACAAGACCTGGTGCTGCAGAGAGGCTGCATGGGTGCTTGAAGTTTCCGAGATTTGCTGAGATTCTTGGATTCACTGAGAAAGGTCGCCGTGAGTATTTTTTCAAGTTCTTTAAAGATGACCAGAAAGCCAACCTAGCACTGAGATTCATTGAAAATACCAGTGCAGTCTCTACCATCTGCTTTATCCCCATGGTGTGCTGGATCATCTGCTCTGTCATCAGAGTTGAACTGGAAACTGAAGACGAGATTGCAGACACCTTGGACACCACAACAAAAGTCTTTGTACAGTTTTCTCACAATCTTCTTAAGCATGATTCTGCGAAATGGAAGAACTCCTCTCTGAATGAGCTTGGAAGGCTCTGTTCCTTGGCACGGGCTGGCATCCTGGGACAGAAAATCCTCTTTGAGGAGCAGGATCTCAAGGAGCATCATTTGGAGGTTTCTGCTCTTAAAGACCTCTTTCTAGACAGAAGAACATTCCAGAGGGGGGTTGGCCGGCACAACCTGTACAGTTTTCTCCATCTTTGCTTCCAGGAGTTTTTTGCTGCCATGTGGTATATTCTGCAGAAGGACTCAACGGAAGTTTCAGATAACAGTATGGGGGACTTGAAGACACTTTTAGCTGAGTGTGAGAAGCCAGGCAATGAGCATTTGACATTAACGGTATGCTTCGTATTTGGCCTGTGCAGTGAAAAGGTGCGCATCTTTCTTCAGCAGACTCTGCAGTGCAAGACGTCTGACCTTGTGAAGCCTTTCTTGCTTCAGAGAGCAGAAGAAGTGGCGACTGAGGAGCCTCCTCGAAAAGGTCATTGCCTGCTGAAGTTTTTCCACTGCCTGTTTGAGACCCAGGAAGCAGAATTTGCAAACCGTGTGATGCATCATTTCCAGAATATTAACCTTTCTTACCAGATGCTCTCGGTGCTGGACTGCAGGGTTTTGGCGTTCTGCTTGCAGCACAGTAAAATTGAGGATCACTCCATTGATCTAACGTTTTGCAGGCTGAAGTCTTACCACATGAGAGCTTTGGCTCCAGGAATAAAAAACTGTACAACTTTAAAGTAAGTGATGCCATCATAATGTTTTTTTAGGAACAGCAAATGCCAGGCATTTCAGGATTTGAGTGGAGAGCCTTTGGGTTGGGCACTGATTTGTTTTTCCCTTTGTTACCAGGATTACTTGTCAAAGGAGGATAGACACTCCCAGACTCAAGCACACTGTGTTGTAGTGGTGGAATAGCCATGTATTCACTTCTTCACCATTTCTGAAACCATATGAAATAAATGTGGCAATATATGCCTTGTATAAATGCCTTGCTGTCAGTAACCATGGCTCAAAATCCCATCCAGTCTCCATCTTTGGCTCAAAAGCTCATGCAGTCTTCTTGTCCCCCTGCCTAGAATAGTATGCACAGGAAGGCGAAAAGCCCCTGGTTTCCCTGGCTTGAAAATCCTAAGTCATGCACGAAGTTGTGAGATGCATACTGGGCTTGGAAAAATAAATGTTTATGGTGGTGTAGCTAATGTGTTCTTGGTCACCATTCTATTTCTCAATAGAAAGTTTGAAATAAGGAAATGAAGGCTATATTCCCATACACACCTACCTGGGTGTAAATCTCCTTGAACTCAATAGGACCCTTCAGTAGCTATGCATAGGAGTGCTTGGAAGGTGTGTTATTTTTCCGCTAAGTACACAGGTGCCAGCCTTCCCCATAAAAGCTTTGTTCTGTTCTCTAACACCTAGAATTGGTTGGCACTGTGGTAAGAGTGCCCATCTGTTTGGCCGATCTAGATTTTCACAGAACTCAAAAACCTGCAATTAGAAATCTCTGTGTGTTCAGTCAAAACAAATTGCTCCATAGATTCCAATGTGTATTACAGCTACATTTTAGTTATGATAGAATTCTGGCTTGTGGTTGTTTTTGGACCAGAACCAGTACTATGGTTGGAGAACAGAAGGAACGCATTGGGGAGCAATAAGTGTGTAGGGGTAAGGAAGGGAATAGAGCGTGGGATCCTTCTTGCCCATAGCACCCTCAAAAAACCACTTCCTCATACACAAACTTTTCGTAATCCCTAATTTTCAAGTATTTCTCTGTAAATGGCTAGAAGCCTGCTCTTTTCATAAGGAAGTGGAGATTTCACACTTCTGTGTGAGCCATTAAGTTTCTACATTGGATGGTCCAGTTCCAACTATGCAGACCCACCTTCTTATATTCCTCCTAGATTTTGAAGAATCAGTCCTGAATCTTTTTTCATCTTTCTCATTCTCTCTCTTTCTCATTGTAGCTTTGGAAGTAACAAACTTGGAAACTCAGGAGTGCATGTTCTCTGTGCCACTCTGAAGGAACTAGACTGTAATGTGACTACTCTAGAGTAAGTAACAAGGGAGCAGAGACACATACAAAAAGTTGGGTGTATGTATGACGTCTTTGTGGGCTTGGAGTTCAGATTATTTGCTATCTGCGCACGATTCCAGTGGGGTGCAGGGTCTGTGGGAGTCTGGGTGCAACTATCTGGCAGTGAGAGAGAAATTTCACAGTGGGAAGGGTTTTTAGGCACAAGTAGCCAGACACTGGTGCTGAGAGCAGGATGCAAAGACAGAGTAAGGTCTGGGAACAAGACCAACAGGACCAGGGACAGCTCCACATCAGCAGACAAAGTTGTCTCCAGAAGATACAGAGCTCAACTACTTATAATTTCCTCTTAATGACTCCTCAAGTGCCACTTCCAAGTAAAGTGGGGGGAGGAAAGCACTTTGGCTCAGTAGCTTCCTAGTATGCCTTCTGGCACATAAGGCAATGAGGAAAGAGGAATGTTAGGTATTCCTCATACTGACTATTCAAGCTGGCAACTTGGCTTCGAGTTGCACATTAAATTCTGGAAGTAGACTGAATAATAGCTTGCTTGTAACTATATATTCCTTTGAGTCTGTTCTCACCAAAGCTTTGAGGAAAGGATAATAGTGCTTAGATGTAGTGTGTGATCTGCCTATGACCTTGCGTCCATTTTGTCCCTGCCAGTCTTGATGAGAATTACCTCACAGATGCTTGCGCCCAAGAACTTTGCACTATTCTGAGCACCAGCCACACGCTCTGCACCCTAAACCTTCAAGACAACTCCTTCTCAGAGGTTTCTGTGCCTTTCATCCGCCACCTCATGGAGACCTGTCCCAGCCTGACTGTTCTGTCGTAAGTGCTGATAAAGGGTGGGAGAGAGAACTAACCTTGCCTTCCGGGAAACTGATAGGATTGCTTTGCTGTTGTCGCTCCTGAGGCCAAAGAAGTGAAGTGGCAGGATGGGAGGAGTATTTTGACTGAATGGCAAAGGGTTAAGGGCAGGTTTCTCAGAGTTTGCTCTTTATAAGCAGATTCCAACATAACAAATACACACATTTATGCTGACATCACACACACTTCCATCCAGAAACAGAGAGGGTGGTTAAAAGAAAAGGGAAATTGCTGTTTCCAGTTCCTTTACATGGGAATAAAATGGTTTGAGCACATGATGTAAGGCCAAAAGCTGAAGCCAGTAAAACTTTCCATTCTGCTAGCACGCTCTCCTCCTGCTCTCATTTAGGTCCAACATAGAGATTGATAGTTGTGTAACCACCCAGTTCATCCCACCAGATTTGCTCCTGGCCGACTGAAGACATGCTACAGACTTGCCAGATTCAATTAAAGCTATGGTGTCTTGGACATAGGAAGAGAAGGAAAGAAAGAAAAAAGTTGCGATGATGCTTCTTGCTTGCCTCAAGGATACATTGCAGCCAAGCAAACACACTTGAGGGTGTGGAACAGTGTCAGTGAGGAAGCGGGAGAGAGGAAATACAGTACAACCTAAGTAAGGAGAGTCCTGAGGGTTGGAGGGCTGCATTCGGCTTTTGGGCCTGAGATTCCCTTCCCCTGCCTCAGTCACATATGTCCAGCTCCTGCATACCCTTAAAAAAATATCACTCACTTCATTACCTTAAGTTAAATCACTGGATCCTTCCTCTCTCTGCTGCTCACTTCATATCATAGGATATGAAGACAGAAGGTAGCATTGCAGCCCACTCATAAAAACTGCAGCTTCAGATCCTGGTAAAGTGGTACCTCAGGTTAAGTACTTAATTCGTTCCGGAGGTCCGTTCTTAACCTGAAACTGTTCTTAACCTGAAGCACCACTTTAGCTAATGGGGCCTCCTGCTGCTGCCGCACCGCCGCTGCACGATTTCTGCTTTCATCCTGAAGCAAAGTTCTTAACCCGAGGTACTATTTCTGGGTTAGCAGAGTCTGTAACCTGAAGCGTATGTAACCTGAAGTGTATGTAACCCGAGGTACCACTGTATTCATTTGTACTCATTTCTGGTTATCTTTCCTTTTCTTCCAGGTTGGGTAGTAATGGATTTGGTGAAAAAGGAAGGAAACGCTTGAAACAGCAAGAGAAGAAGTTAACTAAGTCAGGACGTCCTTTTTTGTTGTGGCTGTGACACATTCTAATTTGTATGCTCTGGATCAACAGCAGTCATGTTACCAAAGGGCAGCATTGTACTGAATCAGGTAAACGTGCTTGTAGCTGCAGGATGGGAGTTCTAGAGCTGACCATTTTTTGAAAAGAAAGAAAGGCAGCTTTAAGGCTCAGATGCAGAGCTGCCAACTTTAGTTGTTGAAAATGCTTCCCAAACCGGAAGGATGAAATGAGCCGTCACTGGATTAAAAAAAGTAAGCACTTTGATCAGCTATCTGATTATTATTTTTTTAGTATTTTCTTACTCAACCTAGCAGCCTTGTTTTAATTTCACTTTAATTTGTATACCACCTTTCTATATTGCTCTACAGAAGGCAGTTTACAAGCTGAAGAAACAACAAAATTAAACATCACAGATCACACATCTTATTAACGATCCAATCCAACACAAATAAGGCAAATAAAAAATACGGCTTAAAACCAACAACTTATATCCAATAAAGTAATATTCAACAATCCATTAGAATATAATAGCACACTATAAAATTAAATTTCAAAATACCAACAAATAACAATTAAATAGAAATCCACTATCAACAATTACAATAAATCATTACTTAAATTATAAAGATAACAGCAAAATTACAATACATAAGATACTGCAATACATAAAAATTCTTGTAAAAAGATCAAATTGAGCAGCAGGGGCACATAGTTTATGAAATTTATTAAAAGATTCCCCCCTCCCCAGGTCACACAAAACTCCTCTCTTCCAGCTGCTTTTGCTGTTCTTAAAGCAAAGGCTGTTGAGAAAGGCTATTGCTCAGCTGGACACGATTAAGGGCAGGCAAAATGAGGCTCTTTTGCTGTTCTTCACACTTCCCAGCCAAGGGAGCTGACAAGATGCTGAGGCAGTTGTAGTTGTTAAAATGAGATGAAGAAGCAAGGTGTTATGGCTGCTCACATCTCCATGAGTGGATAGAAACTAAATATTCTCATAGCTTTATTACAAGTCCTGCAATTTTTGTCCACTAATGTGAAAGTTGGTAACCATGTTATGGTATCTACTAGGGTTGCCATATTTTGAAGATCACATTTGCCAACTTCTACTTTTTAACTTTGGATCGCTATGACGACACTTATTTTACATACCCACGAAAAAGAGGATGTGTCCTGGAAAAAGAGGACATATGGCAACCCTACAACAAATCCAGGTCCTGTTCAGACCCTAGTCAAAATAATTTGCAGAGCTGTATATTGATATATAATAACAGTGAGTGTATTATATAGAGAGGGTGAATCAGGAAGGGGTTTGCATAGAATCCTCCTGCACTGTGTGGCCACTGTGAGAATAGGATTCAGGACTAGGTGGGCTATTGGCTTTATCCAGGAGGATTTTTCTATGCTCCTCCAAGAACATGGTCTGCAAATCCATCACCATCTTTGTTTACATCCCCTAGACACATACCAGTTTTTCAGTTATCCCAAAACTGCAGAACCCAGAAACGGACACTATCTTCCAGGTGAAGTCTGACCAAACCAGGTTAGAGTTGTACTATTACTCTTGTGCTCTGGACACTATATGTTAATTGTTGCAGCCTAAAATTTAATTAGCCTTTTTAGTTGCTGCCTACTCCTGTTAACTTGTGGCCTGCTAGAAACCATAGGTCAGGCATCCCCATCATCCCTGACCACTAGTCCCACTAGGGATGATGGGAGTTGTAGTCCCAAAACAGCTGGAGGGCCGAGTTTGGGGATGCCTGCCATAGATCATTTTCACATGTACCATTATCAACTCAGGTATCACACATCCTCATTCCTTAATATAAATAAATAACATATTTGTGCAAATACAGAACCTTAACATTTATCTCTGCTGAAAATCATTGTTGGTTTTTTAGTAGTTCTCCGTCCTGTCATGAAAATCTCAGTTCCTTTTTCAGTCTTCTAAGGTCTTAGCTACCCTTTACAGCTTGGCATTATCTGCTAATTTTTTATAAACATTCCTTCTTTCATGCATGTCATTTGCCTCCTTCATATTTTTTTTCTGTGTATTTTATTTAATGCTTATTTGTGGATTTTAATAGTACCAATATAATGACTCAAAATATAAAATAAGTAGAGCATATCCATGAAAATAAATGGCAAAATGTCACATTAAAACTAAGAAAAAGCGCACTGTTATTTATTTATTTCATTTATGAGTTGCTTCCCATGAAACATCCTGAAGTGATTAACAGTAAAAGCATCCAACAATAAAACCATATTTCAACATTTTAAAATCCCAGCTCAGGTACAGATTGGGATAAGAATTAACCTCCCCCCGCCCGTAAGTGACACATTTCAGTCAAAGTAAAGCATTTTTAGTGGGAGAGTTAAGAAAATGTTTAAATCGCTGTTACTGAAATCAGTGGGATGTGTGTTGTTGTGTGCCTAGTCTTCTTTCCCCTTATTACTAACTCATAAAGAGAAGCATGGGAAGTGAGGTGGAAGTGTTTTGCATTGCCATCAGAACATAGGACGATTTCAGCCTAAAGTGGCTTCAAGAAGATGAAGGTCCATAGCCTGGGTGCTGCCCCTGATAATGCCTAGTCATCTGTACTTGCCCTTCTTCCACTCAGATGGTGCCTTTAGAAAAGCATCCCCAGCAAACGTTTGCATTTCTTCTGAACGTGGCAGCAACAGTGTGGCTTTTAATTAAAAGCAGATGTAACATTTTATTGCGCTTCCCTGGGGATTTTTGTTCTCAGAAACTGTTGGGTCATGATTGTTGGGTCATATTAAACATCCATCATAAAAGAGACAGCCCCAATGTGCTTATGGAATGTTGCAATTGTGCTCAGCAGAAAGACACTAAAACAGCTTTCAATTTGAATTACACAACTGAAACACGGGTGCCTTCATTTCCCCTTAGCTATGGCCTTAGGAAGTGATTCATGGCGTCCAGCTGAAGAGATAGCAGGAGTACCTGCTTGCAGGGGCATAGGAAGGGGGGTGCAGGGTGTGTGGCTCACCCCGGGTGTCATCCTTGAGGGGGGTGACAAAATGGCACACCACGGGGGTCAGCACTTACCATGGGGCCTGGCCTGCAGCATGCCCAAGCCACGCATCACTCCTGGGCATAGCTGTCAACTTTCAGATTTGAAAATAAGGGATCAGCAGCCTCACCTGTCCCGGGGACAGTCTACGGGATATCTAACAATCCGGGATAGCAGCGGGAAGCAGCAGGAAACGGCGCTGGAATAAGGTAATTTCCCGCAAAAAAAGGGGGAAGGTTGACAGCTATGCTCCTGGGAGTGATGTGGCTCAGGGCCCTGCGCTGCCTGAAATGGCAGCATGGGGCTTGTGTCCACCAGGCAAACTCCATGGGCAGCTCACCACGCCACCCCCCTGGGCGGATTGCCGAAACCGCCCCAGTGCATGGATTGCCCTGCCCCCACCGCTCCGGGTGCCGGAGCAGCTAGCTACACCCTTGCCTGCTTGATGGTGCTAGTATCTCTGGGAAATGAATGGGACATATTGAGCAGCCCATTTTGCATGGAAGGTACCCATTTGCTCAATAGCAGAGGAGCCCCTCTTGGTAGTTCGACTTTTTCAGAATTTTCAGGGGGTGGCTTGAGAGAAGGCATTCTCTGTGGCAGCCCCTAATTTGCAGGCTTCCCTCACCACAGAGATGTGTCTGGCACCTTCATTATACAGTTTCCATTGTAGGCTGATGATGTAACTCTTTATCCTGGCCTTCAGTTAAGTATTTTTAGGAAGCACCTTTCTCTTATGAGTGCAATTTGTTTTAAGTTTTTTAATACCATGGGAGCAGTTGTGCTATTCTGATTGTTCCATCAGTCCAAGCATTTTTGTTTGTATCCTTTGTTAAAGAAGAATACAGGGCACAGATTGCCTAGTAGAGTACTGTCTGTACTCTTCTGTGGTTCCCCAAAGAAAGGAGAGACCTACGGAGGGGGACAGAGGCAGCAGCGTGCATGGGGATGACTCGTGGTTTCAGTTTTGTTTACACAAATGCACAGAGTATTGGAAACAAGCAAGAAGAACTTGAGCTCATAATACAGGATTGCAAATGTGACTTAACAGGCATTATTGAAACCTGGTGGGATAAGACTCATAACTGGAATGTAGAAATTGAGAGAACAACCTGTTCAAAAGGAAAAGATCGATTTCATTTCCCAGAAGGTGGAAGAAGCACGGGGGGGGGGGGTGTCATCTCTCTTGGACCTGGTCCTCACCAAAAGGGAGGAACAGATCAATAAAGTGAAAGTACAGGGAAACCTGGGAGGAAGTGATCATGTCCTCCCCTGTTTCATGATACAGAGGCAAAGGAAAGCTGAGTGTAGTCGGACACGCACTTGATTTCAAAAACCCGAAGACTGATTTCAAAAACCCGAAGGGACTACTGTGTGACATCCAGTGGTAAAATATACTCAAAGAGAAGGAAGTTCAAGATGGATAGGAGTTTCTTAAAGGTAAAATATTGAAGGCACCATTCCAACAAAAAATCAAAGTGTGAGGCACCTAAAGAAACTGGTGTGGCTGCATAAGGAGCTTTCAGATGAGCTTCAGGTATAAGAAATGGAAGAAAGGAGAAATTACGAAGGATACATGAGTAGTCAACAGTTGCAAGGGGAAAGTCAGGTGGGCCAAAGCTTAGAATTAACTCAGGCTTGCAAGAGAGGTTAAAAAGGATTTTTAGAATGTTTCTTCGGCTGGATGGCCCTCAGAGTCCCTTTCAAGTCTACAATTCTATGACTCTTATGTTTTTACCAGTGTATTGGTTTGGTATAAGTTAAAGAATAAATTTACCTTGCTTTTGTCTCCTCATACTTCCTTATTTTACAATGAAATCATCTCACATGCAGGCGACATGCTCAGTGATCTTACATCTTTGTATAAAGCAGAACTAGACTGAATTTAAAAAAAACAACCTAGGCAGCGGGTTTAAATACTATGTAAAAATTACTAATACGTTGACTGATTTTCTCTGCAGTTGTATCAGTATTTTCAAATAAGAGAAGCACCATATTGTTTATTAAGGAAATGTGGACCTTTGAGAGCGGAAACAGAATTTGAAATATTACTAGCATCAGAACAAGATAAGGGTTTAATTGGTAAGGCCTATATTATAATTATTAAATTGGATAAGAAGACTGGTACATTTATTAAAAAGGGCTAAAATATTTGACAAGAATTAACAGAGAAGGAATGGAAATGGGTTTTGGTTAGAATACCAAGACAGTATTATAACTACAGATTTCAAGGAAAATGCCCATGAAGTCCAATATCAGTGCAGGTATATTCTCAAATAAATGCTGGAGCTGTGATGTGAACTAAGCAGATAGCTTACATTTTTTTTGGAGTTGCCCAGTAATTCAAATTTATTGGCATGCTGTTAGAAATATTAGAAATTGCTGGTTATTTATTGTTAAGTTACTCTAAAATATTATTATTTGAAAGGTACAGTGCGTGACGTTGATTTGCAAAATGTTTTAAATTGACTAGCTGTGGCATTGCAAAAGGTAGCCTGGAAAAAGTACAATGCCATCAGTAACAGACTGGGTTGAAACTTTCTGGAATATAGTAAAAATTGTTTTCTTATGTGAACTGCCTTACGAAGTCCAATAAAAAAAGCTGCAAATCTGCAACCCCACTAGGTGGCACTCGTGATGTTTCTCCAAAATTGGTTTGATGTTGTGGGAAATTTCAGGTGACCCAATGTCTAGACCCTGAATGAATTCCACAAACAGAATTTCAGGAATGGGAGTAACCAGAGGTTTAGCTCAATGAAACCCCTCTCCCCCCCCCCAATATTGTTCTCTTCAAGAAAAAAGCAGAAAGTTTGTGGGGAGGGGAGCCAGTGATGTGTTTAGAGTAGGGGTAGGCAACCTGAGGCCCAGGGGCCGAATCCGGCTCAATAGCCTTCTCAATCCAGCCCACAGACGGTCCGGGAGTCAGCGTGGGACATGAATGCAGAAATATAAATAAATAAATAGCCTGTAGCTATGTGTGTGAGAGAAATGCTCACACAATTTATAGAATCCACATGGGTTGGAAGTAGAAGCACAATCGGTCCAGGAAAGGATTGTCCTCACGTGTTGGCAAAACGTTTTTGGCTGGCAAAATTGTGCAGCTAGCTTCATTGCTTCTGGCACGTTGTATACCAAGTATGTAACCAGCTACTGTCATTTTCCTCATTTTCTTTTTCCTGCCTTTATTGTGGGCGGCAAATTGTTGCCCTCCAGATGTTTTTCGACTCCAGCAAGTCCATGCTTGCTGGGGCTACTGGGAGTTGCAGTCAAAAACATCTAGTGGACACCTGTTTGGCAAAGGCTGAGCTGCAGTGTGTACCTAGAAATTCCCACTCTTCGTCAGAGGGCAGTGGAAAGGAAGCAGCAGCAGAGTGATCATTTAACCCAGGGATCAGCAACCTTTTTTAGCCGTGGGCCGGTCCACCGTCCCTCAGACCATGTGGTGGGCTGGACTATATTGGGGGGGGGGATGAATGAATTCATATGCCCCACAAATAACCCAGAGATGCATGTTAAATAAGAGCACACATTCTACTCATGTAAAAACACGCTGATTCCCAGACCGTCCACGGGCCGGATTGAGAAGGTGATTGGGCCACATCCGGCCCCCGGGCCTTAGGTTACCTACCCCTGAGTTAACCCTCAGCTGAACTCTGTCCATCAAAATAGCAGAGTATGGTAAGCTCAATACTGTTCTTTTTCTTCCCCAGTTATCCTCAACTGTAAGTAAAATTAGAAGGATAGAATCTTCCTTCCTTCCTTCCTTCCTTCCTTTCTTTCTTTCTTTCTTTCTTTCTTTCTTTCTTTCTTTCTTTCTCTCACTGATGAGGAACAGAGCAAAAAAACTGCCTGTGAGCAGCACTTAAAAATGTATCGGCCTCTGTCTGAAAGCAAATGGAGCTGCACACATGTTGGTTTTCATACAGATTGGCGAGAAAACTGAATTCATAAATCGGTCAAATTCTGGCTCCAGGATTTGTCTCTTGACAGCTTGTGGGTTGGGTTGTGCTGAAATTCTTCCTTTACTTGCATTCTTCAGACTGGCTGCAATGTTTATAGGCAGAGGCAATCCTTACAACATCCTAATTGGTTCCATGTTTATTACATGCCCGCCTTATATAAACCTAGCAGGAGGACTCCTGAGAGCTCCAGGCTGCTGAGAAAGGCTGGCTGCTTGTGCAGATCACCTAACAAGGTGGGTACAAGTATCTCTCGCACAGGCTTGTAGCTCGCTGCCAAAAAAGTGTGGGATGGGGAGTTTATCTCTATGTGCACATAAATGTTTTACTTTTATTAATTAAGGCTATACCAGTGATGTTAATGATGATGATGATAATTTTACTGTTACCTGCAGAAGTCCTGGGGCAGCTGTAGGCCAAGTTGCAGTTGGAGCTGCCAGAGCACAGCATCCTCCTGCTGCCTTTCCCTCTATTTGTCACCTCTTTGTTTTCATCTTTCTGTCTACCTATCCTCTGGTTACGTTCTCTGTCTGCTTCCGTTTCTCTTCCTCAGCTTCCCTCAGCTCCATTCTCTTGTTCCCTTCATTTCCCTCCATTTTATCTTTTCAATACGCTTTCCTCCCTCTCTAACCTCTTCCCCTCTTCCCACCCTTCTCCACATCTCTCACTTTCCCCACTTCTTCCTGGGATATATGCTCTTACATGAATGCATGTTAAGTTCCAGGTTGTTTGAAATCCAGAAACATGAGACTTGACTCATGTGTTTCTCTTGGTTTGCAGAAATGTCAGACGGTTCAGCTGTCTATAGCAGAGAACAGAGCAGAGACAGATTGTAAAGGGCAAAAACATGACCCAGTGGCTAAAAACCGAGGTAGAGAGATGTAATGTTGCAATTTCCCACCCATTGGGTTCAATAGCTTTCCTATTTCGTAAACCACTTTGAGGGTTTTTTGTTTTTATACAACCAAGCTGTTTTCATAAATTTTATGAAACGAATTATGAAATAAATGCATCTGTCTCAGCAACTCTTCAGGAAACCCCTTCGTATAGGTAGGAGCGTAACAGGCTGATCATAAATGAGGACCTTCAAAAGAATATTCAAACTAAGTGTATGTTGATTCCTATGGGAAAGAGAGAATTGGGCCCCACTGCAGCAAACACAAAAGCTGCTTTTCTCCACTGATTCTTTAAGCAGTCCTTTAACCTGGCAACAGGACATCTTTGTGGAGTGGGACGCTGTCTCTTTCCCTTCCGAGAATGCAAAAGAAAGTTTTGCATTCTGAGAATGCAAAACAAAGCAGGAAACTGTCTGTGTACGAGAGAGAATATGCTGTGTTCCTGCATGTGTGTTTGAATGAGTGCATGTTTTTGACTTCCAGTGTGTGTTTGTAAGGATGTCTACATGCTATGTGCCTGCATACATAAACTTTGTTTCCCACTTTTTATTATAAACTAATCCTGAAGCTGGGTACAATACTAATAAAACATGATTCAGTTGTAGTTAAAAAAACTATAAAGCAGGCATGAGCAAATGCACAGGCCAAATAATACCTATTAGTGGCTTAAATGTCATTCTCCCCACCCCAGCGTTTCATGACATATTTTTATGGTGGTGTACACACTAGAGTGGGGGCAGCGATTTCATCATCCAGTGCATATTATCTGATTTGTTCCCCATATCTGCAAAACCCCTCCAAAGTATTCAGTTAAGCTGTCATCTGCACATGTGCTGTCATCTGTGCTTGTGTATCAGATGTCTCCATTGTGTACCTCAGATTAACTGCAGCTTACATTTTAAAACCAAATAGGAGCTACTTTGAGGGAAAACACACCAAACAGCAGTATTCCTCAAGTAGTTACAGGATGTATATGGATTGTGGCTAATGTCATGCATACTCTGCTTCAAACGCCAATGGTGGCTGCGCAGTAGAGCTGGAGTAAATGGTAATGCATACACAGCCACAGATTCAATCTGGGGCAGTGAATAGGCCTTCAGTTGGCACCGAAAGCTTATAAGAGCATACTAACCACAGGAACATAGGAAGTTGCCTTACATTGAGTCAAGGCTCATTGGTCAATCTAGCTCAGTATTGTCTGCAGCAGGGGTAGAGAACCTTTTCTGGCCAGAGGGGGTTGGATCTCCCCACACCTGGCAGGTCCAATTTGACAAGTAATTGATGCTTGAAGTCTTGTACTTTGAAAGCCCTTTGCAAGCAGCCCCATGCTGTTCCTTAAACTTCTGAACATTGGAGGTTTAAAAAGCAGCTGTTGTTTACAAAGGGCTTTCAAACAGCCCCCTGCTCTTTGAACATCTGGTTTTTGGAAACCTTTGCAAGCAGCCCCATGTTCCTGCATCTCTCTGTACTTACCTGTCTGTCTGAATGTCTGGGAGGGAGGTGTGTGCAGGTGAGCCACACTCATTTTGAGCACACCAGTGGCATGGGGTGGATAGCTGACAATGTGTGACTCAGGTTAGAAAAGGTTAGCCACCCCCTTTTTAGAGCCTTGTAGGCCATGTTGTGAGAGTGCCCTGAAAAGTGTGTAAAAAATATTGTCAATAAATAAATAATAACATCCCCCTATTCATCTGTCAAATGTGTACATGCTGCTACATGTGCTTCTAAGGGTATGTTTTTCTGTTTTTCCTCTCGTGCAGACTGAATCCCTGTTGAGGAAAACCTCTCCATCTTTGACCTGCTAAACATCCAGAAAAGTTGCCCATTTCTCCCTCTCCAAACAGCTAAAGATGAATAAAATTATTGTTTATGAAGAGGAAGACTTTGAGGGGTTCAGGAAAGAATTCACTTGCAGTGTTCCTGACCTACGTAGTGTAGACTTTGGGGACTGCATTTCTTCCCTTAAGGTGATTGGACAACCTTGGCTGGTCTTCCGTGATCCCAACTATAAAGGTGTGGGTTTTGCATATGAAGAAGGTGAACATAAGCACATCCAGTTAAGTAATAACATTTCTTCTCTCCAACTAGTCACGGAGGACTTGGAAGATCCTCAGATCACACTTTATGAGCACCCTAACTATGAAGGGATAAGCAAAGTGATAAAAGAGGAAACCAACCTAAGTTATGGGTATTTCAATGACAAGGCGTCTTCCCATATTGTCCAGAAAGGTGCCTGGCTCCTCTATGAACATCCAAGGAGAGGTGGTTGGTACTATATAGCTCGAGAAGGAACGAAGCTTGAGAACTATGGCCCTTTGTATCATTTCCATGATAAGTGTTCTCACGTGTATCCCCTTAAAAGTGGCCGGCCTGTTATCACTAGCAGGATCTTATGGGACCGCATGAACTTGGAGAGTGAGAGGGATGTGATGATTGATGAGATAAATTGTATCAACACCACGGAAACAGAGCAGACATTCACCACCACCAGCAGTCGAACCTATGAAATGTTCACAAGCCACAGCTTCAAATTAGCAGTCCCTACCCTTCAAATAAATGAGAGTTTCAGTTTAAGCATAGATCCGAGCACCAACCTGACAGTAGAAAAAGGAAAGATTGACTCTTTTACTACATTAAACAAAGTCGAGGTGACCATGCCAGCCAAGGTCCCCAAAAAATCAGAATTGAACATCCAGGTGATCATGAAGGTAGTCACGGCCTCTGTTCCTGTGGAGCTCATCATCACCAATAATGGTAAATCAAGGACGGAAAATGGGCAGTATCGTAGTGTGTCAGGACGCAACATCACCACCAAATACAGCATGAAATCAGTGAAAAATTAAGCAGAGGACCAGTAATCACCAAAAGCAAAATGACCATGCCAGCCAACAACCCACTTTCATTTTGAAATGAACAGCTGTAGATTCAAGAAGAGCATTTCTCCCTTCTTGTGAGGAAGACCATTACCTAGAAATGGGGAGATGGGGCTGGACAATGGGGAGTATTGCAACGTGTCGAGACTTTAACAGCAGCACTGAATATATCGGAATATATGGAAACATTATTCTCGCTGTCTCGTTTCTCTGTTCATTCCCTCTACCCTGCCCCACCTGCCTTACCCACTTGCATGTAGAGAAAATAATTAGGATTTTATTGTCTACAGTATGCTTCCCACCTTCCCAGCACTTTTATGGAAGTTTAAACTTCCAACCCACTCTTCTAATTTTGCAGATATTTGTATCTGAGTGGGAAAATTGTGTGTGTGTGTGTGTGTGTGTGTGTTCATTGTGATTGGTTGAACGTAACCTGTCCTAGGAAAGAAAACATTACCTTTAAAAAAATAAATAGAGAACTGCATTTCTTATTCCATGGAAAGATAAGTACTTGGCATCTGGAACAAGGAAAAATTATTAAATAATATTTTTTTGCATGTTCCTTGATCTGCTATTACTGCAGACATTAAAGACACTATACCAGATGAAATTCCTGAAAGTGGCAAGACTCCGATGCTGGTTTCGAGGGACTGATGAAGAGGAACTGAAGGGCAAACTGATAACAGGAGGACTGTGTGATTCATATAAAAATATATAGCAAAGAAATCTGGAATCCACAGTTAGTACAATGAACTAGAAAATAGTCTCACTTCACTGACAAAAGACATCCGACAGAGAGAATCCAACAGAAAGTAACTGTTAGGACACAGTTACAGATGGGTAGCCGTGTTGGTCTGCCATAGTCAAAACAAAAAAAATTCCTTGCAGTAGCACCTTAAAGACCAACTAAGTTAGTTCTTGGTATGAGCTTTCGTGTGCATGCACACTTCTTCAGATACACTATATCTGAAGAAGTGTGCATGCACACGAAAGCTCATACCAAGAACTAACTTAGTTGGTCTTTAAGGTGCTACTGCAAGGAATTTTTTTTGTTAGGACACAGGTTGGTAATAAATACCTTGTATGCTCAATTAAGCCTCCACAGCAACTCTGTATGGTCTGCAGTTCTATTTATGCTTCTTAAATCCTATCTGATTTTTAAAATGATTTCTAGGGTGAATGGTTGCAGATACGCACCTCCTTAACTGCTATGTTTAAGCACTCTGGAGAACATGCTTCTGCCAATTTTGTTTCATTGTATTTTTGCATCATGTATTAGACTCCAGCTGCTGTTTGGATGCTTTTCTGCTTATTAAACCAGACTGGTGAATATCTCAATACAACTATACGCGTGTGATTATACTCTTCGGAAATGGCTCACAGAATGCCAGCAAGAAGGGGGTGACAGGGCTGCATGATGAAGAACGGGGGGGGGGGGGGGAGTTTGACATGTGGTCCTCCAGGTGTTACTGAATACCAACACCCATCAGCCCCAGCCAGGTTTGGCAGTGATCAGGAATGGTGAGAGTTGTAGTCCAGCAATGTTTAGATGGCTACATCTTTCACATCTCTCATCAAGAGGTTATGAGATAATTAGATGACTCACAGTGCAGTCCTATACTCAGAAGTAACTCTCACTGAGTTTAATGAGGCTTCCTGCCATTTAATTATGTATAGCATTATAGCCTCACACTTTTACATCTAATTCAAACTAGTCCACTTTGCTCATTCCAGTATTCAGACAGACAATAACTTTTATATTCTACCCAAGTTTCTTAAAGCTAGATTCTGCCTGCCAATATATACCATGTATTATAATGATCTTTTAGAAACTTCCTTCAAAATACAATTTGTTTCTGTAACATCATTTAAATCAAATGAATCTTATTAGTAAATGAGATAGTATGCCTGATATTTGCATGAATGCCATGTTAGATGCAAGAGCATAGTATCTAAGATATTACAGCTTTGTTTTTTATGTAGTACAGAGCATAATAGAAAAATGAGAAAGCAGAGTTCAATTCATTTCACCCTGTCCTTGGCTGAGATAAATTTAATTGCAAACTTCTTACTGTATAACAGTGTATTATTTCAGCAAAATAAGGATTGGTGATGGATCTCCTCTGGCCCCTGAGGTTGTAAATTAGACATGGACAATTTTTAGGGTGTTTTTAAATATGTAGTTACTGGTAGGTAGCCGTAGACCAACTGGTGTTGGTCTGCCGTAGTCAAAACAAAATAAAAAAATTCCTTCCAGTAGCACCTTAGACACCAACTAAGTTTGTTATTGGTATGAGCTTTCATGTGCATGCACGGTATCTGAAGAAGTGTGCATGCACACGAAAGCTCATACCAATAACAAACTTAGTTGGTCTCTAATGTACTACTGGAAGGAATTTCTTTATTTAAATATGTAGGTTAGTCTATACAAACATCACATTCTCTAATAATTGTACTATAAGATTAGGACCTCATATGTCATTATTACACACACACACACACACACACACACACACACACACACACAGCTTACTTGTCAAAACATTCAGTTTACATAGAGCATAAACTATACATAGTTTTAATGTATCAATAAAAGTTGCCCTAAAAAAAAACCCATGTAGCAAACAATGTATGATGTTCTACACAAACATAATCCACTCATACACATTTGTATAGGCCAGGGGCCATCAAAAATTGAGTGAATGAGTAAGGGTGGTTGTAACAACAAATATAGAAAGCCAAAGCGTTGCTAAGAGAGTGCTGCAGGCTTTATAAGGGCTCAAAATGGTGGAGAAAGACCAAGATGGAGATAACACACTCCTCAGTGGCAGAGAGCTCTGGACAGGATTGCAGGACAGCTGGCATCTGCAAGCAAGAAACTTTAAGTGAATTGCAGCTGAGAAATAAAGTCCTTTATTTACTAATTATATATGTATGTGGCCAGTGAAATATAACAACTTGGTGTGGGTGTGTGGGTGTTTCTACACACAAATCAACTTCCAACTTCTCAGGAAAAATTAGACAAACTAATAGGGAGAGATTTGGAAAGGTGCCAAAAGGCAGCTCACAGGCCATGATCCTTTTTTATATTATTCCTGTTGAGATTATATCTCATTCTGCAATTAGATGTTTCCATACAGTACAGTACAGAGTACAACAGCAACCTGGTGGGGAGTCTAATAAAATCAGAAGGAAAGCCAAAGGGGCATACATTTTTAAAGCTCCAGAGCCAAAAGCTGGAGTCACTCTGTTAAGAACTCGGAAGGCATCTTCTACTGAAGCCCATTAGTCTATTTGATACCATTCTGCACAGTAATGCATGGATATATCCATCTGCAATTCCCTCCAGACATTGCTGGACAGCTCCCATCCTCCTTGATCATTGCTAACACAAGCTGAGACAAGGCTGTAGTCCAACAACATCTGGAGGGCATTGGGTATCGTAGAACTTAGGTGACTATCCTCTAAATTGAATGAGCCATTATTGGCTTTGCAGATGTATTTCTCAAGCAGCTGAATTCTAACCACATTTAACCAGAACTAATGCCACAGGTTTCAAGACTTCCTTTACATACACGGTAGCTAGCTGGTGGCATCCTCAAGTGGTAATTCTGCCCAGGGGTGGGGGTGGGGTGGGGCTGTGGCTGTGGGAATGTCACTAGAGCTCTGGACCCTCCCTAAAGGGATCACCAATACCAGGGACTGTCAGGCTACTGAACATAGGAAGCTGCCTTATACAGAGTCAGACCACTGATCTATCTAATTTGGTATATAAATAAACAGAAATCCATTACCAGCTGAAATTAGACAGTTGCCTAGCATCTTGATATTTAGATGGCTACTGATGTCTTTTCCTGAAGCGTAACACAATCATTTTATGGGATATTAAATGTACAATTGTAGAAATTGTTTATTTTTGTTAGAGTCTTATTTTAACTTATTGTATGCTGCTTTGATAGCTTCTGTGATAAGGTTAATAAAGCTGTAAAAAAAAATTAAATTTAAAAAATCCACAGTGATGGACAGCATCTCTCCAGGATTTGGTCTCTTCTAGTTTATATAGAGATCCTGGAGATTGAATTTCAGACTTTCTGTATGCAAAACATATGCTATACCACTGAGTTGAGGTCCTCCTCCTAACAAATTACAGTGGTACCTCGGGTTAAGTACTTAATTCGTTCCGGAGGTCCGTCTTAACCTGAAACTGTTCTTAACCTGAAGCACCACTTTAGCTAATGGGGCCTCCTGCTGCCGCTGCACCGCCGGAGCATGATTTCTGTTCTCATCCTGAAGCAAAGTTCTTAACCTGAAGCATTATTTCTGGGTTAGCGGAGTCTGTAACCTGAAGTGTATGTAACCTGAAGCGTATGTAACCTGAGGTACCACTGTAATTGAAAACTGCCTTTTTAGTGAAGCAGATTTGAGGACACATGATGCAACCATCAACAAGTTTGGGTCTGACTAATGCCTGGATGCTGGGAATCCATAGTACTTTCTTCCACAATGACTGAAGAAAGCTGGGATATAAAATGTACTTAAGGGTGCTTCCAGATGATGTTTATTGTAGGATTGGTGCTTGCCTATCCCCATGCCCCCATCATTTCATCTGATTTCTGGAGGGAAACTGGTAAAAATTAATCTCAGGGTCGTGGGTCCGAGCCCCACGTCCGGTAAATTATTCCTGCATTGCAGGGGGTTGGACTAGATCAGGCATAGGCAAACTCAGCCCCCCAGATGTTTTCGAACTACAACTCCCACCATCCCTGACCACTGGTCCTGTTAGCTAGGAATGATGGGAGTTGTAGTCCCAAAGCATCTGGAGGGCCAAGTTTGCCTATGCTTGGACTAAACAAAAAAAAATTCCTTCCAGTAGCACCTTAAAGACCAACTAAGTTAGTTCTTGGTATGAGCTTTCGTGTGCATGCACACTTCTTCAGATACATTCTTCAGATGCACACGAAAGCTCATACCAAGAACTAACTTAGTTGGTCTTTAAGGTGCTACTGGAAGGAATTTTTTTTGTTTTGACTATGGCAGACCAACACGGCTACCTATCTGTAACTGGAACTATGCTTGGATTAGATGATCCTTGTGCCTCCCCACTCCAACTCTACAATTCTAAGCGAGAACTGTCGTCCACATCTTGATTACGATTTGTGAACCAGCTGTTTACATTATGGTGACCCTATGTGGAAGCACCCTACGGAAGAAAGGCGGAATATAAAACGTACTTGTCATGTAAAACCCAAGGGCGGGAGGGGACCGGTCATTAACAGGAAACCCCAGTTGGATTCTGGTGGAGCTGAAGCGGCGGGTATGTGCTCGGAATATCAGAAACTCTGCGATGCTCTGGGCAGTGAGGGAGAATGCGGGAGGCAGAGACGAGCAGGGGGAAACGAGGAGAGGATGCATGTCTGAATTTGAACAAGAGTCAGTCCCCCAGTCCCAGGGAGCGGGGAGAGCAGCCTGACGCCGCCGCCTGTGCCGCCGGCTCTCGGGGGCGGCGCCGGCACAGGCGGCGCGAGATCCGCCCCAATTCTCCTGCTGCGGTTGAACCCTCCGCTTTGTGTGTCCCTGCCGACGCTCCGTAGCAGGGCGGATGTTGTGAGGAGCCGCTGCCGGGGCTGGGCGAGCCAGGCGTGGGGTGGCGGCGGTGAGTCAAAGCGGCGGAAAGAGAGGCAGGCAGGAGCGGAGGGGTCTCGCCGGGGCTCCGGGGGTCGGGGAGCCCCTGGCCGGGGTGGGCGCGAGGGCCCAAGGGGGGCGCCTGCGAGAGGCCTGGCTCGGCGGCCGCGACTAGGCCCGGGTCAGCCGCTTGGGCAGAGTGCCGCGGCGCCGAACTCTCCGACCCGAGAAGAGCACCAGGCTGCCCCGTCGGCTCAGGGAAGGCAACTCAGGGAAGGCGCTCCTCGCTGCCTCCAGCCACGCGGGGAAGCTCTCGGCGGTCAGCCCCGCAGAGTGGCCGTGGCCGCCGCCGCCGCCGCGCCGGTCCTTGGCCGGGTCTCGCTGCCCTTGGCGTGGGTTCGTCGGGAGGCCTTTTCCAGGCAGGGAGCGGCTGCCGCCAGGTGCCTCGAGCCGCCGCGCGCGCGCATCTTCCGTGCCCCTTTTCTCCCGCCTTTGCGCGCCTCCCTGCCGTCCCCGGCACCGTCCCTCTGCGCAGCGCCGACACCACCTCGGAGGAGCCCTGGTGGCTGTGGGGAAGCAGTTTGATTTCAAGTTTCCGCCAAAGGAATGCGGAGGGAGGGAGGGAGCCAATCTCCCCTCGGATGTGTCGTGGGGAACCTCAGTTACGCGGAGGAGGTTGTCAGTGAACCGCCTCAAACGTAAACCCCACTGAGTTCTAGCCTTTAATCCTATGCACACATTGCTTAACCTGGGAGTCCTTCTGAGCAGACAGCGCAGTCTGTGGTCACCATAGCGCCAGCCTATATACACTTACACAGAAATCACATTGATTTAAATGAGGTATACTCACCGGTGAGTGTTATGGGACTGCAGCCTAGGCTCAGGGTTTGCATCTTTGCTGCCTTATCTTATGCTAGGTTTACTCTGAAGTAAGCACTCTTTAGTTCACTGGACTTTCCTCACAAGTAAGTGTGCATGGGATCAGATCATTAAATACTTTTCTTAATAAACCTTTGAATATGCAACAGTAGAAGCTGCTGCAGCGGTGCCAGACAGTGATCCAGATGTTGCAGTGCATGGTGGTTTAAAAATTACCTCCACCAGTTGAAAACTAGGAGTAATAATTACCATGCAGTGTAGAAATAGCTCCAAGGCTTTCACAACTCTTGAAGACCAGAGTTATTGCAGCATGGTATTCTGCAGAGAAACTAGCACTGTTTCAGATCCTTGTGGTAAACTCTAAATGTAATATGGAGTGGATTGGCATATGAATTTTCAGCTACATTTGTTGCTTAGAAGCAAAGCTGACATCTGCATAGTTTCCTTTGCCCCATTTACGTTGTAGTCCTAATATTCCAGCAATCAAGATAATTGTAGGATTAAAATTAATACAAAGTAATAACTTCTGTTTATTCAGATTGTACCCTTCAAATGACAGTTTTATATAACTCATGAAGGGCTCAGGCTGCAGTCCTATGCATGCTTTGGGAGTAAGACCACCTGAACCTAGTGAACATAAGAAAAGATGCGCTTGATCAGACTAAAGTCCTATCTGGCCCTGCATCTTGTTTTCCACAGCAGCCACCCCAGATGCTCAGAAAAGTCCACAAACAGAACATGAGAGTAACAGCCCCTTTTCACTGTTGTTCACCAAACAACTGGTATTCAGAGATCTTAGAGGTAACATGGCCACTGATGGCCTTATCCTCCATGGATTTGTGTGCTTCCCTTTCAAAGCCATTTAAATTGGTGGTAGTCACCACATCTTGTGGCAGTAAATTCCATGTGCTGAGTGAATAAGTGCTTCCTTTTATCTGTCCTAAATCACCCACTATTCACTTTCATTATTAGATGACCCCAGGTTATGGTGTTGTGAAAGATGGGGGAAACTTAACTCTACTTCCTTTCTCTACAGCTTGCATAATTTTATATACCTCTGTCATGCTTCCTCTTGATTGCAATATTTCCTTGTAGGGGAGTTGCTCCAACTCACTGATTTCTTTGGTTGCCTTTTTCTGTACCTTTTCCAGCTCCTCCATATGCTTTTAAAGATATGGTGAGCAGAACTGAGATTTGCTTCTGAATAAGCCTGGGTAGGATTGTGCTGGGAAGGTCCTTGGCAACTAGGACCACCTCTGCTTTCAAAGATGTATTCTTCATAAAGAGGTCTACCATTTTCTGTTATTTCTAGTGGAAGAAATATCTGTGTATACTTTCAGTGTCAGGTCTCCAAGATCAAAGATTATTGCAAAACCCTGTAATGTAGCCTTGAAAATAACCACTTATTTGGTTGCCTAAGGTTATCTTCAGGTGACCAGGCAGATGAGATACACGGAAGTTGGTTTGTTTTGACTTTGAGGCAACAAACAAAAACAGATGCATAGGAAGGTCGCCTAGTATTGTTTGCCATTTTATTTGTGAAGTTCTTTTATTGTTTAAAAAAGTCATTCATAATGCAGGTGCGCTTACAGCTTTTGGATTTTTAGAGATAATTCCTCACTAAATTAAACAAATTCTAATAAAATTGGTCCACTGTAAAACTAAACTGCTTCATAGTGTAAATGAAAACAATTCTGCCAGTCTTACTACACTCTCCTTGCTTGCCATCTAGCCTGTCAGCTGTATTTGCTGCTGTTGCCAAGGTTACTTTTTGTGTTGAAGTGTGAAAGGTAATCCTGAATTGTAAGTTGATGTTTTCATATTATTCGGAAGGAAGAACATGTTCCTGCTAATGTGGATGTAGAAGAGATAGACATGATGGCCCAGTGTTTGGGGATTCAGGATATAGACTTACTGCATATTATGGGACTGACAGTGACCGGATGTTGTATATAGTCTTAGTTTATGGATAAAACAGTGTCTAGTGATATATAAAATAAGTGAAGTTCCTCAATATTTGCTTCAGTTTATAGTAGATGAAATGAACCTGAAAAAAAGATTGAAAATTGCAGGCTGAAAAAAAGCTGACCACATATGATATACTAAGGCAGTTCTTCATGGGAATAGAAAATATACCTGGAAAGGGAAAGGATAGGTTAAAAGCCACTTAGAAGGCATTTTGGCATATAAGCAACATATCAATTAATACAGCAGCAACATGGATGGAGGGCTTGTGACCTTCCAAATGTTGTTAAGTGCCAACTCCTACCACTCCTACCCTGCATGGCCGATGGTCAGGGATAATGAGAATTGTAGTTTAAAGCATCTGGAGGGCAACAGGTTATCTTTTGGATGCATGTTTGATTAACAGAAAACCTTTAGGAATTCTACTGTACTGCATGTTCTTACACAGTCTTTGTATAACATCATTATACATTGTGTTTCTGTTTTAAGGCAAACAAATATGAGTCTTGTTCTGACTATCATGCTCTGTTTATATAGATAGAAAGCCTACAGCTGCTGTTGCAACCATTACTTTGAACTCTAGAGAGTAATGAAACAATTATTGACAAACACAAGTCTCCCGTAAAACAGAACACTAGTCATATAGTCATATAACTCTCCTGAGAGTTGTTTGGCTATATAGGCATTAACTTTTTTTGTATTGCTATACATGTGGATTGTTACATAAAAAACGGGGATGTGTTTGCCAATAGATATTTATTGCTGTTCAGATGGCTTCCCCCCTCCCTTTCTTTGTTTTTTAACTATATCAGGGGTGGGGAAACTTTTCTGTCCAGTAGACCAAGAACCGCCAGCAGACAGACATCCGTGCAAAGACTTCAACTTTGGGGACAACAGTCAACATCCTTGAAGTGTGCTTCAAAGCGCTTTCCGTAGAAACCCGCATGGATACGCACTTCAAAGTACTGATGAGTGCTAAGAGACATTGTTTTTGAAGTGCATTTCCAGGTGGTTTATGTTGAAACCTCTTTGAAACATAAAAAGGTAAAGGTAAAGGTACCCCTGCCCGTACGGGCCAGTCTTGACAGACTCTGGGGTTGTGCGCCCATCTCACTCAAGAGGCCGGGGGCCAGCGCTGTCCGGAGACACTTCTGGGTCACGTGGCCAGCGTGACATCGCTGCTCTGGCGAGCCAGAGCCGCACACGGAAACGCCGTTTACCTTCCCGCTAGAAAGCGGTCCCTATTTATCTACTTGCACTTTGACGTGCTTTCGAACTGCTAGGTTGGCAGGCGCTGGGACCGAGCAGTGGGAGCGCACCCCGCCGCGGGGATTCGAACCGCCGACCTTTCGATCGGCAAGCCCTAGGCGCTGAGGCTTTTACCCACAGCGCCACCCGCGTCCCACTTTGAAACATGCTTCAGTGTAAAAGCCACACCTTTACCTGCCTCCCAACTTATGTGTGGTATGGGGGAAATGGTCCAGGAGGCTGTATTAGGACCCCTGCTAGGCCTAATTAGACCTACCCGGAGGGTCCCTATCCCGGGATTATGCTTTGTGCATTCCCTCATTTTAAAACCATAACTTTAGATACATTAAACTAATCATTCTATTTATGTATGTCAGTCTTCAGTGAACATTTTTGGCTCTTATTTTGCTAGTTTTCTGTTACGACTAGGAAAAATGCAGATCTTCTTTTCTAGCTTTTCTTAAATGAAATCATTTTAAGTTTATGAGGCAAAATTTTCTACATATTAACCTAGATGCGCTCCAGTATTCATGCTGCAGACAGTGAAACGCCTTGGAGTTTTTGTACTTGTTTTCTTAACAAATTTATAGTATATTATTAGAGGCAGTGAATTTTATGCCAGAGTATGTACACATTTGGAAGCAGGGCAAATACAAAAAAATGTGTATAGTTACCTTGCTACTTTCTTCCAGTTTTGTGAATAGTTGCATCCTTCTTTGTTGCAAGTGTTTTCATTTCTAATTGGTCAATTTCCCCCCTATTTCAGCTTTGAGATTAGTGGCCATTCAAGTTGACCTGAATTATGACATCAAGAGCTCCTGGAACAACATTTTCTCGGAAGAACTATAGATTAAGCACAGAGCCTGAGAAGTCCAAGGTTGCAGGTAGGAATACTGTTGTGGATGACTGGGGGAAGAGGAGGCTGTTTTTACAAATCTTGTCAGCAAGTAATTAGGAGAGAGATTCACTGTTTTCAGCACCTTAGCTGTGCAAACAAAGTTGCCACCTATTCAAGTTTGCCACTTCATTGGCAGATACTTTTTTGGGTCTTAGCTCAGTTGTGCAAGCTAATGGCAAAGCTAAATCTGCTTAAAGGAATTAACATGTATTTGGTGTTTCACCTTTCATAGCACTCCAGACTTGTCCCTGGCACAATGCTATTAAATATCTGATGCATTGTTTAAGGCCAAGTGTTGGCCTAGTTGAAATGGGTTTGCTTGTCATCTGATGTAAAACAGTGTTGTCCTATGAGAGGCAGGGGAAAGCATGGATGGAATTTCAAATTGGGATAAAGGGTGTTTTATCTGTCTTATTTTATCTGTTAGTTTTTAATTCACACAGATGGAGAAGATGGTTTTGGTTAAGTCAGGAATGGGGAACCTGAAACCATGCTCTCCTACCCCCCAACTGTCATCATATGCAATGTCAGGTTTGGAATAGGTAAAGATGCGGCTGCAAAGGAACCATCCGGAGCCTGTCAGTTGTGCCTTGGCAAATGGGGGTTGCTGATTGATGCTGACAGCCTGTTGCCCATTTGCAGGCGCAATTTGGATTCAAAGCTCACCTGTAAATGGACATTTCCTTTGCAGACTGAAATTAGGTCTGAAGTGCTGGGATGCAATAAATAAATCACAACACTTGGATGAATGTGGCTCTCAGACCCAAAGTAATTGCAGAATTCACCTGGTGGGAAAAGGTTTAACTTAATGCAAATCAACCCTCACTTGCAGTTAACAGGTGTTCCGGTTTGAAAAGATTGTTATCATAGAGAAATGATCAGCATAATTATTTGTGAATGCATTTTATCATTGACCAAGGTTCCTACTGATATAGGCTCTTGAATAGAACAGCTACTTGGTACTGGTAATTTTTAAAGGGACTGTTATGAATCCCATGCTCACATGTGTAATGCTAAGTTGTAGCTGTTAAAGAAAGTGCTAAGGAAACTTAGGGAATACAAAATCCTTCTGTGCAGCTCTTTTGGTTTATTGTTTATTTGGCTTGTCCTTCATTGTCTGTAGGCTGGTCTCTGCACATTTGCATTATGACTGTGCAAAGAGAAGCAGAGGGACAAGGAGAGATAACAAGGACAGGCCAAATTGATCTGTCATTTCAAGCAACATGCTGTAGTTCCTCCTGCCAAGTAACTCAAGAGAACGTGCAAACATTCAGATAGCAGCATGGCAACAATGAGGGGCAAGAGACACATTAACACACTATTTGAATCCTTCAGGAGTAAATTTAGTAACTTTGCTATGAAAAAACCTGGAAGTAGAGTCTCAGCTAGAAACAACACTCTTTATGAGAGGCATGCTGTATCCTCTATTTGCTGTATATACTAAGACATATGGAAAAACATTTAGGTAGGTAGCCGTGTTGGTCTGACACAGTCAGAATATATATAAAAATAAAAAATGTCCAGTAGCATCTTAGAGACCAACTAAGTTTGTTCTTGGTATAAGCTTTCGTGTGCAAAAAGTGTACATGCAAACGAAAGCTTATACCAAGAACAAACTTAGCGGTCTTTAAGGAAAAACATTTGATAGAGATACAGCCTTAGAGGCATTGGCTGAAATTCTGTGTACACTTGGGAGTAAGTCCCACTGAATTCACTGGGGTCATCTTTCAAGTAAACATATCAAGTGATTTATGAGATGAGCTTATCAAAACTGATTTATTAATCTCCATATTTCTGCTGTTTATGATATAGTATTAGCTATATAGACAACAGCATATGCTGAAGTCATGATTTAGCCGCCTTACGGAAGCTAGCTCTGAGTGTGTCTGGATGGGCGGCCTCCTGGGAACCTCTTGAAACCTGCTTTGAGTTCTATGGAAGAAAGACAGGCTGTAAATGAAATAAATAAATGAAACAGGGCTGCCTAATTTCATCTTGCCTCACTTGTAGAAGTAAAATTGGTATATTGGAGGTAATACCTGGTTGTTCCTTGCTGACTTGGCTTTTTACTCATTCTCATAGGGATAGTGAACAGCAAACTCCTGAATGATTATCTGCATCGCATCTTTCCCATTGCTGATGGAACTCAGCCTACTGCTGCATATAGGTACTGGACTTCTGATTCACTGAAGAGCAAGCAAAGTTGTATTGTGGTGTTACTTTAATGGTACTGCTTAGGATCACAGCTGAATACTGACCCTAGATGAGACAAAAGTTTCATTTTACTGCTGAAGTGTTTGTGTGGTATAATGCTGATGGGACTTTTCAGACAGTAGAACTTGCATGCCTTAGTTTTGAAGGTGTGTATGAGAGGCCAAGGGTGTGACAGTTACTGATCTAAATTATAATTTCTGTAAATCTGGCTAAATGACACTTACAAATGGCAAATAATGATGAAAGCTGAATGCCTTTAAACATCTGTATACTATTTAAGAAATATTTAAGGCTGTAGTTGTAACTTCACTTACCTGGGAGTAAATCTTATTGAATTCAATTTGACTTGCTTCTGAGTAGGCATGGTTAGGATTACACTGTTAGATTATTAAACACTTAAAAATGATTGATACATGTCCACTGTTAATTTAAGTGAATGTGTCTCAATATGTTATGTTTATATTATGAAAACTAGTTTCAAGTACTTCTCATGTGAAATGACGATGTTAGCATTCTTTGATTATTTTTTCATTTCTTTTGTGTGATTGTGATTTTAAAAATTTCTTTACACTCGTTCCTTGCCAGTTATGTATAATCCTTCTGAATCGACTAGGAAATCACAAAACAAGGCCTTTAGCAAAGTCCTCTAATTGCATTTTCTTGTACACATTGGAATCCTCGTATTGAGACCTCTCATGTGAATGTTGCTCTGGAAGAACGCCTGTTGTATGTTTGTATTTAAAGTTCTGCTGGGGTCAAATTCCGCCCACTATATACTTAGCTTCTGAACTCACAACTGAGTTGTCAGTGCTACTAAAAATAACCTACATCCCTTTTTCCTTCTGGTGAGTAGCAGTTACCACGAGGAGGAGAAGGAGGAATAGAGTTGTTTCTTGTTGTTTGCCACAGCTTTCCCAGTGTACTGTTGGAATGCTCCAATTCATCATTCTACCATGTTGTTGTTTTTTTGGGGGGGGGGGTTGGTGTCAAAACTTTCAGCATTAAGTTCCTTTGGTTTATTCTTTAAAAGCTGAAAAAGGAGCTTAGATTAATTCATAGCTCCTGTTGGATTTAGGGGTTCTGCTGCATAGGCCTCAACGCATTGTGATCCACCAACCTAATACAGCCCACCAGCCACGTGTGGCAGCCAACAGCAGCTCTCTTTTTTCTGTCTGCCTGGAACTGTAAAAACATAGCAGTGTTATGAAGCTGAAAGGACACAGGACCTGGCTGGTGGGTTTTATTCATCTTAGTCACAAATTGTGCATGCCTGCTTCACTACAGCAGTCCAATAGGAAGCCATAAAGAATCTTGGCAGTTGGGATTTGAATACTCTATAGCGTTGTGTTCAAAATTCACACTAGAAGGAAAGAGTTGCAAAATAATTAATTTCTTCATGTTGGTGAGCGCCAGAGTGTGTCTCTTAGAATCCATGACGTCATTTTCTCTATAGAAGCTATTTTTATTTGTCTAAGATTTTAGTTTCTGGTCCTTTCAAGTAGTTGTGTCCCTGGGCTATTTAATCTATTAAACATACCATGTAGCTTTATTAAATCAATAGTTTATGGAGGATCGTGCTGAAGTAGTGAAGAAACTCTGGTTAACAATTCATGTGAGTCTCTCCATGGGGAATTATATAAAAACTGTTGAAGGATACTTCACTTTATTCCTAGAAAGCACCTCTCCTTTCAAAACCTACAAGAACACGTAGAACGATTGCTGGCAGAAGATGCTGTCTCAGAAGATGGTCAAGGTAAATATATACAACGTCTGCCATAAGTGCCAGCTCCAAGGGGCCGAGGGACTTTGTGCCCCCCATTGTTTGTTTTTTGAGGGGGCCGGGCCCCCAATGTTCAGCAGGAGGAGGAGGGCGAACACAGAGCCAGGTGCAGTGCAGCTTCAGTGGCCTGTGGCTCCTCCTCCTCCTCCTCCTGCCTTATGGGGAAGGGACGGGGGAAGCAGCCTGTACTAGAGCCAAGCGTGGCATAGCTCAGTGGTCATTGGTTGCTGCTGCTGCTACCGCCACTAGCTGGGAGCGGCTTCCCCCATCTTTACCTTGCATGGCAGAGGGAAGGGGAGGACAGAGGACGTGCTGCCACCATGTTTGGCTCCATTCCCTGGCTCCTTGTGACCTTGCATGTGTGACGTCATGACATTGCACCCCGCGGGGCCCCTCAATCTTTTTCAGAAGCTGGTGCCTCTGGTGTCTGCTAATTTTGCAATTGCCTTAAGAGAAGCAGAATAGCATATTATGGGGACTTTCCACCTAAACCTAGTTGCCTTCCTGGTGGTCTTTCTTTCTTTAAAAATGTATTTTTATTAAGTTTTATCAGATAAACATAATATCTATTTTGGGAAAAGAAATGGCCAACTACACAGAAGGTTTGCAGTATATCAGCCTGTTTGATGTTCAGAGCAGTATTCATTGAAACAGTTTGATTCATCCAAGCACAGTTCTCCATAGAGTCCCATGTGTGGAGGGTAGCTGACATGGGTCTTTCAACGATAACACATATTCAGTAGTTTTTCTATTTAATCTGTGTCATTTTTGAAGACACATGTCACCTACTCTCAACACATGGGATTCTATGGAGAACTGTGCTTGGATGTATGAAATGTCTCTATCTTTGAGGAACGTCCTCTGTGTTCAGGAGAAGAAAAATAACCATATAATATCCTAACTGATGCTTGTGCCTCTTTCTTTTGCCATAAAACTGAACATAGAGTTGCCTTGTCTCAATTACTGTATCTCTTATGTTGCTGCTTCACAAATATTTCTCATTGTCATTCCTTCAACTTTCATTTCAGATCAGGGGGTAGAGGGCAGGCTTGGCCCTTCTACTGTGGTGTTGGATCATACCAGTGGTTTTGAAGGGCTCCTGCTGGTGGATGATGACCTACTTGGGGTGAGTGTGAGGTAAACGCTGTGAATGCGCTGACTTGTCACTGGGGACTCTAGGTCGCTCTTTAAAGTCTGTGCTGGTGTTTTCTCACTTCATTTTTTGGTCTCTGTATGTCCTCACTCTCCTTTTGCTTTTGGGCTTAGGTAACACTGGTTCCCTGCTAATATTGGCTAATAAGCTGAGTGTGCATTTCCTATCTCCTGCCACTCCTCTTTCTGGAGCGAATCCCCTTCCTCACCATTAAGCAGCTTGTCAGCAGTTATGTAAACTGTGATGAAGGTTAACTAAGGTTACCATTTAACTATAATCTGAGACTGCAGTTTGAGATTCTAATTTAATTGCTAATGTTGCTGACAAACTATTTAACTGAGTTTAATGGGAAAATTTTGTCTAGGGAGTGAAGGTGATATGTGGAGAGACTGCATGTTTAAGAAAATATTTCCTATTTATTAACTGTGGTCAACATAGAGCCACTATCACGCTGCCATTGGTTTGATGTTAATAGAAAATGTGTTTTATGCTAGAGTTGCTGATAGGGTCTCTCCCTTTTGTCAGGTCTTCATTATAGCCTTTCCCTTTGGTTGCTGTTATAGCATGGTTCTTCTTAAGTTTTGAGTTAAGATGGTTCCTTGGTTCTTGGGAGAGCTGCTGGTGGTTCCCAGATTCAGGAATTAGGTACACAACTTTTTTGGATGGAGTTGCATTCTCCTTTAAGGATCAAATATGTAGTCTAGGGGTACTTCTTGATTTCCAGGTGGCCACAGTGGTGTGGAGTGCCTTAATTCCTGCTCCATCTGGTTCTCTAGCTGCTCTGTGTAGGACACAGTTCTATGAGCACAGTTGTAATGCAGAATGAGGCTGTGGACATTTTGAAGAGCTATACTGCCTGTGATCATATAGCACCAAATTTGAAGCATTTGCACTGGCTATCTATGTGTCACTGAGCCCAATTCTAGATGTTGACTGATATATAAAGCCCTGAACAATTAGGAACGCAGCTATCTGAAACAGCACCTGTCCCTGTACTGTTCTGCCTGTGAGTTGAGATGTGCTGGAGACACATTGTTAGTTGTGTGCTATCACCAACTGAACTCTAGTTGCCCAGGACTCAGAATAGGATCTTCTCCCTGGTGGCATCCTGGTGGAGGAACTTTCTCCCCTCTGGAATCAGGTAGGCATCAAATCAGGTTTTTGATGTTGGGTAAATATGTTTCTCTTTTGTCAATCCTATAAGGAACAGCACAAACCTTTGTTTCACACTGCTGTCAGATAAAGTGACTTGTATACTGAATTTAAAATGAGGCATGATACAGCAATGTACATGTTTTGGGATAGTTTTATATAACTTGATCTGTTAGAAGCAGCCCTTATAGCATGGGTGAAAGTTGGGATGTACATGTTCTAAACAAATAAATAAAATATTCTGATAAGCCCACCTATGCTTTTAAGTCTGAAATTTCTTACTTCTCTGTAGTTTGCATTGCACAACACACTCTTTTATTATGCCTCTATGTATCTTGCTGCCCACCTGTTAACACTCAGCTTAAGTGTTCTGTTTTAAACACTGCCTACATATTCTTTGTTGTCCTCTATTGGTCTTTAAAGGTTTGTTTCTGCTAATTGCTGTCTTCCTTCTCCCCCTCTGCTTCAACCCCCACTAGAGAATTACTTTCTACTTGTCTGTGTTCTACTGTTGATATGTTTGTGTACTGGGTTAGTGGAGGTTTGCTTTGAATGTTTTTCTTGTCAACATGTCTCACTGGGTTCCAGTTCTCAGCTGAGACAGGAAGGACAGAACCAGCTTTGCCCTGAACTTACCAGTGGCTGTTGTTATGCACTACCTAGGTACCAATCCTATGGCTGAGTGCCTATGGCTGCCTAACAATAGAGGAAGTGCCTTTAGTGCTGTTGGCACTGCTGTCAGTTTTTATAGTCATTATGTACTGAAACAGTGTGTTGTCCCATCTGTGATCACTCCTTGATCGTTCCTTTTGGCACTCTCTTTCTTGGTCTTGCTGCTTCTGACAAATCTTTGGACACACTCTCCCGCAGCCCATCTGGTTCCTGCAGTTGGCCTGCTCCAGGCTTTTATTCCATGCTGATCCCCTCCACAACTTGACCAAGCAGCTCATTGGGCCAGTAATGGGGTCAGCACAGGTTGTGACTTCTCCAAAGCCAGTTTTCTGTTTTTGGCACTGGGTGTTTTGTCTAGGAGAAATGGAATCAGGAAGCCATTATGTGGGCATGCTTGTTGTTACATCTGTGTTTGGTGTAATTGCAGACCTGATTTTTGTGTGCGCCCAATCCTGGTGTAAAATGAGAGCAACCTATTGTGGAAGTTCTATGATTTGATTAATTGAAAGTGACCTAATACTTTCTTTAACTGATTTACTTACCCCGCCGCCAACACACACACATTTGCGAGATGTAATGAAACCCTTGATAATGGAAAACACACAATCATGGTGTGTGACTGTCTTCCTCCTTTGTTTCCCAATTCAGGTAATTGGACATAGTAACTTTGGCTCTATCAGGGCTACTACCTGTGTGTATAAAGGTAAGGACTAGAAAAAATATGCACTAACCCATGGTACTGGTCCAAGTGGCATAATGTGTGCTGCTAGTGAACAGCAACTTGAGATGAGAATTTATTAACAACGAGATTTAAACAAATTCCTGACTTTAATTTTGGGGCCGCATTTGTTTCAGGTTTTTGCAGAAAATGTCAGACACTGGACATGCCCCAGACAACTTTTTATTGTAGGGTAGTATGATACTAAATCAATCAATCAATCAGGGGTTTTGGAATAATGAATTCATCCTTTTGAACTCTTCTGGCTGCCAAACCTTCGGACTATTCTAGTTTTATATGTTAATAGCATTTAACAGAGAATTTTTCATTTGACACATTTGCTGCTATATTTTCTTTTAGGAAAATGGATCTATGAGGTGCTGATTTCATCCCAAGGCCTTATGCAAATTGGTTGGTGCACTCTCAATTGCCGATTCAATCAAGAGGTAATGCAAGAGCATATTTATTTATTTATTTATTTTCTTACTTATTGTATTTATATTTAGACATCACTCTTTACCTGAAGTTCCAGGCTGGAAATCCCAGAAACTACCTGTGGCCCCTTGTTAGACTACTATTCCCATCATCCCATGTTAGCTAGGTCTGATGGGAACTGAAATCTTGACAATATCTATATAATCTGGTTCTTTGGAATAGGGAACCTGTAATTCCTTTTCATAACTCGTGTTCTACTTAAGTTGGATATAGTAGTGGACCTAATTACTAGTGTATATACTTACCAGAAATGGGCATGGATGCTTGGTATATTACAAGGTGTGACTGGAAAGTAGGGTGAATCACTCCTGTATGCGATAATAGGAACTGCCGGATTCACAGAGACACGTGGGAGACGTTGGTCCGTATCTCAGCTAACATATGTGCACATGTCTCGGCATTTGTTGACAGGCCTATGTTGATGCGGTAGCGTTTAGTAGCAGTGCAATGTGATTGAAAATGGAGCAGAGAGTCAATATGAAATTCTGTTTCAAATTGGGTAAATTGGCATCAGAAACCCACAAAATGCCCACAATTGTGTACAGAGATGAAGCTGTAATTCGAAAGACAGTGTATGAGTGGTTTAAGCATTTCCATGAAGGGCGGCAAACTATCGAAGAAGACCCGCAATCTGGCAGACCGTCGACGAGCAAAGCGGCGGCAAATGTTGACAGTTCATGAGTTATTGATGTGGGATCGGCGTTTCTCCATCCGAATGATGGCGGAAGAATTGCATATTCCACATGAAATCATTACTGAGGTTACTGAGCTGTCCTACCTTCTATATTCTCCTAATCTGGCCCCACCGGATTTCTTTCTTTTTCCAAAACTGAAATCTGCACTGAAAGGGCATAGATTTTCCAACATTTCACAAATCCAAGCTGCTGTGACGAGGGAACTAAAAGCAGTATGAAAAGAGGACTTCTCCAGAAGTTTCTAACAGTTCTACGAATGTTGTCAACAGTGCATTGTATCAGAGGGGGCCTACTTTGAAGGCCTGTATGTTTGAATATTCTCGCTGTCTGGTTTCCGTGACCATTCACCGAACTGTCCGGTCACACCTTGTATGTTACCCATATGACTGTTTCTCTCAGGTCTGTTTCTCCCAGCCTACAAGTTTCTCAGTCCCTTTCGGTATGTCAGTGACAGTGGTTGAAGAAGGCATATTATTGGAATGCAAAATCTTAATTGTGATCTTTGGTAAAGGTTTGCTTTTGGTTTTCATGTTGCATAGGAAGGAGTTGGAGACACTCCGGATTCATATGCTTACGATGGGAATCGAGTGCGCAAATGGAATGTAACCACAACCAACTATGGTAAAGTGAGTGTCTGCCCCTAATTGTTTTCTTGCTGCACTAAGCATGTAGTCTGTGTATCTCTGTGAACCACTTCACTTGTTTCAAGAACTAGGAACACAGAAATCTGTCTTACACTGAATCAGATTATTAGTTTATCTGTTTTGGTAATCTCAACACTGACTGTCAATAGCTCTCCAGGTTTTCATAGTCTCCAGTAGAACTGGAGACTCTTATTGGGTGGTGTAGTCAGAATTTATTTGTTATTAAACTTCATGTTTTGTATTTAATTTTATTGTGAAAAACCAATTTCTCTTCCATTGTGCATATTGGCCCACCAGCAGATCGAGTTTGGCCTGTGAGACCATTTTCTCCAATCATGTCCACCTGTCAATCAGTGACATCAGTGCAGGTTATTGCATTGTTGTGGGTACCTGTTCCTAGCAGGTTTAAACCCCTCACACAGCAGTTTGGCTGCGTGCATCTGTCCCTCCTAGGAACAGGTCACACAGCCAAAGGAAGCATCAGGGGAAAATTGGATTTGCTTGCCTTTGAGGTGGTATTCAATGTTTAGTTCTGTTATGCCCTTTAATGTTAGTGGTTCTGCTCTAACTTAAGTTCATGCATTTCATTGAAAGTACTTTGAGTAAGACTTAGTTGAATAGCACCCCCATTTTTTTATCCATAACCGGGAAGAAGACTGCTTTATGCAGACATTGGCTCTGATAGAGATTTCTCTCTTGTGCAGTGATGCCTGTATGATACAAGGTTCTTTCTTCCCTGCCTCCAATGAGGAGGAGAGAGGAGAAAGCAGCACTTTGGTAGCCTTGTGCTTGGAGCTTTCCAAAGTGCCAAGCACAGTGCTGGCACCATGTCTTGTGCTGTGAGTCTCCAAGCCTGCAGACTGTTTTGAGATGTAGGTTGGAGAACCCTCCTGTCAATCATGTGATGTCACATGATGCCATATGATTTGGGAGGTGGGTTGTCCCACTCACCTACTTGTCAGAGTTGGCTCATGGGTATCTGGCCTGCGGTACCAAAAAGATCCCATCCGTGATATAGAAAATGGCCATCCTACTGAGTGTGTGCTTGCAAACACATGGCACATCTCATATCCCTTGCCTGCTGTAATATAGAATTCTGCATGCTGCAATATGCAACAGAAGGGGGTAGAAAGTTAAAACAATGAATCAGTATGGCAGCAGAACTCTTGACCTGTACAGTTTTTCTTGACTGAATTGGAAGCAATCTCTATATGTTTTAACAGTGTCCTAGCAACATTGGTTACATACCCCAAGTCCCATCTAATTATCTTTTCTTTTTTCTGCAGTCTTGGGCAGCAGGAGATATTGTCAGCTGCTTGATAGACCTGGATGAGGGAAGCATTTCTTTCTGCCTGTAAGCACCCTTATAGAACTATGCTAGATGTTGCTAGTCTGCTATATTCTGTCCTCTCAGCTTCTAAGTATATTCATTGAGAGCTTAAACCAAGCTCCACTAAAGGGTAAATAGTTACTTCATTCTCAATAATCCTCTACTAAAATTGCATTCAACAAGGAAGGTCCTTTGCCTTACAGCATCTAAATTGTTTCATAAAGTTGGAGTGCATCACTTCTGAACAGGAGTTTAGATGCTGATAGGGAATGTTTCCTGGTACAATGTTATTATGGGTGCAAGAAAGATGAATAGAGAAATAAAACTAGATCTACACAAGCAGTAATCAACATGAGTGGTTGTTTTTAACATGACTGTGTGGAGCTGTACAACACAGAAAGCTCTGTAGAGCACTTTGAGTCACTGCGTGGAATTCTTAAGCTGAACAGGACCTTGAACAGAGCTCCAGCAATAACAATTCATATTTTGCTAAGTGTCTCTGCAAGAAGTTATTTCCTAAGATCCTCAGGCAAAGCAATGGGAGAATTTTGCACTTGGGATTCAGAATCTGCTTTTATTTTTATTGACTTGTCATAATACAGAAGACAAGCCACTAAGCTGTGACTGTTTCTTCCTTTGTGTAATGTCAGGTAAATAAGTCTTTTGTGTATAGAATTCCTGGCAAGGTGTGTTAAAACTTTAGGGATTTGTCTCCTTCCCCTCTTTATTTTCTTTTTCAGGAATGGTGTGTCTCTGGGGACTGCTTTTGATAACATCTCACGAGGCTCTGGCATGGCCTATTTCCCTGCTATCAGCCTGTCATTCAAGGAATCCGTTGCTTTTAACTTTGGTAGCCGGCCTCTCCGATATCCTTTGACAATAGTTTTAGCCAAACCGTAGAAATATTTTTCCCGAGCAATGTTGGCATCTAAAAAGTATCATTCTCTTCCCAGGCCACAACTATGCTAAACCTTGCCAGCCATCCACTGGTTCTCAGTAACATAATAATAGTTAGGAGAAGTGCTATATAAATACTACATGCTTGACATACTTTATCTCAGTAAGCCTAACAATGCCTCCATAAGGCAGATTCCTACTATTCTACTATTATTTTTTTTATCCTTGTTACAGTCTGAGAGTGGCTTTGTCTGAGGCCAGTTTGTAGTTATTCTAAGATTTGGACAGGGGGCCTCTAGCTCTGTAGCTGAAGCTCTTCTTGCCATCCTGAATAAAAGTTTGAATCTCATTCTTGTCAATATGTCAGAAATGTTATACTCTCAGGAGGCAGTTTGGATCTCCAGCAGCAGATACTACCTTCTTGAATGATCATCAAGGTGCTTATTGGTCAGTGTGAATAAGAAAGACGTCCTGAATGAGAAAGCAGCAATCACCCTTGAATTCCTTTACAATACATGCTGTGCTTGGTACAGATTGCTTTGCAAGGGTGGGACAAGACCTGGAGGCATATGAAATACCAATAAATGTGGCAATCATTCTAGAAGCTTGGTGTGGTGGATAAAAGCAAGGATTGGCAGCAGAGGAAAGCCTAGGGACTTAGGATCATTCCTTGAAGGAGGGGTAGATTGCCTTCTGTGGTTTTTTCTCCTTAATAATTTCATACATATCCAGTGGAGGGATATCGGCCCTTACAGGACAAACCAGCTGCAGATCTTGCAAAAGCGCAGAAACTGTTGGGGTACCTGAAAAATGTTATTCATACTGGAATAGATGTTACGGTGAGATAATCTTTTCAATGTTCTGTTTATTCAGACTTGCCTTGCCAAAAACTGTTTGCACATTGGATTGATTAGGTATGGGGCATTTAATTTCATTTTTCAAATTTTGTCGAGGGCCTTTATTATGTGCTGCTTAGCCAAAGCTCTTCAACTGACTTACAAAGAATAAAAAAATAAAAATAAACCAAAAACAAAGCAGTGATAAAATTTGAGCACGATGTAAATCTAATTAGTCTGTGCTGGGCAGATAATAAGGTTTCCCTGGTACTAAAAGAAAAAGGAAGAAGATGGTGTCAGGTAAAACCCCCACAGGGGTGCAACAGGAAGAATGTAGTTGGTCAAGGTAGCCGTGGACTCAAAAAGGTTGAAAACCTCTGGCCTAACTGATGCCAAATCTGGCTTAGGATGGTGTTAGTGCAATCTCTGCAAATCCAAGGTGTATCTCAGAATCCCAGGGGCTTCCTCAAGCTTAAGAAACACTCTTGTAGAATTAGGATCTGTTAAAAATGTGTAACCCTGAGTTATGTATTTCAGGAAGGGAAGCTGGTGGAAAGAGAGGCTTCCACGTGGCAACTCCAGGGGGAACCGACTGTTTTAATCACCCTTGCACACATTTTTAACAGTTTTGCTCCCCTTATGGTGAGTTTCCTCCAATGTTACTTCATGTATTTCAGGATCCTCCACCACTGTTTACAAAGTTACAGATGAGAGTGAACTTCTCCTCCTCATCGGTGAATTCGATTTTAACAAAAAAAATTCTCTGACTTAATAGAGGGTCACACCACTGGCATGTTTAGATCAGTTATTTACATCAGGAGTGGACAACCAGTGGTCCATGATGCCATCCCATTCCCTGAACCCCATCCTTCTGCAAGTTTTAGGCTTGAAAAAAGTCTCCTGTTGATGGCAATAGGAGACAAAAGTCTAATTGTGGTGTTGGGGGGCATTTTCAGAAGAATCCCCATGCATTGCAACCCCCCACCAAAAATACACACCCCATCCTGAAATTAAGTTTGAAAGCAGTCTTCCATTGGCAGAAATAGGCTCTTTTTAAGCCTAATTGCTGTGGGGGAGAGTGCAGCCAGGGAAGGAGGAGTTAACCATGCTCTCTCAAGCGGCCATCTCCGCAAAGATCACTAGCATCCCTATCTAGCAATTAGGTTTCAAAAAAGCTTTGGTCAGGCCTGATTGCTGGGGGAGAAATAGTTTTCTGTTGAGAAGGTATAGACACATATGTAGGGGAGCATATAATAGATTTGAGTAGCTGCATCCTCTTGGACCACACCCATTCTTGCTTTGGCTGTGCTCACTGCTGGTATGTAGCCCACAAAGCATTGGCCAAGGTGGAATGTGACCCTCGGGATGAAAAAGGCTCCCCACTGACTGGCAGCATTGCTCAGCCGTTAAAGACAGAAATCTGTGCCATCTCTACCTAGAGACACAAGGGATTGAATGTGGCATCTTTTGCATGTAAAGCATGTGCAGAGTTCAAGGTTCTTCTGTCAATTCACAAATAATTTGGGCCCAAAGTACCTTAAGGACTATCTGATCCCTTACGCTCCACCTTGGCCACTGAGATCCTCTAGTGGGGCACTTATTGTGGTTCCCCACAACCACGAGGTTCAGCCAGCCTTTACTATGAACTGAGCCTCTAGTGTGGAAGGCTGTGCCCTGTGGAACTCCCTGCCATTTGAGCTTCGGCAGACATCATTCCTACCTTCTTTTAGAAGTCTAAAAATGGTGTCATTCAGAGAGAGCTTTGCACCGTGAATTTCTTTTTACCAACCATTCTTTATTGATGTTTTTATTGCTGTTACTGTAATTTTGTACGCTGTGAACTACTTTACTGTATTTTTTTTAAAATGGAAACATAGTTTATAAATAATAAAGAAATAGCAACATTATGAGTGGGGGGGAGTGGCTCTTGGATACCAATCAGAAGGTGGATCCTGAGTAAAGGGTCATTGTTGGGATGTGGGACAACCTGTCCTTGGAGTTCTCAATGTAGTCTAGGGAAACGGCTGCTGTGAGCCCCCTCAGAGCTGCAGCAGCGCAGAGTATTCACTGTTCTTGACTCTGCTGCAGCATCATGATAAAGCTATTCTGTTAAGTCTTCTGCTTTAATAAATTCTTTTCTGCAGTGCAAAGTGTACTTGGTGGAAGATGTGCTCATGAACTTCCTACTCAGCATCCTGGAAGGAGGAGGGCCTGTGGAAGCGCACCCTCTTATACAGCAGTTGTTGGATCTCATGTGGCTTCTCATGGAGGTGAGCTACTGGAGTTCTTTTACTCTCAAGGAAAGAGACCCTTCTTCCTTTCTCCAGAGGAACTCCCTGACCCAGTATCTTCTTTCCTATTGAGTAAGAAAGTGTTTCTTTCCTCCCTCAGGATTATGAAGTACATGAATGCCTCAAACAGCTGCTGATGTCCCTGCTCAGGGCATACCGCTTCTCTCCCATTGTTCCTGATCTAGGCTTACAGGTGAGTATTATTCTGTTAAACACCGGTAGAAACCCTTAAGAGCAAAGTTCATGCAGTGAGAGGGGAGCTGCTTTGGCTGACTGCTTACAGCTTTGCAAATGTTGTAAGACATTTTAAATATGCTGTTTTAAGAGCTCTTCCTCACGTATCACTGCAGCTTATCTTGATTTCCCTTTTTTCTTCTTCTCTATCCAGATTCACTACCTCCGTCTCACTATTGCTATCCTGAAGCATGAGAAATCCAGGAAGTACCTGCTTCACAATGTCCTGTATCCTTTTTTATTTTTTTAAAAAACGCAATATTTTTCACATACATCCAAATCCCCTGATGGTACAAACTTGCTTAGACAGACAAAAAGATTCGTGTGTAGGCCCTACAGAAACATCACCCTGTAACAGGACGTGGTTTCTTTTTTTCCTGTGGCTGCACACACCTGCAGCTAAATTTAAGAGGCCCTAGTCACTTCTATATCTTAGTGTTGCTATTTCCTTACTACCAGATGCAGCTCAGGTTCGCCTCTGCACAAATTGGAGAGGAAGGGTTTAACCAAGGCAAAATGGCTGCATCTTCACTGTGAGGTCCTTGAGATCACACTTTACTGTATCACCCATTCTTTGCATACATTCAGATTCAGTTTCTTTCACTTTCAGGGAAAAATATAAGTGTGATAACATGGCCTGTATTCTGTGCCATGAGACCAGAGAGAGGCAGCCAGACTAGCCAAAATAACCCCTGCTTCTTGTTAACTTCACCACTGCCACCACCTTTTTTTGCCTACTCTGTATTGCCTGCTCTGACTAGCAGTGGCTGTCAGGCAGAGAGGGTCTTTTCCATCACCTGCTGCTTGATATTTTAACTGGCAATGCCAGGGATTGAACCCGAGTCCTTCTGCAGGCAAGTGCATGTTGTGCCATGGAGCTGGGGTTTCTCCCTTAATATTCAAATCTGATCCCAGTGTTCCCCGAAAGTAGACTGGCTGCATTCATGGAACAGCCAGCATGCCCAGAGGATTATTTTTCACTTATTCTCTCTTCCAACACTATACACCTACCTGGCCTACCCTGCTAGATAAATGCTCTGTTCATTGACAGTGGTTAAATAACATCTATGTATGAGCTGATCATTATTCCTTTGCTTCCCTTCCCCATGTGCCTTTTGTAATTATCCCAATTATTTGGAAGGGTGTGGCTTCTGTCTCAGTAGCATCACTCAAGACCGACCATAATAGCACAAATTCTATAACAGCTTTGAGAACATACACAAGGTGGTCTCAGCAGCAGATTGCTAACATGGGGGAAGTGGGGTGGATAGCTGCTTCAAGGTCCCCATGCATTGGAAACTGATGAAAATAAGCAAAAAGTTGCAGAAGTTCCTTTCGCAGTTTTTCACCTCTTCTTTCATTCCCCCCAAATACCCTTCTTGCTGCACGATACAGTCATTATAGCTTCCAAGTACCCTATGGAGTTGACTTGTTTTCAGGAAATCTAATTTTTTTCACATGGTCCTGTGTGTGGAGTTATTCTTAACTTATTGCAGGGATGCTGCTTGTGACATAGATCCCACAGGTGCATCTATATGAACTACCACACAACTCCCTTAACTCTCTGCAGATTTGATGTGCTCCGCTCAGTTGTGTTTTTTTACATCAAGAGTCCTTTGCGTGTGGAGGAGGCTGGTTTACAGGAGCTCATTCCCACCACTTGGTGGCCAAACCGCTTCAACAAAGAGGTGAGGAATATGGCGCCCACTGCTGGTCGATTTAAGGGCTGTCCTAGCTTAACTGCAGAGATGTTGGCTTTATCTAGGTGTTTTCTGCACATAATAGCTTATGCAAATGACCATTTGTTTAGCACCTTTATACAGCTGCATTCTCTTATTAGCTGTGTTTGGGTTCATAAGCATTTGCAGCCCTCCCTGTCCATCCTTTTTGGCTTCTGCTAACAACTCTGTTAACCTCGTCTCTTTTAAACACAGGGCAAAGAAAGTAAAGAGATAAAAGATGAGACTGCTGAGGAGAGACTGAGGAGGCGAGCGTATGAAAGAGGATGCCAGCGGCTCAAGAAACGCATTGAAGGTCTGAGGATGGGATAGTGGCGTTCAAAATCTCATGGGCAATTTAGAATATGGCATGAAGCCATATTGATCAGTCCTAGAGCACAGCTTTCACAGAGAATGGAGAAATAATTGCATGCCACGATTAATTAATTTATTGCATTTGTATACTGCCTTTTGTGCCAAGGCACCCACATTTGAAATATTTCAATAAACAAATGCTATAAAATATTAGCTGGGCAGTGCTGTGTTACAGGTGCCATTGGCACCCCTGCTTGCAAATGCAATACTAGTAACTTCGTTTAGAAACAGCACTAAGTTTTCCGCTGATAATGTTTTTACCTCCTGTCATTCCAAAGACTGTCCAGAGCCACTTGGGGAGTGTAGCTCAACAAACTGATGTGTATAATAATTTGGGAAAGTCAGTTTCTTCTTGGGAGTTTCTATGCAGGGCTTGAATATGGCCACTGTCAGTTTCTCTGTAGCAATGTGGTGATGGCTGCTACCTGACACAGTGTATATTATTTCCGGTCCTTTTTATTCTTAGTGGTGGAGGAACTCCAAGTGCAGATACTGAAGTTGCTGTTGAACAATAAAGACCATGGTGGGGTAAGGATGATTGCATATATTATCTGCAGAGTATTTCAGTCACACTGGAGAGCAGCTTGCTTTTTGAGGTTGTCATGTATCCTCAAAGGGCCTTGCCTGCATCCCACCATAAAACAAGATTTAGTCACCTGAAAACTGAGGCCCCATATATCTGGAAGACTGTCTCCTTCTGTACAAACCTCTTTTGTTTGTTAAGATTGGCACTTGGAAGTTCAGGAGGTGGAAACCCGGGAGAGGGCATTCTCCGTGGCAGCCCCTGAGCCGTAGAATTTCTTCCCTGCAGAGATGTGTCTGACACTCTTTATTATACAGTGGTACCCCGCAAGACGAACGCCTCGCAAGACGGAAAACCCGCTAGACGAAAGGGTTTTCCGTTTGCGAGTTGCTTCGCAAGACGATTTTCCCTATGGGCTTGCTTCGCAAGACGAAAGCCCATAGGGAAATCTCCGGGACAGCGGGGAAGCGCAGCGTGTCTTCCCCACTGTCCTCGGACCTCCTCCCGCCGCCCGCCATCGGAACGAAGCTCCGATGCCGGGCGGGGGGGCGGGAACGCGTTCTCCCGCCGCCCGCCATCGGAACGAAGCTCCGATGCCGGGCGGGGGGGCGGGAACGCGTTCTCCCGCCGCCCGCCATCGGAACGAAGCTCCGATGCCGGGCGGGGGGGCGGGAACGCGTTCTCCCGCCGCCCGCCATCGGAACGAAGCTCCGATGCCGGGCGGGGGGGCGGGAACGCGTTCTCCCGCCGCCCGCCATCGGAACGAAGCTCCGATGCCGGGCGGGGGGGCGGGAGCGCGTTCTCCCGCCGCCCGCCATCGGAACGAAGCTCCGATGCCGGGCGGGGGGGCGGGAGCGCGTTCTCCCGCCGCCCGCCATCGGAACGAAGCTCCGATGCCGGGCGGGGGGCGGGAACGCGTTCTCCCGCCGCCCGCCATCGGAACGAAGCTCCGATGCCGGGCGGGGGGGCGGGGACACCTTCTCCCGCCGCCCGGCTTCGGATGGCTTTCCTGAAGACTTGGGGTGGGAGGAGGGTTTTCCTTCCCACCGCCAACATTCAGAATGCTGTTCTGAATGTTGGCGGTGGGGAGGAAAAACCCTCCTCCCACGCAAGCCCCGGGAACAGAGGGAAAGCGCTGCGCGCCTTCCCCTCTGTTCCCGTACCTGTCCTGAAGGCTTGCGGTGGGGAGAAAAGCCCTTCTCCGCACCGCCAGCCTGGCAAGCGGTTTCCCTAGGAACGCATTAATTGATTTTCAATGCATTCCTATGGGAAACCGTGCTTCGCAAGACGAAAAACTCGCAAGAAGAATAAACTTGCGGAACGAATTAATTTCGTCTTGCGAGGCACCACTGTATAGCTTTCATCATATGTTGAAGACTCAACACTTTACCCTGGCATCTAGCACCTAAATTATATATTCTGTTGTACCCACTGTCTTCTTCTGATTGTAAATTGTCTTGCCTTTTACATTGTTATAATGCAATATAAATCAGTTCTGGTACCTTCTGGTGATGGGTGGGAAAGAAGTATAATAAATAATCATTATAATAGTAACAAATGAATACCACATTCATTTCTGATAGCCTGATATTAAATGTAGTGAGGAGGCTCAAACTATTGTACACTAGAAGCTGTTTGCTCAGATTAGGCTATTAGCAGCTTATCTTCTCTACTGGGTACAATGCTAAACCTGACAACATTGTTTATTGGATACAGGGCACACAGGCTAATGACTCCTGCCCAGTACCCTGGCATCTCATGAGTCTGTGTGAAATGATAATGCTGAGAATATGAGTGGAATTTCTAAGAGCTAATGCGGTTAGGTGGGACTCCTAATAAAGGCCTAGATAAATGATTTATGAACATCTCCTTTGCACTGGCGACCAAATGATGGCAGTGTGGAACTGTACATATCCTGAATGGACTTCTTGATTAGGGAACTGGATTTCTGTACAGCAGCCAAAAGAGCTAGTAATGGAGGCGAGCAGGGCATTCATACAAGGTGGCTTCTCTGAGGATAGGCAGCCAAAGAACACTGCTATGTAACTTGACTTAGGATAGGTTTCATGCATGCATGTGCAGTATATCACACTCGCCTCGTCACTAAATGACTCACAACTGATCATGTGAGCTGCCTCCATTGAAGAGGAATTTTCTTTGAAGTACTGATGGGTGACTTATTTATTTAGGATATTTGTAAATCACCAGACTTCTAGAGGAGCTGGGGGTTGTATACAACAAGAAGCACAAAACAACACACATCAACCATCCAAAAAACCCGACAAAGCATCTAGAATATAAAGAATTTAATAACAAAATCAGTTTGAAACCCATACTGTTACTGCTTAAGTATTCAGCCTCTCAGTTTTAAACAGTAAATACTTGGGTAAATAAAAATGTCTTCCGTTGATGTTTCAAGACCAATCATGTGAGGTGGATCTCTTTAACTCAAAAACACAAGTGCAACAGTGCTCCAGTTGATGTCACCCCAAAGCAGGCTGCATTATGAAGTGTGCATCCTAATGAAAAGGTTTGTGTGTGGTTCTTGGTCTGTGATGGCCATCCCTTGATGTTGCAGCTCTTGAAAATTCTTTTTTAAAAATTGATTTATATAATGCCTATGTGGTCCAGTAGAACCCACGGGCAGCTCATAATGAAACAAGCAGTAATAAGTAATAACAAAACCAGATATGCAATTCAAACTGAACTCCAATTTATTTTAAAACAGCCATTTGAAACAAGACAGCAGTAGACAGCATTTCCCTCAGCTAGTGCAAGTCTAGCAAGTTATGAGAATACATGTATACACTTGTCTTTAAGGACTTACCTGTAAAGGCAAAATTCACATCAGATGAGCAAGTGATCATAATTCAGGCAAACCCAAGAAATACTGTAATTTTAAGTTGTTCTTTCACCTTGATGGAACTCAACTGACTTTAAACACTGGTTGTTTCAGGGAGGAGCTTCCAGATACATCTTTCTAAATAAGTTCCGCAAGTTTCTTCAGGAAAATGCCAGCAACCGAGGGGTAAGCTGAGAACAGTATCTTCATTCCACTTTGACGTCTGTCACAGTTTCTGTTGGAGAGTCTGAAGAAGGACACAGTCTTATATCTGTCAGAAGCCGTAGCTGCAGACATGTTTGCAGCTTGGACAGTATAGTTGCCTTGTTGAGTGTGTAATGACTTCTTAAATTTTGGGCTGATGGACTCCATGCTACGGTTTGTCCTGTGCAGAAATTGGGAAATTTCCACACATCAGTGGTTTACCAAGGTGTCAAGTTCATAGTGAATGATTTCTTTATCAAGGCCCCTCAACTCATGCAATACGAACACACGGTCACTCCTTACATTCTATTCAAGTTTGGTTTTGTTTTCTGACAATGTCAGTTCGCTTCACTCTGACAGACAATGCTCTTCAGATCTGCAAAGCTAGGCTTCAGTTCTGACACTCCACCCCACCCCCCTTATATCCCTATACCTCTGTTCCCCATTGACTGCCTTCCTAGGATATTGGTGGCAGAACAATTATGCTAGGAATCTCATCTTTTTTAACAGAATGTAAAGAAATAGCTTAAGATACCTGGAAGGGAAGAGCAGTCAAGTTATAACTTCATAAAAGAAATGGTATCTGTGGGGAATTAGCACACACTTTGTATTGATGGCACATTCTTGAACAGAAGTCTTGGTTTTAAAAGTGGGTCTTGAAGCCTAAATGCAAATCATGGTGAAATCACAGAAGCTGAAGGAAAGTGGGATAATGCAGCTGTCAGAGTTTTCAATAGTCAGAGGACAGGTCTTTGTCACCCTATATAACTTGATGCCCCTGTCCATTACTAGAATGAATTATTATTTCTATGCAATTAATTAAAACTTTGCATAACCTACTGAAGGTTCCTGAATTCAATTTTTCTTAGTATGTCATTTTGAGTCTTGCTTAGCAGAGCCCACTCAGCCATGGCTTAAAGGTCTCTCAGTAAATCTTCTAAGTGAAGGTGTCACCTCTCTAACATGGACTTTTAGTTCTTTCCTGACTGGGAGTGTTCTGTTGTTTCAGTGCCAGTCTTTTCTGGCAGTGAGGGAAATGTGCTTACTGGCGCTTGCTAACATGCCTTGGGGCCACCAGGTTGGCTCATCATCTCTTTTCTTGATGTACTGTGCTACTATGCTTTGAAGGGAAGATACGTGCTTGCTCTTTCTTGTTGGGAAACAGGTGAGAATCCGTGATGGATATTGACTCTGTCAGTTACTGGAAATGTTCTGTGCTGCCTGGGGAATGCTATAGGCAAGGGTGTGCATCACACACATCTGAGGGGATGGAGAAGCTCAGTTCAGCATGGCTCCTCAACTGTTCTGTTAACAGTAGAGCCTTGTCGTTTTTTGTCCTTAGAATCTGACTGTGCTGTGTCCTCCAGAGTATATGGTGTGCTTCTTGCATCGACTCATCTCGGCCTTGAAACATTACTGGGATGAGTACAACATGAAGAACCCTTTAGCAATGAGCAGTGAAGGTAATTTCCAAAGATGCACAAATGGGAATATTGGTTTTGGTATGTGATTGCATTCTGAAGAAGGCTGTATCATCCAGGAATTTCTGGAGTTGTGTGTAACCAAATTCTATCTCTTCACCCAAAAATGCAAAATTAGAGACATTCAAGACAACGTTTCTTACATTTTGCATCCCACAGTGAAACAATGCCCATCCAAAAGTGGACCTAGTCCTCACTGTTGTGCAGACATGTAGCAGAGAAGAAAGTCATCTTCATCAGTATGCCAGCCTTGCCATAGCCCCTCAAAGGGGCTATGTGTGAATGCATTTTAGCTTTCATTGTTCAGTACCAATTTTCAGTGCTCTGTTGACTTCTCTTCCCCCTTATACCAGAGGGAGAGTTGGCTAGGGCAGGTGGATGTCTTGTAACTGCGGCCCTGATTATTTGCACTCATTGAAGATTAGCTTTCTTTGGCCTTCTCCGTAAATGCATATAAAACATCTTTCCCCACAGATGCATATGTCCCCCCTCAGCTCTTCTATAATGGGAAGGTGGATTACTTTGACCTCCAGCGACTTGGGGGACTCTTGTCTCATCTCAAGAAGACCCTCAAAGGCAAGTGCTTGTTTTGTTGTGTTCCATTAATTCATGTGGAAGCATATGATGTGGAAAATCTGTTGCAGGAGCAAATTATTGAGGGAAGTAAAAGATGGGGCAGGAGTGTCACAGAATTAGCTTCATTGCTTCGTGGAGCTACGTATCTGTGTGTGAAAGCTTTGGTTCTGCCTGGTACTTGGACTCAGAAGCCTGCTGGTTTCTAGGTCCCCTAAGTGATCCCGGCAAGGTGAGAAAGGTCCTTTTCTATTTTCACTTTGTTAAATACTGTACTAGGGATACTGGAAACTCAGAATGTCATTTATTTGCTCAAACAGGCAGATGCTAACTTGGCATCTTCTTCAAAGGCTTAGTTGTCTTCACTTGTGACCTTCCTTTAAAACTATGTATTTTAACTTGATTATCAAATAGCAGCCATGACATAAGTGTGGTAATTTTTTTGACTTGTTAATTTACATGCAAATCTATTCTAGCTAATTTAAATAGCTCAGTCCTCTTCAAGGATATGTGTACGGCCTCTGAAGCTAAAAACAAGAACTGCTCTCCTGGGACTTGAAGATAAAGTGGCAGCTGATGCCTCTTGGCCTGTGAGATTCCAATTAGGACTTGCTTCTTCCTCTTTCAGGTGCTCTTCAGATCAGCAGAGCCAGGCTTTAGGGCTCTGGGGCTGCTTGGCCATCTGCTTGGTAGAGATAAGAGAATATGAAATACAAGCTCCAAATTACATTTTGAAGATTGTGTGTGACCCTTTTATGAATCTTGTTTTTGTTCACCCTGGGGGAGACCCAAGATTTCCCTACCCAATTTTTTGGCTCTTATTGGACTGACTTGTCCATTCCACCTAGGGTCTGGATGCTCCTTTCTCTGCCTTGGGAGCAGCCTCCAAGGCAAAATGTACACAAAAGGAAATAGCTATTAGAATCAGTAACACGATCTGGAAAAAGTACAGTTTGCATACGGGAGCATTTTATTTTAGTCATTAAAAAAAAATACCACCCTTCAGTTGTCTGTTTATAGGTAAAACAATAAAGCATAACAATACGGTGTGTGTGTGTGTGTGTGTGTGTGTGTGTGTGTGTGTGTGTGTGTATAGGTGTCAGAAAGCATATTTGTTATTTGGTACTGCTCATATTGATCTAGAGCAGACTTCATCATAAAGTTAGCAGAGTAAAAACTTGAAACACATTGCAGGATTCCCAAAAAATAGACCAGAGGCAATTAATTCTTCATCCAGCAGAGCTTTACTACTGAAGGTAAATGAGCATAATAGTCACAAATCCATATATCTTCAAGGTTGGCACACTCCATAAGAAATCCAGTTGCAGCAGACTAAACTTAAACTTGCAATAACTTACAATAAGACTGAAACCTTAGCACTAAGCATGTTATATACAAACCACCACACCAGAAGAAAAGAGAAACTCAGGCTCCTTCTGGCCTGTTCTTCTAGTCAGCATGACAGAAAAAGAGAACAGAACCAGTTTGAAACAGCTTCTCTGAAGGAATAACCAAAACATCAGGAATCTTCTGCTTGTTTCTAGACAGAATAGTATCTTGCTTGTCAGCTACAAACTTCCAGCTTGTATCACACAGAGAAGCTTCCAGAAGCTTCTTGAATTGATTAGAATAGAAAAGGTCTCTACACATTAGATCAATACTTTCTGTACCCAAAAATGCATACCCAACCATGTTTGATTTTTCACAGCATGTTCTAAGCCTATATAGAATGACTACTGGCAATGGGCCGTCCCACGCGACTTAATATCTTTTTTAAAAAGTGCATAACAGATGCTTTAGCATTTTCTTTCCCAGCTATTTCTCCACTCAAATTTGGCCTCTCCAGGTGCTTTTCTTCCTGAGAAATAAAAACACAGGTTCTAGTATATTTTATCTTTGGGGGAGTTTTTGAGTGGACAAATGGCTGGGCAGAGTGTTGATCCTCTTCTATGCCTTTGCCACCAGATCTGATAATTTACAGTCTGGTCCTATGTATGTATACTCAGAGGTACATCCCACTGAATTCAGCAAGTCCCACTGTGCATAGGATTGCAGCCTTAGTGAAGACACAGTAGCAATATTGACACTTCTGATGTGTTACACTTTGAGCTTCTGGTAGCTGTACTGCTGCTTTGAGTCCCGCCAGGAAAATGGGGTATAACAACAACAACAACAACAACAACAACAACAACAATAAGGCATGTGGTAAATGGAATGTGCATAGGTAATTATACCTAGCAGTGAATGTATTTGTTATTTTATTCATACAGATGAGCTTGCTTCAAAGGCAAATATTCTGATTGACCCTGCAGAACTTCAGGCGGTGACAATGGATGATCTCGATGAAGATGAAGAGTCAGCAGTGTCAACAGCACAAGTGAGCCTAACAATGCCATGTGCAATGAGTTTTAACTTAGGCAGCTGTCAATGGAGTCTATAAGGAAGGAAGGAGGAGCACTGAACCTCCTGGAAGCAGAAATTTGTTTTGAATGGATGGGAGAAGCAAGTAAAGAGAGACTTTTATGCGTTGTAGCTAAGAAACTCGCCTTTCTAAGTTTTGTGTTGAACGTATTGGTTGTTCAGCAGTCTAATGGTGCCATAGCAAAGTGTACATCGGAATCCAGCCCAAAATCCTGACTCTTGAGAGGCTATAATCAGACATATTTAGGTCAGGGGACAGTTCTGAAAACAAAGTTACCTGAGGTTGGAGGCTAGCAGGGAGAGAGACTTCTCAGTGTTTGGACCCCAGAAATGGAATGCTCTCTTCAAAGCAGTTGGCCTGGCACCTGCTTTGTTGTCCTTCAGTGCCAAGCAAATACCTTTTTTATTTTCTCAGGTCTTTTATATTAATTTTAACCCTGCTGGTTCTACTGCAGGCCCAGAATTTTGCAGGCTAACGGAGAGTTCTCTGTTTAGCAAGATCTGATGGTCACTTAAAGCTCCAACAGCTCTGCATTTCTCATTAGTCAGCAGCATTACACTTAACCTGAGAATGCCAAGAATGCTGATTGAGCGCTAGTTGCTGTTGGTCCTAACACAGACGTCTGAGTCAGGATCTGGGCTTGCCAAAGATTGTAGTGATGACTCTGCAGTTTGAGTCGGGAAGTTCTAATATCAGAAACAAATATAAGGGAAACTGCAACATGATTTTATATAGAAGGCCCCATGTGTTGATTTGACACAGTTGTCACCTGTTGTTTATGGTTTCCACCAATCTCCTCTTTCCTGCCCCCTGTCCTGAATCTCTTGGCAAACACAGAGAACTTGGGGAAATGGCAGGATTTGCAGAAGTAGTGAGTGCCTTCTACAAAAATCCTGCATGAAGCCTGTAAGACTTTGGAAATGAAAGAAGCAGGGTGGAGGCCCCCTTGTTGCTTTCTCCTTCCCCAATCGCTGGTGTGGAACAAGAGGGGATCACTTGACAACAAACTCATATAGAGGGGTTACAGATAGGTAGCCGTGTTGGTCTGCCATAGTCAAAACAAAAAAAATTTCCTTCCAGTAGCACCTTAAAGACCAACTAAGTTAGTTCTTGGTATGAGCTTTCGTGTGCATGCACACTGGAAAGCAATGAAGGGGGATCCCGTCACTTCTTGCCTTTTCTAAAGCATGATGTAAAATGACAGAAAAGGCCTGTCCCAATACTTCACTTGCCCTCTCTAGCAGAGGGTGGGTTTTATCTCACTTCACATGAGAAGCAGTGTCAGCCTCTACTTCCATCTTCTGCTTAATGAAAAAACCTGCTATGAAGCGAAAGATTCCCCTTTCCAAATTATCTATAATTTGCAGAAAACTCAGGAAAACAGATATTTATGTTAGGGGGAAAGATGGTTCCCAAAGGTTGGCAGGGGCAGCCACCATAGTGACTTGGTGACTTAATCTGTAGAGCACAGTAAAGTATGGGAAAAGCTCGGCCAGGGGCTGCTTTTTAAGGCTTCAGGCTTCTTCTATATATACCCCAGGAAAAGTTCAGTGGAAACTCAAGACCAGCTACTACTCTGAGAACTTTGAGAACTGTTGACACAATGTGATGCAAGGCCTGATAAGATGAGGAATTCAAGGATTCAGTTTGTTAAAGAAAGTACTCTGTGCAAAGAAAAAAAAGTTGTTTTGTTTTGCTTGGCTTCAATTGCATTTTTTGTCTTCACGTAGTGGGCAAACGTTGCCTTGCAGCTTGTCTTGTGTTCCTCTTTAGAAACTGCAGGCTAAAGTTCTATCTCCTTGGGATTCTCAAGGGCAAGGTTATAGGTGGTCAGGATTTCCCACTCCTAAAAATACGGAAGGATACCCCACACTGGACCCAGGAAATTTGAATGGTTGATACTTGTCTGCTAGTTCACAGGGATGTCAATGTGAGCACAATTTCTCCATCTGTGACTGCACCCTCTGATAAGACCATGTTGTGAAGAATATTGTGCCCCTTGAATTTGGAACTATAAAGCACAGGATAGCCCAGTATTGCCATTACGTCTGGCCCAGTGCTGATTCTTTCACTCCGGTTGCTGTTTGGATCCGTAAAAGATTGATTCCAGTCATCAGCTGATGCATAATCAAGCTGATGCATTTTGCAGTGTGGATTGTGTAAACTGGGTTGTGTGTCAGTTCAGAACACCCTATTGAAATAACTGATGAGGATACAAATTGTGCTTTCTAGTAAAAGTTTTCCCGTCCTGAATGTCTGCCTGTGCTATGCTTGCCTGTATGAGACCCTGGTTCTTCTTCTAGGTTACCATGAGTGAGAAGGAGATATTTCAGCTACTTGTCCTACAAATGAGCCTAACTAGAACAAAGGAGATTTGTGCATGATTCAAACCAGCTTGATTCTTCCCGTTAGAGAAAGAGCTGAACAAATATTACTTCATATCTCTCAATCTCTCTTTTTCTCAGCGTCCAGCTGCGGCACTGGCAATTGGAGGTGCCTTGGCCAGACCAAGCTGGCTTAGTTCACCCACCCTGGGGCGGGCTAACCGTTTTCTCAGCACTGCAGCTGTTAGCCTTATGACTCCAAGGCGGTCACCAGGTGCCTTGGAGAAAGTTAAAGTTCGTACGTTGAACATGGAACAACGGACAGAGGAGGACAGTGAGTAGTGTGCATATATATATATATATATATATATATATAATCCTTTCTAATACACAAAAAGCAATAATAATAACAACAACAAAAGAGAGAAGAGATCAAAGCAAGAAAGGGGGGGGGGGAGAAGGATACAAGGTGAGAGGAGGGAGGAGGGAATGGTAGTATTCCATAAATAGCATTATAATTCCAGACAGTTGCTCTTCATAAACATATTATGCAATAATGTTTTTCCAAAGAAATCCATGAGAAGAGAGTGGCTGCCAATCATGTTCCTTAATTTTAATGTATTCAGTAATTTCCAGGTTGTGTAGGGTTTGGGTAAATTTTGTTAACATTTTCTTTTTAAAACAATGGTCCACATCTGAAGGTAGCAATAGTCTTGCAAGTCTCTTGTCTCTTGTAGCTGACCTTCATTGTTCTCAGCCATCCTAAATTCATAATTGGTACTGTAGATAAGAGCTCTCTTGAATCATTTACAGTGCTTAGATCATTACAGCAACTGGACTTCTCAACATGATCAGGTGTTTACAAAATGATAACAAATGTGGGGTCATAGTGGTTGTTGTTTTCTTTGTTATTAGGCATTTTTTGTGTTTTTATGCTGCAAATCGCTCTGTGATCCTCTAATAATTATTTATTGGTAGGTAGGTAGGTAGATAATTTCAGCCCGAAGTTCTGCCTTCTAACTGAGGGAAAGGATTTCTACCTGCATGCTAGCCCATGCCTGGATTTGTTGTAAAGGACTACGATTGTAATTCAAGCTATGTGCTTTCTAAGCAACAGAACTGCAAATGATCTGGGAGTAAACAGTGTTAAATAGGTTATATTTAATTATTTTAGTAAACAAAACTGCAGGATGATGAGGCTCAGAAGGATACATGTAGGTTCAAAGGCATAGTCCATATGCCTCAAAACAGAACCAGCTGAACTAAGATGTCTGGTGACTTGAGGTAGTTGTTTGTTCAAGTTTTCCTTCAGAACAGAAAGGCTAACAAAACTTTATGGTTAAAAAAGAGAGAATACCGGACCAGCCTTAGTTCCATTTTCTTCACAGTGATGGATGTTTCATTGTTTTTATGACAGTTGAAGGCAGCCATGGAAATGAGGGCCTTTTACTGGGGAGACCTGCCGAAGAGCCAGAGCAACCAATCACTGAGAATTCTCTTTTGGAAATTTTGGATGGAATAGTCATGATGTACAACCTCAGCGTGCACCAGCAGCTTGGTAAGGTGAGCAGGATTCATTTCAGGGGAGTTTTCAGTCCTGTCCCATTCTCACAACTGGGATTGGAACTCACACTAACAAACACACCATGGCCCACTGGGAGAGGGTGGGGTGCTTTTGATTGCAGCCACCATACCAACTCACAATGCTTGCTTGCACTCTGCTTTTGGGTGGAATTACACCCTTTGGTGGCAGACCTGCACTTTCTGAACATGGTCGGCCACCACGCAGCAGTAACACAATAGATGTGCATGTATTTCCTTCTGAGGAGTAGCAGGTGTGAGAAGGGATGCTGATCCCCATTCCCCGCACTGGTATCCTGCTTGCAGCCACTTCTTTCCTCTGTCCCAAAGCAGGGATCTGTGATCGGCAGTGAGGCTAGCTGCAAGGGAATAGCCTTGAGGGAGAAGAGCTTTAGCAGGGATAGCGGCTGACAGAACAAGAGTTGCCAATTTTCTGTGGGAAATTGCCCTGCCTCCTGCTGCTTTACTGCCTTTTGGCAGTCTCCCACCTTCAGAGGTGTGGGTCTGTCTGCTGCCATCTTACGTAATTCTGCTATAGGCTGTCAGCTGAAAATCTGTCTCCAGGAAAGCGACTGGTGGGAGGGGCTCATTGTGGAGTTGGGCTCTGCAATGTATTGATGCTGTCACAAGTTAAGTGTTTGGAAAATAATCCAGTATGTGCTATAACCTGTACAGAAAAGCTCTAGCTGGTACTACTGACCCTTATTTGTGTTTTAGATGGTAGGTGTTTCCGATGATGTGAATGAGTATGCTATGGCACTGAAAGACACTGAAGAAAAGATTAGCCGATGCCCAAAGAGGGTAAGAATAACACGGGGATAGTTATATTCACTCTCCCTTAAAATAGGCCTATATTGCCTGCAAGCTGTTCTCTTTCTTGAGAATCATTCAGGTGCTGAGCAGCACTCTGTTGCTCTCACTGATTTTCTGCAGGCAGTAATGGTGGCTAATTCTCCATTTAGCTAAAATAGGATTGTTTGTGTGGTTAATGATTAATGATTAAAACAACAACAACGCCTTGAGTGTTAAAGTAAACTCCGGAGCCACACACTCCTGCAAGATCATGGCTCCCTTTCCATCAAAACATGGTTTTTATCTTTGTGGAAGGGGAGTCATGAATTTGCATCAGTTCTTGTCTCCTGTGTTACACTGTTCATGTGTGAGCAGTTGAGTTCTTGTCTCCTGTGTTACACTGTTCATGTGTGAGCAGTTGTTAAATGAAGTTGCTTTCCAAGGTACCACTGGAATAGATTCTCAACTTCTGTGGTGGTGTGTCTAGTGTGGAATTGGTGTCAAGACTGCCTCCTGTTAAGATTCCTTGGATATTGTTAGGTGTAAAAAGTTGTGTGTACTGTAGCTAGCCAAAGTGTGCTTGGGGCTCCATGGTATACCCGATCTCTGTGTAAGGATGACCCCCTTGGGAAGCTGACCATGGCAGCTCATGCTTTTCCTCAACATTAAAAGAACATCCTGTGATTGTGGTAAGGCTTTTGTGAAGTACTGGACTTGCTGTGTACATGCTTCTGAAAGCAGGAAAACATATGCACCATCGCTCTTCATCCCCCACCCTCTGTGTCCAATTCAGAGAAGAGACATCCATGATGAACTGGTGAAAAGTCAGAAGGTTTTCTCAGAGAAACTTAATCACCTGAGTCGCCGACTTGCTTGGATCAACGTTACCATTTATTCAAAGGTGAGAAGGAAAGTAGTACATATAATATCAGTGAGGTGCCTCACCTAAGCTTGGGCCATAAATTCCAGTTCTGGCCTGGCCAATGCTGAATAGAGCTGTACCATTTCTTCCCAAGTCTTGTATGTTGTACTTCTGTTAATAAATCCTGGTAAAGTTCATTTTTATTAAAGAAAGATCTTGCGTTTTAGCAGTGCATTCATCTGCATTTTTCCTGCTTTTGCACAAAATTGTTGACCTCCTTTTCTTTTATTTCCTCAGTAGTATTTACTCTGATCTGGGTGCGGGGAACCTGTGGCCCCCCCAATGTTGCTGAACTTGCCTCATCCCAGATGGTTAGCCATGCTGCCTGAGGCTGATGGGCATTGGAGTCCAACAACATCTGCTGGACCACAGGTTCCCTGCCCCTGCACTTAGGTATATTATTTCATGCCAATTGAGATACAAACTGACTAGGAATTGCTTCTTTTCAGGAGAAGATGCTAGATATATACTGGCTGCTACGGGTATGCATCCGCACTATTGAGCATGGAGACAGGATTGGTTCGCTCTTTGCTTTTATGCCAGAATTTTATCTGAGTGTGGCTATGAATAGCTACAGTGCTCTCAAGAACTACTTCAGTCCTGTCAACAGCATGGAAGAGCTTCCAGGTGAGGAGGAGAAGGAGGGAATCGGAGAGGGCCTCTGAGCAAAACCATCTGTAATTTTGCGTATAGAATTCAATGCGCAAGAGAAAAGGGATAAGAACTCCACACAGAATATTGCATGCTGCGCAGAATTTGGGTTGCAAAGAACCTTAGCTTAACGTGCCCTAGTGGTTGTAAATGTGTGTTTTGAAAATATGCTGGCTGTGTTGTGGGGTAGTATTCAACCAAGCTTTACTCAGAGTAAACTTATTGAAATTATAGACCTAACTTAGTCACGTTCATTAATTCAGTAGGTCTACTGTTGAGTAAAAGTTGGGGATACTCTTGAGTGGTACTCAACTTTCCAATCACATTAGGTGCTGTTTAACTTGCTCACACAATTGTCCTGCCCTCCACACACACAAAACTACAGTCTGGGTCACCGGGTTTCTCATCTTGATAATGCCTAGTGCAAGCTATAACAAGCATTGTTTGCCGCTGCATCCTGAAGTTGATTACATGCTATTAAGCCTGACGCCTAACCTTAAACCTAATAACTTTTTAGTATTTATACATTATCTGAGTGGTGTTACCCTGAAACACTGCAGCTCCTGGCAATTATAGTGATCCCCTTTTTGAAGGGTTGCGGTCATAAAGGACCTTTGTGTACAGTTTTTAGAATTTCATTAAAAGTCATTTAGCAATTTTGCAGGGCAAGAGTAGCAAAACATGTAGAAAATAGCCATTCTTACTATGCAACTTCATGGCGTAATTATGTTAAACAACTGCATCATATTGACTATCAAGAACTGCTCAAGCAAAGCATACAAATCAAGCCTTCCTGCTTACATCGTTTTTTTGCCTCCTCAAATTCCAGTGATTATGCTTGTTTGCTGTCCCTGATTTTGGATTGGGTTGTGTTTTCTGCCCTCAGCCTGCAGTTACGTTGTTTTGGAAATATATGCAAAATACATTTCCTCCTTTTTGAAGTACTGTGAAGGGTGAGAAAATACTGTCATTGTGTCAGAGCAGGTGTTGTGCAGTCTGGCCCTGGAGATGTAATTATGAAAACTGGTTTGGAAGATCTATTTTGTTATTTCATAGTTATTCCAAACTCCTCCATCTGAAATTCCTCTGCCAAGAGCCCTTTTTGGCTGCAAGTTTTTTGGAAGTGAGGCAGTGTATTTCAGCATACTGCATTTCTCTGTAGATGGTACTGTATGAGAGCTACAATCTCTTTCATTTTGGGGATGAAACCAGATATGACACCAGGAGATCTGTGATTGGATTGTCCCCTCCCCCCCCCCCCACCTCAAATGTCGAAAGCTTGTGGTGGATTTTAGATCAGAGCTACAGCACTGGGGAATAGGTTTTTAACCCCCATCCCATCAACAATTTCCCCAATCTTTATTCTTCTGTCTACCCCAAAGCTGCTCCATAACACAGTTCAGTATTCCTATTTTAGCTGTGTTATGAGGGTATTAGTCCTAATACAAAGGGACTACCGTATATTATTGCTAAGAATTTGCTCAACTGTAGGGAAGTGTCCAGGCTAATTTTATCAGATTCAACAACTGCTACTCCTGTATTGATTATCTGCATGTCTCAGAAAGCCTATACTAGTTAAAGGGATGAACCCAGTCCACAGCCTGCATGGCTGCTTTCTGACCAGGTGTGTAAAAGAACTTCTAAGGACATTCCCACTTGCTTCCGATGCTTCTGGTTAAGTGGTAAGGTAAAGTTGGCAACACCAAATGCTGCTGTGCAGACTTCCTGTCATCATTCTCTTAAACTTTAAGCTGGATTCCTGACTTGCCTGCTAGAGACTCAGACAAGTGGTAGCCCATCCTCCATACTTGGACCGTGTTTTCTCTCTGTAAATCTGAAAGCTCATTCTAGAAATTCATTCTGCTGCAGCTGCTATATCCTATAGCTGGGGGGGTTTTTTTCCCCTGCATCCTGATATTCTGAACTTTTTCTTTTCAGGCTACGAAGAGACTTTGACTCACCTCGCTGCCATTTTAGCCAAGCACTTTGCTGATTCAAGGATTGTGGGAACTGGTAAGGCAGCTCCTGTTTTCCAGAGGTCATGCTGGGCTGTAGGTGTTATGTGTGTGCATGCGTGCGCACATGCGTATGTGATTGGGGGAAAGAAAATTAAGCTCATGCTTGCTGATTTTTTATTTTATTTCTACTTGATACTTCTTGAATAGGAAGGGTCTCTGTTTCTAATGTTTTTAACACCTCAGATCATTGCAGAACTCAATTATTATTTTTGGGTTTGACATTTGTCTTTATATCCTGTCCTGCTTACTAGTCCTGTAACTGTAGTAAGCTAGGCTTGCCATATTTCACACTGTGAAAATCCAGACAGGAAAGTTGTTGAGCTTTTCTTTTTCTTTTGCAAAATCACAAAAAATGCTGTATTTGAGCTATATTTATGGGAAATCAGCAACAATGGCACTACTGACATGGGTTGCCATACGTCTGAATTTTACTGCACATTTTTCCAATTTCCGCCCAGACACTACTGCCCACTGCAGTGTTCTGAATATGTCCAGGAAATCCCAGACGTATGGCAACCCTAAGTATGCAATTGCACCACAATATCTGAAGTATTTTTCTGGCAATCTGTGTCCCTATTATCCCTACTCCACTTACATTCTGTCTTGTTTCCATATTCAGACATCAGAGACTCCCTAATGCAGGCATTGGCCAGCTATGTTTGCTACCCACACTCACTCCGTGCTGTAGAGAGGATTCCAGAACTGCAGTAAGTTCTTGGTTTCACCATTCCTGAAAAATATTATATGTCCTGGAAGAGGATTATTTCTCTCTTCTTCTCTGAACCAGGCATGACTCCTATACTCACAATCCCTTTTGTGTGGAAGCTGCTGCTCCCCGTGTTTCCTCACATTGCACTTCTGATTCTTCCCTCTCAAGTAAATTAAACATCTTGCCTTGAATCCTTCCCGAACCCCCAGTTTTTAACCTTGGTGCTGTTTCCATGGTGGTTGGCTGACTTGTTTGTTTTACTCTGGCAGGCGAATATCCATGATGAAGAACCTGCTGGCCCCCTACGAGCAAAGACCCTGGGCCCAGACCAACTGGATCCTTGTACGACTGTGGCGAGTAAGAACAGATAACCCTCTGCCTTCACATTTTGTTCAGAATTTCCAGCTTGTAGTTTTAAAACCAGTGGTTTCCCCTGTGTTTGAACTTTCCCTTAACTTTTTGTTTGAACTTTGTTACCTGCTTCTGGCAAGAGGGTCTCCATGTTCCTTGTTGGGAGATAATGCGAGGTCTTCTAAGCAGACATTTCTCCCTTCCCCCCCTCTCCTGTAGGGCTGTGGATTTGGATACAGGTACACACGGCTTCCTCACCTCCTGAAAACCAAGCCAGAAGATGCCAATCTCCCCAGCTTGCAGAGTGAGTGGGGGATAGGGAGTGGAGATGTGTTGCTTTGCCAATACAGCTTGTGGGTAAATGCAGTCCTGTAACTGAGCTTATCCTAATCTGGTTAGCTGTTGACTCTGGTACCAGAAGGGCAGGATCCTGTTGTGTGGTGCCCCCACACTGCTGCTGTCTGTTGGCACAATAATCGGCACCAGTGGATCCTGTCTGTGTAACTGCTGGGACCCAGCATGTCTGGGAGCTAGAGGGCTCCTGATGCCATGTAATATAAATAAGTTGTCTCTGTCCCTAACTTAAATGTGTGTGGCAAACTCAGGGTGAAAAGTTTCTTATTAACTTCCTGACCCAGCGCTCTTCTATTTTTGAGTGCAAAACCTTAAAAAAAACCCCACCTCCATATAATTGTGATCACCCTGGTTGTTTTCACTGGTTCACTAGGTGATGACCAAGAAAGCTCTGGTGTATATTTATAGGAAACAAAACATTTTAGCAGCATATGGCCAGATCAGGCATAAATTGACAAAGTGTGAAAGCATCCCCAAAGGCACATCAGGTTATAGGTTTAAGGAGTAAAATTGATTTTTCTAAGGAAATCAAGTTGATCGGCATTGGTGGTACATTGGATCCAGCAGGCACTGCTTCTCTTGCAGCTCTGGGCTGGTCCTCTTCTGTGAATGTTAGTCCTACTTTGTTCTGAGGCATTTGCCACTCACTTATGGCAGCCATGGTTTAGTAATCAGGCTGGTCTCCCAGTGTTACCACAGTACTCAGAATGGCTTTATATCCAGCATGGCAAGGATCTCTGGGAGACTCCAGTTACAAGCTGTAGGGGGAGCTTTGGCTTCTCCTCTGTAGTTACTGATCTAGTGAAGAGAATGATGGCATCTGTGTTGCTGAGTGGATGGCGTTATGAGTTGGTCCTGCACTCTTTCTTTGAGGGAGCATATAATGCCGGGGCAGAATGACTAACCTCACAGCCCAGCAGAAGGTGGCAATAGTAACACCTGCTTGACCCTTCTAAGAAAATTCGCATCTATAATGTTTCTCTCTTTGTTTTGTTTTGCTTTTTTCTTTTCTGCTTTTTTGGGGGCCCAGGAGATCTCTCTGTTGCTAGTTTCCAGAGTAAGTTTCCTGTTGTCTTCCCTTTGTATGGTGGTGACATAGTTTTATAGCCTTCTAGTAGAGCCTTTTCCCCTCCCACCCTTGGTGCACAAGCCGGTCCTTTGGAAATGACGGGGTAGAAAGATAAAGCGGGATGAGTCTGGCTGCACCAAGTGATGGTCCTAAGAGCCATCCAAATGTTTGTCATGGCGACCTGTCAAATGTGCCTCAGGGTGGGTGGTTAAGTATGCATCTCCCTTTAGTTTGGAGGGAATATTACGAGTGCACAGCAAATATGTGTAGGTGCTGTTAATGTGCTCTCCATAGCAGTTTCCCCTTGTGGCTGTGGTGTCAACTGTCCTTTTCCTCTTTATTCTTCTCCATTCCAGTTTGGTTTTTTTTAACACTTCTCCTTCTGAAAAGATGGACACAACAGGGAACAGAAAGGTTGAGCAGATACAGCTTCCCTGAAACTGCTAGCTCCAGTTCTGGCCCAGTACTGCAGGCTAATAAGCTGGCTGTTTTTGCTGAGGCTGTCATGAAACTCCATCCCTGGGGGTGCGGTCATTGAATGACCTTGGGATACCTATGCAATTGGGTTCACTTTTCTAGGTGTCGGCAAGGTCATCGCTGTCTGCCAGTGATTTCCTCCATGTGGCTCCGAAAGGTCTAAGACAGGGCACAGGATCCTTTGGCTAGTGATCCTGCTTTCTGCTATTTTGAGGTGTACTTGAATGAATAATTAATACCAAGTTAATTGAAAGGAGCCTATTTACCAGCTGTCCTTGGGACACTGCCCTAGAGGGGCCGAGTCCACCCCCCTCTCTCAGGTGGAGAGATTGGAGCACAGACAGTGGAAGACATATCAGGTGTGCTCTGGCCATTACTTGGGGTGGAATATCTGAATGTGAAAGTCAGCTCACCTCTCTGCCTGTCCTGTTACAATCCCTCGCCTTTTGTGCCTGAGTTACTGCTATGCTTGCCTAATGTCGATGGGCAATTTAGGGGCACACCAGTGATTAGTCGTCATCTGCTCTCCAGCCTCAGTTTATTAAGGGACAACTCATGCTCATTTCCTGTCTAGGGCCCTCTTTAGTAACTTTTGTTACTAAAGCGATGATGGGACTGGCTGGCTCCTATGAGAGGAGAACATGCACGTACATCCTTTTAGCCTAGTCCTCTACTGGCTAGTTTTGCAAGCTTTGAGTTATAGGTCCTGCTGTTAAGAGGTTGGCTAGAAGAGCTCTTAAATCTTATTCTCACAGTTGTGAGCCTTTCAGCTGCATTCTCTTGAAAGCAAGCAGTGCTCTCACATGTGTGTCACTTTGGGACTCTCATTTGGCAGGGATTTCATTTCAGTGCCAAACTGAAGCTTAGATAATCCGACTCTGCCTGACAGCTTCCTCCTGGTTTACATCTGATCTCTAGCATGTTCCAAAGGAGGGGAAAGTGATGTAAGGTGTGCTCCTGGGGTGGGGTGCCATCAGTGTATCTCGGATTTCTTTTTTCACTGCTGCAGTCCTAGTGATGTCAGTAGTATCTGCTGCTGGGTTATAGTTCCATTGTGAAAAGTTTTACCTTAGCCCCTGTGTCTAAGGGAAGTGAGGAAACAAATGGCCCTCCTTTTAGACTCTGATGAGGAGGACTTATTAATGAGAGCTAGCAAAGTTCCTATAGCTAACACACACACACACACACACACACACAATTTAAAATGCACCTCTGTTTCAGGCTTGCTTTTGGGTTCCATTGGCAGGCTGGAAAAGAGTTGGGTTTAATTCCTCCTCCCCTTTAGATTTCTCGCCCTGATCGGAAATGGGCAAACAAGTGTGAACATGTGCCATGCTGGCAGAGAGGAGTGGGACTGTCTGTCTTGGGTGCTAATTCCCTGCTAGGGAGCTACTGTGATGCTGCTTTCAGGAGAGATTAGTGCTGAGCTGACCTAGGGCATTGTGGGGATGAGCAGGAGGGATGCTTGGCTTGAGCTCAGCTGCAGGGCACAGCTTCTTACTTGCAGAGAGAGACAGCAAATGTGCATGACCACATCCCAGCTAATTCAGGCTGGCATTATGGCAAAGAGCTCCGGGCCTTGGAGACGGGACAGGCTCAGAATAGTCCATGTGTGAGAGCTGGCCTTGGAGGGCAGCTGCCGCCTCTACTTATTGTAAAGAGGGCCTCTGCTGGGAGGAGGCTCCAAGAATTCCTTGTGATTTTTGAGAGACAAAACCACGCTGAATGCAGTGAAAGGGGCACATACTTATAAACTTATAAACTGTTCCCCATTTCCACACGATGGCAGTGAAACAGGCTGGGCTTGGGCAGCAGCTGCCCAGCACCTTCCGGTAGTGTGGCCTCTTAAGAAGCCGCTGTTGTTTCATTCCAGAGCCTTGTCCCTCCACCCTGCTGCAGCGACACATGGCGGACCTGCTGCGGAGTGACCGTGAAATGGCACCCAGTTTCCTCAACAGTGTGCTTAACCAGCTGAACTGGGCCTTCTCAGAGTTCATTGGCATGATTCAGGAGGTGAGAGTTTTGGATCCGGAATAAATCTGATTGAAGGAGTAAGCCTCTGCCTGTCATCCTGGAGGATAAAAACAAAAGTCCTTTCCTTACTAGGTGTCAGTAGCAGTTTGCAGCACAGTTCTTGTGGGATGCTGGGATTGAGCTGACTTGTGCATGAACTGGAAAAGGGGGAGGGTTAGGGGCAGGTGTGAAGAGAACAGCTGCTCCCCCTTCCAGTTCTTACATTAAGCTGCATCTGTTTTGCTTGGGCAGATCCAGCAAGCTGCAGAGCGCCTGGAAAGAAACTTTGTAGACAGTCGCCAGTTGAAGGTGTGTGCAACGTGCTTTGACCTGTCAGTGAGCCTGCTCAGGGTCTTGGAAATGACAGTCACACTGGCTCCTGAGATCTTCCTGGACTGGAGTCGACCCTCATCAGAGCTATTACTCAGGAGACTTGCACAGGTACTCACTTTTCCTCAAGAAAACATTAGGTTGGGTACATGGCAAGGGGCAAAGGTTTTTAGCTGAGGATGTGGGTGCTGTCATTTGGCATAGTCACAGTTTCCGGTGTGAACTATATTATTCCAGAAGAATGTGTCACCAGCAAGTTTAGGAGCTAACTTATACAAACGGCAGGCTGGCTCTCCCCTCCCCTCCCACACTACTGTCTTACTCCGTTAGTGATTATTCAGAGATTGTGTGTATGCATGTCTGCAGCAAGATAAAGGTCTCCAGTTCACTGCCCTTTTTCTTCTTTGGTAATTTCTTCCTGGAAAAGAACTCCAGAGTAAAGATGGCCACACGTTTCAAGAAGTGGAAGGATAAGCCAATCTGTACCCCTTCCTGATGATATTCCTAAGAATCTCCTTCTCTGGGCTTCAGCCCTTGCTTCCTTTTCCAAATGCCTTAATGCCCCCTATGGTTTACTTAAAGCTTTTAAAGCATGATGTATCAGTAAATCACCTTTTCTGTCAAGCATCAATTCATACTCACATGTTTTCATTATCCATTACCCATCCAGTACAGACAGAATAATTTATTCATTCATTTATTTCAATGTTTTCATATCCCTCCACCTGTTTGCTCCAGATTGGAGCACAAGGTGGCTGTCAGCACAGCTTACAATGTAATATAATATAAAACAGAACAAAATTGTAAGTTCATTGAGGAAAAATAGCAACACAAAGCTGAAACACCAACCATCATCAACAATATCAGATTCCAAAGGCCCAGACAGGTAGCCTTGCATGTTCCATTTCCATTGTCCATGGTCAACCTGGCCACCAAATGACCAGACAGTTGATCAGCAGATGTCCTGGCAAGATTACATGGCCACTTGAGTGAAGATGCAAAATCTTACAGCCATTAGCCATTAGGTAACAATGGAGAACATGAAACTTACAGATGTAGACACTGATGCTTAAAGATGGGGAGGGCAAGGTGTGCATGTGACTTGGGACTTGCTTGCATGGGTCACTGTAGCAGATCCATCTGGAAACCTAATTTGAGTTGTCATGCGATGACTGGCCATGCAAAGAGGCTTGCGGCACACCAGAACCACCTTTAAGCAGTTACATGCAGATGAAGTGACCAAACCACTCATATTAGTTCTGAGCACATCTGTTCACACAACCAACTACAGTGCAGTGTTTGAAAATAGGTTGACCAAAAATGTCAGGTTTTAATTTTGAAATGAACTCTTCGAAAGGCTTTTATGAATTGTTTCTTAAAAGAGTGCATTACTTATCCCTGAAGGGGAAAGCAATGTGCCAAATGTTCTTTGGGTGCCACTTTCAGAATTCTGCCACGTTCTAGTTGAAGCATCAGCTTGCTCTCTGGAATGATGACTCACTGCTGGCTAGTTCCTCATTTTGCCCAACTTCTTTAAATGAAATATCTCTGCACAACCTTGCATGTACCTTTGTGCTAAGGTTCCACTGTATGCATGTGGAAATTTGGCTTATTAGAAAGAGACCCAATCCATCCATGGAATTAAGAGCTGTTTTGCCTTCTAAGAGTTTTTTCATTGAAAGTGTCCACAGCCTGAGATGTGAGCTGATGCAACCCGAGCCACATTTTCAGTCTGTTATTGCTGAAGGCTCAGGTCTGTTGTCATTCTCATGGTTCACAGAGAGGCCTGTCATATTTCTTTTCTGAGCAGCCCTGCTGATGGGTATCCTCCGTGCCATGAAATCTAGGGCCACACAGAGCATTATCATGCATCCATCTAGTATCTCACCATCTGCTGTAAAATATATGTTCTTGGAAGACCGTCCTCTGCTATTGTGGGTCTGAAAGGCAGATAGTTCCAAGGCATAAAGGAACTACCCTCAAGGCCCTTTTCTGTAACCCAATACACCTTATTACAATGCAGAGCCCAATATTGTGCCTGCTGTTGTAGAGAGATTTCTGATTCCAAGGGAATTGAGTTGTCTAAACCCTGATGATCAGACTGGAAAGTGTCAGGAGTAGCATATGTGCATCTCTGCAAGTGTGCAGAGAGAGAACTCGCATCTTCTGCTTTAATCATTCTGCCATCTCTTCTTCCTTCCCCACAGCTGCTAAATCAGGTGCTGAATCGTGTGACAGCTGAGCGGAACTTGTTTGACAGAGTGGTCAATCTTCGTCTGCCAGGTGAGCTTCCTTCCCAGCCACCTTGCAGTCAGTCCTGCTTTGGGAGAGGGACCATAGCTCAGTGGTAGAGGATGTGCTTTGCATGCAGAAGGTTCCAGGTTCAGTCCCTGGCAGCTCTAATTCAAAGGAGCTCAAAGGTGATGGCAAAGCTGTCTGAGACCTTGCAGAGCCACTACCACTAAAGAGTAGGCAAAGCTAGGTAAGAAAGACAAAAACTCTGACCTGGTGTGAGGCAGCTTCCTTCATTCTTACGTGATCTAAATTCTCCCATCATTCCTGGGAAATAGTGCTCTCTCCTTCTACAAACTCACATGAATGTTTCCAATGGTTGTGGACATTCATTGTGTCTGCACAGGGGCTTCACCCACTCCCAGTCCTTTGAACAACAAGATAATTTGTACTCAATAAATTTAATTAAATTTAAAATATTTTAAAAAAGGAAATGTCTGTGGGGAGAATTCTGTGCTGACCTTTCATCTCTGATTACGGTGTCAGTACAACTTCCATTGATGCCACTGCTCCCTCCCATCCGCTCTTCAGATAGGCAGGAGCCCAACAGAGCACACGTGAGAATGAAAGATGGCATCCAATCCCAAAAGGAAGCCCCATGTGGTCTTGGCCTTCATTGCTTACAGAAATGCATAAAACCTGCAATGATGGGAAATGGGATCTTTTGGCTCTAAACAGTAAGCAGTCATTAAGTGATGGCTGTGTGCCCACCTACTCAGGGTGAAGGAATCCATTCTTGTACAGAGCTTGTTAAATTGCAAAGTAATCTTTAGGGAGGCAAGATGTCCTGCTTCCGCACTAAAAGCTGTCAGAGAGTGATACCGGTGAATGAGCAGGAGCTGCATTTAACTGCAAAATTGCTGACTAGATTCCACTTACGCTATAGCTCCATTATCTTTAGCCCTTCATTTTGGCTGGTTATTCTGGTGTCTTATGATGAGAAAAGGACAGCATGTGTTAGCAGTGTGTGCACTCTCTGCCTGTCCCCCCACGCTCCCGCAGAGCATGGACCCTTTTCCTTCACACAGCATTATTAAATAACTGCTGTGGCACACACTGCTGCAGATCTATGTCATACTGATCAGTATTAGGAAGTAAACAATATTGCTGAGTCAATGTGCCCTTGTGTTCCTTCTTGGGGAACAAGGGCTCAACCCTCATTGAAAATTGAGATTGTGAATGGAGAGAGCTTAAAAAGATCCACACACTTCCACACATTTTTACACTTTCCTATTCTTTGATGGATTTATTTATTTGGCATCTGTGTGACGTAAGTAGTGTGATAGAAAGAACATTCTGGAATAGGTATGGTCATAAGCATGTGGAGTAAAGGACCATATGAATAGCTGTCATCCTGAAGAAAATTGTCTCTGAAGTGTGCCTAATTTTAAATTTGGACAAGCTTGTTTTACCCCCCTCCACTTCCCTTCAAATTTTGAGCATTGCTTTAGTCATACTCCCAGCTCGAGCACCTCTGCCCTGTTGGAAACATGGGGCATATTGGCATGTGTGACCACCATCAAGTCTTCCACATTTCAAAGCATTGGCTACTTTCATGCTCACCTAGAAGCAGGAGAAAATTGGAATCATCACTCAGCACTTCTTCAGACCTGTCTTCAAGTGCCGTTTTCAAGGTTATGTGCTTGAGAAACACTGTGTTTGGGTGACTCGGGGGATTGTATACTGACTGGAAGGTGGAGGAATGCTGGACCACTACTGAAGGGCTTAGCACCATTCCATTTTTTTTGCACAATCCTTTTAAGTGCCCTTCTAATAGAAAACCAGACAGTGGCATTAGCAGAGATGAGCAAGTGCTTTCTCTAGTGTTTGTCACTTACCTCTAAGATTTCCTGTTTGCCAAGGAGGTTCATTCTGTTTTGTCCAGGGTTGTCCATATTGGGAGTGGTGGTGGAGGAGGACTCATTTGAGCTTATGGTGCTCTAGCAAAGGCCTGATGAAGCTGATGGATGTAGCAGTACAAATCTTTAAGTGAATTAATACAAACGTTTATCTCCTCCTGGTCTCCTGAAAACTTAGGCTGGTGGTGTTCCTCAGTGCAGTGCTATGCTAATTTGTCCTCTGCTATAGTTAAGAAGATAAAAAGGGGTGCAAACTAACTTTTCATAGTACTGATTGTAATTTGAAATACCTGCTTTCTTCCCTAGGACTGGAGAGCGTAGATCACTATCCAATCCTTGTGGCTGTGACAGGAATTCTGGTCCGGCTGCTTGTTGATACTGACTTCCAAGGGTAAGTGCTGCTTAATTCCACGCCATGGCGATGAAGATTTCATTGCTTGTGTTCTAGTTTACTATTCTGAAATGAGCAGCCTGGCAGCATTGTGTATTAGGGTAATGATGCAGTCTTTGTCTTTGCCCCCTGTTTTCATATGCTCAGTCTAGTTGCAGGATAGTAAACCCCCAAATAATTTCTGTCCTGTACGTTGGTCTCTGGGTGCTTTGTGCTGCGACTATAGTATACTTGAGAGCTATTTAAAAGAAAAAAGGGGGAGACATCCTGTCAATTTAAACCTTCCATTGAATTATTTAAAGAGGTAGCCAACGTGGTGCCCTCCAGATGTTGTTGGACTACAACTTGCATCATCCCTGGCCCTTGCTGGCTGAGGCTGATGGGAGTTGGAGTCCAACAACATCTAGAGTATTAGCCGCTCTCTGGTGTAACTTTGTTTGCTTTTGTTCTCTGCTTGCTTCTGTTCTCTGCTTACACGGCTGTGTAGCTCATGCAAGCTATACTATATTATGTTCCTTGGTTGTTGCGTGGTGTGGGTTCGTGGCAGATTCTGCTTAGGGGGTGGACAGTTGGACAAGATGATCTTTAGTTCTACTCTATTCTTACAATAACTTTAAAGGGAGATCTGTCCTATCTCTGTATGTTTCTCTTCATCTTCTTGTTCTTCTTTTTCTAGAAAGAACAAGCTTTGGGATTTAGATCTGGGAATGGTCCTGCCCAAAGGAAAGCAGGCCATTTCTTTTTACCTTTATGCATAGGCACCACTCACATCATGCTGTAGCAAAAGAATACTCTTTCTACATATGCGGTTACCTTCCCAAACTGAGCAAGGCTGGCATCAGATCATTTAGACAGATAAAACTGTAAAGACATGCTGTGTTTGGTTGTGTTAAACAGTGAATATGTCTAGCTGCAGTAGCGTATGACAGTGGAAAATAAGCCAAGTCCCAAGGGAAGGTGGCTGCTGACATGCCCCTCCAGATCTACTGCAGTGTGGCTGATGGCATTCTTGCTTTGCCTTCATTGCCCTTGTTATGGTACTCAGACAGACGTGATGGACAAGTCCCTTCCACAGCTCTCAGGACTTTTAGAGACAGTGGGTTGACACTCGCTTGTCATCTGATAATCTCTTCTCCCATCCTGTTGTGTTTTTTGAAAAAACAAAACTAGCCTTACCTTTATAAATTGAGTACCGGTAGTAGCTTTTCTTCTGATTTCCAACCTAGAAAAAATCATGTCTCCTAACAGGCAGGGTACATTAGTTGAATCCTGCCCTGTGGTTACCAGGACGGCGGGAAACCAGGCCAGGATATTAAACCATAGTTGGACGGTGGTTTAAGAACCTGGTTGTTCTGATCCTGATTGTCATAGTTTCATGGTTCAGACATAGCAAGAAATTATGTGAAATTGAAGACCTCTGGGGTTAATTGCAACATGCTAAGACAGGAAGAAGTGGTTTGGCTGGCATAAGGTTTGTTCATATCTCGGCTGATTAAGTTTTGATACAGCCATCTGAATGAGGTAAACAACTTCTCAAATGCAGGCAGTCAATAAATACATTTTGCATTTAATTCCACTCTTTTTGATGTCTACTGTGGATCTTAAAGTAGCATTAAAAACAGCTTTCAGCACTTCCTCTCACCCCTCTGCCTCACTTGGGAAAGGACATCTTTTACTTCCTGACCTTTCCAACTTGAGGAGGAAAATGGGAACATCAAGCTCCTGAAAAAGGTCCAGAGGGGTGTTTTAAAAAGAAGGGTGCATTCACTCCCCTGTGAAACACTTGCAAATACCCATGATGATCATGGAGAAATACGTGCATAGCCTCCTTCTAAAATGAGCCTTAATTGCATTCAGGTCTAGGGATAGGCATTTGACAGGTCAAAAAGATTTGGCCCATTTGATCAGTCAGACTGTATAAGGAAAAAAGATATTCTCAAGTGGGTTGATACTTACGTTAACTGCAAAAACAAGTTAGATAACTGTTAACTGTGAAAGAATGAAATTACCTTTTTAAAAGCATTGCTTTGAATTACAGCTTTTAACATTGTTACATAAGGTTTCTATAAAAGTGAATGATTTACTGAGCAGTTCTCCTCATTGGCTTTTATCCTGGAACAGCAGGGCCAGTCTGCAGTTGCATTTTTTTGTTATAAAGGAAATTAAAGCAAAAATAAAGCAAAGTAACAACTATTTAATAACAAATGGCAGTTTTAAAGGCACATGCCAGATTAGCAGGTTAGTTCTTCAAGCAGCACCAGTATCACGGCTACTTGGAATATTTGACAATCTTTTAGATTCAAAAAATTAAATAGGTAACCAGCCATCCAGTGTGGCAACTCTATTCAGATTGCTTTTATCTTGCCTGATGTTCTAGTTTAATCCGTCTCACTGAAATGCAGTCCATATGAAACTGTTGTGTCACGTTTCAATTTCTCATTTGGCATGTCTTATTTTTTCAAAATGTTGTCCTTGTTTTGCAGACAGCTGAGCTCCATGTGGCTAGGCATTTTAGTTCTATAAACAGGCTATTTCTGATCCTCTCCACCCCCCACCAAGGCCTTCCAGATAGACACAAATCAACCTAATTATATCCTCCCTCCTGTGGTCAAAGCCACATAGCCCTAAATATAAATGTGCCAAGCACACCATATTAAAGTGAATTTTTATTTTTTTGAATCTGGTTGTGGGAAACCCTATAGAGGCCAATCCCATCCCACCCAAATTGGGGTAACAAGCTCCCTCCGTCCCTTACCTTTATATCAGCCACAGCGGCCTCAGCAGGGATTCTGGATCTACCACAGCATCTAGTTTGCCTTCTTGCCAGACTGAACTCCTTTCATCATTGATCCTGTACACTATCTAGCTTCTACACTAGTTCCTTTACAGCCCAGCTGATATGCTGACAGTCAGATGCAATCATAACCCTCCCTGTCCCTGTTTCCACAGCCCATTTGCTTCCTGTTCTGTGGGGCAGACTAGCTGTTTCTTTTCTTTTGCCCATGTTGTCCTCATCTATAGGGCCCTCAATAACCCATTGCTTTTTGAGGAAAGGTCGTATTGCACTTTCATTGATAGGAACAGACTAATGATGATATATTACTATTAAGCATTTTTAACATGGCATATGGGATCTACAGCAAATTCCTGGACAAGTTTCATGTTAACAGGAGTAAATCAACAGCCTGAGGACAGAGTAGGCTGCATTTTCCAAGTGAAAACAGCACATTGCTTAATAACCTCCAACAGATATTTGTTCGTTAATTGTAGTGAAATATGGTCCTTTTCTCAGCAGTGATTGCAGCTCATTATAGAGGCCTCCCTTGGACTATTGTTGTATCATATAACTTCTAAATTGTTTCTGAGGCATGAACAGTGGATGGGAATGGGCTAATTACCGTCTCTGTGATCTGTAGCTTCTTGATGCTGCTGGCTTTCATTGAAGAGGGATCGGGTTTTGTTCTGTTGGAAGACTATGGAGGGAGCGTGAATCTAGGGTCTTTATCTCTTAACTCTGTGACTTGAGCAATAGTATTTTCATAGCTGTAATTGCTGTGAAATCATAATGGAGATGCTTTTGCAGAAATGCATGGACGAATCAAGAGTTTTTGAGGGCCTAGGGCAATTAACAGAGTCTATAACAGGGATGACTGACCTCCAGCTGCAAATTTTTCTGACCCCCCCCCCCAAGCCCCCAGCAATTTTAGCAGTGACAGGAAAAAGAAAGAAAAAAACATGATGCTGGGCTTTAAACCTCTTCTTCCAGTTTAGCAGTCTCCTGTTGATGCAAATTATCTCTTCCTCAGCTGATTTGCAAAGATCATCTGAAGAGGGGAGACTGTGTGTCCTGTGCATGTGCGCATGGCCAAGGGTGAATGTGGCTCTAGAGCCAAAAATGGGTTCTCTGTTCCTGGCCTAGGGGGATATATATAAATAAGATGGTAACAGTGGGGGAAGGACAGGATTTGGAATCCTTGGCAGACCTATGGAACAGCTTGTCAGGTATCTCCTGCTCAAGAACTTCCATCACACCAATTGATTACTTACATTATTTTCTCTTCAGTTTACTCGCTGTAGATACCCCAGGTAGAAATCCTCATAGCAGACCTGTACCTGCCATGCACTAATGGTACATTTGGTTAGAAGTCCCATTGATGCTTACGTATAAAATGGCAGCCATTCTTCTGCAATGCCAGGCATAGTGCCAACTAGTTACTTTCCTGTGGAAGGCTGAGCGGCTTTGGTTTTGATGGAAAAGGTCTGGGTGCCTTTAAGAACTCCAGTTGCTGGCTTACGGTCAAACCAGAAGGGGGCATTGTGAACATTTAGTTGCTAAATGGATATCATTTAGCAGCCCCAGAGTATTAGGCTGAACTGCAGCATACATTGTGCTCTTTAACAAACTTACACTAAAGATTTTTAAAGGTTCTTCTACACTAGGGTTTACCAAACTTTGGTCTCCAGCTGTTTTTGAACTACAACTCACATCATCCCTAGCTAGCAGAACCAGTGGTCGGGGATGATAGAAATTGTAGTCCAAAAACAACTGGAGACCCAAGTTTGATCTACACTACAAAGTGAAACTGCTTTAAGCCAGTTTAACTGTCATGGTACTGATTTCCTTCCAGTAAGGTCTGATAATTGCTGTTTATTTGATAATTATTTTGGAATCTATTCTGGAGGTATGTGTGCCAGAATGAGATGTGGTATTCCGGATGCTCTTGTTTCTATACAAATGTGTTAACCACTTCTAGACATCACTTTTTCAAGATTGGTAGATGGAGAACAAGAAGGCACACTGGGAGAGACCTTGGGCCAGGGGTGTGAGCAATCAGTGGCTCACCAAACTCTTCGTGGCTTGGGAGGCATTTAAACTTATCAGAATGCTTGTTTAACTGGGACTGGCTGGAAAACTGGGCTGGTGACAATTACATGCCATCCTTTTCAATGAGCTCAGTTATATTACTATAAATTCCTATGATTTCCAGACCATGACAACTATACTGAAAGGCCTTAATAACATCTAAAGCAGGCATACAGAATTGAGAAGTGGGGATCTCCCATGTAGGGGTTTGCAAAGGGGATCACCGAGTCTTGGTGTGGCTAATTACACAACCATAGCTTGTGGTTGCCACTGATCATTCCCTTCAGGGTGGTTCTCCTCACTTGCCACCCTCCTTCAGAAGCCTAGCAAGAAGGGAGAGAAGCTGCTCCAACTTTCCTCCCTTGAGTTGTCCTTGGAAGAAGGAAGGGTGCTTCTTCTTTCATTCTGGGCTTTTGAAGGAAGCACCAGTAGCACCTCACTACTGCTACCTCCTGCAAAAATCCAGCAGGAATAGGATCTTTGCTCTGGGCATGTAGTATAGGGTGAGGGGGGATGTTCTCTCATGAGTGGACTTCTAGAACCCTGGTTGGAATTACATAATGACCTGGGATTCAAAGAGCTGCTTTAGGCATGCCCCAAGGCCTGAGCCATGTATGCCTAATAGGAGTTTTCATTCCACCTCTACCCCCATTGGGCAATAGACCACAATACAAACCATAGCCTTTGCTTGCAGAATCAGTTTCTTTTGATCTGCTTGTGCTAACATTGAAGAGAGTCCCATGGGGTCCTCATTTGAGCCTTGGATAAGGGCTATGGAAACTGGCACCCTCCGCATGCCTCATTCTCTGCATCTTGAGTTGCACTTGACAGATGTTCTGTCCCACTGGCAGATTGTCCTCTTGGAAAAAACACACACAGCTAATATGTCAGCATGATAGTCTCAGGCAGGGATGTGAGTGTGCATCCTAGCGATTTGCTGGTTGCCATGGCTGTGATCAGTCACCAGCTATTGAGTTCTTGTCTTAACTGGCCCGTGCTGTTGTCAGCACATACCCCAGTGTGATTACAAAGCTGCAGGAGCAATGTAATGCATCTTGAGATGGGCATCACATGGCTCCCATTTCAGTTCATATATCTAAAGTTGGGGGAAAGTGTTGCTGTTGGACAGATGGCAATAATCATTAGGCTTTCCCAATTTAATTAGGAATGTTCAGCAGTGGGTGGGAATTGTAAATTATATGAGGAGAAGAGCTTCGTTATGGGAAGGAGGTAGGGTGTGAGCTGCTTTCTGCAGTTAGAAGGGCAAGGAATCATAGAATTGTAGAGTTGGAAGGGACCTGAAGGGTCATCTAGTCCAACCCCCTGCAATGCAGGAATCTCAGATAAAGCATCCATGACAGATGGCCATCCAATCTCTGCTTAAAAGCCTCCAATGAAGGAGAGTCCACAGCCTTATGAGGGAGACCATTCCAATGTTGAACATCTCTTACTGTCAGAAAGTTCTTCCTGAGGTTTAGTCGAAATCTCCTTTCATGTAACTTGAAGCCATTGGTTCGAATCCTACCTTTCAGAGCAGGAGAAAATAAGCTTGCTCCATCTTCCCTGTGACAGCCCCTCAGATATTTGAAGGTGGTTATCATATCTCCTCTCAGTGTCCTTTTTCCCCAGACTAAACATTCCCAGCTAAACATAATCCTCCCAAATGAAGCACCTATGATGAGCTCTTATATTTTGAAGAACAAAGGAAAGTAATCTTCATATTTTGACTTTGTGTGCCATTCATAGTTATTACTCTGAAAACATCTGAAATGTTCTCTGAATAAATATGTATTCATAAGCTGTACCTTTCTGAGAACATCAGACACTTTAGCCTATGGCTAAAAACTTGGAGGAAAATGGCTCAACTGCAAAGCTCACATTTGTGCACAGTGTGATTAGTTCTAAACTGGTAATCTGTTTGGTTTTTTTCTTCCTAGGTTTGTGCATAGGAGACCATTTAGCTCTTATAATATCTGACTACATTATTTATAAAAATATTTGCTTTCTGCTATTCATAAAAAATATCAATTTGGTGTTCTGAATCAATGCTTAGACGTTCTCTGCTCTGTCACTGGCTTGAGAAGAGGAGTCCAGAAATTCCATCCACTGCATATCTTCAGTGTATATTAACATTTATTGACAAAGAGTACGTTTTCCTGGGCCTTTGGCTAATTAAGCAATTTATGGCCTTTTAAACTGTGTGGGTTATTGTTTTTGTTTGTTGTTATGGTTTTGTGGTATGTATGTTTGTGTTTTTATATTGTAAACCTCCCTGTGATATTCAGATGAAGGTGTAGAAATAATAATAATAATAATATGGTGTTATGATTATTGTGTGGTAATAGATACATACAAGGATTACAGTTTGTGAGAAGCATTGACTCCTCAGTACCAAAGGCAGACTCACATATCACAATGACATTAATCCAGTTTGGAGGTGACCAGCACATGTATCAATGTGTCCTGACTATCCATAACCTGGGAAATGCCACAACTGATGAACCAAATTAAACCGCTAAAAGGTGTTCTGGGCCACATTTGCCCTTATTGGCAATGTTGGATCAATGAAAACCCCTAAGCTACATACTTGCTCCTTTAGAGGGAGTGTAACCTCACCTGAAGCAGGTAATACACCAAATTTCCTGGACCCAGGGACTGTCAATCCATAGTTCTGTCATCTGGTCAAGATTCGGCTTCAGTTTATTGGCCCCCATCCAAGCCATTACTAGCTGCAGACACCAGTGCTGCATCTCTACAGCCTTGAGAGTAGATCTTTAACCGAGTGCTCAGGGTTAATTGGTTCTAAAAGGGACTGAGGTGCTCTAGAGTTACCAGAGAGCGAGGTCTACTCAGGGAGCAGGATGGGGCAGGGTTTCATTTAGTACATAAATGTCAAATGAAGAGCTTGTTTTAACTTGCTCAACATGCTGGGTTGGGGGGGTGAAGCTTATAGAACTTTGAGAAGTGGGAAATTCCAGTTTCAGGGGAAATCAGGAAAAGCAGAATACATCAATGTAAATGTTGGTATTCGGGGACCTTCAGCCTCTTTCTACACTTATAATTAGGCTTTTAAAGCTAGTCTGCTTCCAGCATTGTAGCATATAGTCTCTGTGCATGGGCTGTTCCTCCTGATAAGGACAAGGGTGCCCTTTTTGTCCTGGGATGATCCTGTGATCACAGAAGCTTTGTTTCTCTCCTGGTGCTGGGGATTAACAAATGTTTGCAAAAACCTTTGAAGATTCAAAGTGTTCAGAACACTAATTAATTACAATCTCATTGCATTAATCTGGCATTTGGTAGTTTTCCTTTGCCTCACACCTGGTGAAATTAATAACTCCCTTTGTAGACATGTCAGATGCACAATTCAGTCAAGGAGCAACTTGGTAGAGAAGGACTGATCCGTTATATGGATTTGTCTGCCTTGGCGACTAAGTGCTGTTAATATGGGTCAGCCATCACTTAACTCTGGTGCCACATGTGATGGCTAATCAATAGAGTATCACTGATAGGGGTCTATACAGTAGTGGACGACATGGTGGTGCTCACCTAACCTTGTTTGTGTCACTGTTCCTTACTAAGAGGTAGAGGGGAAGGAGAAGGCAGTGGCAAGGTTGGCACGGTTCAAACTCAGAGTTATCTGGTCTCCTGCCTGGTGCATTTGCACCATGCCTACCTCACTGTCACCTCACCCCTCCATCTCCCAGTAAGCAGCAGTGACACAACCAAATGGAGGTCAGGTAAGTGCTGCTACCCCACTGTCCGCTACTGGGTCTGTATGAGGAGCCACAGTGTAAATTGCCCTGTACTGCTAAATTGACATACCAGCCACTGATTATAAATGGGGTTTGGTGCAGACAGACGCCTTTTGCTTATAAGGTATTAACAGAAGAGCTGGTTCAGAACCTGCCTTTTCTAACTGTACATCCTGGGCATGAGAGAGACTGGCTATCTGACTGGATTGCAGATTGTGCTGCCATGCTGCCATTCAGCTGGCAGGTTTTGTCTTTCCCCCATAAGTTTGACAGAAATGCAGGAATTGCAAGAGTGACTCTTAGCCAAAGGCATAGGGTGGTATTCAAAGTAGTGCTGAAGCGATTGCTCCATTAGTGCAAGCATTTCAGCATCCCTGGTGTAACGGATCTCCCCCTCTTCTCCTTCTGTGCCCTGTTCTGGGGGTCTTCCAACTGCCCTGCCAAGCCAATTTATGGGGGGCGTAGGTGGAGGAGAGTGGGGGCAGTCCTCATTGCTCTAGCGCAGGGGTCTGCAACCCGCGGCTCCGGAGCCGCATGTGGCTCTTTTACACCTTTGCCGCGGCTCCGGGGCGGATACTAGCGAGGGGAGGAGGCGCATTGTGCGCCCCGACACTCCCCACTGTGGTGGGCGCTGTACTGGCTGTGATGTCGCTTGGGGTGGTGCGTGCGTTAGTCATGCACCGTCCCGACGTCACCTTCCTGCCCGCTGTCAGATCGCGGCTCTGGAGATATATTTGTTTTAAATGTCACAATGGTTTTGCGGCTCCCAGTTTTTTTTTCTTCGGAAACGGGTCCAAGTGGCTCTTTTTGTCTTAAAGTTTGCAGACCCCTGCTCTAGCGGGACTCGTTGTGCTAGTACCTGCTAGAGCAACTAGTTGTTTAATATTGTGTTTTAATTGTTGTAACATTTATTATTATTATTATTATTATTACTACTACTATTATTTGGTTGTTTCTGGTCTATGATGTCACTGTCCAATTTCCATAGTCTGATTCATGTCCTTGGCTGAAGTAGAGTTATTTCCTCTTCTGTTGTGGCTTACTAAATATGGAGCATTAGTAGAAAATGGAACCATCAGCTCTCATTCTTTAGGAATAATCTCTCTACAAAACAACCACTTTTGTGCTGAGTAGAGGTGGGGGCCGGGGCAGAATGACTCAACAACTTCTTGCTTTCTCTTGGTAAAACGTAAGTGTTTTATGCTGACCCATTAGCTTGATGTATAGGCAGTTTAGAAACACCAAACTTGGCAGCGGTGTGAGTTCTCGATTGCTGTTGTGTTTGCTAAGAGACGGCGTAGCCCATTCCCAAGGGACATTCATTAAGCTTTCAAAGTCCTGTGTGTCAGAGAAGCTGGATTTTTACTAAGGCAACCCCAATTTTTAATGATGGATTTCTGTGTTTTTAAGCCTCTTGAACTCTGAAAAATTGTCTCTTAAGTGCAGCTGCTGTTAACGAGGCTACCTAGGTGGTTGTAGCAAAACAGCTGATTTTATTGATGCAAAAGGTTTCTTTCAATCTGCCAAGCTTGGCTATTTCACTCCATGTTATGTGGTTTTCTTTGGATGCCCTTATATTGCTTTCTTCTGCTCCTTGCTGGCTTCCCCCTGGCTTAATTTTGGCCACTGTAAGAAAAGCAGCTTAAAGGGAAAATTTAAACTAAACTGTGGAGAGCTTGGTGGCAGACATTTGTGTACTGTGCTGTTTTATCCAAAGGGCTCAGAGCAGGTGATGGTATATGCTTAATTTTGTATTGTCACAGGGTGAGTTCACACATTCAGCACTGTGGTTAATGATAAGACAAAGGTGCCCTCCTGTGGTGAAAGAAGGGTATAAACCAGGGGTTTCAGGGACTAAAAAAATTGTGATTTTACCACATGGGGGCGCTTTTATACACACCTTAAGAAGAATGGTGCGTAATGAATATGTAAGTTAATTTTGGACTATTAGGGATGGTAAAAGGTAAAGGTAAAGGACCCCTGAACGGTTAAGTCCAGTCAAAGGCAACTATGGGGTGCGGCACTCATCTCGCTTCAGGTCAAGATGGCTGATGTTTGTCCACAGACAGCTTTCCAGGTCATGCGGCCAACATGACTAAACTGCTTCTGGCACAACAGGACATCATGACGAGTGCCACCTAGGTACTCAATTTTGTAAATGTCCGCTACTGCTCTCCATGGAGCAAATGAGGCAGCATTGGGGCTCTCCTCTTAAAATGTGAGGTTAGCTTAACATCTGTTCCAGAAAAAAAGGAAAGCATTGTTAAAGACAGAGTAATCAAGCATATACCAGAAGTAAGTCTTGCTGAAGCAGAACTAGTGTGGTTTCTGCAAGTGTAAGTTTTCTCTCATTTGCCTATTAGAGTTTTTTGAGAGTATCAACAAGCACTTGGATAGAAGTCATCCATTTGACATTATGTATTTGGGCTTTCAAAAAGCTTTTGACAAAGTATCTCACTAAAGACTTCTGAGTAAGCTTAGAAGTCATGGAATAAGAGGAGAGATTCTTTTGTGGATGAGGTTAAGAAAAAGGAAGCAGAGAGTAGGAATAAGTGTAAAGTTCTACCAATGGAAGGTAGTAGAAAGTAGAGTCCCCCAAGAAATGGTTTTGGGATGTGGTAGTTTAACTTGTTCATGGATGATCTAGAGCAGGGTTTCCCAAACTTGGGTCTCCAGCTGTTTTTGGACTACATTTCCCATCATCCCTGACCACTGGTCCTGCTAGCTAGGGATGATGGGAGTTGTAGTCCAGCAACAGCTGGAGACACAAGTTTGGGAAACCATGATCTAGAGTTGGGGTTGAATAGTGACGTAGTCAAGTTTGCTGATACCACATTTTTCAGGGTGGTTAAAACCAAATGGGATTGTGAGAAGCTCCAGAAAGATCCATCTAAACTGGGTAGTGAAATGGCAGTGAAATGAATGGGCAGTAAAATGGCAGCGGAAGTGGTAGTCACTAGTGGACTGACCAGGAGTAAGACCTGGGCTCATAGCGGTTAACTCTGATGAAGACAGCATGGTAGCAGTCATTAGCAAAGGGATTGAAAAGAAAACTGCCAATATCATAATACCATTATCCAGATCTGCGATGCAATTACACTTAAAATACTGTGTATAGTTCTGGTTGCCTCACCTCAAAAGGATACTGTAGAGCTGGAAAAGGTTCAGAAAAGGGCAAGCAAAATCACCAAGAATATGTTGGACTAGATAGGCCTAGCCTGATCCAGCAGGGATGTCCTTATGTTTATGTTCTTAGCAGGTCAAAGCTGGGAAGGTTTAGCAACACCCTTTTCTGGTCAGAAGGCATCAAAGGCATTGAGACTGGGTGTCTTTAGGCAATGCACAGATGGTGGAATGCACTCATAGATGCACTTATGCTTTCATTTGCCTTTTTAAATTGAAAACAAACCTCATTGCTGGGTGTCTTAAATTGAAGATTAATTCAGATGGGAATGAAGCATATGCTTTCAGAAACTTTGGGTTGCTTTTAATGATGAGGGAAACTGCTCTGGAAAGCGAAAAATAACCAGTCATTAACAAAAACAGAAACTTTTGCCTCCAAACCACGCTTTGCTGGGGCAGGGGGTTACATGCCCTTACTAAGGCTCATTCACATGGGCCAGACTGCGTTCTAGCATGATCTCTGAACTTTGCCTCTGAGTAATTGGCCATCTCCTTAGCTATGAGATTGTTTTCCCATTGAAGAAATGTGTAGAAGCGAGCATGTGGATAGTATTTCATGCTTTCTCATGCTTTTTTAATGGGTGTAGAGTGGGCACAGTCACTTAGAATGGAACTGCTCTTCAACTTCCCAGTAGGTATGTGGCTCGAAGGCCACTTTGTGGAGAAACAGGGGTTTTGACTTGTTTGCAGATGTCCGGTTCTTCCTAGTGGACATAAGATAGTCTGTCCTACCTTCTTCATTCTGTAGGAATGCAAGAAGCTGCCTTATGCTGCTTCAGAATATTCCATGTAGCTCAGTATTGTGTGCACCAGGGCTATGGAACTTCCAATTCAGAGGCCAAATAATGACCCTCCAGACCTCTCTAATGAGGCTTTGAGACTCTACCCAGCACATACCCCTTCCACAGGTCACACATCACATCAGCCTTGCTCCACACCCTCCTCACATGCTTTTGCATGTTCCTGAACTGCCATAGTGCCTTTTGCATGCCTGGATGGAGAGATGTGTTCATGGGAGTGTGTAAAGAAACTTCTAACCGTCTGTAGCCTATTATACAAAGGTAGGGCTCACGCCTGTTGCTCACCCCACTTTTGCCTTTGGCACACCCACCAATGGCATTAGGCCCCCATAAGGTTGTCCATGACGGAATGTGGTCCTTGGGCTCAGAAAAGGTCATGACCCCTGGTCTACATGGACTGACAAGCATCTCTCCATCCAGGCATGCAGGAGTCTTTCCCGGCCCTCACTGGAAATGCCCGGGGTTGAACTTGAGCCCTTTGGCATGCACAACATGTGTTCCACCTCTGAGCTGAGTGAGGCCCTTCACTTGTTGCTCTCTGTCTAAATTAGGGGGTTGGATAATACAGGAACACCACGGGATGTCTATATCTCTACCACGTCCTTTTACTCATCTTCTCTATGCTTAGTTGTGTGTTCAGTTATTATATTGCATTGTGGTGAAGGTCTTTGGGGTCAGGCACAATCTGGGCCTGGGAGAAAGGTGTACTTATTCTCTATATTGAAACATTTTTATATAGTGCTGTCCAATCCAATCCAAGGCAGCTTTGAACCATTCAAATCTCATCACAACCAGTGGACGTTCAAAAGCTAGAAGCTGCTATGAATAAAAACGCACTAAAAGTCTGACAGAATAGAATCTTAACGGTTCGTGCAAAAGACATCAAAGAAGGAGCCAGTCTAACTTCCTTAGGAATGAGTTCAACAATGGGGGTTCCATTACTGAAAAGAGACAGTCTTGTGCCTCTACCAATCATCTCTCTTGCTGACGGAATGTGAGCAGGGCCTGAGAACATCGGCCATAATTCACAGGCAGATTTTAATGCAGGATGATGTTGTGATTGAAGGAGAATTCTGTCTGTAGTTAGGAGAAGGTGCAGTCCCAGAGAGCAGACTGATTTTTTTGTAGAGTGCTGGTAATTGGAAATTCATGACTGTGCTCATTAAGAGGTTCTGAAATTTAACTGATCCCCTGGTCTACTGTAGAGCAGTGAGGAATACTGTAGAATGACATGAAAATTATTGAAGAATTTTATGCACCTTATTGTAGTATCTGCACAGTTTATTTCCTTTAACTAGAAGTAATGATAGCTAGCTAGCTAGCTAGATATAGACAGACAGACAGAATAACTAATTTCCATTTTATTGCGTGTATCACAATGACTTCCCCCCTCTTTCTTTCTTTGCTAAGGAGCACTTCAGTGGACAAAAACTGTAGTCTTTTTTATTCTCAATTTGAGAATATCTCTGAGAGCAGCCATGGGAGTAAGTAATATGAGCACCACTCCTCCTCTGCCTTTTTTCTTGTGGGATTAGCTTCTCAATAGCTAAGGCTGCAATCCTATGTAGACTTACCTGGGAGTGAGTAGTACTGAACTCAAGGGAGCTTACTTGAATAGACACATTCTAGGTTGCACCTTAAGATTTCTGCCCTGAAGCTCAGTATGTCTGTTGTGATTTGTTAGTCAGAAGCAGCAAATGCATTCCTACATCCTTTCCTGCTGGATAAAAGCTAAATTGTAAAAATTGTTGTTGTTTTTTGGTAGTCTATCCCATTTCATCCTAAGGTTTGGATTATGTAGCAGTAATTATATGAACAGATTAGAACAAATAAAAACTCTCAACCACACATTTCTTAGCCTCCAAAATTGGATAAATAGGATTTTTTAAAAATGCTGCTGCTTTGATCTCTTGTTACTTATTTTTGTATCTTAACTACTTCAGTGCCTATCCATTTACAAATTGATTTTTAAATATGGATTTTTTAAGGAGTTAAATGGTGTTTGACATGTGCACATATGAAAAGAAGCAAATGTTGCTTAATTCAGTTTTGATTTGTGTCAAGTGACTTACAAGCTTTTTCTTGGCAAAGAACTGGGGAGAGTAGGGCTGTGATACAGAACGCTGCTGTCTCTGACAGTTGCTTGGTGTGCTACTCTTCCCAGGCTCAGGTTGACTCTGTCCACAGACAGCATAGTAGGAGCATCTCAACAGCATAGAACATCTCATGTTCTGGAAATCATGGCTTGACATCTCTTGCTGCTTTCCCCATATTCTGCTTTGACCCTGGCGTGCAGAACCACAGCATAAAAATATGGCCAAACTAAAGATCCACATCTCTCTATGTTTTGAATATCAGGAATCCTGATTCAGGATTGTCAGTGGCTATATATGCTTTGCAAGATGCAAGACATGTTAATAGAATAAACAATCTTGGTTATTTTTCTTAGCTTCTGGTTTAGATCCAGATGATCTTGGAAGATATTAATATCTTCCCTGGATTTTTCTAGCCTCACGTCAACAACATTTGTGGCTGTCTAGAATACAAGTTTGTGAGAACCTCTGGCAGTGCATAGTTTGCTCTGTAATGTTCATGTTGGTGTGTGCCAACTTATCTAGCCCAGTTTTCTGTTCAGTCTTCAAGCTGTACTTTGGGCTGCCGTATAGCTAGCCTGTAATGAAATAATGTAGTATAGTAACTACTAGCCATGGGGAGAAGGGATTAAGGCCAAATGTAGTTTGATATTATGGCTCCTGGAAGAGTATCTTTGCATGGTAAAACAGTGTCTGAATGTGTGCAAAGTAAGCAAGCCAAAGTATTAGAAGGGAGAAACCACTCTCTTCTATCTTCTTTTGCTCCAAAGAGATGGCCCATTTGTGGGGGGGGATCCTTGGTTTTTTTGCACCAAGCCTTGCAGAAATTAGTTTTAATGGAATTTCATATGTTTTCTTCCTTCCTCAGTCTTGACCCCCCCCCCCACATACACATACATGTAAATATTTGTTTGTGTATAATGTGTCAAGTTCTTGCCCACAGACTTAGAATTTCGTGTTGCATTTCTTTCTTTGCACCTTCCAGCCTCACTTACTGTGCCAAAATTAAATTGTGTTGTAATTTGGTTTTAATATCAGAGACATCTGTAATATTTAGAGTGCCTGGGTTTAGACTGGTATTTGAGCTCCTTTTGTGTTAAAAGAACTAGAACTTTGTATATGGAGCTTTACCTGGCCACAGACAAGGGAGACGAAGCCTGCACCGTCTCACACCGTTGCAGGGCAAAGACAATTTCAGATGCAGACAACAACATTTTATAATAAAAGGGCATTTTTATTTAAATGGAACCCGAGAGGAAATCTACCCCCAGGTTACAATTATTATCATTACATGGATTAAAGTACTACCAAAATAGCTAGATGCTTCATTCTCCCAAGCACATCTGCCCTTCTCAAGGAGAAAAAAAGGCAGGGAGATGGTTCATTTAAGCGCAGAGCGGAGCGGAGCTGGCTTGTTGTAATTACACTAGGTGCATGAATAATCTAATGCATTCCTGAATTTGATTATTTACAGCCGCTTTTGGGGCAGGGGTGGGTGGGGAGAAACAAAGTTAACTTTTAATGGCTATATTAAGTTATATAAAAAGGTACACTAACCACAGCAGTGTTCTTGTCTATCTAATCCAGTTATCTGAATTGGCCAGCCATAGGTTAATTGTGCATTTAAAAAACATAACACAACATCAGCACTGTGTCTAGAATAGCATCCTTTTTAACCCTGTCTGGGATCAAACTCCTCTTTGCTGTGATGACAGCAAAATAAATAATTTGCCCTTCTCAAGTCTAACCCAAGGATAATTTTCTGGCACCGATTTTTGCTTTCTGTCACAGTGATCCGAAAGCACAGGATGCCCGAGCTATTAGAATTTTATTGTAGATACGAAGAATTCAATCTAGGGAAAAGGTTCCTCATTAAAAGCAAACCCAGAACAAGGTGCTCTTAAGGGGCAGGCAGTGTGTCTAGTAATACCAAGCAGTTTTGTTAAGCTGATTCAAGCAGAAGACTGACTCTTACAGTTTCTGACACTTACGTGGCTGACTGCACATATCCAAAAGGGCGAGGTGGTCATCTGGAGCAGGGCTTGTGACCTCTGCAAATGGAGCAATTGCTTCAGTTTTTAGCCATGCTATGACTTGTTCCAAGAAGCCTAGAAGTAAGTTGAAAAGTATGGGCTCGGGAACCTACTTTCCAAATTAATATTAGAAGCAGTAGCTGACTAAAGCAGTTAAAAAGTAAGAAATGGGCCCCTCTTTGGTCCAGCAAGGGCACTCTTTCTTCTCCAGAAATAAAAACAGGCTTGCTTATATAGCAAATGTTTATTCTCTGAAAGTCAAAGCCATTACACAATCTTGTATTCCACAGCAGTTTTCCAAAGGGGGATGGTACTCTCTGCTACAAGTTACTGTCTCTACTACTGAGCAGGCTATAGTCATCTGGGATGTGTAAAGAGCATTCAATTCTTTTTTGCCAAAAGATGGTTGCTTCTGTTGTGCATAATAAATGGATTCTGGGACGGTCAGACTAGAATTGTTAGAAGAAAAGGCCTCCATCATTTCTAGGGGAGATGAAGGAAATTAAGAATAAACCACAGTAGTCCATCCAAGGGGAGATGAAGAGAATTCCTCTGTGCTTTTCAGTGAGGAGATGCTTTGTAAATATATATTGTCTTCCCTCTCCCTCCCACAATGGATATGGGATTTGACCCCACTCCTTCCCCACTCTCCACCTTGGCTGCATCCTTCCTGTGCATTGCTTCCTATCCATCTGCCGGTGTCTGTTCTCGTTCCTCGTAGGACATGATGAGAGGATCTGAAAAGACTGAGCTGATTGATTCACTGTCCAGCTTGAGCTGTAAGAGTCTGGGGCTTTTAGCTTCTGGAAAGTCCTCGCTGACGGCCAACCTGACCTTGCCATTCTGGGCTTCCTTGATGGGCTCTAGGAAAACAACGTGCTTGTTTGCGCTGATCTTGCGATTTGGCCCATCTGTGGCTGGCGGGGTGGTACTAAGGATGGACGATTGGGCACTGCAGTCTGGAGGGGGGCTTGCGGGCTTCTTGAAGCACTTGGAGCAGCGACATGGTGTGAGGTACAAGTACATGAGGACAAGTACCAGAGTTACAACACACCCTAAGAGGGTTGTGAGGCCGGTATTGAAAGACTCGGGTGGTTTGGGGTATTGAAATGTGATGTTGACTTCAAATGTCTGGTTGATCTGTTGGAGCTCGTTGATGGCTATGCACACATACACACCGGAATGGGAACGGTTACCCTTTCTGATCAATAGGCTTCCATTTCTGAAAGGTTGATGCTCCTGATTACTGTGCTCAGGGTACATGAATAATTCATGTCTAGGAGAGATCCATCTGTAGTTTGTGGCATTGTCATTATGGAGGCTCGTGTTGCAGTCTATTACCAAGGATTCTCCCACTTGGCAGAGGATTTGGGGAATGTCAAATTGGTTCCAGGAGCAATCTCCAATATACTTGTTGTAATTGAAGGTGTTAACTAAGGAACGTGGCACATTGGGGAAAGCTTTGCAGGTGTGCTCCTCTACAAAATCCTCCGCAGAACTGAAACCGCGGTGCTTCCATTCCTGGAGCATCAGATGAAGAGAGCAGTCACATATCACAGGGTTGTTGTGAAGGTACAAGCCATTTTTTATGTACCCAGGCAAAGTTGCTATTACTTGAACAGGAATGCTGCTTAGGTTGTTAGCAGACAGATCCAGGGTTCTCAGGTATGGGTGTTCAAGTCTTTGAATGGACTCAAATGGAAATTTTGTTAGCCTGTTCCAACTCAGGTAGACTTTTTGCAATCTGATTAACTTGACAAAAGCATTTTGATCGACTTGTACAATCTTGTTGTTGTATAGCAAGAGCTCCTCCAACTTCACAAGGCCATCAAAGTAGTACTTCTCCACAGTGCTCAGGTAGTTGGAAGACATGTCCAGGTGTAAAATGTAAGTGGCATTGTGGAACACTTGCCGGGTGATATTGTGGATCTTGTTGTGGCTGATCCTGAGGGTCTGGAGACGTGGTAAGGCAGCCAGCCAGTAGTCATTAAGCTGAGTAATGTTATTGTAGCTGAGGTCCAAGGTAGTGGTTGTGGGAAGCAGGGTGCTGGGGACCTGTTCAAGATCCTTCTTGGCACAACTCATGAGATCAGCAGTACAAATGCAAACTTCAGGACATCTTCTGAGAGTGCAGTTGTTTAAGGTGCTGACTTGAATGCACAGGACAAAGAAAACTAACAGCTTTCCAAGCAGTTTCCAAATAAATAAAGCCAAGGTCAGTACATTCATCATGTAACAGTGGAGATCACCCTGGCTTGTCACTAGCATGGAAATAAGTTCTCAAAGTCAAATTCACACTGAGTATAATCCTCTTGCAAGACACTGATGTGTGAAAGGGCAACAGTAGAATGAATCGGTAAAATCAGATGGTGCCTAAAGACTCTGAATTATGCTCCTTAAAATATTGGGTTGTCTCACTCAGAATAAACAGGCATTTAAGAAATATGCTGTAATCAAAGGCCAGCATGTAACTGCTGTTCTGCATGCCTCTCTTGGTAGTTGTAGAAACTGGCAGGAGTCTGTGTGCATGTATTGCCTCAAATAATTTCAAAAACAAGGTATGTCTATATAGATCATCTTGAGCTCTGATTCAAAAGCCTTGAGCATGTTTACAGGATTTGCCTCTAAAGTGTCTCTCTCCAAATAACCCAACCTTGCATCTATTTGAGGCTGCTCCTTCAGTAACATTGGTCCAGGGAGAAGCTGGATCCATTTTTTTTGCTTTGCCAAGTCAAGTGTCCTTAGATCCCAAAGTTTCCATTAGTGGATCCTTATCTTGAGGCTAAGCAACTCCAGTACAGATTCATCATAAAAGGGCCAATACGAGCCCATTTCTTCACCTCTGTAATCTCATATAGAAACGCCAAAGAAAGCAGCTCTTACCCGGATATCTTCCTTTCTGGGTTATATTGAGCAGCATCACTCTTTCCTGCCGGTTGTTTCATCTTTCAGCCGACAGCACTGTATGCAAACACTTTCACCCTCTTCTGCTCCTATTTACAAGCTGCCTGTGAACACTGAAGGGTAAGCTTTGTGGACCAAGAAGAAATCCTATTGGCTTGTGTAAGAGGGAGTGGTGATAAGAAGAGAGGGGAAGGGGAGGACAGTAGTGAAGGGGGTTTTTTTTCTGAATGGCATGTAGTTTCTTTGTTGTGCCATGTGGGGGCAGAAAAATCCTGCACAGCTATCCTTGGACTGGGTATCAGAGTGGCACATGAGAGCTGCAGCAATTTGCGCCAGCAGCACTATTACAAGGGGAGATAAAGAAGCAGGCTTAGTAAAAGGAGGGGGTGGGTCTTGCGAAGCAGCCCAAGCTCCTCCGCTGTTTACAGTTTCTCAGTGCATCTATGTAAGTCTTTGCAATTTTGTAATCTTTGGATCTTGGTTGAATTATTTTTATTTTTTTAGGGGTAGGCATGGAAGAATAGATCACACCGTAGCACCAAAGGACCACAACCAAGATTGTGACCCTATTTGTTCTGGATAGTTTGCCCCCCAAGGGTTAGTCATTTTTGTCTGTCTAGAACTTCACACATTATATTTGTGATACATGTGATCGTAGTTTCTTTGTGACCTTCATGACAACCTCTGTGATTAGGCCTCTTAACTAAAAATATAGTTTAAAAAAAACCTTATGTCAGCATCACAGACTTTCAGTGTATGCACACCTGAAAGCTTGCGTTTTAATACCCAAAGCACAGCATAATGTATAAATACACATTCATACTAGAATGTAGATTTTGGCTGAAACTTAGGAGAACCTTCTGAATGGTAATAGCCATTCAGCAATGGAACAGACTAACGAAGGTGGAGGTAACTAAGCAGAGACTGGATCTGCCAGATATGCAGATATTGTATTGACCAGTGGGGTGCTCTTCCAACCAGCAACAGCTGCCGGGGCTGTGAAAGCACCTTCCTAGCAGCAGCATTGCTGCTGCTTCCCACAACAGGGCAGGGCAGGGCAGTGGCAAGCTTGGGACTCTCTGTCCCCGTCAGCAGCAGTGCTGCCTCCGTCAGGAGGCTGTGTCCACCCTGCCAGCCACTTCAGCTTCCAACTCCTTGATTCTGTGAAAGCAAATTGAGCTTGAGGCTTCTGTTTTCATTGCGACTGGTGTGTTTGAGTCTTTCAGCCTTTTGAAGTTAACAAGTGACTCCCCTGGCACCATTCTGAAATTTTCCTCACTGTGGTCCTCCCCAGGATATGGTGTCCTCAGGGAAGGCTTATGGCTGGAAGCAGTGACATCCTTTCTGTTGCTATGCCAGATTATCACCTCGCTCTGTTTCTCCAACCTTCATCCTTTGTTGTTACCTTGGCTTTAGTGAATTCGGACAAGCAGTGTACAACCTCATTATCCTTGCAGTATGCTTCTGTAGTGGTATACAACCACACTTTCTGTCACTGCCAAATCCCTGATAGCAGTACTGTAGAGTGTTAGGCTTTGAATTCGATCAGTGCTATCTTTACACTTTGGGGTGAAGTCATGCATTATAATTTGCTTGGCTGTACTAGATCAAACAGACCTGTTCCATGCCATCACAGGTCCTTTTGATTATCCAGCTTGTCAGTTTATCTCATTTTTCAGTTTTTCTGCATAAGGAAACTGATCATAGAATCATAGAGTTGGAAGGGACCCCTGAGGAAGGATGATCTAGTCCACCCCCTGCAGTGCAGGACTATGCAACTGTACTGTAGGGGAATCAAACCTACAACCCTGGTGTTATCAACACTATGCTCTAACCAACTTAGCTATGTTCTATGAACGGGTGGAGAGGGTGGCGGAATTCAGGTTTTTGGGAGTAACTATCGATCAGGGCATGACTTGGAGCGCAAATACCACTGCTCTGGTGAAGAAGGCCCAGCAGAGAATTTATTTCCTCAGACTTTTAAAGAAGAACAATCTGAGTGAGAGACTGCTGGTGTCCTTCTACCGAGGCTCCATAGAGAGCATTCTTACATACTGTATTTGTGCTTGGTTCTCCAGTTGTACAGCTAGGGAGAGGAAGGTGCTCCAGAAGGTCATAACCACAGCCCAAAGGATTATTGGTCATCCTCTCCCATCTTTGGAAGAACTGTACGGTTCCCGTTGTCTTAGGAAAGCAAATAACATCCTGCAGGATTCATCTCACCCGGGACACAGTCTGTTTGCACTACTGCCTTCTGGCAGGAGATATAGAAACATCAAGTCAAGGACAAATAGACTGAAAAACAGTTTCTATCCAAGAGCTGTGGCCTTTTTGAATGCTGTAACTCGATAGTGTGACCTGGGAGTTTGATGGGTGTTGGTGTGGGTGTGGCTGGAATGTGGTTTGTTTGGTTGTTGTTGTTGTTTTGCTTTTGTTGTTTTTAAGGGATGGCATCCAATTTCGTTGCACTTGTGCAATGTTGCACTTGTGTAATGACAATAAAGAATCTATTCTATTCTATTCTATTCTATTCTATTCTATTCTATACAGCAAATCATTGTCCTTGAGCAGATGTGCAGCAACCTTAGACCCTCCAGTTGTTGCTGAACTACAACTCGCATCATCCCTGGCCATGCTTGCTGAGGATGGTGGGAATTGTAGTTCAGCAACATCTGGAGGGCCAAAGATTCCTCACACCTAGGGTTACCATATTTCAAAAAGCGAAAATCCAGGCACAAAAGTTGAGCAACATTCAAAATGCCAGCATTAAAAAACAGTTGACTCTCCATTCAGATTTTGCCCCTTCTCCATTTTCATTTTCTGTGTGTGCTGATGCAATTATTATTGGCTGTTTATTGTGTGGATGATCTTGCTAAGGTGTTAGCAAGTGTTGTTCCTGTGGAGGAAGCAAATGTGTGTGAGAGAGAGGGGGAGGGAAGAATTGGGAGAATGAGAGAATTCTCAAGGGCAGATGCATAGATGTCAGAAGCCAGATCAAACTCCTTACAACCATTGTCTTTTTTTAGTCTGTGCTGTATGTCAGTATCTACATAATTGGTGAGGCACAGGTTATTGATTTTCCTCCCTTCATCGCTATTTACATATTTGACATTTGTTGAGGCTTTTATACTTTTGGTATTGATTTACTTGACTATCTTGGATTTTCATCACTTCATGGTTACCTGTGGCTGAACCAATAGTGTGACCTCAACTTGCATCCTTTGAACTGGAGGCTGCATTGGTGCCATCAGCCATCAGGTGAGACTGTTGGACTGTTGGTCCAACTGCAATAAGTGATCTCTGATCAAAGCAGAGGCAGAGGTGACTGAGATTTTTCCAGTAATTCCAACTCTGTAGAAACACAGTTTGCTCTCCTCAATGGACAGAGGGCAAGAGAGAGACTGCATGCCACTGACTTACCCTTTGCCCCTGAACAGATGCTCAAAGTTGACCAGGCATGTCTGTAGAGTAATTGCTGGGGCAGAGAGAGCAGCAGCTGGAGGGCAATTTCCTGGGAGATCCAGGCTGCTTTATTTGAGGAAAGTGAAAATCAAAGCAGAATAATTGGTTTCCATTAGTACAGCAAATGACTAATTTGGCTGCAGCAGCTGCAGGACGTAGTGGGTGCTTAACCCTCTATTTTACAAGTTGCAAGGGAGATGTTTTGGGGAAAATATTTGCCAGATGCTTCCCTATGTAAAGCTGCTTGCATGTTTTTGTGCAGCTGCTTTTAAATGTGCAATCAGAGATCCCTACTGCATATCTTAAGTGACCCCTTATTGCTGAGTGGCCTGTCTCCCCCCCTCCTAGCTTATTCCTCTGTCTCTTCCAGAGGTGAAATACTCCTGAATCAGCGTGGCTATGTGTTCTGTTTACAGAGGATAGCCTCTATTTGAAGTCATCCTCCGTTTAAAGGGCTCTCAATTCAAAGTCCAATTTAAAGATAAAGAACCATGAAAGAGGAGAGCAGGAGAGGCCTTGATGTTGCCCACCAGCAGTTAGCGCCTGGACAGCAGACTGAGCAGGCACACAAGTCCTTCTTCTCTCCATTATGGTGAGATTAGGTGTATTATACTGGCATCCCCCAACTTACATGTGTTCTACTTGTGTGTGACTGTGTATATGTGCAGCACAAGAAAGTAATTAATTCATTCAATTCATACCTAGAAGTGGCGAGAGCTGGAGAGTCCTCTCGGCTCCTGAGGAAGCCCCAAAGAGACCAGAGGCACAGCAGGGCTCAGCTTCTCCACTTAACAGCTGGTGTGTGGGGTAGTGCAGCAGCAGCAGCAGCTTTCCCATGCATCCTCTAGCCTCCTGCCAGCCCCAGAGCTTCAGTTCTTTGGAAAACGTGCAGTATTTTTGGTATGAATTAAAGAGAAAGCATTTAAAGGGTGTTTAGAGGGTGCTTCCCTCTTTACACAATTTCACTTACGGGTGCAGGGGCCTGGGATATAACCCCTGCAAAAGTAGGAAGTTCTGTATGTCTGTTTAAATTTTAGTAGCTATTTCTGATGTTGCAGCTATACATATAAATTAGTATATGTGATTTTTATGCAAGTCTTTTTCTTTGAAACATTAATCTTTTGAAACCTGCCTCTTACTTGTAATGCAAGATTGGCTTTCTTTTGGTGAAGCTGGGACCATGTTTTTTTTAAAAAAACCTTTAAATTCATTTTCAAATAGAGGGATGCCTTTATACGTATTCATTTTCTCTGTAACAATAGTACAATTAAGATGTATATCCTACATTTAAACTGATGGAAAAGTAACATACCTTCCTCCCCCCCAACAGAAAACTAACAAAAATTTATGTGTGTGAGCCAAAAAATGAAAGATATAGCATCTAATTCATGTGAAGTAAGAACCCTGAGGAAACAGTGCATTCATTAACAACCACTACATATGCTAAAGGGATCATGATTTAAACATCTAAATAGTTCTAAATGCATGTGGTTGGGAACCAACACACTCTGCTTTTAAGTGATATGCATCAATTTTAAGTGATCTGCATAAAGCTGGTGTGGCAAGTGCATGGTAAATTGACTGCATCCAAGCAAGTGCCCTAAACTTATTCCGAATTGCCAAATGAGTTGAATGCTTCTAATGCAAAGATTTTGGGTTAATCAAAAACCTTTGAGTGCACTACTCTAGCTTGTATATGGGGTTGCCATTTAATGGCCAGTGTTTTTCCACTCTCAGCAAGAATCAGTAGTGACTGCTGCATTTTTATAAGATAAGTTCAGGATGTGTGAGATAATTGCCTTTTCATTGTTAAAAAGGAAGATATTTTCTTGGTAACTTTCCATGGTGACATTACTATTGGCTGTTAGTCATGCCTTGAGCTGTGCTCCTGACAAATTACTGAACGACAGTGTTTCTCAGGGCTCCGATTTAGGCCTGATGTAGTCTGCAATCTGTAAGAACTATGCTACTTTAGCTTTTGTTTTGCAACCCAAAATGTAATGACCTTGAGCTGTCTTGCTCATCTTTGCCGTTGGAACAATAGGACTGTACTGACACATCTCTTAAAGGTGACACGTTTTCTTGAAGGTCTGAAAAGGGAAAGGAAGTGAACTTTGCAGCCAAGAGAGATGGCTTCTTAGGAGTTAATGGTGCAGGCTTCTTAGTCATTTCTGCAATCCCATCCAATAGAAATTAGGCTGGCACTCTGTCACTTCTACAAGACTCCCTTTTCCCTCTTAACTTCAGAGTTGTGCCTAATCCCACTGATCATATGACTCAAGCAGTATATTAAGGCAGTGTACTCTTATTCCAGAAGTGAGGAATCTTTTTCAGCCTGAGGGCCACATTCCTTTCTGGAAAACCTTCTGAAGGCCACATGCCAGTGATGGGTAGGGACGGGGCAAAAATGGACAGAGCAATGAATGTGTTTGTGCCCTTTTTACAGTAGGCTACTTTCTACAGACACACACAACCCTCTCTGTCCTCCATCCAGACAAGTTAAGAGGCATTATCAGAGTACAAGGACACATTCCAACCAGACAAAAACACTCTGAGTGAGCGGGTAGCCTGGGGAGAATTATTGGGGACAGAGAGAGCAGCCTAGACTAGGGCTGTGCTTGACCCTTAGACCTGAGATTCCCTGTCTCTGTGCTATGCCATTGTTCTTCAACTCATGAGCCACAACTGGGTCTGATAGAAGGTGGATCACGCCAATGGTAACTAAGAGACAAGCTGCAAATGGACTTTTAAAGGGGGTTCCCCATTCTTCAGGTTGAAATGAAAGGCCTCTCCTGGATCTGAAAAAGGAAAGGCTACTCTGGACAGACGGCACTTTTCATGAAAATGTTGAATGAAAGAGAGTGATACAGTAACTTAGGGCTGCCATACACCTGGATTTTCCCAGACATTACTGGGATTTCAAAGGTGGAATTGATGTCTGAAAGGAGGCGCTTTGTCCTGGATCTTAGGCAAGTCAATCGAAACAAAAAACTACTCATCAACTTTCTTGAATTGTGATTCCAGAGTGTGTGCATATGCCCTGAAGTGAGCTGTAAATTAATTGATTTCTCCTCTCTGATCTTGAAGTGGTGTATTTTCCAGGGAAGGGAAGTGTTGTTGAGACCCAGTGTCAAACATACTTCTCCACAAAATGGATGATGCAAAGCAGCAAAACTTTTACAAGAACTGAGCTGTTCGTAATCCTTTATCTATATATCCAACAGTATGTGAAGTCAGACCTGGTTAGGCCCATGAACTTTACATTGAGCTAAAATCGTCATCTGAGATGATGCAGATTTAAGCATTTAATTGAACAAAAATATCCAGTTCTCTCTGAGAGCAAGTGGGGATTCACGTGATTGAATTTTCCTTTGTTCATGAAAAAAAAATCCCTTCACCTAGAAAACTAGCATGTCAGGAAGAAGGCCTCTGGTCTGGTCTTCTCTCTGGCATGCTCATTTTCTATGTGTAGGGAGCATCCCAGCATGTGAGCCTCCAAATGCACTGTGAACTGGTACAAGTGAGACACATGTTTACCACTTCAGTGAGAGCTAGGTCACTGCTATGTGGCAGGCTGAGCAGGAAGAGTAATTCAATTAATATCAAATTAGTTTTAGCCATCAGGAAGTGATCTGTGGGTTGTAATTCCATTAGGCCTAACATGCTTAAATTGGACTTTCCTCTCACAGTTTTTTTCAAGCTATGCAAAGCTTTTCAGTCTCAGCAGCTGGAGAAGACAACACAAAACCCATTAGCAAAATACAACATGACCATTAAAGCATCAGACGTTTTCTGGAACGATATAAGATTCCTCAGTAGAAATAGTCAAAATTCAACACAGAACATTGGGTTAGCTCAACCATCCATTTCTTTGAGGTCTTTGGAATTGCCTGTGTCTGGATTTGCACTTTGGTATTGTATCATACATGTATGTGGCGGTAGACATGCCACATACAGTCTTTTACAGGGCCACTTTGTTTTTTGCTGATTTCCCTATAACAAACACAAGTCCTGAACACTCTCCTGGAGAAGGTCACCTGAAGCCCCTTTCTCCACGGCATGTGCAGCCTCCTTTCCAGGTGAGCAGTCTCCCCATCTCACAGCAGAGTCCTCAAGACAGTTATGGCACCATTGTGTGCCCCACAGGTTGAATGAAGCAGGAGGCCTGACTCTTGAAACAGTTCAGTTCAAAGTGCTCTGGCTGCTCTCCCTGGTATTGGTAAGAGACTTGCGCAGGTCTTCAAATGAGTGGTGTTTTGGCAGCACCCTGACTGTGTGTTAATTCCTTTCTCGGCAAGGGAACGGCCTTCCTCACTTTATGAGTAGGAAAGCTAATAGTGCTCTAAAGCAATTCGGTCCCCTGCTTCTCTACACCCAAGTGCTGCATTGCTGAGCAGTCTGGATCATTCTGCCCTTGACAAACCACTCACAAAGGCCCTTTCTGAATGTTGACTTAGTCTTCCTTTGGAGGAAAGGGGTGCCAGACAGCAGTAGTCCCCACTGGCAGCTTTGCACAGCCATAAAGTTAAGTGTACAGTAGAAACAAATGCATGTTCCTTGGAAATGCACTGGCTGCATTCCAGGAAGCAGGCTCACTGCTTCTTACAAGGATGGAAAGTGCTGCTTTGTATCTGTAACCAATCCCTGTATTCTGATGTGGTCCAACAGTGACCCACAGAGCAGGCTGGGCAACTAGCAGCCCCAGGTCCGCATAGGACAAGGAGGGAGGAAAATGGGGGAAGAGGGAGCTGTGGATAAAGAGAAAGCGAGACAAGGGAGTAGCAGTGAGAGAGACAAGAGTGTCAGCATCGCCCTTGAGCCAGTGCCACCAACTGGACTCATACACTTCAGCCCCGACTGGGCCAGGTGAGCTGGGTAGCACTTCCAGAGACCACCTTCTGCACAGGAACTGGTCAAAGTGCTGTGGACTCACAGCTTAGAGTTGTGAGCACCGGATTCACTCCAACAAGAAGACAGTCGTCGCACAGCAGAGTATAGCAGAGCATAAACGACTCGGAGAGCAGCTCTGTAGAATATCTTCTTTATTCTATCTACAACTATAATACACAACTATATACAGAGCTAAATGAGGTCTAAGCATAAATGAATGCTAAACTGCACTGAGTGTCTGCAGCTGCTCTTAGCAGCAACCTTATCTCTACACACGATCTCTAACACTCAGTCTCTCTCTCTCCGACACACTGACTGACTGACTCTTTGATGTGGTGCTGGAGCAGAATAAGTAGAGAGCAGAACACTGCCCCTCCTCTCTGGAAAATCACCAGACTCATCAGGAGATTCTTGGATATGGGAGGGGTGAAATCTCCTCAAAGAGTGTGAACCACTCCAAAAGTGCATCAGCACAGTGTCCCGTAAACCCCAGTTTCAAATCAGTGGACTTCAGGAAATTATGTGACTTTAATTCTGCTATTTGGTATGTTGAGGGTAGGAAGGGCCCAGTGTGTTTCTCTGTACAGTGCTAGCGCAGTTCATGCTTTCAAATTATCACAATAGCTCCAAGAGTTTATACTGGATTACCAGGAAACGCTGCCCATTCTGCTTCTGGCTGCCATGTGCTTAGCATTGAACCGTACATATTCACTAAAAATGGAGGGCAGGAGAAAGGCAGGGCCAGGATGTTGCTGCATATCTGAAATCTGGGCATTGAGTGGGACACCAGAAAAGGGTATTGTACAATTGTATGCAAATAGACAATTGAGATGACAAGGACCCCTGCATGGTCGAGGTGTCCTCACATAAAATGCCTTTCCATGTACATGCATAGGTGTGCCTTTGCAGAATCCCACTCAATGTGCAAGTGTCAGAGGTATAGCAACATCAGGGGCAGGGATAGGAGAACACAGCACCATCTCCCTTTATGTGTATGCATGGAGGCACACGTGAGGAGGGCAATTGTGCCTTCTGATTTTAATCATTTGAGATTCCACTTTTATGTTCTCACATTTCTCTCTTATGAGGTTGGTAGCTGTTTTAATAGTTCTGTGCAGGGCTGCATAATACTTCCCATAAATTTCATCTCTTCAGTTCTTTGTACTATTGGCCCGCTTGTCTTGTTGTGACTGCTTCATTTGCTGATTGTGGGAGCTACAAGTAATGAGACATATCTTCTAATGCTTTGTGATGAACAAAGGTTTGCTTTCAGTTAGGGAACATGAAAAATCGAGCTTTTTAACAAGTAATTTTTATTAAATTCTTATTGTAATAATACAAATCTATAAGAAGAAGAAGACCAACAAGGAACAAAAAAAGCTAATCACAAGAAATTAATCTTTGTGAGTGTGTGTGTGTTTATGTAAAAAACTGGCAGAAACATAACTCCTGTTGCAAATGATATGTTCCATCATGAACATAACATTTCGTGTACCATCATGAAATTTGAGGGTTTAAGTATTCTGTAAGACTTCTTAATCCAGCTATTGTGTTCACCTGTTAAGACAGTTCTTACCATATTTAATCTTCTTTGAATGGAAAGAGTAGGAGGAAGTAATTAAAAGTTCTGAATGGTCATTTTGATAAAAGATTATATTATTAAGCTGCAATTCTACATGTATTTGGTGAGTGGTAAGTCAAAATGGCTGCAAGAATGTAGCAGAAACCCCAACTAATTAGTGAGAAATAATACATCACAGCTGATCCAGTGTAAATAAGGTGTCATAGTCATTACTTTAAATTCATAATTAGTAGTCAGTGTAGATAAGAGCCTTCTTGAATCATTACAGCAACTGGACTCTCAACATGATCAAGTGTTTATGGCAACAAGATAACAAATGTGGTGAGGGAAGTTATTCTTTCGTTTGTTTGTTTTTTAAAATTGTGTGTTTTTATGCTGTAGTGTAAAGCATCCTGTGATCCTGTGATGAAGGGCAGTGTATGAATTAAATAAATAAATAAATAAATAAAAATCCTTTTTCAGACTGAGGGTTGGTTTTTTTAATGGTGGAATTCATAAAGTATAACTTTAAATGCCTGAGAATTTGTTTTTAATTATTTTGCTCCTTCAGGACAGCCGCTTTCTCTCCTCTCAAATGTGCTTGTTTATAAACAGACAACCTGGCGTCAGCATGAAAATAAATCCTAATCATATCCCTCATAACAGAGATAGTAGGAGGAATTCAACATAGTGATAAGGAGATCATTCCATCAGTGCAAGCAGTTCTGCTTTTCTGGTAGAACAATCTCCCCTCCACCCCCTGTTATGGGGGTTCTTCTGACCCCCCCCCAAGCCAATTTGGGGGTGCATGCTGGGAAGAGAACCAGCCTTTGCTCAGGCTTCCACTAGTAGGACGTGTTTGTTGAACCTGACCCAACAAATGGCTGAAAGAGGTGCTTAAAATGTATGGAGGTTCTGCTTCCTAGTCAAGACAATTCATGGTGACATTTCCTCCCCCCGCCTGCACCCATTCCTGTTCTTCCAGGCTGCAGCATATAGCAAATGCAGTATGTCAGTCAATCTAGTTGCTAAACAGCTGCCTCTTGCTCTTGAGTTGAATATCAGTCAAATGAAGAATGCAATTTCTGCTGTTCAAGACCTATTTAATTTGCCAGGATGCTGTTGCTTTTTGGAGACATTTGCCCTCTGATTGTGTGCAACTTGTACACCAAGGTGGCTGGAAAATTTGGTGCTCGTTAAGCTGTGCTGCGTGTCTATACAAAAGCCATTGGCTTCTGAGGGACCAGCCTCTGGAATTAAGCAGTCACCATTTTATGAAGCCTCATCAACCTAGAAAATAACGCATACGATGTTAAGTCAGGTGGACCTGTCAAGATGTCCTACACTTTGAGACCACCAACTCTGGCCAAGAGGGAGTTCCAGATGTCTTTATAAAGCAGCCTGACCCTTAGGAGGCACCATATGGGCCCATTTTCTGACTTCCTGCCTTTTCCTCTCCCATTGCCATTGGGTCTGCACCATCCATTGCTGTGCTAGGCCACCAGTGAGCAACGGGAGCAGCCTGTGATGGCCTCGGGGCAGGAGGTCTGACAACAATATTAATGAAGCAATATTGCTCTAAAGACCAGAGAGTGTGTCCTTTACTCTTAGAGGTGCCAGTTCTCATGAACGCAAACATTGCCATGTCACACAGGGATTGCTGAGAGCAGCGAGGTGTGCTGCCACTCCAAGACAAGGCCTTCATAAAGCATGTCTGTCTGTCTTTCCAGGGCTGAGCGGGCAACAGCTGTGCTGCTGGCAGATCCCTGTTTCCAGCTCCGTTCTATTCAGTACTTGTTGGGGAACACGGAGCCTCTAGTCCTGGGGATGGCATCAGCTTCTGCTGACAAGAAACATTTCTCCCTGCAGAGCTGTAAGTATCTCCCCTGATTTTCTGTGCTTAACATACGCCATAAGTTGCTTGTTCCTGCATGGCTCCTTGTTGCCTGCCACTTTGCCATTTGGGTAACTCCTAGGTGCCTTTTGTAGAAAGGGTGATCACTGAGATCTCCGCTACAGAGCCTGTAAACAGCTGTCTTGTGTCTCCTCCCTCCTTGCCTGTCCCTGCTTTTCACAGATGCTTTGTGTATTTGAGGCCACCAAATATATTTGCCCTGTGGCAACAACATGGGAATAACTCCGTTTTCCTCTTGCTGTGCCTCTGCTCTCCAACAGCAACAGCAACAACTGTTCCATCCTGTTTCCACAGGCATATGGTTTCCTACTCTGAGAATAGGATGCTGAACTAGATTAGCCCACTGGCCTGATCCATCAGGGCCCTTCTTACGTTTCCTAAGAAGGATCAGCTAAGAATTCAGGCAAAAGAATAGGTTTTAAAAGGGGGGGGAAAGGTGTATATACATATATGTAAGTTCATTAGCCTCTCTTCTAAGAAATATTCAAGGCTGCTTTTCCATAAAGCCACATGGAAAAATAAAGCCACACTTTAAAATGCATCTGCTGTAAAATAACAACACAATAAAACAAGATAGGACACAACACAACACAATAAAACAAGATAAGTCACAAATTGGGTGGTGAGCTGACTGTAGCTCCGTGCAGAGAGCAGGTGCAGGGGGGTTTAGCAGAGCAATGTGGACTTGTGGGATGCCCAGTGGTAGGGCCCAGGATTTGCATGCAGGGAGGTCCTGGGTTCAGCCTTCTTACATTTCCAGGTAAAAGGATCAGGTAAAAAGGGATGTGAAAGAGTTTTGCCCAAGACCCCCTAGAGCTGCTGCCAGTTAGAATAGTAAACTATACGAGGCTGGATTGACTCAAGGGCCTGCCTCAATAGAAGGCAGATTCCTGCATCAGCAATGCCAGCAACAGAGGCAGCTTATTCTTCAGCTGCTCAGGCCTCCTGTCCTGTGGCACAGCAGAGAAGCACATGGCACTGCTTATGGTTCCCCGGAGGGACCAGTCGTGGCTGTGTAGAGTACCCACACTGTGCATCCGCCCCACTGTGTGTGTGTGTGTGTTTTCAGAGAAGAAGTAGTTTGCATCTTTTCTTATTTTATTTTCACTTAACATTGCCCCACAGCCCATTTTAAGGATCCAATCCTATTCGCTGAGTAGGATAGCAGCAAAAAAAATTCTATAGCGAAAAAATACGTACTGTTATGTATGCATTTGCATACCAAACTGCCACATGCCATCTCTTAAAAGAAATGTGTGTCCAGCTGGAGAGAGAGAGAGAGAACCAAGCTCCTGTCCTTGGCTCTGCCCATGCCCTTGAAGTTTGCTGAGATAGAGGAAAGCAATTGGAGCGCTGAGATGGAGGAAACCGTGATCCCTAAGGAATAGTGCAGGCTTTATTTACACAACCTCTAGAAACTGTTAGTTCCATGGAGATCTTGAGCTGATGACGAAATAAGGCATTATGTGATTGGGGTAGTGGTGCAGAGCTGCTGAAGTGATTGAGAACTGTGGAAGATTACTGCAGCAGGCAGCAAAGCTTTCTCTTTCTTTTAACCTCCGCTGAATTGTGGCCATTATGATTTATCTCACTCTCTCTATGAAAGGCTGGCTGAAGGCCTCCTTGCATCAGGCTTGCGCGGGGGGGGGGGGGGGGGGAGGCATTTCCAGTTTTTGTTCTCCAGCTGCGAATGCATGCAAACCAGGGCCAGCCCTACCATTAGGCAGAGTGAGACAGATACTGTGGGATAGGAAACAACAGCAAAGTGCTAAAGGGCAGAGCTGTTGTGTACAGGGCCTGCTCAAGATAATTTGCTGCCTGAGGCAAATGACTAGATGATGGCCTCTCCCCTCCCTCACCATTCCATGCACAGAAGTTGACTGGACTGCAAGCTGCATCAGCACTTGTGATGGGATAGCATATTTCAGCACCTGAAGGCAGCAAGCTAACTTAGGAAGGTGCAAGACAGGCCACACGGCACACGCAGCTCTGTCCTCCCAAGGTGGGGAGCTGCCAAAAGGACACTGGAGGACTGGCCAGGGGATGTTGCTTATGCAGCATCTGCTGCCTAAGGTGGCTGTTGCACTCTGCCTAATAATAGGACTGGCCCTGTGTGATTGCCGTGCAATCTGCCCTACACCCACTGTGCTAGGCTGCTGTCCTTGGGTGCAGTGGAGGACCCCATGGTTACTGTTGAACTAAGATTCAGTTGCCAGTCTGGTTGGATTTTATACATGGCATGGGAAGGAGGGTGCCATCTTGTCCTTCAGACCTCAGGCAACAAAACGTCTTGGTCCAGCCTTGATAAAAAGCATACACTTCCAGGTTTTTACAGAACTAAGGCATCTTAGAGAGGCCATTTAGCCAATATGATAAACCAGATCTTAGCTCAAGTATGACCTCTGGTTTCTTCCCTTGTGAATGTCTGCTGAGCCCAGGAAAGCTACATCCAAGAGAAATGGAACGGGGTAATGACAATTACTCTACCATGTCCAAATATGCTCACTGTTGAGTGCTTGGGAAAAATTTGAAGCAGTACTATGGAAGGTTGATGATGATCCTCTGCTGTAAAACAAAAAAGGAAAGTAATATTAGAAAGTGCTCTGGGTTTACTGTTAACTGGGAATCCTAAAGCTCAGGGGATGCCTCACATGGAACAAGGCTGTGCCTTGGGGTGGTTGCTGCTGTATTCGAGTCTGCAGGGAATATAACCACTGTCCTTTCCTTCCCGCTAATGTCATTATTAAGTGGGACTTCCCTGCCTGCCAACTGCAGGTTCCCTTTTCCTGCTGATAGTGTGAAAACGTGTGCTAGAGGGAAGGCAGTAGCCTGCAGAGGACACCACAGGCAGATTCTCTTTTGTTTTCCGCAATGCACTGTGCATTATATCTTAAAGAGGCACTGTTAATTGTTTCCCAGAATGGAGCATGCTGAGTCCCTGCCCCTCCCAGTAGCATTACCTACTGTTGCACCCTCTTGCCTCGCTCTGAATTCCCTTAACCTACAGCAAAGTGCTTGTGTTCCCATCCTATTTCTGGGCTGCGGAGGGACTGTTCCCGCCCCACCCATCAGAGAGTGTCTGTCTAAAAGCCCGATTCCAAAAATGCATGTACTTGTGTATCTGCCAGCAGCACCACCTATGCTGATACTGAGCTGGCCCAGCGGCTGATATTCTCTGCCATAGGCAGTCTTTGCAAATATTAGATCCGCTTGTGAAGGTTGCTTCATAGACTCGGGTGTATGGGCATGGCCAAAGTTGCCCTGTGCCTTCTCTGCCAACCATTTTTTCCTGCTCTACCCAGTAAGGAAAACTATGCTAGTTCTCGCAGGCGCTTTGCTGTGTCAAATCCCAGAGGCCTAAGGAAACCAAAGGGGCAGAGGGAGAGGTCAGAGGCAGTAATACTTCTGAATACCAGTTGCTGGAAACTGCAGGAGGGGGAGGTGCTCTTGTGTTCAATCCTGTTTGTGGGTTTCTCACATCTGGTAGTTCACCGTGGGTGGACTACATGGGCCATCGGCCTGATCCGGCAGAGCTCTTCTTATGAAGGCTCCCCCAGAACAAACACGTGCTTATCAGAAATGTGAGGGGTGGAGAGAGAGGTGGAGGGTGTGTGTGTGTGTATGCAGGAGCATGCATGCATCAGAAGATCTTTCTCACATATTATAGTCAGAGCCCTTAATGGCACTGACAATAATGTTGCTTAACCTTTGTAGGATCACTCCCATGTTCCCCCTCATGAGTTGCTCAGATAGGAAGCTTTGATTGCCTTGTGACAACTGAAGAGTTTTCACCCCTTTCATGGATACCTTGCCACTCCGGATGCAATATTTAACATCCATTTCCTTGGCATCGTCTTGAGGACTTGGTCATCTTTGATCGCATGGTCTATGGGGCTCTCAAAGCTTGCATATTTTAAAACATAGACCAGTCTTTCTCTTCAGCACTCTAAATCTCTGGGTTGTCTAATTGTAGCAAGAGTTGTGGCCCAGGGAAGCTATCCCTGCATGCTGCTTTCCATGCATGCTGTCATCTGGTGGCTTTTGAGAACTCTACCCTTGTTCCTGCCCCATAGATCACTACTGCGCAAAGCCGTTTTCCTCTGTCCTGTGATAACACTGAGAACAAGGTGCCTCACCTCTTTGCACCTCACTTGGTTAACAGATCAGCTCATGCTGGGCTCTGCCACCATGTGGCCAAAGACCTCCACCACAGCTTCATTTTAATCCCTCCCAACCAGTCATTGGTGGGATGGGGCTGAAGAAAGAAATCCGGGGCAAGCTCCCCCACACACCCCGCTCTGCTGCCACTTGTCCTTCCTTTATCATTAATCTCTCTTTTTCTCTGCAGACACTGATTACATCAGCCAGGAAGAGCTGGCCAAGGTGGAGCAAATGCTGGGCCACCTCAGCGAAGAGTCCAAGCAGGCTGCAGCCTCCACCTTGGTAAGCTTCCACCTAATGAACTGAATGTGTGTGGCCACTTGCCCAAGGCACCCTCCATAGCACCACCCCTTGCAGGACCTCAGCCGAGGCAAAAGATCAAGGTCTGGCCCTTGCTGCATTGCCTGAGGTAAGCGAAGGCGCAGCATTCACAAGGTCCTGCAGATACAAGGGTCATTACTGACCTTGCTTGGCAACATTGGGTGTCTCTGTTTCTTGGGTACCTGGTTTGGCTTGGACATGTTAAAACCATATAGGGTAAGTGTCCACGTTCCATGGCAAAGGTTGATGCTGACCTCTAATGTTGTAGGGCAGCAATAGCCAATGTGGTGCCCTCCAGCTGCTCCTGGACTCCAGCTCTCATCATTGCTGACCATTGGGAGTCCAACAATATATTGGCATCACCCTCATAACCACCCCTCCTTTAGGGCTAGTTCTTAGCCAGCTGTAAGGACAGTGTGTTTTCCTGTGGGAGCAGGATCTGAGAACGGGCACAGGTAGATGCGTAGCATACATATGCACAGGTGCTAATGCACACTTACTAAGCTAATAATATCCTTAACTTCATTAAGCAGGGGTGGCTTTCTTTTTTTGGGCTGAGAGTCACATTCATCCTTGGCCCCTCCTCTGAGGTTTACATGCCAGTTGTGGGGGTGCCCACCCTAACCACTTTCATGCACACATACATAACACACTCAAGAGGCACATAGCGCCCCCCCCTTCCCAGCTGATCCATGCTGATCAGCCGAGGAAATTGGGTTATTATCCTCCCCCATCAAATGATCAGCCTGATAACTAGGAAGGGGGAACATCGAAGGCTCTGAAGCCCACCTACCTCCTACCGAGTGTACTTCACTGTTTTCCCCCTTTTTCTGGCACTGCCAAAATTGGTGGTGGGGAGTCAGACAAAAACTGACTGAGGGGTCAGATCAGGCCCCTAAACCAGGGTTTAGCCAGCCCAGCAGTAGTAGAACATAGAATGAATATGAGAGTCAAAATTCCTGTGCTATGTGCTCACTTGACAAGGTCGCTGAGTACAGCACTTACTTATGACCACTGAAATATGCTTGTTCTGTGTTCTTCACCATTTGTAATCTGCAAACACCCAGCAGCCAAACAGATATCCCAGTGGGAAGGAGTTCCACTGTCTTCAGGGAAGTGAGGCCTGAGAGCTCCATTCTCCCTCCCCTACCCCCTACCCAACCCAAATCTTTGCCCAAACAATTCCAATTTCTTTTGAAATTCTGAACCTTGGAAGCAGAATAAGCTGTTCAAGATGAATTTGCGAAATTGAAGACACAGAACTGGGTTTCTTTGTTGAAAAAAAAATGGACTGGATGGGCATGGAGGGAGGAGGAGCTTAAGCAGCACAGAAGCTACCCAGATGGACTCCGGCTGCTGAAGCAGCCCCCGCGTGTGTTGCTCTGTCTGGGTGACCTCCAGAGAGAAGCTGTGATCCAGGAAGCAACCTGATCTCTGCCAGGGGTAGGATCTGAATTATTAATGTGGCTGCTCATCTTCCAGCTGCAGTTTGGAGCTGCATAAAGGCTGCTGCAGGAGGACAGGGTGTGGGTGGGGTGGGGTGGGAGAGACAGCTGATGGGATGGGAACACACTGTCCCTGGGTTCAGTAGGAACTCATGCTCTTAGCCTAGGCCAACCCCGGGGCAGGAAGCAAACCTTCATTAAGAACCTCAAGCTAAGCTGAACTCTCTGCATTCTTTGCACAGGGAGACGAGTGCAGAGAAGTTGACTAGCCCCGTATATTCTTTACTACTGCTTCCGCTGCTGAGATTATTAGCTCTCCCAAAATTATATTGAAAGATAGCAGGATATGTATAGGTGCACTTAACGGTGGTCTTTACAGGCAGCGCTCATGGTCCGTGCTCCAAGGGGAAAATTCATAAGAGATAATTTATATTGTTATCTTTTCAAAACTTTTTAAAAATCTCACTTTCTCCCCCTAGTGGCAGCAGTCTGCTCACTGGGATTCCCTCACCTCTTGGACAGACAAGGCCCTCCCTTCCATTATGACATCATCCGGGAGAAGGAGTCCCCATAATACCCAAAGGAGTGCTATCCCTACGGTCATCAGCATTTTTATAGAACTCCCCAGGGAAAGACGTTACATTTAAAAGAAGAGGAAATAAAATTAATAGCTTACTTTTTAAAAACACCCTTCCCCTGATTACAGAGCATAGTTAGCAAGGAAACGTGGACTTCACTCCACAGGCCAGGGCTTCACATCCCAGTGGCAGTGGGAGAGAGGTTCATCCGCTCATGTTCCTATAACATTTTGCACCAAGAGCGAGACAGACCTATCACACTCCCCTCTAGACATCCAGGGCCTAATCAGGCCATGAAGAGGAGCAATCAAAGGTGGACACTGCCCTGTGAAGAACAGGACACAGGAGGCTAGAATTCCTGTTTTCTCCTCTTTTCTTGGCCATGGAGGTAGAGGTAGCCCTCCAGTTCATGTAGCCCTTCTGAGAGAGTAGAGCCCTCATAGCTGATAGTGGAATCTTCCTGGAACCATTTCCCCTCCTACCTCACTGGCAACACTCTTAGAGAGTTGCTGCATGGAGCAAAGCAACACAAGTGGTTCTGATCTAACATTTGGAGCATGTGTCTTAAGTAAGCCCTGGCATGAAATGTACAAAGCCAACCAGCCATTTCAGTTTCAGCGTCTAGCGCAGAACCTTTATGTTATTAACTGTTAATGAGCTGCTGTTCTTCTGCCATGTGACGCCTTGCATCACACCATGATGTGGGCTGGGTGTTGGCAACTGCCAATAAACTGAGTGGATGTGTTGCTTCTTTTGCAGCCCACCAGTGAGGAGGACCTGTGCCCCATCTGCTACGCGCATCCCATATCTGCCGTATTCAAGCCATGCTCCCACAAGTCCTGCAAGTGAGTAATCCCTTGGGGGATGTGGGCTTTTCTCTACTTTTGCTTCCTGGTTGGATGGAAGGGATCCTAGAAGGTGCCCCAGACCATAGCTTGAGATTTAATTAACGGATTTTGCCATTTGAATTCTCTGAAGCTTCCTAGCTGAAATCTCCTTTTCACTTGTTGCCCTAATGGAAAGACACAGCAGCATGATGCTTCTGAATAGCTACTTAGGCCAGCTCTCCCATACGCAAGGCTGTGATTGCACTGCGCATGCAGATTCAACTGATTTGTGTTTTTTTAAAGCTAGCATTTTAACCTTTTGGGCTGCAAAGTTTGGTTGATAAAGTGTGCCATTTGTAAATAAATCTTAGAAGCCATGAGGAAGGCTGATCAGGATTCAAACTGGCTGGGGGCAGGGGAAGACTTCAGTGTCTCCCATTCCTCTAAGTCATTACCATGACTTAGCACATGCCCCCAAAACAAATTTGTGTAATTTGTTTTATAGAGAAGCTGTAGAATTTGATTTTAAGAGGAAAGAGGGCATTATCTTGCATGCACAGGACACTTGCACTCATTTATGCCTAGCAAGGGACTTTTAGGTACTTTGTTGGGCCAAAGCTCGGCCTCTAGCTGTGAACAAATGTCCAAGGCCTCCTGCTCTTGTCTTTCTAGAGCCTGCATCAACCAGCACCTGATGAACAACAAGGACTGCTTCTTCTGCAAAGCCACCATCACGGGTGTGGATGATTACATGAAGCCAGCCACCTCCTAGTGCCTGGACCCTGCAGGGCAGGGCCGCATGCCCAGGCAGCTTCTCCACAAGATGGACTCTCCTTGCTTCGAGAGCACCTCTGTCAAAGGCGGCTGCTGTTCAGCACAGCTGAGCTCAGTTGTGTGTTTTTTTAATTTATAACACTTCTTGCAGGCCAGGCACTGCCATATGCATCCCCTCGGCCACATCATATCCTTCAACCCCCCTGAATTTAGGTACACTTCCTGTTGCTGTCATTGACTCCAAGCCAGCAGGCACTGGGCTTTTCCCATGGGGCATGTACAAGGGGGCTGAACATGCTCAGGTTTTCTACCTCAGCCTGAATCTGTAGCTCCTTTTCTGCATTTGCCCCAGGAAGCCTGTCTCGTACTGTAGCTGGGACACATCCCCTTTGGTGTGGTGCTTTTCTCGATGGGGTAAAAGCTGATCTCACAGGCAACATCGCTCCTGTGAGCCCAGCTGGCCACTAGCCAAGTGTGTTTTTTGCTGCAGCGCTTAGCAGCTGTTTTGACAAGTGTGTGTGTTGCTCAGAGTTGGTTGAGATATTTACGTGGGCATATCGTGCAGCAGCCTGCCCAGCTGTGCCACCTGATATGCCTTGGTGACGGAGGGAGATATTGACAAGCCATTCTCCCACCTGCAATCAGATGCGCTGGTAAGTGAAAGATTGTACCATCTGTCCACTTAAACATTAGACTCTGCTCTTTGTGCATATAGCTCCTTTCCTTTGCAGGTAGGGACTGCTAACTACGCATAGCAAAGACACAAGGCCCAGTTTTTGGTCTGGGGAGCTTAGTGAATGCAACAGCAGGCACACTATGCCATGACTAACAGAAGTGCAGAGATGAAGCCCACAACAACCAGAGGAATGAGTCTGAATAGACTCCCAAGCTTCTCCAAGAAAAGAAAAACAGATATAGCGGGGGCCAGAGTTTGTCCCATGCATTGTATTCTGGTTGGGAGAAGTACGAGCTAGGTTGATCTTTATGGGCTACTGCAGGGGTGAACCTGATTGCACTGCTCTCTTCCACCAGCAGAAGGTGCCCATGGCACCAGCCCTTCACTGTGTGACCAGGCTGCCTGTACTATCCAGGAGCAGACAAGGATGGTTGCTGTTTTTTAATTTACTAACTGTGTGTGACTTGTAACCAGAAGTGTCGGGGAGGGCAGCAAGCATTGTGCTTGAAGCAAGGAATTTTAACTTATGTGCATCTATGATTGTCTCTCTCCCCCACCACCCTCCAAAGTGGAAGGGGTGTTAACTTCCATACAATGGAATATTATTAAATTATTATTCCTTAAGGCGGTGAGTTATGTGTATTCTTCTCTCCATTTTATGGAGCACTGTCCTAAAGGCTGGCACAGCAGCAGTACAAGATGGGATTGGCTGCAAGGAAGGCAGCGGTAAAAGTGAGCTGCCATACAAAACTGCCATTGTTGTTCCCCAAGCGGAGTTAAAGAAAACATATGACACACCACAGCTCCCATTCTTCATGACAATATAATTTCATTCCCCGTCCCCATTAATTGACAGAGCCCTGTCCAGAGTTCTTGAATAGTAATAGTTAGTGATTATTGGCCATATGGAGGGAAGAGAGAGGGATCAGTCTCTGTAAGGCAGTAGAGTTCCAAAGAAGAGGACTGTATTCTGTCTTCCCTTTGTGCAACATGAGCAGCACATGTTATCCTGAAATAAAAGCACAGCATGCTGTTCTTTCTCCTCACCGGGCCTGCCTGGGACTGTTCTCTTGCAGCAGCTGAACTCCTACTGCAGAACCACACAAGCAAGCACATTAGGGTTACTTTCCAGTAGTAGCTCAACGGCCTGTTGCACTGGAGCTGGCCCAGGTCATCGTGCCTTATGCTAAGCAGTGATTCTGAGGAGCACTCCAGCCAGCTTACAAACCTCCTTATCCTACTACACTCCTAGGATTCCAGCAGAAGGTTAGTATTTTCTCAGCATAAAAGTCAACAAGGAGCCCCCGCTCCCAAGGCACAGGGTGGGGATTCCCCTTGTAAGAGGGTAAGACAGGGAGGGCCCTCTCAGCAGGTCCAATACTCAAGGCCCAGGACTGCTACATGATGATGCGTGGCTCCGGTACAGACTCCGCAATGGATTTGTGAGGCAGCACGTTGGCACCATTGAGGTAGAGTTCATCATTCACTATGACATCCTCTCCCAGCACTGACACATTCTCCATCCGTACCTGAGGAAGGGTGTGACATACAGTTAGACAACTCTATGCTGAGCTGGGGGGAAGTAGTATGTTACAAGATAGACTTAGGCTAAGGCAGTTATTTTCCTCCATGGTACAGTCCTATGGCTACTCAGGAGTCTGTTTCTAACAAGTTCTGCCCTTGCTTTTCTGGCTCTGGGCTGCTAATTAAAAGCAGGAGCAGCCAGAATGAGATGCCATGAGAATTATACCTGTAGAGTTTCCCTAAATCTTACTCAAATTGCCACTAAATCTGGTACCAATTCAACTCATAGGGAAAGGACAGCTTGATACCTAGCACAAAGCAGCACTGAAAGATATTAAATTGGGACTTTATAGGGCATGTTTCCCTGTTATAAATGCAGCTCTCATAATAATAAGGGTAGTGAGTATGAACACACAACCACTGCAAAGCTACAAGTCCATCATGAGTGAGAAAACAAACATGCAGACATGTGAAGAAACTACATCACAGTAGCATTTGTGTGGACTGTGCACTCCAGCTCACTCATCAGTAAAAGAACTAGTTAGTCTTGCTAAGATGCAGCTCTGACCAACAGTGCAATTCTTAAGTCCCAGACACACTGGCTGGGAGAGGTTATGGTATGACCTGATCTCCCCACCCCTGTGGCTCAGGTGGCCTTAAGCTGGCGACTTCACCTGGCTGAAGTAAAGCTCTCCTGGCACAAGCTATCCCAGTGTGCAGGGCAAAAGGGGGGTATGTTAAGGCCAGGAAAGAGGCACATTGGGGCCACCGAGAGGAATAAACAAAATTATCCTGCATTCCAGCTCTCTCCATTTATGATCCTGCCCAGAGAGGTAACCTTTCCCCATAGAAGAGCAGAAAATGTTTACATTCCCTCAGCCTACAGCAGTTGGGCTGCAGCTTCACTTTCCCCAGTGTGTATCTGCCTGATGAGGATTGCTCTGTCACATAACTTACCCACTGGCCTACAGAGGAGCTCCAGCCAACAATGCAGGACTCCAGCCACGAATGAGACCGGATCCGCGACCCCTTCAGCACAGTGCAACGTTTGATTCGAACCCCGTCCTCTATCACCACGCCTGCCCCAATGGTGACATTGGGACCAATACTGCAGTTTGATCCAATCTTGGCAGTTGGGTCCTGAAGTGGAGGGGGGAAATTGTGCATGAAAGTAAATTGGTGTTTCTTGAGCAGCTTCCACAGCTCTGGTCTGGGAAGTAGCTTCCTCCTCCTCAGAGGAAACTAGATGGAAGAGAACAACATTCCTTCACAGCTCTAGTCCACAAGATGGTAGATGTAATATCAAGAGCTGCTGTTGCCTTGCTCAATATACTACCAGTTTTAGATCAGCCTTTAATGAAGTGCTGCCCACCCTCGCTCCAAAGAAATACAAGAATAGAATTACCACTAATACATTCCCCATGAAACCCGGTCCTGAGTGCAGCCTCTCGGGATGTTTCAGCCGTAGATATTGCAGATACATGCACATGCCGGTCAGAAAGTCTTTGGGCTGCCCAATGTCCATCCAGAACCCTGTGGTGACAAAGCTGCATTAATAAGACACCTGTCTCCATTGATGGACCTTATACCAGCCTTCCTCCCCAAAGGCAGCATATAGCAAGATGTGCAGTGAAACCGCATTACGTTATTTCATTCAAACATTGCCCTACAGGGCACTTGCATGTTATGTGGTATCTTCCACATCTTGATCTTATTTTTACTTCTCAGCTCCAGTCCCAGGTCTTCACTGACTTAACATCTAATTGTCTAATATGCCCTCTCCTCAAATCACTGCCTACATCTGTGAGAGCCCCTTAGGATCAAAGTACCATTCCAAATCCTTCCATGTGCCCTTACCCTGCAGTTCCATGGCATAGAGTTGTCCTTGTTCTGCCATCACTGGGAATATCTCCTTCTCAATCGAGGTAGGCCGCAGCTAAGGGAAGGCAAGAGTACTACCAGTTGGCCATTTATGTTGTAAAGACTAGAGATGTACTGTTCCCATGGACATCATCATCCTTGATCTCACTGGCATGAAAGGATGAGATGCCCAACTAAAACCACAACCCCAAACACCCCAGCCAGTCTGCCCTGTGCAAGATCCCTGTTCCACCCTTCCGGCCTCATACCTCGATCCGCTGTAGCACGCTTGGGTTTAAGATGTACATGCCAGCGTTGATCTTGTTGGAAACAAAAACTTGGGGTTTCTCCACAAAGCGGTGTATGCGCCCTGTATCTGACTCACATACCACGACGCCATATTTGGAGGGCTCCTCCACTTTGGTCACCTGCAAGGCAAAGTTGGCATCACACCCAGCCATGGTACTTGGAGGGCACAGAAAGAGCTCTATTGAAGTGCCATGCCTAGTTTACTATCCTGATCTCTTATTTTAAAAAGAACCCCATGAGCAAAATAAAGGATAGGACACGGAAGACCTTTACTCCAACCATTTCTGTTTTTGTATTAGAGAAAGATATGGGTGTGCAGTTCATCCCTAAAATAAGAACTAATTAATAAGCGTGCTCCTGTGCATGTGAACAAGGGGAGGCATTTATAACACCCACAGGAGGGGCTTGATTTTTTTTTTAAGTGGGTTGCAGAGGATTGGACTAGATGTCCCTTGGGATCCTTTCCAATTCTAAAATCCGATGATTCTTCTTCGTTCTTTGTTCCTGCAACTACAGTTTTTGCCAAGTATTAAGGGTTTGTGGAAGGGATGGAGCTCTTTCTGCCTATGTCTCCAGCTGGCCTGCTAAACTTAGCTTTCTGGCAGCTCCGCAACCAACAGAAACTAGGTTGTCCAAGGATCCATGGGCAATTCCAAGCAAAAGAGCAAGGGGTCTACCCTTTGGCTTTCCAAAGATGTTGACAGACTACAATTATCATCATCCCTGACTATTGGCTCATGCTGATGGGAGCTGGAATCCAGCAACCTCTGGAGGGCCACTCCTGCAATGGAGCATTACAAGCATGGAGTGGGTGCCCCTCAGGTACTTACCACAATGGTGCCCTCTTTTCCATGATGCCTGTGGAACTGCACCATGTCTTTGAAGGGGAAATCGCAGATCACATCACTGTTGAGCACAAAAAAAGGCTCAGCATTCTCGGTCAACAGCTCCCGCGCTAGTGCCAGGGGTCCAGCTGTGGAGGAAACCAGAGCCCTCAATATTCACCTATTCATGTGCCCTTCAACAACAACAGCCAGCATGCACTGCTCAACCCACCTTAGAAAGTTCCATCCTATATAGCTCCTGATCAGAATAAGTAGTACCCAATCCTCCTCCTGCATATAGCTAGGACACTCCAGGTTGCCACAAGTTTTGATTCTGATCCCACATTTACTCCCCCTATAACCTCACTTCTCCACAAGAGAGTGGCTGCTTCAGTTACCTGTGCCCAGTGGTTCCTTCTCATGCGACAGGGAAATGTGAATGCCCAGCTAGGAAACAAAAGTAGAATTTGGAAAACAGAATTAGAAGATGAGCACCACCAACGGAATATGTGTGCCAGTGACCTGGTTATATACCCTTCCCTTAGTCATCAGATTTTCATAAATCCTCTCTAATAGAACTAGATAACCATATCAATATTATTCAATGATGAATTTATGGTGACCTACAGATTGCAGGCTCCCTGGCTTTGTGGGGGTACTTGTTCTAATGAAGCATAAATTAAGATGAAATAACTAAACTTTATTTTCCCTCTTAGAAAGTCATGTAACACACCGTCCACATTTGAAAGCAAGTTCATCAAGTCCAACAGAATTTTAGCTAAGTTAGGTACACTAAGGGTCAGAGGGGTCGCTGCATTCACAATTACAAAGAGGAGGTTAGAATCAGTGGCTTGGATCCTCAGATAAGTTAACTTGAGGAAGTTCACAGAATAAAAGTTTCCTGTTCCCTCTTTCCCCTGAAAACCTCCCTAGAACAATGTTTGTAAAATGTGGGATGGGGCATGGAGGATGGCTGATAACTGCCCTAAATTTGGCTTGAATCCTAAGGTAACTTCAGAAAGTTCATGGAAGGAAGGTTTCCTAACTTCGACTCCTCCCAAAGTTGCCTGCACTTTGTCCCACAATTGGGGACCCCATTCCTTCAGAGAAGCTATTGGAGAAGCACAGGTGGCTGTGGGTGTAGATAGGAAATGGGAAATCTTCCTTCCATGAACTTTCTAAAGCTGTCTTGTCTTAGGATTCAAGCCAATAGGCACATGGCACCCTTGAAGCCCCAAAATAAAAAGAATGCAGTCAGTGGGTAGAATTCAGTGTTACACTAATTTGATCATTTTGTCAGCACAAGCATATACGCTTTGCAAACAGCATGATCTCCCATCTCCTCCTCCCCCCGTGCTCTTCAGTGGGTTCTCCCAACCTGCGAGAGCGTATTTGGGGAAGGCATGGGGGCACACAGGGCAAAGGGGGGAAGAAGCCCCGTTGTACTTCCACTAGCAAATCAGTTGAATCTGGTCCCAGTGTAACAATGGAGAGGGTGCTAAGCCTTTTATGCTGGAATGTCTGAAATAAGATGTGCATTAAAAGTATAGGTTGTATTTGGTGCAGCACAAAGAATACATTCCGTCAGCAGGAAAAAATCTGTACTATCTGCTTGTACAATGCCCCCCCCCAGACACTCTCTAAATATGTTCTGAAACCCTCTGGAACAGATTTGAGGACAGCACAGTGCATGGTGGGCAGGGGGGTCCAATGCATTAGTACTAATCCTTGAGCTAGTGCATCTATTTTGAATACCACCCTGTCTTCAAATAGTTATAGACAATAGGTTCCATCTATTTGAAAATAATAGGTTTCTGGCCAAAGTAATCTGCCAGTGAATCATATCAAATCACAAAAAGAGAGTGCTGTTGTTAAGAGTGTACCACTAGCTAGATCTTTACTGAAGGAAAGTTTTCTTGCTTCTAACCAACACTTGTGTAGCTGGTATTGCCAATGAAACTGAATCCATAAACCTTCAGTTACAGGAAGTTACAAAAAGTGGTATGGCACGGTGCCAAGAAAAAGTCACACCCTGCTTTTTACAGTGTAGGAAGTGAGCGACATTTATGGATATACTTGCACAACATGCGCTTATTTTGGTTTAGTTGGCTTCAGTTAAAATTATAATATATTGTAATCTAATTAAAGCTCATGCACTGCACTATAATTAATTTGAGTTTCACATAGAGGCCCTAGCATATACAGACTATCTAACTCAGCAAAGTCCAAAGCGAACCCCTTTCCTTGCAGTTCCAAAACTCCCCAAAAATAAAGTGAACTATCAAATACCCACCTCATGAACACTGAAAGATAATCACTAGAGTTAGTGATTCACAAGGCTATGCTCTGTGAAAGCAGCATGAGTTTAGGTAATGCTATTGAGCCACTAGCTTTCATAGAACCTCAGCCACATTAAGACAAAATGCTATAGCAAATGAAGAGTTCCAATCAACTCCTGCACATCTACAGGACCCCCAACCATCAGGTTCAGGAAAGCAGCCTAAGAACTATCAACTCAAAACTTACCCTTTGCTCTTGTTCTTTCATCTCCTTTTCCAGCAGTTCTGACATATAACTGACAGCAAGGATCACATGGTTCACACCTGCCTGTCAGAGAAGAGGAATAGTAACTCCAAGACACTCGAACTACGCATGCAACTGAGGTGATCAGGTGTCCAGACCCTGGGAGGCAATATCCATCCAACCGGACCAGAGATCATAATTATTTAGAAGATGTAAGGGATGGTTATGCAAGATTGGAACAGAGAGAAACATTTCTAATCCTTTCCCCATCAACTCACTGAGCAAAAGGAAGCTAAATCAGCAAAAGGGCAGCAGTTAGAATTCACACATTCCACTCCTAAATCTGGAAGAAGACCACCTATCACTTAGGTATTAGTCTGTGATCCATTTGTATGAGCCACTTTCCCTGGCTATAGCACAAGTTATCCAAAATGTACATCCATCCCTATTTATCTGTATGGTAAAGCAAAGTAATTTATCTTCAGCTAGCACAGAGATGGAGAGATGCCTAGAAATGCACAGGAAACGTGGCAGAGGGCACAGCACAAGAAGCCATCCCAGATATGTGCAGGAAACTTTCCCATGGAATAACTCAACAGCAAAAGCTTCACCTATTGAATTCCAGTCTGCCATGCAGCTCTTAAAAGGCACAGCGCCCTTTTCAGGAAAAAGAGGCCCCTGAATCTCTCTTCTCCCCCGCCCCCCGCCCCTCTAAGCGGACGGCAGCCTCACCTTCACCCACCCACCCAAACACAGAAAGCTGGTGCTCAATCCTACCTTGACCAGAGCCTCCACCTGGTGCAGCAGGATAGGCTTGTTGCAAAATTCCACCAGGGGCTTCGGGATGCTGAGGGTCAGGGGCCGCAGCCGCGTGCCATAGCCCCCCACCAAGATCAGCGCCTTCATCCTTGCCTGAAAGAGGGCGGAGGAAAGGGCGAAGCGTCAGACCCCTCGCCGCCCCCAAGGCCTCACCGGCCCCGCTGCCTGCCAGGTCCCCCTCGATGGTCTCCCAACCTCCCCGCGTCGACCCCCAGCCAAGCAGGACTTGCCGGCGGCCCCTCGAGCTCAGAGCCCGGCCGCCGCCGCCTCTGGAGCCCTCGGTGGTCTTCAGGAGGCCCGTAGTCGTAGCCCACGTCACCCCTCCGCACTCGGCCCCGCGTAACTCACCTGACCCGGCCCGGAGGTGCCACTCCGCCTACAGCCGACAGAACCAGCCACCACGACATCTCCGTCAAACTCCCTTCCGAATCGGTCGACCAATCAGTGCGCCGGACGTGTCCAAGCATCCTAAACATCCAATGGCGGCCGAGAGCGGCGATGCTTGTCGGCCAATCAGAACGCTAGCTACCGCGTTGCCGCAGCAACGCGGACAGGTTAGAAATGCGACCGCCTTGCGTCATTGCCAAGGCGCCGCAGCAGACACGTCTCTAGGAAGGCGGCTTCAAGTTAAAGCCCCGCCCCTCTTCTCCGTTAGCCACCGCCTTAAGGCGGGCGGGGCGCGGTGTCGTCACGCGCGCGCGACGCCAAGCGAGCCCTAGCAACAAACGCTTCAGCCTCTTCGTTCTCCGTAGTAGTGGCAACGTTCGTGACGTGTGGCGCTGCCATGTTTGTAGTGGCTTTGCGCTTGCTAAGCGGGTGAGGGGAAGCCGTAGCGGGGGGAACTGCTTCGCTCTTCTCTGTCGGCTCCTCTATCCGCTTTAAAGCAGGAGGTTGACAGGAGGAAGAGGGAGGAGGCGCGAGAGCGAGCAGGGAGCGGCTGAAGGCGAGTCCCAGGGATGCGCTGGGTGGGCAAAGGAAGGGCCTGGACCTGGGCGCGTCCCCGCCGCCCTCCGCGGGTGACGACGGGTCCGTTACTCTCGGGGAGGCGGCTTAGCGTTGCTTGTCTTGGGCTTAACCGGGAGTGGGGCGAGTGCGTCCGTGTTTCTCTTCTTAGGGGACGCTCCGGTTTTGCTAAGTAAAAAACCGAGCTGCATCGTTGACAGTAAGGAAGCCTGTGTGGAGGGGGCCATCATTATATTATTGCTACGTTTTTATAGCTAAAATGTTTGGTTTACTAAAAAAAAAAAAAAATAGTATGTAAAACTTTGAAGGAGCTTGATCCCATATGTCTTTAATCAGAAGTGTGCCCCTCACCCCCGAATGTGATGTGGCTTACTTCCAAGTAAGCATACATAGGATTGTACCTTCTTGGTTTTATTGGACCATGGCCTTTTACAGCAGCCAGCATCAGATAGGTGAAACAAAGCTATCATGCTACTGGGTGATCCGCAGAACTTGCTTTGTTGGTGGAATATGATCCCCCAAATATACATGTTATAGTCATTAGTAGTCTGCATTTGTATTGGAATTCTGAATGGATGTTTTGTTGCTGATGTGTGTGCTGCCCTGGGCTTTACTATTCAATTTATTTACTACTACTACTACAACAACTAATATTATTATTATTAATAATAATAATAATAAACAGGGGGCAGGTTCCCGAGTTTCAGTGTAGGGAGGTGGAGCTTGTAATATTTATGTGCTGCTTAATGGAGTCCACTGCTCTCTTCCAGCATGGGGACCATGGCTCATGAGCCTGTTCCCTGCATTTTAAAGAGCCCAGTCTCACTGCAAGTGGGAGACATGAGGACTGAGCAAGGCCGTCCTGGTGTTCTGGTGATTGATGTTGTGCTTCCACACTCACAGACCATTGATGTAAGTATGGGAGGAAACCAAGTGTATGGTGCTTGGAATTGTCAGATGTTATGTTTGAAGTCTCTCATTTTAGCTGTAAAGCTGATACAGAAACTACGATGGTGAACCAGGAAATACCTGCTTCAAAATTCACCTTTGTTAACTCACTTGGTTACCCTAGGCATGCTTCTCTACTTTGCTCCAAGCTGTAATTTAGATATTCAAGCAATGACCTGCTCCAAGGGTTGCAGTAATGTTTCTGAACAAGAAAAGGAGGAATCCATGACAGTCCTCCCCTCATATTGCTATCCTCAGTTGCAGGAAATAGTATTCAAGAACTATTACACAGCCTTTCTGACTCTACGGGTGCAGCGTCGAAACCCTGCAGATGGTGGGAACGAAAGTCCTCCCAAGTGGGTTACTTGTCTGCAGAATTACTGCTTGATGCCCAACCCTCACACAGAAGAAGGCTCTCAGGATTACTTCTCTCTCTCCAGACATCAGGTAAGTACAGTCATACCTTGGGTTACAGACGCTTCAGGTTGTGTGTTTTGGGTTGTGCACCACGCCAAACCTGGAAGTACCGGAACGGGTTACTTCCAGGTTTCGGCACATGCGCAGAAGCGCCAAATCGCGGCCCACACGTGCGCAGATGCAGCACTGTGGGTTGTGAACGTGCCTCCCACACAGATCACGTTCGCAACCTGAGAGTCCACTGTATTTCTGTTGGTATTGCACATAAATCATAGAATTGGAAGGGATGCAAGGGTCATCTAGTCCAACCCCCTGCAATGTAGGAATCTCCGTTATGAGATGATTCAATTATTCTGCTAATTCATATTGTTTCCTGTCTGAAATGGCAACCTGTGCTCCACACAACATTCCTGGTTTATTTTGTTGCACCATCACACTTTAGCCACCACTGAGTAAATCTTGAATAGAGCTGGGATAGGGAACTTGTGGCTTGCATATGTTATTGGACTCCAACTCCCTTCAACACCAGCCAGCATGGCCAATGGTCAGAGATTGTGGGAGCAGTAGTCTTGCAATATCTGGTGGACCACAAGTTCCCCACCCCTTCTTTAGTGTGCCAGATGATAGTTGGGGGAATGGTATGGACTGTGTGTTTTTTGTAATAGAATTTCTAAAAAATTATAAAAGTCTGCATGCTCTTACTGCTCATAGGGTACCTTTCAGCTCTGCCTATTACAGGCACCATTTTGGCTAGTCTTATTAAAATGCTTCAGCTACATTGAGTGTTTTGTATTGGAGAAATGCAGAACCAAGGTAATGCATGGTAACTTTCAGGAAAACAAATTATTAATGATAGGGATCCCAGCCAAACGTCATTTTTAATAGTGCGAGTTACAGCCTAGCCCACCAAAACTTCAAGAGTACTTAGTGAAGGTTTAGGTACATTGAGGGGAAAGGATTGACAGTTGTAATGGTTTTGCAGTCCCAAAGTAATAGGCAAAATGAATGTCTGTTTTTATTATTTTTCTATAGGTTTTTTTTAGTATGCAAAGGACATAACAGGTCTAACTTTTTCTATACTTGCAACAAGGTAGATCCTTACAGTTTTGATTTTAACAATCTGAGACACAGAAATGCTGGTATGCCTGAATCCACCCAGGAAAACTATAGCTGAGCTGAGATTTAACTAGATCTACAAGGTCCAATGCTCAGAACTGAACCACTACTATATGTACCAGACATGATAATACCCCAACTTGGCCTTAATTCCTGGCCCTACTGATACTGTATTCTAGCTAGTTTGGAATGATTCCCTATTGTTTGTATCAAGGGAGAAGTTATTAGAAGCTCTTACAATGTTACAGCAAATCATTGTTTACTTTGTTTTGAAGGGATATTGGGCCTTGGCGCAGGTTCAGTGATGCCTTGTCTCCCTTACTTTGCCAGATGCTCTGTGATGTGGACCGAGTGGCTGCCATGCGTCTCATCCTGCGTCAACCATCTCCAGTATGGCTGCATTTTACCATTGAGGAGCTGCAGCTTTTCCCTGGGGGTCAGAAGGTACATACTCAACTCATCCCCAAAGCACCTGTTCTTTCTATAACCATTGTTCTATGGTTGTAATGGCTTGCTCAGCATTGAATGAAGCCTTCTTCAGAACACAGTCTAGGGTCTGATAACTGGCTGAACTCAGGCTCTCTGTGCTTTATTCCCCCCAAAAATGCTAGGTCACACATCTGAACTGGAGAAGATGCTGCACCTAGATCTCTTTGATTCTGAGCTACCAGCTTCTGTCCTCCTTCTAGCCTTCAGCTTCTGTGGAGCCAAGTCTCCTGTTCTCTTCTGCTGCTTGGCCTGAGTTTTATCGGAGTTTCCTGTGTAATTCAACTACTGTTCACTGAGCTTGTTCTTCTTCACTCTCTTAGTTTAAGATCTCTGCTACCCATGGAGCAAGTTTATTAATGGCTCCCCCTGCCAATTCATTCTAATTTCCATGCTATGAATTTCACATCCTCACCAATGAAACTACCAGAGCCCCTCATGTACATAATCCATGTTATTAACTCTGCAGTTGCCAGGTTCAATTCTAAAGCTGATTTTAGAGTAAGCTTTCACCTGTGAAATCCAGATGGGGGAAAAACATTATCCTGGACACTGTACCTCTACAGTGAGAACTGCCCCCCCCCCCGGTAAATAATGCTCCTATGAGAGCTTAAGGTAAATAGATTGTAATAGTTCATAAGAGTGAATTCTGCACTTTCCTGTGGGCAGTAGAGACAAGTATTTATGTCTTTAGGCAGCCTGCTCTGAGAGAGTAAATTGGTGAAGGTAAAAAGGATAATGTGTGTAAGTGCAACATTCCAGTTGGTAGAGAATCAGCAGTGTTTTGCTCTGGGGCTGTTTTTATCTTCCAGAGTCCACAAAAAGGCTTCCCAGCTTGGCTTTCTCACCCATCTCCTCAGGAGCGGCCAACAAATCTGCGTGATGTAAGTATTGTTGGTGACACTGGGGGTTTCTGATTTGCTGACAGCCTCCTGGCAGGGAATGGCTCTGGGGAGATGTGATGTTTTATCAACAAAAGCAGTGGAGAAACTGCTTATATGAATATATAACTATCCTTCACTTTCAGGGACTCCCTGATGCTGACAAAGTGTCTTCTGAACTGCAGCAAATGTGGGTTTTGACTGAGATGCTCCAAGCCAACCAGCCAGCAGCACGAATTGGCCGTTTTGATGTTAGTTTCATATTACTTTTGCTTCTTGTTTGGGGAGTGTGTCCTTCACTGCAGTCCAGTTAGAACTCACACCCCTATCTTGAAGACTTACTTCAAGTTTACGCTCAGCCTTTGCAGCCCACAGAGCATACACATTAACCTTAGAAGAGCCCTGCTGGATCAGGCCAAAGGCCCACTTTGGTTTCCCTGTTTCCAGCAGCGAATCAGGAAAGCTGCAATGAAAGAATTTGGCAGTCAGTATGAAATTTCTGTTTATCGTGTATCCTTCTTCCTCTAAGGAACTTAAGGATGGTTTGCATGAAGTGTTTGTATTTTAACCTGGGGCAATTTGGGCTACAGCATAGTGACTCCCCCAAGGTTACCCTGTAGGATGAGTGGAAATTTGAATTCAGCTCCCCCTAAGCTCAAGTCCAGCATTCTGTCCACTGGAGGGAATAGAGGCTGTGTGGGAGAAACATACATCCCATAACATTCCCAATGTGTTGACTCTTTGCTAAAAACAATTCCCTGTACCTTTCTTGTTTCAGGTGAATGGCTCCTATGACCTTAACCTCCTTTCCTACACTTGAGTTTTTCCAGGACTCAAAGCTGACTAAGTTCCTAAGAGCTGGACTCACTGAGCTGCACCCCCACAGTGTTGGATTGGCTTGAGGCAGGAAGAAATGATGGACAAAGTGTGTTGCCTTCATGTTCCAGTCCTTCCCTTTTCCACTTCATGGAGGTGGCCTTTATGGGAACTCTCCAGCTCTACTCTGTTCTTCCTGCCAGGTCTTATGTGGAGATTGTTCTCCATTTTGCACTGGACCCTGGAAGGCTGTGTTCCCTTGAACTTGAAGGTGCCTTATTTGGGCTCTTCATCTCCTGGTCTGTTTCTTGGAAGCCCTGCTGTTTGGTGCATGTTTCTTTTGGGGGCAAAATCAAGCAATCTTTCAAGAATGTGGTACTATGATGGGGGCGGGGCAGGGTGGAGAGAAGAATCCTTCATTTTGGCAAGAGAAATGACTTGAAATGTCTTGAAGCTGACAAGACTGAAGGTTTTACATTCTCAAATTCATGTGTTGGCGTTCCAGAGAGAATGAGAACTCCCTCGTTGCTTCCTCTGCTATGGCTACCTCATTTGCAACCTACACTATGTAATTGTGTAGGGTTTTTAATAAGTGGGTGGCAATAAGAAATGCTTCCTGAAAAGTTAACCCCCACCTCTTTTTTCCTGGAGGGATGCAAGTAGTTTAGTTGTGAATTGTACAGAGCTAGCCCTCAACAACCTGTCACTAGCCTTGGCTACAATATTGTAAGGGCCACATTAGAGAAATAGTTTACCCTAGTGAAATGGCATTGCCAGACTGTGCTGTGTTGGTTTTTAGCTGAGTCCTGGAGCACCTTGTCATTTTTTACAGCCACTGCTATAGATATTTCAAGTAGCGAAAATAGCATCCTGGTGGAAAGCCTGAAAAGCCATGTCCTTGAGAGCTCCCTTATTTAAGCTGAGTTGCAACCTGAATTACCAGCTGTCACCTTTGTATTCTTAAATATTACCATATTAATCTTTCCAACTCATTAGGTAACCCTTGCATGCTTGTAGATGCTCATTTCCAGTCCATTAATTACTATGCTCAAGAATGAGTGTTGAAAGCTGAGGTGAAAAAATGATTATGGTAAAAGTCTGGATTCAGATCCCTGCTCTGTCAAGGAGCTACTAGACTGCCTTTGAACGATCACTTTCCCTCAATAGTACATCTTAAACTGCCTTTCAAAGGGCTGCTATGATGGTTACAATGAGAATATTCAAACACGTCCCCATACTGACAGGCAGAGATATTTTTTGAACAGAACAGCGCTACGTTGCTTCTTAGCAAGGGTATCTTCTTGTGGTATGGGGCACTTCTTGCAGTAATGTCCACGATATGTAATAGTCTGGTGGACCAAGCTGCAGAACAAAATGAATTAGTGCAGTGGGATGTGTAGCTGATTTTTTTTTTTTTTTTTTAATGCTGGACTTTAGATCTCGGGAACAACCTCTTTTCCATAGCTGTGTAACTTCCTTTCTGTTATTTATTATAAATTATGTATGCTACTTTATTTATAGTTGGAAAGAGCCACAGTGATCTTCTAACCCATTGCAAGTATAATAAACTTTTGCTGAATACAGTGAAAGACCTTTGCAAATGATGTCCGGAAGCTGCCTTATTGGTACCTCTAGCTCAGTATTGTCTGAGCACCAATGTCTCTTCAGGGTTTCAGACAAGGATCTTTCTTATCCTAACTTGGAGATGCCCAACTTGGGAGCTTCTGCTTGTAAATAATGTCCTTTGCTACTGAGCTGCAACCCTTACCCATTGCATTAAATCAGGGTTAATGTATTTGAAGTATTTTTCAATGGATGATTATCCAGGCCAGATGCATCACAAATAAAAGATTGTTGTGTTGTATTGATTGTATGTGCTTGGTGCATTGTACTCGTCAAACCTCTGTTAAGTTTATTTATGAACCTGTAATAGCATCTAAAATTAGTAGTACATGGGCCAATGCTCTTTTTCCCATGCTAGATGCCGAGCAACCAAAAGGGGGAGTGGCAAGTGGAAAGGAGAATAGAAGCAAAGGCCACTGTCTAATTCTGAATTGAATATGACAGCTGGATATTGATAATTTTTTTAAAAAAAGAAAAGCCAATTGCTTCCAAAACCTGCCCTGTTTTAGCAAACATCCCAGATAACCTGCAAAATAAGGGAGGGAAATACCAACACACCTTCTGGTGTTCCAGGCTACTTTGATCCTATGTAGTCTGTTTTTTATTCAATCCAACTGATTCATGCATGCTTGCTTAATTGGAAAGAAGAAATGCCCTTCCTGATTTAGTAACCATTTTCAGTGCTATCTTTGCTTTCTATATTCCCTTGTCTTTAAAGTAAAAGTACGGTAAGTATTCTGAAAAACCTGTAATTGGCTATGGTATCCTTTCGATTTTTAAGCAGCTAATTACAGTACATCTCATGCACTCATGTTTGTTAACACCACTGTTCCCTAAGCTAATACTGCTATCCTTTCTGTATTGTAGTCTGCTATTGATTCACTTGGTTAGAGTTACTATCTAGAATGAACCCTAAGCAGCACTAAAGGCTAATTCCCTGCTCCAGTTGTGTGATCTGGGCATCTTCTGTGCATGTAAAGAAATAAGGGAGAGAGCGTGAGAGCGCTATCCCTACGTTTTCTGCTGAGAAGCCCTTACCTTGCACCCTTTCAAGACCCTTGTCCATTTTGCATACTCCTCAATCTTCCAACTGAAAAGAATGGCTTCAGAAAGGAAGCGGCGTGCGCGTCTCTCCTTTTCCTCTTCGTCTGGGGAGGGCGAGTCCTCTGGTCACTTGCCGCTGGAACGGGACTACATTTCCCAGGCTCCTCCCCGGGACTTGAGCTCTGGGCCCAGGGGAGGGGAGGAGGGGCTGTCCTCTCCAGCCATGTCGTAGGGGCGCCCGGGAAAATGCTTCGGGCCGGCGTCGGAGCTGCTGTTCGGCTCGCGGCTCCGGGCTGCGGGTCCCCCGGAGCTGCCGCGCGCGGGAAGCGGGGCTACGCCTCCGGGCAGGTGAGCTGGGGACACCCGCCTCTCCTCCCACTCGGCTGCAGGTGTGCGCTCCGAAGCCCGGCAACAGGCGAGCCTTGCGCGGAGTTGGAAGTGGCGGAGCGCGGCTGGCTCGCTGCGGGCATCCAGGGAAGCAGCCGTGCCCTGGTGCCGGAGGGAAGGGGGCCAGGCGGGGGACTTTGGGTTGGAAGAGTTGCGCTCTGTTTTTCAAACGCTCGTGACTGAAACGGGTCAACCGCACAACCTGCTTATTGTCACTGTTTTAAAGTTCGGGGGATATCTGAATTGGGCAGTCCCAGAGCATGTGCAGAGTGCATTGCTTTCGCATTAGCTCTCGCGCATCGGAGATTCCAGGACTAGCGAGGGGTCCGAGGAGGCTGCCTTCCCCAGGCAGGCTTCATTTCCAGCATCTCCCCGCTTTAGAAAGGGAGCGCTGATCTTGGCCTGGTTTTTGTGGGGAGACCGGGTGAAATCAAGGGATCTCCTTGGGGGCGGAAAAGGCTAAGGAGTCTCGACAGAGCCCTCGCCCGCCCGCCCGCGCACCCCTCGCGTCCTTTTGGTTGAGTCGGAGGCAGGCGCAGTTCCCTGGGCATTCTAATGGCGAGGGGGCAATTTCACAGCGGATGCTTCTAAAGAAAGAGTTTATACAGCAAGATGCTATTCTCAGCATTGAGCACTTGGGCTGTAGTGGTAGTGGCTTCTCCAACAAAGTTCTTCCCTGATGGTGACCCAAGAATTTCCTGTTATGAAGTGGGTGGATGGGGGGGGGGTGAATGGAGGAAGAAACCTTCCATATGTGGGGGTTGGAGTGGAAGTTGGTAGTCTCCCCTACTGAACCCCTTGACCAGTACCGGTGGTGAGCGAGAAACAGGAACTTTTTGCCCCATAATAGGTGCTCACCACAGGCATGGTCGAAAAACAGCAGAGGGTAAGGGGGATGGTGTTAAATAGCAAATGTGATTCCTTTGGAGAGCATGGTGACTGTCTCCCAACTGTGCAGGCCAGAGCTTAGGCAGGTGGCAAAGTGAGACAGGAAAGGCTTTGCAGACCTGCAAGAGGGGGTTGGGTACAAAGGGCAAGCAGCTTTATTTTCCTCTTGACATTGGACTTCTGATAAAGCACTAAGCAAACAAGCACTAATCACAAAGGTCAAAGGGAGCTTAGAGACCAGAGCTACCCCTTGTTCCAACAGGAAAAGTTTGGTCCCTGGGGCTGGCTCTCAGCTAGGAGGTGATGAGTCCACTCTCCGAGACAGCTGGAGGTCAGTGTCTAGCCTCTGAGGCCACCCAGGGCTGCCCACATCAGTGCTTAATTTAAGCAGAACAGGTATAAGTTGGGGAAGGTCAGGATGTTCTTCCTTCTGATGCGGCCAGGGTTGGGAATGGCAGTGGTGTGACTGATAATGAGTCCTGGTTGCCCATCTCAAGACTGCTGACCTTTTGATGATCTCAGATGGGTTGCTGGCACCTGCCAGTCAGAACATGCCTTGCCTTCCTCTGCAGGAGAGCCTAAAGCAGACGCCCCTCTATGACTTTCACCGGCACCATGGCGGGAAGATGGTGGCCTTTGCCGGCTGGAGCCTCCCAGTGCAGTATACACACAGCCACCTGGAGTCCCACCTGCACACCCGCCAGCACTGTTCTCTCTTTGATGTGTCTCATATGCTGCAGGTAATGCTGGAGGAAGCCAAAGGTCATTGAAGTCCCAGCCTTTCCGCTGTGGGGTCATCTTCAGCAGTGGGGCAGTGGTCAGTTTTGAAGTGCAGGAACTCACCATGGCAGCCCTCCTAGCCCCCCCCCCACCATACACACCAAGAGAGTCTGCAGCTAGACCCCCAATGATAGTCCACAAATGTGGGCAGCTGTGTTGGTCCCAAAGAGCATCACTACATAGCATAAAACTCAGTTTTATAAGTATCAGCTGACAATCTGAGATTTGTGAACTGGCAAAGGGTGGTGTGGTAAGAAACATGTTGGACTTTGGCTGGGAAGACCTAGGTTCACACCCCTGATCAGCCATGAGGTTCAATGGGTGGCCTTGGACCAATCAGTGAGTTAAGCATACTTAACACAGGAATATGCCCCATGCTCAATCTGTCCTTTCATAAGGCAACTCCCATTTTAGGCATGGCCAATATGTGTGGGATCACACACATGCACACAGCGCCAAACCCAGAAGTGCCCCAGAAGTGTCATAAAGACGTCACTGAAACGTCACTAAAAGGGCAGAATGGGGTGTTTGCAGGCTTTTTCAATGGGTTTCTGATTTCACACAATTTCACGGAAGCATGCAATGGCCCGGAATGCAATGCCCTGCATAAATAGGGGGGTGGCCTGTAGTATGTTGGTTAGGATTATGTTTTATTTACAATACATATTTTGGGTCTTTATATCCTACTATACATCACCTTGGGTCCCCTGGGGAGGAAGGGCAATCTAGAAATGTGTCTAATAAATGGAAAAATAATAAAGCCCAACTGTGCCGCACCAAAGCAGCAGTTTAGCTGCATGGGAGCACCAGGCTCAGATGTTTTGTTCAAGTGTGCTGTCCTTGGTCCTGCATAGCACCCTGGTGATGTGAGGTGACTCTCTCTTTTACAGACTAAAGTGTTTGGCAGAGATCGGATTAAATTCATAGAGAGCCTAGTAGTTGGGGACATAGCAGAGCTGAAGCCTAATCAGGTATGTTGGAGCCCAATGGGTTACACGCTCGGTGGGAAACCTTCGGCCCTCTGGATCTTGTTGAACTCTCATCAGCCCCAGTCGGCATAGCTAAGAGTCAGGGATGACGGGAGTTGGAGTCCAGCACCACAGGATTCCCATTCATTAGGTTGCACAAAAGTGTAACACAATGGATGGCATGCTGAATTTGGATGTGGAACATCCCACTTCAAATCCATCAACTGGGTGATCTTGGACAAATCACTGTTGCTCAGTGGGCCGCCTTATAGGATGGGTGGGAGGGGGAAATGATGTCAAGAAATATTGCCACTTTCCCTGCACCACTGAGCAATGACAGGACACAGATCTAAGTAAAAGTAATACTTTTACAGGGATTTTCTATAAGATCGAAGTGTTTCTTAAATGCATGTAATTCATTGCATGCTACCCCTGCAAACTGTAATCTAGCACCAGTGAAACACTATTTCCATTTAATGGATGAGGGGGTGAGATGGAGAGAACCTTGCTTCCTGGGGATGGCTCTATAACCATTGTAAAAAGGTAAAGGGACCCCTGACCATCAGGTCCAGTCGTGGCTGACTCTGGGGTTGCAGTGCTCATCTCGCTTTATTGGCCGAGGGAGCCGGTGTACAGCTTCCGGGTCACGTGGCCAGCATGACTAAGCTGCTTCTGGCGAACCAGAGCAGTGCACGGAAACGCCGTTTACCTTCCCGCCGGAGCGGTACCTATTTATCTACTTGCACTTCGTGCTTTCAAACTGCTAGGTGGGCAGGAGCTGGGACCAAGCAACAGGCGCTCACCCATTGCGGGGATTCGAACCACCGACCTTCCGATTGGAAAGTCCTAGGCTCAGTGGTTTAACCCATAGCACCACCCTTTAAAATAGGAAAGGGAAAAAAAGAGGATGAATAGTAGGAGTCGAACACTCGGCATTCAAAACCAAATTATTAAAGGTTCACAAAATGGCAAGACATTTAAATTGTCTAGCTGCTCTTGTTTGAAAATAATAGAGGTGGTGGCTTTGTGAAAGAGAAGAGTGAAGGGATCACTGCAGAAATCCCTGTTTGTAGTGACGCACAGTTACGTAGGCATGAGGGAAAGAATCATATAATCATTGAGTTGGAAGGGACCCCAAGAGTTATCTCATCCAACCCCCTGCAATGCAGGAATCTCAGCTAAATCATCCATGACAGATGGCCATCCAACCTCTGCTTAAAAACATCCAGGGAGTCTGTTCCACTGTCTAACAGCTCTTACTGGCAGAAAGTTCTTCTTTATATTTGGTTGCTTGTTCCTCATGAGGTCACAGACACTGGCCAATATGGGTTTGCATACCTTAATACAACTGTATTCCACATTGCTGTCACAAAACAAGGAATGTACTATACAGAGGGAAATACAGAGGGACTTTATTATTTTTACTGCATGTCTGCCAAAGCCTGGCTTCTGTTACACGGTAGCCACTCTTGGCAACCAATAACTGAACTGCGCTTTACTTTCAGGGCACTCTGTCTCTGTTCACAAATGAAAGAGGAGGCATCATGGACGACTTGATTGTGACCAGCACCTCGGATCAGCATCTCTACGTGGTCTCCAATGCAGGTTGCAGGGACAAGGATTTTGCCCTCATGAAGGTATGTGTTTCTCATCATCCAATCCTACAGGGAATTGTTCCTAGATGGGAGGCGGCAGCAGAAACACAGACGATAGTTAGGTAGTTCCAATCCTTCGGGAAACTTGATCTTTGTCCCTTGCTGCAGCTGATGCTGGACTCAGTGAGAGAGAGAATGGGATGGAAGAGGGGAAGATGCCCCCAGGTGGGTCATGACCTTGCTGCTCTCTGTTTCTGCTTGCAGAACAAGGTGAAGGAAATGAAAGCAGCTGGCTGCGATGTGGACTTGGAAGTGTCAGACAGCGCTTTGCTTGCTCTGCAAGGTAAATATTATGTACCTGTGATAACTGCCCATACTGTGGGAAGCAGCAGACAAAATGCGCAGGCATTTGCCTTAAGGGAATGCACAGAACTGCTGCTTAATTGCTTTGATACAGTAGCATCTCCCAGACCAATCAATAGCCTTACTGTTGATCTTCCTGGGACAGCTAATCCCATTGTCCAAAGCAGGGGTCAGCAACTTTTTTCAGTCGTGGGCCAGTCCACCGTCCCTCAGACCATGTGGTGGGCCGGACTATATTTTGAAAAAATAAAATAAAATGAACGAATTCCTATGCCCCACAAACAACCCCAGAGATGCATTTTAAATTAAAGGACACATTCTACTCATGTAAAAACATGCTGATTTCTGGACTGTCCGTGGGCTGGATTGAGAAGGTGACTGGGCCACATCCGGCCCCTGGGCCTTAGGTTGCCTACCCCTGGTCCAAAGCCTTCCCCACTTCCACCCCACTTTTTTTTCCTTTTCTTCCATCTTTAGGCTCATTGGGGCATTGCAAGGCCAGCTTCTTGCTAGCTGGTGTGGTACTGACTTGCATAGGGCCTTTGAATATGACAAACACACTTCCCCCTGTGCTGCTCTGCACCCATAAGAGTCCAAGGGCCCTGCAACATCTGATAGTCCATCTCATCCAACACCCTGTTCTTACCAGTGGCCCAGCCCAGCATTTCTAGGAAACTTAGAAACAGGTTAGGATGGCAATAGCCCTTTTCTTTGTCCCCAGCACCTGATACTCAGAGGGGAGAGGACTGGCCCTATCATTAGGCAGAGTGAGGCAGCTTTCCCAGCAAGCAGATCCTGTGAGGGCAAGGAGCAACGGCAAGGGGTTAAATGGCAGAGATGTAGAGGTACGCCAGGACAAGATAGAGCCCTTCTGCCATTCCATGTGGGGATGGACTCAGGGACCACCTGATTCCTTGTATCTCTGTCCAGTCCCTAAGGTCTTTAGGGAGTGGGGTGTTACCTTGTTCTTCATCTCAGGCAGCATCTCAGGGCTGGTCCTGGAAGGAGTGTGGACTGTTACATTTACCTGTTGTGGCTGTTAATGGTAGATCACTCGTCCATGAGTTTGCCCTAGCCTTTTTAGAGGCTAAGCTTGTGCCACATCATGTGGCAGTAAATTTATCCTACTGCCGCAGTGGCAATGATGTGCCTTGACTGAGATCAGCAAGGGCAACACCCTTTATGTGTCTGAGCCCACTTCATTCAGCTTGAAATGCTCAATTCCTTCCTCCATCATTTAACTGGGACTTATTGAACCTCCTTTGCGGGGGGCGGAGCCTGGTGAACTAACACCTCTTCAAGCTCCTAGCCATTTCCCTTCTTCTTTCTACCAGGTCCTGCCATGGCCCGAGTGCTACAGGCTGGGGTGTCAGACAGCCTGGCTAAGCTGCCCTTCATGACCAGTGCAGTGATGAGTGTCTTCGGAGTGCCAGGCTGCAGGGTCACCCGCTGTGGCTACACAGGCGAGGATGGTGTAGAGGTACACGGTCAGGGAATGGGACGTGGGTGGTTCTGTGGTCTAAACCACTGAGCCTCTTGGGCTTGCCAATCAGAAGGTTGGTGGTTTGAATCCTCATGACAGGGTGAGCTCCCATTGCTCTGTCTCAGTTCCTGCCAACCTAGCAGTTCAAAAGCAGACCAGTGCAAGTAGATAAATAGGTACCGCTGTGGCGGGAAGGTAAACAGTGTTTCCGTGTGCTCTGGTTTCCGTCACAGTGTCCCATTGTGCCAGAAGCAGTTTAGTCATGCTGGCCACATGACCCAGAAAGCTGTCTGTGGACCAACACTGGCTCCCTCAGCCTGAAAGCGAGATGTATGCCACAACCCCATAGTCACCTTTGACTGGACTTAACTGTCCAGGGGTCCTTTACCTTTACCTTTACATGGTCAGGGCTTGGCTCAGCTAAGCAAAAAGGGGTGGGAGGAGCAGGAGCACTGATGTTGTGCACTGAGAAGCGAGAAGCTATTTCAGGCTGGGAGGGCAGCGAATTGATGAAGAAGATTATTGAATCAGGTTGGCTTGGGCGAGAAGGGTGTCAGCCAAGCCTGGACATAGCCTCAGATTGAGCTAGAGTGCAGGATTGGGCCAGGTGACCAGAAGTTGGGAGTGGGGGTGGGTGGGGGAAGGGTGGCAAAAATCACACTGACCAAATCACTGTGCTCATCTGTACCCAGATCTCTGTGCCTGCAAGCCGAGCTGTGGAGCTGGCTGAGCTGCTGCTTAAGGACTCCACTGTGTGGCTGGCAGGACTCGCAGCCCGGGACAGTTTGCGCTTGGAGGCAGGTCTGTGTCTGTATGGGAACGACATTGATGAGAGCACAACCCCTGTGGAAGCCAGTCTGATATGGACCCTTGGTAGGTGCCAGCTGCAATTCTGGATTTCTCTCCCTGCCCTGCTTGCTTACCCATTGACATTCCTGGCCAATATCAAATAGGCAAAAAGTCACCCATTCTTGCACCCCAGACCAGAGTAGACTGGGCATGGAACAAGAGTGGTTTTTTGGCAATGGGAGAGAAGCTGCACTAGGCCTTCAGTGGTGATGGGACACTATGTGGTGAGGGTAATTTGGACCACAGGCGGGGGAATTCTTCTTCTGTTGGCCGTAACAGGACACCTTATTTCCAATTGCTTCTCAGGGAAACGCCGCCGTGCTGCCATGGATTTCCCCGGTGCATCAATCATACTGGCCCAAATCAAAGAGAAGCCCAAAAGGAAACGTGTGGGGCTGACTTCTTCAGGGCCTCCCATCCGGCAGCACATGCCCATTCTCAGCCCAGAGGGCAAGGCCATTGGTAGGTTCTCCAAGCTTCTCTGAGTACTGTCTAGGAAGATGACACATCAGCCCTCTGCTATAATAAGCACCCCAATAAGCACGTAATACTTGCTGTGCTTGGTCATACTGCAGGCAATGGTGTTCGGTGCACAGCTTTGTTTAGAACTAGCAGCCTTGTACCCAGTGTTGCTCATGAATTCTTGGAAACAAAACCAGTGCAGTTTTGAAAGGCTGCCCACCATTTTGCTACAAAATTGTGTCCATTTATATATGAACATGGATGAAAACCTGCTCCTTAATTTCTCAAACCACCATGCAAAATTTGGGTAAGGTGTATTGAGAAGTGTCCAAAGGCGTAGGGGACAAAGCTTTCAAAATATATAGTGGATTTGCTTCTATTAACTCCCTGCCCCTTTCAGGTGGCATAGTAGTACATTCTAGTAAGTGAGCCTCATTGAAGATTATTGCAGAATGCAGCCTTTTATAGGTGTTCTATTGGAACCGCATATAGAAAGCAGCAACAAACCTTCTGGCGGTATATGCTCTCCATAGCTTGTTTGCATTCTTCTTGTCTTTAGTGGACCATTAAAGGGCCATGCGTGTTAATTGCTCTTAGGGCCATTGGTGTGTGTAGAAAACTAGGCTCTCCACCCTACTTATAGAAATTAGGAAGAAGTTGCATTTTTGGCAACAATTTTTATTGATCATTTAATGCAGAAATTGTATGCTTTTGATAAGTGCTCTGTCCATTCCTCCATGTGCTAGGTGAGGTTACCAGTGGCTGCCCTTCCCCCTGTCTGCAGAAGAACATCGCCATGGGATACGTGGAGAGTGACTACAGCAAACTGAGCACAGCCCTCACTGTAGAAGTGAGGAAGAAGAGCTGCCCTGCTCTAGTGACCAAGATGCCCTTTGTAGCCACCAATTACTATACAGTGAAATAGGCTGCTGCTGGCATAGGCTTTCAGTTTTGTATTCTGGCCTGTCTATAAAGGGGCCCTGAATTCCATTAGGGCTCTGCCACAAAGGTGGTTACTGAAAAGAAAACAGCCCTAAAAAGAGAGAAACTATTTCAGGGGATGTTGGGGACATTAACAACTGAAGAGGCAGGCAACTGAGCAAGACCTGACGACATGCTCCAGTCTCATCTGCCTCTTGGCATATTGCTAAAAGCAGAAAGATCCCAATGACTTGATCCCCAGAACTCCACCCACCCCCCTTTTGCATTTATCCCCAAATATTAAAAAGTCCTTGAATTTTCTCCTGCCCTTTTCAATCTGCTCCTTTTCTTGAAATGGTCTGATGCATGCTCAGCTAGAAGCAGCTAGAAGCAGAAAGAAGACCCTTACATTGCAACAAAAGTAAAGAACAAGCTTCTTGGTTTATTCCTTCTATTTCCCATACGTAGGCTCAGCGCATTCATTTTACCAGTTTGGTAAATATCCTCCCTGTAGTGTAGGGGAAGAAAGATGTACTTGCTACTTCTCAAAAAAGAGAAATCATGCCCTGATGTGGGCTTCTCCTTCCAAATAATGTTTATACCAATGAATAGTTAGCCAAAGGCCTGCTTTTCCAACTATTTTTCCGGAGGGGGCATATTTAAATAGTGTTTCAGCTTGAGCAAACCCCTTTGTTTTCTTACTGCCATCTAGCCTAGAAGATTCAGAACTACATTTGAAGGAACCATTTTTTACTTTGGATGCCGAAGACACTAATATTGAGAGCTGCTATGAACTGCTCCACATAAATAGAGATAAAATACTTTTTGTGCAGCAGCTATCTTGGGGAATTAGTATGTATTTATATGCATCTCAAGGAAATTTTCAAACAGTACAAAAAAAAAACAACTTAGGAGAGGTGTTCCTTTTGCATTGTTTTAAAACCTTGAGTGAAGACATTTTCATCCAACTGAAAAAGCATGTCAAAACAAAAAGATCTTCAGTTGTTTATGGAAAGTACAGATAGCATGCACCTATCATATTTGAGCAGGAATGCTGTTCAACAGAGGCAGTCACACGGACAGCTTTGCTCTGAGTTACTTCAGAGCAAACTCTGATATTTTGGAACTTTAAAGTATTTTGGTTTAAAGTAAATACAAAAAACCCCTAATCTTCTGCATATGTACACAAGTACACAACAGCTATTGCAATAAGAGTCAAGACTATATTCAATTTTTCCACCACTCTTTTATAACCATTAAACCCATACATTACACACAACCGGGGAATAAGAGGGCAGTGGATGGTAAAATAGAGGGATGCTCAATATCACATCAGCAGCTCCAGCATTACGTAGCTACAGAACACACGCAATCACCTGACTCTTCCAGGGATTGAGCACCAAGTAGTATGATTTTGGAGCAGAACTATTTTAGAACTAGTGAGCTCTAAGATAGTCATTGGCACAGACTGCAAAATCTGACCAGGGGCAAGGAACCAGCAAGGGTTTGAATCGGTCAGACTAAGCAAGTCTCTGTAGCTTTCCAACACAAGATTGGGGATACTTAGCAAAGAGCAATTTAAGCTCAGCTGGAGAAATAATTTCTTCATCAGCCCTGGCGTCTGCCTCTGTTACAAGTTGAGGCCAGTTCAAGGCAAGGGAAATCCAAGCATCACTGCAGAAAGAAACAAGTTCCAGGCCAGCAATGGGTTTGATATTTACATTGAAGAGAGGCAGGCTCAAGGTCAGTCTGCAAAATAACTTGTAGCAGAAGAAGAAGAAGAAATGCAGACAGCTTAATGAAGGGGGGAAACTGCAGCTTCGCAACCTGAGTAGAGCAATCCTGAGACTCAGTGCTTGGTTAAATGGATGGACAGGAACAGTTTTCACAGCACCAGCGTTGACCAGCAGCTCAGGCCACAGGATGAGAGAAAGGGCGACTATAGCTGCTGTCTCCTCAGCACTGAAAAAGCGAGGCCTCTGGGCAGGCAGGCGGACATCAGCATCCTCTATGCTCCTAGAGCAGCAGGAGCTTGGCTTAGTAACCTCTGCCATCACTCCCGATGCGTTTTCATACTCTCATTACTTGAACTCTCCCTAAATGAAAACAAAACAGACCGAAACTTTAAATCATGATTAACAGGGATTACACATCCTGTATTCCTCCAGCATCAGATCCCCATGAGCACCGATTCCATCATCTGGAGGGGCTGGAAGGCAATGGATAAATCAACTCACCACATTGAGAAGTGTGAGGATCCATCTGGTGTCCCTCCATTCTGCCCTCCTGGACCTGGGAAGGAGAAGAGAAAGTTGTTAGTCAGGCAGACTTCTCAACCTGGCAGTCCTTTGACTCCAAGTAGATCAGCTGGTGATCAGTGGCGGCTGCAAATCCCGCTTCCTTTGCGAACACAATTCGAAATCAAAGGAAATGCTGCTGATGTAAACAATACTAAGGTGAAGCAATGGGGTGGCCTGCTATAAGACCCCTTCCTATATTCCTAGACACATGAGAGGATATATAGTTTAATCCTGACAATTAACTGATCATTAGTTTGAAAAGTTTTGACCAAAAAGATTACCAAGAAAAGTATGTAACGGATGAAAATAAAAATTAATGCCAGTCAGTTATTCCAAAACCCTTCCCAAATTAATGTGATCTCAGTTTTTGACACGAGAAAGGTTGGATAGTAAAGGTCATTTTTAATATGATTTTTTTTTAGTCCAGTTCACACAAACCCTATTAAATTAAAGCAAATAGATTTAAGGTGAATGTCCCATTGAAGGCAGTAGAACTAAATTGGCTTAAATCCAGGCACTGATTAAACCAGTTAGTGGATTGCAGTCATAAGCTTCTGTGACATTTGTCTTCGACACATGACTCTTAACTTGGGTGCGAGGAGCAAAACAGATGTTGAAAGAGGTGGAAAACATACTACACAATATTTGCAACATATTGCAAATATTGCAAACATATGTTGCAAATACGGTGTAGTAAGTTTTCTACCTCTTGCTCAAGACATATGCCTAAAAATTAGGGTGCAATATAGCTACTGTTACTTGTTTGGGAGCCACTTTATACTGCAGGTTCCAAAGACAAATCACAGCAGAATACAAATCACACACCATTATTTCACGCAAGAAAAATGGTTAAACAGCTCTTTGTGTCATGATTATGCATCCCAGCAGTTGAGGAGAAGGACAGAAGAAATACTCTTATTCAAGCACCCAGCAGTCTCAGTCATGTATTACAAAAGGAAGGCAATTGCATCTGGGTGCCATGCACATAGCAAAGTACCTTTCAAAACTTGCTCTCTATCTACTATCTCACCAGGGTCAGTTTAGGACCTGGATGGTATCCAATTACTGTACAATTCTGGAGTCAGTCAGCAGCAGGATAGGTAGAATTGGTATCCAATGTGGAACTAGGAACAGTGCCCATCACGGCTGCTGTTGTGGCCCAACATGACAGGACAAAAAGGACCATCTGACAGACTTGGACGGTAACAGAATTGGCCAGCAACTAGTTTTAGAAAGGACCACTTCGAAGAGATTAATCCAGATGGGGCCTCTACCGTGGCTGTTGCAACAGAGCTTGGCAGCCATCTCCAAAGCCCATCCTTTCTTTTCTTTTTTTAGCCTTAAAAGTGGTCTGCCTCCAAGTCCAGTTGCCACGGCTCAGCAAATATGCGCCTGCATCACAACCGGGGCAGCCACTGTTCATCCATAAGGGTTGCATTTGGTTTGGGGACTCGGGCACTGACCCTTAGCAACCTGCAAGGTCGAGGCTTCGAGGGACCCAAGAGAGCCAGGAGAAGAAGCGCGAGGCGTAGCCACGGGGTAGGAAGCGAAAGCGGAGCAGCAACCCAGAGGCAGCTACCCCGGGGTGGGGATTACGCCGAAGCCAGAGGAAGCGCTGGGTGGGTCACGCGAGGTAAACAAAGAAGGCGGCGGCGGCGACAGCTGCTGCAGCGCCCGCCTCGGAAGGGATCCCTACCTTGCCGGTAGTAGAGGCCCGTGACGGTGTTGCCGTAGACCCGCCAGGCCACCTGGATGCCGAGCAAGCTCACCAGCAGCCACAGCAGGAGCAGCTGGAAGAGGGCGGCGCGCAAGTCCTGGGCCTCCCAGTCCGACATGAACTCCTGCCAGAGCCAAGTGAAAGCCCGCAGCGCCTTCGTCGGCACCTCCCACTCCGCCGGCCCAGAAGCAGCAGCAGCCGCCGCAGCAGCAGCAGCCACCGCCTCCTCCGCCGTGGCCGCCGCCATCCCACTCGCAAAGGCGGCGGGAGAGGGAGAGGCGCTGCGCCACAAGCCCCGGGGAAACTGTCAGCGGCGCCGCGCGTGCGCCCCAGGGAAAGATCCAGGCCCCGCCCCGCGCGGCTCTCTTCCCGCCTCCAGTTCTCTCCCCCTCCCACCTCGAGTGCACCGCTTTTTCCACAGGGCGCGTTTACTCGGGTGCAAGTCCCTGTTATGCTCAATGGGACTTTCTTCCTGGTGCGGATCTGGTTAGGATCTCACCCTTATAACCCGATCCTGTCCTATTTTGCCCGCGAGTAGTTTCATTCTCCCCCCTCCCCCCGCTTTCAAAGAGGTTCAGGTGAAACGGGCGCAGGGCTGAGTTGCACAACTTTCCCGATATATTGTTATTGACTTTTGCTTGCTTGCTTGCGGCATTTGCAAGGCATCACCTTCCAGGCCCGGCGTGAGCTAGCTAGCTGGCGCGACGAGGGAAGGCAGGTGCTGTATAATCTTAGGAAACACTGCTCGAAAGAAAGCACCACACTACCGTGAAGCAACGCCCCCGCCCTTCTGTGAGAACCTTTTGAAACTTTCCCTGAAATGGCTTCGCTATTTTTCGTAGCCAGGGGTGACAACTTGAACAAAATATTGTGGGGGCCCAAGATAAACCCCGCCCCGCCCCTCATAATGGATCACATGACGCAACACGCACACACTCTTTGCATTGGAATGCCCATCAATTTTGGTGGGGCGCGGCCCCCTCAAATATTTTATTGTAGGGGCCGAAGCCCCCGCGGCCCCCAGAAGTTGGCTCCTATGTTCGTCGCTGTTTTTGGAGGTCTGCTGCCAGTTAGTGTAGAGAGCAGCACTGAACTATGTCGACCTACATATGGTGGGAGCGCGCCCGCTTCATGAGCCAGGAGGTCAGCCTCCCGCTGCCCCAGTGACTGGAAATCAAGCAGATCGGGACAACCAGTTTCATTAAACTGTACAAAGTACAAAGCCGCTACCGGGAGACCCTCCCACAGCCAGACCTCGGCTGCGTCTGGTTTTGACTCTCTCCGTAGGACTAGGAAGGAAATAAAACAATAATGAACGTGGGCTAATGATGATTCTAAATACAGTATTGCCTTCAATTCTTGCTCAAAGTTCCTGCAAAGAAACTGAGCCACCGCTGCGCCATCCCCTGGCTGCCGGGAAAAGACCTTGTTTCTAACTTTCACTTTCGTTTGTCTCCGTTAGGGAGGGAGAAGCCAGACTTTGATGGGTCGGAGAGGATCCTCAGTAAGTCGTCGTCACCCTTGAGGCGCTTGTGTCTTTGCGTTAGAGCCCCAAGTTCAGGCGAGGCTTTGATTTCCCCTTGGAAACGAACATTCATTTTCTTTCGGGGTGGTGCTGCCTTACAAGCAATAACACAACGTGGAACAAAAGGTAAGCTGTTGAAATTCCTGCATCACAGGGGGTTGGACTAGATGACCCTTGAGACCCCTTCCAACTCTACAGTTCTGTGATTCAATGAAAAGAAAACAATGACACATGTCAATGTGGAAAGCCAGTACTGAGATGTCTATGTTACGCAGGTAAGTATAATTGCATTTCTGTATTTAATCAGGAAGACCATATTTCTCTCCATGGTATGGGAAAGGAGTAGGTTGTTATCTGAAACATAAGAAATGATGATCCACCAGGTAGCATAGAAATGTTCCACAGGGTCTTCATCTTTCATAAGGCAAAGTTTATGAGTTATCTTCTTGGTGATTACAGTACTGTATTCCATATGTTTTCATACCATGGTTGAAGGGATAAGCCATGAAGATTCTCCCACTTTTGAGCTATAGACAATCTAGTGGCTACCATGGGCGTAGCCAGGATTTTGGCTATGCCCATGGCTGCTGCTAAGAATCAAGTTAATGAGCATTTATTTTAAGGTGAAAAAGAAATATGAATTCTGTGGTGTTCTGCTGCAGTGCCTCTTGTGGACACTGGGGGATTGCAGATCTGGAAGAACCCAGAAAAAGCATCTTTTCTCATGCTTTGCATTGCTTGGTGCTGCACTTACACACTAGGATGCCTCCCTTCTCTGTTTGGTTTCTTGGGGCCAACTTTCTGTTACCTGGTCAGGTTTGGGCTAAGCTAAGATGTGGCAGCGGCAGACAGAAAGGTGGATTTCACACATCAATTTTACGGCTATGTTCAGGCTGCTGTGGTTATTTCTTTATTTTCTTTATTAAATTTGTATACCTCCCTTCATCCGAAGATGTCAAGGCAGTTCGCAGCATAAAAGATCAGTCCCATTTACCTTGATATTATTCCTTTTGAGTAGACATGCATAACATTGCACTGTCCATTGCACACACATACTGTACACCCACTCACACACATGAAGGCAACGTTTTAGTTCCACTGTATGCCTCTGAGTGCCATTGGTTGGGAATTGCAGGTGGGAGAGTATTGTTGTGTTTGGGTCCTGCTTGCAGGCTACCCACAAAAATCTGTTCGGCTAGTTTGAGAACAGGATGCTGGAATAGATGAGCCAATGGCTCGTCTTGCAATTCCCAACAACTGGTATTCAGAGGCACGATGCTTCTGGCTGTGGAAGCAGAAAGGAATTTACTCAGCTTTCTCTTTCTGATGGGCAGGAGCAGAATGAGTGCCTCAAAGAGCCTTCCTGAGATCGACGAGGACCTGTACTCTCGCCAATTGTAAGTCTTGCGACACATTACATAAAAGCATTCTAGCAGAGCTGAAAAGGGATATCGACCAGGATCACTTCCACACCTCTACTGTCTTTTTTGAGAAGGGATTCCACAGCATACTGGGAACTTAGGTTTGTCCAATTAAAGTGGATTAAAATACCCAGGCCCAAGAAATCCACTGTAACAACAATCAGACTTTTTGCAGTTAGGAACGTGATGAGGAAATACACTAAAAAGTGTGGAATAATGATTGACTGATGGGAGGGAGCAAAATACACCACAGTCACTACCACAACCAAATCAAGATGAATGCTCATTCACATATAACCTCCCCAGAAAAAATCAGAACTAATTATAAGCAAAGAGCAGACATTGTATAACCTGCATGCCATCCTTGTGCATGGAGATCGGGATGCATGCTCAATAAACAGATTGTCGGGAGGAGGCCTGGGTGGCTGAAAAGGATCACAGTGCTATGACTGGGGCAAGATGTTACAGAGTGAGCAGTGATATGAATGTATTTTGTTGGGGAAATATGGCAGACTAAGCTGAACTAAGGTATGTGTGATGGGGGCCACATATCCTACTTGGCAGAGAACAGTCCTCTAGTTGATTGTGTTGCTGTTTGAAGAGCCATCCAGGCTAATAGTAAAGACCTGAAGTTGCCTATCATCAGTTAGTACCTGGCTAGCAGACCAAGCAAGCACGCAAGTCACCTTGGTCTAGTTAAATTCTGAGGGAGGATAGCTTTGTTTCAAACTGTGAAAGGATTCAATCAAGCAGTGTCAAATGACAAAATAATAATAATAATAATAAATGTATGCTTCCTTACTTCTTAATACCCACTGGTGGTGATATGTTAGTCATTCAGCCACTGCTGTATTCCATACATTCCAATACCATAAGTCCAGGTCCAAACCCTCCACTGTCTTCCAGCTTTGTACAATGACTAACTGCACTGCAATACCCGGGAACAGTAACAAATCTCTGGATGCATGTGTAAATTGTAATTTTCAAACATGTTCAAAAGGAACAATGAGAAATCCACCAGCTCATTCAAAATGATTGACATTTCTTGCATTGCTGCAGACCAAAAATGTACCACTGTTGGACATTGCCACCACATATGCATGTATGTGCCCTTACTCCTGTAATGCCTCCAGCAGTTCTTGGATGTTCCCAGCAGCATAGCGTGGGTTGTCAGCACCCGGGGCAAGGCAAGTAATTTGCGCCCCCTAACCCGGGGCAAGGCAAGTAATTTGCGCCCCCTAACCCCTAACCATGGTCATTAATACTGACGGCTCTACTCTGGGGCAAACTTCGTGGTGACTACTGCCCTCCGTGGTGTTGTTTTTGCAATTAAAGGACCCCTGCCTCAAATAAAGCATCTTGGGGATTGGGGACTGGGATTTGCCAAGGGAGCTGGGAATTGCAGTTCAGTGGCAGGTCAGGGGGAGAGGGTCCCTTCCGCATCTGGGTGCCGCGGGCCCCTTTGCGCCAAGACGCGCGTCTTTGGGCGTCGCGGCGCAGCCTTCTTGGTCTCCCTCCCCGGCCCGGCTAGCCCCGACGCAGCTTCTTTCTGGTACGGGGAGGGGGCTTCTTTCTGGCGCGGGGAGGGGGCGGCTCTGGGGCCAGTGCGTCGGCCGGCCTCCGGCGCGGGTGGGCGGGCCACGTCAGGGCGGATGGCGGTCTTGGCGCGCAGGCACTAGAGCGCAGGTGGCTCCGGCTGGGCGCTTCATTCGCCGCCGGTGGCGCGTTTGGCGGGCTGCGCGCGTCCAGACAGCGACCCGAGCCTGGGCGGCGTGGTACTTGGTGCCGGAGCCTCTGCCCACAGCGCCCCGTCAGGAGACCCGGCGGGAAGGAGCCTCGAGTCAGCTGTCGGACGCGGCTGAAGCAGCCAGGGCGGCATGGCAGGCAGCGGCGGCTCTTCGGCGACTCCGGAGGCAGCGAGCGTGCCCCCCCAGAAGTTGCGCCCGGTGCGGCCGGCCCCCCCTGCACCCCCCACGCTACGCCACTGGATGTTCCCACAATCATATGGGAAGGCTGTACTGGGGCTCTGAACCATAGGTGTGTTTATGGTTTTAAGAGTGTTTTCCAGAACATGCCCCCTTCTAGTATTCCACTGTTTATTGGTGATCAGGGCAGCTGGAAGATGCCTTTTAAAGAATCTGGGGCTGGAGCAGCAAGATTCTGTTTCTACTCCCATCGTACACCCCCCCCCCAATTATTTCTAAAATTGAATCTGCACATATAAATTAGCATGTGTACATTTCATGCAAATCTGTGTCCTCTTGTTTGTGACCCATTTCCTCTTTGGGGGTAATATGTTAGTGACTACCATAGCTGAGGTGGGGGCAGGTACAAGTGGCTGGCAAGGGGAAAGTAGAGGTGGGGTTTAAGGGAAGCTGGTGAGGGAATTCTACTGTCCAGGACTTCATAACTCACCATATTTCAAACACAGAGCTGTGCTTCCCCCCCTAGCTATGTTCTGGGCTATGAGGCCATGCAGAAGATAGTGGGAGCAGCTGTGCTGGTCTCTGGAATGAAGGGCCTGGGGGTGGAGATTGCCAAGAACATCATCCTTGCAGGAGTGAAATCTGTCACTGTCCATGACCAGAGTGAGACTCAGTGGAGTGACCTTTCTTCACAGGTATGCAGCCCAGGGTGAAATCCTATATCTGCTCAATGGTGTTCTGAGTTTACATGTGTAGGATTGAACATGTGAGAGGCTTTGCCTAGCAAACAAGGAAATGTGGCACAAAATCCTCTTCCCTTGCTGGCACTGTTAACATACCCTATGGCTTTTTTTCTATCATTTTTTCTATCATTGTTGCATTCCTCTGGGCCATCCCCCCCACTTCCTTAATATATATTTGCAGCAGTGCCTCTCTGAGGCAACATCCTATACATGCCAAGTCAGAAGCAAGCTCCCCATCTTCCTACGTAAGTGTATAGGATTGCAACCGTAATTTCCAAATTAGGACCTAGTAAAAGGAGCCCAGGATTCTATACCAAGGTTATATATATATATGTAGAGAGAGAGAGAGAGTAATAGTCAAGGTATGAAAATATAGACTGCATACATTTTCTATTATTTGATAAGTTCTTGTGTATGACGTGTTTGCTAACAAGTCCTTCCAGAGCTCACACTGGGTATCTGTGGTGACCTTGTTGTTGACTCTAGTGATTTTGTGCCAAGCTATTCACATGTATTCTTCAATCCTATATTGTTTTCATATAATTTTATTCTGAAACCCAGAACCCTGTGAGAACTCTAGGCAGAGCATACTATTAGTCCAAATAAATTAATCAATATGCTGCCGTGACAAAGGCTAGAATCTATCACTTATACAGCAAATTTTGCTTCATTTGCCCTTTATGTCCCAACATTCTATATTAAATCATAAGTCACCTGAACTCTTGACTGATCCCAGTCTATAGCCCACTGTAATAATAACTACAATTAGATGCCCCCCACAAAAAAACAATTATTGGTAGTTTCATGGCTTCCAGCATAATCTAGTCATGAGATTCAAACAAGGTTGCATAATTTGGGAAGTCTGGTGAGTCAGTTGCTGCTATTATTAAAAGCAGTCAGAACTGGAAACGCTGCTACATTAGGCTATGAATTTCACAACAGCTTGTTTTGAAATTAATTTTAAAACTCCACCTTCTGGTACCCTGGTTCTCACAAGAAACACAGCAAGCTGCCTTATACTGACTCAGACCATTGGCCCATCTAGTTTATTATTGGCCGCACTGACTGGCAGCTGCTCTTCAGGGTTTCTGTACTGAAGTCTTTCCCAGTACTACCTGGAGACTCCGGGGTTTGAACCTGGGACCTTCTGCATGCAAGGCAGATGCCCTACCAATGAGCTACAGCCCTTCCTCAATGTTCTCAACGTCTCCTTCAGTATATTTGGTTTCAAAGACTGGAGTAGTATGTTTGCAATGTTGGTTTAACAACATACCTATCCTAACCTAAAAGTATTGAAATATTGAGCCCGGACATACTGGAATTAATAATCTGAATAAATAGGCACATTTTTGCATAATTTATTGAAGATATGGGAAAAGCTAGCGGCAATGCAAGGTGCTGAAGTCCTGCCCCTTGGCCACTGGAATCCCTGACAAGTTTCTCTCGGGACTCCTGAGATTTCACTAAGCATTGCTCTCACAGTTTTAAGCCTATGCTTGCAACAATTAGGACAAGAAGCTTGGTTTTTTTTAAATAACAAAATCGTCAATAAAAGCTGATATTCTCACAATGCTCTTTTCTGCACCCTGTTTTCTGGTGCAATCACATAATGAATTGCAACCCGCCCTATGCTGATGAAGAAATAGGCACACTCCCTTTTTAAAGCATATATCTGATGATGGATGGAGTCTGTGAATGGAGCTGGAAGCCAAATTCTGAGTCTGCTCTAAGCCAACGTAGTACTGAGGGCCTAACTGCGTGTGACATTGATAATGTGATTTGTGGTGGCGTTTTTTTAAAACAACAACAACACACAATGTGTGGGGAGGGGCATTTTTTTCATAGATCACAGAATATGGAGATGGGAGGTTTAAGCCTTCTCTCCAGCCATAATCTCTCTGAAACCCCCCTCCCTGCTTGTGTCAATTACCATTAGGGGGAAAAGCTCCCATTGGTACTAAAGAGTGACTCCCCCCCCCACAAGTGTGCTTAAACCTGCCTTCCCTGCATGCTGCCATTTTTGAAACAATCTCCCACCTGTGCTCAGGATTGAATATTTTAAAACTATTTTTAATTTTTTTAAAATAACATGAATAAATATTCATGTTAAATAAACATGATTGCTAATGGCATTGCTAATATCCTATGTAGCTGGGTCCTGAATTTGGTGGTAGAGCAGTGGGTAAAAGAGTAAAATCCAGTGCTTTTTTTCTTAAAAAATATATTTAGGGGTACTCTCATTTTGACTCAAGAAAATAACCGTTTTATTGTTCAAATCGGGGAAAATAAATACAGTAAGTGGACAAAAGTCCAAAGATTCACAAAATGTTTAGGGGTATGCATATCCCTGCGTCCCTCCAGAAAAAAAGCACTGGTGAAATCCACTCAGCTCCACAATGCGATCCTCCCCCACCATCCTCCCTCTTAGCATTGCTGTTTCTCTGCAGTTCTATCTGTCGGAGAATGATGTGGGGCAAAACCGAGCTCTGGTCTCCCAGTGCCACCTTGCAGAATTGAACGCACATGTCCCTGTGCATGCCTATACCAATGAGCTGTCTGAGAGCTTCTTGTCTACTTTCCAGGTAAGGACAGAGCTGTGTGTCTCATGTCATGGGAGTGACTCTAGTGATGATAAAAAATCAAACTCACATCCACACTATCCATTTAAAGTGCATTTTCCCCACCTCTAAAGCACATGACTTTCCCCAAAGACTCCTGGGAAGTGTAGTTGGTGAAGGGTGCCTGAGGGGAAGCCACAGTTCCCAGGATTCTTTGGGGGGGGGGAGCCATGGGGTGCTGTGAATGTGACCACTGTTTCCAGTGCTTCAGCAGGCTCTGACCTACATCAGTGGGAGAGCTTTGCTCTTTACCCAATGAAAGCAACAAGCCTGTTGCCCATGCCCAGCTGTTTCTCATAGTGATGATTTATGGCCTAGTGATCATCTAGTGCCACTGTTTTGTTCTGAGGCTGCACCTGAAGCTCAAAGTGGGGATCAGCTCTCATGTCTGTGGTTGGTTGGGATAGCTGCAGTGTGTTGGGTGGTGTACCACAAGCATGGACAGAAGCACCACTGCTGGTTTCACAGCAGGGTTATCTCATGGGGCCAATTATCTACATAAGCTGTGCTCAGAAATAACCAACCAAAATGTCATAAACTGAGCAAGCTTTCGAGACCACCAGAGATCTTCATCAGATTGGTTGTTGAAGCAAAACAGATGGGAGAGATGGGGGTGAGGGGGAAACTGGCTCAGTATTGATGTTGAGAAATTCTGCCTGGAGACAGGGAAGCCTAGCAACAGGTGGTGATTGGCTCCAGGATTTACCACGACATGACCCGCAGTCATTGATGGGGAACAGAGAATCTGTTTGGAAAGTGCTCTCTGTCGTGCTGTTTCTTAGCCCCTTACGTTATGCAGATCACTATTCTGATACCATTCTGCACCACACTTTACAGGTTGTGGTCCTGAGTAACTCACCCTTGGAGGAGCAGCTGCGAATCAGTGATTTCTGCCACTCCAAGAATATTTGCTTTGTCCTAGTTGACACCAAGGGCCTGGCTGGGTAGGTGTTGGGGGCTGGGATGTTGGAGTGGTGCAGTGATTCTCGGAGGAATAAGAGGTGAACTAAGAATTCGTATAAGCTGCCAGCATTCTGGCTGGGCACCTCAGGGTAGGCATGGGGGAGAGATTTGATTCAATTTGCATTTAAGGGTGAACTCAATTGAGTTCGTTTTTTTCTGAAACAAGATATAAACCCAAGCACCGCCATCCTTCAAAATTGGCATGTCTTTGAATTTGCCATTCAGTTTTCCAGCCAAGCACTGAGTACAAAAATGCATATACCGGTGGTGACCATTTTAGGCATGTCCAATTAACATGTGATCACCCACACGTGGGTCTTTTTGGACCCAGAAGAGGAAGGGGAGCGCTTATATGCAAAGGGGCAAAGGGGCCTGGAATGGAACCTGCGCACGAAATGATAATCACCTGTAAATTGGTAAAGTGTGCATATGTTAGTTGAAATATCAAAAATGGCACTATATTATAATAAATTGTTTTGTTTTAAAATGTGCATTGTTGCACACTGCCCCAATCCCCAAGCGCTGTGTGATTCCAGGGGTTCCCGTGCTTACCCAGGGTTCAGTTTTCTTTGAATGAGGGACAACAGAGACAGTGGTGTCTTTATGAGATATGGTTTGTTTACGCATATATACATCCTGAGCCTATGATGGAGGGACTCACAGCATTAGCACCCCAATATGGTCTTGCTTCTCCCATAACTATAGCCTTGCATTCCAACAGAAATCAAGCCTGGCTCTCACTCCGTTTCTGGTCCAGCTCATTCTCCCCTGGCTTTTGCCTGGCTAGTTCAACAATGGAATCCTCCACTAGATTTTAACCTTTTGCTGGATCTAGGACCCCAGGCATTAGAAGGGACTCAGGTACCATGCAGACTAACCCCCTTCCAAATTCTCAGATGTATATTAGAATTTGCACTAATATTCCAATTAATTTTCGTGTGGGCTTTCAAAAAAATATTTGCAAACGGAGGTGGAAATTTGGAGAACTGAACTTAAAACTGGAAAATGGATAGAAAGTGAAATTGACACCTTCATCCTTCCGTAATGGAGGATGAAGGTTCTCTGAGCAGGTAGACCCCATGGGTGGAAGTGAAGGGGCTTTCTCAGGGTGGAGCAGTGACTGAGTGTAGGGAGGAAAACGAAGTAGAAGTCTGACTTCTTGAGTTTTTGTCTTTTGGCTCCAGGCAACTTTTCTGTGATTTTGGAGAACACTTTATTGTGCGCAATCCTTCAGAGGCTGAACCTGCCTCTGCTGCCATTCACCACATCACCCAGGTAATGTCTCTTCACCCAGATAACATCTGTCTCCTGCACTTTATTGCCCTGCTTGTGTCACCCTTTCTGAGCTCATGTCCTTGACACCCTGGATTGAACATGCCTCCTTCCAAAGAAGCCCCCAAGATGTCTTTCCAAGCTTGGATAATAATAATAACAATTATTATTTATTATTTATACCCCACCCATCTGGCTGGGTTTCCCCAGCCACTCTGGGCGGCTCCCAACAGAATATTAAAAACACTATAAAACATCAAACATTAAAAACTTCCCTAAACAGATGAAGTAACCATCTAATCAGATGCAGGCAATCCTTTGATCTCTCAACCAGAGTCTCCTGTTTTCATTGCTGTGTTGTTTTATTGTGATTGTTTTATTGCATATTTTAATTATGGACAATTATATTTTAATGTGTTAATGCAATTGATTTATTGCATATTTTAATTATGAGTATTTATATTTTAATGTAACTGTTTTTTTCTACTTTGTAAACTGCCTAGCAGCTTGCTTTAGTATTAAGTGATGTATTTAACCGTAGTAGTAGCAATAATAATAATAATAATAATAATAATAATAATATACTCTTCCCTCAGAGTAACCCTGGCATAGTGACTGTGGCGTGTGACAATGAGGAGAGACAAGGCCACCGCTTTGAGGATGGTGACTGGGTGAAATTCTCCGGGGTTGAGGGGATGACAGAACTCAACACCTCCGAGCCCTGCCTCATCCGTCTGAAAGGTAACGGGCCCTCTGTTTCCTCCTTCTCCTCATGTCTCTGGGTACAGTGCCTGCCTGCACACAGAAAGTGTCCAGAGGAGAATAGGAGGACAGATGTGGATCAGGAAGATGGACAGGCAAAGATTATGAGAGTGGAGTTTGACAGAAGGATGGGGTGGCACTGCGTTGTGGGGAAAGAAGCATTATGTCACTCCTATTAGGAACCTTATGGGACTTCGCTAGTGAGTATGAAAGTACCTGATAGGACAAGAGACCTCCAGAAGAAATGCAGAGAATGGGTTTATATCATTTTATTTGACTTCAGTCCTATTGAACAACTAAGAGAACAGACCTAATGTTTGTGATCTGTGTCTGTTTAGGAACCTGCAGCTTGGAAGTTGGAGATACGTCTTCTTTTTCTCCATACAAATGCGGTGGGATCATTACCCAAGTCAAGATACCTCAGAAACACTCCTATGTATGTTCTCTTCTCTGGTGGTTGTGAAAAAAAGTGGTTATTCTTTTCTAGCTAGTTCATAGGGGGCCAAGATGGGCAGAGCTTATTGCCAGGGCTGAGCATTTTAGCTGGAGGACTCAAACAGGACTACTTCGCCAGGGAAGAGACCTCAAAACTGCTGTTCTAGAGCCTGGGTGCAGAACGCCAGCCCAAGCAGCTAGGGAAAGGATCGAGCTCTGTGCTCCGCATGTTGAAGATCCCAGGTCCAGTCCACAACATCTGCAGAAACAGCTGGGAAAAGCTCCTGTTTGAAACCCTGGAGAGCCACTGCCAGTCAGTACAGACAGTATTGAGCCAGATGGGCCAGTGGTCTGACATGGTTGGTATGTTCAGCTATGGTGAGGAGAGGCATTTCTTGAAGTGTGTTGCCTTAAGGCAGGAATGGGGAAATGCAACCCAAGGGTCACATTACCTCCTGGACAACTTTCTGAGGCCCCCATGTCAGGGGTGGGTGGGTTGAGACTCAAAAAGTGGGTAGGGAAATGGATTGTGTGGCTTTTTCTTTGTACAGTAGGGTACACCCAGGCCACACAAAGGTCTCCACACTCAAGGAGGATGCAGAGCAGGGCACATGAAGAGCATAGCCTGAGGAGAAGATGGGGAGGTGACTTGGAGAGGAGGCCTAGCTTGAGAGAGTCCTGAGGGAAGGACAGTGATGTCTAAAGAGCTATATTCAGCTCCTGGACCTGAGTTTCTCCGCCTCCTACCTTAAAGAGAAGGATGTGCATTAGGTAGTTCTACTACTATCCACTAACCTCTCTGTATTCCCAGGAATCCCTGCGTACCTCCAGGGCTAATCCTAAGATCAGGATCCCGGATAAGGGGAAACTACCTCGCTGTCGCTCCCTCCATGCGGCCTTCTGGGCACTGCATGTCTTCCAGAGGGAGATGAAGCGGCTGCCTAGGCCCAGGAATCAGGCAAGTCTGCCCAGTTGTTTTCGTTCTTCTTAGCAATCCCAACCGGCCTCCCAGGCTTCCTCATGTTTCCAACCCTGAGCAGGATATTGTCTCCTTCTGCAGGTCGTTACTTTTCCTGCAAGTAGCTCATTGTAAGCCTCCTCAGATAGACTCTTTTCTCATCTTTACTCCTCAACAGGCAGATGCAGACAAGATGGTGGAACTGGCACAGACCATCTCTGTGAGCAAGGAGGAGGAACTGCAAGAAAACCTGGTGCGGACATTTTCCTACGGATGTTCTGGTGACCTGAGCCCTATCAATGCCTTCATCGGAGGCCTGGCTGCCCAAGAGGTGCTGAAGGTGAGTGGCAGACTCCTGTGAAGAAGGAAGGCAGCTTTTAGAGCTGCTTGGAGGTCACTTTCCATGAGGCATCTGCGTCTCAAGAAGCTGCTGCCAGCATGTGGAATGTGTGAAATACTAAAGTGGTTCGAGTGTGGAACAAGGGTTCGAATCCCTACTCAGCCATGAAGCTCACTGAGTGACCTTTGGACAGCCACTGCCTCTCAGCGTAATCTACCTCACGGGGTTGTTGTGGGGATAAAATGGGGGAAAGTGTGTATTGAGCTCCTTGGAGGAAAGGTGGGATATAAATGTTAATAATAATAATAATAATAATAATAATAATAATAATAATAATAATGTGGTAGCTAAGAGAATGAGGGAGGCCCCAGTCTGCGGCTGTGTTCACACTTCCATTTACTGTACACTCACTGTGTTTCCGGTGCCTGGTTTTTAATCTGCTTCAACACCAACTTCACACTTGCTGGCGCCCTTTAGTCATTCCTAATCCATCTCTAGCCAGGGTGTGAACACCTTTGCATAGGGTAAAGGCATCCCTGCCCGTCCATGCCCCCTGGTGTGTACAAACAGAAATGAATTTTCACACAATGAAGCTGTGGTGGCATGAGCAGCTGTGGGGGGCAGGGGGAGGTATGAAATGCTCCTGAGGGGAAAAACCAAGAACTTCATTGCAGTCTAAGGCGTTTTTGTGAACACACTTTTGAGTCTCACCTGTGCCATGAACTCATTTGGTGGTCTTAATCAAATCACTACCACCCAGCCTGTTTTCCAATATGTGCAAACTTCTGCAGTAATAATACTGATTTACCTCACAGGGTTATTGTAAGAATTTCCATTAGATAACACATGTGAAATTCTTTGAATGCATCACAGCACAAATGTTAATGATTGTTATTTTTCTGTTATTTATTTAATAGATGCACGCACGCACCCCCTGCCACACTTCATAAAAGAATCCTTTTAAGAAGTTTACACAAAGTGTTCATAAGGAAATGCCAATAAAACTACCAATAAAAGCAACAGATTAAAAAAAAATTATATATGTGTGTGTGTGTGTGTGTGTGTGTGTGTATGTTTGTATTACATTTAAGTAAGAAGCAAGGAGCATCCTGAAGCTACCCAAAGGACAGGCTTCCCATCAGGTATGAGTGAATCACCTGAACATTTCTTGATTGAGCCCAGAAGTGGCAGGTGCTTGAGTTTCATGCTCAGAAAGGCACTTGCCCTGTCCCCTGTGACCCATTTGCTTCCGTGTCACTTCTGAGTTCAGGTTGCTGCCTGTCCTCTTTTGTAAACCAATCTAGCTGGTTTTCTTCTGGATTTGCCAGTTTAGGATTATCAACTCACAGGCCCAGCTAGGCAGTTTTAAATGAGTGCAGGTATGAGGCAGCTGACATGCAGTTTTGCAACAGCTACTACTTTGGATCATCTTATACAAAGGAAAGAAAACTGTTTCGTTTCAGTGTTAACTTGGGAATCGTCAGACGGGACACACCTGTCCCTTTATAGGTTATTAGAAGTGCCAGGTGGTGACTGTCCAAATGCCTTATGCTCAGGGCAGATTCCATGTTTCAGGGGATTCTCTGCAAAGTGTCTCCTGGTGCGCCCACTCCTCTCTCAGAGGGCCCTGGGGGGCTCATCGGACTGCAGTGGCAGTGCTCTAAGCCAGCAATGGGCATCTGTGCCTGGCCTACTTTTTGCTTCCCCACAATGCTCCAGAGCAATGCCAGGTCAGAGGGAATTATGGGGAATTAGGGGAAAAGGAAAGGTTGGCAAGATCCAATCTGCATGGGGTGCAAAGTAAGGGGGAAAAGATTTAAGGGGGGCATCAGTAGTGGGGTCCTGACAGCTGTCTAAGGATAGATACCACATAGTGACACCACTCCCGTTTGGGTTTCTGTTATTTAAACCTATAGTATAATGCCTGAAGAGCTACACAGAGCTTCTGAATCACGCAAGTTCCTCTTTGTGTATTATAGAAGTGTGCAAAGTGTGAGGATTGAGTGCTTATACATCTGCTTCAGGAAATAGCTGCTTGCACAAGTTATTGCTAACTGCTTCCCAGCATTTTCAACTATGGGTGGGGGATATCATTTCACTTGCTTTAAACCTTTTCCTACAAGCATTTATTGTTTAATAATTTAAACAAAAGCATACTGATATCAGGCTACAGTCCAGATCCCTGACTGGCAGCTGTAGGGCTTGATAGAGATGCATAACCATCACTGCATCTTCAACTCTGCTGCTTGCACTTGCCGGGGCAGACTGAAGTGGGAGGGAAAACATGGTCCTTCCAGGCATTGGCTCCCAGACTGGGGTAGCAAAGAGGCCTGAATTGGACCTGTTGCCATCATGTGATGACAGCAAGGCTGACTAGATCCAGCAGACAGATCCGGTGCCTGCCTAGCCACCCCTGAAACCCCCTGTTTCATGGGTGTCTGTTGGCTCTTGCCAGTTGGAATACTACTGGTTGTAGCTTCTGCCCACCATTTGGCAGGCACTGTGAAGCTTCACTTGTTGGTGGGGCTCCTCCACCAACGGTGGAGCTAGCTCAGTTGGTAGGGCATGAGACTGTTCATCTCAGGGTTGTGGGTTCGCGCCCTATGTTGGCCAAGAAGATCCCTGCATTGGAGGGGTTTGGATTAGAGGACCATCGTGGTCCCTTCTAACTCTTTGATTCCCTCCCAGCCCAGCCAAGCAGGGCTGGGTGAAGGAGGGACAGCTTGGAAGTTTGGACAGCCAATCACCTTGGGAGTGGGAGTGGGAGTGGCCCAGGCCTTCAGAAATGTATACTGTATAAGCAATTGCTTTGCCCCCGTTGTCCAGTTTTGTTTGTTCAGTAAATGTTTTTGCTGTTATCACTGTGTCTTGCCTTGTGGGAACCCACCTACACCATTACCTACTTGTCTTTCATCTCTCATGCATAGATAGTTTTTGCTATAACTTTGGTTTAGGGGGTAAATCAGAGAAAGGATATGCAGTGGATTATAATTCAGAGACCTTATTTTTGTTCACTTGTGAATGTAGTGTTTTGCTGCTGCTGCTGTTTTTTGTTGCGTGTGCGTGTGTGTGTGTGTGTTTTACAGTGTCCACCAAATGGCAAATTAAGCTTTGAGGATTTCTGAAGGTTAGGTTTCTATCAGCTAGTTCCCTTATCTCTGTTCAGTCAGCTGTTGGTGACTGACCTGGAAAGAGATTTTGGGGTCTGATGAAGATGTCGACCTAGTGAGCGGTAAATGCTGTGAAGAAAGTGAATTCCATCTTGGGAACTGTTAGGAAAGAGAATTTGAAAATAAAACTGCCCATATCCTGATGTCATCACTTGGAATGCCATGTATAGTTTCTGGCCACCTCATCTCAGAAATTATATTGGAGAGCTGGCAGAGGTGTAGCAAAAAAGGCAGTCAAAATGTTCATTGGGCTATGAAGAATGGCTATGATGCTTGGGGCTTTTTAGTTTAGGAATAAGTAGGGGCATGATAGAAGTATATAAGATTATGTTTGGTGTGAGGAAAGCAGATAGAAACCTCGAGATTTAGGCTGCAATCCTTACACAGTCACCAGGGAGTCAGGCCCATTGACCGTGGTGGGACTTACTCCTGAGTAGATGTGCGCAGGGTTTGGGTTGTACGGTGAGTGATTTTTGGCAGCCACAACTTCAATAACTACTTCGTTACTGGCTCATTTCCATATCTGTGGCACCGAGCTTTCTCATCTTGGCACCTTCTCCCCTTCCCTTCTGCTTTCTCAGGAGCAGATCCAATTAAATGTGATTAAAGGGCACATTGACAGCTGGGAAATCCCTGGGTCGAATATTACACCTGCTTTCTCAGCTCACTGGTGGCTTTAGGCAAACCACAAGATTGCAAGCTCCATCTGCAGCTGTGAGGAGATGGTAGTACTTTGGAGCAGGGATTTGGGACCTGTAAAAGTCCAGATGTTGCTAAACCCCAGCTCCCATCATTCCTGACCATTGGCCATGCTGGCTGGGGACTGGAGCCCAACATCTGGAGGGCCACATAGGCCCTCCATGTGTGCCTTGCATGGTTTTTGTAGACATTAGCAAGCGAGGCCAAACTCAGTGTGATGTTTATCACATGGTTTTCCCTTGAGTTTGCCTTTTCTTTCACAAATTACCAGTGCAGAGCACCTGATCAGGATCGGGACACTGCCATGCGGTGGGAGTGGGTGGGAGGGAGTGGGTTTTAATAATTTCCCACTCCTCACACTGTGGTCCCATTCTGGATTGTGCGCCTGCAACTTGCATTGGGAGAGAAATGCTTTCATTTGAGTGCTTTGAATGTTCTTACCACACTTATAGAAAAGCAAAGTTTATTGGTTGCCAAATATCTTGGGGTCTGGGCCAAATCTGGGACTGACTGCTGAAGATCTTGAAGCACAGGTTGGGCAAGATATTAACATGCTGTTTTCCAGAGTGGAATATCTGATTCTCTTGAGGTGTTAAATGACAAGACAAGCTGAAGGGTATTTGGGTTGCCAGGAAGGGTGGCCATGTGACCTACTTTGCAGGGAACAGGCCTCTGTCTGAAGGTGTCCTCTGTTTGAAAAACTGTCCAGCCCATGTCTGGTTTCAAGATACAGAGAACTGTAAGAAGGGAGAGCTGGAGAGGCCTTGGAGTTGGCCATCAGCAGTGAGCAGCAGGCTGAGCGAGCAGAAAGGGTCACCTGGTCACATTCTTCCCTACCATGGTGAGATGTAATGCTTGCTGTTCACAGCAACATACTGCCCCTGACACATAGCAGGTGGCTGGTAGCCACTGGTAGCCTTTCCCTCCATGAATTTATCTAATCCTCCTTTAAAGTCTTCTAAGCTGGTGGCCACAACTGCTTCTTGTGGGAGCGAGTTCTATGCTTTCAACTATGTGCTGCGCATGTGTGTTTTGTACTGAATGGATCCAAAATATAATGGGGGTGGGGAGAAGAAACCCCTCGGATATAAATTGGAGCAATACCTGTTGTTAGAATTTCCGTTGTAGTTTTCATACATGCTTTTCAGCTGCAGGCGAATTTGTTGTCTTTGCTGCAGAGATAGGTCATTCTGTCAGCTCCCAGCACGACTGGGTGCCCAACAGGGCTGCTGCCAACATGACTAGAGTGGTGTGGAATGACGAGAGTTACCATCTCCTCACCCCAGCAGTGCTCTTGTGCCTTAAACAGTGGTGTAAAACATAGAAAACTGAAATGTGCAGCTTTTCCTGACACGTAGATGAGATCATGAGAAGCATTACCTGTTGAATTTTGGCCTGACGTGCAGCTGTTAAAGCACATGAGCCCCCTCCAGAGGAGGAAAGCAGGAAAATTTGAGCAGTATGTTCCATGAGTTTTCTGTGTTCATTAAGAGTGGCTGCTCCCTCTTCTCAAACCCAAACGTGCAGTTATAGGAAGGGCTGAGCAGTTTCCTCCTTTTTTTCTCTGTCTGCAGGCTGCCTCAGGGAAGTTCACTCCTTTGGACCAGTGGCTGTACTTCGATGCTTATGAATGTCTGCCTGAAGAGGAAAATACCGTGCAGCTGACTGAGGAAGACTGTGCTCCAGTATGTGACAAATTCTGCAGTTTGTACTTTTCCGTTAGGATGGGATCACAGTTCTTTTTCTGCCTCTTCCAAGGCATTCCAGACTTTTCCACAAAGGAGTTTACTGTGTGTTTAGAGCTGTTTTTGTTCCCATTTAATTTGTGTAGTCCACATGATGTTACCCTCAAACAGCACCAGTCTCAAGGCTTTCCCCTACAAATTCAAGTTTTTTTGATTTGGAGATAATCTGATTAAACTGAGGAAAATTGTGCTCCAGACCTCTCCAATCAGGGTTGCAGATTGTTCGCTTTGGTGTTTGTGGATGAATGGATCAGTTCTCTTTGCTGCTCCTCTTTCAAAACCCACTAACTCCTCCATGCTTTCATTTCTTTTCTGGCCGTTCTATTTCCAGGGTGCTTTTGAACAGTGCTATCTCCCGCCCTTTTGAGCCCTCAGATTTACACAAAAGCAGAAAACGGCAGAAGTGTATACTGAGAATTTACGTTTACCTGACAGGGTGCTTTTGCACATTTCTTGGGCGGGGAAGGTGTGTGTGCAGCTACCTGTGTGTATGCCTTGTTGTTGCTTGATTGGCATAATTGAATCAACAAATTAGAAGGCAGCAATAAATAGAAAAGGGAATGACTGGAAAAGGCAGAAGTTTCTCCTCATATCCAAATTCAAATAAATATGTGGGGGTGTGGGGGTACTCTGATCCAATTCAAGTGTGGAAAAAGTAGATTAATAGCCCAGTAATGCTCAAACGTGGACAAACCTTCTGACAGTGCATCTACACGCCCTTTCTCATGCTGATCTCTCTTTACTGGAGCTGGCTAGGGCTGAGGGAAAGCTGCAGGCTCTACATCCCTGACATATAGGCCGCCCTCTCTCCTACTTGATTCAACACCCACGCAGTGCCCAAATTCTACATCTGTTAGAATGGGTATAGGGCCACCCTACAGGGATTGTGTTGCTCTCCATCTGTCGCCTGCTAGGTCTCTAATGTCTGTCATCTCTCCCTTTTGACAGCGTGGCAGCCGCTATGTTGGGCAGATTGCTGTCTTTGGGAATACCTTCCAGGAATGGCTTGGGAAGCAGAAATACTTTGTGGTGAGTTTGGGCAGGCTGGGTGAAGCCAGGTTCTTCCCACACAAGGCATCATGAATGTATGTAACTCTCCGCCACAAGGTCTCTCAGCCTAACCTACATCCCAGGGATGTTGCAAGGGTTAAATTGGTGAGGAAAGACATGTGCTGCCTTGATAAAATTGGAGGAAAGGTGAGGTGTAAACATAATAAAGTTTTGACATCTGTAGTTCTTCCTAATGACCCTGACATTTAAGATTGCATTTGGATTACCTATTTTGGACTAGGGTTTAATATTGAAAACGCGTTGTTGAATATTGCAAATGGGTTGTTGGCAACAGAGGTTTTTTTAGTGTATCAGATTTTCTATAGAAAGGGTAAATCTGAATTAAGTGGAGGAGGAGGTGGTAGGGAAATATAGGCTGGCCTTTTGATGTCAACAACATTGTGCGGATACTGCCAAATACTTGCCCACATGAGGGGCACTGGTCTCACCTGAAAGCCACCCACCTTAATCCAGCCACTGATGAGAGTTGGTTGACTTTTTCACTTAACTGTAGTGCTTATTTTTCCAGTGTTTTCCAGTAGAGGGAGTGTTGACTCCTTTAGTTTGAGCGATGACACTAGCTAGAAGAACGATTTTTGTATGACGAGTAGCTGACCTAGATCTGTTCTGCAGCTGTTACTGAAGTTTCTTTGTAAACATAACATTTGCTAGCGTAACAACCAATGCAGGGATTTTGTCCCAGTTAGCAGAGTCAATTGTTAAAGGTGGACTCCCAGTTGTTGGTTGTTGTTTATTATACCATTGGATTATAGTGCAAACAACTACAGTACAGCAACAGTCACTAGGAGCTGTATTCCGAGGGGTCACTTTCTGTAGACCTGAATGCCTAGAAAAAGTGGGCAACTCTGCCATGTATTCCTGAGAGTGTTGACCCAGGAAGGGAAAGAAAGATGGTGGACGTGGGTTCAAGCTTCTGTCGCTTGAAGGGAATACAGTCATACTTCGGGTTGAATGCACTTCGGGTTGAGTGCGTTCGAGTTGTGCTCCGCGGCAACCTGGAAGTAACGGAGTGCGTTACTTCCAGGTTTCGCTGCATGCGCAGACGCGGTGAAAAGTGACACGCCATTGCTAGTTACGTTTGCTTCTGGATGCGAATGGGGCTCCGGAACGGATCCCGTTCGTATCCAGAGGTACCACTGTATTTGAAGAGGCAGGCAGGATCTGAAGAAGGCTCCTGTGTTTTTAGGAGGTGGAACTTCTCCAGCCCACATGTCTTTTTCTAGCTCAACTCAAACATCAGAATAAGAATAAAGAATGCACATTCTCTCTGTATATATAAAATACTCCACTTTGCATAACCATTCTTGATTTGCTTATTACACTTTCACCATAGAATTGGAGTCTTCTGGGTGCAGAATCCAGAAATTATGGTACAGATAAAAACACCCTTCGTTACAGTGGTACCTCGGGTTAAGTACTTAATTCGTTCCGGAGGTCCATACTTAACCTGAAACTGTTCTTAACCTGAAGCACCACTTTAGCTAATGGGGCCTCCTGCTGCTGCCGCACCGCCGGAGGACGATTTCTGTTCTCAACCTGAAGCAAAGTTCTTAACTCGAGGTACTATTTCTGGGTTAGCAGAGTCTGTAACCTGAAGCGTATGTAACCTGAAGCGTATGCAACCCGAGGTACCACTGTATATGTAATTAGTGCATAAACTGACTAGATAAAAATTCTCAGTATTCTTTCTTACCCAAAATTCTTGGAAAACCATCCCTAAAGTTTCATAACGTGTCTGCTGTTAGGCCATGTATGATTTACACTTGTAAAATGCATTTCTGTATTCTGATTGATTTATTGCTACTTCTGGTGAAAGGTGGAATTTGGTCCTCCTGCCCTGCCAAACTCATCTGTGCATCCCATGTATATCTTTTTGTAAACTGCTTTGAGGTTTTTTACAATCAAGTGGGGTATAATTTTTGTGAGATAGATAGATAGATAGAGATAGATAAATAAATAAATAGAACCATTGTAGCATGCAGTTAACTTTTATAAAGGTAAGAGCATGGTGAGGTCACCAGTAAATATCAGGCAGTGTGCGGCTGAGTCATGTTCTGGTAATCCTGCACTTCACAACAGTTTCAAAAAGAGCTGGTAGATAGTTGATTTATAAGATAAAAGAGGGTTGGGTTGATGTTACATCCTTGTTTTACTCCTTTTTCTTGTTTGAAGGCCTTGTATTGTTCTCTCTGTGTTACAAACATTGGAAGAATTGGCACATGGATCTAATGAGATTGTGGATTTTCTTTCTAGTTCTTGTTTTGTAGCAAAATTAGGACTTGGTACAGAATGCCAGATGGAGTCATAATGTATTTCGAAGTCAAATATTTTCCCTTGCCTTGACATGTTTTGGCTAACGAACATCTGTTGTAGAAATTGTGGCCAGAGGTTCACTTGGAATCATAGACCTGTAGAGTTGAAAAGGACCCTGAGGGAGATTGTTCAGTTTGTCATTTCTTATAAAGTGAGCATCCATGCTTTGGAACTGCATTAGTAAACTGTTTCAGATTCTACAACAGTTCTCGGGTGCTGTTGCAAATGCCTATTCCAGCCTCTGTAATTATAATGCATTCTCTGTGAGAAGTGCAAATGTTCCATCTGTCTTCGGGCCTCGTTGAACATAAGGTTTACTTTGATGTGACGAATACACAGTCATATAGAAAACTTTTTGTCAGAACTGAAAACCAACAAGGAATTCCTTGGGAAAGGCTATTGGAATTTCATGTCTAGCCTTTCAATAATAATGATGATGATGATGATGATGATGATGATGATGATGATGTGTGTATTTTGAAGTTGTGCATAACTTAGGGGGCTTCCAGACTAATTTGGGGTGGGATTGAATCACATACCAGCAAATTCAAGTTGATGCAATGGGAGTTGATTGGGAGGGCTTGCATAACAAACCCACTCCACCAAAAGATCTGAATTTGGAAACCAATGGGGGAATGCCCTGGGAATAAGGCTTGACACATAACCTCCCTATAAACAAATCAGAGTGAATGTCTGTTAAATTGCCAATGTCAACCAATCCCCTGACCAACAAACCAAGATGAATGCTCAATAAACAGGTAACTAAATGGGACATCAGGGAGTGCCCTGATTCCTCTGTGTTCTTCCTGCATGGCAACAGCACCCATGTGGAGCAAAACGTTATATCTGAACCAGCCACATGTAACTTGGAGAGGTATCTCCTTGTTTCCCCTTGCCCTAGTCACTTGAGTCACTGAGATCATCCTGGCTCAGAATGCCATGGGCCTTCAACCAATCTTATTAAAATTTCCACAGGTGGGAGCTGGTGCCATTGGCTGTGAGCTCCTGAAGAATTTTGCCATGATTGGCTTGGCTGCTAGCGAGGGTGGGAGCATCACTGTGACGGACATGGATACCATTGAATATTCCAACCTCAATAGGCAGTTCTTCTTTCGACCACGGGATGTGTCGGTAAGTCTTGCAGCGAATATGGTGGAAAAGAGGTTTGGGTGAGGCAGTGCTGGGGACAGTTTGCCCAAGGAATAAATCTCAATGGACACAAGAATATTCACAAACCTATTTGTAATGTTACAGGGGAGAGGGTGGGTTCTGGCTTGACTCTTGTTAGAGTGCCCTGGCCAATGAACCCAGGCAATAACCAACTTCTTTCTACCCTGGATCTCCCTAGTAATATCCCCTTTGTTCCTCTAGAAGCAGAAGTCAGAAGTGGCAGCAGCTGCCATAAAACTCATGAACCGCCACATCAATGTAACAGCACAGCAGAACCAGGTTGGACCAGACACAGAGCACTTCTATGGGGATGACTTCTTCCTTGGCTTGGATGGCGTTGCCAGTGCCCTGGACAGTCTGCAAGCCAGTGAGTGTTTCATACAGAATGCCTGTGTTGTAGCTGCCAGCTCCCTGTAATAAGCATTCCATGCTCAGAATGAATTACGTTACGCAGGCTTCTTTGAAAGTGCTTATTTTATATGATTAATCACCTACTTAGCATTTCCCTAACGACTTTCAAGTATTGAAAGCACCACACAGACATTAGGTTTGCTTACAACAACCCTGCAAAGTAGGCCAGTTTTTGTAAATAATAATAATAATAATGTGTTAGTAATTTATTATTATCCCCATATTGGGAATGGAAGGCTGAGGCAGACTTGCTTAAGGTCATGCAGTGAGCTCATATGACATTTAAATCAGAAACCTTGATTCACAGTGCAATCATTTGTGCATTTACTCGGAGGTAAGCCCCTTGAATTGCCTAGTAAGTGGGTATAGGATTGTAGCCATAGCCTCTGTTCCACACCATGATTTCCTTGTGGGTGGGGGAACGGGGAAATAATGTATACAAATTCTAGTACTGTTGTTTCTCACAGGATGTTGACAGTTTTTGCAGGCTGGCCTCGAGTGTAGCATAGAAGGGATGGCGGGACACTGCAGGCAAAGGCAGTATGTGTGCAGGGCAGGCATACATGAGCTGGAGGTCATCACGATAAAGGCAAGGACAGGGAGTTGTATAGGTGGACACAGAAGACTCTCAACTTTTTGTCTCCTGGTCACTTTGCTCATGGACACGTCAGTTAATGAATCATTAACATAACCTGCTACACACATTTTTCAAGCATTATCCTATGAACTGGCAGACAGAAAACAAGCATTTTTTTTAATAAAAAGGAACAGATGTTGAGAGATTGACACCCGTGAGCGTTGGGGGCTGCCCTCTAACCGGGTCCAGACTAGATGGACCTGCTGCTGCTGTGGGCCAGCCACCTGGTGCTTCTTACACAGAAAGTTGATCCATTCCTGGGGGAAGAGATCCCATGTTCCTTTGTGGTTGACTGTATTGTGTATCTTGCTGATAGATATGAAAGGGGAGGTGAACCTAGGGAGCTAGAGTCAGGCTGTTGGCCACCCAGATCAGCATTGTCTCTCTACTGACTACATAGCAGCAACACTCCATGGTTTCAGGAAGAAGCTCTTGTCCAGCAAGACTTGGGAAAGTCCAGGGATTGAACCTGGGTCCTTCTGCATGTGAAGTAGCTATGGCCATTCCCCTATGGGTATGTGAGGCAGGGCTGGCTAAGTCAAGGAGCTAGAAGGCCTGCATAATAAACAGGGCTGCTCTCACTTCTTGCCGAAACTGCCAGAGGCATCCCAGACCAAATCCAAAGTCCAGAGTCTTTGAAGTGTCTTGCAAATGCAGGCCCACAAAATACAAACAGTGCTGATAAACAGGAAAGCTCTCTTGCTGTGTAGAGCAGGGAAGTCCCCAGGTCAGATCTCGAATCAGCTGTGAACATCCCTGGCTGGCCTTAGGCAATCCACAGTCTCTCTTCTTCAGCACTTTCCTCTGTGCTGTGATAATCCTGGCCTACCACACAGGATCGTTGTAAGGATGGTTGAAATAGCTGTGTGTGCTTTTAATAGCATGCAAACACCGATAACAGACCCTCCAAGTGTCCCTATTTTCCAAGGACAGTGCCGGGTTAACAGAAGCCATCCCGTTTTCTGATTTGATGCCAGAACGTCCCGCTTTTCTTTGGGATGTGTCCCGATTTTCATCAGAGAAATGTTGGAGGGTATGTGCTAAAGAACTTGCAAGTGTCACCGTCATTAATTAACGGTCATAATACCCTGTTGGGGTTCAAGCCACAAGCCACCAAACACACACTGAGCCATTATCTCCTGCTTTGCACATCTATAAAAAATGGAGGCTTTGTATGTGCTGAGGAGACTGGAATGGCTTGGCATCTACAAAAAAGGAGCCAGCAGACCATACAGACAGAAGAGTGTATTTGAGTGACAGAGGCTCTTTGTAGAGCTGGACCAAAATGTCTTGGGATACATTTTTTGAAGAAAATAATATATTGAGATTTCTCTTTTATTTTCCCTCCCTCACTCTCTCCACCCAATCAGAAAAAGAAGTCCACTTTGCAGAAATTTGTCCAGCTCTTTTCCACCATTTGTGTGTGTCAGCTGCCATTTCTCCCTGAGTAGGGATGTCAGGGAATTCTGACAGGAAATTGTTGGTGTTTGCGTGTGTGTGTGTGTGTGTGTGTGTGTGTCAGATGAAGAAGGTAGGACACTGCAAAGGATCTTGTGTCCCCTCTACCTCCTCTATTTCTTCCCCTTTCCTCCTGCAGGAAAATACTTGTGCCAAAGGTGTGTGCAGTACTGCAAGCCTCTGCTTGATTCCGGAACGGAAGGCACCCGGGGGCACGTCCAGGTCTTTGTGCCCTTTCTGACAGAGTCCTTTGGCCAAGCTCAGGAGGAGGAAGAGACGCAGTACCCTCTCTGCACCCTGCGCCACTTCCCCAGCACCATCCAGCACACACTACAGGTGGGGGGGGGGCGGGAAGCTGGTTTTTTCCTGGCCTCCTCAAATACTGTTACTTATTCTTTCAGCCGCAGATCCACTCTGCAGTGCCTGCTGCTGCCAAAGAGACCCCTCTCCTGCCTTTCTCTCCAGTTGGTCCATGCCTAAAGAGGGAAAACTCTCAGCTGCCAAGCTCCTCTTCACTCCTTGCCTGGCCCCTTGGCTTCATTTACTCTTTCCAGGCAGCTGCACGAGGGCCAGGGCTGTCAACAGCGTTGACGGCAGGATATGGGGTCCAGCTGTTTCGCCCAGAAGCCAGGCCAAAATCCTTCGCCCTTTGCAGAGCTTCAGCTGCTTCTCCTTTTTCTGTGGCAGGGCCAGACAGACCTCTCTCTCTTTTTATCTCACACTGCCCTGGTGCCTTTGCATGCCCCTGCTTCCTTCACTCCGTGGAGCAGGAGATGCTGAAGGGGAGGCTGTCTGGTTGGGCCTGTTATTTAGCATCAGGACCCTGAGGAGCAACAGGGGGCAGGAGTTCAGTTTTAGGGAATGGCACCAGAGTTCCCAGACTGCACTGCAGCTCTCAAGCACAAGCCCTGCTCAAGGGCTTCCACTTGCACCACAGGGCCTTCCTTTCTCTTGGTGCCCACCATGATTGGCTCTGGGGTGGGGTGGGGGGTCAGGAGAAACTCCAGAACTTCACATAATGCGAAGAGAACTGCAGTACCTGCACTGACAGGACATTCACCACAGTGTAGTATTTAATTCCAACCTATATCTTTAAAGCACATTTGAAGCATATTTCCGCCCCTCTGAGAATTCTGGGCACTGTGGTTTTTTAAGGATTGCTGAGAATTATAACTCTGTGAGGGGTAAACTACAGTGCCCAGAATTCTCTGAGGGAAAGAACGCGCTTTCAATGTGCTTTAATGTTAAGTGTGTAAGGTAAAAAAGGTAAAAGGGAAAGGACCCCTGGACAGTTAAGTCCAGTCAAAGGTGACTATGGGGTTGTGGCACTCATCTCGCTTTCAGGCCGAAGCAGTGTGTGTATACTGCCTTAGAACCAAGGAACAACTGGAAGAGGTGGTCTGAGGCTGCAGTCCAGTGCCCATTTGCCAGAGAGTAAGCCCTGCCTTTTGCCTGAAAAAAATGTCCCTAACCCCTGTTCTAAGGGACCCCAAGTAACTGCTGACAAAAACTCCCCTGCCCCCATCTTTTTCTCTTGCAGTGGGCCCGAGATCAGTTTGAGGGTCTTTTCAAGACAAAAGCAGAAAACGTCAACACATTCCTGAAGTGAGTATGGGGAGCGAACTTGACTGAGGTGATGTGGTGGATAAATGGCAGGAGGGAAAGCTTGGAGTGGGCTGTGTAGGGAATAGAGTGGATTTTGTTAAGGAGTCTTCTGGGTGAAGTAGAGGGAAGTTTACCACACATTCATATCCCACCTCTGAGCTGTAGTAGGAGCTGCTGCATCTGGGGTGGAAGGTGGAACTGCCTAGTGGCAGGACCCACTCAGAGCTCCACATGCATAAAATTACTAGTTATACACTCAGTGCAAAAAGGGGGGGCTCTGCAGCCGCCTAGAAGACATATTGATCATTATCCAAGTCCCATGATGACCACAGGTGGAATTTGCCTTGTTCCTAGTGGTGCCATTTTGGTGTGCTATACCAGTATGGTGTAATGGTTAAAGTATCAGACTTGAATGGGGGGGAAATCCTAGCTGCCCTATGAAATTCACTGGGTGACCATAGTGGGCCAGTCCCTGCCTCTCAGCCTAATCTGTTGGTGTTAATGGAATAACCCCCAGTCATGCTGCTCCTTGGGGGATGGTTGGGATAATACATGAGACAAACATGCTCAGAAATGTTTCCCTCCCTCTGCCCCCTGCTCTTGCCTTTTAACTTACTTGATGTCAAAAGGCACTTGGCCACTTCATTCCCATCTTGATTGCTTGTGTTGGGAAACCACAAGGGTGAGGTTCCTGGGCTGGAATTCTGATACCTCTCAAAGAAGGACCTTCATTGCCCCAAGACTCTAGAGCCAATCTCCAGTTGGCAAGTATGAGAAGAAGATGCTAGACTAGATGGGGCTTTGGTCTGATCCAGCTGGGCTCTTCTTATGTCTTAAACTATTCTAGACATAAGACAGACAGATCGGTGTCTGTTAGGTGCCCTGGGCATTTGGAGAGGCATCATAGATATTTCTAAGCATGGAATTGATAACAAACTACCTACTAGGAAGAATTAACAGCAGTGTTATCTCCAAATTCTGCCACAAACAAGGTCTGTTGTTGTCCACAGGGATCCCAGGTTCCTAGAGTCCCAAGAAATGGAGGCTGTCAAGATGCTGGAGTCAGTGCGCATCAGCTTTCAGGAGAAGCCGTGCAACTGGAGAGACTGTGTGGTCTGGGCTCGGAGACTTTGGGAGCGCCTTTTCTCCCATGACATCCAGCAGCTGCTGCATAACTTCCCACCTGAGCATGTATGGGCCCTGCCTCTTTCCCTGGCCATTTCCTGGCTCCCAGTGTGGCGCTTTTCTAAGCACTCGTTTGCCTTTCTCTGTTACAATCACTCAGCACTGGCTCTGAGCGTTGGAATCCAGGTGTCTGGAACCAAATGCAGCAGACTTCTGTTGGCAGCTGCTTAATGTGAGATATATTAAGACCAAGTGGTAGTCTTTGCAAAGCCCATCTTTCAGTGAAGCAGGCACTTGGTTGGTGTTGCCTTCCAGCCACCTGTAACATTAAGCCTCTGGTGGGAGATTCCTACTCACCCTTAGCCTTAACACCAGTTGTTCTCACTCTGGGCTCTTTCTAGGTGGACCCACACCACCATTTATATGACCTGGTTCACATACAGCATCTCCAGTGGCTTTAATTGCACAAAGAACCAGCTGCTTATAGCTTTTGGCTCCACAGCAAGGCACAGGATGGTCACAGCAGGGCTGGCCCAAGACGTTTTGCTGCTTGAGGATCACATAAACACTCCATGACCGGAAGATGACTAGACTGCACTTGAATCTTAGTTCAACACAGCCAATGGGGTGGTGTCGTCCACTGCACCTGAGGAGAGCAGGAGTGTTTCCTGGGTATGTGGCAGGCCTGTGGTACTCATAGCTTTGATCTCCAATCACGGCTCAGGAGGAACGTCTGTGGCCCAGATACAGTTACTCACTCTGCCTAATGGTAGGGCTGGCTGTGGTTCGGAGGCAAACTGCACGGACAGTTCCTGAAACAGCAACTGAGAGGCCAAAGGCAGGAAAGCCTGACGGTCAGGCTGGACAAAGCAGTCTGTGTAACACCTCAAGCAACAAGTTGTTAAACCTAGGACAGTTCTTATATAAGGTCAGCAGGGCCCTTCTTAATGATGGTGCCATGGGTTCTAGAGTACATTCTCTGGGCACTGAGTCAGTAGCTCCCCTCCCTCCATTATGAATCAGGCTCCTTCCTTTGGACCTGGCGCACAACACAGGCTGGTATTTGACCTCCTTGCAGTCCCAGTGACTGGACAGCACTAGTCACCAATGATTGGCTGAAATAATTTTGTGGTTGGTGGTTATGTTTTGTCCCAGGTGTCTTGGTGGAGCGAAATTATATGGTTTTGGCATATGAGTGAGCCAATGTTCGCTTTCACAAGGAACCTAGTACTGCTGTCTGAACTCTGGAAAATCAACAACATGCACGTTTACATATTTTTTTCCTTGGCCCTTGACTTGTTCTCTCTTCCTTGGCTGTGCACAGTCTCTCTCTCTCCCTCCCTCTCTCTCTCTCCAGTTCCCATCATTTTAGGCTGCAGAAACCTTTGGCCCTCTTCCAGCCCTTGCTTGGCCTGTAGAGTTTCCTTCCTTGAACTTCTCCTCCTCCCGCCCCCTCTGATGCTGCTTCCTGACTGATCCCATCTGTCTTTGTCCCCAGGAGACAAGCTCTGGACTTCCTTTCTGGTCAGGGCCCAAGCGATGCCCACAACCGCTGAAATTTGACAGCAGTCATGTGAGTGGGGAGCTCAGCTTGAGAAGTGGGGGGAACTTGGGATGCAATGGAGTTTGCACCCTCAGCGAGGAACATCTAGGAGAGATCAGGACATTTACACAGCTAGGTTCACCACTTCCTAGTCTCATGGCCAAAGAAAGGGACGAATGTAACTTTTCAGAAAAAAGAAAAGAAAAAGCAATAAATGGAAATTAGTGCCTTTTTTATTCTTGCTGTCTAGAGCAGGTGGAAACCCCTTATCTGTTTTTCACCTTATTTATTGTGTAAAATAGCACCAACATGTTCCATGACCCCCTAATTGATGAGCAAGAGGTTGGCTCTGTTTTTCTCATTTGATTGATCTGCCTAGTTTAAAGCGGTGAACTGACCATGAACCAAGCCCATCTTATTCCTCTGTAGAAGTGTGGGTTGCAAATGACCCAGGATCCAGCACATTAGGCATGTAAGATTTCCGAAATCATTGTTCCCACCAATTTGGGCTTGTATCCAATGTTGCATGGATACACTTCTACTGTGAGATTTCTGCTTCCTTTCTTCTGCCTGCACGCTCCCAAAATCTGCTCTGGAGGCTCCCTCAACCCTTTGGAACAGATTTTGGTGGTGGCTGTAGCAGGGAGGAGAGGAAGGGGAAGTTCTGTTGTGCAAGCACAGTAGTGTGGAAGAGCAGGGTTGGATATAGCCCCCGGGTCTGAATCTGGCAGCAGGCTTCCATGAGTTGAGATGCTGTTTTGACTGTGTAGGAGGGAAGAGGATGCTTAGCTGAGGTTGGAAGGGGTCTACATTTCTGGAAGAGCAGCCAGTAGAGCTGGTTGTCGGGAGAAGGAAACAGTCCATAGTGGGAAAGGGTGCTGCTGTCTCTGATGCACCTTCTTTGCTTTTCTAGACCACCCACAAGACCTTCATTTTGGCTGCCAGTCACCTCTTTGCCAGTACCCACAAGCTGCGTGTGAGTGAGGATGATTCTGTCACTTCCCAAGTCCTCTTTGGCTCGCATCTGCCACCTTTCCAGCCACTTCAGGGATTGCATATCCCCCTCACTGACCAAGAGATGCAGAATCCACAAGACTCCGTTGGTAAGAGGTTTGCTGAAGGGCAGGTATCTCAACCGTCCCAACCAGACCCTAGCAGGGAACCTGTGGCCTTCCAGATGTTGTTGGACTCCAACTCCCATCAGCCCCAGCCAGCCTGGCCAGTGTGGTCAAGGATGATGCACAGCAACATCTGGAGGGCTGCAGGTTTCCCATCCTTCCTTAGAGCAGTCTACCAACCATGTCACATCTGTGAATGGAGTGCCAGGAAATGCAATGGGATCTCTAAGGGTGAGATGAGACTTGGCCTTCCCACACAGTAGACCCAAGCCAGAAGTGGATAACGTGCTTCTCCCTGCATTGCTCACATCTCAGGTCACTGCTGGGCTGTGTCCCCACCTACTACCTAACTGTGTCTTTCAGATGAGACAGAGGTAGGAGAGCTGAGGAAGGAACTGGCAGCACTGAGGCAAGAGCTGGAAGAGCAAAATTCCCTCATGTCTAATGCTATGGAGCCCATTCACTTTGAGAAGGTAAAAAACGTTCCTGCGTGTTTCCATCTCTCTTTGCATTTCCCTCTGAGCTCCAGGTTTCCAAAGGCGGAAGAGCATGACCCTTCTTGGAGGAGAGAGGGTGTGGTGTGTGACTCTGCTGTTCCAGCCATGACTTCCCCTCCTGCAGCTCCTCTTATGCCTCTTAATCCTCAACAGGTTAATTTCGGTTAAGATCAACAGTGCTTTCTTGAGATGACTCACAGACAAATTTTCCCAGTGCCCCAGTATCTGTAAAGGGCAGGCACAGGCAAGATATTTTACGTTCAGGGTTCAGATGCCCAAATAAAAAATTACTATCTGATTTCATCATGTGCTAAAAGTTTGAGTATAGAGGCTTAGAGGCTGAGCTATAAATCAGGATGCCTCGTTTTGAATCTCATCTCTGGCATGGACTCACTGATACTCAACAAGCCATGGTCTCTGGGTCAGCCTTCTAACTGTAAAATAAGAGTCAGAATACTGGCCTACCATGCAGGATACGTATATGGATTACTACAAGAAGCAATGATGAATAGACCGTAGGGTTGCCATAAATCTGGAATTTCCATGACACAGCCGGAATACCGCAGTGGGGAGCAGTGTCTGGGCGGAAATTGCTGAAAAGTCTGGGGGAAACTTGTTGGAAGTTCAGATTTTGTTTAATTAAATTTTTTTAAAAAAAATAATTTTTGAAATACAACAACCCTGATAGACAGATACTTTTAAGAAGTATTCCGAAGGAATAAACTACTGTATGTTTAAAATGTGACTGCCCTATATAACCAATGTTATTGCAATTTTGCCAAAAAGAGCTCAACAACCTTTGTGTGCGGATTTGCACTTTTTGAAATATGGCAACCCTAAGTAATAATGACACAGGAAATCATGGTTTGTCATTACGTCTGAACCAGGCTAATTTGTTACAATCCAGACCACTTGTTCTGTAGCCCCTATTGGACACTGAATGAGGAGCTGCTTTCTGTAGGCAAAGCATGTGTTCTGCCATCCCCTATCTTTTAGTTCTGTATTGTAGCTGAGAGACTGTTTTATTCAGCTAAAATGACACTAGTAGCTGAATTGTGGGGGGTTTTTTTGTTAATGTGTTCGGTAGAGTTGGGAACGGGCCCACTTCTACTCCACAGCTGCTGTTACAGAAGTTTCTTCATACAGTGAGCATTTGTCTGCACAACTGCAGATGTAATGTGGGGAGTTTGTGGGGATTATATCCCAATATATCATCAGCTGCCAGGATTGGGGCCCAGATTTCAGTTAAGGTAGAATATTTTCCATATATTGGAGGTTAAGTTGAAAGCTGCTGTCAAACAGCCCTAATAAAAAAATTCTGGTTTGTATGGAATGTTTTGTTGCTTTGACCTTTTAAGGGTTTTTGAGGGGTGGGGGAGGTTTGTGCCTGAAGTTTAAAGTTGTGTTTTGTGTAGATTGATATTCAGGATTTACATATGCACTGCCTGCCACAGGTTTCTTGAATGTATGAATTTCATTTCTGTCTTTACTGGTCCAGTAGAACTAAGTATCCAAGTCCCACTGATTCCACTGGGAAGGGTTTGAGTGGATATTTAAAACTCCCAAGGTTGTGTACACTTTACCAGTTTAAAAAGCAGCTAGGTTGTACTTTTTTCTCTGGATAGAAACTGGTCTGGACAAATATGCATCAAAATGCAGTATTTCATAAGAAACAACAGGATAGATACAGATTGTGGCAAACGTTGTATGTACAGCACTTCCCAAACCAGTGGTGAGAGCACACTGGATATAAACGGAGGTGGAGGGTGGGTATTGGCACAGCCAAAGATGTCCCTGAATTTGACAGTTGCTGTAAGCTGCAGTTCTTGTGTCCAGCTTTTGGAGGTGCCAGAGTGCCAGGAATGGGTTGGGATGAGCCTGGGGTCAGTATCCCTCCCACAATCTGTGTAGTACCTGGCCTACTACTCTCTTAGGCTGTGTACGCACTTCTGTTCATCCTACACCCAGCACACTCCCACCACTCTTTTGGGAAGTGGTGTACACACGACATAAGCATCTATCCTGCATCTATCTTGTAATTTCTTATGGAATGCTGTGTTTTGATGTGTTTCCTCCACAACCAGCTTCAATCCAAAGTGAGAAAAAAGACAACCTAGACATGTTTTAAAATGCTAATGCGTACACAGCCTTATACCCAGCCCTGTTTGTGGTTTGCAGCGCATGACCCACCCTCCTACAGGCTGTGTTCTTTTCTGAGTGCAGAACGAACGAGCCAAGAAGGATCAGAAGAGTCTGTTCCTTGAGTACAAAATGGCAGTTGGTTATCAAGCCCAGGCAGTGGAGTCCTTCAGCCAGGAACTGTGTGTTTTTGTCACTTTCGTATTATTTCTATAAACAAGGCTTTCTCCAGTCATCATACGTAAGGACTAGGAAGCTGCCTCATCGGATTATTTGTTTTGCTGACCCAGTGCTGCTTGCCAAAACTGGTAGAAGCTCTCCAGCATCTCACCTGCAATCTGATTTTAGCAGCAGATGCCAAGGGCCTTCTGTCTGCTAAGGATGGCCTCTGCCCTGTAGTGTGGTCTCCCTCATACACTGGGGGAAGCTTATGTTGTACCATGGCTACTCAGATGGTTACTTCGTCAGATTCTGTGCCTGTGCACATGGTGCAAATTTGTGTATAGTTGTTTGTGATTAGCACATTTTATTCTGCTCCTGCTATTCATGGGAAAATGCAAGGAGCTTTGCAGGGAACTGAAGCTCTGCCTTCTAGACTCTAGGCCTTTGGCTCTTCAGACATTGTTGGACTCCAATTCCAGGTCACAGTGAGAGCTGTGGTCTAGCAACATCGGAGAACCAGATTCCCACCCCATCTCTTCTATGGTTAAAACATATCACACCATGCACACAAACCCTGGCTGTAACCTCTGTTAAGTTTCCTTGCCACTCTTTGTAGACCTTGCACTCCCTTTGTTATCTTCCTCATTCCACTAAGATCCCTTCTCTTTTCCCCTCTGTCCTTGCCACCCTTCTCTGGCCTCGATTGATTCTGCAATTTGTTGGGCCCTCAGGGGAACGACATTCACTTGAACTTCGTCATGACAGCAGCCAATCTGCGAGCTGAGAACTATGGCATCCCTCCGGCTGATAAGCTCCAGGTGAGGAAAGGAGGCGGGGCTTTGGGAGTCATTTCCCCCAGTCGCCTCCCAGCTTCAGGAAATAAAGTGGGGTGGGACACATTTATGTGTCTGTCTCTGGCCTAGCAGCATCCCTCCCTCCAGTAACCTCTGGTACCCTTTCCCATTCACTGTCTTCATGCTGAAGGCCCAGTTTGATTTCCACAGGCGATGAAGATCGTCGGGAGGATCGTGCCTGCCATTGCCACAACCACAACAGCTGTAGCTGGTCTGGTGTGCTTGGAGCTTTACAAGCTGGTGTGGCGACACAGGCGACTGAGCTCCTATCGCAACAGCTTCCTGCAGCTCTCGGAGCCCCTGCTCAATCGCTTCCAGCCTCTCTCGTCTCAACCAATATACAAGGTGAGGCCTGGGCTCTGGGCTCATCATGCTTTGAAGGTAGAAAGAAGCTCAGTAGGGCCTGCTTTTCCTAGCAGACTGGCAGGGAGGGCGGGAAGGAGAGAGACACTATGCGCATTTAGATGGGCTGCTGTTCTTTACACTTAGAGCTAACTCTGCTGAGGTTGTAGGTCAGAGGCAGAAGACCTTTTTCAACTCAAGGGCCATGTTCTCTTCTGGACTGTCACCTGGGGGCCACATGCCAGAGGTGGGGGAACCAGAGGCAAAAGGAGGAGGACCAACAGATGTACATTTTCACTTTGTACAATATACACACACCTCCCTGTCCTCCATCCAGGCAAGTAAAAAGCATTATTGGAGTTCAAGGACACATCCCAACTAAGCAAGATTGCTTGAGGAGAGTGTGAGACAGGGTTGGTGAAGGACGTGTGGTGGGAAGAGGGCCGTGGCTGGCAAGGGACAGACTTGGAGGTTCCCAAGTCTCTAGGCGCAGCCTGACTCCCTCCTTTGGCAATCTCTACAAAGCTTTAGTCTATGGTTGCCATCAATTTGTATTTTAATTAATTTTTAGAATGTATTTATAATGTTGTACTGTTTTAGTGTTGTTAGCCGCCCTGAGCCCGGCTTCGGCTGGGGAGGGCGGGATATAAATAAAATTTATTATTATTATTATTATTATTAGAAGTGAGAACATGGAGTGCTGTAGTGTGGAGAGTAAGTCATTCAGGAACAAGAATCTGCCTTCCCCAAGGCTAGTGCAGTATCCCATATAGTTGGATTAGAGGCTCTGTACCTAGGAGCACTTCTGTGTGAGCACAGGCATTGATCCAGACAGGTATCTCCTTAATTCCCTCCCCCCTCCAGCTCTTAAAAATCTAAATGAAACAGCAATGGCTTGCTCTTGTCCTGTGCTGCAGAGTGCACCTAAGAGCAGCTTTGGACGTTTCAAGACATATGTACCGCACCTCATGCCTTTAGTTCTTATGCTGCTGCTGTGATGCCCAAAGCCAAACAGGTATGGAAAGATTTGCATGTCCAGCCTGCGAACCTCTCCTGACCAAGTTCCCCTTAAGACATTACAGCAGCAGTGGGACAACCACTGTAGCCCTTGAGCACCACTGTGATGGTGGTGGTGTGATGCTTTCAGGCCTGACTGCCGTCCGTTCCCAGAGCGCCCAGCCATACCTTATCCCTGGAAGTGGACCACGCAGTCAGAACTTGCGCAAGCCTCGTCAGCTGGAGCTGGTGCTAGAATGGCTGCCCCGTAGGGATGTCAGCAACTCCCAGACTGTGTTGAGGGGGAGACTTCCTACTCCATCTCTCCTGTCTGGGTGCTGGGTACTGAGCAGCTTGCCAGGAGCCGATGTGTGGGGGAGGACGGCTGTTCCCACTCAGCTGCTGACCCTGCCTTTCCTGAGCCCCTTCTGGCAGGCAGAAGGCGAAGGAGATCTAGTTTCAGAAGCCGGTGCCTGGCGTGTGTATCAGGCTAGCAGCAGTGTGGAAGGAGAGGCACAGACGGGGCTGCCTGTGAGCTGTCAGACACAGGAAATGGTCTTTAACCTGCATCTGACACACACAGCTGGTGCCAAGCTGGATCTCTGGCTCTTCTTGCCCTGGCCTAACTCAACACCCCTTTCCTTTAGCCTCAGCCCCAGATGCTGGTTCTTGACCTTTCTGCACAGGCATCTGTACATCCACTGGGTGTTCTGAACCGCTTTGACTGAGAGGTGTTTCTTGGAGGTATAGCCAGCAGGCCTAGTGAATCCAGAATGGGCCCTCATGCAAGGCAGTGAACATTTGTTCCCCTTGTGCCTTGCAGGCATGCAGTAGATACTTGGTGGACATCTTGAGAGCAGCATAAGGCGATAGAATTTACCTAGCCGTATTACCTTCAGCCGATAGACAGGTTTTTGTGTGTGAATAATTATGGCAGGTTTGGCATTACTGTCAAAGATGTAGTGGTGATCTGGACAAGGGAAAACAAACAGATCTTGAATCCTGGCAAGACCCTGGTTCACATGTCCAAGAAATTGGTGAGTTTCCCAGGATGGGATTGCACTTCCTCTGAAGGAGTAAGCATGCAGTCTGGAGTGGCATATCCTAGACCTGGATAGTGTGGCCACAGTAGTCTAGGCACTGGTAACTTCAAGGCCGGCTTGCTTCAATGCACTATTTGCGGGTCGTCCCCTGTACTTGGCCCATAAAGTGCAGTTGTCAGTGCTGCAACACAATTGCTGACAGGAGTGCCAACGTATTATACCTCTTCCTAAAGATCTTCACTTGCCGCCAATTTGCTACTGAGCCAAGGTCATGGTTTTACTAGTGGTATATAAAGCTCTTAACAGCTTCGGACCAACTTAATTGAGACATCCTTGCCCCATATGTACCTACTTGGCAGCTTCTATCAACGGAACACGCACTTTTACAAGTGCCATTTAATACGTGTTCGGCTTCTGTGAAGTCATGGAACTCCTTAGCATTTAACTTCAGTCAGGCGCCTTCATTGTACTTTTAGACTCTTGCTTTAAAAAATTATTTCAGCAAGCCTATTTTAACATATAATTAAGTTATGCCTAATTTTTTAAAAATTCTGATCTTAACTCCATATTATTGATAATTATTTTACTGTTTAAATATGCATCACTAATATTTTTTTATTAAGTGGTTTATAAAATTTCATACACACACACACACACACACACACATATATATATATATATGGGGTGGGGTGGGGGGGTGCATCTTCTGACAACAGGGTGACTAGCCAAGGAAACAGAGAGCAGACATACATGCTGACAATTAGGAAGTGCAATTCATGTTCATCTGTTCACGTTTGTAACATCTTACATATCTTTGGATGCAATTCACTGGCTTCAGTTTCCATGTAATGTTAAGCCAAACCATGGCTTAGCGTAAATGGGGTAGGCTCCTAGATATTGCAGCTGCTTTGTTACACTTCTGCTCCTGCTGCTGCTATGCTGATGTGAGCAGTTTAGGGTTTAATCTAAACCTGGATTCATGGTTTATTTCCTCCAGACAAACCATGGCTTGTTAAGCCAAGGACAAAACTTGGTTACAGGTCGTGCTTTATCTGGAGCTTGACGAAACATGGGCTTGGGTTTGGACAGTACGCTAAGTCGTGGTTTAGCAGTAGCAGGATCAGATGAGAAGCAGAGGTCACAATCTCATCTATAGACCATACATTTGTGCTGAGCTATTTTGTGCTGACTGGATCACTGTATCTTGTTTTACTACTGTCAGTGGTGAGCCTTTTCCAGGAAAGGACATAGCAAGACATAAGCGGATGTTTGTTTATTACTTGTGTATCCTGCCCTTCCTCCAATGAGCTCAGGGTTGCATTTGTAAGATTCCTGGGCAGCCTCCCATCCACTCCCCAGACCTACTTAGCTCAGAGTTGGAATTACGGCACATTGGGCGATGCCCTAAGCCCGACCTCGCTTATTCTATAGGGTTGCCTTACCAGCAGTGCCATTAACTGTCCTACACGATGGCTTCTAGCTAGCTGCCTCTTCGTAAGGCATTCTGCCATTCATTGTATAGATGTGGATGCATGTGTACATCTGCATGCATGAGCCTGCACACATGTATGCATAACACACACGTGTACACAGACGTAGACTTTGGGGGTGCTTCCCCCCCCCCCCGTTTTTGTGGCAGCCCCAAGACTTCACATTCCTCCCAATTTGTTGGGGCTAGGGCCAGCCTTGGCTTCCTTGCAAAAAAACACAAAAAAATAAAAACCCTCCCTTTTCTGGAGAAAGAAACCAGAGCTTGAATTGGGGGGGGGGGGGCTGGAATCGGTGAAGAGGGCGGGAGAGCAAGAAGCTAAATTAAGAGCGTCTGTTTGAATAGAAGCCTTTTTGTCTTGAGTTTATGGAGTGCGAGGCTGGGGCTTCCTGCTACACAGGAAGCGCAGATTGGAACCAGATTGGTGGGACCGGAGCGGGGTGGAGGGGCGGGCAGGAAAGACGGGGTGGGGGGGGGGAGGCCGGCTCTTCTATCGCCGCTGATTTCCACGGCTTCGGCTCTCGGCGCCTCTGTTCCTCCCCCCCCCCCCGGCCCCCTCCATCGCTCCCAGTTCAGATCACGCTGCACGGCCCGAGGGCTTGCTGAGCGCGCGCGCAGGCCCCAAACGTCCTGTGGTTATTTTTTTTAAAAGGACATCTCAGATTTCTTAACAGCCCAGCTCCGCAGAAGGGTCCCTATAGAAGCAGGAACTTCAAAGCTTCCCTTGTGACGCGGGGGTGGGAAATGATTTTTTGTGTGTGAGAGAGAGTTTTTGAATCTCGGAGCAGCTGTGCAGTGTGTGAGCTCTCTCCCCCTCTCCCCTAAAGTCTTTAAGAGGAAAAGGCCTGGCTGCAGCGAAGTGGCACCGTGCCCAGTTTGCCCATGTCAGCCCTCTGGGAATGGAGGGCATTCTGGTGGTGCTATAGATAGAACCGCCGTCGGAAAAAGGGGGAAGGAAAAAGAAACCAGAGCAGCAGTGGTTGGGTTTGCAGTCGTAGGACCACTTGGGGCAAAGGACGGTTTGCTTCCACTTTCAGGAGTGAGTTTGCCCCCCCCCCGAAGTGAAATCGTGAATCCATTCCTGAAAGCAGCGAATCTGAAATTGCTTCCCCTCGGAGCTGGGTGGGTGGGGAACCAGGAGAGGAGGGGAGCCGATGGAGTGAATAGAGCGCAGCATCAGGAGGAAGGGAGCAGCTCCAGATGAGGAACGGGGCTGATTTGCAAAAGGGAATCGAGAGCGGTGCCGGGTCCAGGAACGTGTGGAACTGATTAAGCAGCATATGGGAGTCATTACTTAGCAAGGGCTGGCGACTGGGGGAAGGGAGCTCTTACCCTGGCGCCAAAGGATTCACGCCTACCCCCCCCCCCCATAAGATTCATTGGACCTTTGCTCCTTAGTGCCTGAGCCGATTTTTTAAATTATTTTTTTGGCGGGTGGGTGTGAGAATACCGTAATAAGTTTGCAGGGTACTGTAAGGCAGGCATGAGCAAAGGAAAAAAATCAGGCAAAGGGAGGTTTTCTTTGCATCGGGACATCCAGCCAGCTGGGGGACGCATTGCTTAGAACAGAACCCGACTCCTGTTGCTCCAGTCTCTGCAGGCTGGTTTCCGACATGAAGCTGGCTGGTATATGTTCTGCTTTGCTGTGGAAGCAGCATTAAGGTGCTGGAAGGTGAAGAGCTGAGCAAGAGGTGCTAATGAGTCCCCTGTCAGTGTGAAAGGCCAAGCCCAGCCATATGGTTCTTTTGGAAGGATGGGAATCTGCCCTCTGGGTTGGCAACAACATAGAAGAGCAAATGGGATGGACCATATGGTCCCAAATGGCCAATATTTTTTTGCAGGGAGGCAACTTTCATTTCCAACTCTAGCCTTCCCCCTCCCAAGCATGTTCTTCCCCCAAAAAAGAGGTATGGTCAGGAGCGAGACTTTGCATGTTTCAAACCAAAGCATATCCTCTCTCGCTTACAGGGATTTGGCTTTTGCATGCACGCTCTTATTAATGCTTTTAGAAAAAATGACCACTCATTTGGAATAATCTCTCTAAGCAGGTGTACATAATAAGATCATTGTCAATAAAATACAGATTGCAACCAGCAAAACATTTTTAAAAGAAGTATTCATAACTGAATGATGTGTTTGGATAGCCTTGCTGAAATAAAAAGTTTTCAGCTGGTGTCTAAAACAATAGGAAGGGCAACTTGCAGGGCACCAATGCATAGCTGCTACCACGCTACAGCTGAGCTTTTGTCCATCTTGCTGCACCAGCCGGCTGAAAACATGAGTTCCTCCTTCCTGCTTCTGTTCTGTTCCTTTTTGTAATTTGCTTTCCGTTCTTCAGAATACCAGCAGCACTTCCCAGGGCTTGCAGGAAGCATGAGTGAGTACTGTATGGTGCTCCTGTTTTCCATTGTTCTGCATCCACCCCTCCTTTCCATGAAATCTACAAAACCTCAGTGTAAATTTGAAATAAGCTGGGAGAGAATGTTTGGCCCTCCAGCTGAGTTGGCTAGAAACAGCATCTCAACAGAGCAAAGGACAAGCCCCCAGATCCCAAGCAAAGGGTGGCTGTGATCAGACCTTCCCTCTGAAAGCATGGGCTGGGTGTGGGATCAACTATGCTGGCCTTGCTAGCCCGCCCAGACCTATCTATCTGCTTGTATTCAGCAGAAGAACTGAAAGGGCTTCTTGCAAACAGCTGTTTGGCTCCTCTATCTGATCAGGGTTCTTGCTCCCATGCAAGAACATGTGTACATGCAGCTGGACACATACAGAAACCCCCTTCAGATATGAAATCATAGAATTGTAGAGTTGGAAGGGACACCAAGGGTCTTCTAGTCCAACCCCTTGCAATGCAGGAATCTCAGCCTGCTGGGCCGGGGGGGGGGGGGGGCAGAAAGTGCAATCCCTTTCCCCATTCATTCCACAGTCTACATGTGGACAGAACATCTGAAAAGGGATTCCTTCCAGTAGCACCTTAGAGACCAACCAATAACAAACTTAGTTGTCTCTAAGGTGCTACTGGATGGAATATACCAATAACAAACTTAGTTGTCTCTAAGGTGCTACTGGAAGGATTTTTTTATTTTGTTTCGACTACGGCAGACCAACACGGCTACCTACCTGTGATCTGAAAAGGAGTTAGTAGTATGCTATGGGGTGGAGACTAGTGCAAGAGGACATGGCTGTACAGCCTACCCAAGTACAGAGTCCCAGGTGGTTATCTCTGTGAGAGAGAAAAGTTCCCTCCTACAATCCATGGCTTTGATGAGACCTAGTGGTGTGGAGGCCTGTGCCCTGAAGCTAGCATGAGAGAACAGTAGCCCTGTACTTCTCTGGCTGGCAGAGGAGCTCTGTCTCCATCCTGTTGAGAAGCAGGCGGAACAGAAGGCAGTGCTCTGGGGCACGGGCCCCATTTGCACTATTCATTTAAAGCAGTATAATACCACTTTTAACCGTCATGCCCCTCCCCGAAGAATCCTGGGAGCTGAAGTTTGTTAAGTGTTCTGAGAGTTGTTAAGAGAGCCCTGTCCCCCTCATACAGCTACCATTCCCAGAGCGGATTAACAAACAATCCCTCTTTCTGGGGAACTTGGGGAAATGTAGCTCTGCGAGGAAGAACACGGGTCTCCTAACGCCTCTCAGCACCTGTAACAAAACACAGTTCCCAGGATTCCTTGAGGGGAGCCATGGCTATTTAAAGTGGTATGACACTGCTTTAAATGTATAGGGCAATTGGGGGCACAGTGTCGTGCGCAGGAACAGAGGGAAGTGTTGTTTCACTTTTATAGGCTTGTGAGAGTGTTGGGCAGGGGTCTGATGGTACCTCTGGCAGCTGCTTCTGTTCCCAGATTTAGGGTGATATATATGTCCATGTGTTTCTATATATATTTCTGTCGTTTTTGTCAAAAAGACAGATTTGCTTTGGAGACCGAGGTGAATGCTACAGTCCAGGCCAGCCTTTCTCCTCCCCTGCTGGCCAGTGAGTTAGTCCAGGACAGTATCCCTTTGTGTGACAGTCTGACCCCACTAAGTTCTCTCTGGTCAGGGCACTTCCTGCTATGAACCGCTAACTAGCCCCAAAGGAGTCCTTGTGAAGAGGACTGGCTGCTTCTTGTCCTCCTCCTCTCTCTCTCCTTCTCCTTGCCCAGGGCCAAAACAGGCAGGCAGGGTCAACAGTGCAGGGGGCTAAGAGGTTCCACAACATCCTGGGCCTTGTTCTGAAGAAAAGGACAATTGTGCATAGGCAAGGCGCCATCTCAATGTGTCTTTGTGCAACAGAGAGCCACAGATCATGAATGGACAGAAGGCAGCCTTAAAGAGTCCCCTCCATTAGGCCTGTTGACAGTTAGCGCATTCAGAGCCGTCACGACAGGAAAGAACCATTTCATCCAGATCTGACTTCCTATACATAGTGCAGGAGGATTGACTTCCTTTGGTTCATAGGGAAGATGCCTCATGCTGGCCGCTGGCAGCCTACACTGACAGGCAGCAGCTCTCTGAGATCTTGAACATGGGAACTTCTGTGCGCAAAACAGATGTTGTGCTACTGAACCACATCCCTTCCCTTTCATATTATATGCCACATCTGTTGCAATGGACTCCACTTAAAACATATTTTGAGGAGAGGGCTGGTCTTTGTTTGGAGCCTGTGAGGGTTGTGCTGCTTTGCTTCTTAGAATTCTACTCTGTCCTTCCTCCAGATGTTTAAGCCTCACAACAGCCATATGAGGTAGGTTAAGTTGAAAGAAGAGTGAACTCTATGGCTGATTTGAATCTGGGTTTCCCGTATCCAAATCCAGTGCTCTCCATGCTTTGGAGAACCCACCGACCCACCCACTTCCTTGGCATTGGGTGTTGGCAATTGTTAGTTGCCCTTGCTGTTTGAAATGCCGCGTCAGATCAGAATTTGTCTGGTTTTATCTTTTATTTTTATTGGAGGTTCTTATGTTCCTCTTGGCTAGATTAAAGCACCGCCCTTTTGGCACTTAAAACTTCTCCTCTGTGAAGGTGCGCTACAATCAGTTCACCTCTTAACCTTCTTCCTGATAAGGTGAACAGAATGAGCTGCTACAATCCTTTGCTGCAAAGGTTTCCTTTGCTACAAACAGCTCTGTTTTTTTAATATTTGAATCGTAAATGAACTGTGGAGCCTGAATTAGACATGGTGCTTGTGATCTAGCAGTTGTGTCTTTGACGTTAAGGGTATTAAGGCTTTCGTTTAATAAAAAGATCCTAGCAAGTCTAGTCATTCAAATCACTTTGTACTAACAGTCTGTGGCCATTGGTAGTTACCAATATGGGCCTTTAGGCTATAATCCTATGCAAACCTGCTTGGATGTAAGCCCAGCACACAAAGGTTTTAGCTGCATGACATTTTAAAATACGTGATCTGAAAGGGTTGCCATATGTCCAGAATTTTCTGGACATACCCAGAATGCTGGCAGTTGGAAGCTCAACAACTTTTGTGGCCAGATTTTTACTTTTTGAAATATGGCAACCCTAGATCTAAGGCCTTGACCCACTTGGCTCTACAGGAAATGGCTCCTTCATAGGTTACCTGGTTCATGCTGCAAGCGTGTTGGGACATGGTACCTGCTGGGTTGGGTGATCCATTTAATTTTAGAACTGACCTTCTTTGGGTATCTGCTCTATTCTCACACACCTGGTGAAGTGGACTGCAGTCCACCAAAGTTTATGCACTAATAAGCAAGCATATTTGTCTTATATTAGTCTTGCCGCAACACTCTTCACTGATTTTGCTTTAATCTCAATATCGCCAGAAAGAATGGAGTTGCTGGGACAAAATTGAGGTGCCAGGTGTCGATGCCGAGGGAAAGGAGATCACCTTGAGAGACCTCTGCAAACACCTCCAGGTGAAGAGGATGACCAAGTTAAACGTTTCATAGGCAGGTTCCATCAGGAACCAAGGCAGCATATGCTGGGATGGCCCATGCCACTGCTACCATCATGACCATCCTCATTACCATGCATGCCTGGGTTGCAGCAGTGGGTCTTCTCCTCTGTGGCAGCCTGAGGTCCATGAGAGGCCAGTGGGCACAGCATTTCGAATGGGCATGTTGCACCTTCCAGCATTAACAAACACAAAGGTATCCCTTACCAGGTACCCTCATTCACTCCAATATCAATGGGATGCCCCTGTTCTGTCCCAAAGACCCCATTGCCATAATCCAATTCAGTTTGCTCCCTGCTCCTACTTTGCTCTTTTTTCTGGTTGCCCTGATTGTCCCACCCCATCCTCTGCTGGTTCCCAAGACTGCGCTCCCATGTCATCCTTTTGAAATTAATGGACCTAACTTAACCATGTTCGTTAATTTCAGTGGATCTATTTTGAGAATAACTAGTTGAACGCCACCCTCTCACAACTTGTACTTAACCTGGTGCTCCTGGAGCTCTTTCAGTTGAGAGTTCTGATTGTCTCTGTGTGGTGCTGACTCCTGCTCACTTTCACAGATGGAGCATTCCTTGGTGCTGGAGATGCTACTATATGGAAAAGCTCTTCTGTACGCTGGCTTCTGGGAAGAAAAGGCAAAAGAACAGCAGCTATCCAGCAGGTAGGAGAATCCAAAAGAACAGAGTTTGGGGGTCACAACGGAACATAAGAAGAGCCTGACTGCTGGATTAAGCCCATGACCCACCTCATCCAAAATCCTGTTTTCACAGTGGCCAACTGCATGCCTGGGGGAAACCTCCTGTTTCCACCTTCTGCTCCTGATTCTCATGAAGGCTGAGGGGGGCCAGTGCCCCGGGTATTCTCAAGGCATGGCTTAGGCAGAGAGAACCTTCCAGTAGCTGTTTCTGATGCAGGCAGGGTTTGTTTTTTACAGAGTCCACACAACACCTTCAACATCAAAATGCCAGCCTGTATTCCTCCCCTCTGCCCCTAAATCCAGGTGTACCCCTTTCTCAGGAAAATCCAATACATGGGTTTATTAAAAAACAAAACACAACTCTTATCAGTGACCCATTTGCAATACCTGAATATCATTTTTGCAACATTAACACCCCCCGGAAGCAGTCAGACTCTCAGTGAGCCCTTCCACATTTCCTCCTGCCTGCAGTGGGGCTGGAAGTGGCATTTGCCCTGTTTTCCTCCCTGCTTGCCCGTTTTCTAGGGGCTGGGAAGCCACTGACCTGGAAGAGGGCAGAGGGACCCTCAGGAGTGTGGGATAGCTAGGCCATAGCTGCCCCCACTACAGGCCCCCTGCCAGAACAGCCTAGGTTACTGTATCTGCAGCAGCTGCAAAGCCTCTGCGTCCTGTCCCTTCCACGCTGGGTAAACATCCTGCTGTCAGTGCCTCCTCCGCTGCTTCCTGGGGCAGACCAAGCTCTTCCCACCCCCCAAACACAGGCTCTCCTGGGCCTCTGCCATCCACATAGATCCAGAGGCAACATGAGTCCCTTACTCTATGATCTTTCTAGACTCCTTGGCAGGCTATCCTTCTCTCTGCCCACTCACTCTCCCGCCTTCTCCAACCCCCCATTCCCACCCCAAAACAAACTGGGCTGCAGACTCGCTCAGGACGGATAGTTTCACTTTGGCTGCCTCTGCCATTTCTTAAGCAGAGAGCAAAAGTGTGCTTGGTTTTCTGGTACGGGTGGGTGCAGTGCAGGAGGAGGCTGGGGAGATGGCAAAGAAGTGCTAGCATCCCTCCTTCGAGAAGTGGCATTGATTTTAGCTCCCGCTTCTGAACCACCATTCCAGCTGTATTCAGAGAGGGGGAAAGAACAAGGCCAGTGTGGCAGGGAGGCAGCACTGAGCACTGGCAAGCTGGGTGTGCCAGTTTCTGGGTGCTACACAGCAGGCTCTTGCCTTCATGTCCTGCTTATTATGGGGTCCCCAGAGGTCTCAGCTCAACTACTGAGCGAAACAGGATGCTGGAACAGATCAGGCTTCAGTCTGATCTGGTAGGGATCTCTTCTTACATCCTTAAGGCATTTTCTTCTTTGGTACATATATATATAAGGGATGTGGGTGGCGCTGTGGGTTAAACCACAGAGCCTAGGACTTGCTGATCAGAAGGTCAGCAGTTTGAATCCCCGCAATGGGGTGAGCTCCCATTGCTTGGTCCCTGCTCCTGCCAACCTAGCAGTTCAAAAGCATGCCAGTGCAAGTAGATAAATAGGTACCGCTCCAGCGGGAAGGTAAATGGCGTTTCCATGCGCTGCTCTGGTTCGCCAGAAGTGGCTTAGTCATGCTGGCCACATGACCCGGAAGCTGTACACCGCCTCCCTCGGCCAATAAAGTGAGATGAGCGCTGCAACCCCAGAGTCAGCCACGACTGGACCTGATGGTCAGGGGTCCCTTTACCATATAGCTCCCTTATGTTTACGTTAAGTTGGGATCATTATGGCAGCGTGCCCTCAGATGGATTGCATCTCCTGTTTACAGTAAACCTTGAGCAACACATTAGTGTAATGAGTCAAGCTTGCTGGGGAAATGAAGCTCCTTTGATTTTAACAGTGACCCTACACCTACAGAAGCTGTTTTTGCAGCCGAGACAGGACAGTGTATCCTCCGGTTCTTCCATCTTCTTTTCCAAGCTCTCCTGCAGATTGGACATTGCAAGAAGACACATTACAAAACACTCTCCAGGAACTTCCCTTGAAAATCAGGATCTGCTCCCTTGCCCACTCCCTCTACAAAATTTCCCTGTTCTCTTGATCACAGTGAATGACTCAGATCCAAAAGGTGTCTACAGCTACCATGAGGCATAGGAAGCTGCCTTACACTGAGTCAGTCCATTGATTTCTATGTAGCTAAGCACTGCCTATGCTGAACGGAAGTGGTTCTCCAGGATTTCAGACATGGAATGAGTTTGGAGATGATGGGGATTGAAGCTGAGACCTTCTGATGCAAAGGAGACACTGCCACTGAGCTACAACATTTCTGGGGGAGGAAGCAACCCGGAGCCAGTGTGGTGTAGTGGTTAAGAGCGGTAGACTCGTAATCTGGTGAACCGGGTTCGCGTCTCCGCTCCTCCACCTGCAGCTGCTGGGTGACCTTGGGCCAGTCACACTTCTTTGAAGTCTCTCAGCCCCACTCACCTCACAGAGTGTTTGTTGTGGGGGAGGAAGGGAAAGGAGATTGTTAGCCGCTTTGAGACTCCTGAAGGGGAGTGAAAGGCGGGATATCAAATCCAAACTCTTCTTCTTCTTCATTTGAACTAGGGACATCTTGATTTGAATCCAGGCCTATCAGTACCATTGTGTTGCTACAGTTCTCAGGCATGTACATCAATGGTTCAGGGTGCCCAAATAGCTAGGCCGTTCCTGCTTATGGTTGCAGCTGCTGGATTTGAGACGATAGTTTGGGTGTGGCTCTGCAGTTGTTTCAGGACCTGAGCACACCTGGTGAAGGATGTGTGGCAAACATCAGTACTGTAAGTGACAGGAGATTGCCTGTTACCTGCCCTCTTGCATCTGCCCTCCTATTCACCCTTTGCTTTCACTTTCTCAGACTGACGGAACTGGTTCGCTGTGCCACCAAGGAGGCTCTATCCAAGGAGTGCCGGCTCTTGGTGTTGGAAATAGTCTGTGAAGGTGAAGAGGACGATAGCGTCTTACCGCCTGTTCATGTCTGGCTCCGACCGAGGGATCCAACCAACGAGGAGTAAAGGGAACTGTGTATATGTGTAATACAATGGAAAACTTTGGACTGGATAACTGCAATCTGCTGGATGTGGGGCTGCTCTTGAGGATGGTCTGGAAGCTGCCACTGATGCAAAATGCAGCTGCTTGGCTGCTCACTGGGGCAGGATACCACCAACACATTACCCTGCTGTTCAGAGAATTCCTCTGCCTGCCAGCTAGTTTCCAGACTAAGTTCAAGATGCTGGCCTTGGTGTGTATAGCCCTATGCAACTTGGGACCAGGATACCTGCAAGATTGCCTAGTCCATGGGTAGGCAAACTAAGGCCTGGGGGCCGGATCCTGCCCAATCGCCTTCTAAATCTGGCCCATGGACAGTCCGGAAATCAGCATGTTTCTACATGAGTAGAATGTGTCCTTTTATTTAAAATGCATCACTAGGTTATTTGTGGGGCATAGGAATTGGTTCTTTTCCCCCCTTCAAAATATAGGCCAGCCCCACACCAGGTCTGAGGAACAGTGGACCGGCCCCCTGCTGAAAAAGTTTGCTGACCCTTGGCTAGTCTCATCCCTTATATACTCAGCTGATCACTGCGCTGCGCAGGTGAAGACTTCCTGTGACTGCCTTCTTATCTGGAGGTTCACAATGTATGAATTGGGCATAGGAGCCAACTCCTAGCGGCCAAGGTCCCTCTGCCCTCCCCCCAATAAAATATTCGAGGGAGCCGAGCCCCTCCCCACAGTTAATGGGCTTTGCCATTCAAATGATGTGCGTGTACCACATCATTTAATTGATTATGCAGGATGGGGCCTACCTGACCCCCCCCCCAATATTTTATTCAAGTTGGCACCCCTGGAATTGGGCCTTTAGAGTGGTGGCACCTGCTCTTTGGAATTCGCTCCCCTTGGATGTTAGGCAGAGGCAGCCTCTGTTGTTGTTTTGCTGCCTACTGAAGACCTTCCAGCAAGGGTTTTAAGCTGGAAGCTTTCCCAGTCTGTTGCTGTGTTGGAATTGTTTTTTCAAATGTTCTTGTTGTCTTGCCATTTGTTGTCTGGCACCCTGGGCTCCTTTGCAAGGAAGGGCAGGATGCAGATTAATTTAATAAATGTGGGTAATATGTGGAATGAGTAATGTGTATACACTGACTGTGATTAACCCAAATTCTGTTTAAAGCAGAGACACGCTCCTTGCCTGACGAAGAAGGTGAAGGAGCATCTTCTCCAGGGACTAACCTGTGTCTGCCTGCAGGCCTTTTCTTGCTCTTGGGGTCTGAGCATAGCAGAGGACTAAATAGGAATGAGCTCACTGTGCAACCCAGAGGCTTCTCCTTTTGAAATTAAGCATTTTCTTCCCAGTACAACTATTAAAGGTGTAGCAGCAATGAAGTTGTAACACAGGATGGGGAACCTCAGGCCCAGGTAGTGGGGGTGAGCCAAATGTGGTTCCTTGTATAGCCATCAAATGACTCTGTAGACCTGGGGTGCACCTCTCATAATCTCTGCTCTGCACCCTTCTTCAGTGCCTTCTGGCTTGAAAGAGAGGGAGTAGTATGTTTGCGTGTTGGTAGAAAAAACCCTCTGGTTTTTGTGTGGGTGGAATATAGCCACAAAAGTATGAGTCACATCTGTTGCTCCGCCCACTTTTTCATCTGGCCCCACCCATTACTGGCATGTGGCCCTTGGAACGTTGCCAGTGATGGAAGATGGCCCCCAGGCTGAAAAAGTTCCCCACCCCTGTTATGGGCATTAGCCTGCTTTGTTCCGACAGAGCAGCTGCAGGGGAATGGGATAATTTCGTTTTCTCTGCATGGAGCTAGGAACTATGTAGGGAAAGGGGCACATCTCAGCAACAGAGCCTATGCTGCTTCCTAGAGTTCCCTGGAAAGAGAGTCAACTATTAAACCGCTCCACAAGTCTTAGTTCTGTAAGAGAAAGAAGGGTTTCCTACTGATTCTCAGGATCTTTTAACAAACTGCATTCCCCAGAATTCTTTTTGGGGGCAACCACATCTGTTTAAAGTGGTAGGATTCTGCTTTAAACCTATAACGCAGATGGGAGTCTAAGTGCTACACAGAATTTGCATTTAGGTTTGCCACTGCTAGTGCTGAGAATCACTTTATAAATTCTTATAAGACTGTGCAGCTGTTCTTAACATGTTTGACTATTCCACGCTTTTGGTTTGATTTTCAGGAGCAGAAGGGGGAGGGTCTCACACATATATTTCCTCCAGCAGCACTACTGATACCATCAGATAAGGGTAGCTGAGCAACTGGTGGCGGCCTTGTTCTGTTCACATCAAATTTCGGTGAAATAGCTCCCTGGTGTTTACGTTAAGTTGGGATCATTATGGCAGCGTGCCCTCAGATGGATTGCATCTCCTGTTTACAGTAAACCTTGAGCAACACATTAGTGTAATGAGTCAGGCTTGCTGGGGAAATGAAGCTCCTTTGATTTTAACAGTGACCCTACACCTACAGAAGCTGTTTTTGCAGCCGAGACATGACAGCGTATCCTCCTGTTCTTCCATCTTCTTTTCCGAGCTCTCCTGCAGATTGGACATTGCAAGAAGACACATTACAAAACGCTCTCCAGGAACTTCCCTTGAAAATCAGGATCTGCTCCCTTGCCCACTCCTGCTACAAAATTTCCCTGTTCTCTTGATCACAGTGAATGACTCAGATCCAAAAGGTGTCTACAGCTACCATGAGGCATAGGAAGCTGCCTTACACTGAGTCAGTCCATTGATTTCTATGTAGCTAAGCACTGCCTATGCTGAACGGAAGTGCCTCTCCAGGCTTTCAGACATGGAATGAGTTTGGAGATGATGGGGATTGAAGCTGAGACCTTCTGATGCAAAGGAGACACTCTACCACTGAGCTACAACGGGGAGGAAGCAACCCGGATTTGAACTAGGGACATCTTGATTTGAATCCAGGCCTATCAGCACCATTGTGTTGCTACAGTTCTCAGGCATGTACATCAATGGTTCAAGGTGCCCAAATTGGTATTTTGAATGATGCAGAAGTAAGTGGCCCCCTGTTCTGCCACTGATAAATCACTATTTCCAATACTGGAAGCAGTATAACATAACCGTTATGACTAGTAGCCAATGATAATAGTCTTGGCTTCCATTAATTTTAAAAAATATATATTTATGAATTTATAAGAGTACAAAATACAGAACTGAAGAAGAAAAAAGTGAAAGAAGGAAGAAGAGAAATAGATGCATTACATCATTCTGTTCCATCGACTTCTCATCCATCCTTCCATGACTCCCTAAATTTTCCCATTCCTGCTGCATAATCTATTTTTTCTAACTATTTAAACATTCAAATTCTTCTCATTATAAACTATAACTCTTGAGCTTACTCCAAACTGACTCAAGTTCTAACATTTCTACAATTTTTTTAGGTAGTCTACAAATGCCTTCCATTCCTCTTTAAAACTTTTCTCTTTGTGCCCTCTAATTTTGCTGGTTAAGCTTGCTAATTCTGCATATTCCATTAATTTCATCTGCCACTCCTTCTTTGTAAGGACTATCTCCTCTCTCCATCTTTGTGCATATAGGATTCTTGCTGCTGAAGTGGCATACATAAACAAATTTATTTGTTTACTTGGTACCTCAGACTTCATTATTCCACCAGGAAGGCCTCTGGCCTCTTTGGGAAGGGCTTCCGAAATATTTTTTTCAATTCATTATACCGTATTTACTCGATCTGTGTCATCGAATCTAATGTGCACCTCAATTTTCAGAACCTTGAAACCAAAAAAGTATTTGCTGGTGAATGTAAATGTGCCATCAAATCTAATGCGTACCTTAATTTTTAGAACGTAATTTGGCCAAAAAAAGTGAGCATTAGATTCGAATAAATACGGTATATTATTTCCCAATATTCTAACTACTCTACAGGTCCACCACATATGATATAAGGTTCCATCCATAGCTTTACAGTTCCAACATTTACCTGATTCTGACTAAATTTCCCCCCCCTCTAATTCCCCCCCCCCTCTAATTTATTTGGCATCAGGTACCGTACCATCTGTAAATCATTTTCCAATAATTTTCCTTAAGAGCATAGCAGGCTGTGAATTTTAATCCTGTTTTCCACAGCTTTCCCCACAAATCTAAATCTATATTGTGGCCCACATCTCTAGCCCAATTGATCATTGCAGTTTTCACCATTTCATGCTTTCTTTCCCGTTCTAATAGTAACTTATACATTTTAGAAATTTACTTCTCATTATTATCTAGCAGCTCTTTCTCAAATTCTGAAGTCTCTTCTATAAAAACCACATTGTTTATCAACTTTAAATATTTCATTCAATTGACAGTATTGCAACTAGTCTGCCACCCAGTTACCAACTTCTTCCATCTTCTTCAGGCTTACACTTGTGTCTGTAAAGTCCACTAGTTCTCTATATGTTGCCCATCCTTTTTCCGTATTCAATTTTTCAGTGCAATTGCTTCAATGGGTGAAAGCCATAAAAGTGTTTTCATTTCTAGCAGATTCTTATTTCCCCCCCAGACTTGATAAATATTTTTCCTAGTTACATGATTCATAAAATTCTTATGTATTCTAGCTTTACCCTACCAAAGACATGCATGCCAACCAAATTTAACACCGTACCCCTCCAAGTCTAGCAGTTCTCTCCAACTTTATCCAATCTTTTAACCAGCATAAACAAGCCGCTTCATAATATAAACGCAAATCTGGCAGTGAGAAGCTTCCTCTTTCCCTAGTGTCAATCAATATCTTATATTTAATTCTTGTTTTCTTCCCCTGCCATAAAAATCTAGAAATATCCTTCTGCCATTCTTTAAAGCAGCTTAAATTATTTATTAATGGGAAAGTTTGAAATAAATATCACATATTTGGCAACAGGCTTCCATAAATTTTGGGGCATCACTGCATCTCACAGTAATGAATTCCCTAGTTTAACTACATGCCCTGAGATCTACAGAAGAAGTGAGGTATACAAATTTAAAAATAAAAATAAAATGTGCTGCTGTGTGAATAAGTGTTCGCCACTGAGTAGCTCTTGCAATCTAAGCTTCGCACACTGGGAAAGATTCCCCTCTGAGAAAGTCACTGCCGACCAGCATGAGAAACATCAGGTCAGATGAAACAACATCCTGACCCAGCATAATGTATACATGCATACTGTATGTATAAACATGGTTGAAGATCACATTTCCCTTTTACTTTCCATTATGAGCTCAGACCTCAGAAACCACTCTTCAGTAACATTGTCTGCTCGGTGTGTGTGTGTGTGTGTGTGTGTGTGTGTAAGCATGCAGAAGTACAAAAATATGCCACAGTAAATAGCTTTTGAATGCTAAGCTCATATTCACATGAAAAGGGAAAATGCAGTCGTCAGTAGTATTAACTGGACACCACACTGGAGAAACACACTGTATTTTCTCACCCTTGGGTATTGTTCAGCTGGCTGTATGGTTCCACTGTTCACAATGTAAGGAAGACATTTGAGGAACTGCAGTAAGGCAGATTTCCCTAGGCTGGTACCCTTCAGATGTTCTGGAATGTAGTTCCCCTCCACCCTAGCCAGCACTATCATAGTCCCATCGTAGTGGGCACCAGGTTGGAGAAGACAGTAGTAAGGGATGGCTCCTGGAAGTCCCCCCCTAAAAGTGAGAGACGTGAAGCATCTGCAATCTGAGCAAATATGCAAAAGATAAAGGCAGAAGAGAAGAAAGACCTGGGAAATAAATCTGATCAAGTATGCTATTTTGAAAAGGTGCTATTTTTAACACGGTAGGTGATTAACAATTGAGGGAAAAGCCTAACAAAGGTGTGAGGTTGGTTTTTCCATGGGTGCAGGGGTCTGATCCTGGCTATAAAGCCCAATAGCTTCGATGAAGGGGGAGGAAATAGTGATATATTACACCCAATAGCCTGCATTTGGCTGTTGTAAATAACAGAAGAAAAATCCCCTTGGCTTGTGTTGCACTGAAGGTCAGACTAGACGGTGTTTTCTTGTAATCCTTTAGATCTACTGATTCAAGGGAGAGGCGTGTAATGACTAGAAAAAGGTTTGTTTTTGGAGCGCTCTCACTGGCTTGTGATGCAACTTCCCGAGCAAAATTAGCAGGGTGATGGCTCATAAACGGATTGTTTTAGGGCTCATTCACATAAGTGTGCTAAGAGGGACAATGCTACTGACAAAGAAGGGGGTTTACCACTTATCCCTCAGTCGCATGTTGGTGAAAAAGAGGTGCTGTTCAAAGAGAAGAGGCTGCATTCAGCAACCAGATACTGGGGGTCTACAGACAAGTGGAGTCTCAAAAGCATGAGCTTTTCTTATCACCAGGGATGTATCATACTAGGAGAACAATGCAGTGCTATTTTTGTACCCTGAGCGTACATGCTAAGGCTTGTTGGGTTTCTTTTGTGATGTGTCCTCCCACAGTTTCCGGCCCTGTTGCTGTGGCCTACGCATTCACATTCGTTCTTATTTCACGACGCCCATCCAAATGGCCAAAGAGAGCAAAGAAGCAATTAAAAAAAGAACACCTCTCTGGATAGGTGTTGTTGTTGTTTAGTCGTTTAGTCGTGTCCGACTCTTTGAGACCCCATGGACCAGAGCACGCCAGGCACTCCTGTCTTCCACTGCCTCCCGCAGTTTGGTCAGACTCATGTTTGTAGCTTCGAGAACACTGTCCAACCAGCTCGTCCTCTGTCATCCCCTTCTCCTTGTGCCCTCCATCTTTCCCAACATCAGGGTCTTTTCCAGGGAGTCTTCTCTTCTCATGAGGTGGCCAAAGTATTGCCACCTCAGCTTCAGGATCTGTCCTTCCAGTGAGCACTCAGGGCTGATTTCCGTAAGAGTGGATAGGTTTGATCTTCTTGCAGTCCATGGAACTGGATAGGTACATGTGCACAAATATATTTGGATTTAGTCAATTAAGAGACTAAAACACAAAATTGCTACCATCATAAGGCTCTGTGGGGCAACCACACTTGGAACACTGGGTTCTGGCTGCCTCAACTCAAAAAGGATATTGTGAAGATAGAAGGCTCAGGAAGAGGCAACCCAAATGATCGAGACAGTGGAGAAACTCCCCTACAAGGAAAAGTTGCCCACAACATTTAGGTGGTGTTTTTTTATGTGAGCGGGGGGGGGGGGGCGATGTGAAAGAGATGCAATGGTGTGGAGAAAGGGGATAGTTCCCCTCTCAAATCAGAATACTAGAAATCAGGGCCATCCAATATAGGTGAACTTCAGAAAACGCAAAAGAAAGTGTTTCTTCGCCCAATGCCCAGATGACATTTGCTCCCAACCAGTATGGCCAGGGATGATGGGAGTTGGGAGTCCAGCAGCATCCTGGAGCACACCACGTTGGTTACCCTCGCTAAATACACTTACTTCTGAGTAGGCATGCATGGGCTTGCATTCTTAAACTGTTTTAAATGTTATCTTTCTAGTCCTCGTGATTGCAGAGATAAGACTGAAAAGCCTGTGGGCAGCTATCAACAATATTTCATTGCTGGGCGTTCCTTTGTCAGGGGACAGGACCACTTAACTTCAGCAGCTTTAGTTTGACTACTCAAATCTCTGTTAAACAATTCCTAACTCCATCAAACCAATTGCATGCAGAGTCATGCAAATTAAGGACACTGATGAAATATGCATAACATCCAAATTCCCTTGATATATTTGCATAATTAAGCAATGAAAATCACTCTGGCGATTACAGAGTGGCTTACAGTGGGGTTTTTTGTTTAGTTTTTAGGGATTGGAGTGGATGGGGAAGCTGGCACCCTCCAGATGTTGCTGGTATCAGATTGGGGAAAGCTGTTGAAATGGACCCGCATCATCACAGCCAGCCTCCAAGGACCAGGCAGTGAAGATAATGGGCAGAATAGCCATCATAGCCATACTTGTTTGTAGGTTTCATGGGGCATCTGGTAATTTATGTCGGTAACAAAATGCTCGATGAAGGAAGCATCTTGTCTGATCCAGCAAAGCAATTCTTATATGCAGGGGTGTTTTTTTTGAAGGCAGATTCTCCTGTATGTTTATGCTATCACAACTTCTCTGCGCTTCTTAATTTTGACATATTTCATCCTTGTCCTTAATATTTTGTGCCAGGAATATACACACTTTACCCAGATAGACATCCTGTAATTTGTGTTATCGTGTGCTTTCTGACTCATTCCCACTATTATTTTAAGGGATGGGTAGGAACAACTGGATCTTGCAGCTTTCATGTAACCTGGAAACATAAGAAAGGCTCTGACATGCAATTAGTCTTCAGTAGTCCTTGTTATCCATTCTTCACAGGTATTTGATGTTGCTGATGGGATTAATCAACACTGTTAAGGTGTTACTGTGGTTTGACAGTATTTTTGCATAGTGTTATCTGCTCTTAGCTTCATCAATTATGTTTAATGATAAAGCAAACACATTTGTCCATCAGTTCTAGGTATTTTTGAATATCATTTGAGTATGGACACATGGTAAATTTGAAAGCTTCAGCAAACATTGGTTTGGAATAACTGGTTGGATTTGTTGTAGTTTGTTATTCTGCTCTTTCATAACTGCAACTAATGAACATCCCTTACAGATGAAGTCTCTATTTTTATGTGTGCACTAATTGCCATGCTATGATTATTCCTTTCACCATTTTTATTTGGGCACCAGAACTAGCTAGCGGCCTGCTCTACAAGTGGTACCCACTATAACTGCAGGTGTATGCCGGAAAGCAAGTGATTCTTGACATCATGTACAGCTCCTGTCTTGGCCCTTTTGAAATCTCCCTTGATGGAAGCATAGACTGGTTCTCCTCCTGGCTGCTTTTCAACAATTGTACTGAAATCTAGCACAAAATGTTCTGCACCATTTTATCAACCTGAATTAACTATCTTAGGAGTGTAGCTTCTGCTCCTTCCAGTTTCCAGTTGGCACAATGAGAAACTAAAAGAAGAAGAAACTCTGTTTTAGCTGAGCCTGCAAAGGAAATAATCTTTACATTTGAGGACCGCACACAGCAATAATTCTCTACATCAAATCTCTCAAGAGTTGCAATTGCATTGACAGACTATCCTGTATTTCAAACTTCATGTTCTCCAACAATCGAAAGGTACTATACTGATATTTGTCAGACTGATTTGAAGTCTGTAGTTTAAGATAGGCCAACCCATGTCAAGGAATCAAAACATGACATATTATCAATTTCTGGGGAAATACTTTGGGCTGAAAGTTCATTGTTCCTTGCCTTCTTATATTTACTCATGTTATTACATTGGTATTTTAAATGATGCTTCCGCTACAGACAAGACTGGATATGTTGACTTACTTGGGGTTGACTCCGAGAACAGCTAAAATGTAGTTTGGATCAAGCAATGCCATTTACATGCACACACACCAGACAGATTTAATGTAGAAAAAAGACATTTATTTACAGAGAACTGTAAAAAATATAAATCTGTTCCATTAAGAAAACGAGCATTAAAAAAAGAGGGGCAAGGCTAGATGTAGCCAATCACATCATTGCAAATGATCGGCTGCCGGCTCCGGCAGTTCATGAGGGCAGCAAAGCTGCTACAGTCTGTGGAAAGCTCACTGATGTTGGCGTAGGACTGGTGGAAGTAGGGTAATGGAGGTCGCCCTCCCAGACCTGCGGGGCAAGAGAAACGCTTGGTGCCGTCAGGGTCCTGTTTGGCCCGCTCCGTGCGCGAGATGCCAGCCAGCCTGCGGCGTACATTGCCAGAGAGGTTGAGCAGGAAGCCATGGGGCTTAGCCAGCCAGCGCTGCAGCCGCCCCCGTTCCCCACTCTCCTCAGGCAAGTCCATCCAGTTCTCAACCAGGTCAGCAAAGCAATTGTCCCCCAGCACTAATGGCTGCCGGTTGCGGCTCTGTGACAAAAGGGAGACGGTCCAGTCCCCGGCATCTGTGGGCTCGACGTCCCGCCACCGCTCCAAGCAGGCATCTGAAGCAGATTTGGGCCTAGGCCTCCTGGCGGGTGCCCGGCGGCGCAGAAAGCCCCCCGAGGAAAGCTTGCTGGCTCGCAGGGGTGGGGGCCCCTCCTCATCCCGCCAGCTGCTCCCAGACACTTCAGAATAGCCCGAGTCAAACTCCAAGCTCCGCTCGCTGCTCGGAGGAGAGAAGGCAACCTCTTCCTCTACGGCCGTCTCCAGGCAACAGGCAGAGTCTGCTTCCGAAATGGCGGATACCCGTGGGCTGGTACACTGCTTTGGGGAAGGCATGGCGGAGAGCGGCCTCATCTCCTGGGGGTCCAGTCGGATGTCTCGGTCGTGCACCCTCTTCAGGTCGTGGAGGGTCCGCATCATGCACTGCATCTGGCCCCGCAGCACCTCGCTCGACTCCTTCATGCACAGCTGTGAGGGGAGAAGACAGACACATGGTCATCTTCCTACCACTGCTACTTGCCCACTGCGGCCTACTTCAGAGTATACTTGTATAGGGTTGTACTATTAGCCCAAATAGATTTAATCCTACAGGTTACATACCCAGATAGAAAGCCCTGTGTGGATCATGAGTCCAAATAATGCAAAAGGCAGAAAACTGGAGGATCACCGACTGCCGAGAAATGAGCTCCTGACCCCGCATGACCCAGGCCTCCTCAGGCAAAAATCAGATCATTTGCTTGAATTAATGCCAATGACTGTCCTCTGCCTCCACACATCTATTCTCTGGCTCCCCGGTAACATTATTAGCACTGCGCACTTGTGTCCCACAAGCAGCCCTCTGTTGCACTCGGCTTACCCAGCCCAGGAGCCCAAGCCTCTCTCTCTCTTTCTCGCCCAGCATGTGCCAGCGTTTCCAAGGCCTGCCGAATGCCACGAGCCTCCTTGCAGTTTTTACCTTGATGTGTGAGGGGCACAGATCTGACTTAGCCTAGGTGTGGAATTGGGAGCTGGAGCCGCACGCGCAAGCCCTTGCCCTGTCTCGTCTCGGCAGGCCCCCAGCCCCGAGGCAGAGCTTTTCGGCAGCTCCTGCACGTTCCAAGCCCATCCCCGGCTGTGCAAGCAGCAGCTTGTTGCAGCGAGTGAGCCGCCCTAGCCGGCAGAAGATGACACACAGAGGGTGTGTTGAAGTCTCCAGGTATTGCACAAGCAGTCTCCGTCCCCCCCAGCCACGCAAGAGGAGGGAAAAGCCGGGAGAGGAGGCCACAGAAATGTGAGGAGTAATCAGCTGGGCCTGGAATGGGGGCAGAGGCATTAATTTGCAGCAGTTTAAACAAGGATGTGAAGTTCAGTTGGAAGCTATAACAAGCATTACAATCCTGCACCCCTTTCACCCAGAACCACCTGGGGGTCTCTCGTTGTTGTTTTCTGTTGCGCAGGAGGAGGGCAGGACATCCAAGCAAGCCAGAATGATGCAAACCGTCTTTTCAGGAAGGACCATAGCTCCATAGTGGAGCATCTACTTTGCTAGTAGAAGATCCCAGGTTCAATCCCAGGCATCTCCAGACAGGACTGGGGGAGATCCCCGGAGAGTCACTGCCAGTTAGTGTAGACAATACTCAGCTAGATGGACCAGTGATCTCATTCAGTATAAGGCAGCTTCCTGTGTCCTCTTGTAAAAAAAGAAAAAAATCCATAGGAAAACAAGGGATGCATATGCTCAGTCTCCAACAGGCAAGCATATTAAATAGTGACAGACCTCTCCCAGGGGCTAAGGAAAATGTGGGTCAGCATGAAAGAGATGGTCAGAAGTTACTACAGTGGTACCTTGGGTTACATACGCTTCAGGTTACAGACTCCGCTAACCCAGAAATAGTACCTCGGGTTAAGAACTTTGCTTCAGGATGAGAACAGAAATTGGGCTCCGGTGGCGCTGCAGCAGCAGGAGGCCCTATTAGCTAAAATGGTGCTTCAGGTTAAGAACAGTTTCAGGTTAAGAACAGACCTCCGGAACGAATTAAGTACTTAACCCGAGGTACCACTGTACAGGGTCCCTGTGTGTGTTGGAGAGAAATCACTGCAGAAAAAGATGCATATAAAGGCAGATTTCTCACAAGCCCACAAATGAACCCTGGTTATCCCTAACAGCTGAAATGTGCAGAGGTAAATGTTCAAATGCTAAGGCCACCAGAGTCCTGGTATCTTATTTCTTCTTCCGCTCTTTTCCTCCAGGCCCACTTCCTGTCATTTTCTAAAGTCTCCACAGTTCAGCAAACAGCAGTGCTGTAAGGAGTCCCATGGCCCCTCCAGGCAAAGTAGTGGACAACTGATTTAGTCAGTCCGGTGGTTACACAGCTCGCAATAGTTCCCCAGCGGCTGGGCTGAAAACCTGGAACCCATCAAGACGTCTGTTTTGGGTTAGGCCCCAGTCGCAATTGCAAGGCTAACCATGTGAGCCATAAAAAAAGAAGGGGGGGAAATGCCCATAGATCATCTCTTTCCTCCCCCAACTCCTATGCATAACACTTCCTGTCAAGGAAAAACACAAACTCCTTTCTTAGGCACCGCATCAGATAAACTCTATTTACACAGCGACGGTTAGTCAGCCGTTGATGAGATTTTATGAGAGGACAACCCCCTATCTGAACACCACACAGGTTAGGAAACAACGGTTGTTTCAGTGCTCGGGAGCAGCTGCAAAGAGATGGAATTCTTCTGAGTCAGTATCACACATGCGCATAGGCTATGACTCAGTATGCTCCCCCAAGATTTGAAACCCTGTCTTGGGATCTGGCTAAAAGATCACGCTGCCAACTAGCCAGATACTCCCAAGTCATTTATACCAAGTCAGGTCACTGGTCAACATAGCTCAGTATTGTCTACACTGACTGGCAGCATCAAGGTTTCGGATAAGAGACATTTCCAGTCCTACCTTCCGCATGCAAAGCGGATGCTCTACCAACAAGCTATGTCCCTTCCCAAGCAGTACGTTTTCCTTCTGACCTGTGGATCAGGCCCATAAGTTGCAATTCTTGAGAGGACCAACTCTGGACATTTGACCCACCCTGTGCTTGGTGTCTCCTCTCTCTTCCTGCCATGCCTCCTCCTTTTACCTGAGCCACCGCCATTGCATCTCTGGCCAGGAAGCAATTGTGGAAGCATGCATTCCAGCTGCCTAGCAACCACTTAACTTCTACCTCTTGTGGACCAGTCAGGATGATTAATTGGGGGTGAAGGAAAAAACAGGACAGCACATGGGTGCTTGATGCCTTCCCAGAACCAACATCCATGGCCAGCTATGGGGAAGGGCCATAATTCAGTGGCAGAGCATCTGCTTTTTTCAGGTTCAATCCCCGGCATTGCCTGATAGGGCTGGGAAATATACTGCTGAAGCTGCTGGGTGGACCAGTTACGTAATTTGGTATAAGGCAGCTTCCTATGTTAATGTCACATCGCCTGGCTGGACAAGTTTGGGAAGGAGTAAGGGGAAGAAAGAGCCAGGTGGCCTCTTGAGCATTCATGACTGCGAAGCCCTGGAGCCTCTTATGTACTGCCAGTCAGCACAGACAATTTCCCAGGCAAGGCCTCCAGATGCCAGAGGAGAACTCAAGAAATTGATCCACAAGCTTAGCACATCCAAATGGGAGACTAGTGGCTCCATACAGGTCGGCTCCACTAGGTCTGTTGCCGCTAGACCATCTCTGAGCACTCAGCTGTTTGCAAATGCCTTGAAGTCAAGTTTTAAAAACAAGATTCCTGCAAAATGTTGCTTCCCTCTGGCAGCCGAAAGGTGTCGGATTTCCAAGTTCAGCATTAGCCATTTCAGTCCTCACATTTATTTATCTATTTTCAATATGTTTAAGGCACTCTTGTTCTGTTTTTCAGCAGAAGCTTCAATGATTTAAGGCTTGATGCTTGGTTTTTGTTGATGTGATTTTATTATTATACAGTGGTACAGTACCGTGGTTCTCGAATGGCTTAGCTGCCAAACAAATCGTTCAGTTTTCGAACCGTTTCAGGAGTCGAATGGACTCCCGGAATGGATTAAGTTTGAGAACCAAGGTACCACTGTAGTTCTGACAGTTTGCTATCAGCTGCATTCATCTTAAAAGGCAGGCTTGACACCTTCCCCTGAATTTCCACAAAATACGTAGGCTACTTAACATCCTTTGGCAGTGGGTTCCAATGAGCAATCATCATGAAGGTCCTGCTCTTAGCTGTTGCAGTTATTAGCTACAAGCCCAGAGCTTGTAGTCCCACTCTTAAATGGCATACAGCAGTCCTGAAGGAAAGGGGTACAGTATAGGAAATCTGTGGCATTCCAGATGTTGTTAAGACTGCAACCTCCATCAGCCCCAGCCAGCATGGCCAATTGTCAGGGGTGATGGGAGTTGTAGTCCAGCAACATCAACCCTATGGGTCTCTGGATGTGTACATCTCGAAAGGTTAAACTTTAACCATAAAACTTCAAACCGTTATAGGCAGCGCCTTTAACCGCCAAAACCAGGGTTGGGCCCAGAAGCAAAACAGCCAATGCTACACTACAGGGAAATAAGCTTTTATTTATTTAGGAAATTCCTAAACCATACCTTCATCCAAACATGGATTCCAGGGCAGTGGAAATAAGGATTCCAACTGCCAATACAATACAGCAAAACAAATTTCCATTGCACATACAACCTCCCTTCATCACAAAATACAGAGAATGCCTTTCAGTGATGCATGCTGGGATAATGTCCATGGCCTACAAGCTTCAACCAAAAAGAAACACGGGGGGGGGGGCACTGCAGCAGCTATCACACATATCTATAGTGGCCTGATTTTCAAAACAAAATAATGCTGCTGCAAGCCTCACAGTACGGCTTTTGCAAGGGAGCTGCCATGCCACTTATAAGGACGGCATTCATAATGTCTGTCAAAGTGCCCCTCCCTGATATAAATATGAAACAGAGACTGCATTAAGCTTTCTAGAGACTTTCATCTTTCACAACAGCCTCATTCAGAGTTCAGTAAATACACTGGGGAGGGGACACACACCAGCTTCACCCTCACACATACTGTGGGTTCCCCACCCTGATCTTCCAGGGTTCTAAAATGTATGGGGATGGTGACAGGAAGTTCCCCTTGTCAGATGATCACCCTCCAACTTGTGGAGAGCAATCGATTGACAGGACAATGGGGAGGGGGAAAGCCTGCCATGTCCCCCCTCGTGTGTTTACTGAACTCTATCAGAGAAAGTCTGAAGAGAGCTGACATCTGCTGGCCTTCTGGTTCTGACTCAGAGGAGAATTCAATAGCTGAGCAGCTCAAAACTCCTTCCATCATTACATCACTTCCTGTATGAGAACTTCCCCTCTCTCATATTGTTACACAGAACAATTTGGATGGTCCACATGGATCCTCTGTGTTTTGGCATACTCAGGTGTGTGTCACCTTGGAAAACCGTGATTCCTATTCAGATATGATACAGAACTCTATCTGTCTCGGCTGTGTTTCTTTCAGGAATGTGAAGGAGATGCCGCAGTCTAGGAACACCCTGATTTTGGGGAAGAAAACCCACCTAACATTGCCCTTCAATGGTCAAGCTCAGCATTTCCTACTGGGTGAGAACAAAGAGGGTGTGGAACAATAGAGGTAGCCAGGGCAGAATACTGGCCCAGTTGGGACATGGTACCATTAGCCAGCTGCCAGGACTCCAGCAAGGCCCACCAGTGCTTATTCCTGAGCTAGGTCCCCTGAGGGTCTTAGGCCATCATTTTAACTTCCCACAATGCCCTGAAACCTCTGCATTGGGACCATTGTGAGCAATTTAAAACGGCAGCCTGCAGATGCTCACTGCTTCCAGGATAAACTCACCAATGCATGAAGAGATCCATCAGAGGAGATTTACTCAAAGGCCCCTTCAGTTCTGGAGCTGACTCTAGTAGACTCGCATCATCAGAATATCAGGGAAATCTCAGATACTATTCTAATCTGGCATAAGCACGAGACTTCACATGTAGACTACATGCAGCCATTTCTTACACAAAAATAAGGGTGCATATAGAAAGCCTAAGCCCTCTCCAGACACACAAGACACATCCATAAACCATCCAAGTTCTAGAGTTGCAGAATCTTCTCTAGGGACTGTTTACAATCTGCAGTACCCAGACCGAGCACTAGAGGGTAAGCCCCATGGATGGACTTGTTTCTAGAAGACCGCAGGATGCCCAACAGGGAGAGTCCTATTCCCTCTGTCCGCCACAAGTAACAGTGTGAAAGTGAGCTGGGCTGTTCAAATGAGAAACTTCGAAAGCAAGCCTTTCCTTTGTCCATAAGCAGCCTCCTCCATACATGGGAGATTTGCAAAATTCTATTTACCCAGCTGATTCCATATCTTCCTCCTGTTTCATGTTTCCCCCCGTAAAGAAAGGCCAGGGCAGGGATCCTCCTTGTCTCCCGCCTCCCTCTTCAGCACGCAAGGCTCATCTTCACCCTGCGAGATCTGTTCCAAGCTGAACCAGGCATCACCCGGGTTCCTCAGCCCCAGAATCTATTCTGATAGGCAAGAACGTAAGAAGCACCGCACAAACGCGCGCAGAACCCATTTCATTCACTATTAAAATTACCAGACCCTCCCCTTCTGGGATTAGCGGGCACGGATTTCTAGGCGTCCGTTGTGCAGCGTGATCGTCACTCTGAAACGTACCCAAGTCACCCTGCACGGGATGGACTTCCAACATGCCGCGTCCCCTAGTAAGAAGAGCGCACGGCGAGTTCCACGGGACTTACTCCCATGCAGACGCGCCCGGGATGGTAGTCTTAGCGGCAGCGCCGCCGGGATGCCGACTCCTCCCCAGCGAGATCAGGTCTCTGAGGCCAAGGAGGTCACCTCCAGGGACAGCCTTGCAGTGGCATCGGCGCCAGGATAGGGTGACCCGCCACCTCATTAGCCAGAGCGGAGGACGGAACAGCAATGTCTGGCCGAAGAAAGAGGCAAGGCGGCCGGCGCTGACAGCTCCCTCAGCCAGCCAGGGCGGGACGCAACCCGCACCCTGCACACAGGCGCCGAAGCCGCAAGCCCCGTCTTGCTGCGCCGGCGCTTTTCGTGCAGAAGGCTTTCTCCCCGGGGGAACGGCCGGCTCAAGGTAGGCGCGATCAAAGGCACCGCTCCTCGTCCAGGCTGCTTTCTCTCGGCACCCGGAGCCCCCCGACGGCGCGTCCCCTGGCTTCTCCCCCCCCGCGCCCACCTCGATCTCCCCCTGCTACAGGCACCTCCCTGCACTTACCACTTCTGCGCGGAGGTGGCTCACGAAGGCGTCGAGGCGGGCGCTGTGCATGCCAGAGCCGGGGCGCTCAGATGCCTGTCAGCGGAAGGGGGCTGCTGCTGTCCGAGGGGCTCCAGCGAGAGACCCGCGCGCCAGCGAGGAAAGTTTCTCGCTGTCTGGGCGAGACTCCGACTTTCTCCCCGGCTCAGTCCTGAGCGGGCAGAGCGGCCCGTTTGGTTCGGGCCGAGCCCCGCCCCGTCTCGCGAGCGGACCAATGAGCGCCCCACGCACCGTCTCTGCTCCGCCGACAGCCAATGAGCGGGCGAGGTGGGTGCCTGTAACCCGAACTTCCCCGGGTCTTCTGTAATTTAATTAGAGCCCCATATTAGGAGCCAAAAGGTGCTGCGGGTGGAGAGACGGGGGGCCGGCGCAGCAAACGGGCCCTTCGGGGGTCGGGACCCTTTTGGGCACGGAGCAACTGCCGCTGTTATTTTGCTTGCTACGCTGCTGCAGCCCACCTCCGGCAGGGAGACTGCATGCAGCTGCCGCAGCGCTATGATGGCCAAGCCAAGTCACAAAAGAAACGATTCCACTTCTGCACAGCCCTAAGTTCTTTGTTGTCATCGAGCGCGTACTCTCCATATAGGGTTGTCGTCTTTTTTTCCTGGGCAGGGTCCCTGTGCTATTTAACAGTGGAGCAGCAGGCAGAGATCCAACAGGTGATGCTTTCCCACTCATTGCATGGCCCTGCTGCCAAAAGATGTTCTTGTTGGACTTCTCATAGGCGTCTGGTTGGCACTAGGAAAAGAGAGTGCTAGATTGGAGATGATTGGGCTGATCCAGCAGACCTCTTACGGTCTCAACTTCTGCCGGCCTTGCTGCTTTTAAAGGCGTAGGAGCCTGCCAGAAAAAGAGATGTCCACTTTCACCATCTATTGGAAATTACTCATAATATGTACTACTTGCTCTTAGATATTTAACAGTGGAGCATCTTAAGGTCTCAAATTTCAGCGATGCCCTGTGCAACACCCAAATTTTGTGCCTCCCCCCACCTCTCACCTTCCATCAGAGTTACAGCGCCCCCTGCAGCACCCCCTAAGCTCAGTGCTTAGTGTGACTGAACCACGCGCGCTTCCCTAAATCAGCCGCTGTATTTAGTGTGCCTAATTATGGGGCATGCTTTTGTGGCAGAGAATATCAGTTTTCTTCCTGTTGTACCACCCATAACAGTCTAGTTTGGCTGTTAATTTCTAAGGAGGGTGGGAATGCTCTAATTGCTCAAGAAGACAACCAGATAAGGGGAAGGTCTGGATGCAGTTATGTGACGAAATTGCATTCTGTACATGCTTGGAACACTAAAATTCCACTATGCCTCCACCTATTCCAAAGCTAAACTGGCATGGAACTCTCGACTAATGTTTTGAAATCCTCATCTTAGAAGTTTGGTGAGCCAGATTTATATGAAATGCGAAAAAGGGAGAGAGGTCTAAATATTCATTTTCACAGTGACAAAAATGGCAGATTTTGGAGTTCAGTTCTAAATGCTTTCAGTTAAGCATTCCTGTCCCAAATAGATATGCACACTATTAGGCCTGTGCCTTGCTGTCAGCAGCTCCTTCTCTGTCTTTACTGTGAAAGATGCATGGAGGGAATCTATGCCTGAACTGGAGGAAAGGAGTCTTTGGGTACTTCCGGCCTGTTGCTATTCTTGAGTTCAATCACATGCTGAAAAATTCAGGTTGCACAATTAAGACTGAGCTGAGGCTCTTGCGCAACAAACCAATTCTTCAAAAGATCAGACTTTTTTGTGATAAGTGATGGGAAAATGCCCTGGAAAGTATGAGATAATGCTTGCATTGACTCAAGGTTGTCGACTTTCTTTGCAAACAAATAGCTGCAGAATACTGTGAGCGCTCCCGGTTGCCACATCTCAGAAAGAATACTTTGGTGCCGGGAAGCAGGCAGAAGACAAACAGAATGATTTTGAGGCTGGGATTATTCCACTATGAGGAAAGGTTACAAAATTTGGGGCTATTTAGGCGGAAAGTGAGTAAGAGCGGATATGATAGAGGTGTGTAATGATGCATAGTCTGGAGAAAGCAGATAGATAAAAAATTTTCTCCTCCCCTCAAAAGACTTACCGGTAATTCATTCAAAGAGACTGAATGTTGGGTATTCAGGACAGACACAAGAAAATACAATGGTACCTCAGGTTAAGTACTTAATTCATTCTGGAGGTCCGTTCTTAACCTGAAACTGTTAATAACCTGAAGCACCACTTTAGCTAATGGGGCCTCCTGCTGCCACCGCGCCACTGGAGCATGATTTCTGTTCTCATCCTGAAGCAAAGTTCTTAACCCAAGGTAATATTTCTGGGTTACCGGAGTCTGTAACCTGAAGCGTATGTAACCCGAGGTACCACTGTACTTCTTCATCCAGCACATAGTTAAACAGTGGGATTTGCTACCACAAGAGGTATGGTAACTCCCAACTTAGGAGTATAGACAAGTTCATGGAGGAATAAGGCTAACAGGCACTACAGGCTTTGATGGTTATATATTACCTCCAGTATCAGAGACAGAAGGTCGCTGAATACCAGTTGCTGGGGATCACAAGCTGAAAAGGGCAAATGCACTCACACGTCCTGCTTGTGGGCTTCTCAAAGGCACCTGGATGGTCACTGTGGGTAAGAGGATGTTGGGTTAGGTGGGCCTCTGGTCAGATCCAGCAGGACTCTTCTTGCCTTCTTGTTGTCTTCTTCAACAACATAAAACTATATGTGTTTTTAGTGGATGGATTATGGGTGAAATATGGCCCTTAGTGCTGGGAGCTGGAGCAAATTGCTGGTCCAAAGCAGGGAAAGTGATAGGAATGTGTTGGCAGCAGAGGTACAGATGCCATTGCTCAGCTCTCTTTGCATGGTACCCACAAGGGTGATAGGATAGAGAACATATACACAGCTCCTTTGCCAAGATAAGCTGAGGCCAGGCTAACTTGACCATGCCAAGCAAAGCATATTCAAATCCCACTGAAAAAGGAGCTCACTTCTCCTGTCATTCAGTTTGCGCAATGCTCCTAAAATCCTTCCACTTGGCTTTCTGTCCCCTTCCGTTTCCAGAACAAAAGCCCTCATTGCCTCCTTGGTTTTGCCCCACACTTGATATTAGTCTTGTTTTCTATCGACTCCTGACCTTTGCTTTTCCAACTCCACCATCTTCATCTGCCCAAATATCTCATGCTCTTTAACATGACGCCGCCCGTTTCCCCCTATGCATGATGGAACAATAATAACCTGTATGTACATAGAACCTGCCTTTGCTCACATTCACCTTTTGTGTCTCTTGTCTCCTTCTGCCATCCTCTTATCTTCCCCTTTGTCTGTTTCTGATTGTAAACTCCTTGGAGCAGAGAACTGTGTTATTTATCAACTCTGTAAAGCATCATGAATACTGAGGGTACTCTATGTTTGCATGTATTAAATAACTAACCAGATTCCAGGAGCTGCTGTAGCCAGCTGCTGTATTGTTATCATCATATGCCAGAGTCATTAGACAAGCTCAGTAGATTCCTCTAGCTTTGATTTGGAGCTGAGCTCACCGGGAAAATCATTTCCTTCTTCTGCATCAGAATTCCTGTGATTAATACCCTTGGATTCCAGTGTCTTCCCTTCCTCTGCACCTAGATTATCCTACCTATCCAGTTGGAGCCATCTATGATGCATACAAACTATACCATTAAAACACATTTTCTACTTCAAACAAGCCCAGGCACTGTAGTTTGTTAAGGGTGCTGGGGGAAACTACATTTCCTCGAATCGTTTTTTTTTGGGGGGTGCGCTTTGAATGTGCATTAAAGGGATAATGTGTGCCGTCTTACTCATTCATCCGTATGTCATTTCCTCTATCTTGACCATTCAGGCTAGGAACTTCCCAGACCCTACCTGCCCAAGTAGTTATTTGAGCAGTGTTAAAGCTTGACCTCCATTCAATTATCAGATGCTACCTCAAACAATGGATAAAGCACCAGAGTTTTGCATTGCTGGTATTATGCAAATATTTATAACAGCATTAAAACTATCTTTATGTACACATCATAAGCTAGCTTTAAAATAATTAGGTAATCCTCATAACAGAAGAAGGCATTCACCTGAGAATTCTGGAAAACTATGTATTTGTTATCTGCAAATGTACGTACTTTTTCTCACACCCTGCCTTTGGGGAAGAGGGGATTATTTCTAATGGAAATCATACTAATTTGCTCAGTTACTGAGAAATCTCGAACATATGCTCTTCCACCAACAGAAGCTGGTCCAACAGAAGGCATTTCACTGTCATGAAAAAGTTAATTATTATACTAATAATTTGCCACAGTGTAGGGCCCCAGTCAAAAATGGAGCCCTATTTTCCAGGGGCAGTCCCGGATTTACAGAAGCTGTTCTGGTTTCTGATTTGATCCTGGAATGTCCTGCTTTTCCTTAGGATGTCCCTATTTTCATCAGGAAAATGTTGAAGGGTGTGATAGGACACCCCTATTTTCATTGGAGGGTATGGAGCTATGCGACCCCCCTGAGCCAAGGATATAAGTAACTATACAACTGTTAGAAGACATCTTAAGGCAGCTCTGTATGAGGGAGTTTTTACATGTTTAATATTTTATGATGTTTTTATATATGTTGGAAGCCGCCTAGAGTGGCTGGGGCAACCCAGTCAGATGGGTGGGGTTTAAATAATAAAATTGTTGTTGTTGTTGAATAGGGTGTCCCTATTTTCATCGGAAAATGTTGGAGGGTATGTGAGCCTTGAGTAACATTTACTGGAGAGGTGAGATACAAATTCAGCAAACAAATTTTTGTGTGCTTAGTGTTTTGCTAAATTGGAGACACATTGGCCACTGGCTCTGTGAAGCAAATCCTGAGGATTAAGACGGAGGCCATGAGTGAGGGTTGTTCACATGCAGTCCCTCTCTTGACTGACCTCATCTTCAGCAGTTTAACCAAGAGAATTTTTACCACACGTGTTTCTACTTAAAGACTATCTGATGTCAGTGAGCTTCATCATACCTGAGGTCCCAGAGGTAATTGTCTGCTGGGGCTGTAGCAACAGCAGCATCTGATCTGAGCAAAGAAGATGACATAGGTACTACTTCAACCCCCTGCTCATGGGTGTAGCCAGGATTTGGGGGGGGGGGGCAGGCCTTTTGTTGGGGGTGTGTGAAGAACCTCAGTTACAAAGGGACCCCTGACCATTAGGTCCAGTCGCGGATGACTCTGGGGTTGCGGCGCTCATCTCGCTTTATTGGCCGAGGGAGCCGGCGTACAGCTTCCGGGTCATGTGGCCAGCATGACTAAGCCGCTTCTGGCGAACCAGAGCAGTGCACGGAAACACCGTTTACCTTCCCATTGGAGCGGTACCTATTTATCTACTTGCACTTTAACATGCTTTCGAACTGCTAGGTTGGCAGGAGCAGGGACCAAGCAACGGGAGCTCACCCGGTCACAGGGATTCGAACTGCCGACCTTCTGACCGGCAAGCCCTAGGCTCTGTGGTTTAACCCACAGCTGCACCTCCCTGCCCCCTCCCTTGGTTATGCCCCTGCCCCTGCTGGTAATAGTAATACAATCAGCTTCCACCTCCAATGACAATCCCTATTCCTGGCTTGAATTCACATCCCCTGCCTGTGCCATTCAAGATGGGTGGTGGCTAAATGTTGGGTCGCCCTATCACAGGGAAAGGGCACTTTTCCAAATCCAGCTGGCAGGCTGCTTGAAGCACTGTGGGTACCCCACCCAGACTGGAGGCTCTTCTTCCTCCTTTCCTCCTACTCATTCCTCAGGGTTCAGGCTGTCAGGTGCAAGCTGCAGCAGCTCCCTGGTACACACCCACTGAGAAACTGAGGGCAGCTGGGCTCAGGCCATTTCTATAGCAGGAAGTCGGGCCTTTTCCTCACAAGATTGTGAGCGGGGCGGAGTGCGTGGGAGAGAAGGGCATGAGCTGCATTGTGGGTAGGTCTTGCTGGCATTTGACAGTAGCACGGGTTGTTTTGCTTTCCCTTATGGGACTAGTTTGGGACAGGCTTGCCCTTACGTTCGCCACTGTGACAATTTGACAAGATGCTTCCGGCCCTTGAATTCATTTTCTCAGATCCTGACTCCAGATACCGCACTGGTGCCTGCATTGCCATTTAAAACTCAACGTGTTTCACATAAACCTTTCATGGATATTATTGCATCTGGGAACTTTATGACAGAATGGGAATCTTTTGACAAAGAGCTAGCTTGGCCAGCATCTTCAGACCAGAATCCTTTGGTCAGATAGTTTCCAAGCAGAGACTTGGATTCTGTTATCACCAAGCTGGGCACTGCTTTCCTTTTGGGTGAAGACAGAGGCAAAGTAGATGTTGAGCAGTTCCTCCTTCTCTCTGTCTCCCAATAGCAATTATCCGTCTTCTTCTCTCTTTTTTACAATAATTTTTATTAAGTTTTTGATTTTACATTAAAATTTTTTTTACAAACTTTAAAATATCCAGTGACTTCCTTTCTTCTCCTTCCATTGTTCATTTTACATATCATACGTTCCTGCATATCTTACTGTAACCATTCAGATCAGTTTTCCACTTTTACATTAATCACATACTATTTAGGGTACATGGCTGACTTTATCTTAATGCTGCCAATGTTTTCAGCTGTCTGCAGTTATTTTCCATATATTCAATAAATGTTTTCCACTCTTCTTTAAATATATGTTCTTCTTGCTCTCTTATTCTATGTGTTAAATCTGCAAGTTCTGCAGATTCTTGCATAAGTTGCCAATCCTCTTTAGTTGGGACCTCACTCACTTTCCATTTTGGGGCTAACAAAACACAGGCCACAGTTGTTGCATACATGTATAACCTTTTCTGACACCTAGCAATTTCTGTCTGGGTTATTACCAATAAAAAGGACTCTGTTTTATTTGAGAAAGTAATTTTAAACATTTTCCCCCAACTCATTATAAATCATTTTCCAATATACTTTTACCTTTTTACATGTCCACCACATGTGCAAAAAGGTTCCCACCGCTTCTTTACACTTCCAACCTGTACTGTAAATTGATTATCCGTCTTCTTCATACAAAGGATGTACTACTTGCTTGTTCTTCTTCTAGCTTCAAACATAGCCAAAGAAACCTTTATTATTATTTTTTCTTGCTAGCCTGAGTTCATTCTAAGCTTTGGCCCACTTGACCTTCTCCCTGCAACAGTTGGCTACTCCTTTATACTCTTCCTTCATGGTTTCCCATTTCTTCCATTTCTTACACATGCCCCTCTTACATCTGCGCCCATCTGTAAGCTCCATATGCAACCACACCAGTTTCTTTAGATGCCTCCCACTTTTATTTCTCATTGGAATTATCTGCCTTTGTGCTGTCAGTATTTCACCTTTAAGACACTCCCATCCATCTTGGACTCCTTTCTCTTTGAGTATTTATGACCATGGCATCACACCCTATAGTTCCTTAAGCTTTTTGAAATCAGTCTTCTTAAAGTCCAGAGTGTGTGCCCGACTACACTCAGCTTTCCCTTGCTTTTGTATCATGAAACCCAGGACATGATCACTTCCTCCCAAGGTTCCCAGTACTTCCATTTCATTTATCAGTTCCTCCCTGTTGGTGAGGACCAGGTCCAAGAGAGATGACCCCCTTGCTGCTGCTTCTACCTTCTGGGAAATTGTTAATGAGGCAATTGAGAAATATGTTGGATCTTACATTGTCCATGGAGTTTGAGTTCCAACAGATATCAGGATAGTTGAAGTCTTCCATGACTACCAAACCTCTCCTTGCTGTTAAAAATGTTTAAAACAAATGTTTGCTAATGTACTTTGCAGCAAAGCTTGTCTGTGTTTATGTGTCCTCCTCTGGCTCTGCCACAGCTGTTTGTAACACATTCAGGCAGAATAAATGCAGGGTCAGCAACTTTTCAACTGGCCTTTAACAGCAGTGTGGTGTGTGCGCAGACATTAGTAAGTGATAGTAGTTATCTGCATGGTGTGAATCTGCTGTTTTCTGTGCATCCAGATGATGTTAAAAGGCATAACAGCAGGACTGGCCACTCCTCCACTCCCTGCCTGCTTAAATGGCAATTCTAAAAATAACATGCAGGTAATGTAGGAGTAGGTTCTAGGTATACACAGATTCTCTCAACAGAGGCCACATACATATGAGATTTTATTCTAGAATTAATGGAGACTGAGTACTTATTTCTCTATGTTGTCTACACACAATGTAGAAAGATTGCAAATTTTTTGCCCCTGAAAAACACTCCTTGAAAAACTGGTTTCATTCTGAAAATGAAAGCTCATTGCAGATTGATTCTTCATTACCCTGCAGTGTGTCCGTCTGAAAACAGGTGCAGGCAGTCCTGGCAATGGGAGGGAGATATCCACACCTGCCCAATGACATTATGGGTAGGTGCATGCCAGGATCACAATCACCATTTCCTTCTTCATTCAGCTAGGAAAGGAGGAAATAACCTAATAACCTGAGAACCTAATCAAGGCAAGGGTTTTCAAATGCATATCAATTAACCACACCCACCTTTGTGAGTGGCAGGATCTAGAATCCATCTAGAATGGAAGCAAGCAGCATTTTGAGGTTGAACATGAACTATTCCAGATTGCAGAAAACCACATTTCTGTGCTACAAACAAGTTGCTGTGTACATGTGTATACACAGACTCAGTATGCAGATGTTCATTCAGTGGTGTACTTCCATTATGTTTTAAACTCCAACTCCGATCAGCCAACCTAGCATGGCCAATGCTCAGAAAGGACATCTGGAGGGCCATAGGTTCCTCACCCTTTCCTTAGAAGATCAGAAAAGGAAGCTTAACACACCTTTGCTGTGTGTACGCCAGTGTTTCCTGCAGTAAACACAGAAAGTGCAGCTAGCAAATTATTCACACTTTACACGTTTGCTGGGGAAACACTGGTGTGCATGTAGAACTTGTGTTTACTGTGTGAAGTGAGGAGGTGCCCCAAGTGTACCTGGGGCACATGGCAAGAACAAGCCTCTCAGTTCCAGCCAGCCAGCCATCCTCTTTTTATCAAGTTCTCCAGCTTCTCGCTGCATGTATTTTTCCTCTCCAGAGTCTCCTGACTTCCTAAGGCTTAGCAGCTAAGCCAAGTCTTCCTTCCAGACTTTGCACGGTATGTATGTATCTTGTGAGCTGGGCACTTCCTTCACTGCAGAAACGGATACGCAGCTCTCCCACCCCCCACTCCTTGGCAGTTCTCTTCCTGTACAAAATCCTCTCCCAGTGCAGACTCCCCCCCATCCCCCCATAGGGCCTCCAGCCAAGGCCAGGAGAACTTCCTCTTTCAGCCACGACTTCACACGTGTGCAGGACACATAAATACCTAAAACACACACACACAGAGAGAAGCAGGGGACGGGAACAATCCAAGTCACAGTCCCTTCACATTGATCCTCATTGTAGCCCCCAGCAACTTGCCAGCAGTTCCCATGAGCTGTCAATTTCAGTTTTCCTACTTCCTCACTCTTTTTTCATGCTCTACTTGCAGGTACTTCTGGGCAATCTGTTTGTTGAGCATTCATCCAGATTTGTTTTCAGTGAGCTTAGATGATGTTGCATCAAAGCAGTTGTTACGCCACACTTTCCGGTGCAAAAAGTCTTATCTTTGGGGGAAGACTTCCCAGTCAACTATAATTGTGAAACCTGAATTTGCCGGGATGAGAGTGAATCCCACCTGAAAATAGCAGCACTCCATAAGCGCCTATTATCCCAGCCCACTTCTACGCCAGCCTTGCAATCTCCTCACCCATTGCTTAGGCTGACTCCTTGCATCCCCATATTCCTGCCATCTCACTTTGGCTAAATCCCTCAATCTCTTTCTACAAGCAGTGATGTAAGAGGGTTGGAACATGCTTTTATTGAACTTCAATAATATCTAAACTCAGCAATGAATGTGGATGAAATGTTTATCCAGGGCTCCACCATATTTTCTAGAACCCTGTTTCTGTCCACTTCAACCCCTGCCTACAGGGTTTCCTTTCCTGCTCCCCACACCCACATGGCCCTGGCCCTGGGTTTCCTACACATCAAGCTTCAATGGTGCCCATCAACTCAGGTCACAGCTACGTGTGCATAGATGTACTGTACAGCTATATTTATCCAGTCCGCTGAAGCTTTAAAATACATCACAGGCTTGCAAACATCTCCAATTACATTTACTATATATACATATAAGCCAAAAAGAGCAAAACATGGGAGGGACTGGGGCGGCTGGGGAGGGGAATAACCTCAGTGTACAAATAAGAAAGTTTTGTTAAGTCACAAGACGCTCCCCATGGCAATGTGGTGGTTCTTAAAAATAAGATCAAATTGTGTTCAGGACGGTCATTTGGTTCACAGAATAATCCCCTCTCGACCCTCAGTGTGTGCAACAATAAGTAGCTGGAAACTTGGCCATAAATGGAAGCAGAATTTCTGCACAAAAATGCAGGCCCCAAAGCTCTTCTGCCTTCCTCTCTCCTGGCAGCTTCCATCCTGCAGAGCCTCACTGCACCATGGAGGCTCCCCTCCCTCCATTCTTAGGCTGTTTGCATGCCTTGTGTTTACCAAACTGCTTCCTCGAAGAATCCTGGGAACTATAGCTTACCCCTTAACAGTTCCAGGATTGCTTGGGGGGAGTCATGAGCTTTAAATGTATGATGTGTATTCATCCCTATACTCTCTAATCTCCCTCTCAATTTCTTCCAGAGGGAAGATAGTATCCTCTGGGTATCTCGCTTTCTGAGCCCTCAAAGCAGTAGAAGCGGCTGCTAGGGGTGGATGTCTACATCCCCCTCCCTCTTCAGACATACATACATGCATCTTTTTCTTTGTATGTCACCTTTCCATGATTAAAAAACCATGCTCAAGGCAGCTTACAACATGAAGAAAATCACGATTACAAAAATAACAAAAGCATTCACAAACAATAAATAAAACATCAAAAAGTACACAACCATATTAAACAATTTCCACATAAATTATAATAAGATCTCAAATGAATAAACAAAGAATTAATAAAACAGCAGTAACCTCTCCGCACCCACCCACAAAACCCCCTAAACATTGCCCTCTCCTGGGACAGTTGTACCTCAATATCTTTATAAATGACTTGGATGAAGGAACTGAGGGGATGCTGATAAAATTTGCAGATGACACTGGGAGGGGTAGCTAATGCCACAGAAGACAGAATCAGGATTCAATATGACCTTAACAGATTGGAGAACTGGGCTAAAATTAACAAAATAAATTTCAATAGGGACAAATGTAAGGCTCTACACTTAGGCAGGAATAACCAGCTGCACACATATAAGATGGGGGACACCTGGCTTGCCAGTAGTACATGTGAAAAGGATCTAGGGGTCTTACAAAAAGCTAATGCTATCCTAGGCTGCATCAACAGAAGTATGGTGTCCCAATTAGGGGGAAGTCATAGTACCACATTATTCTGCCTTGGTGAGACCACACCTGGAATATTGTATCCAGTTCTGGGCACCACAATTTAAGGATATTGACAAGCTGGAACGTGAGCAGAGGAGGGCAAACAAGATGATCAGGGGTCTGGAAACCAAGCCTGATAAGGAACAGTTGAGGGAGTGGGGTATGTTTAGCCTGGAAAAGAGGAGACTGAGGGGAGATATGTACTCGTTTCAAATATCTCAAGGGCTGCCGCACGAAGGATGGAGCAAGCTTGTTTTCTCCTGTTCCAGAGGCCAAGACTTGAACGAATGGATTCAAGTTACGATAAAGGAGATCCCAACTAAACAGGAAAATCTTTGCGACAGTAAGAGCTGTTTGACAGTGGAAAGGACTCCTGTGGGAGGTGGTCTTTTTCCTTGGAGGTTTCCAAGCAGAGGTTGTAGTGATGGAACTTTGTGCTTCAAATTTCAGTGGCGCCTGTTATGTGATGCCAAAATCTGCTTCTCGTATTCCATTGGATATTACGGTTGCGGCACCCGCTGCAACGCTCCCAAAGCTTAGTGCCCAGTGTGGCCGCACCCGCCACACTCCCATAGATCAGCCTTTGGAGGTTGGATGGCCATTTGTCAGGGATGCTTTAATTGAGATGATTCTATTCCTGCATTGCAGGGGGTAGGACTAGATGACCCTTGGAGTCCCTGCCAATTCTCTGCTTCTAAGAATTTTCAGCTACCCTTCTAGTATCACTGGCAGAACGGCGCCATCTAGCAGCCAATGAGAGAAGCGGCACCTACCTATAGCATCCTCCTGTACCTGCCCAACTGACCAGTGCCGGATTTACGTATAAGGTAACCAAGCTATAGTCTAGGGCCCCACTCTCTTGACCCCCCCTCCTGCCCAAAATAAGAAAAAAACTGGATGTACATTTCCAAAATGTAAGATAAAAAATAAATAAAATAAAACCTACATACAGCAATAGTGTTTTGTGTTGTATTTGGACCTATTAGATCCATAAATTACCGTATTGCATATATTCAACACACAAAAACAGCGACAATTTGTTGTTGACAAAGGACAGCTGGACATATAAAGGGCCCCATTACCTTCAGGAGCTTAGGGCTTCATCAAACCTAACTCCAGTCCTGAACCTAGAGGATAAATGAAGCTGGAAGCAGAAACTCTATTCATTGCCCTGGCTTTAACCCTTTCTGTCTATTCCACCCTGTGCAAAGTGGGATGGGATGGGACGTGGAGGAAGCAGCAGGCCGCCCCCCCATTTATTCCTAGTTATATATCTCTTAGGCGCTTCCTCGGCCCTGCCTCGCCGTTCTGGTGGGCGCAGGGTGGATGAGGCGCGGGCACGAGCCGAGTGGCAAGGAAGGCTTCGCGGGGGACGACGCCCAGCAGGCGACAGCCTTGCCTCCCCGGCCGCGAGCCGCCGCCTTTTTGTTTCGAAAATGCACGCGCGAAGTAGGGCAACATGAGGCAAGGCTGCGCCCTTGTGGCCACAGCAGGTGGAGGCCTGAGCGGCCCAGCAGAAGTCGGAGCAGGACAGGCCCCGACCTCCACCGTGTCCTTTCCTAGGGACCTGTTGTTCACAACTCATTTTTCCCTCAGAAAACTCTTGCCGGAGAAATGGACTTCGTGTCTCCCTTTTAGGCTTCAGGGGCTGCCGATTGTGACACTGGAATGCTGCGTTTACCCTCATTCTTGCCCCCCTTTTTTGCAGCATCCACAAGACGTCTTATATCCCCCACCTCCGGGGGAAAAAGAAATAATAATCCAGATCTATCATTTCCTGGATTATCATTTCCCGTGCTTTAATCTGTTGCCAATGAACCTTTTGCAGATTATGCCGCTGTCTGAAAGCACCCCCAGTTCTGCTTGCGTGCCACGAAATCCATTTTGCCAGAAAGGCATTTTTGTCCCTTTGGGGTGGGTGGGATTTGGTCACATACTAGCAAATTAAGGCTGCACAATCAAAGTGGATTTGGCGCTCGTGCACCAAAACAAGAATTGCCCCCCCCAAACCAGACTTTTGGGGATAAAGTGACAGGAAAATGCACTGAGAAGTATGGAAGAACACTTGGTGCAATGTTTTAGGGCCTCCCCACAAACAGTCAATGTTGTCTAATGTTTGTGGAAACAAATTTGGCTGAATTCTCAATAAAGAGGTCACCTGAAAGCCAACAAGAAAAAAAGCCTGTTTGGACACTGTGCCTAGAAAAAGCAGAGCAAGGGTAAGTTGAGCCCTCAGTCTCTTTCTCTTTGTGCTTTCCAGACTGACTCGTAGCCTCAAGGTTTCTTCTTCTTCTTTAAAAAAATGTTTTCCTCACTATGTGTCGAGAAGGCCTGGGTAATTCCCATAACTGAGCTGAGCCTTGCTGTGCCCTGCTCTGCCCCGCCCAATGTCCTTAGCAACCCAACCTGGCAACTTAAGGAGACAAAGGCACAGAGCACAGGCTGGACTGGAGAGTCCTTGCAAAATGGAACCAGGGTGGCCCTTGCCTCTCACATTGCTCCTCTGCATCTGTACTATAGGTAAGAGGGGGTCTCAGCTCCATCATGCATGAAGCTCCTGCTCCATATCTGTTCAGTGGAGGATCCCCATTCCCAAATTAGATTTCACTGTTAGGACATGGGAACCAAGAGACTGGAGAATTGGTGTCCCTATGGGTGGTGGTTGTTGTTGTTGTTGTTGTTGTTGTTGTTAGTCAGCTTTTCACCTGAGGCCCCTGGGCAGGTTACAACCATTTACAATGTATTACTAAAAGTCACAGCTCAACCACAAAATGTTATAAAATAAAAAATAAAAATAAAAAAATTCCTTCCAGTAGCACCTTAGAGACAGACTAAGGTGCTACTGGAAGGAATTTTAAAATTTTGTTTCGACTACGGCAGACCAACATGGTTACCTACCTGTAACAAAATGTTATAGTTAACTTTCGGCTAGTCAAGGTCAACCTAGACATAGCGTGAGTTATCCATGGCCAGAAACTATTGTGTTTTTAAAAGAATAGCAGCTAGTGGGGTGGTGGTGGTTTGCGTTGAGCACATGGCGCTGGGGAAGAATTGACAGCCCTAGACGCCATGAGAGCATTACCACAGCACAGTTCGTCAAAGGTTTCCTAATCCTTCCCTCTGAGGAGATTGGTCCAGGAGTTTGCCTGAGTACTCTCTGAAACAGAAATATGCATGGTTATTTCCAGAAGCAAAGGAGAACAGGTAGAAGGTGGCATTTCCACAGGCAAAGCTTTATCTTCCATATGACAACTTGCTTCTTCCTCAGTTCTCTCTTTCAACATCTGGGAACCCCAGGCTCCTTTGCTTTTGGTTGGGGAGTATGTTTGCTGAGGGAATGTTTGCTCACTAATTGAACTGAATGTCTGGTAGATAATAACAGTATTTTCTCTTGTGCCCCCCCCCCCCCGGCTCTAGATCCAGCCATCGGAGACATAGGTAAGGAGAGGAAACCTCCACACTTGCCTACTTAACAGATCTATGACCAGTGGCAGGGGAAGGAAGATCACCCTGTGCAGTGCAAAAGCAGGCTTTGATGCACAACAGCTGTGAAAACAAAGTCAGCTGTTCTTCATGCAGGCAAACATGGGTTATAGCCAAGTGTGTATGTTTGAGCACATGCACTTCCAGATGGGCATACAGACACCTGAGTGCCTAAAATGCTGTTACGATACACTGTGGGGGAAGCTGCCTATGGTCAGAGCAAGGCAGCCCCTCCCCTCCAAACATAATATTGTAGTACCATAGGAAGCCTTTGAACAGTGGCTGCTCTTAGGCTGCCAGATCTTCACTATAGATGAGAAGAGACAGACTGTAATTGCTCTGGAATTGAATGAATACAAAAAATAATAATATTCCTTTATATAGTTAGTTAAAAGAGTTGGCATAACCAATTAACAATGAATACACAGCAATAACAATGCATGAACAGCCCAGATCCAAACCGCTATTGAGAACATAGCAGGGCATCAGTTTAACGATGTTTGCTGAATGATCACTATCAGTGCTGTTAGGATCTGTTCCTGTTGCTCATTCATCCTCCATTTTTGGGTGTCTTGCAAATCTGCTTTCTTCTCTCTTTCTTTTGTCCTCAGTCTTGTTTATTTGTTTATGACATTTTACCTGAATTGTTCTTGAAGCCATATCGCAATTCTTGCATTGCAGGAAGTTGGACCTAATGACCCTCATGGTCCCTTCCAACTCTTACAGTTCTATGATTTTACTATTCATTTATGAAAGCAAGCTGCTTTCATGTTTTCAGAAACATGGAAATTACCCATGTCATATGCATGCTTATCAAAGAGGTCTTTCCTGTAGTCAATGGTGTCATGGGACCAATACAATCATTGCTATCTCTGTCTCTGTTACAGTGATTGAGGGCATCCCAGACACTGTGGTGCTGGAAGACAACTTGACACCAGGCACAACCGTGGCCAACTTCACTGGCAACTGTACAGACTCCAGTGATCCACCCGCAGTAAATCTGAAGACCACAAGCCCCACCACATCTTTTTTCAATCCGCCAAATTTTGTACCCCCTGACATCTATGAGGTACAAAAGACCAGTAAATTTGTGGTCAATTCTCTCTCTCTCTCTCTCTCTCTGTGTGTGTGTGTGTGTGTGTGTGCAAGGGAAAAGCTTTTCCTGCCATCATGGCCTACGAGAGTACAGGGACTCTTTCCCTGTGTGGCATTTTAAAACACATTTTAGTGGGGATTTTTGAACTGGGACTCGTGAGTCAACAGTGCTGTTGTCCTGCTGCACTGCATGCCAGATATTTCAATCCAATCAAGATGAACTAGCCTCTTGTGGGACTAGAGTATTTAATAAATTATATTAATTAAACATACCTAGAAGAATTGAACAGGTTAAGTGTCATTTTTGTTAACCAGTATTGTGCCGCAGAATACAGCTTTTGTTTAGCAAATGTAACCTGATTTTTAATGTATGTGAACATGTAACTAGTATGCGGAAGCATAGAGCATAGAAAACTGTTTCATACCTGTTTCACTGCATTGGTGCCTACATTAGGACAATATGAAGCATCAGCAATTCATAGAATCATAGAATCATAGAATCATAGAGTTGGAAGAGACCACAAGGGCCATCGAGTCCAACCCCCTGCCAAGCAGGAAACACCATCAGAGCACTCCTGACATATGGTTGTCAAGCCTCTGCTTAAAGACCTCCAAAGAAGGAGACTCCACCACACTCCTTGGCAGCAAATTCCACTGTCGAACAGCTCTTACTGTCAGGAAGTTCTTCCTAATGTTTAGGTGGAATCTTCTTTCTTGTAGTTTGGATCCATTGCTCCGTGTCCGCTTCTCTGGAGCAGCAGAAAACAGCCTTTCTCCCTCCTCTATGTGACATCCTTTTATATATTTGTACATGGCTATCATATCACCCCGTAACCTCCTCTTCTCCAGGCTAAACATGCCCAGCTCCCTTAGCCGTTCCTCATAAGGCATCGTTTCCAGGCCTTTGACCATTTTGGTTGCCCTCCTCTGGACACGTTCGAGTTTGTCAGTGTCCTTCTTGAACTGTGGTGCCCAGAACTGGACACAGTACTCCAGGTGAGGTCTGACCAGAGCAGAATACAGTGGCACTATTACTTCCCTTGATCTAGATGCTATACTCCTATTGATGAGGCCCAGAATTGCATTGGCTTTTTTAGCTGCCGCGTCACATTGTTGGCTCATGTCAAGTTTGTGGTCAACCAAGACTCCTAGATCCTTTTCACATGTACTGCTCTCAAGCCAGGTGTCCCCCATCTTGTATTTGTGCCTCTCATTTTTTTTTGCCCAAGTGCAATACTTTACATTTCTCCCTGTTAAAATTCATCTTGTTTGTTTTGGCCCAGTTCTCTAATCTGTCAAGGTCGTTTTGAAGTGTGATCCTATCCTCTGGGGTGTTAGTCACCCCTCCCAGTTTGGTGTCATCTGCAAATTTGATCAGGATGCCCTTGAGTCCATCATCCAAGTCGTTGATAAAGATGTTGAATAAGACCGGGCCCAAGACAGAACCCTGTGGTTCTGTTAGCTGCTTTCCTTCCCACAAGTATGCAAAACTACTACCCAAATATTACCGACGGATGCAAAGGGGGAGACTTTTAGTTGCTGCTGCTACTTTAATTAGGCCATTCCAACATGCCACGTCCTGCCACCTGGCACCTGGGCACCTATCTGGCATATGGACATCTATTGATTGGTGCCCATGGCATCATTAACACTGGGCTGTTCATCAGGATTGAACATGTGGAAGAGAGGTGCAACACATGATGAGATTTTTTTCTTCTGGCTTCCAGGTGAGCCTTGGTCCCAGTGCTGCCCTGGATGCTAGACGGGTGAATCAGTATGTTTTGACATTCAGTGCAAGTTGCCCAAGTGGCACGCCAGTTGAAGTTAATCTCTTCATTCGAGTCATTGCAGCAGACAGATTGGAGTGTGGCAGTGGACCTGAATACATAGGTAAGGCTATCGTGGTAGCCCTGGTATTTCATCCTAAGGCCCTGACAAGGGTGCCATGGTGAGAAGAGTTTTAATATGGTACAGTACTGCGGTCAGGGATGTGGGTGGTGCTGTGGGTAAAAGCCTCAGCACCTAGGGCTTGCCGATCGAAAGGTCGGCGGTTCGAATCCCCGCGGCGGGGTGCGCTCCCGTTGCTTGGTCCCAGTGCCTGCCAACCTAGCAGTTCGAAAGCACCCCTGGGTGCAAGTAGATAAATAGGGACCGCTTACTAGCGGGAAGGTAAATGGCGTTTCCGTGTGCGGCTCTGGCTTGCCAGAGCAGCGATGTCACGCTGGCCACGTGACCCGGAAGTGTCTTCGGACAGCGCTGGCCCCCGGCCTCTTGAGTGAGATGGGTGCACAACCCTAGAGTCTGTCAAGACTGGCCCGTACGGGCAGGGGTACCTTTACCTTTACCTTTACAGTACTGCGGTGTGGTGAGGGCAGGGGTGGTGGTCTCGCTACCAGGCACTGAGAGGCAGTGAGTTCTCTAGCAACATGTGGCAGATCCTGCATGGCAAAGGAGGGTGCTGTTTTTGTTTCCCAACCACGGGGAGGCAGATTTGAATAGTAGACTTGCCAGTGCTAGAAGAAGGGACTCTGGGGCTGCCCGTGCCAGTGGGAAACTCAGCCTGCAGAGGGCTCCAGTGCTGTCAAAGGGGCAGATTCAAACTAGGGCAAGAGCCTGACTGCTCCCATCTCTTTTACTGCTGCAGGAGAGAAATCAGTAGGCGTTTCAGAGGATGTTGGCCCTGGAGAGTTCATCTACCAAATTGTACTGAAGAGGGAAGGCAGAGACAACTTGACTGTAAGCACCTTTGTTGCGGGGAAAGCAGGAATGTTGGAAAACTTTAAAAATAAATAAAAATAAAGCCATTATAAACTATTCTTAAATGAATGCTTTTAAATAAATAAGGAGTATAGTTGGGGAGGGGGTGTCTTGTACAGGGAATTTTCCAGTAGTGTGTCTGGCCATGGAGCGAAGGCTTGAGAATTTGGAAGGTGGCATATTTTAACAGTGCCCCAGGCAGAGGGGGAGAAATCAATTTTGGATATAAGTCTTAGGGGAAGAGATTTTCTTTAAAACAAATAAAGAAACAATTTCCCCAGCCAACTTTATGTTCTTTTTATACAGTTCTCCATAGAGAATTCCTCTCTGCCTTTCATCATAACTGGAGATGGAAGAGTGCTGGCACCTGCCATGGGTTTCAGTCGTGAGCAAGCTGGCAAGGTGTGTTCCATTGCTTACTGTACCTAGGCATATGTTCTGCCAATATCACTGTCCTTATAACATGTCACTTCCCAGCTCTGTCCCCTTTCAAAAGTGTTCTGTAGTTTGTTAAGGGAGCTGGGAACTGTAGCTCTGTGAAGGAGAAACACAGTCCTCAGGATTCTTCAGAGTACAACCTGCACTTTAAATATGCATTGGATGTGCTTTAAGTGTATGGTGTGGATCTTTGTCTCACCAGACGTTTCCTCCTAGCCCTGAGACTCCCACCTCCCTGTCCCCAGGTCCTCTTTTCATTAAAAGGCATCATTTGGATGGGGCCACACAAATGATGCTAAAAACACACACACACACAACGGTTTATGGAGGGAAAAACCATGCAGCAGGCTTCTGCTTCTCATGCAGAACTGTAACTGAAAGCATAGTGCTTGAGAAAGCTGACTCAACCAGTTCCTACTCAACCAGTAGGGACAAAACACGACATTCTCCATTTCAAGGTACTGTGCCTTCCTGTTCCTGGGGCTTCTGTGGCACTTCAGTCTTCCCTCCCTAGGAGCCAGTGTGGTGTAGTGGTTAAGAGCGGTAGTCTCGTAATCTGGGGAACCGGGTTCGTGTCTCCGCTCCTCCACATGCAGCTGCTGGGTGACCTTGGGCCAGTCACACTTCTCTGAAGTCTCTCAGCCCCACTCACCTCACAGAGTGTTTGTTGTGGGGGAGGAAGGGAAAGGAGAATGTTAGCCGCTTTGAGACTCCTTCGGGTAGTGATAAAGCAGGATATCAAATCCAAACTCCTCCTCTTCTTCTTCTTCTTCTTCTTCTTCTTCTTCTTCTTCTTCTTCTTCTTCTTCTTCTTCTTCTTGGACCCAGCAACATACTAAGAGCTTGCTTTTGACTAGACCTATCCCTCCTGCTTGTAAATTCACGCCATGCCGTTCTCCCTGCAGACGTTCTCAATGGTCATTGTGGTAACGGACAGTGGTGGGAGAAGCTGCCGCAGGACTCTGGCAGTGAAGGTGCTGCCTGTTTACCACAAGCAAGTCAATTTCACGTGAGTTGAGTTGTTACTATGTTGTTTTTAATGCTGTTATATGGTTATATGCCACTCTGATATTTTATGATATGCTGGTATAGGGCACTTTTATGAATAAACAGCGGGGAGAGAGATACAAAGGCTCTTTGGCTCCAAGTTCCCCACAGCATAAACTTAAGGCATGGGCTACTTGCCCCAATATGTTCTGCCACCGCTGGTGGTTATGCAATATCATAAGAAAGGTGTGCTTAAGAAACTTTTACCACAGAGTAGAGAGTGCTGGGGCATTGCTCCCAGATCATGTCTAGTCACACTTGACCTGAGAGTTGCACTTCTGTGACATTGCAAAGGATTAAAATAGTGCTTTTTTTGGCACCTCTAAGATATCACCTTCTCACAAAGCAATCACTTTTGATGTAAGGAATGTACATTCAGGCCATCAGAGATTTGAGCCAGGGCAAGAGGCTACTGATCCGGGCTTCCCCATTCCAGGGCACATGTGGGACCCATCCACTTCCCCTCTCATTAACTTGTACCAGAGAAGGAAAGTCCTAGCTCTGACAGCCTTTTGAGTAGACAAAACAGCAGGTCCCTGTGATACCTGGAGTGTCGCTTTTCCCACCCACATCCCTTCAAGTGCCATGCCAGAGAGGCTATTGCTGACTAGTGGCTGCCAGTCCCTGGTGGCAGAGGTGGTAGAGATGATCTGGATTTGAGAGCAGAAACTGAATTAGAAGAGATTATTCGCTTGCTATAAGGGAGCTGTGCAAATCCCCTCTAGTGTCAGGTCAGGTTTACTGCCTCCTCTGTCCCATGGGCCTGGGCAGCACAACATGAGCAGTGAGGAGTGTGAGCTTTCCTGAAACACCACCAGCCACCATTGTATTGGGGACTGGGCCATCGCACTATGTCAAATTCTTTGAAGGAAGCATAGAGCAGGGAGGACATTCAGGTGTGTTTTTCTCTTCCCTTTGATGCCACACATATTGTTGAAGTTGCATGGAGCAGCCATAACTCACTATCCTATTTTTCAACATGACTCTAAAAGTCCTTGTTGTCCTGTTAATGCTCTGCTTTATCCCAATAATACAGACTTTATCTGTATTATCCCAAAACAGGAATATTCAACTATGAGTAGATGGGGTGGCTTATAGCACCTGGGGCTTACACTCTTTTCTTCATGATATAGGGAGTCATCATTAGCAATATCGGTATCAGAAAACACAATTCCCCTCCAGCCTATTGTAAGAGTCAATGCCAGTGGGGAAAATGTGCTTTACCGGATCATCTCCTCTCTGCCCACAAGGCATTTCACCATTGAACCAGGTAAGGAGAATCCAGGGATGTGGCATGGAACCCACACAGCCCCAGGGAGGGCTGGGCCTTCTGTGGTGGTCATCAACAATGGTCTTCAAACTATGTCAGCCATCTTACCCTCAAGGAGCTGAGTGATCACAGCCAGTCTCCTGCTTGCATGCAGACACAGGCATAATCAGGAACACTTATGACCTAAATCTGAGACGCTATCCAGACTTAACTGAAACCCTGCTCACAGTGGAAGCCTACAACATGCTGCATCCCACAGATAAAGCCACCATCACCGTCAACATTACAGTAAAGCGGCAGAACCTGCAAGGACCTCTGTGCACCCCTGCTGTAATTGTGTAAGTCTCCATAGAGCAAAAGGATCTTACTCAAGCCTGAGCCAGCAAAAGAAATGTAGAGTTTGAGGGTCTCTCCCTACCTGCTATGCACAGCAAGGTATAGCTGTATTTAGGGTATAAGAGGATCCATGGGTATTAACCATGAGTAGGCAAACTAAGGCCTGGGGGCCGGATCCGGCCCAATCACCTTCTAAATCCGGCCCGCAGACGGTCTGGAAATCAGCGTGTTTTTACATGAGTAGAATGTGTCCTTTTATTTAAAATGCACCTCTGGGTTATTTGTGGGAAATAGGAATTCGTTCTTTTTTTTTCTTTTTCAAAATATAGTCTGGCCCCCCACAAGGTCTGAGGGACAGGGGACCAGCCCCCTGCTGAAAAAGTTTGCTGACCCCTGGATTAACTATGCCTCTGAGAGGAGAATTGGCTCTAGAGTGGTGGTGGGGACTTGTGGCTCTCCAGATGTGATTTGGCCTCAGCTGCTATCAACTCCAGACAGGGATAAGGAGTGTTGAAGATCAGCAACATCTGGAAGGGCCACAGGTCTCCCAACCCTGATCCAGAAGTAAGAACGATCTTAAGGGCTAATGAGTCAGAGCAATCAGAGCACAAGAATTGTCTTCTTTCCACTGACAGAACAGTAGCCCTGTGGAGAAGCCTTGACATGCTTGAGCGTCTGTTTGTCTTGTCATCAGTGATCAGCTCTCAGAGAGGTTATTGAGAAACATAGGCAAAGGGGAGAGGAGGAGGAGGAGATTTTTCTCTCCTTTCAAATCACCATTTCTATCCTTCTGCATCTTTTACTCTTTGTGGCTATTGCTGCTTAATCCTAGAATTGAGATTCCAGAGACGACCCCCATTGGGACGCCACTGCCGTCTCCATCTTGTAATGATGTAGAGAGTGGCAGCGATAGGCTTCACTATGAAATAATGGAGGGCAGCCAGAGCCCTCCCTATAGCTTCCAAATGAGGCACTCAAAACTACAGGTAAGCCCTTGGAATGGACTTATTTCTTTCATCAGATATGTTAGGGAGAGGGAGTGGGGAGAGTCGGCAAGGCTTAAGAGTTGAGTAGCTTCCAACATACCTAGCCATCCTCTCAGTTTTGCCAGAATTTAGGGCAAAATGTCTCAGGGTACTGCTTAATTCCAATTCAGTCACTTCTGGGTACCTGAAAGATAATGGGTGTGGTATCTCTAATTAACAATGAGTTTACCATTTTCCCAGACTAAGCATCTCCCCTTGGCAGAGGATGCTATTAGTTTAAGATGTGCCCATATGGTCCTGACCTTTCTGTCCTTGGGTCCTGGCAGGTGAACACCACTTTGGACTGTGACTCTGAAGCTATGGCCAGCCTTAACTTCCAGCACCAAGCCACCATTCTAGTGACTGATGATGGAAGTCCTCCACAAAACAGTGCGTACTGCTCTGTCAGTCAAATGTTATTTGGGTTTGGTCTTCTTTTGATACTGAGCACAGTAGGTCATGGGAAATCAGGACTTCAGCAAGATCTCTCCTGGATTGGCTTGCTTTGAGGTATGGTAGGAATAAGAGGGCAGAGGTGACTTCCCCTGGTAAAATCCTCACTGCAGAAACAGTTATTGGAGCTCTCTGTTGGCAAAGGTAAATCTATCATGTTTATGGCTGTTGTCTGGATTAGTACCAGGACCTAGGAACCCAGTGAAATGCAGGCACAAAGCAAGCAGTTGCTGAGGATCAGAACTAAATTATAGGCCAGATGGTATGTGTTCAGTAGGCAGTGACAGTGTTTTAATAAGCCTGTTTGCATATGTTTCATAAGAAGTTGGAGTTTGGATTTATAGCAGAAGACAGCATTCCCCCCCCCCATTATGCATTTCTTTTGTATCTCTCTGTTTTGGCTTCTGTTAGTACACACACACACCATTTGGGTGCTTCCCTTTTGGTGTTTATGAATCCAAAATCTATACCAAGAAACTTGAGTTCTCTTACCTTTGTATATTATGTAAAAAGCCATGCAAAGTCCCATCTCAGCTCAGACCTCACTGAGCTCTAGCTCTGAGGGCCTTCTGCCAATTTCCTCATTGCAAGACGTTACAGGGAACCAGGCAGAGGGCCTTCTCGGTAGGGGCACCTGCCCTGTGGAATGCCCTCCCAGGAGATGTCAAAGAGATACAGTGGAACCTTGGTTGTCGAATGTAATCCATTCCGGAAGACCATTGACTTCCGAAACATTTGACAACCAAGGCACAATGGGCGGTCAGCAAATTCCACTGCAAAAATGGAGAAACACGCCTCAGAAGCCGTTTGACTTCCAAGGTGCATTTGAAAACGGAAGCATTCACTTCTGGGTTTTCGGCGTTTGGGTTCTGAATTGTTCAGCTTCCGAGACATTCGAAAACCAAGGTTCCACTGTAATTATACAACCTTCTGTAGACATCTGAAGGCAGCCCTGTATCAGGAAGCTTTTAATGTATTATGTTCAGTTGTGGTTTTGTATATTCTGTTGGAAGCCTCCCAGAGTGGCTGGGGCAACCCAGTCGGATGGGCGGGATAAAAAAAACAAGTTGTTGTTGTCAGCTGCTGACCACTGAAAATTCTACTCAGCTTCTGCTCTGGCTTCAGAGATTTTTACCAGACACTTTGAGGATGATTCAGAGGCAATATGATAGCCATCTTCAACTATGTGAAGCAATTTTGTTTTCTGATGCTCCAGAGACTTAGGACCTGAACAATGGGTTCACATTTCAATAAAAGAAAATTTAGATTAAACTTTAGGAATAACTTCTTCACCCTGTGAGCCACCTGACAGTGGAACAGGTTGCCTTGGAAGGTGATGGGCTCTCCTTCATTATAGGCTTTTAAGGAAAGACTGGCTGGCCATCTGTCCAGGATGCTGTAGCAGACAGTTTCCTGCATCAGCTGAGGGGTTGGGCTAATGACCTTTGAAGCACCAATTCTGTCACTCTATGATTCTGTACTTTGCAGCCTGATGAACTAGAAATCTCCCTTAATTAAAAAAAAGAAAAGAAATCTAAGGCAGCAATCCTAACCCTATTTACCCAGGAGTAAGCCCTACTGAATTCAGTAGGACTTACCTCTGTGTAGTCATAGTTAGGCTGGTGCTGTAAGTGCCTTAGGGTGCTAAATTCTGAGCCCAATAACATATTCTGTGCTTCTTTAGTGCAAAAGTGGAATCACAGAATGTACACAGCCATGATTGTACCATTTTGCTCTGTTCTTAAGAGTAGCCTCTCCGTACCACCTCACCTGACTTGGCCACCCATATCGTGGGCCCATCTTGATACAGCCATGTACTAGGAATAAAGAAACAGATTTGCAAACAATCTCTTCCTTTGGGGATGTTTGAACAAGGGAAGGATGTATTTGTGCGAAGCTGCAATCCACATTCCACTTCTGCACAAGACTGAAGAGGCAACAAAGTGTAGTTAACATTGATTTGCCACAACCCTACAGAGAATAGCAAATACTGACACAGGGACCAATCCTTCTGTTACATTTTCCAAGTGCCTTCAAAAGCATTCCAATGAAGAAAACATGTTGGAAGAGGCCTCCAGGTTGAACATTTTAGTTGCCTGACCACATTGGTTAATGAACAATTTGTAAAAACCTGACTGAAAACAAACCAAGTAGTAGCTCAACAATGAACTTTGTTAACGGGTTACCCCCGAAAACCAAAGGTGCCATCCAACCAAAGTATTTTCAAGTTTGATTGAATTCAATGAACATGACATAAGACTATGCCTGCCACCCTAAATTGAAATCACTGTGCTTATTGTTAATTTGATTGTGTCCTGGGCGTACAGGGAGATAAGAACCACCAATTATTGTATACCATAAAAGTCATGGCTAAACAATAAGGGAAACTTTCAAAGCAGCTGTAGAAATTCTGCAAATCATCTGCCCTTATACTTGTGGCTAGTTGATAAATAAGCATACTTTTATCAATAGCATAAAGATGATAATAACGACTTGTGTTGATATTTCTTGATAGAGAAAATGTAAGTCATGTACTACAGGGCTGTTGACTACAGTCATGTACTACAGTTGTTGGCTGATTTGACCTTAGAAGAAGTCCCACAAACGTCTTCTGTGGTACATGAAGGCAGGCTGTTACTAAACAAATTTGTCATGGACAAGCAACAACTGCATGTGGTCTGTGTCAAAAAATAAACAGAGGATCAAACAGAAATCCCAGCACGGAACACCCTCAAAGGGACACATACTTCACACTACAAATAGCAAACTGACAAACATCCAATAAAATGGAAATAAGTAAAGCACACAAACATGAGAATTGTACGAAAATTTTTCTGGATTTTTAAAAACAGTTAAAATGAATGTGCAGAGAAATGTGGTATCCACAATGGGTCCATAGACAGTTAATATGTCTAATAATTGCCAACATTGAATATATAAGTATATAAACTGGCTAGATGAGGGTCACAGAGGCAGGTTGTAAGAACAAAACAGTGAGCTCTTTGACTGGGTGGTTGTGAGAGCCATACCGCACCAGATTCTGGCCCATCACCAAATAATTAAAACTACACACTTGGTGACGACCTATTGGTTTAAATCTGGATCTGCCCCAATCACATTTCAAGCAGTGTTTAGACGGACACAGTTTTTAAAGTGAATGGGGTAGGTATATGGGGGGTGGTGTTTGTACTGAGCACCTCTACGCAAGGGCTACCTCCCAGCAGGGGCAAAAGACCCTGACAAGAGAGGCTACAGGGAGGTAAGTGACAGGTATGCAGTGCTCTGTTCACACATCCCTCTTGCTTGAAAAATCAAACTCCACTTCCTCTGGTTACATGTAACTGGGTTTAAATTAAAGTTGGAACCTGCAAGCCTGCAGCTACCATATACAATTTGAGCCGGGCATTTTGCTAATGGTTGTGTAGGCTGGTTTCTCAGTTCCTAGCCAATGCTTAGCCAACGCCTGCTGAAGTTCGAGCTTTTGCTTCCATATTTATTGAGCATTCAACCTGATTGGTTTGTACAAATTATGTGTGGAGTTGCTTTGACATCCATTTCCTTGAGTATTCTCCCTGATTTTTTTTAATGGGGAGGTTATATGATGTCATATCAGGCACTATTTATCCCATAATTCCCAGTGCATTTCCACATCACTTTCCTTACCAAAAAAAATCTGGGATTTTTTCCCGGGGATGGGGGAGGTGTTGTGCAACAGCACCAAATCAACTGTAGCTGTGCAGCTTGAATTTGGCAGTATGTGATTGAATCTTGCCTGTAAAATAATGAGTCTGAAAGTGTCCCTAGTCACTCAGGCTTCTCTGATTTGTTTCTGTCCCCTGCAGCCACAGTGCAGGTGTTGGTGACAGTAAGCCGAGTGAATGAATACAAACCAGAGTGCTCAAGGCAATTCTTTAGTGTCCCAGAAAATGCAGGCTTTGGATACTTCGTTGGCAGCATCAATGGCACTGACCGAGACTATCCTTTCAACAACATCATATACAGCATCCTGGGTTCAGAGGACTCTGTTTTCTACATTGGCCGTCGCTCAGGTAAGGAAGGGGATTGGAATCCTGTATGACGTATCCAGGTAAACTGATGTCACCTGCTCTTAGCCCCACTTTCCTGGTTTTATATAACACACCACTTGTCTGGGTTTATTATTCAGCTCTTGACTTAATTGGGCTTTCTTGCATTTTGATTTAGATGAAGGTTCCTCCCTGTCACACACACCCAGATTGGGACTGATCTGGTCAGCCTAGAGACCTCCAGAGGATTTTGCTAGGGAATAATGGCCCATGCTTCACAACACTTTGCCTTCTACTTTCCCAAGGCCCATACTCAAGATCATCTCAAGCAGATCATTTAACACCCTTTTAACTACCTACCATACTCGCATCAAAGGGGTGGAAGAATGGAAGTGGGGTTTCAGCTTTGGCAGTTGTGAATATGGACCTGGGAGTGGCTGTTATTACAAAGTACAGTGGTACCTCGGGTTTAGTACTTAATTCATTCCGGAGGTCCGTTCTTAACCTGAAACTGTTCTTAACCTGAAGCACCACTTTAGCTAATGAGGCCTCCCGCTGCTTCTGTGCCACCAGAGCACGATTTCTGTTCTCATCCTGAAGCAAAGTTCTTAACCTGAAGCACTATTTCTGGGTTAGTGGAGTCTGTAACCTGAAGCGTATGTAACCCGAGGTACCACTGTAGTATAAATGCACAATTTTATCTTTGTGGCACAGGTGAGCTCTATGTGTTGGGACCACTGGATTATGAAAAGCAGAAGTCATATCATTTGGTCATCCAGCTAAGGGACTTTGATAATGGCGTAAATCCTGAATCGTCGAAGACAAGTCTGTGTAACATAACCATTAATGTGCAGGTAACTGGACTTGGCAGGTGGGTGAGTAGAGTGAGGTTGTTGCAAAGCTTTGAGTGGGACTAGGTCACCTACAAGATTACCTTACCCCACATGTGTCCACTCAACCACTTTGATTGGCAGAATCAGCACTTTTTACAAGTGCCACGTAATACCCACAGGGCCGGATTTAAATTTGATGAGGCCCTAAGCTACTGAAGGTAATGGGGCCCTTTATATGTCCAGCTGTCTTTTGTCAACAACAAATTGTCAAAAACATTCAACAAATTGTGTTGAATATATGCTATATGGTAATTTATGGACCTAACAGGTCCATGCACAACACAAAACACTGTTGCTGTATGTAGGTTTTATTTTATTTGTTTTATATATTATATTTTGGAAATGTACATCCAGTGGTTTTTTCCTTTAAATTTTTTGGGGCCCCCCAAGAGAGTGGGGCCCTAAGCTATAGCTTGTTTAGCTTATATGTAAATCCAGCACTGAATATCTGCACCATATCTATAAGAAGACAATCCTTTGGAATCTGAGGGAGCAAGGAGCTGCAGCAGGGAGGGCAGAGAAAGCTAGTGAATGGCTGTACAGGAGCTTGTAACGAACACCTGAACTACAGGGGACTTTATACGAGTAGTTTGGTGTCACATGAATCTTTTAAAACTACATACAGCAAGAAAGAATCTTCAGTAAAGAATGGGGGAGATAGGTGGATTATCTAAAAATAATATTGTAAACAATTAAATACCTTAGCAGGATTAATTTAAAATCTAGCAATTAAAAGGTGACTTTGGAAGAAATATAGACAGTAATAAATAAAAGGAGTTAAGGAGGAAATGCAGTTTGAAAATGTTTGTATAAAAAACCAAGGAAGGGGAGTAGGGAAGTGTAAATAATTGTGTATGTAATCAAATTTGGTGGTTATTATTTAAAATTTGAAAAACGAAAAAATTTAATAAAATAAAAATAAAACTACAGTACATACAGCAGCTGTTAACAGCCTGCTCAGGATCCTGACCTCAGTATACAGTGAAAGTTGCTTAATTGTTTCTTCCTGAGTCATAGTCCTAATGGATATCAATGGTCCTCAAAACAGCTTTTTGCCCCAAAAGGGAAGCTCCCCTTGGTGCCAATGGGTAGTTTTATGGGTAATGAAATGATCAACCCACTGAGGCCCTAGCATTCAAGACATTAAATTATTCCTTCATTGGCTCAGAGCAGAATCTGAAATGAACTTTGGGAAATGAAATTGCAGAAAGTAAACCCTTTCCTGCCAAAATCAAGTGCTGTGATCTGTAGACACCTGCTCTATGTCATCTTTTGGCTGTTGCTTCACACAGAACACTGCAAAAGCATGGGTTATAATTGCTTCTTAACACTTTGGGCAATGTGAGAAGCCCAGCACATGAAGGGGTCCTTGCGTGGAACCTTGCCTCTTGCAGTACCAGTGATAATTGCAAATGGGAGATGGGAGTTTGGGAACAACCCTTTCCAGGACTTCTGTGCCGATAAACACGACCCCTTTATTTGCTCCTAGGATATAAATGATGAGCCCCCTGTGTGTAATCCACCCTTTTATCAGAGTTTCATACTTTCTACAAGTACTACATGTGTCACTAATCTGCAATGCACGGAAAAGAATGAACGAAGTGAACTCGCCTACAGGATTGTTGGAGGTATGGAATGGCTGAGGCAGAGCCCTAGGGAATAGGCAACAAAGAGGCTACCCTAAACTGTGACATTCTTTGGTTCCAGCTCCTGAGTGAAGCTGCTGAAGGACAGAGGTGGATTTAGCAGATATGGGCTACTGTTTGAGCTAGATAGCCGTCAGTGGAGGGAAACAGGAACTTAACGGTGTGCTGAAGCTAGAACTCTCAAGGCAGAACTGAAGTAGCAGAAAACATGAGAAGGTCTGCCTGAGAGTGCAAGCCTATGCAAAGAGGGCAGCAAGGGTTGCATTTCTGATGGCAAATACTGAGTGTGCACCATACACTTAAGCAGGTTTAATGGTTTAATAGTCCTTCCTCAGGTCAGTGGTGTAGAGAAGGAGGGAATGCATAGTTCTGGAGCTTCTTTCAGAGCTGGAGCAATGGCATAACCCGCCAGAGTGCCAGGAATAACTGACTGGTCCTCATTGCTCTGCCAAGTGGACTAGGTGATAATGAGGTTTTCAAGTTTGACAGATCACCGTGGAGGAGGTCAGAGAACGAGGAAAATAATTGCACAGAGGCTACATACTTCTTTCTTTTTATTTGAGTAGGTTCCTACTTCACATTAGCAGGTAAATGGTTGCGATCCTTTGTTAGATTGTTTGCATTCATAATGGAAAACTACAAGTTACATCTTAGCTCAGATGTGTTTTACAAGTTACACCTATGCAGTAAGCACCAATGAGTTCACTCCCAGGTAATTATGCATAGGTGTACAGTCACACTTATCCTAATAAACTGGTATTGGGCTTTGAACTGCTGCTCTGTATGCTGTTTATAAATAAATCAGCACAGCTGGGGGGGAATTAGACTCTACTTTGGATCATGGCAATGCATCCCCTGCCCCCAGTCTATGACAGCTAATAATGAACGCCTGCACTTAAATTCTGAAGTGCGCTATACCACTGTCCTAGGGAATCCTGAGAACTGTAGTTATGTGAAGCAGGCTTTGGAGCTCAAACGGACCTCCGTACACTCTTACAAAACTACAATTCCGATGATTATTTCCGGGGGAGCCAAAACAAGTTAAAGTGATATACAGCTGATGTAAGTAAGGTTTGCAGTGTAGATGTGCTCCCCTCCCTCTTTTTCAGGCAACACAAATGGGCGCTTTCGCATGAATGGAAATTGTATGCTCCATAATACCTTCTCCTATGCCCGTCCTGGCATTTTTGACCCCCTCACTTTTGAGCTGCTGGTGGAAGTGACAGATGGTGGGAGCACACCCCGCTTCAGCACCACCGCCACCGTTCTCGTTTACGTGACTCCCTGGACCACGACAGTGCCTACTACTACCACCACCACCACGGTGAGGGGGCAGATAAGGACGTGCTGTTGCCAGGAAGCCTTGAGTCAATGTGATTCACAGGAGTAGTCACACTTGCACCAGAGCCCCTAGACCCACAGCTCTTTCCCTGGGCTATGAAGTGTGTCTGCTATAGGATGCTTGCTTGCATTATGGTAGCTTAATAAGTCACTTAATAAGTTCCATTTATAGGTGAATGCGACCTTCCTAATATGACTTGACCTTTTAGCAGCATTTGACACCTTGAATTTGAATTTGACAGCATTTGGAAGCCACCTGGATCATCTGAAATTAGACATTGGAATTGGAAATTGAAATTGAAATTAGTGACTGTGTGATCTCAGAGTAGTAATGGGTGGCTGCTAGTTCTGCTGAGTTGCAATTATTGCATGGACTATAGCAAGATTCCACCTTTACCTCTTTACTGTTCAGTGTTTCTGAGTAGTCACTGAGAGAGATCCATTGATTATTTGCAGTGCAGTGAGAATGGAGAACCCACAGTTCCAGGACTTATTTTCAGAGCAGAAGTTATGAAATAATTGCTAGAGTGCCCAAGTTGAGAGTGGCATTCATGAGTATGGGACATCTTACTTCATCCTCATAATAACACACTCTATGAAGAGTTGTACTTGAAGATGGTTTGGAAGCTTCTATTGGTGCAGAATGCTGTGGTAAATATTTTGGAAGAATATTCCCGTGAGTCAGTAGTAGCAGCTCCCAGGTTCAAGTGAAAATGCTTTTAAGAACCTTTAGAACAGGGGGTACATGGGTATGCAGCCTCCATTAATCATAATTTGGGAATAAATCTATTTCACTGTGTGCCATGCTGGAAAAAATATTCAGTACATTGTCAACAGGTCAGAAGGGCTTAGTCCAGTAGCCTCTTACTACAGGTTAAGATCATCCCCACACATTGATGAAGGAACAGATTGAGAGAAAATTATGGGAAGGTTTAGATTTGAATAATTCCATTAGTTCCAATGACTTGATGGGCTTTCTCAAGTGGAGCCTGACAAGCCTGAGCTTGTGTGGTTCTGCATACTAGATTTATGTTGTTTTGATTTCAGACGGTGCCCAAGGAGCCCATCACTTTGCACAGAACACTGAGGTACTGGGCACCAGATCCCTGGTTCGTGGTGGTTCTTACGCTCACTGGAGCTCTCCTCCTTTCTGCCTTGGGTTTATTGTTCTGGCGACTCTGCTGGAGGTGAGTTTCCAGTGAAACCTCTCTATCCATACTTTATTTCATATCAATTCCTGACTCAGCTTTGATGTCAGTGGGATCTTCATTAGCAGTGGCTGTTACCCAGGCATGTTCTGGAAGGGGACCTGTCGAATCTGTAACCAAATATGAACAATCATTTTAACAAGAAAGAGCCTGATCTGGTCCCATAGACAATGCTCTATTGCCCTCCCTGCTACCTTGAAAAATGTGAGCTTTTACATTACATTACATTACATTACATTACATTACATTACATTACATTACATCTGTTGCATGCCACCAAAACCTTTTTCTTGCCCTCTTGAGCTCAAGGAACATTTTGGCTTGCTAAGTACATTCTCAGAACTCTCACTGTTGTTTGTATTTCAGGAAACCACCAGGAGAGACATCTCAGCCCCTACTGCAGAACAAGTAAGAACCCCTGTCCATGACACAGAGCCTTGTGCGACTTGGGGGAGTGTTGATTCTCATGGCATTACTTGGACAGGGCTGAAACTAGGCTTTCTGTTACTCGGGTCAAAGACCCAGTTTGTCACATACCCCCACATACCCCCACATACCCCCACATACCCCTACACGCACACACACACACACACCCCTCAACACATTTCTTCATAAAGGGAATAAAAAGTAGTTTGAAAGAGGCTGGAGAAGAGATAATCTCTCCAAATAGTAAAATTGGCTGTGTGTGTATCTGGCTTTCATTCAGCCTTAAGTAGATCTCCTCAGAGAGTAATAGATCATTTGATGAATTATAAGAAGTATTATGACTGTATGATATAACAACAGCAACAACGGAAGCTGTGATAATGATTGGGCACATACCAGAGAGTAAGCCCTATTGAACTCAGTGAGACTTACTTCTTCTGAGTAAAAATGCTTAAGATTGCAGTATAAGACTGCAATCACAGTTACTGGGAGTAAGCTGCATTGAATTCAGTGGGACTTCTGAGTAGTAAAGACTTGCAGTTCAAGGTTCTAAATAGTGAAATAAAAGAATAAATACTCCACAAGTTTCCTTAAAAATATGCTGGATGCTGAACCATTGCAATTAAATAATTTAAAGTGGATTGGCTACATTTTCCTTCCAAATTACAGGAAGGGATAAATACAAAGTGCTTCATATGCCAGCATCACATTTCTTTCATTGCAGGAATTTTATTTTCAGTATGAAGAGGACTCAGTTTTTATAGCTGATTGTATGCAGCGGTGCCCTCTTTATGTATTCACATGGTGCAAACATGTATGTTGTCTTTTAGATCCACACACACACACACAGACACACACACACACAGAGAGAGAGAGAGAGAGAGAGAGAGAGAGAGAGCTCTTTTAATTGATTTCTGAGATGTTGGGGGAAGCAAAAGAAGAAAGCAATAAAACTTTCCCTTTTCATCTTTGCTTGGAGAGCAACCTCCTTCAGGATTTCTCTTTCACAAACAGTTCCAAAAACAGACAGGGCGGGGGGGGGCAGATTTTCTTCAGTAGCGCCCCTCTAGAGGCTTCACACGGGCTGAGACCCCAGCTAGCCACCCCACCCCTTGGAAGGGTCTGTCTTACGGGGCAAAGTCTTGGAGGTACAGAAATGAGCTGAAGCACATCTCAGCTAAGAAGATAGAGTTATAACAGCCACTGACCACATACTACTTGGAAGGGCCCAGCTGATGTCATTGCTATGGTGGGGGAGTGGGTTTCATAGTTTGTTCAACATTCAGGAACTTTATGTATATACAGCAAATACAGACTGTCAAAATTCTGTGCCAATTTAGCAATGCAAAAACTGCACTAAGAAAAACAAATTATATCACTCCTTATGCTTTATGCAGATTCATTAAATTTGCTCATTTGCCATCATTCTGCTGCTTCTCCCAGTCATGAAGAGAAACATAATGAGCTATGTTGGGCACCAAAGCCTCACCATATGGCTGTGAGGAAATCTGCGGAGTTTCCTCACGCCTCCCAGCTTTTTAATATTTCACCAGACATTGTTCTGCGTATTTTTGAGCCTGGTTTCACAGCTTTATGGGATCTTGTTTTCTCTCTCTTTTTCTCTCTGTCTCTTTCATCAAACAGGGAAGTTTGAATTCTACTGAACTTGTGTGAGGTGCTCACTGTCAAATACACACACCTCTGGTCACTCTCAGTGATAAGCTCTTATAACTCCTGTATCCAGCCTTAAGATATCAGAAGCAATAGGGTGAACTACGGTTTCCTTGGCCAGCAAGAGACTGAAGGCCTATGCAGCTCTCAAGAATGGGCCTCTCTCGGCTGTCCAAAGCCTTCACTATAGATGCTGCTGGCAGAGTTAGTTGGGCAGATTTGGGAGGGCTAAGCCTAATAATAACAACACAGCCTGGTTTCCCTGCAGTGGAGCAGAGCTTCATCTTAATGATTAATCCAGACTATTGCTTTGTCTGCCATTAGCCTTGATGGACTCTCACAAGGATGCCAAGTTCCTTCTGATCCACATTTCTCATTCTGTAGGGACAAAGGAGTGGAAAGAAATTACGTCACAACAGAAGAGCCAAACAAGGAGAAAGGGAAAGATTCCACTGAGGCACTGAGTCTGGTACGGCATAGTCCACTTTCAATTTCCCCAGTTGGTTTGTACTTAGCTTGCTCTACGTGCTGCTATCAGTCACCGGCAATCAGCCTTGTGGCAATTCTGCACTTCCATGTGTGGAGCAGCCTTCCTCACCTGGTGCCCTTTAGATGTTTTGGACTACAACTCCCATCAGCCCTAGCCAGCATCACCCATGATGAGAGATGATGGGAGTTATAGTCCAAAGCATCTGGAGGGCACCAGGTTGGGAGAGAGGGGTCTAAACTGATATGGGGCCATGAGTTTGTCAGGGATTTTATGCTCAGCAGTAGCTGTGTGACACTCTACTGTGTGCTAATGTTTCTAGATTGTGTGGCCAACCATACTTGTGTTAACAGTGTACAATCCATAGAGCATGACATAGAGCCTGGCATGTCTTGTGTCCATTGGGATCCAGTAATGTGCAGACTGCCTACTTGGTGAAATGCTCAGTTCAAAAGCAGCTTTCCTTCCTTCACAGTGCTCCTTGCCCTTGGTACCCAAGGTTGGGACTATGGTTATAACGTTAGTTATCTGTTTCTCTTCCTCTCTTGCTGTAGCAACTCCAATTTGATGGTCGTGCCCAGGATCCTGGTAAGCTCATTCTCCATTGTTTAATAATTGTTTCAAAGCACTCAAGCTGCATGGGGACAGTATAGCAGTTCAGTCAGTTTATCAATCATCAAGCAATCAATGTGACATGCATATTAGTTTTTTCATGTCATTGAAAGAACGGCCATGCCATGCTTCCCTCAGCTAGAGCTGATTTCATTAGCACATGGGTGAGAACACAACCCTTTTAGATTGTGTGGGCCAGATCCTTCTCTGTACCCAACACCAAAGACCAACTTTGACAGGTGAGTAGGGCAACCCATCAGTCACATGACATCATCATACTGATGGATAGTTGACAGGTGGGCATATACCTCTTCCACCTAATTACCTTGTGACACCTGCCTTGAAGCCTTAACGGGAGACAGCTGTATGTAAGCTCATTATTTCTGAGGTTCTAACCCATTCCCATAAACCAGTCTTAAAGGGGCAATAATGCCACAACCTCCTGCATTGGAAGAGTGCAGGGTTGACCTCCCCACACCTCAGCAATTTTGTTTTCTGCAGTGATTGGGTGCATATCTGAACTGGGCAGGACTGACCTCTTTGCATATCAACTGATGTTGGGGAAGTCAATCCTGCTTTCTGAAGGAACCAACTGTACACATCAGTTCCCGCGAGGAACAGGCACATGCAGCCATACCATTGCAGTTCAGCAGCTGAAAAGTGGATGGTTCAGTCCTGCTTCTTTAGGGATCAATTTCCCCCATTCATCAGCTGATGCCAGCTGCTCAGAGGGATGATGCCACCTGATTAAGAGGTGGGCATGGTTTCAGGAGAAACCGTTTTATATTTTTAACAAAAAAATCTCAAAGCGGTTTACAACCCACATTAAAACATCATATAAAACAATCCAGAATAAAATATTACAGAAGAAAGTCAAGCATACATTCAAAGCAGCATAATGACCAGGAAACTAAAACATTAACTTATAAGATTCAAAATAAAACCTTGCTAAAGGAAGTCACATATAAAATGCACAATTAAAACAGGATAATTAGCAGGAGCATGAAATGTTATCATAAGCACAGAACATATCTGCTGCTGTTGCTGCCAATCCTGCCAATGGTGGTTCATGGCGGCTGTGAAAGCTCAGGCTTGATGACCTGGATCTGCAATAAGACAGAAAGATTACATGTCACAGCAGTCAGCGAACCCACAATCTATAACTGGCTCTCTGGCAAGGATGACAGACTGAGAACCATGTGGGTCTAATGATATTATCAGGCTGTGTAGATCCCTGTAGGATGCCATAACTCTGGACTGGGAAGTTTGAAGGTTCCAAATGAAACAAATGCTAGGTTTGAACTACAGATGCCATAGGGCAAGACCACTTATAACCTCCACGTTTGTAGCTTTAAAAAAATGATTTCATACAAAATCAGGCATGAATGAAACCAATGCAGAAAACAGGCTAGAAGTATTGAAGCAGAGACAGTGTGGGTGTGCAGTGTGGGATTGTTGTTGGGCAGATGGAGAAGGCAAAGAATGGGGACGTGGAGCTAAACTGGACAAAGGCCTAATGTTGTTCCTTGTTTTATGTCCTTAGTCACTGGCCAATATTACCTGTTTGACAGCAGCACTGGAGCACGGCGCTGGGTGTGAGCATGCCCTATTCCATCTTAAGGAGTGAGGCACAGGTGTACACAGATAAAAAGGAGAAACAGGGTTTTCTGCACAGCACCAATACTGTTATTTACATATACATATAAAAAATTGTTACCTGCTGTTTATGTTGGGCTGGCAACTAGCCTTTCCTATCATGCGCCCCTAATTGTTTACATTGACTTGTGCATGTTCCTGGGGAATCAGAGAAGCCTCTAAGAGCCTCTCCACTGGCAAGCTGTTTTCCTCCTGGCTAGTCTTCATCTGATAAACTTCAAGATCTGACAACTTGGGTTGCTACCTTTGTTTCTTACCCTGCTCTAGAACTTTGTTCTGATCCAGCAGGGCTCTTATGTTCTTATGTTCTCTGTGAAAGTTGTGCCATAATAAAGGATGTGCCTTTGATTGTGTATAGAAAGCCTTTATTTGACTAACTACTAAGTTAGCACAACCATTTCCAAAATATCTGATACTAGGGGTAGGGAGGTTAACAGGCCAAAGAGCAAGTTCTAAACTTGTGCGTTTCCATTATGTTCTAAGAAGAGCTAAGATGTTATCTTTAAAATAAGAGGGGGAGGGGGAGAGCAGAGCCTATTGGGTGCATCTTTCCTAATAGCCCCCCCCCCCAAAAAAAACCCACCCCAACCTGGAGCCAGCCTTGTGGCTTGCCCTTAACATCAAATGAACCATTGTCTCTTGACCCAGCTCCCTGAACAAAATGCCCTAAATTGGCATGTGTGGTATTGAGAACATCATATTATTTTGTGCACCCTGACGTTTCCTGAATTTTGATGACACATGTTATCATCAAACCACACTGAACACTGACAACAATTTTCATGTGTGAGGCAGGTCAGAACAAACTTGGAGACCCTCCCATGAAGCATACAACTGCAAGGATTGATTACTAATGTGTTATATATATAGGATGGCATTTGGAATGTTAAAGAGTGTTCAATGACACTTAGTAAACCAGTTAATCACTTCCATTTGTTAGATACAGAGAGCTGATCAAAGAAGGACACCTTAATCTGATTGACAGCTCTATTGCAGGGACATTTCTGTAACATCAGGATGCCCCATTTGTGTATCTGTCTTCCCTTTTAAATTCTCTTGGCTGAGGTAAGGTGAGCTGGGCCATGGGAACCACAGGTATAACCTTTGGTTACCCCAGAATGACAAATAAATGAGAGCTTCAATAGAGAAGTGAAAGCTGGAAGCGGGTTTTTTTAGTTCCAGTTAGTTTCAAAAAGCCCCCATTGTTTCTGCATTAGCTATGCAGAACCACACACTCGTCTCTCACACATAAGAGCAGTGCAATGGAACAAGAAGCTAGAGCTCAAAACCTCTGCTGAGCAGAGGCCACCTGGCATGTTGTTGTTTAGTCGTTTAGTCGTGTCCGACTCTTCGTGACCCCATGGACCAGAGCACGCCAGGCACTCCTGTCTTCCACTGCCTCCCGCAGTTTGGTCAGGCTCATGTTTGTAGCTTCGAGAACACTATCCAACCATCTCATCCTCTGTCGTCCCCTTCTCCTAGTGCCCTCCATCTTTCCCAACATCAGGGTCTTTTCCAGGGAGTCTTCTCTTCTCATGAGGTGGCCAAAGTATTGGAGCCTCAACTTCACGATCTGTCCTTCCAGTGAGCACTCAGGTCTGATTTCCTTAAGAATGGATGCGTTTGATCTTCTTGCAGTCCATGGGACTCTCAAGAGTCTCCTCCAGCACCATAATTCAAAAGCATCAATTCTTCGGCGATCAGCCTTCTTTATGGTCCAGCTCTCACTTCCATACATCACTACTGGGAAAACCATGGCTTTAACTATACGGACCTTTGTTGGTAAGGTGATGTCTCTACTTTTTAAGATGTTGTCTAGATTTGCCATCGCCTTTCTCCCAAGGAGCAGGCGTCTTTTAATTTCGTGACTGCTGTCACCATCTGCAGTGATCATGGAGCCCAAGAAAATAAAATCTCTCACTGCCTCCATTTCTTCCCCTTCTATTTGCCAGGAGGTGATGGGACCAGTGGCCATGATCTTCGTTTTTTTGATGTTGAGCTTCAGACCATATTTTGCGCTCTCCTCTTTCACCCTCATTAAAAGGTTCTTTAATTCCTCCTCACTTTCTGCCATCAAGGTTGTGTCATCTGCATATCTGAGGTTGTTGATATTTCTTCCGGCAATCTTAATTCCGGCTTGGGATTCATCCAGCCCAGCCTTTCGCATGATGAATTCTGCATATAAGTTAAATAAGCAGGGGGACAGTATACAGCCTTGTCGTACTCCTTTCCCAATTTTGAACCAATCAGTTGTTCCATATCCAGTTCTAACTGTAGCTTCTTGTCCCACATAGAGATTTCTCAGGAGACAGATGAGGTGATCAGGCACTCCCATTTCTTTAAGAACTTGCCATAGTTTGCTGTGGTCGACACAGTCAAAGGCTTTTGCATAGTCAATGAAGCAGAAGTAGATGTCTTTCTGGAACTCTCTAGCTTTCTCCATAATCCAGCGCATGTTTGCAATTTGGTCTCTGGTTCCTCTGCCTCTTCTAAATCCAGCTTGCACTTCTGGGAGTTCTCGGTCCACATACTGCTTAAGCCTGCCTTGTAGAATTTTAAGCATAACCTTGCTAGCGTGTGAAATGAGTGCAATTGTGCGGTAGTTGGAGCATTCTTTGGCACTTCCCTTCTTTGGGATTGGGATGTAGACTGATCTTCTCCAATCCTCTGGCCACTGCTGAGTTTTCCAAATTTGCTGGCATATTGAGTGTAGCACCTTAACAGCATCATCTTTTAAAATTTTAAATAATTCAGCTGGAATATCATCACTTCCACTGGCCTTGTTATTAGCGATGCTTTCTAAGGCCCATTTGACTTCACTTTCCAGGATGTCTGGCTCAAGGTCAGCAACCACGGTATACAAGACATCAATTTCTTTCTGGTATAGTTCCTCTGTGTATTCTTGCCACCTCTTCTTGATGTCTTCTGCTTCTGTTAGGTCCTTTCCACTTTTGTCTTTTATTATGGAAATCTTTGTACAAAATGTTCCTTTCATATCTCCAATTTTCTTGAACAGATCTCTGGTTTTTCCCATTCTATTGTTTTCCTCTATTTCTTTGCATTGCTCGTTTAAGAAGGCCTTCTTGTCTCTCCTTGCTATTTTTTGGAAATCTGCATTCAATTTCCTGTATCTTTCACTATCTCCCTCGCATTTTGCTTGCCTTCTCTCCCCCGCTATTTGTAAGGCCTCGTTGGACAGCCACTTTGCTTTCTTGCATTTCCTTTTCATTGGGATGGTTTTAGTTGCTGCCTCTTGTATAATGTTACGAGCCTCCATCCATAGTTCTTCAGGCACTCTGTCCACGAAATCTAAATCCTTAAACCTGTTCCTCACTTCCACTGTGTATTCATAAGGGATTTGACTTAGATTGTATCTTACCGGCCCAGTGGTTTTTCCTACTTTCTTCAGTTTAAGCTTGAATTTTGCTATAAGAAGCTGATGATCTGAGCCACAGTCAGCTCCAGGTCTTGTTTTTGCTGACTGTATAGAGCTTCTCCATCTTTGGCTGCAGAGAATATAATCAATCTGATTTCGATGCTGCCCATCTGGTGATGTCCATGTGTAGAGTCGTCTCTTGTGTTGTTGGAAAAGAGTGTTTGTGATGACCAGCTTGTTCTCTTGACAGAACTCTATTAGCCTTTGCACTGCTTCGTTTTGACCTCCAAGGCCAAACTTGCCAGTTGTTCCTTTTATCTCTTGACTCCCTACTTTAGCATTCCAATCCCCTATTATGAGCAGAACATCCTTCTTTGGTGTCACTTCTATAAGGTCTTGTAAGTCTTCATAGAATTGGTCAATTTCAGTTTCTTCAGCACCAGTAGTTGGTGCATAAACTTGGATTACTGTGATGTTAAAAGGTCTGCCTTGGATTCGTATCGAGATCATTCTATCATTTTTGAGATTGCATCCCAGTACAGCTTTCACCACTCTTTTGTTGACTATGAGGGCCACTCCATTTCTTTTACGGGTTTCTTGCCCACAGTAGTAGATATGATAGTCATCCGAACTGAATTCACCCATTCCCGTCCATTTTAGTTCACTGATGCCCAGGATGTCAATATTTATTCTTGCCATCTCATTTTTGACCACATCCAACTTACCAAGGTTCATGGTTCTTACATTCCAGGTTCCTATGCAATATTTTTCTTTACAGCATTGGACTTTCCTTTCGCTTCCATGCATATCCGCAACTGAGCGTCCTTTCGGCTTTGGCCCAGCCGCTTCATCAGCTCTGGATCTACTTGTACTTGTCCTCTGCTCTTCCCCAGTAGCATGTTGGACACCTTCCGACCTGAGGGGCTCATCTTCCAGCGTCATAACTTTTATATGCCTGTTGTCTTTGTCCATGGAGTTTTCTTGGCAGGGATACTGGAGTGGCTTGCCAGTTCCTGCTCCAGGTGGATCACGTTTGGTCAAAACTCTCCACTATGACCTGTCCATCTTGGGTGGCCCTGCACGGCATAGCTCATAGCTTCTCTGAGTTATTCAAGCCCCTTCGCCACGGCAAGGCAGTGATCCATGAAGGAGGCCACCTGGCATAGATTCTCTATTTCTCTTTTTCCTCACTGCTCTTAAGTTGCCAAGCTGTAAGACGCCCTACTGGCTAGAAAGCTGTGAACACCCTGGGGCAGAGTCACATAGGACCTCTGCAGACTAGAGCAGGTTTTGGGCAGGTGTATTCTGCAACATGGCGTAAACACAGTAACAGTGCTTTAGCGGTGAATTTTTGTTTGGCACATCATTCCACTTTATTAGGTTTTTTTATGCTTCCCCAGTGTTATCACACTATTATTGTCTAGAAGGGCACTCTAGTGCAATGGGCCAACCCCCCCCCCCATCATACAGGAATGTGGTATGAAAAGTAACAGGTCTTCAGCTAAATGCTACAGGACATGGACAGACTGGAAATGAAGCAGTGTGACCTCCCCAAAACTTTTGCAGGCACAAACAGTATTGATACCAGAAGTACATATGGCCGACCCAATAGCATAATGGGCACAAATCATCAGAAACGTGCAATAAAAAGGACATGGGGGGCCACAAATGTTTTGAAACGGGGAAGATTTGCATTGGCTGAATATTAACCTTATGCCGCATATGTACTAATCCACTGTAGATGACGGCAATTTACAGAATTAGTATTGGCAATGTAATTTGCATACCTACACTGTACAGGCAATCTGGGTACAGGAATCCACATAACTTGAAAAGGTATCTGCTCTCAACAAGACATCTAGTTTTATGTTTGGAGGTTTTAGTAAATTTTTGGTAGACTGTTTCCACTTCTAGTTAGCATGAGATGGTGGTTATTTCTGGGCAAGTAATGTAATTTACTATGGTTTTTTTTTACCAAGCCATGTGTAATCCTGTGTAAGGGAGAGGGTCGGGGGGGGGGGCAATGGGCTAAACATATTGTACTCATGATATGGTTTGACCCGAGAGTGTTAAAACATTACAGGAATAAAGCTGTAGCAAAAATAGAGAGTGCTTGGTGCTGTGGTGTTGGAAATATAAATTCAAGAGTGGGAACCATTGTGAAAACAACAGATTGCTGTGACATCTCAGAGACTATTGCAGCATAAGCTTTCATGGAGCAGTGCCTACTTTGTCAGATACGTGAAAAACACTTGGCAAGTGAATGTAGATGCAATTGCAACAGGAAAGATGGCTGTGATTTCAGAATAATGTTTTCATTTGAATGGGACCCAAATTCTGGCATCCCAAATTCTAGTATGACAGACCCTCCAGTGTCCCTATTTTCCAGGGACATCCCTGATTTAGAAAAGTCATCTGGTTTTCTGATTTGATCCCAGAATGTCCCACTTTATGTGTGCTACAGCACAGGACAAACGGCAGTTCCCTTGGCCTGAAAAGCGAGATGAATGCCGCACCTCATGGTCGCCTTTGACTGGACTTAACCATCCAGGTTTATCTTTGTAAAGTAACAGCATAGAGCATATGGATACCCTAAAACCATCCCCAAATAACATGGGTACCTTAATACTGACCTCAAATAATACCAGTAGTTCACATCATTGAAGGCCATGGGTTTGTGAAAACCTTCCTCAGTCTTATCTTTGTCTGACTTAGCAACAACTAATCAGTGAGAAGGTGGGTGTAGCTGTCCTTGGACAAAGGGATTAAATTCTGCAGTGCTGGAACAAAGCAGAATTTAAAAAACAAGTTTGAAGGAGACGTCCCTTCCTATTATAAAAGCACATGTATATTTTCCCTCTTTTTTCCTCTTTTGGTCAAACAGGGTTTGCAGGTTTTTCAAATAATATCAAAACCTGCACAACCAGAGGCAGAGGTGCAACACAGACACACTTTGAGCAGTAAATTTTATTTAAAATGACCATCTGTCTCCATTCCAAATCATTCCAGACTTGAACAGAAATTTGTAAAAATAAAAAATGGTAATAAAGCAATCCTGCAAAGCGGGGATTGGGGCACTCTCTGGGGCAAAAGCGTTTTAGAAATTAAGTGTGCTGAGTTTTCTTTTTTTGTCAGATGTAGATTAAGTGTGGAAGGATGGGGTGTGTGAAAAATATAGGGTGTTAACACACTTGCTGCAAGCTTCCTGGTAAGGTAAGGTCAGAGGGCAGGCCTTCAATCACATTCCAGATAAGAGCAGACTTAGCAGAATACCAAAAGCGTGTGTTAACTGATAAAGGTGGCGGCAGGGGTCAGAAACTAAGTTATAGGAAGGTAATCTAGGAACCACTTTCTATATTGAAAGAGCAGAGGTCAGGTCCTGAAAGAGCGGCCTCAAGGTGGAGGTAGAGATTAGCAGTGAAAGGCTTCTTCAATTGGTTGATAGGCGATGACTTGTTAGCCAATAGACAATCGCCCCTCCACAAGAGGATGGTTGCGTCACGTTTGCGCAGCGTGCGTCGGAAAACTGAAGACGGGGGTTCCTGCCGAAGGAGGCGTGGAGAATTAAGAAGAGTGACGATTACACCATCCAATCAGAATGAGGAGCAGCACAACGCCAGGCGCACATCGGTACGTGATTGGATTATCTTCCTAGGAAGGCGGACCTTGGACAACACGGTTGCTATGACGGCAGAATGCCCACCTTCCCGGCGCCGCCATCTTGTTGTTGATTCGAACCGTAGGGAGCGGGTGAGGGCAGTGTTTGAAGCCGGCCTGGGGGGACCGAGTAGCAGCGCCCCCCGGCCGGGCAGGGAGAAGTTTCCCTTGGTAAGTGTCGGTCTCGGAAGCGGGGTTTGTGCGCGGGAGGCGAAGGGGAGGGCGCCTCTCTTCCTCTCTCGGCTCGGATCTGAATGAGTGTCGGGAGGGGGAAGAGGAGGCCGGTCGGGGGGGGGGAGAAGGAAGGAGCTCGGTGGGGGCTGAGGCGAGGCAGCGGCGCTTGAGAAGAGAGACCAGGCTCCCTGGTGGGTGTGGTGGGTCCGTGAGGGCTTCTGGGGCTGCCCCCCGAGGGAGGGATCCTGCGCAGGTGTCTTTCTATTGGGGGGGGGGGAGGCGGAGGGTGTTACAAAATGGGAAGTGGAAGCGGCTCTCCTGCCAGGCAGCCCGGTCTGCCAGTCGTCTTCGTTCTCGACGGGCTTCTGGGCTGCTGCTTTTGCATGTACTGCCGGTTCCTTTCCTCCCCGGTGGAGACGCGGCGCCAGCTTGGCTTCGTTCAACCGTCTGTTTTGGAAGCGGGCTTTCTGGTGAATACACGGCGCGCCTACTCCTCTTAGTGGTTGACATCATTAGACAAGGCCAATTTGGGATGTGTGTGTAGCTTGGAGTCAGTAGCTGCTGCACGAGAAATTGGGAGGGGGGCCTTCGTTCAAGCCGTTTTTCTCTCCCTCCCCCTCCGCTGCCTGGGAAAAGCCTTTAACGAGGTGACAGGTTGAATCCCAGAGGTCACCATGTCCGTTGGGAAATGGTGTTGGTTTTCAACAGAAGGCGACTGCTTGGCACACTGGACCTAAGTAAGTATGTTGGCCCCAATCCAGGGAACTCTGGGAGTAGCAGAAGGCTCTGTAGGCAGTAAGTATCCAACAACTGACTTTCATGGATCATCCTTAACATAGAACCGCATGTAGGGAATTGTGCTGGAACTGGACAAGTAATAACTTTGCATTTTAATATTTTCTCTCTTCCCACCACTCAAATCTTGTTCTAGTATAGGGTTGGGTAATCTCAGTCCCAGAGACTGAATGTGGCCCTTCAGACCTCTGTGACTGGCCCTTGGGACTCTCCCCAGGCTAGACCCATAAACAGGCCCTCTCTCAAAGCTGCAGCACACATTGACTGCTCTGCACACTCCTCAAGGGCTTTTGCCTGACAAGAATGTGTCTTTGAGCTGTGACTCTGCCTTTTGCTTGCCTGGATGTAGAGATGGGGGTGGTGTGTAGAAACCTTTGACTTTTGTGTGGCTCACATGTAGCCTACTATATAAAAGTAAAAACTACTTGGGGTCTTTTCAGTAGTGGCCCCTTCACACTTGTGGAATGCTATCCCTAGGGAGACACAACTGTTATCGTCTTTATTTTTGGGCACAAGGCAAAGACGTTTTCTCTTTACCTGGGTGTTTGGCCCTTAATTTGAAGGCAGTGTTCAAAATACCCCTTGCACCAGCTGTGTTTTGTGACTGGCATTGGTCCAGTTGCGACCATGTGGAGATCTCTGGATGCCAGCTTTGGCGACTGACATCTCCATCTGTCTGGCCCCTCCAGCTTTCTTAAGCAGGTAAGCAGAAGAGCTTATTTACTGCATTCATATCCCACCTTTTTCTCCAAGGACTACATGGTTCACCCGCTCCTCAGTTAATCCCTACAACGACCGTATGAGGTAGGTCAAGGGACTGTGACAGACTTCAAGGTCACCCAGTGAGCTACATGACTGAATGGGGAATCATACCCCTGATTTTCCAGGACCTAGTCTGACACCCTGACTACTACACCACCCTGACTTCCTAGAGTACTTCTGCTATGGGGCAGCTATATAAATTAAGTAGGTACATAAATATGGGGAAAGCAAAATGTTACTTAGAGAAGGATCTGAAATATTTTCCTTGAAGATTGAATTTGTTTTATTCTGAATTGTTTTATTTGTTGTTTCCATGTGTTGTAAATGGCTTTGAAATTTCCCCCCCGTTAAAGTAGAAAGTGTTATAGAAATGAAATGAATAGTATTAATAATAAATTTCGCTGGGGGAGAAATGGTGCCTAGATATTCTGTTGTGGTGATTGTAGCCTAGGTTTAAGGTGCCGTTTGGCGATTAGCTTATATATCTGAGTTTATAACATTGTTTGAAGGATGGCATTGTGGTGGGATCTGTTAGTGCCTATCTGCTTTATCTGTGTTGTTACTGGATGTTATTGGATGTTATTAATTGATTTCAATGTAAGTTTATTTAGATCCTTCTATGAAAAGAGTAACTAACAATTATGATAAATAAATTGCCCCACCAACCTTTGTCTCTGGCCCCTCTCACTCCTGGCATATGGGCCCTGGAAGGTTGTCTATGAAGGAATGCAGGCTTTGGTCTGAAACAGGTTCCCAATCTCCATTCTAGTATATTAGTGTTTTCTCACTTGCTATAACATTTGTTGTTTGTACTTAACATAATAGCTTGAGCCATAATTCAAAATGTTGATGCAGGGGAGCTTGCACAGTATAGGTGACACTTAAGTTAAGTGGTTTTGCATGGATACTCCAACCCTCCTGTATAGCCTTTAAGTTAATGCCTAGTTTTCTTACAGTAGGAAGTCAGTTCGCCTAAAATCAGCTGATGAATTTTGTTATACAAGCAAGAAAATGCCTACAGCGGAACCTATTTATAACTAGCTGTGTGTGTTAAATTTGCGGAGATACATGCATTCAGTAAATGATTATGTCAGGAATCAAAGTTAAGATGATTGAGAGTTTATTTCACTAAAAAATACACCAACAAGGAAATATTTAATGCTGCTTGAAAGATCACTGCAGCTCAGTCAGTAGAGCATGAGATTCTTAATCTCAGAGTTGTGGGTTTAAGCCCCATGTTGGACATTCTGCATTACAGGGTTGGACTAGATTACCCTCATGGTTCCTTTCAACTCTACAATTCCATGATTCTATTATTTCTTTTAAGGTAACCTTTGCAGCCCAAGGACCATAGTTACTAACTACGACCTGCAGTTTTTAGTGCAGTGGGTTCCTTGCTATTTATATTTTATTCATCCTGAAAACTCATTTTAATTAGGTTAGCTTGATAACTTGGCAAAGAATTTAGGTTTCAGAAATATGAGTGCTTTTCATCAACTTGGATTTGGTATGAAGGTTACACTCAGACCTTTTTGGATACAAACCAGCCATTGTAATGTAAGAGGAATGACTGCAATATGCTCTGCATGTAGTTGCCTTTAATGACTAACGAGTACATTGGTTTTCAACCAGTGTGCCATGGTACCCTGGGGTGTCTTGAATGATGGTCAGGGGTGCCGCGGGCAACACTGGCCTCTGTCCTTCTTTCCTTCCCTCCCTCCTCTGATGCCCTCTCACATCTGCCTCCCAAAGGCTTGCACAGCTGTTCGTTGCAGCAGCCCTGGCTACAAGCTCCCCAGGTGAATGGTGCCTCTGCTGCTGGCCAGGGAGTGCTTCCCAGGCCCCTGTGGGGCAGTGTGAGGAGGCTTCTCTCTTTGGGGCAGGAGGGCAGCTCAGAGACCAGGGTTAGCAGCAGCTGCTGCTGCCTAAAGGACTCCCAAGGAGAGGGGAGAGGAGAGGAGGCTCAGGGAACACTCCACAAGGGACGGTGTTTGAAAATGGGTGAGAGGCTGCCAGCTCTGCAGGCAAGGGGTGACATAACTGGGCTCCTGAGCCCCACAGGGCAGGAAGAATGTAACTGGTCAAGGGAGCCATGGACTGAAAAAGGTTGAAAACCTCTGAACTAGTATATCCCTCTTTTTGATGGGATGGAAGACTGGTAGCATTATATGTTAGTGCTTCTGCAGCCACAGCATCATTTTCCAAGTAGATTTCAAGGTGCTGGTTCAAATCTACATACCAGGTGGATAGGGCACATGCTAAACAGGCTGCCAGAAGCCGTGTGTTCTATCACAATGGGTTAGCCAATGGGAACTTCCTTTGACATGCAAATAGCAACTTGTCAGAATTGTGGTGGGCAAAGGAAGAGTTAAACTCCTCTCCATGGTCCTAAGGTAGTTTAGGTTCCTCTGTGACTGCCCTTTATGTAAAAAAAACAAACCCCAAACTCACCCATGCATGCTAACCATCATATTTGTTTATCTCCGGTATCATTTAAAAACGCTTCTCTTTGTTACTATCCATGTGTCATATTGAAACAAAAAATGAGCATTAAAGGCTGATGGTGTTGCTTCTTCACAAATTTGAATTCCTGAAAATTTATCAGAGCCAGAGAATATATTTCAGGAGTGTACACTTTTGGCTGGCTATGGAAAGTGGTGGGAAGGTAGGATTATCATTTTCTGTTTTTAACCAAGTTGTACCTTACAGTGGTACCTTGGGTTACAGATGCTTCAGGTTACGTGTTTTGGGTTGTGCACTGTGCCAAACCTGGAAGTACTGGAATGGGTTACTTCCGGGTTTCGGTGCATGCGCAGAAGCTCTGAATCGTGACCCACATGTGCGCAGACGCGGTGTTGCGGGTTGCGAACGTGCTTCCCGCACGGATCACGTTCGTAACCCGAGGTTCTACTGTAATTGCATTTGCCTGAGATACTATAGCAGACATCCATGCGTCTTAATATATTGATAAACTTCCCAAGCCTCTGTGATAGAATGAGCTATAAATTAATCATTGGTGTTTTAGTGGGTCAGATGAAAGGTGAATCTTTTTGTAGTTAGGTACCATATGAGTGAAATGTGAGGCAGAAATTTGAGCATAATTGAGTTCTTGTTGACATTAAATTGTCTGTGCTTGGCTTTAAGCATTGATTCCTACCTGTATAGCATCCCTAAATTTTTGATAAAAGCTGCAACCCTAGCCTAAACTATCTTAAGCTTTATCTTTCTTACTGTAAATTTCCACTGTTGTGTGTTTTTGCTTTCATTATACATGTATATGCCTGAAAGGGTCTGAAGTAGTGCAGAAATGACATTGCTTACATAATTGGCCACAACAGTAATTCAATCATAGTCTCTGCTTAGGTGATGCCACTTCTATCTTCCCTGTATCAAGTGTTTGAACTCTGTAATTGGTACAGAATATGGGAGCCAGTATTCTGACTGGTATGTCTCATCTTGCTGATATTTCACCATTTATAAAAGAGTTCCACTGGCTACCTGTTTGCTTCTTAGCTGAATTCAAGGTGTGAGTACAGTGGTACATTGGATTACAAACACTTCAGGTTACAAACACTTCAGGTTACGGACTCCACTAACCCGGAAGTGGTACCTCGGGTTAAGAACTCTACCTCAGGAAGAGAACAGAAATTGCTTGCCAGCAGCATGACGGCAACGGGAGGACCCATTAGCTAAAGTGGTACCTCAGGTTAAGAACGGACCTCCGGAACGAAGGTACCACTGTACTTATGTATAGAACCCATAATTTCTAATTTTAGTCTGTTTTGAGATTAATCTATTGCTTTTATTTTTTATCTGTTTTTAATTGAATTTTGTTTTTGTTGTTTGAATACCGTAATAAAGGGTGGAACTCAAATATTTTAAAAAATAACCGTAAATTATAAGGGTGTATAGAAGTTTGCAGTAACTTTCTAGTGTTTGAACTCCTTAATGAAGATCCATTGGAGGCCGTTTTCTGGAGACAGTGCAGACAAGACATTGTTATTGGGGAGATAACTGGTGCCAGATAAACGTGGATAGCCCATCGTGTTTAGGTGGGGCTTTTTCTTTTTGCAGTTTTCTTTTTAAAAATTGTAAACTGTCCTTGGACTGACTTGTAAGATAGGATAAATCTTAATTAAAATTAACATGAATTCTTAGGCTGCTCCCTCTGTTTCCTAACAGTGTGACAAATATCAAAATAGAATTTACCAGCTGTTGGCCACAGCATGCTTTTGTTGATAATATTTGAGTAAAATTTATAAAGTGCAATGCTCTTGAAGTGCCTATATCTTTTCTTGGTGTACATGAAGCTACAATCCTGTGCACACCTGTCTTTGGGTAAAGTCTATTAGGTAGAATTCAGTGATGTGCTAAGTGAGGTATGGGGGCATAGAATGAGTTCCACATGAGCAGTGACACTCCCCACTCCTCCCCTTGTGTGCCTCCCATCAGTGTTTGAAACTCCCATTGTTCTAGTGTGTTTTGTAACAGGGAATTTAATTAGCGCAAACAGTTTCTGAGCTCTGGGCGCAGTACTGTGCATAAAGATTTCAGATTAAAACTGCACAGTGCTGAAGGAAAGGAGGACCCTTTTCTGCCTCCCCACTTCCAGCCACTTCCTGAAGTCTGGAGAACAGACCCTCTTAAGAATATTTGGGGGGGGGGGAGCATGGCTTTGTTTTTTGCAGTCTTCAGATGAGGACTAGACCATGTGAAAAATGAACATAAGATTTTAGCTGCAGTTCATTCATTTTAAGCTTTGTATTCTTGTTATAAAAAAGTGCACCTAGACATTCCATTGTTGTGCCCATAACCTAGGTTTAAGGTGCCATTTAGCTCCTAGCTTTCATATCTCAGTTTTTACACTGCCCCCATGTACCTCTTAAATCTGTTCCGGGGTTTTTTCCAACCCTCCGAAGACGCATAGCACAAGCAGCTCCCATTCTGTGCATGCAACAACTTAGTTGAATCCCACTCATTGAATACAGTGAGGACCCATCTCTGGGTAACTTTGTCTAGAATTGGGCTGAATGTTATCTGACAGCAAGCCTCTCTCCATTTGAACATTTGTAACATGGCGCCATTTCTGAAAAACAAAAGTTCTATTGGAAAGCTTTCTCAAAATATTGTTACTGAGCTTCTTTGTGGAAGGATCTAAGCTTTTAATCCATCATCACCTCAGAAGAGTAGGAGCAGAATCTATACTTAAGAGTATAAATTGGGACTGCAGGATGGAAATTTACTGAAAATTATTGCAAATTAGTGCGCTGAATAAGCCTGTACTCACTGAAGATTGTGAAACTTGCAGGCTCTTTGCCTCTTCTTCCTTCCACTTCTTCCCCTGCCATTAATCTGGCACAATATATGTAACTTAGGAATCTTATAAAAAGTGAATATTATGCACAGAGTTTTGAGACACATTTCTGTGGAAGCAAAGAGCAGTAGAAAATTGGTTCATTTCCTGTTAGGAGTTATGCCAAGTCACTAGCATGGCCCTTTGGCAAAATTTGGGTCTTCCCACACAATGGCTTTGCTATGTCATGGCTTAAAGGCTGTTGTATAAATATGATGCATTGTGACTACCATAAGGACAAATTCTGCTCATGCTTGCAAAGAGACCAGACCTCTGAAATATCATTGGTTCTTGACTAGTTTAGGAATAAGAAAATACAAATGTTATATGTGAGAGGTGAGAGCAGGGCAGAGGGGAGAATAAGAGCACAGGAGTTTCCATAACTGTAACTGGAAGCATAAGTTTTATAGATCCCCAGAATTGGAATCTCTTAAAAGAAAAAAATAGGTTACAGTTTTAACAGGTGTTTGGCTGGTGTCAGTTTTCTGTCTGGTTGCGGTGTGATTTGAGTGGTGATCCATGCTTCTTCTTTTTAAAAAAAATTGCTGCCACATATTGTGGAAGTGCATGGTAAGGATGGCTTTCAGAAACTTTTCCAGTAGGAAAGAGACGAGAGATACAAAAAGTGGGGTATCACATGTGGCAGTTGGGTTTTTTAAGGCAAAGAGAAATTGAAACCATACACACAGCAAACACAGCTTTTGTTTCTCCAGCGTAAAAGGGCAACAGCATCTTGGTGACCAAGTCCTGGAGCAGTCAGACTGCAGTTGCAATTTGCCCCTTGCCTCTTTGCTTTTAGCAAGCATAGGTATGCCAAATTCCACGGGAATAATAATAATAATTACTATTATTATTTATTTATGCCCCGCCCATCTGGCTGGGTTTCCCCAGCCACTCTGTATGTTGTACAGTTATCTCTGAAAAGAGAATACTTCCAAGCACTGCCTCGAATTATAATTATATTGACATATTAACATTAGTAATTTTGATAAAGCTTTAATTAGCCATTGAAGTAGTGCATCAGTAGTGCACTGCCATCAATCCACACACTCATCTTACTGTAGTGATGTTAAGTTGCTCTAGCCATGATAGGCCAGAGCTGACACTTTCTCCAGTAGGAGACGGGCAGCACTGTAGCATCTGTGTGTGTAACATGCATATCTGAAAGGAAGTAACTCACTGTGGCGTTCATGCTCTCTGGTACAGTACCTTCAAACTAGGGGACATAGTGCTGTACTGCTAGGTTCCATGTTGAAGAAAGCAGCTAGGCTGGGACAGGCAACAAGGATAGCACAGTAAATAAGTGAGGGCAAATGGGTAGTGAAGAGAGACTGGATAATTTTTTTGTTTATCTGTGTGCTGTGGAAGGGAGAAAGCAGATATTGTCTCAGGCAAGCAGGAGAGTGGTAAGAAGACTGTATTATCTGTGCTCATGTGCCTGTTCCTTCAGTGTAAAGGTAAAGGTAAAGGTACCCCTGCCCCTACGGGCCAGTCTTGACAGACTCTAGGGTTGTGCACTCATCTCACTCTAGAGGCCGGGAGCCAGCGCTGTCCGCAGACACTTCCGGGTCATGTGGCCAGCGTGACAAGCTGCATCTGGCGAGCCAGCGCAGCACACGGAAACGCCGTTTACCTTCCCGCTAGTAAGCGGTCCCTATTTATCTACTTGCACCCAGGGGTGCTTTCGAACTGCTAGGTTGGCAGGCGCTGGGACCAAGCAACAGGAGCGCACCCCGCCTCTGTACCTTGAGTCAAAATTCTAAGAAGTGATTCACTTGGAAAGAATAGTTATTTGCCCCTGCTAAGTCACTAACCTCGCAGATAATGCACTTTACCACTGGTGTCTTATTGATTGGCACCAGTTTTATGCTAATGTATCTTAAGTATGTGCCAGAGGTAGTTCCTCTTTGTTTTGTGTTTTGCTTTACTCTAGTAAATGTGTGCATCTATTGCATTGTGCCCAGTGAAGCTTCTGAGCTTATACAAAAGCACAGAATGTTAGTTGTTCAGGGAACTAAACAGTTTGCAGTTCAGTTCCTTTGAGGGAATTGTCAGTATGGCTGTAGTTACAAACTTTACAAGGGAGAGACTGAGTTCTTGGGGTGTAGAGGCTAGGTTTAAGAATGATGGTGATCAGGGAATGGATTGAGAAAGAGGAACCTTCAGGAAGAGCCAGGTTGCTATGTTAGATGAGATTGGGACCTGAGACAAAAAGGGACTAATCAGAGAGACCGCTCCAAAGAAACTACTCAGTATTTAAGACCAGGAGACACTCGGTGCTGTTGAGGGAGAGAGGAGCAGTAGGTCAAGACATGGTGGTTAAAAAAAGTGGTTGCTGGCTCTACAGCCTAAACCTGAATACAGTGGTACCTTGGGTTACATACACTTCAGGTTACAGACTCCGCTAACCCAGAAATAGTACCTCAGGTTAAGAACTTTGCTTCAGGATGAGAACAGAAATCGTGCTCTGGTGGTGCGGCGGCAGCAGGAGGCCCCGTTAGCTAAAGTGGTGCTTCAGGTTAAGAACAGTTTCAGGTTAAGAACGGACCTCCGAAACGAATTAAGTACTTAACCCGAGGTACCACTGTAAGGGAATTCTACAAATTATGACTTCAGTTGTCACTGTAGCATTGTAACATGGCAACCCTAAGTGGGCAGTATGCCCCTGAAAGTCATGAGTGAATGAATTTCATATTGGTTTGGACTAACCAGCCAGTTCTTTGGTTGCAGTCTTCTTTCTGCTTTTGCACTTTATTTGTGGCAGCAAAACCTTGGCACAAACAGTGCCTGCACCACAAAGAACATGCTGTGCTACTGTGCAGGGCAGGTGGGATGAGTTGCTTGAAGTGTGCTTTGTAGTATATTTTCTTTTACAGGCACCACCTGTACAACTACAACTCCCATCATCCCTGACCACTGATCCTGTTAGCTAGGGATGATAGGAGTTGTAGTCCCAAAACAGATGGCGGGCCGAGTTTGGGGGTGCCTGTTCTTTTAGAATAAGCGCAAAACTATGGCTCCAAAGAATCTACTTGTTAGCAGACTTCCTGCAACCCATATATACTTGAAGGTTTTGTGATCTGAGCAACCTGCAGTAAACTGATTTGCTCCTGTAATCAGGTTTATTACCACAAAATATATCCACACTTTTGAGTGAAGAATTATTATTATTATTATTATTATTATTATTATTATTATTATTACTACTACTACTACTATTTATACCCTGCCCATCTGGTCTAGTAGTAGACCAGAAATTAAATGCTTTACAAAGTCTATATAGCTGTTATTAACTTGAAATGCAAGAGAAATGGGTTAAAGAAATAAGCACTAGAAGAAGAGCAACAATCACTTAAGTGGTGAATTGCACTGTCACTTCTGTTGGGTTTTCTTCATGTTTGGCCTTGAAGTGAAAAGAGAGAGTACTGGCGGTCTTCTGAAATTCTTTGTAGTAGTTTCTGCAGCTGTGGTAAAAATTCTTTCTTTTTTGAAATCATATTTGTAAATGCTTTGTAAATTACAAAGATTGCTGTAGAGAGCCATACATTGTCAATTGACATGTGGTGTGTCTATAGCGAAAGGGCTGGAAAAAATGCAGCTTAAGGATTATAAATTGTAGGGTTGTTCCACCAGTAAGATGATGTTTGAATATTGGGATTTGGACTGCTCTAGTGGATTTAACTAACTGAAATATGAGACACTTATCTGTTCCATTACCTCTCTTGAGCCAGAGTCTCCAAGCTCCTCATTTTATTATGCAGAACTGTGTGTTCAGTGTTTCAGATTGTATTGAAGTAGACCTTTAGGAACCATAGGATTGACAGATTGAATGGTATTTGTTGGCTGTACCATAAGTGACTGCTTTGAACATTATTTTTGCCATGTTGTATGAATGGTTGACAATTTTATCTAGTCTATTCTTCAGTGTCCAACATTTTCTGACAGTTTTAATATTTGCAGGAAATACTGACTTCTAGACTTCATAACTTTCTTCTGCAGAAGAAACATAATCTTACATCTTTTCTGGGTTTCTAAAAATTAGTAAAGACGGGAGGAAGATGTATGCTGCTGCTTTGCATTTAGCTCCTGAAATTATTTTCTGAGACTGCCTCCCATAGCAGATTTCCACTTTACTTCAATATTAAACAACAAACATTGACTGGTGTATGAATCGAAACAAAATACCCCTTAAGTCTTACTTCCTATTTTTACTCTTTGTTGTTGTTGTTTAGTCGTTTAGTCGTGTCTGACTCTTCATGACCCCATGGACCAGAGCACGCCAGGCACTCCTGTCTTCCACTGCCTCCCGCAGTTTGGTCAAACTCATGCTGGTAGCTTCGAGAACACTGTCCCACCATCTCGTCCTCTGTTGTCCCCTTCTCCTTGTGCCCTCCATCTTTCCCAACATCAGGGTCTTTTCCAGGGAGTCTTCTCTTCTCATAAGGTGGCCAAAGTATTGGAGCCTCAGCTTCAGGATCTGTCCTTCCAGTGAGCACTCAGGGCTGCTTTCTTTCAGAATGGATAGGTTTGATCTTCTTGCAGTCCATGGGACTCTCAAGAGTCTCCTCCAGCACCATAATTCAAAAGCATCAATTCTTCGGCAATCAGCCTTCTTTATGGTCCAGCTCTCACTTCCATACATCACTACTGGGAAAGCCATAGCTATAACTATACGGACCTTTGTCAGCAAGGTGATGTCTCTGCTTTTTAAGATGCTGTCTAGTTTTGTCATTGCTTTTCTCCCAAAAAGCAGGCGTCTTTTGATTTTGTGACTGCTGTCACCATCTGCAGTGATCATGGATCCCAAGAAAGTAAAATCTCTCACCTCCTCCATTTCTTCCCTTTCTATTTGCCAGGAGATGATGGGACCAGTGGCCATGATCTTCGTTTTTTTTAATGTTGAGCTTCAGACCATATTTTGCGCTCTCCTCTTTCACCCTCATTAAAAGCTTCTTTAATTCCTCCTCACTTTCTGCCATCAAGGTTGTGTCATCTGCATATCTGAGGTTGTTGATATTTCTTCCGGCAATCTTAATTCTGGCTTGGGATTCATCCAGTCCAGCCTTTGAAAGAAAATTAATGAATTTTAGACCCAACATGGAGGCCTACTGGCCAAAATACTGGGAAATAATTGAAAAAATTGGAGACAATTGGAGGCTGCAGAGCCAAGACAAATTAAAAAATAAGGTGCGGGATTGGTTACATTATGCTCAAATCCAAGAGGTTTTTAAAATGGATAAAAAAGTTGGTTTCCAGGTGGAAAAATCGAAATTAGAGACGGAATTGTTAGAACCAAAAACTAAGACACTTTCGAAAATGTATAACTTGCTGCTTAAATGGAATACACAGGACGAGACAGTCAAATCTGCCATGATAAAATGGGCACAGGATATTGGACACAACATTATGTTTGAAGACTGGGAAAGGTTATGGAACACCGGAATGAAGTTCACGGCATGTAATGCCTTGAAGGAAAACATTATGAAAATGATATACCGGTGGTACATGACCCCAGTCAAGCTTGCTAAGATATATCACCTGTCTGATAATAAATGTTGGAAATGTAAGGAGGCAGAAGGGACATTCTTCCATCTCTGGTGGACCTGCCCAAAAGTGAAGGCCTACTGGGAAATGATTTACAACGAGTTAAAAAGGGTATTTAGGTATACCTTTCCCAAGAAACCAGAGGCCTTCCTATTGGGCATGGTGGACCAGAAGGTGTCAAAGAAGGATAGAACCTTGTTTATGTATGCTACCACAGCAGCAAGAATCCTTATTGCAAAGCACTGGAAGACTCAAGATTTACCCACGCTGGAGGAGTGGCAGACGCAGTTGATGGACTACATGGAACTGGCTGAAATGACTGGCAGAATCCGAGATTTGGGGGAGGAAACAATGGAAGAGGACTGGAAAAAATTTAAGGACTATTTGCAAAAACATTATAAGTTGTATGAATGTTAAGAAATACACACGATTAGGAAACTTTTGCTTTTAGCAACTTGATTAGGTAAACTGAAAATTAAGACAGGAAAAAAGAGGTGGTAAATATGAAACAATTTTATTATGTTAACTTTAAATGTACAAAGTTGGGATACAATATTGTGAAATTAGAAACATAATAACTGAAAGATACAGTAAGTTAAGAAACAAGGTAACAAATTGCTGAAACTTTTATTGCAAAGAACGCAGAGTCGTGAGGATGTGGGGAAGTCCATTTGGAATATTGGAAAAACTATTGAAAGTTGGATTGTAATAATCTTTATATCATTTTTCTTTGTTTTTGTTTCTTGTATTTTCTTGCTTTAACTTTGTGTCTATGACCCTAAGAAAAGAAACTCAATAAAAAATATTTTTTTAAAAAAATGAAAGAAAATTAATGAATTTTATTTTCCTTGATGTGATTAATTTTTGTCTGCACAGTCCTTGCGATACTATTTTTATTTACCGGCTTTCTTTAAATAAGCTGTTTACTTTTAAAACCTCTCTCAAATATGGGATGGGAAGTGCTGGTACAGCTGTTGGTGGATCACTATTATACCTCTACTCCGCAATGGTATTTCTCCTAAGTGTTCAAGCAGAGGGAAATCTCTCTTCAGTGTAAGCTAAGCATCACACCAGCTGTTGCTGAATACAAGGTGATCTGACCTCTCTTTTATTTCATGAAAAGCTTTATATAGAATGTACACATTTAATGCAGATTAATATCATTTGCACAGCTTTATACATCAAATTACTTTCATTATGCTTATCTTACAATTTAACTCCCAACCCCATCCAGTTTCAAAGTATTACACGATCTCCCTCTGTTTCCTTGAAATCATTTCTTTGACTTGGATACTGAATTATCAGGTCCCAGCTGCTCAAATAGCGTCTGTTTGATACTCTATTGTAATTGGTCTACTGTAGTAGGACATTGATTGCTTTTCTGTGTTTACAAAGAGCATTGTGGCTATTGTGATCATTTATTTTAAAATATTTTTTCAATTGATACACAGCTCTTGATAAAATTAGCATATAGTCCACAGGCTTTAATTCTACTCTGAACTGAACTGAAATAGTTCATCATTTATTCCTAACGCTATCTTCTAGTATCTGGCGGTTGTTGGGGTTTTTTGCATATTCTCACCACATATGATAAAAGTCTCTGTTATAGCTCTTCCAAATTTTTCAGTCTGCTAAATACCATTGTGAATTAATTTTGAATCAGATTTCTTTAAAGCAGACTGTCACTGAGAAGTGTGAGCCTTTTGTATAAAGGCATGTCCCCATCTCCTCTGGGACTTAACTCTGTAGTTTTCTATTTCCCCATGTGAACTTTTCTATCCACTTTCTGAGTGTTTAGTGATTTCCCATAAAATTCATTTGCTAACACTAAATTTTCAAATTCTGTGTTTTCTTAAAAAGTCTTTGAGGTAAGCTGCTGCAATTTTGTCCCTTTTACAATTGTACTGTGGAGTGCTGGCAAAAGCTAATGGCGATTTTAGTCCAAAATATCTGGAGAGTGCAAGGTTGAGGTGACTGGCATAGACAATGGGACCTTGGAGGAAATTTTGTTCTTCTTGCTTTAAGAGATGGTGAAAACTGTGTTTGACTGACAGCCTCACTTTGCAAACATCTGGTGCTCTCTTCTTTTTTATTTCCTCATCAGATGTTCTCCCTCTTACCCCAAAACTCCAAATTCACTAGTTTCTAATCCATAACCTCTTTATCTCAGGTTTTAGATGATACCTGCTTAACACTTCCTGTCTTCAGTTATGTTTAGATGTCAGGAGGAATGGGCTCTGTCAGCAGTTGCCAATTATTTGTTGACAGCCTTATGATCCACTAAAGTAGAATTTGATCTCCTGTGACACATAAATACTCATAAACTGTTTCAGATGTAGTTGAGACAGTGCCGGTGCCAGGCTATTTTGTGCCCTAGGCAAGGCTAACTACTTGCACGTACACACACCCACACCCCAATTGTTAACTTCAGTTTTCAAAAAAGGGAATGAAAAGCATAAAACTTGAAACTGCTAAATTTATTTTAAATCCAAGAATAAGTACAGTGGTACCTCTGGTTATGTACTTAATTCGTTCCAGAGGTCTGTTCTTAACCTGAAACACCACTTTAGCTAATGGGGCCTCCTGCTGCTGCCGCGCAATTTCTGTTCTCATCCTGAAGCAAAGTTCTTAACCCGAGGTACTATTTCTGGGTTAGCGGAGTCTGTAACCTGAAGCATATGTAACCCGCGGTACAACTGTAATGCAACCATTTTTTTATTATCTTCCTCAAATACAAAAAGTGTTTTAGCACACAAATCATTGTGAATAATTTTGTAAATTTTATTGTTAAAATTTTAAGTCTCTTAAACGTTTCAGTTTCAGGCACATCCAAACCTCACTTTGTGTTCCTTTTCCTCTCCAAAGTTTGTTACCAATTCCTTCAGGTCAAGTGCAGGTGATGCTTGGCATGTTCAATTGATATAGTTGCCAAGCCCACTAGCTTCTTTTGCAATTTCTTTTGCTTTTTTGGTCTGTTTTGACACCACCAACTAGGCAGGCTAGTGTTTTCAGTAGCAAGTAGGTTTTCTGTAAAAAAGGGGAAAAAATTGTAGCAGTCTGTAGAAAACTGTAAATATATATATCATTACAATTGGATCAGAGAGTTGAAGGGCTAATGGAAGTTCCTAGGTTTATCACTTCAACTCCCAAACATTAACTCTCACTCAAAGTCTTATTGCCAAATAGTGAAAATCATTTCTGTACTTCCTGTTATGAGTTACAAACAGTTTAGTCTGCTTTTGTAAATGGTAAGAACTGAAACTATTAACCTGGGCTCTTAACTTGTAAACATAGATGTGAATTTATTGGCTGATGTTCATGTTATCTTAATGGCCATGGAATAGAAATACAGGGGTTCATTTTCAGAGGGGATAATATTTCTCTGCCTATACAACCGTAGATATCTTATAAAACCAGAATAATTTAAGATGTTTCTTTCCTCTCTCATACACAATAAACAGCATGAGATTCTCTTCCCCCAAGCTTATCATACATTTTTGTGGCCTCATCAGATTGTTCAGGTACTGTTGCTTTGTGTGTTTCTTAATAAGCAACTCCCCCTCAAAATTCAATTAACATTTGTCTGAAAGTAATAATTCACTGGTAAGCTCAGTTAAAACTACAGTTCCATTTGACCCCCAACCTGTTCTTTTTGAATTTCTTCTGTGCATAGAAACGTGCAATTCTGGTGCACTTGGACTGATTCTTACGTAATGGATGTCAGTGGAAATGTTTCAGTATGATGAAGCATAGTCCACTTCACAGCTATAATATGTGACTGTTCTTTAACCATGTTAAAGTACTCTCGGTGCTGTAATGTATCTAGTGGTATGCATTTGGTGGCTGTAATGTAAGAACCAACCCTCTGGTTCACATAGGCAACTTTTAGGTCTTGTAACCCTTTTAAAAAAACTATATTCCAAAGTTCAAAACGTATTAGCTGTAAGTTTGTTACAGTAGCTATATGTGTAGGAGTACAAAGTAATATGTACTGATTACAGTTACTTATATTAATGTTTCCTTTAAGAAAGATGATTCAACCACAACAATCTTCTTCAGCCTTGGGTCACCAGATGGTGTTGCGCTACAATTCCCATCATCACTGACAGTTGGCTAAGTTAGCTGAGGGTAATGAGGGTTGTAGTGGTTCAGCATTTGGATACGAGGTTGAAGAACATTGGATTAAAATACCTTTTGAATTTTATGTTGTGATTAGAGTAGTACAGTATCTTCATTCCTGGGCTGCAAGCTGATATTCGTTGCCAATGCCAAAGGTTTGAGTGCTCAGTAGATCAGGTTCTGTAAGCTCCTTTGAAGGTGTGTGTATGATACTTGATAAACAACTGAGCAGTTGCTAGTGTATGTAGTGACATGTAGAAAATGCCAGTGCCAAATGACCCCCTCATCCCTCTTGCCACTTATTCTGTAAATGTGCTTATTGACTCGTTCATTCACTGTTCCATATCAGTTGTATGAAGATATTTTACCAACTGACAGCCAGCTAAAAACTGGTACACATATAGCTTGTAACATTTTGATTGTTGGAGAAACCTAAAAATGGCAAACAAACCACTATTGTTAAACTTTGGAGGTTAAGCCTAGCTCATAATATTGGTCAGTAGTCATTCACATAGTGAGCTAAGTCGATGGATGAAATGTGAAGCTATGGGAGCTTTTTCATCACATACTCGAAAGGAGCCTCTTTTGGGGGAAGGGAGCATTTAAGTGCTAGCCAACCATGTGAGTCTGAAAAATGGGACAGGCCTTACATACGTCCCTCTTCATTTGCTTTAACAAGTTCCCTACCTGGCAACGAGGGAAGAGGGACATAGCTATGCTTGCAGAATGCAAACTGTGTCCAGTAGCTTAATATAAGCCATAGATAAACAGAACAGCTATCACAAGTGCATCCTCGCCTGAGGCCATGAGACTTTCCAAAGTAGTGCCCTTACTAATCGGCTTTACACAAGATCACTGGCCAAATTAGAGCTCTGCAGAAGCCACCAATCTGTTTGGCAGTTAGACGAGACTGAAATCATTTTTGTCTACCTCAGTCATCTTCTATTTTAGCCTCCTGTTGAAATATCAAAAGCATGCCCTTACTGTGAAAGGGGAGGTGAAGCATGCACCTCTCAGGGCAACTTTGGGGCACAGTTGGCTCAATCTGTTTTGTAAGAAGCAGGGACTTTCAAAAATTATATCAGAAGCTTGTCAAAAACATACTCATTAAATTCATATTATAAACCAAGGCTTGAGAGGCAGTTTGCAAGCGCCTTGCTCTTCTGTGTTTATGCTTTGCTTGTTAGTAGCAAATGGTAGACCTAAAACATTGACCTTTCTCTTTCTCCTCATGACTGATTAGTGTTTCCCTTATCACATCACCTAACATGCAACAGTTGCATCTTCAGTGATTAAAGCCTACTTTTTATTTTGAGATGCCTTTTCTTCCAGTTATTCAATGAACCTTTTTCTACAACTTAACTGTCAGTTCAACATTTACGTGAATTGAAGGATGCTTTATTGGGGACAAGTACATGAGATGGCTCAAACAGAAGGCATGGGATGTTGTTGAACTAATTCCTTGCTGGCATAGAGGAGTAATGCTTTAAGTAAAGGATGGGCTTACCTTATTAAAGGATCTAGATTGCTCTGAATAGCTGGTAGGTCATTGCTCTTTCTCGGTTTTGGTCACAAACCTCTTAAGAAATTATTGTCTTGTCAAGATCATTGATAAAATACAGAAGTGTGTAAAGAGAGTACTGCATGTGTGTGTCTGTGTATAACTCATAGCTACATGGTAGACTTTGTACTGGGGCTGATGCAAGTGTCCACTGGCTAAGTTTTATGCAACCTTTTCTGTTTTGCAGACCATTGGCACATGCTTTCTTACTAAGACATCTGAGTGGTAGAGATTTTGCTCCTTGAGAAACTCCTCCTTCCACCCCATGCAGCTCACCCCCAGCTCCAAGTGTGCGACTGGTGCCCTACGCAATGTGTGTTTGTCAAACCATGGAGGTGGGGAAGCATGGCAAGAACGCATCCCACACAGGAGGCCGAGGGGTCCTTCTGGAGCCTTTCATCCATCAGGTGGGCGGCCACAGCAGCATGATGCGCTACGATGACCACACTGTGTGCAAGCCTCTCATCACCAGAGAACAGCGCTTCTATGAGTCACTGCCTCCAGAAATGAAGGAATTCACACCTGAGTACAAAGGTAAGCTCCCAAAATCTTTGGAGAATCTCATTTAAATCCAGAGCATTTTAGTGTATCTGGAGGGCACACTTCTATCAACAACAACAACAACAACAACAACAACAATAATAATTTTTTTTTTTTATTTCTACCCCGCCCATCTGGCTGGGTTTGCTCAGCCACTCTGGGCGGCTTTCAGTAGAACCTTAAAAACAGAATAAAACTTCAAACATTAAAAACTTCAACTGTGCTGTGAATGTATACATAGGGTGGTGTCCTACAAATTAGTTCTGTTAGTGCAAGTACTTCTGGCTGCACAACAGAAAAGTCCCCTCTTCTTCCCGCATGCCTCATTAAACTATCCTGAAGGCTCCCCAATCTGATCTGAGGGTGTGCAGGGAGAGAAGAGGGAGGGAAGTTCCGTTGCACAAATTGAAATCTAATGGAACTATTTCATTACATACTGTCCATAAGATCACTGTGAAACTTTCCCATGTATTTTCAGACAATGCATGGACGAGAACAATTCGTTTATATGCTTAGGCAGTCATAAAATCTTATTAATGGCATTGCTGGCTGGCAGTACTTCTAAAGCCCAGTTGGGTTTAGTTTCAAAGTCATATAAGCCCTACATAGTTCACTTGGACTTACTTCCCGGTAACTGTGCTCAGGATTCTAGTCTTAAGTCTGAATCTCATAGTGGAATGGTCCTGTGACCATCGTCTCCTGGAGAAAGTAACATATGAGGCACTAAGACCATGCTTTTTTCTGGTGGAAATTTGTGCAAGTATGGCAACTAAAAAACAAGACTTGGAGGCAATGTGCATTTTCCTCTCCCTGTAATTTTGGACACAAAACTGTTCTGCATGGAGGATTCTGATGTGTATTAACTGGGCCTTACTTGTGTAGTTTCAAATGAGTCTTAAGAGAGAACTTTCTTTTACATCACCTCTTTTGCCATATATTGAAAGAGTTAATTTAATTTTTTTGCTGATAATAACCAGCTAAACAGTTTGAGGATCTATACAACTTTGTAACAACTTTGTAATGCAGAAAACAGCATTATTAGAGAAACCAAAGACTAGAACTGAGGGAAGTTGGGGGGTGGGGGTGGGGTGGGGGTTCTGTGGGGGGGGGAGGGAGAAAAAATGGGGGGGAATAAGGATATGTTTTTGGATAATATGTCTTGTTATAACTTTGAATTAAAAAAAATTAAAAGAAAAAGAAAGAGTTAATTTTCTAACTTTAAAACGTAACCATTCCATCTTAGTAAGTTTTCCTTGTAGCTGCCACTTGGAGCTTAGGCCTTTCTAGAGTTTCTTTCACCTGGGACACCATATTGGCTACTCCTGCTATTAGCAAGTCTAGATCTCCCACAATAGGACTGAACCTGCCAGGTTGGGCTTTAGGACCCTGTCAGTTGTCAAGGCAGACGCAGCACTGTGATATGCAAATAAATCCCATGGTGCATTGCAGCATCTCTGTCCTGCCTTTGAGAAAGTCTTGCATGCATCTGATATTGCTCCCAACCTTGCTGATTTCTCTTGAGCACCTTCTTTGATTCCCGCCCCCCTTCTTTTGTATATGTATCTATAATCTTATCTGTTTTCACTTGTGTTTCCGCCTCTGTTTTGTCTGTCTGGTTCTTTAAAGCTACTTAGCCCTGAGAACCCCTTGCACAGCCTTATGGTACTATCCTGTACATATCTACTCCAAGTCACTCCATTCATTTATGTGGGATTTACAGGTAATGCTTTATAGGATTGCAGCTGTGATAACTAACACCAAGCATTTGTTATTTGTAAGTTGTGAGGGCTTGGAAATGGTGTTTGGAAGGTGGGGCAATTGTAGTAGTCTGCTGCTGTATTTTTAATGCAGAGGCTATAAAGCTGTTGATACTAAATAAATTCTGTGTTTAATAAAACTAAAGTAGAAAGAATTAATGTTCTTAAATTCATACAGAAAGCAGATGGGCTGTCATGAATAGGCACATCATTCTTTATAGATGAAGCTGTACAGAAAAAGCCTGTCACAGAAGAAAACAATCTGCCCCATGTTATAGCAAAGGAGGGTGACTCTTCTTTAATAATATGTTGCTCTTGAATGGATCAGAAGATCAGGCACATTTTTCTATTACTGCTGTTGGGAAAATGTGACAAGGAAAGCCAGTCTTAATTTCAATTCACGTACAACAAAATTCAATTTATACTGAAATAGCTTTTCTCACAAGAGAAAATAGGTTGCATCTCAACCTGGAGTCATTCCAGTTAATATTAAAAAGCTGTGCCAGAAAATGGACAAGAGTGACTTATGAATGCACTCTTTGGGCACAGACTATGCAGATAATGGCTAGAGCTAAGCCTTTACTAGATGTGCTTAAATACTTAATGTGCCTTCATGGGACAAACTCTTGACTCCAAAATACATTTCACACTTATTTTTATTTACCATCAGAATGTCAATTCTACCCTGTATTTCTCCTTTTTGTAATGGAGGTGGTCTGAAAAGGGCACCTTTGAAAGCCTATAATTTAAAACTGAATGCTTTCAAGACACTATACCATGCTCATTTTATTTACCTGTATAGTAAACTTTTAGTTATAGAAACTATTGCTGTTGCATCAAGTAGACCAGAGACAGTCATATATTCTCAAGGGCCACTCTGTTACATACATGATGCATACAAAATCCAAAAGAGCTGTAACTTTATAAAGTGTATAATTTTTCTTCCTTGCACATAATCCTCTCCCCCCCCCCCCAAAAAAAGGGCATCTGGCCAATTCCTCCTGGCCAAACACCATAATTGATCCATCTTCTGGATACACCATTGATGTGACAATAGCTGCTTTACACACACACACACACACACACACACAGAGAGAGAGAGAGAGAGAGAGAGTCTCTGTGTCCATCTTATAGTTTCATTTTGTTTTTCTCCCTTACATGGTCCTTGGCACCAACCTCTTAAGAGTGCTAGTTTTTATGGCTGTTACCTAGCTACTAAGAAATTTCATGTGAGGAATGCCACATGTGGCTTGTGTCTGGCAGGTGTGGTGTCTGTCTGTTTTGAGGGAGACAGTGATGGCTACATTAACCTGGTAGCATACCCCTACGTGGAGAGTGAAGCCTTGGAGCAGGAAGATGTACCAGAGAGGGACCAGCCACGTCGCAAACACTCTCGCAGAAGCCTCAACAGGTCTGGCAGTGGCAGTGAGCACAAAGAGGAGAGAGCTGGACTGGCCAGTGACACATCAGAAAGGTACCAGGTTGTTTTTCATTAGTTCAGACATAGCTTTTCAGAAGTTGCTTCCCTTAAACAACATTTCCCTTTTTTGGCAAAATGTTCCCCAGTAAAGATACTGTAATCTTGTACATGCTCGCTGGACATCGATTTCCTGAGACCCTAACAATTATGCAAAGAAGGCTCTCATTCTGCAAGTATGAGAAAGGTGCAGAATGTCCCCATCTCCTACAGAATTACTCATGCAAAGCAACTAAATTTAGTAGCCCAAATGCTAATCTCTGTTGTAATCTAATTCCTAGCAAAGCTCTTATTTGTGATACCATATTGTGCCAACAGCTTCCAGGACACAAAGAGCCTCAAGAGCTGGCATTCAGATGTTCCATTTCAGATGCTAGATGGAAATAGCAGCGTGAGTTCTGAAAAGATCACATTTAACCCGTGGAGTCTGCGTTGCCACAAGCAACAGTTGAGCCGCATGCGCTCAGAGTCCAAGGAACGTAAGCTCTACAGTATCCTCCCAAAGGCATAGTGTATACTGACTGCATGCTCACAAGGTCTTTGTTGGGGACTAAGAGGGGTGGCTGACTGCCACTGTCATCTGTTTGTTTTGGGAGGCAGTGGAAGAGTGCGCCTTCGGGGATGACTGACACCCTGCCAGTAAACCCTGCTTGGAGCATTTTCATCTTTAAAAGACCTACCCTGCCCTGGTAGGCTGAATTGTGAGTCGTCATGACTAGTGTTTTTCTGTGGCCTTCAGTCTGTGGTTACCAGATTTTTTTCAATGAATCTGAGGACACTTTTTTTGCAGCAGCCAAGGGGTTAAAAGACAGTAGCATCCGGATTATTAGTAGGGAGCATCATTTTGTAAACATATGTAGTTTCCATGGCAACCAGAGCCAGGTTCCTTGGTTATGGATGGAGGGGGGCAAGGTTCAGCCCAAGCGCCTATCACAGCCGGGAGGCTGTGAGTGACCAGGGGGCGGGGTGCAAACGTAGTTTGGGCGTGTGCTGCCTGGGGCTCACCATGCGCACACAGACATTGTCAAAGCTGCCGACGCTGTAACAGCCGCCACTCTCTGGGCATAAATTGGGGGACATTAATTAGAATCCGGGGTCATTCCGGAGACAGATTGGTGAATCCAGGGACATCTGGTAACCCTACTTCAGTCACTGTTTTCTTGTTTGGCCACCTCCTGTAGCCCAGCACCAGGACCCGAATATCAGTTCTGGAGTGGAAAGTCTGGTCTTGCTTTAAAAATGGGAGCTTTTCTTCTTATGGTATTAAGCGAGGCTTTCTCTTCCTTGGCTTGTCCCCTGCCCCTGAAGATGAAATGCTTGTTTCTTCCTTTTATCATTGGGGGTGGAGGTTTCATATATTTGTTTTTGTTCTTTCCTGTCTTGTTCTCTTTTTTGTCAGAGTTAGAGCTTTACCAGTGCATTTTCTGGAATGAAAGAGAGGGGCCTTAGAATTTCTGTAGAAACCAATCAAAGCAGTTCTAGGAGTGCTGAGTTTAAAGAAACAAATTTACCTTTACTGGCTCCTTAGAATTCCTTTTACTGGAGAACGTGGTACACCATTTCAAATTTCCCTGTGTGCTTGACTTGAAAATGGGGACCAGGCAGCACGGGGATGATGCATCTGAGGAGAAAGCCGCTCGGCAGATGAAGAAGTGTGCCCAGAGCACCTCGTCCACACTAGGCGTACGGGTTTGTGGAATGCAGGTACCGTATAAGCTGCTAGCAAAACTTCTGTTGCATGATTTATAGCCAGGGCTGATACCTTCCTGTGCAAGGGTGCGTGTAATAGTATTTGGCAACTGCTTAGAATACAGAGAATCTCTGCTTTTTAAAAAAGCTATGTGTGTAATTTATAATAATATAGTCTGTCTCCCACAAATGCACATTTCTAGTCTTCATAGAAAGGTTTGAAAACTTTCCAGCACTGACTGCAAAAGGCTTCAATATCTGCCCTCTTTGTCAAAGTGTGACATTATCCCCCATGTTCAGGTATGCAATGAAGCGGGCGGGGGGGGGGAGTGGAGCAGTGCTTAGCAGTCATTAGCATAAAGTGATTTACAATGCACTCCTATGCAGATCTACTCAGAAGTAAATCCCATTGATTTTAATGAGGTTTATTGCAATATAAGTGGGTATAGGACTGCTGTCTTACTTCCCAGTTAGCATAGGGCTGCACTTCGGTGTGTGGAGTTGGTGGCAAATATTACCAGCTGCTTAATAGCAAACAATCTCCATGTGTCATAGTGAGCTTCCTTAGCTTTGAACTGTGGTTAACATAGGCAACTCACCTGGTAGTGCTTACATGCTAGTGAATGGAATAGCGCTCCTTGGGATGTAAGACTTACCGTATTTTTCCCTCTATAACACGCAGATTTTTTCTCCTAAAAAGGAAGGGGAAATGTCTGTGCGTGTTATGGAGCAAATGTGTGGTCCCTGGAGCCAAAAAATCAGACAAAAATCATATTGCGAGTCACGGAGAAGGGAAACCTGAAAAGAGGAAGTGGCTGCTTTCCTGCATTCTGCCTCAGGGTCTTACTGCCCACCCTCCTCAGTTTCCTTGCTGTGTTTGCTCAAACGGAACAAAGAGCAGGGAAAGCCCCTCCCCTCCAGGCAAGAAGAGGGGAAAGCAGAGTCTTTCCTTCTAATTCCTCTCTGTGCTCCGGTGCTGCGTCTAGGGACTAGCAGGCAACATGCAGGTGGGGGAGAGAGAGAGGGAGAGAGAGAGAGAGAGAGAGAGAGAGAGAGAGAGAGAGAGAGCGCTGGCTGGTTTGGGTGCTTGGGTGGGGGGAAACTTTTGCCTTTCTTTCCTCCCTCCCGTTAAATCCCTCTCCTGCATTCTTAGCCAGCTGCTTCTCCGCACACCCCTCTCATGCTCCTTTTCCCTTCTTTGTTTTTCCTTCCCTCCCCACTTAAAATGTGGTTACAAAGCATAGATCCACATGGATCCTCAGGATCTTTGCATTGGGTCACCCCAAATTCACCATCAGATCACATAGCATGTCCATGGCTACAGCCTGCCCCCCAAAAATCACGCACCCACTGTTGCCTGGGGCGGCAATGGTGCAAAAACGTGGTTAAAAAGCATGGATCCACATGGATCCTCAGAATCTTTGCATTGGGTCACCCCAAATTCACCATCAGATCACATAGCATGTCCATGGCTACAGCCTACCCCCCAAAAATCACGCACCCACTGTTGCCTGGGGCTGCAATGGTGCAAAAACGTGGTTAAAAAGCATGGATCCACATGGATCCTCAGGATCTTTGCATTGGGTCACCCCAAATTCACCATCAGATCACATAGCATGTCCATGGCTACAGCCTGCCCCCCAAAAATCACACACCCACTGTTGCCTGGGGCTGCAATGGTGTAAAAACGTGGTTAAAAAGCATGGATCCACATGGATCCTCAGGATCTTTGCATTGGGTCACCCCAAATTCAGCATCAGATCACATAGCATGTCCATGGCTACAGCCTGCCCCCCCAAAATCACACACCCACTGTTGCCTGGGGCTGCAATGGTGCAAAAACGTGGTTACAAAGCATAGATCCACATGGATCCTCAGGATCTTTGCATTGGGTCACCCCAAATTCACCATCAGATCACATGTCTGTGGCCACAGCATGAAGCACAAAAATGATACATCCACTGTTTCATTCAGAATGTTTTTTCCCTTGTTTTCCTCCTCTAAAAACGATGTGCGTGTTATGGTCAGGTGCGTGTTATAGAGCGAAAAATACGGGACTCTGAGTTTATTAACCTCTGATCCTTGAGGAACCAAGGTAGTATTAGGATAGTAGGCTTGGACATAGGAAAATATCTCTCTTTCTCAGATACATATACATTTGAAACCAACTAATGGGCAAGGAGAGGGACACAGGTGGCGCTGTAGGTTAAACCACAGAGCCTAGGACTTGCTGATCAGAAGGTCGACGGTTCGAATCCCCGCAACGGGGTGAGCTCCCGTTGCTCGGTCCCTGCTCCTGCCAACCTAGCAGTTTGAAAGCACGTCAAAGTGCAAGTAGATAAATAGGTGGGAAGGTAAACGGCGTTTCCGTGCGCTGCTCTGGTTTGCCAGAAGCGGCTTAGTCATGCTGGCCACACGACCCAGAAGCTGTACGCCGGCTCCCTTGACCAATAAAGCGAGATGAGCGCCGCAACCCCAGAGTCTGCCATGTCTGGACCTAATGGTCAGGGGTCCCTTTACCTTTACCTTAATGGGCAAGGATGAACAGAAGTTTCAACAATCTTGAAACCGTATGGGGCTCTCTTGTTCAAAACGGGTGGTGACACCTTGCACACAAAAAGCACAGAATATCTGCATTGGTCAGGGTGTCAGATAGGTGTCCCTTGCTTTGAGTGTTGTAGATACTCTCCTGTTGGTTGAGCATGCCTTCATAGCATGGATGCTGGTGCCCCCTGCTGGATGGTGGTCATTTGAAATATGTACCTTACTTTTATTAAAATATCCTACTAATTTTACTGACAGCCATGATTCTGCATCAAGCTGCATTTGGACTTATTTTGAAGGAAATGTTGATTTCTGTGACTTGGGCCACCTTGAGTCCCATCAGGAAAAAAGGCGGGGTATAAATAAATGTAATATTAATTATAATTTTGCTCAGGGTGTTTTATTCAGCAACAAGGGTGCTCCAAACAATTATTGTTTAACACGAGGCATTTAGCCAGCCTGGAATTTTCTTTTGGGCTACTTTATCCAGCAGGGTGTTATACAGTGTCCAGTTATACCGTATCATATTTAGGAAGGAAGTTGAAGAGACTTTTCTCTTATATGGGAGTACCCAAGCTTCCACCCATATCTTAACACCTTGCCAGCATAATGTACAATCTTTCAGAATTCTTTGAGGATACAACAAAGGCACACTGTTGAGGTTTGCCATTTTTAATTTGGCTGCTAGTCCACTTTTTCCTCTTTAAGTGTGCTTGAGTCCTGCTCCACTTTGGTTGTTCTGACTCTGTGGTTAGGAATGTGTCCTAACCTATGGAGAACTGAGTCCTTGTAATGTTTTAATTTGGCACAGCAGGGACTAGAACTAGTTTGATGCTTCTTTTTTTAACAATTCTCATGACGATGCAACGGCTTCCGTGAGCTACTGCAGAAAAGCATAGCTGATCATAACTGCTTTGTAGCTTCATGAAGTACACGTTTGACTGTTCTTTGTAGACTAATGTATGACTTTTTTCTATCATAGGTATATCAGCTGGATACAGGCCATTATTTGTGCAGGAATAAATACTACGGCAGAGGTCTTTCCATTGAGGGTTTTCGCAATGCCCTCTACCAGTATCTGCACAATGGAGTAGAGCTACGAAAGGACCTGTTTGAGCCCATCCTCAGCAAACTGCAAAGCCTGAAGTCTGTACTGGAGAGGCAGGCCTCCTATCGCTTCTACTCCAGCTCCTTGCTCATCATCTATGATGGGAAGGACAACCGGTCGGAGACATATATGGAGCGCAGGGCAGAGATGCGCCTGAAACAAGTGGACATCTCTCTCCCAGAGAGCCTACAAGATGCCAGCAGCACAGAGGCAGTCAGTTTCCAGCCCAAGGTAGATGTACGTATGATAGACTTTGCACACAGCACATTCAAAGGCTTTCGAGATGATCCCACTGTACATGATGGCCCTGACATGGGGTATGTGTTTGGACTAGAGAGCCTTATCAACATAATGGAACAGATGCGGGATGAGAACCAGTAGCCTTGGGCTGGGCTCCTCAAGTTTGTCCCTCATTGATAGAAACAGACAGGACCACCACCCCTACAGAAAAAGCAGACTGCTGCTTTGAAAATATTCTGTTGCTCCAGTGTGTTTAACATCAAAGGACACAATATCCTGGACGATCCTGGCAAAATGGCTTTGACTATCCTGGCCTGGACTTCTTGCAGGAGAAACAAACCCCATGGACCCCAGTATTGGGCATTTATATCTAGGGCGTTGCATTTGTTCAATACAGCCCTGTGATCATGTCTGTTAGGAATGTGGAGACTGACCCCATGGGAAAGAAGAGGGGTGATGGTCTAGTGGTGTAGATTTTGGGATTCCAGTGTCCCTCTTCCTTGTCAGCCTTCCATCGAGAACCAGTGGTTTGAACCTCTCTTCTTTTGTTTGGAAAGGGCATTCAGATACAAGCTAACATTACTTATGGGGCTGATCGAGGCACATGATTTGCACATACTCCTCTCTGCTGTTGCTGCCCCTGAGCAGATGTGAGAGACTCTTCTAGAGGGTACAGATGATACTTCATTTATCTTCTCCAATCTGGGCATTATCAGATCATCCCAAATGGGGAAATAAATGACCAAAGGAAAACTAGTACAGTGCTTTAATGGTTTTGCTTTGCACCCCATTGATGAAGCTGGCCTACCTCCCTTCACCATTTCCTGCACATTGATAGAAACTCTCCAAATTCCAGAAAGGCCCAGTCAGGTGTTCACAATGCTGTCTTGCTCAAGAACTTCATGGGAGAGTTCAGCTGGCTAAGGATAGTGTTAATAGCACATTCATGTTGATCCCTTGCTGCTTTTGTGAAACTAATGATGTTTATCAGGTGCCAACTCCCCCTCACCCCACCCATGCGTCTTTCCATTTTGTAGATAAAATAGTCTCTTTTCCAACCTCATTCAGATACAAGCACCATATTTCGTTGCAGTTTTCCTTTTTCCTTCCTTCCAGGGAGGCTTCCTAGCAAGACAGCACACTTCCATACATGTTCCACCCACAATAATAAAAGACTTGTGTGGGGTAATGGATGAGAAAAGTAGGCGTCTTTATTTTCAGAAACTGTCCTGATTTGTGGAGGGAAGCGTCTGTCTGGCTTTTAATGTATTGCCACCTGTGCTTGTTTTCGCCTCAGGGAGTTGGTGTTTCCAGCCTTGTTCCTCCACTTGGTGACGGGTTGAATGCAGCTGTGCCACATTCTGGCCCCACATACGTATAGGGGATTCTGTTGCGTGGGCTGAGGTGTTGGTGGCTTGTAGCATTAATCTTGACAGCATTAGTTCACTGCGTGATTAATCACAAAATGCTGCTCTTGGTGGCAGTGGTGGCCCTAAGTGCTGTTCTATGGACCTTGGAGGCTAGTTGCTCTAATTAGGACCAGGCCTAGTATACACAAATGCACTAGACTTCTTGGGCATGCACTTTGTTGGGGAGGCGATTTACTACCATAGGGAACTAATGGCAAGGCATTAAAGTTGAGCACAATTGTCGTAAACCTCTACTACTAGATGCTCTTGTAATGGGTTAGCATTTGCCCCAAAGCTCCTGTGCTGAATCTGTGCCTCCCTTTTGGGCGAGTATGAACTTCACAGGTTTGTCTTGAAAGTATTGGTTCTTTCATCAAGGAGCTGCTGATGGAACCCCCTCTCGTGCCAGCCGGTATTTGCAGTTGACTCAGTGCTGAATGTTCTGAAGGGCAGGTGGGGGAGCAACCGTTGTGCATTGACCAATTTAGAAATTAGTATTAGATATTGCCTCTGTAACGAGAGGCATTTTCACAGGGAAAAGAGCGATGCCACTTCCCCAACGTTATCTTTGATTCCCAGAATTTAAGGGAACGGGTTTGCTTTCTGTTGAGCCTAGCTTTTGAAGTCTTCAGAATGGTTTTGAGGCATCACAATTTTGGTATTGTTTTGGTTAAACAGGATCTTTCAATATTGTTTTGAAGTTTTTAACTTTGTAATCTTTATCCCTCTACCAGCTACTTAAGTAACACTGAAAATACAGAAAATCACTCTAAAGAGTCGTCTTCTTCCTGTTCTAATGATTGCACCATTTTGATTTTTTTTTTCATTAAAAAAAAATCTGGACCATTCTGAACTTCTCATCATAAGTTCCAGAGCTTGTAAATAGTATTTCTCCTTCCTGTTGCCAGGTTTTGTTTTCATGTTGCTAATAACTGTTTGCTCCGCAAGGAACCAAAAATATTAAAGGACTTGGTTTTGTTGGTATTTTAGCATTGTAGTTAGTTTTCAGACAGTGTAACTGCAAAGCACAGTCTTGTTCAATAGCAATAAGCTTTCCAAGTTCATTTCTTTAACTTCAAGTTAAGCAACGGGACATGGATGTGACTGTTCTTCATACTTGAGCACCTTGCATGTCTGCAGGGATTTGCCTTTTCCTAGTAGAGGTCTGCTTGCCACCAGCTCAGAGTACAAATTGAACTAATTTGACTAACATGCTCCTCTATTTGATGCAAGCCTGTATGTTGCCTCTTGCAGGGCTGTTTGTCCCTGCATGTGCACACTTGTGCTTGTGTTGGTGTTAGAGTAGCTGAAATTGAGATGTACTGGCAAAACTCTGTACGGAAGCATCTAGAGGGTTTGTTAGAGAAGTACCCATGCTGTCAGGGCAGATAAATTTAAATGGATTTCGTTGCAGAGAGTTATTTCTAAGCCATCCCTTTGGGCGTGCAGCAAAAATCAGTTTCTGCAGCTTGACATTTGCTTTCGATTGAAAGCAACTCTGCAGAGTAAAAGTGCCTTCTAAAAGGCACCAAGAAAAACATGACAGAGCAGAAGGTATGAACTAGAATATTTGCCTTCAGCAGCTCTCCTTCCAACTGTTTGGTTAACTGTTTGTTCAAACTAGCATCTTGCCAGAGAAAAAGGTCTTGGGTCTCAGGCAAGTAGGTCACACATGTTTGAGTGCATCCCCTTTGCCCTCTTCTGCCCTGAAACAAAAGGAATTGAATCTACCCAAAACAAGCTTGTTTGTCTAATGGATTTTGTACAGTACATTGTCCCACTCTGTTTTGATATATAAATGGGGCGATGTATTTACAGAGGTAGACCCAGCATTTGTTGTTACACTGCAGCCATTCACCTTGCCATAAAGGCACCTGTCATTGGACACAATCGTGCAAACATGCCACTTCCCTGTTCTACCTCATTATCTGTAAAATCCTTCAAGATAATTAGGCTTATTATTTCATTTTAGGGGTGTTGTTACAGAACTGGAAGCTATATTGCAAGTGTCATGAAGTTCTCTAGAATAATTTTGCAAAATAAAATAGCTGAAGATGACATGGGGTTAGCTTTGAGGAACTAAACATAAAGCAACTTGACTATTTTCACCTGTAGTTTCAGACTGGGATGTCGCTTTTTAGTAGTTTTTAGCTCATTAAAATGCCTAGACAAGGGTGAGTGGTGAGAGACTGAGCATACGGCTTTTGTAAAGCAGGTGCTGCTCTGGACGCTGGGTCCAACAAAGCCATTTTGTATGCATTGTATACATTCAGGTCCTCTGCTGGACACTCATGTAAATAATCCTTCCAGTCTGTTCCTCCTGGAGCAGCACATCCTGTTTGTTGCCCTTACAGCTTGCTGACACTTTATGTCCAGTAGTGTTGATTCCTTTAGCAGGACTTTGCACGTACTGTGTAGTTGCCTTCATGTAGATGATGAATCAGCTTTTCAGCCTTCTGGAATACATAGCCAGCTATCTCTCTAGCAATACATAGGAACTGCTAGTGTTGGTGAATGCACACTGTAAGGGGTTCCTTTTCATTAAGGGCCAAATGAGAGTTCACCAGATAAGCACTTGGATTTATTTTGTATTGGCGGCAGCTGCTGCCTTGAAAGTGTCTCTTCCTCCTCACCTAGAGGTTATTACTGCACTGTGCTTTTTGTCAATAACTGATCTTGCCCTTTCAGTTGGAATAGGAGCCACCTTCTCTTTACTAGCACCTTTGTAGCCTGGACCTGCTGCATGACATTTCAGAAATATCGGCTCAAATATTTCCCTATGAATGATGGAGAGTTGCACTTTGGATAATGTTCAGTCTAGATGACCCCAAAGAAGGCCCACTGTGTGTCACGCGGGGAAGGTATTCAACTCTTAACCATATCTGTTCCTGCACCTGAAGGAAGTCTGTGGAAGAAATGTAGCCGGGCTTCTGTTGAAAGAGGCTGAATGTCAGTTTCAATTTCCCTAGCCCAACACACGTGCAGCTATGTTTCCATATCAATCCTGCCCCTCTTCAGAGGACCAAACCGCAAATCAGACCAGATCACATTTGCCTGCCTGCCTGCCTGCCTGCTGCTTACAGGTTGGGTTTGATGGTGTAGTTTTAGGTCAGAAATACTAGTTTCTGCTTGGGGGGAAGATGCTTTAGCTAGCCAGTTATCTCACTGAGAGTTACACCAGCAACTTGCCATGAACCCTTGGAGTGCACCCGAGTACACATTTTGCTGCTATTGGTATAAAAATGTGGAGGTGCAATCTGGGGGCATATGCTGCTCTGCACAAGTGCAAGGGAACCTGCTTTTATTGCTTGCTGTGAAAGGGTCACCACAGAATATTATGACCATTTGGGTTTAAAAGGAGAGACAAGCTTTGGTGGTTTCATGGACTGTTTTTGACTGTGGGGAGAGAGACTATAGGCCTATGTATTTTGCTTGTTTTACAGCAAGTCTGGAAAGAGTCATCCAAGTCAGGTTCAGACTTTGGTTGGTTGTATTTGTACTTACTATTGCATGCTTATCTCAGGAGCAAAATGTTGTTTTTTATACTTTGAAAAGTCTAGGTGCAGAACGGTCTCTATGAGAACTGCCAGAAAGGGAAGAAATGTTACTATGAGAGCAGGGAGCAGTACTGCACCCTACAAGAATGGTTCCTATCTGTCCATTTTGACTTGTCTGGGAGGGACGCAGCATTGCATTACAAACTTCTTGTATATTTTTCATCGTCTATTCCAGTGCCATTTTGTTGGGCCAAGTCAAGCTTTTGGGCATGAGAAATAACAGTATCTGTACTCCATACACTGCATCCCTAGCTCTCCTGTTGTGTATAAGAAGTCCTATGTGTATATAAATAAACTGCTAGACATTTAGCTGAGGGACAAGTGTCTTTTATGGGTCTCTTTCACTCCACCGAGCTTAATAACCTAGTTCACATTATTAATTGAATTTATATACCAACCTATACCCGGAGGTCTCAGGGCGGTTCACAGAATAAAATCAAAATGTAGAACCACAAAATACATAAGTGCATAGCCATCCCAGTATGGCTGGGTCCGGGGAGAACGGGTGCAAGATGGATGTGAATTTAACTGCCTATGGAACTGCATGAGATTACACACAACTATGAAATCTCTGGCTGGCTTTCTTTCACTTTAACATATTTTCTGTTTCTTCCTCCAGTTTTGTAAGACTTAAGATTACTTCTAGGCACTAGTACTTGTTATTTTGACCTTGGGGAAAAATGTTATTTTAATGGGGCTCATCTCACACAAAGCTGAGTTAAAAATGGTTCACAAATTGCTTAATGTAAATATTTAGTCCATGTTCAACTGCAAATCCAGCCTTACTAAACTGAAGTTATGTTCGAGCAGTTCCCATTATTATTTCAAAACTTTAAAAAAAACTTAGTCTGGAAACAAGCTTAATAAATGCATTTATTTAGCAACTCACACCATTAACATTCCTTTCTACTTTTGTGGCTGCATCAAGAGAAAGTGCTTTCAAATTAGGAGGAGAAAAGAACAAAGGATGTGACTAAAGGATGGAAGACGTGGGATAAATCAGCTAATGTTGAGCTATTCTGTGAAGCTGGACGCATTTCTCTGCTGTAGTAAGGGACTTTATGGAACTGCAAAAGCATATCCAGAAGAGTAGTCAGAAAGAGTTCAGCTGATGAAACCCCAGAAAGGAACATAAGATACAACTCATTCTTTTCTTGCACTAAATTATACAACATTTCAAATGGCAAGGTCCTCCAGATCCACTGGATGAGGCTACATCTAGCAGCTCTAAAAGGGGAAGGAAACCAACATGGGTGGATTCCTCATCTTTTTCTAGTAGCATCTTTGCACCAATCTGCATACAACAGTGCTATTCCTAAGAAATGTGCCAGGTTCTAGTGCTTGGAAAACTTGTGTGTAGGAGAAGAGGCTACTATAATAACAGCCATCCACCTGAAACAAAAACACAAACAGTAGTCAGTTTCTGGCAAAAACACTGCACTCGCTCAAGTTTAAAGAGTAGGAGCTGAGCATTCTCCCTTTCCCTTTGTGAATCTTTCCTTATAGTGATTCCTAGGAAGCTCAGTGACGTATTTCACAGCTATGCATGTTGCAACTTAAAGCCCAGCCAACATCAGAAATCCCTTCAATGAATACCTGCTGCACCTTACTTTTCTGGTAGAAAATAGAAACAGTTGTCAACTAACATTGAAATGCCTGATCTGCACTGCTGGCTGGTTTGAAGTATCTCCGCTAGCACCCACATTTACTGGACTTCTGAAAACTCTTGGTTAGCATTGGGGAACTCCTGAAAGGAAGAGACTGTTGTTGAGAAGGGCAGCAATGTATCTCCTACCTGGTTCAACTACCACCCCAACAGTTGATGTGTCTCACATTACTGCTATGATTCTGTGTGAATATAGCATGTCACATGGGATGCAGTGTTCGGCTTCCTGAGAATGTTTTTTTTTCTTTCTTATAAGAGCAAATTTCCAACCCTTATGACTGTGAAGATAAAATACTCTGAAAGTGTGTGGGCAATGCCTGCAAAAATCTCAGAACTCAAGATTTCCAGTAGCTACAGGTTAAGGTTCCAGTAGATTGCATGGTTCCTTAGCCTACTTACAAAGTCAGGATACATTATGCAAAATAGAAAATATAAAGCAGCGTTTGAAAAATAAAATTTCATGCAAATATACATATTTTATGCAGGTTAAAAGATTTACCTTCTTGGGATGCTGAACTTTTTTTAGTGCAGAGTACTCACAGGCCTGCACACCATGCAGCCCATCAATAATGGTCAAGTCCAGACTAACAACTGAGCTATATGGCACACAGTTTTTTCTAGTCTTTCTACAGCTGGGGTCTCCAATTTGGTGCCCATGCCCCCCATATATTAAATGAGGGGGTTTTGCATTTTTGTTGTGAGGCCTGTTTTGCCTTATGTTCATCTGGGGACTGTGTAGGCTTTTTGCCTATTGCTGGGGGAGAAGTTTCTGAGCATTGCATGTTCTTCCACGCAATGGACATTTTGTGCCCACAAGTTTTTTAGATTTCCCTGGGTCCAGACATTTTGGGACCTCTTTTCTAAGCTAAGTGTCTTATTTTACTGACTCTACTTACCAAACAAAGGTTTCCTGGCCAGACTTTGGGTGATGGATGTGGGAGTCAGACAGAGAAACCTTTCTGCTAGTTCTACAGTGGGTTAAAAGACAAAACAAAGTTGGGGGGGGGAAGCCTCCTCTCCCCCCGCCCCTCGCCTTGGGTAGGTCAACAAACTACTGCCAATCTTCATCTTGACTTGCAGACCAGCTTGCCTGCATGGGAAAGGGATTTCCAGGCATGTGTCAAACAAAACCTGAACCTAATTTATGTATGTGCCCCTAAGATCAATGAGGGCTGCTTTGGAAATGATTTCGTAGAATCACAGAGTTGGAAGGGACCTCAGATGCCAACAAATCCAGCTTCCTTCTGTTGCAGGAAATCTACAAGTTTCCACTCGCAGACAGGCAGACACATACCTCCAAACCGCTTTCTTGTCTTTCCTAGTATCACAAATACATAAAAGTGGTATTGCTGGGTGCTCTGATGTAGCTGCTTGATGTTCCTGATGCCACTGCAAATCTTTGCTGATGCCATCCAGTGTGGGTAAGAGAGAGAGTTGGCCTGGCAACCATGGATCACAGCTAGGGATCTAGGTGTTGCAGAGAGAGACTAACATCAGCTAACCATCTTGGCTCCCTTTGAAGAATATTATATTTAGTCCCAGCCTCTGCTGTTAGTTCATTTGTCGTAAGACACAGGGAACACTGGCCCTGTGGATCTGGGAAAGAGTGCCTGAAGGAGATGGCAATGTACACACCTCTTGGTCTCCAGGGCAGAGCTGTAGCTCTTCAATACTGAAACGCAGCCATGTTGGAGAAGGCTGGCGCAGAATCAACCGCATGGCAATCGCCCGATCCACACTGCAAAGCATCTAAAAGAATTAATGTATGCTGTTAAAAAAATGAACACCTGCAACAACTGCTGACAAGACACTTGAAACAAGACACTTGAGTCATTGCAGGTGCTGGAGTTCCTTCTGTCCATTTATAAAGTGGTAAGAGTGCTGGACTAGGATTGTTCAAATCTGTACTCAGCCATAAGACTCACTGGGTTACCTTGGGAGAATGACTATTTCTCAGCATCCTCTACATCACAGAGGTGTTGTGAGGATGGAGAAAATGTTTTGCTTTATTAACTGCCCTAAGAGCACTTATGCTGGGGTGCAGAACGAATCACTTCATAAATAAATAGATGCATGGATAAGCCTTCAGACTAGTGCATAGTCCTAAGAGCTGTATCAGAAACCACCTGGCCTAATAAGTTACAAATGGCATTAATGGACAATATATTGTTCAAGAATAGAACTGGAAAACATTTTCAACTCTTGCTGTAAGTTGTATCTTCACCATTCCCTCAGAAGTTTTTCTTAAAGCTAAAGGGATGTAGGAGTAGCTACTAATGGCACTGGCTGTCCCCATCTACTAAGTAGTGTGGGGGAGGAGAGTGGGAAATCTGGACATAAACATTGCACTTATCCCATATTAATAATTAAACTGGTACTTTTTTTGAGGATGTTTAACGTACAGTTCCTATAAGTGTGGGGAACGAGAGCCAGCTGTAGTGAAAGTACAAAGGAACACAGGTTCAGAATAAAAGCTGCTTGGTAAGTAGTGCTCAAGGGGCTCAACTTTGCACTTTGCAATGAGCACGTGCTCCCAACTGCTCCACCTCTGTAACAGCCACAGCTGAGGCATCCTCCTGTAAAAGCACTGTCTTGAAAAGAGAGCTTCGTCAGATTTTAGATCTTGCATTTCAAGTGCAATATCAGTTACCACAGAGATTGCTCCCTAGAGAAAAAGAGACTGCAGTCTGCCAAGTGAGCTGTTTATAAATGAATAGAAAGGAAGCAATACACTGGCCTTTCACCTCCAGCTCCCAGTGGAGCCTGGTTATCCTAACCTGATTCCTAGAGAGACAGAAGTAATCCTGGGAGCCTTCCTCTGTGTGTGGGTTGGGCATCAGGCAATAATTACGTAAGCAAGTGACCCAGCTGGAGCGGCTTTTCCTTCCCTTGTTTGTGAAGTTTTGTTGCTGCATCCGCACAGTCAAGAAAGCTGTGTAATAATTCCTGAACACAATTTCCTGTAACTGAAAACAAGGCTGTCAGTTACTTACACAGCTCTCTCTGCATAAAATAATTATTAACAAGCAAGCAGCCTGTGCCTTACATTTGGAAAATCAAAACAGCAACCAACTGTGCAAAGAGTAACAGCAGAACTTGATGGAAATGCTTTTCTGCTGTAACTTCCATTCTACTGGGCTTAAAATGCTGAAAACCTGGGGGGCGGGTGCTAGAGGAGAAATATCCACCCTCCAGTCACCCCAAACATTCTATCCAGGACTTGTACCTTGAGAGAAAAGATGGGAGGGTAAGCAATAAGAGAACACAAGGTCAGCTACTTGAGGGCTTTTTGCTGCTGAAGCAATTTCAGAAAAATGTCGCTTGACAATTCTTAATGCTTATGTTGATGGTTGTTCAACTGAACCAGACAACTCTATGGAAGAGGACATTCCTGGGTCTACTATTTCAGGTAGGTTGGGTAATCTTTGCTGCATTCACAAGCCAGTAGCTGTAGTGGGTAAACTGTTTTTCTTAGGACAGGAGTGGCTAATCTTTATTTTCCCACAGGAGCTGAATTTACCCTCTGGCTGTTGGCCAGTAGTGGGTGTCATGAAAAGTAGATGTAGCCACCCCATAGTCTTGTACACATACTCTAGCATGCACACACACATTATACTAACAGACAGCCCCAGCAGATCCATGCAACTCAACTGAGAAAGGACATTATTGAAACCTCTCTGCACATTAAATAATAGATCTGATGACCAGGAAGATAGTAAAAAGTTCTGCAGGTCAGGGCGGTGGGTTAATTGTGGAGCTCGGTCATCCAGTTCTGCTTTGGAAAATAACCTGAATTTGATTTTGAAGTTCAGTATCCTGCTACTACCCTTTATCTTCTCATAGTCAAGTAAGTTTATCCACAACTGAATGATGGGTTGGAGATGGTTCTGAGAGATCAGCCTCTTGCATGAGATGTGTTATAAGGGGGGGGGGGGGGAATGTAGTAGTAGTAATAATAATAGTAATTATTATTATTATTAATAATAATTGCCACAAGTGTGACTTGTCATTGTACCAACACTACTCTGCCAACAGATTAGGTAGCGGTGGGGAGACATGTTCTCAGTAATACTTCCTGTGCTTTGCTGATCTAATGTACACCCAACTGCTGTTTCCCCCCTGAACTTTAGCAGTGGAGTCACTGGGGGTGGGGGTCTTGTGCAAATCAGTGTCTCAACATCAATTCCACATCTACACTGCGAAAGGCAGGGACCAATTTCACAAGCTTATTAGGAAAATAAGGAGTGACAGGTATCACTCCTGAACATGAAGTCAGATTGAGTGCTATGAAGAAGGGAGGATGGAAGCATCTCTGTGTCCCTGAGGGCCTTCCTAAGTCATTTGCTGTAAAATACATCTGTTATGACATTTGCTCCACTCGCACTCCCCTGCCTGTATTGTGTTGTTTTTTTTTAATGACATTTCCCCCTTAATATTTTGTCACTGGGAAAATGAGGTTTCCTCTCCCTCTACTATCACCATTGAGTGCTGTGTAATATGCGGGGGTGGGGGGGCTGCTAAGATGAGCAGGGCCGTAAGCTTGATGAAAGAGAGCGAGAGAGAGACCACGTTTTGGGCGCAGAAGGTCCAGGATCCACTGGAATCTCCAACGGAAAACAACTTCAGCTTCTCGCTCCCTACTCAGGGACACGAGGGAAAGGTCGGACCAAGATGGGACTTCGGGAGGCTGAAGGCGCCCCTCGCACTTACGAAGAAGGGCCGGCGGCAAGGCAGCAGCACGTCGATCACTGACGCACCGGATCGCCAGGACCACATTTGCCCGTCTACCTGCGCGGCGACCGCGTTTCTGACCGTGCACTGAGCAGCCTCGCGCGCCATGTCCCCTGCGAAAGCCGCCTCGGCCCCGCTTCCTTCCTTCCCTCCTGTCTCGCCGCCTCCACGGCCAAAATGGCGGCAGCAGGCGCGCCTGCCCACCCAGTGGCCTTTTTGTGGGGGGGGCGGGGGCTGCGCCCTTAAAACCCCTTCACTCAGGGGGTTGGGGGGGGGAGCGTTCTGGGAGCGCGCGAAACTCTCGTCCACAAACGAGCCCTGATCTGGGAAAGGAGGACGTGACGCGAAGGCGTTCGAAATCTCCATGGAAACGACCGTGGTTCGGTCCTTTGTCCGGGAAGGGAGAGTAGGCCGGAAAGGCTATTGGAGGTTGCGGGGAATTCCCGCCCGCCTATCAGGTTGCGGTGTTCGAAGTGCGCATAGAAGTGCGGAAGCAGCGAGCCGGCGCTCCTTTTACCTGGGGGGAGGGGGAATGGGCGGAAGGATACAGCGCTATTCGAATTCTCAGCACAGTACAGTAAATACGGATTGAATTGCGCTCTTTAAAGCGGCATTTTATGAGGAGAGTTTATTCGTTTACTCAGGAGAATGTATAAACCGCTTAATAATAATATAAATCCTCTAAGCGGTGGACATAAAAACAAAAAGACTTATCAATGAAAAACAGATAAAATAAGCAAATATATGTGCTTGGATAGGCTTTCACATACTAGCGTGTGTTACACAGTTACTGAGTTCAGTGTTGGGGTAATTTATTTTGGAAGGTGGCTTTTTGGGGAATTTTTTAGTCACACAAAACAACCCTCACTCGCAAATCTTGCCCCACCCCATTCTAACTGGGCAGTGGCAGTCTCTGCTCCTGCACACAGGTTTTTTGTGTGCTTTCCTGGCTGCTAAAGGATCCTTGAGAATTCTCTGCTTGAGACTGTGGAAATCTATGCAGAACGAACAGTTCTGGACAGCAGACCAATGGCCTGAATGAACCTAAAGACAGTTTTATAGAAAGTAGGGTTATGGCACAATCTGTCAACCTTTAACATGGTGCAAAACTCACTGCTGTTGCCGCTTTGGTTCCACTAACATGGCTACTGGAATGTGTCACTGAAGTACTGTGGACTGTTCTTTCAATCCCAGGAAAGGCTGGCAGTGAAGCTGAATCAGGAGGAGAAGGAGGAAGGAAAGCATGTTAAGTATTTGTGTAGGAGGAGGGAAAAAGAACTTCCCAGAGATGTCTGCTTTGTTAAAGGCCAACTAGACATTGCAGTCCTTCAGCTGGCACAGTAATTTGCGCTTCTGAAACCCAAAGCACCTTATTTCAAAGATGATGAGATACATTAGACTACTGCAATGCACTTTGCATGGGGCTACACTTGAAAAAGTGTCTGGAAACAACTTTAGTGCAGATTGCCACTGCCTGGCTGTTGTGTGGAATAGTAAGCGGGGAATCGTATCAACCCCATTCTCAGAGCTGGCTGTTGGTTAAAGGGATCATGACTAGTGTACAACACTCTACATTACTTGGGACTAAAGTACTTGAAGGAGTAAAATCCAGCCCAGAGTTTGCAATCAGAGGAAGAGGCCCTGTTCACTATCCCATCGGTGAGAGTGACAAGGAGGATAGCAGAATGAGCAGGGTGCTCCTGATGGCGGTGCCCTGTTTATGGAACGCCCTCCCAGGGGAAATCAGGCAAGCCCCCACTCTGGTCACAATCACATGAATTTTAAAAACTTTTTATTTGCCCAGACCTTTCAGAGGTAGTTTTATGATACATTTTTGCATTGAAAGTATTAACAGACGTCATTTAATGCTGTTTTGATTTTTAACTTTTATTATGATTCATATTTTTATGCCATTAGTTGTCTTGGGCTCCCTTTTGGGAGGAAGAACTGACTATAAATTTGATGAAGTAAAATTACACTTTATTCCCAGTTAACTAAACACTGCTTAATAGAACATCATATGTAATAAATAGGGGCCCTGATCCATATAGGACAGGGTTGAAGAACCCCAGGAGCAGAACATGGCCCTCTAAGTTTGTCTGGTCCTTGTGAATCTCCTAAGGCTACAACCCCTTCCCAGCCACAGCTACAACTGTGCCAGCTTTGCATCTCCCTTGAGTGGTTTTGCTTGGCTGGAATGTGTCCTTGAACACATGATAATCATGAGCATAACCAGGATTTTTGTGGGGGGGGGCAGACTTTTGTTAGGTGGCACAACCACATATTTTTATTGATTTGTAGTCATTTTTAGTGATGGGGGCGGTTCCCCCCATCCCCCCCCTTGGCTATGACCATGCTGATAATGCATCTTGCTCGCTTAGATGGAAGACAGAAGTGTGTGTGTGATTGTACATAGAAACTAGCCTGTGGTAAAAAGATAATGTTTACATTCATTGCTCTACCCCATTTGCCTCTGCGCCTCATGTAGCACTGTTGTGTGTGCCCCCTCCCCGCCAAGTTTTCCCAGAAGGGAATGTGACTCTGCAGCTGAAAATGGTTCTCCCCCTCTGATCTAGGAGTTGATGGTTTTCAGAAGCATCAATTACTGCAGTTTTGCCAAGCGGATGAGAAATGGGTGCCATGTGCACAAGTACCCATGCTGATTTAGCAGCCAGGGCTTTTTTCTTGTTTTGTTTTGAAGCTGACAAAAAATTGTCCTGAACCCCTGGCAGCAAGTCAGTATGTCAAGTCCAAGGTCCAAAGGTCAGGAAATGCAGTCCAGGGTCAATCCAAGGAGGCCAAGTCTGAAGTCCAGCAGTCAGGATACAGTCCAGAGTCAAAGCACAATCCCATAGAGGCCTATAAAAATGGGCAGTTGAGCAGACACAGCACCTCAGCTCTGCTTGCTTTTTGTACTTTACATGCTGATTGCAGCACCTGGCTTGATGAGGCAAGCGACCTTCACCTGTTCCAAGCCTATTCCAACTGATGAATAACACACCTCCTCCCAGAGCTAGCGAGCCCCACCTGGCAGCCCTTGCCTGCCTCAGCCTTCTGGAGTGCCACTCTTGCTGCTCCCTATTCCTCAGAGCCCACCGTATTCGTGAAGACTGGGGCCCCTCTGGCTCTGGTGATGGGTTCTGCTGCTCTGGTTCCTGTGCATTGACTTCAGCATCCTTCATCAACCGGTGAGTACTTACTTCCCCATCCCCTGCTTGCCCTGGTGTGTCCCAGCCCCAGCTAGCTACACCCCTTACCAGGGTCCTCTTCTTCCTCCTTGTCCTGCCAGTTTATGACAAAAATGTTCAAAGAGGGGTGTGAGGGCTAACTTTAGTCCCCTTCCCTACCAAACCAGCTCTGCAGCTCCCCCCCCTTTTTTTAAAGGACACTGTTGGAATAGAACTCATTTCTTAAATAAGCTTAAAAACATGCTGAATGGATGGTGATTGTGGTTGATGGCAACCACTAGCTTAAAGATGTTGCTGTAAATTTTCAAAGTGCTTACCCTTCTACTGTAGGCACATTTCAGTCCAGTAGTCAAATCAGTTATTTATGGAGGCTCTGAAGGGTGGAATGGAAGGGAGTGCAGCTTGTTCTTATACTTTCTGGGTGGCATGAACTGTCATTAGTGTGAGATGATGATGATGATGATTATTTTATTTATTATTATTTATATTAAATTTCTATCCTGCCTGTCCTCCAAAAGGAGCTCAGGATGGCAAACAACAAGTGATAAAACAGTATGAATATTTTCAAAACAATTCCAATACAGATGTAGACTGGGAAAGACCTCCACTTAAAGGCTTGTTGAAAAAAGAAAGTCAGGCATCAAAGAGACAACAATGACTACACCTGTCTAATAACCAAGGGGAAGGAATTTCAAAGGGAGTTGCCTTTTGATTGCTAAGTGCAGTACCAGGCTTTCTCAAAAGAGGTCACCCTTTCCCCAAAGATGCCACTGCAGGGATGAATTCCAGAGGTGCTAAGTGTGTTGCAGCAAAGCCAGCAAAGAGTTTTGTGGCACTGTGAAAACTAACAAATGTATATTGGTGCAAGTGTGTATGGGTCAGAGCCCAGTTCTTCAGATGTATAACCTCATTGGATAGGTAGGTTTCCTCAAACATCAAGTGGAGATATTTTTAAGTGAGACCCACGTGCTAACCTCTCTTCTCTCTTTGGCGATCACTGGTAGCAGAGTAAGATAGTCTTCCATGAACACAGTCTGTAAGTGACTGTGGAGGCCAGTTCTGGATCCACACGTCCTTCCACAGTGGGGACATAGGTTTCCAGGCAGGAGTTGATCATGGTGAGAGTTTGCCAAACACGCCTTCCTCTTAGCTTGTTTCTCCTTTTTGCCCTGCGTTTGTGCTTCTTCAAAGTCCACAACACCTTTGGTAAAGGCTGTTCTCCAGTTGGAGCACTCACAGGCCAGTGTTTCCCAGCTATCAGGGCTTATACTACATTTCCCCCCCAATTTGCCTTGAGAGTGTCTTTAAACCTCTTTTGTTGTCCATTGGTATTTCACTTTCCATTCTTAAGCTGGGAATAGAGTAGTTGCTTTGGAAGACGATAATCAGGCATCTGAACTACTTTCATCTGGTTTATGAATAGACATAGCTGTATCATTAGTGTGCAGAAATACCTAAAGAGTGACAATTACTTTCTGAAGTGAGCTAAATCACTCCTGTTCTTGTGCTAGGAGTAAGCCTACTTTCATAAAGACTTCCATATATCCAAAAACTTGAAGTTGGTGGCAGCGCAGGGCATCTACTTACTTCTGGGTGCAAATCGCTTCCCATATCTAAAGGAATACACATGGGTATAGCCTTACGTTTTTTGCAGTTCAGTGATTTTTCAGTTTGGCAGTTAGTAGCTTTCTAATAATTTGTGTCTATCACATCATTTTATTGTTTTATTTGGTTACAATGTGGCCAGTGACGTTATTCACCTTGATATTGTACTGTTGGATAAAGTTTATTTCCCCGCCCGCACTTGAACAAAGCCAGCTCACACATGCATGTATCTATCATGTGACTGCTTAGCACTCAGCCAATCACAGTTTAATATATCAACTGACTCTACTGAAAAGCAGTGTGTTTGAGGAAATGTAAAGTGGTATGAAAGTCCTGTCTGTGGCGATTGATCTATAATGGCTCATGCATACATGCCAAATAGTCTGAAGCTGTTGTTGAGCAAAGAAGATTCATGTGTGAAGTACATTTTAAGCTTAATATTTAGCTTTTGTTAGTTTGGTCGTATCCACTTTAGAACACTTATCCTCCTGATTCAGCTATCTTACTCTTGTGGTAGGGCATGAGTGGGGAATCTGTGGTTGAATTTACACCCATAATCGACAGTCAGCAGGAATGGTCAAGGATGATGGGAGTTGTAGTCCAACAACATAATGAGAGCCATAGTGCACAGTATCATATGGAACTGTTCTTCTGCAAATGTCATTGCCTATGGCAGGGATGGCCAGCCTGCAGCCCTCCAGATGTTGTTGGACTGCAACTCCCATCACCCCTGACCATTGGCCATGCTCCTGGAGCTGCTGGGAATTGGAGGTCAACAATATAGGAAGTACTACAGTTTTCCCATTCCTCACTTAAAGGATCCTGATACATACATACCCAAAAAAAAAGAGCAAATCCACATTCAGTGCATAGAAAATAGTACAGCATTCCTCTTTGTGCAGATTAAAGAAATGCCATGCAAACCAACAGAATGGATTTATAGATCTGTTATCATATTTCATGGTGTCATGGTGTCATGTGTGCAGAAACAGACATGCTGTTATTTAGTTTCTCTCAAAACAGACCCCATATGTTAATGTGGACTAAAGTATTTTTTTCTTCATTTTTCTTAAAAACAATTTTTATGTGTTGTATTAAATTTTTTAAAAAAGCATCCTAGGCAGTGCATTTGGTTTAAGCCTAGTCTTGTAGGCCTATTAACCACATTCTCCCCATATGAAGCTGCCCTATTCAGTCAGGCCATTGGTCTACTTGGCACTGTTTACTTTGCTTAGCAGCAGCTCTCCACATCCCATGCAACATTCTTCCCTCCCCTCTGATTCCTGCTACGAGAGATACTTTAACTGGATATGGTGGGCATTGTTCCTGGGATGTTCTGCATGAAAAGCATTTGCTCTCCTGCTGAGCTATGCCTCCTCACTTATTATTGGAGTGGATCTGGAGGAAATGTAACCGTCCAGAACCAAGTGGTAAAAGTCCTCTGGCATCTTCAGCAAAGCTTTAGTCATTCATTTTCATTGGGAAAGATCTCCAATATCACGACTGAGAAGGACCTCTGCCCAAGATGTTCCGAGTCAGAGTAAAGAGAATGCTTCTAGATGGCCCAATGAACCATTTCATTAGAAGCCAACTTTGTATGTTTGTATTGATTACAGAGTTCTTTGTAAAAGTGCATCTGTCTTTCACTGACTAATTGAAACATCCCTATAGTCAACCAGAAAATTAAATTAAATGAGAGAGGACTAGGCTTTTCAGACCTGGAAAATATATCTTACACACTACAGCGGTCCAGAGATCTAAAAGGTAACCAAACAGTAGTTTTATTAAGAATGCAGTGAAACAGCTTCCTTGTCTGAAAGTTGCTTAATTGCAGAAGAATATGTGGTAGTGCACATATGTGGTAGTGGACGCGGGTGGCGCTGTGGGTAAAACCTCAGCGCCTAGGACTTACGGATCGCATGGTCGGCGGTTCGAATCCCCGCGGCGGGGTGCGCTCCCGTTGCTCGGTCCCAGCGCCTGCCAACCTAGCAGTTCGAAAGCACCCCTGGGTGCAAGTAGATAAATAGGGACTGCTTACTAGCGGGAAGGTAAACGGCGTTTCCATGTGCTCTCCTGCAGCTTCGTCACGCTGGCCACGTGACCCGGAAGTGTCTCCAGACAGCGCTGGCTATAGAGTGAGATGAGCACACAACCCTAGAGTCTGTCAAGACTGGCCCGTACGGGCAGGGGTACCTTTACCTTTACCTTATGTGGTAGTGCAAAGCATTATACAGTATTCATTCTGCCATTGCTCCATATTAATCTTTCAAATTGGCCTATATTTAGAACAACTCTAAACTTAATAACAATTCTAGATAATTTATGGCTCGCTTCTATTGTATGTAAGTGTAATATCTGATTTGTTACTATGCCTCTTGAAGAGTAAGCCTCTCCTTGTCACTTTGGGTTATTTATCTGCCATCTCTGGTTTGTACATGTTAAGAGATCTGACCAGAAATGTTCTTCTCCTGGTCTCTACTTTTTATCACAAGTCCTGTTGATTTGAATTATTTGGGGGAAACCAATCCATTCTTATAACTTCTGCTCTTTCAAGATTTGCAGCACCTATACAGGTCTACCCAGAAGAAAGACTTGTTGTTTTCAATAGGGTTTATTTCCAGGTAAATAAATATAGGATTTCAGCTTTAGGCTGTAATCTTATAGATTCATCTGGGAGTAAACCCCATTTAATTTAATGGGATAAATTTCTGCTTAGACATAGAAGTGTGCTGATCATCTAGTTGTAAACTCTGTTGGAATTATTGACAGCTGAGAGATTATAAAATAGTTCAGTGATGGCAATTCATAGAATCATAGAACTGTAGAGTTAGAAGGGATCCCAAGGGTAATCTAGTGCAACCCCCTGCAATGTAGGAATCTCAACACACGGTCCTCCCATCCAATTTGAAACCATACCAGGCCCTGCTTAGCTTTGCAAATGTGCTAGCAAGTGTATTGCTGCACCAAATGATGATTCTGGATCAGGCCATATGAGCAAAGAAGGTTACAAGAGAGTGCACATCCAGCACCCAGAATTGCCCATTTCTGGATCTAGACCTTAGACATATAACCAGACATACAGTCTGTGACATCAGCTGTCATACCACCTATCATCACTTGAATGATCTCAGGTGCTGTGTTTCTGCCTTAGGAGGTAAACAATTTTGAACCCAGCCTTCTATAGGTTTTGGGCTACAACACCCAACCAGCACAGCCAATGGGCAGGGATGATGGGAGTTGTAGTTCAAAACCTTTGGAGGGCACCAGGTTGCAGAAGGCTGGTCTAAGCTCATATAGGGGCTATCAGTCTGGCATAATTTTTTACACTCAATAGCAACTGTGCAGCCTGCTACTGTGTACAGGCTGTGTTAGACCAAGGCCAGACCCTCTTGTTTTTCTACTGTACAAATCTTCATCTCTTACTTTTCTAAATAAATAAATAAATAAATGGTTGGATTGGGGCATGTATGTCCGTTAGGTTCAATGTGGAGCTAAACATCTCTTTCATATAATTCGGCAGGGCCTAAATTTGCTTAACTTTGTTTGGTTCATGCCCCTTGTTGGTGCAGGGGTAAGATGCATACTAAGAGTAGACTGGGAGCTTGGCAGAGCTGTTGGGAATTGGCACTGGATTGCAACAGCTGCTGTGTAGGATTCTGGCCTGCTTTGCAGAAAGAGCTTAGGGGAAAGACATACTTGTTAGGAACCCCTTGCTTGTCTTTCCAAGCCCATTCCTTGGAGCAGTGTTTGCAACAAATGTTGGGTTCCCAATGCCAGAGGGTAATCCTTTCCCACCAAGCTCAGAGCTTCTCAGAGATGGATCTCAGACACAGCTCTGTTGTCAGGGATCAGCTGGAGAACAGCTGCCTGTAGAACAATCTTCTCAGTGTGGGTAGCAGACAGCAGGCCAAACGGGTAAACCCAGGAGGAGACCCACCCCAGAAAGCCTGGCCAGGAGCCTTGACTGCAATGCTATCTCTCTATTCCCGTTAATCACCCTGCCGAACTTCCCATACAATATGGCCTCTCCTGACACACCCATGTCTTTTCTAAATTGCCACTTGCCAGATCCAGCTCATCATTGATAGCCTCTCTACTGGACTGTTACACCGAGCTGAAAGGCTGAACACCCATCATTCCCACACACCATCCTCTCACTCCTCCATTGAGGCCCTGTTTGACGGGGGAGGGACCTGTTGCCCCAGATGTTGCTGGTCTCAAGTCCCCACTTTGGCTAAGCTGGCTGGGGCTGGTGGGAGTTGTAACCCATCAACAGTTGGGGAGCCACAGGTTTCCCACCACTACTGTTAATCAATGATACCTTTTTGCTGTTGGCATTTATGGAGCAGAATTAAGGTAGCATATAGCCTATCATACTTCTACCATAAAGCTCATGTCATCCATACCAATGGTAAGTATTGTGTACTGCAGCTGTATGGAGAAAACTGGCCTGAATGACATTCACATAGACATAAGTGGTACCTCGGGTTAAGAACTTAATTCGTTCCGAAGGTCCATTCTTAACCTGAAACTGTTCTTAACCTGAAGCACCACTTTAGCTAATGGGGCCTCCCGCTGCCGCCGCGCAATTTCTGTTCTCATCCTGAAGCAAAGTTCTTAACCCGAGGTACTATTTCTGGGTTAGCGGAGTCTTTAACCTGAAGCGTCTGTAACCCGAGGTACCACTGTATTTGAATAATGTGTGAGATGACTTCTGTGAAGTATGGTATTGCTTTATGGTGCATGGACTACCATGGAAGGATATCCTGGGCTTGATAACCAAAGAAAACAGAGGCTAAGTATGGACATGCATGATGTCCATTCATATGAAAATATGTGTAATGATGTTATGGCTGCTGTGGCTGCTCCTCATTGGTTTTCAGCGGTGTAGTTTCCTGAAAAATATTAGACTCATCATTTAACATAAATAGAAATTGTGTCTGGGAAATCTTTTTTAAAAGTTAAAAACAAAACCAGTCTTGGCTTATTCAAAAGAATATTGTGAGGATGTATGACTAGCAGATTACTTAACCCTGAAAGCAGATTGCTAGTCACCTTGGTGAAAAATGGAAATGGATCCAAGGGAGAGATACTGTAGCTGAACAGAAAGAAACATACTTCCTTTAAGAATGGGATTTCTACCTATTGGACTCATATTAAATAGGGTAACAGTGTTTAATTCTAAGGTGTAGAACTGAGACACTCTATAGGAATCTCTAATATGATCCTAACATGATGACACATAGTTCAACTTGACACTTTATAAATACACGGTGAGTGAAACGTTTCTGCCTTTTACTGTGCATTAAGGCCACATTTCTACACATACTTACCTGGGAGTCTCATCAAATGCATTGGGAATTAGTTCAGAGTAGACATTCACAGGGGGGACGCGGGTGGCGCTGTGGGTAAAAGCCTCAGCGCCTAGGGCTTGCCGATTGAAAGGTCGGCGGTTCGAATCCCCGCGGCGGGGTGCGCTCCCGCTGCTCAGTCCCAGCGCCTGCCAACCTAGCAGTTCGAAAGCACCCCCGGGTGCAAGTAGATAAATAGGGACCGCTTACTAGCGGGAAGGTAAACGGCGTTTCCGTGTGCGGCTCTGGCTCACCAGAGCAGCGATGTCACGCTGGCCACGTGACCCGGAAGTGTCTCCGGACAGCGCTGGGCCCCGGCCTCTTGAGTGAGATGGGCGCACAACCCCAGAGTCTGTCAAGACTGGCCCGTACGGGCAGGGGTACCTTTACCTTTACCTTAGACATTCACAGGATTACACGGTCAGGCTTGTTGATCATAAGATTTCTGATGCTTACTTGAGAGTAGGCCATTTCTCTCAGTGGGGTTTACTGTCAAGTAAATGTGCATAATACTGGGCTGCATGCAGAACAGCTGATCAGCTACAGTCTTAAAGACTAGCCATGTACAAACCTTCACTTCAAGGTAATGACTGTAAAAATGGTTTCCTTGGCAAGGCTGCATTTAGTCCAGTGCTCCTGACAAAGCAGGCCATGATGGAGAACACCTGTCCCTTCTCATATGGCCCCAGCAGTTGGTAGCCAAAAGATATGCTGCCTTTGGATGTGGAATATGGGGACATCCATTGTGGGACAGATCTACCCACTATGAATTTGCCAAATACTTTTTAAAAAGTCACTCAGTTTTACTGTTCTTGAGTAAGTAGCAGAAGTCTAATCTATTGACTCAGCTCCTTCCTATGCAGCCAGCAATTCTGTGCTCCCAATTCTTCCTAAACTCCTAGTTTAACCGTTGGCATCATGGGCCACTCCCTGCCCGACTCCTCTTGCACCTGCCCTTTATCCAGGCTCTGCTCGGCAATTTGCTGTCTGGCATGTGCCTCTTTTATAGCTACACTCTAAGGAGTGGGAAAGCCAAGATGGGGAGAGTGGGGGCAGGGGCAGAGACGGAGAAGACAGGCACTTGGCTCTGCTTCAGTTGTGTGGTTCAAAGGCAAATATTTCTGCTGGGCAAGGGAAGCCTCTTCTGCTCTTGAAGAACGCCGACAAGGCGGGGGGGGGGGGAATACCCAGGCCTTTCACAACAAAGCAGCTCAGGCTGCTCCTCTGTGCCCTTGCAGTCACGGCAGGAGGCAGAGTTTTTAAAAGGTCTGCCACTGAACTTTGGAGAGAGGCTCGGATGGAACCAAAAATAGGGAAGGCCTACCAGTGACCGTGATGGGCATACAGAGCTATTGAGCTGCCATCACATAATCCTGCAGAAAGATCCCGAGGGAGATGGCAATTTCCCTGCACCCCCTTTGCCTGATCATGAGAGACAGGTAGAGCACAAGCTGACTGTTCTCCCAGTATTCATAATCACATCAAGGAAGTAGGTTAGTGGAAGCTGTCACTGGCTGCAGAGACACAATTTGGGATGACATGTACAGAGCGGCAGATGCGGCAGGGAAGCGAACAGGCGTCCGCAGCACACAGGAGGTCAACATTGTCTTATCAGACCATAGGAGAGGGATCCTTGGCCAACAGCAGCTCAGCGCAACAGGGCTCCAGAAAAAAACCCCAAGGCCACGCTTGAACTTCCTGGGAGGCAATGCTCCCCCAAGGAAGGCAGAGCTCGGCGTTATGGCGGAGGCAGCGAAGCAAAACCCAGCACTGAAGCCTTCTGTGCCTCGCCCTCGAATTACAGCAAATGCTGCTGGAGTCAAGTTACAAAATATAAAATTTGCTCCACCCACGAAGGCTAAAAATTGCTTGTTTGTCCCCAGCGAGTTTGGGGCAGGCTTGATGCTGGGCCTCTCAAATGAATTTTTTTTTTTTTTTAAAAGAAGAAATAATGAGCGGCCTGGGGTGAGGCAAGGAGCTCCTGAGCAAGTTTCTCTTTAAATGTAGCTAGTCTGGATAAGGGAGGGAGCCATGTGATGTGGGTAAACTTCTGCTGTTGAGAGCCATAAATAGGGAAGGCCTTTTACAGAACCTTCCTTTCTCCCATCCTGGCAGAGTTTAAAATAGATGGGATGGGCTTAATGACTGCTTGTAAGCTTGCCAAAGCGAGGCCTGGAGCAAAAAAGCTTTGGAGCAGCAACAGGGACTGGGAGGGAGGGAGGGAGAGAGGGAGCACACAGCCTAGCCATGCTTTCCTGCCCTTCTGCAGCAGAAAAGCTAACAAGGCTGGGCTGGGAATCTTATCAGAGGCGCCAGGTGCTCCCCTTTCTTTTTGCAGGCACACACATACACAAGACTAGCAAATGGCACAGACTCCCAAAGAAAGAAGGTGGGTGGGGGGGAGCTGCTCTGACAGTAGTGGGTACGGCTGGCGGTGGAACACATGGAGGCCTGCCACTCAGCCTCTTCAGAGGAGATGCTAGAAAGCTTTTAAGCATCCATTTTCTCATTCTCTCCACATTCTCCTTCTGAATGCGGCCTGATTAACACACGGCTGAACAATCCAATTCATAGCCTTAGGGTGCAGCAGGAGCCACACACCAAAAATAGCAGCAGGAAAGTTTCAAACTTGCAATTGCTGAATGCAAGAAGGCAGCAGCTGCACTGTGCTGCCAATTACCCACCTTGACAGAGGCCGATTTGCCTTCCAGAAAGAGAAGACAAACCACAGGCTCCATTCTATACTTCATGTCAATCAGCTGCCCAAAAGATGCATGCAAACCATCCTGGGCTTGCAGCATGCCCTAAGGTAGGACCTGTGAGTCTGCACTGCTGGAGTTAAAACAAGGCTTGTGGCAAGTTCAAGGTGAATCAATCTGTTGTTTCCAGGTGTGTGTGTGTTTTTCCTCTGCAAGAGCCTAATGCACAACAAAGTGGCACCTTAAATACGTAATGTCAAATGCAATGTGGCAGATGCTTTTGTGGACTAGAGTCCATCCACTTCATTGAATGCATGAAGATTTTCCTGAGTGGCTGGTATAGGCACATGTTTTAACTGATTTCAAGCTTGTATTTTTCTCTTGCTGTAACCTGCCCTGGGACTTTGTGGTGAAGGGAGGATAACATACATTCTTTTTGGGGTACTGATGATGGTAAATGATGAGGTCAGAGGAAATGCAATGCAAAGAAGTGCAATAGTCATTCCATTACTAACAGTGATAAATCACAAAGATTGTGTAGTCCAATCTTCAATTTGTGAAGATAGTAAACATAGCCTTAAAAATCTAAATATTAAAAACTTAATTTTGTCCTACTTATGATGAAAATGGAAAAAGGATGTAGAAAATTGGAAAAATGTGACATTAACATGGCTGGTCAGAATAGCAGTAAGAAAAGAAAATATCACACCCAAGGGTCATGAAGATGAAAACCCCACTCACTCACTGGCCTGGGCTCCCCAGGAGGGAAGATGGAATCCTGTGTGTTCTATATAGCAGCCTTCACCAACCTGGTGCCCTCCAGGTAGGTTTGGACTACAATTCCCATAATCCCCCATCAGCACAAGCTAGCTGTGGCTGATGGGAGCTGAAGTCCAAATATGCCTGGAGGGCACTAGGCTGACAAAAGCCAATATACAACATAATCGTAGAATCAATTCTGAACATTCTTCCAGACTCTTAACGTGATAAAGAAATGCCTTCAGATCCATTCTCGCAGTAAGAGGGATCCTTGTGTGGAGAGCCAGTGAGGAGGAGTGGGAAGTGCTGGACTAGGATCTGGGAGATCAAGATTCAAATCCCTACTCAGGGTTGTTGTGAGGACAGAATGGAGATGGGGAGAAGTGTGTACCCCACCTGGAGCGCCTTGGAGGAAAGGTGGAATATAGAAATAAAAATCATAATGATAAAACATTCCTGGTGTGTGGGTGTAACACGGGTGAAGAATTTTCCAGCCCAAGGGTTGCATTCCCTTGTGGGGCTTCATGCCAGTGGTGGGTGGGAACAAAGGCAAAAAAGCAGTTAGTGCACTGGACACTTGAGGTCAGGATGAGGTTTGCATGTACCGAGATTTCCAGCCAGGGAACAAAGAGGCACAGTCACAGTTCAAGGCACATTCCAGTCAGGCAAAGGCGGTCAAGGGAGGGTATGGAGGAGCAGGATTGGAGACAAGTACGGCCTGAGGACAAGCGTGTCCAAGGAAGAGCCCAAAGACCAGACAGAGATGCCTCATTTGGCCTCCAGGCCTGAGGCGTCTCCACTCATCCCATGCGTCTCTGTGAGCAGAGCAGAATGCAGAGATGTGCTATATCCAGGGAGGATCTTTATAATATGCAAGCACCCGCCCTCCCTGCCTATACCCCTTATTGTGACAGGCATTTTACTAGTTAATAAATCATGGCTAACTTTAAAAAAACACACACCAAAAACCAGACACATTTTAGGAAGATAGCAACACAGTAAGCAGAGTAGCTAACAATACATAAGCAAACCACCAATAGTAACTTAGAAGGAACTTCTGAACCATTCCTTGTATGTTGCAGTCCAGTTTGGCATATCCAGGGCCTTGCAAGGACACGTAACACAGTAGACTGTAGCACTAGATTCACTTCAATCCAGCAAGCCAATAAAGTTTACCAGTTTCCAGAACAGTGCTTGAAAGCAAGATGCACAGAATCAATAAAATGTCAATCTTACTGACTGCAAGTCCATACCTACTACACATAAAATGTATAAATCATCACAGCTTTTTGCTCTATCACCAGCTGAGCATTTGAAATTTGAGCTGCAAGCTGAGTTCTGGTCACATGGTATTGTTTCAGGTTCCTCTGAGGATGAGCAATGTTTGAACCAATATGAATTTTGCATTTGTGAGCAAAGGAATGGCAATGCCTACCAATTAGGTTAAATGTCACAGAGAGATTTGCAGAAACTGATTTAACTTGCACGGTGTGCAAACCAGTGATGGAAATGGATTGCACATCTTGCCAGAATTCCCTCATCTTTTGCTGGTATGCTTAAACTCATTGATTGATGTGGTTAAAATGTTTTGGGAGTACTCTGCACCTGGCTAACCATGGCAGCTTTCACCACTGGTTTAAAAACAAGTACAAATAAGGCAAGTTCTTGGCTCAAAAAAGATGAAATAAAAAATGCCTTGAGACGAGGTTGGTGACTTTTAACAACAACTGTGCATTAAGTTTTGTGGATAAATAATAATAGTAAGAGCTCGTGCTGCCATGAATCATTTCATGCTGCAGTCTTTTTAGAGGTGGTTAAGTTGAATGGCTAGTGCGCAACTGCTGTCACACAGGAACACCTCCATAACTGACCTTTGGCTCATTTCTGTGACTGCTTTACCATGGCCATTAAATCATTTCAGAGTCCTACCTGTTCTATGTGTTGTTGGTCCTCAAGGATAAACATATCTGAAAAATCATCTGAGTACAAGCTAATTTCTTCATCACTTGTCCTGTTGGTGTTGTTCATTTTAAAATTATGAGCATGTTTAAATCTCACTCAGGGTCAAACAAGTAGGTTGGTGTTGTGTGGATCAAAACTGGAACCACAGGAGGGAGAGGGTTAACCCTTGCCTGCCACACCACGGTTCCAAAGATCATGCTGCCCAACCCTTTCCTCCAAATATAGTGCTTGGCATCCCCCTAGGCATGATCACCTCCACACCTGCCCTTTAAAGTGCATGTGTCTGTAGGACAAGCATGCAAAACCAAGCAATGGGTTGTATCCAAAGTAGAGCTATGGGACTTGTTTTGTCAGTGCAAGGATTTCTGCTTGCACAATTGAACTTTCCCCTCTCTTTTGCTCACCATGCCTCCGCTAAATCTGTTCTAAGGGTTCCCCCAACCCTCCAGAACAGATGTGGAGAGGGCACACATGGGGAAGAAGTGAAGGAGTTCCACCATGCAAGCAGAAATCCTTGTACTGACGGAACAAGTGCACTGGATACTGTTCTATGGGTTGTATCTAACTCGGAGAACTGAAATTAATGGTCCCAAGTTAGCCATGTCCATTGATTTCAATGGGTTTCCTTGGAGTGTGGCTAATGTTAGTTACAGCTTGGAAGCTAAAGGAGAATGAAAAGCACGGAAGTTGAGATCAGTGAAATTGTTTTGGATGTAACCAACAACGCCACTAGCTCCAGAACATAAATGGCTTGTGCATTATAACCTTGCACACCCTGATCCTATGCATTTACTCATAAGTAAATCCCACAAAGGGTTTAATTAGATTTGCTTCCAAGTGAGCGAGTATATACGGTAATTTTAACCAAGCAGCATATACATATTTAAGAACATAAGAAGCTGCTCAATGTCCGTCCACCTGTTCTCACCATGGCCAACTAGACTCTGCAGCAACAGGTATTCAGAAGCAAACTGCTGCCACCCATAGAGGCAAAGCATAGCCACCATGGCTAGCAGTCACTGATAAGGCAGATTCATGCATGATAAAGCTACTTCTTTTTTAAAGTCATCCAAGTTGGTGGCTATCACTGCTTTGTTTTTTTAATCTTCTAAGGGACTTACTCTTTAATAAGTGAAATCTGGTCTGCAGCCATAGTGTGTTCCTGTGTACTCAGTTTCACTTTGTTCAATGAAGATTACTCCGCAATAAGGCTTGAAGCAATGTAGAAAAATATTAGCTAGTGCAGGTAAAAACCCAGTAAAACCAAATACAAACAGCTAAGTGTTGGTGACTTTTATGTGCAGGGAGCACCACTTTCCTATAGAATTGAAACTGTGGTACGTTAATACTCTAGTCTAGTACACCTCATTTTATTGATATTTATTACTCTAGCTCAGTAATTTTAGGGTATAGAACAGCAATTGAGATGTTAAAGAAATGGATAGATGTTTCAGACGTGTTCCCAGTCTGAATTATAGAAAGGGAACAGGAAAACTGTAAACCTTGAATCAAAGGAGTGACAGTTTAAATGTTCACTATGAAGCAATATAAATTAAAAAGGTAGCTATGAAGTCTAATTCTCTCCTACCCTATACCTTCTCCTAAGCCAGCATCTTGCAGATCTCTATTAAGGTTGTTGCTCTAGTCATCGGCAGGGAGAAGCCCATTCTTCCACTGCTAAGAGGGCAGAAAGCAAGCAAAGGTATGAGGCCATAAACTGCAAAAAACAAAAACACCATCCAGTATTGCTTTTACACAGTACAGTTGTCCTTTGCTGACTTGGGACTCTTACTGGACTAAGAGATTTAAATTCATGTTCAGCCAAGAACACACTGGGTTGTCTTGATTAAGGGCTGCAATCTTATACCCACCTAACTAGGAGTAAGCCCCATTGTACTTATCATGTACATCACCATACCTCTATTTCTCATCTGTAAAATGGAACCTAGTGAGCTACAAAATAGGGTTGTTATGAGGATGCATAAGAATTGAGACGCACTTGACAAAACAACATAACATATATTTGTAACGTATATGGAGAACGGTGCCTTGGTATTTGAAGGCTGCGACTCCAGGAATCTTTTATTGGTTTGACACTCAAAATAATTCCTTCCAGTAACGCAACCTTTGTACTACTTGTTAACTTCACTCTGACCTTTTTCTTTTTTTAAAAAATGGAGAAATAAATCTTTCTTTCATCACCGGGGAGGATTTAAGCAGATATCATTGTGCTTTGTTTCTCACATCTCCTAAACTGTAAAATCTTTAAGCCAGTAATGAGTATACAGTCTTGAATTATGCAAAGCAGAATGGAGCTCACTTACCGCACTCAACAGAGCACCCTCGAGATCAATGGGATTCTTCTCCTGCACTTTCTACAGCTTCTTTTCCAGTCTGAGCTTTCTATGTTATGGGAATATTGTGTGCTGGGAACCCAGAGGGGTCTAACGGAAAAGCTCACTAGCCTCTGCGTTTGTAGTAAAGTACACTGGTTTATTTACTTGATATGTTTCTTTACAGAATGCAGAAAACACATTTTTAAAATAATTATATAAGGACATAAAAACACATCAGTGGTTGGTGAACACTTTTAATACAAGATTTTCTCCCACCATTACAGTGTCTAGTGGCATAAATAAACAGCACTGGTGCTTAGGGGGAAGGCGGCTGATGAGAATGCCATTGTTATTATTCTGTTCACTGCCCCTTCGCCTCCAGTTTCTATGGTGACAGGTAGGCCCAGGCCTGAAACCGTTTGCGCTTGCGCATGACCATTATAAAGTGGCATCAGTTGCTAGGGACAACGGCACTGTTTGGAAGGCCCTTCTAACTTGCAGCATTTGGGCTTAGGAGGCTGTGTGTGTTGATAACTTGGAGACATCTGAAATGCAGGCCTGCCAGTATAGATTTTGGCACTGTGCTGCCATGGTCGCTAGCTTGTGGGGGGAGGCATTCTTACAAACGTATTTCTAGTGTCTGTTCAAAAGCAGTCTGCCCTAAGTGGTGCCACTTAATCCCTTTCCCTTCAACCAGTTCACCTGTGTGTGGAGCGGAATCCATCGCTTCTCCTCATCTGAGACACACACCAACTTTCAAGCACTGAAGGGATAGAGGAGAGGGGTGTGTGTGTTGTTGTTTTTTTAAGGGGAAAAAAACTTTGTAGGGCAAATCTATACCTGTCAAAGGCTAAACCTGAAGCATTCTTTACAGTCACCCTCACTTCAACACAAACCCCTCCAGCCCACCTCAGGGGGCAGAAGCAGAGTGCAGAACTATATGGGGCCATAGTCAAATTAACAATTGTTTTAATAGACAAAATCCTATTCAAGTAGTCAAAAAAAGGCTTGATGGGAAATGCCACCCTAGCAAGTTCAGAGGTGAAGGCCATTTTAGCCATTCATCCACTAGTGTGTTAACTGGCCATGTCAGCACACCATCATACTTTGCAAAACAGTCAATATGGCTTAAAAGTGTCTGCTTTGTGTGCAAAGTCAGCCAGAGGCTGCCCAGCCCCCAGCCAGGGGATGGACTAATTATTGCAAAGGGCTTTTCCTCCCTCTAATGTACCAAAAATAGTCTCAAATGGACAAGAAAAATTAATAACTCATGCTTAAAATCATTTTGTTGAAAGGGGGGGGGGGAGAAAGGCATGGGGGTGACCTTGACAGTCACTCCAACTTCCCAGGAGAGACATGTGGAAGTTCATTTTTTTAAAAAGGCAAGAAACCTAGACATGGCTCTAATATTTAAAAACAATGACTATGAGAGACCAAAAAGAAAGGGGGGAAAACCCAAAATGAGCAAAGCAGTCAGTCCCGTTGAATTGATACTAAGAAGCTAAGCTCATACAAACTGCTGGCAGCATTACCATTTTTAATCACTTTTTTTTAATAAAACAATTTGAGGCTGTATCAAAAATTTAGTAAAAAATTAGAGCTGAGAGTTCACTGATTTTCGCTATGAACTATTTCTGGCGCGCACATGTTTTTTATTTTATTTTGCCAACCGCCAGACAGCTACTATTGCGTCTGTGTGTGTGCAGAGGACAGCAGTGAGTGATCGGGGGGAAGAGGGACTGTTCCAATACTGTGGTCCAGGAGGAGTCTTGATGTGAGGAAACTGCATTACACTACATAAAAATATTGCATCTTCACCAAAATATCTCAAGAGTGTTTCAAAAGCCAAAGGATGCCTTCCAGATGAAAAATCTCAGCACAGCACCATGACCCTTGCAGCCTGCAGCTACCACTGTTGGGGCCCCAGTTTCCAAAAGGCAGCAAATGCTGCTACATAGCTAGATTCAACCCTCTCTCTCGCTTCTTTTTTCTTTTTGGTAATTGCAAAGAGCTCTCCAAACTCCATCCCTTTTTCAGAAACCTACGGCTATCGGCCTGGCCTGGCATCGGTCCAGCAATGGCAGGCTGGAGCAACAAGAGCTCGCTCTACAGTTTGCAAAAAGGACCCCAGCTGATGACTGAACTGTATAATGTGTGAAAAAATAGGATTCCTTTGATTAAAAAAGACGGTCCCTCAGCCTGACTGGCATTGGAAACACCCCTGGAGCTTATTTGTAGTAAAGCATTTCCCCTCCCCCTCCCCATTCTATACATACAAGTTTAGGTAACAGCAATTAAATGTAAAAACTTAACATTGACCTCAGAAAGTCCTCCGGTTTTAATTTTTTAGGCTACGTTTCATGTTATGCCCTGTAGCTAGACACACGTGAAATAGAAAAAACAGTACAGTTAGTTTTAAAGGCAAACAGCAGAGACCCAGCGTGCCACCCCTAGCGCTGCCTGCATGTCCAGCCATTCTCCCTTTGCACAAGATGCTTCGAGACGCCTGCTGTCAGAAATACTTTTTGAGCCAAGTAGATTCCCCCCCCCTCTATGAATAAACAAAACAAAAGCTGTTAGGCAAAAATAAAATCAGTGTCCCGAAAATTCCACAAGCACTGTGGTGTAGCAAACGCATTCGGAGAGAGGGCCTGCCGGGACCGGGCTACGTTTGAGCTTATGTATGTTGGTTTCCTAATTGGTAACGGATTTGCAGGCCACCGACCCCTACAGACAACACTGGTGTGGAACTATAGGCCCCATCTCCGCAAGCGCCTCTTGTTCATTAAGGGGGGACGTAGGGAGGTGGAGACCTGTAGGGGGTCATGTTCTTCGGACGGGAGCCTTTGCCCTCCATGGGTGCTGTGAAGGGAGGGGGTGGCTGGTAGGGCGGTGCGTTGGGGTCTTCGTCTCGCAGTGGCGTGTACTCTCCTATGGTGTCTTGGTTGAGCGGGGTGGTTTCTGGCATATTCTGATTTGGGTACTCTGGGGGCGGGAGAGGGGCTTTCTCCTCCTGTAGAATCAGCGGCATGCTGGAGGAAGGGGGAGGCTTGGAGTCATCCAGCTCATCGGCAAAGATGATGGGCACTCCCTTCTTGATAAAGGTGGCTTGGTCTTCTATGGTGAGCTTGCCTTTTCTCTTCTTGCGATAGCAAATCATAGCGATGATCCCAGCAATCAACAGGATTGCTGCCACCACCACAGCGGGGATGACCGTGTGGAGGTACACATCGTCTTCGCTGGTCTTTTCTGGATCCCGCGGAAGCACAACTGTAGGCGGTGCCGTTGTAGGAAGTCCTTCTCTATAGAAAGGAATAAACTGAATGCGTCCGCAGCTACCAGCACCAATAACGGAAATGTTCTTAGCCGGGAACTCTGGCGCTAAGGCATTCTTGAAAGCGTGGCTTGGCTTGCCAGAATTATCAGCAATTTTTCTGCTCATGGTGCGAATCATCTCTTTGGGGCATGGATCCAAAGGCAGAGTATTGTTTGTCCACTCAACTATAATGGAGCCGTTGACAATGTTTTCTATGGTAATAGTGCTACTGTTTCTGTCTCCGAGGGCAAAAGCCAACTTCTTCACCAACAAAATTTTCTTATGAATGTCATTGACAACTGTAGTATAGTCTCCCTCTAATGCGGCTTTAAATTTAACGGGAGGCACCTCGTCGGCTCCAAGACTATGGACAAATATTTCAAATGCATCCGCTGTCGAAAGGCCCCCTTTGTCTGTGGCATGCATGAAAAATTCATGCCTGCCCGAGTGTGTGCGATTGGGTAGTCCATACATTAGCTGACTAGTGCTATTGAACTGCACCCACGAGTTTTCTTCCAACGGCTTCTCATCTTCTAGTTTCATGGTCAACTGCAGCTTATCAGTGGTGGTATCTTCCTTGTCATAGAAAGTGTCTGAAGGTATCTTGAGTTCAAAGTAAGTGCCCACCCACGCATCCACCCTGTCAATATGGTTTTTCAGTTCTGGTGGATCATTGGGCACACGAGGAGTTCCAACTGTAGTGGTGCGTATGCGAGTTGGTGGCGAAACTCTTTCTGGTGGAATGAAAGGCGATTTAGTAGTCCCGGGAGTCTTTGGAGGTCGAGGAATTTTGGTGGGTCTGGGAGTTCTTCGTGTCGTACTTGTATCGGTGGTTGATGGTGTGGATGGTTTTGGCGTGGTTCTTTTTGGTTTCTTTGTTGTGGGCGGTGTAACTGCTGCAGTAGGTTCAACTTGCCCAGTCATTGTTGGCCGGATCTGGACAGGGGTAGTAGAAACTGCTTCTATCATTCTGGTTGGCTGAATTGGTCCAAGGGTTGGTGTCTGAACAATGGCACCTCTTGTTCTAATAGTAACTGTGGGTTTCCTAGGCAATGGAACAGGCTCTCTTACTGGAGGAGCTGTTGTTTCAGTGGGAGGTGCAATGGCTGGGGAAGTGGGTGTGGGAACAATTCTAATTGGCGGTTCTTGGAGGGCTGTTGTTGGAGGCCCAACAGCAGTCACAGGGGTTGGTGTAGCATTAATCTGCCGCCTTATTCTCTTTGGAAGATTAGGCTTCTTGTTCGCAATGTGCCAGCCAACCACGGGGTAGCCAAGATGAGCAGACATTGTACCTTCCTTAGCTGGAGATTCAACATTGCTTATGTTTGGGACACTATTCTGGCTCAAAGAACAGCCTAGTTTCCAAGATAGTAAGGCTCCATTTTCCACCACTTTCTTTGCGTTCCCTGGGCCAGCCATGAAGGCTGACATGTCAAAGAGTCTATTATTTACAACGGGAACCAATTTCATGTTATAAAGTTCCACTTCTGAGAAGGTTTTCATTCGGTTTAAAAGTTCAATCCTCTGCTTTGGTGTCATTTTTGTTAAGTCAGCATCCAAAATTACAGTCAAAATAGTGACTGGTTCCTCTGCGCTACACACAAACGGTGCTACTTCATTCACATCTTGTGAAGCCACCCGTACCGACTGAGGTTCATTATGATCTTCTGGATGAACCTCAATGGAAAAGACATTGGTGGTTTGGGGCACGTAGCTTCCATTAGATACCAGATGCATTGAATTCACTGAGATATAATGAATGCCTTTATCTGTATCAAGCGGGAGACCTTCCAAGGTGCTACTCTCTGGTTCCCAATGCAACCAAGAAGGCAAAGTTTCTTTCCCAGCTTCGGTAATCTATGAAAGAGAAAGAAAGAAACAGTCACAGGTAGTTACAACATTCGTTAGAAATAAGTATAACAGTAAACTCTGGTCTTTAAAGTTTGTGCAACAGGCTAAGAACCCCTCCAGCAAGTACACATGGAATGTAAATCTTGAGCAGTAGCTCAACTTAGGTCAAAGAGAATGAAAACAAACAAGTTAATAAATTAAAACAGGACTGAAAACAGACACTCACTTGGTTGCCTAGGGCCTAGGCTGAGCCCAAGTCACCTACAGGTGACTAGGTAGAGAAACTTTTGTTAAAGGTAATGCTGGCTCTTTTTGCTTTTTGACTCAATAATTTTATTGATTGATTGATTGATTATATTCAAAGGAGCCCAGGGTGGTAAAACAAGTGATAAAACCATAAAAACATATTCAAAATAATTTCAAGACGGATGCAGATGGGTAAAAAAATTAACTGAAAAGGCTTGTTGAAAGGGGATGGTCAAATAGGTACCAAAAGGTTTTTCCTAATAAAAAGAAAACACATAATTGAAACTCTTCAACTATCAAATTTAAAATGATCAAAGTGGTACTTAAGTCATGCACTCAGTGTGTCTAGTGTGTTCCAATGTAGACAGAGAACCCTGATTTTTCACTGCTTCTTTACAGTATGCCTAGCCATTTTCATTAGGGCAACATGAGCAAACACAAAGTTCTACCAGAAAAGTGGAAAGATACGTTCTGTGCCAAAGGGCCACCAGGAGCCAGAAAGAACAAACAAGAGTCCCCTTTTAAGCTTCCTGCTGGTGGTTCTGTTAGACCAACTTTATTGCTTCAAATATACATAATTGAAACACTCTAGAAAAAGTTTTTCAGAAACTTAAGGACACCAGTTAAGGATTCACGTGTACTAAGGTCTCCTGAGACATTTGTATTCAGGAACAGAACACTTGATTATATACTTTCTCATAAGTAACTCTGTTGCATGACATGCGGCAGTGGTTAGTTCTCAGAGTCCAATTACATATATGAATGTATACTCAAAATCCTCTGGCCTACTTTAGGAAGTGGAAACTTAATGTACAAAAAAAAGCAAAAAAGCATTCCCATATGTCAAAAAGGATCTTATTAGAGGTCACTGCACCTAGTTCCTCCTCTTTGATTCCTGTTGCTTATTTCTTCCATTTCCCCTCAATTATATAGCTTTCAGTTATAACTCTGTATTTCATGGTGTTGTGGATAGGAAGGAAGGAAGGAAGGAAAAGAGGCATGGATGAAACCTGGATACTTTTGTTGGTTTCATAGGTAGCCATGGGACCCAAAATATCAGTTAGCAGACTGTATGTTCACTGGGATCCTGTTTTTTCTATAGCCATTTGTTATCAGAGTAACTATCTGATAGCATGCCAAGCTGAGTTTTCCTTCTTTGGGATATATGGGAAAGCTACATAAAATCTATTTCTGTGCGAATTCCTGTATGCTTTGAAACCAAGAGAGTCCCAGCAACCACCCTGCCCAGCAGGAGGAGGCACCATTTTGGTTCCATTTCAGGCAGCAAAACATTTTATGACTGCTCTATCTGTGATCTTTACAGTGCATGGTGCTCCTTCAGAATTAAAATAATATTTTAAAATAAGTAGTAATGTTGATTTGGTGTCTAGAAACTGTATCCAACAATTGAAATGGAACAGGGTCATCTTGTTTTATTGAGGTTTGGGGGTTTTTTTTGCATTCCAATGTATTTTTTTATTGTTTTATTTGGGTTTTGTTTTTTGCATTACAAGGTATTCTGGGTCATGAGTAGAATCTGGGTCTTTCTAGGTATAGTTCCAAATGACTTTGCTGTAGTGCACAGCTGTGATTAAGCTTTCAGAGTAAAAGACATTTTTGTTTCTCTAAAGCAGTGTTTCCCAACATTGGGCCTCCAGCTGTTTTCGGACTACAATTCCCATCATCCCTGACCACTGGTCTTGCTAGCTAAGGTTGATGGGAGTTGTAGTCCAAAGACAGCTGGAGGCCCAAGGTTGGGAAACACTGCTCTAAAGGTCTGTAGAATTCATATATTTCATGATTTGCCAAAACTCAAATTTATACTCTGCTGCCATACAGCCAAAATGGATCCATTGCATATGTACTGTACCTCCCTCCTCTTAAAAAAAAAAAAAAGGAAGCAAAAGGGGAAACATAATAGGTGAACAAAACAAAAAATACTACTTCCATAACAGATAGATATCCCAATCCCAACTTGTTTCAGACTGTACAGTCATTTTCCGGGGAAATATTCAATGTAAAGAATAGTAACTCAGTTGTATCTGCCTTAAGATGGTTCTCATTTAACTAATGTGATACATGCAAACTGAGCCTAAATTATGAAAATACTCTCTCATTCTGGCAAATTGCAAGTATTGTTTAGCCCTCAGAACAGCTAAAGTTGAGGAAACAATTACATTTCAATATCAACAACATTATACAACACACAAACACATTTTACAAAAGGAACAATTAAATACTTTTTTTGGAGAAAAATTGCATGAATCACTACAATAGATAATGGTTTAGATTTAATTTAGATAGCTGATTGCGACCAGCAGTTTTGATTTTATTTTTGGTAAGTGGTGTGTTAACAAGGTAAGGTAAGAAAGAAAGAATACCACAGATAGGTGAATGGAAAAGTTCCTTTTCTCAGAAAACTTACAGTGCAATCCTTTATGTGTCTACCCAGAAGAAAGCCATTTTCATTTTACTCTATAAAAGCAGCCTGCAGCCTGAGTGTAACACTTTTGTCCCACTGACATCAATAGGAGAATTAAGCAAATGCTAAAATTCATGAGTTAAAAAATGTTTACTTCTGGCCAGATCATTCCCCGTTTTTCTACAAATACTGCCAACCACCTGGAGGTGCAAACATCTCAGTAAGCAAAATGCTATCTATGCTAGCTCCTTCTGTCTTGGGTCCTTGATATTAACAGCTTTCTCTTGAGTAGTTAAAAGTGTTTGTGAACATTCTGTGATATCACAGCAAGGCAGCCCCACTGAGAACATCTTCAGTCAGAGGATAGTATCTGCTAAGTGCTGAATATACTGCTCCCTTTTGAGGATTCATGTTTTTTTAAAAAAATCCATTTTAAGAAATGCCTTTAAAATTATTATTATTATTATTATTACTCACAACCACTATTACCATGGATTTTTAAGTAAGGAGAAATTTCAAAGTGTATGCCCAATTCTAGAAATGTTTCAACCATGTGCCTTCCCCTTTTGTTCACTGCAGTCACTGGGTCACTGAATCAGTTCAACAAAGCAAGGAATGCAGAACAGAACTGCCCAAATTTTGCCACCTTAACATTCTTCAGCAAGAGTAAACTCCAGCTTGGCAGGATGACAGCCAAGACCAGCTGTCAGACAGTGTAAGCCACACCTTAAATTTAAGCCTCTTACCTTGTCAAGGTAACATATGTGGAAGTGCTTATAGAATATTTCACACTTCCTTACTGCAACTTTAAACCTTACTGAGGTGATGCTTGTATTCAATTCTGTCAAAATCACATTGCCAACTGAAGAGACACAGTACTGGACAGATTTTAAATGGCTATCATTTTAGAAACTAGGTGGAAGCATGAAAGGACACGAATTTGATATGCCTGACTCACAAGCAGACATATGTGAAGCTTCTTAGTTTTTACAGTGGGTATCAAAGGTAAGCCAGTAAGTATTGCTACTATCCACACTACTGTATTTTCTGTAATTATAAGTTCTTAAAACGTTTTACTGTTCTATTTTAAATTGTACCCTGCCCTGGGACCTTAGGGTGAAGGGCATGTTGTGGTGGTGGTGGTCAACAGCAATGATTCACATGAGGCCAACTAGGGAATAGCCGAGGCAAAGTCTTCCCAGTGCATAGCTTACATCCTTAGATCTGAAACTCTCCATTGCCGCTGGAGCTCTACTCTGCCTTTTATCTGTGACAGACTTTGGTAAAACAGAAGCAAGAAAGCCAATGAAAGCTGGCAGAGTGCCCTGTGGGCACTAAAGCTGAATACTAGGAGAATGAATCCCCCATGGTTCCCAAGTATTAACATTATCACTTGAGGGGTGCAAATGATTTTTTTGGGGGGGAAGCATTTTGGTACTAACCCAGCCCAATACAATAGTTAAGAACAAGAAAGGAACTACGATTTGCAGGTATCTAGTGTTACATGTGAACTGGATCAAAGACAGATACACACCTTCAATTTCTAATTGAATAATAAAGCCAATAAATAAATAAATAAATAAATAAAAATATGATGACAACAAAAACAACAACATACTTATTTCTGCTTCAGCTGATTTTTACTATTTTCAAGAAGTATTCAAATCTGAGGGACAAAGATGAGTAATATTTCCCGCATGATGCTAAACAGGAATGAAGCAACAGTATGTTGCTTCCCTCATAAAACTAAAGTAGCTTTGCAGAACTTCCTCATGCTAGAGTTCAGGAATTAAAGTTAACTCTAGCTTCTTTAAGTGCATTTCATACTATGTAGTATAGTATTACGGCCTCTAACTTCAAAAAGGAGACATGCAGCCCAAAATTCTAACACCAGACCTTTATGACAACCACAAAGTACGTTTCCCTGCAGCATCCACACAAGCATGACTATAATATGTATAACTCTGGACAGAATCTCAAACAAGCCAACCACTACTGGTGCAGTTTATGTTAACTGAGCTCCAAAAGGCAAATGCAAGTAAAAAGAATACCAAGTATGGATTATGCACCAGACACTGTTTATGTATGGGACTGGTGCCCTTTTCAATAGGGCTTTCACTGCTCATCCTTGCCTCGAGTAGCAGATCACTGACAATTTATGCCTATTTAAATATATACAGATTTCAATTTCTTTTCTTTACTCCTTCCCCGATAATCAAAGAAGATGGGAGACAAAGCCAATTCTCAGATAGTGAAAAGTGCAAGATAACTTTCTAGCACCATAATTTTGCCAAAGTGTAAACCAGGGTTAGTTTTTCCATAATATGTCGCCAATGCTGCAGCTGTGAACTTAAAAAAAGCCCTGCAGGATCAGACCAGCCGCCCATCTACTCCAATATCCTGTTGTCACTCTGTGCTTCAGATGCATCTGTGTGTCAAGGGACTACTATTTTGTTAATGCCTATTTCCACAAACAAACAAATCCCATATACAGTGGTACCTCGGGTTAAGTACTTAATTTGTTCCGGAGGTCTGTACTTAACCTGAAACTGTTCTTAACCTGAAGCACCACTTTAGCTAATGGGGCCTCCTGCTGCTGCTGCGCCGCTGGAGCATGATTTCTGTTCTTATCCTGAAGCAAAGTTCTTAACCTGAAGCACTATTTCTGGGTTAGCGGAGTGTGTAACCTGAAGCGTATGTAACCCAAGGTACCACTGTACAGTAATTGCATCCTCACACATAGTAAACTTTGCAAGCAGTCAGACGATGGCTTTGACAGCCACAATATTTTTTACTAAGATTTCACATACAAATATAAGCCCAAGAAACACTTTTCTAGCCATACTGCATATATTGGCCAGAATACGTAGTGGAATCTAGAAGAAAATCCATGGTTAAAGCCTCACTTCGGTGTGTACAGACAAGTGGCTACATGAATTACCAAAAAGTGCATGGCTGTGTTTGTGATATTGCCTCCCCATGCTATCTTAGTAGAATAGAAAGATATTCAAGCCTAAGATGACTACAGATGGATAGATGAAAGGAGGCAGAAAGGGAAAAGAAGCTAAAAGGCAGAGAGTCAGGTCACTAAAACCTAGGCAGATTGCATGATTCTCAGATTATCATATCAAGACTCCCATACAGCTGGCTACTTTTAAGAAAGAACTTTTATCGCTAATTTTGTTTTTCTGAAAACTTATAGCTCTGAACACAAACTAATAAAGGTTTGTTTTTGAAGGATGCAGTCCTCTCAAAACAAGAAAGCAGAGGCTTGGAAAAGTGTGTTATTTGCATATTTGAAAGCTATCGAAGAACTAACAAAAAAAATTCCTTCCAGTAGCACCTTAAAGACCAACTAAGTTAGTTCTTGGTATGAGCTTTCGTGTGCATGCACACTTCTTCAGATATCTGGTATCTGAAGAAGTGTGCATGCACACAAAAGCTCATACCAAGAACTAACTTAGCTGGTCTTTAAGGTGCTACTGGAAGGAATTTTTTTTGTTTTGACTATGGCAGACCAACACGGCTACCTATCTGTAAGAAGAACTAACAGATATCAGTGTTCACCATGCAAGAAAATCAGGTTAGTCAGTTACACCAGAAAGAGCCAAGCCTTTTTGTCTCTCTCAGTCACCATTCTGCTTTTGTCCGTTCAGTTGTCTAGTGAAGTCACCAAACCTACATCTTCCTCCTCAAGACACTGTTTCTGCCACACACTGAAATGACATGCAGACGAACTTGTTCAGCTGTTAACAAGCATATGTCCTCCCTGCTTTTGATTGCATAAAAAGCCCTAGATACAGTAAGCAACAAGACTTAGGGAATCTATTATACCAGCTTTGGAACAGCAGCATTGGCTACAGGTCCTATCCAAGCACAATTCAAAGTAGACATCCCCAGAGACCATCCTCTTGAGCGTGAGCTATTCAGAAATGCCTCAGCGACCTGAGTCCATGCTCCCTGCCAAGTGAAGTAAGGGAAGTGGTAACCTGAGACACTCAAACCTTGTTAGGGAGGTCCCTTCCAAGAGAGGTTTGCTTGGTGCTGCCTTTTTATTTTTGGCACCAAGTGCATACTTTAAGAAGGTCTGGGCAAAGGACGTTGTAAGAAAGCTTTCATATATTTTGTTCTGATTTACTGGTTTTACTGCTCAAGTGACTGCTATTTTTATTGATCTAGGTTTGTATTGGTTTCATGTAAGCTACATGTAAGGGATGCTGGTGGCACTGTGGTCTAAACCACTGAGCCTCTTGGGCTTGCCAGTCAGAAGGCTGGCAGTTCAAATCTGCACAACGGGGTGAGCTCCTGTTGCTCTGTCCCAGCTCCTGCCTACCTAGCAGTTCAAAAGTACACCAGTGCAAGTAGATAAAAAGGTACCGCTGTGGCAGGAAGGTAAATGGTGTTTCTGTGAACTCTGGCTTCCATCATCGTGTTCCGTTGTGCCAGAAGCGGTTTAGTCATGCTGGCCACATGACCCGGAAAGCTGTCTGTGGACAAACGCCGGCTCCCACAGCCTGAAAGCGAGATGAGGGCCACAACCCCTTGGTCGCCTTTGACTGGACTTAACCATCCAGGGGTCCTTACCTTTTATCTTTTTACCATGTAAGTTACTCTAGGAGTAAAACAAACAAACAATAGGAGGGATATATTAGTTCTTCCTTTAAGTATTATTTCTTCCACACCATTAAGACGGCATGGAGAGAGGGTGAGGATGTGCATGATGAGCCTGCTCATCTATGCTCCCCTCCCCCATCCATACAATGGGGAGCTTGTCTGTATAGGGGAAACCTACTGAAAATATGCTGGCTCTATTCGTGATTCAGAACCCTGCACTCACACCCACGCTCTCTATGAGACCTTAAATCAAATAGAGGAAATAGTGGGCTACTTGCTATTGTAAAGGGTAAGCCCCTTGAACAGTACAATGTAACCCAAATAAATGAAATTACTGTATTTTTTGCTCTGTAAGACTCACTTTTTCCCTCCTAAAAAGTAAGGGGAAATGTGTGTGCGTCTTATGGAGCGAATGCAGGCTGCGAAGCTATCCCAGAAGTCAGAACAGCAAGAGGGATTGCTGCTTTCACTGCGTAGTGATCCCTCTTGCTGTTCTGGCTTCTGAGATTCAGAATATTCTTTTCCCTGTTTTCCTCCTCCAAAAACTAGGTGCGTCTTGTGGTCTGGTGCATCTTATAGAGCGAAAAATATGGTAATTACTGAATGCAAGCATCTTAGTTCATAAAAGTGATCAATTTTCTTGGGAAAGAGTTGAATAGATGTGTGTATTAATGAAAACTCACACTCCCTGTCCCTCATAGCTTTGCTGCTGCTGGAGTTTGACTTCTGGGAGGTGCTTATTCCTAGATCTTAACAACTGAAGCCACCACAAAGCAGAACATGGAAGAAGTTGCAGGGAGAGTCTGATACAGAAGAGCGGCTATGTGAAGCCAGCAGTGGAATGTCAGTGTGCAGATGCAGCAGTAAGTGTTCAGGGTGTTTGGACTCAAATATATCCCCAAAGTAACTTTTTTGGTTATCACATATTAATGCTATCCTGTATTTCAAGCCCTCAAGCAATTCAGTTTGAGAAGCAGTTATGTTCAGCGCTGCCTGCCCACTATCATCAGCACGTCTGTGAACTCTGCCATTTTATGCAAGACAGAAATATCTCCTTGGATGCTAAGAAAAAGCCTGCTTTTGTTTCCAATTATTACAAACAAGCATATCTCAAGCAGCTTTCATGGAAGATGATCATGTTCCTATGACTCATGGCAAAAAAGTAATTTGTACTCCAAATGGAACAACAGTGATTTAGAACAATTTAGATTTCTAAAATTGCCATCAAGCTATTTATGAGGTAATGCCTAGTGTCAACAAATGCTTGAAAGTAGATTAATACCCTCATCACAGACCACCTTCACCCCTGCAATCTATAAAACACAACGCCAACTTCTTGCTTCTGGAATGGATTTGATCTTGACAGTTTTTGGGATCCACAGCACATTTGTTACTTCCTTTCAGTGCACTGCCCAATTTACTAATTTGTACTCCATCTCTGGGGCTTATATTCATGCTGAAATCCATTATTTACAAGCCCCACACCCAGTATCCTGGATACTACTGCTATAATTTAATGTTTCCCCTCAGAATAATTTTTTAATTCCTTAAGATTTTCAGAAGATTTTTGTTTGTCTCAACTGCAGATGCCTCACCCTGACTGGATTTAGCTGAAAAACGGATGTAGTGAGGTGGCCAAGTTTGCTGATGATACTCAATTGTTCAGTCATTAAAAGAAAAGGACCTCTTCAAACAGTGAATGGGCAGTAAAATGGAAAATGTACTGAAAGCCTGCTTAAGTATGTTTTATAATTTCCAGGAAATGTTTGGGTTTTGATGTTGATTGACCTATAGATCATGGGTAGGCAAACTAAGGCCTGGGGGCCAGATCCGGCCCAATCACCTTCTAGATCCAGCCCATGGACGGTCCAGGAATCAGCGTGTTTTTACGTGAGTAGAATGTGTGCTTTTATTTAAAATGCATCTCTGGGTTATTTGTGGGGCATAGGAATTTGTTCATCCCCCCCCCTCCAAAATATAGTCCGGCCCCCCACATGGTCTGAGAGACAGTGGACCAGCCCACAGCTGAAAAAGGTTGCTGGCCCCTACTCTAAGCAAAATGTCAAGCTATGTCTTCTCCTTCCCCCAAACAATGGAGGCAACTGAAACAGGCAATGTTCAGTTGAAAATTTGACCGTCTGAACAAGCTTGAAGCCATGTTGGTTTTGACTTCTCAGCATAACAAGGAATAGTCAGTGAATGAAAAGCAGATTGCAAACTTTGCAAGAACTCATGAAGATTGCTTCAACTCTAAATTTAGGAGCAAAAGAACTCCCTTGCTGGGTAAGATCAAAAGTTTACATGGCCCAGCACTCTTTCTAACACTGGCTAACCAAATGCTCAAGATACTCACTCCAAGGGCATGATGCAATTAACCATCCACCATTTGTCCAAGCATCTGGCAATCAGATAAACTACTTTTGAATATGGAAGCTCTAATATTGATTGGGAGATCTATTCTCCATGTGTTTATATATTCCCTTTTAAAAATAAAAATAAACCTAAACCAGTAGCCATAACTACATTTTGTAGCGATCAATTCATTATTATACTTTGAATTAGAATTCCCTTGCATCTGTTCAAGACCTAAATGCAACATACTTCAAGCCATCTGGGACCTATTAGTCACAGCTGTATTTTATTGATCATGAATTTTAAGAGAGTCAGATTCAAAGGTCAGAAATTTAAGAAGAAAAGATGCACTATGATTGTTATCCTGGAAAAATAAGGACAAAAGCTGCATAAAACCAAATGCTGACCTCGAGAAAGCTATTTTTGATATGCAGTGAACATTCTGCAGTATGCCTTCTTCTGGGACCACCCAGGAACACCAGTCAAGCGTCTGAACCTCTAGACATCCAATGTAACCACTAGAGGGAACTACGAGGCTCGCGCAAGAATACTAACTAAGTAGTACTGACAACTAGGTGTATTACAATAAATGAAAAAAATGTAAGGAACATGCCTGGTTATAGTATAACAGTGGAACTGCATCCCAGATGCTAAATTCAAGGCACATTTTTTCATTTCTTGTTTCAAAACATTCAGTCTATTCATCTGGAGAAAATGGAAACACTGAATAATCAGTGGCCAATTAGAATATTTCCACTATGCATACCAGACATTTAACCATACCCCGGCAAGATCCATTTTAAAGATGTGGAAATGACCCGTATTTGAAGTGACATTTGTCTTTGGCGTCTGTAATAAACAACTTCTCTATGAGATCACATTGTTCAAAACTCAGCAAAGTTCTGAGCAGCTGCTCCATCTAATACCATTCTGCCACTCCCACTGTAACGCCTTCCATTTCCAGATGTGCCCATATTTATTATAAAGGAACTATTCAGAGGACAACTCATTTCCTCTCTCATATGACAAGAGGGCATGCCAGTAATTTCACTGGGTGGTCACTGCAAAACACTGACTGTCCGATGAAATGCTGCCGGTCTGAAAACATTTCGTTTACTCTAGAGTCTAGCAGGGTGCTTGAACAAGGGACCTGTTGCCTGAATCCTGCTCTCCGTTTTGTTGCTCACAGTCCAGGGCAGAATGCCAAATTTTGAAAGAGGGCACTTCTCCACACATGACCTTTTTGCAAGCAAAAGGCCAAAGGAAAAAGAATCTATGCTACAACATTTGCACCAGATGCTAAGTGCATATTGATGCTTTGGACACCCAACTAATCACCACTTGCTGCTATTTCCCCAGCCAGCAGATATCCTGATGGCTGAATTGGCAGGAGGATTAAAACTTCTGCTAGTGACCTTCATCCAAGCCACGCCGACCATGTATACAATTACTTACTGGTTATCTTCTCCTTCTTTAAAATTCAATGCTAGAGGACACTATTCAGGAGCGGCAATGCCGAGAGACAAGGAACTGTCAGTGTGAAAAGTTTGTTTGTAATTAGACTGAGTCATATCTTCCAAGTGTGGAACCCACTGTTGGAAGCTAAAAGGCCAAAATCCGTCACAATGGGAGGCATACATGACTGCACCAGTGAAAAACTGGACAAGATCTTCTTTGAGCCTCTTAGCACATGCCTCTGTGACAATCCCTTTATATCCTGGGAGTCCACAGGTGTTACTAAAACTATGTATGGCAAACAGCATTAGGTTCCCACAGACCCAGGCATGCACAATTCTCAACCCATTAGTTAGCAGGCAGCCTGCCAAGTGCTCCCACTGCATTAGCTTGAAGCTTTCACGGAAAGTGCTCTTTGCACCACATTGACCCTAATCTTGAGTTCATGTTCAGTTAGAAATCCATGTGTTAATCTTCTTAACAGAAGGCCAGGAGAGAAAAATGCAGCATAGATGGCAACTCCCTGCTACATCCAAATGCCTCAGAAGAATGTCTCTCACAGTGCAGCTATTGCATTAATAGGGACAGAGCCCTGCCCATGTGACCCCACTCACAGCTGATAATGAGCCTGTTTGGTTTCTCCGAACAAAACTGCTCAGATCCTGTTTGTGGGACGAAATCTCCTTAATATCCGATAAGAATAAACCTGTTAAATAAACCTGTTAAATAAAAGCCTCTCCAGCAGATGGTGATAGTTATTGGACTTGTGAAAAGAAGTCTCCAGACCGCACAGGCAAAGCAGCTTTGCATAGCTTTATTGCCAACTAGTCCGTCAGTCACAGAAAACACCATTTAAATGGAGTCAACAATTAACCAAAGATTAAATGGATTTGGTTTTGCTCTTGACAATTCACTGACATGGCACCATCTGTGCATCAGTTATGTGTATGTACAGCACTGCAGAGAGGTTGAAAGGAAGGAGATTCCATCTCCAAAGGAAATACTTTCCCATACTTCCATTTTGTTGGAGGTCACAGAACCTAACTAGTGTAGCTTCCAAGGCAGATCCAGATTGGTCCTTCATTCGATTGCTACAGAAACACCTGCTGCCAAATGTTTATCTATTCCTGAGCATGGTTTTTTGGGGGGGAGCGGGGATTCCATTTAAGAGTGTTCAACAAAAGTGATCACCACCAACATACCCAATAATTGCCTCTTCTGTTTAGTAGGAACCTACTTTTCTCTGCAGAATAATTGTTGAGATTTTACTCAGCAGTGTGACCAGAGAAAAAGGTAGAGTAATTATTTGCTAATTATTGTTGGTCCCTTAAGTATTACACTGCACCCTTTTGGCAAGAAGACTAACACAGTTCTTAAAGCTCATGTAGAGTAGAAGAAACTATTTAAAAATGGCATTGTGACCTTGATGGCAAAACAATGCAGGCTTGAAAACAGACATTTATCTGACCTGTTAGTAAGACTCTCCTTCAGGTGACAAAGGAGAGAAGCTTTTGCAAAGCAAAGAGAAGGGCTGATTATTTTCTCTTCCTTTCATACCTCTGGTATTGTATTCTGGTAGAATACAATTAATACCACATGGATGGGGCAAAGAGGCTGCAAGAAATTGTTATGGGCAAGTAATTTCTGTGTATTTGCTTACAGATCTAAGGTAACAAATCCAATTTGAAGGTTCACATGTCTAAAAAACACTGAAAATACTATCCCAGAAAAGTGTGGAGAGCTCAACATTTCAGAACTTCCCAAAAGGTTTAGATGTCATAAGACTGTGGGGATTAAGTATATTCATGCATTCAAAGTGTTCGGCACTAAAGAGCTAATCTACCGTATTTTTCACTCTATAAGACGCACTTTTCCCCTCCTAAAAAGTAAGGGGAAATGTGTGTGCGTCTTATGGAGCGAATGCAGGCGGGAGGCTCTGCTCAGCGCTCCCTTTAAAGAGCCCTGTGGAGCGTGTGTGCGGCTCTTGGGAGCTTTTCCCCGAGGAGGGAGAAGGGCTGCCCTTCTCCCTCCTCGGGGAAAAGCCCCCAAGAGCTGCACACATGCTCCGCACACTCTCTAAAGGGAGCGCGGCTCTTGGGGGAGCCTTCCTCCCACTGCCCGGGAGAGGCTGTGTGTGGCTATCCCATAAGCCAGGACAGCAAGAGGCTATCCCAGAAGCCAGATCCCTCTTGCTATTCTGGCTTTTGGGGTTCAGATATTTTCCCCCCTTGTTTTCCTCCTCCAAAAACTAGGTGCATCTTATAGAGAGAAAAATACAGTAAGTGAGGCACATATCAGGTCACACATGTCAGAAATAAGACTGCAAAATAAGGCATAAACTTGGGCATGGCGCTGATTAACCAAAAATGGAAGTAGTTGGGGGTTTTTTTACCCCGTGATTTTAAGTGAAAAGCAGTCTTTTGTAAAATAGAAGAGCAGATTATGCTGATTACTAATTCAGTTACTGAGCAAATTTCAATAGCCTGTATTATGCAGATTACAGGCCATAACTGTTATTAGTCCTCCTGGTTTTTAAATCCTATAGATGCTGCATAAAGCAAGGTGAATAAAATAATTCCGCACGTTTCTAAGCATATATTGGCCGTTTAGCACAGTCAGCATAGCAAGTTTGGGCAGGATACGATTTCTTCTTTTGAGAAGATGTCAGGCTGCCTTTATCCTGCACTGAAATTCAGCTTGTAGTTCTGTAGGTCTTGTGAATCCTCTGAGGTTGTCCAAGCTTAACACACCTCTGGCATTGCCTAAAATAAGTCACATCTCAAGATCTCTGAGCATCTTAGTGATTAAAACTAAATATCCTAAAAGGGAAGCAGGACTACAACTGCTCTTACAGTTTGGGAACTACTTAACAGATTACAAGCAGATTCTTGCCCCTTACTTTCAGTTATCAGTACCTATCACTTTCTCTTGACCTTCAAGCTGTGTAAGGCAACACCCATCTGGCTTTCTATGAATGTACCATGTCAACAATGTTGCTAGCAAAGCACTAGTTTCAGCACAGGATAGCAAAGCAGTTCTTGCACAAAAACTGAGAACGAAGCCTCAGTAACTAAGCTACATGTCTTTCAAGATATAAAAGAATGAGCATGGGTATGAATGATATCTCTTTTTGCCAGCCCATGTTGAGGCCTGGCAACCAGACAGTTGACTACATGCCAAGAACCTTTTTTAAAGCACAGGGCACAAAAAAAGTTATGATCACCTCTGAATTATCTCTGTTTGAGAGGTTCCAGCAAGGGGGACTCTACATCTTTGACTAACCCTTTAACTAACAATTTCTGCATACTCTCCACAATCCCAGTGCAGTCAATTACTCATATATGCCTTGTTTCCTTCCTCCACTCAAAGACACAGGCTCTTTCAACACAAAGACAAGCAAGTGACAAGATGGTCCAAACCTCCCTTTGGGGAATGCTTTTGGGCAATAAATGGTTGCTCCCTTTCTGGTACAAATTGTTGTGGTTAAATTTTTGTGTTTGCTGTATTTGGGTTTTTTCCTGTACTGTTTTGTGGCTCTTTCACTGCTTTTATTGCATTAATTTATTTTTTTTAATAGAAATAAAAAAGTGGTCCCTTAACTAAAAACAAGGAAGAAGGGGCAGGAAGGAGTGCAAAGTCAGCAAGTACTTCCTGATTCTTTACAGGACTTGTATCCCATAAATGATTCTAGCTTCTTTCTAATACAGCCTCAACTTTTTGGCTGAAAAGCTGCTGGTTAGGCTGGCTGACTAGTGGCAGAATTTATCTCTTCGGGCACTGCAACACTTTCCCCCAGAACAGCAAGTTTCACATCACTACCACAGCTACCTCTCCAATTGGAGAAATGATACATTATTTGAATTGTGACAGGTCATGCAAGCCCTGGACTCAGTGGTGGGCTAGGTGAGGGTCAATAAACTGACTCTTTCAAGATGGAGGCACTGTGTGAGAGCAGTTCCCAAGTCTGGATAACTGATTAATTGCTTACTTTGAATGGGGCTATACAGAAGGAGCAGGTTTATAGTCCGGATGCCTCTCTATTGCTAGAGGCCCAGGTGACCTGGATGGTTAACAGTGCCTTTTATCAGGTTTGACTGATAGACTGACTTAGAAGCTGCAGCTGGTGCAGAAGGGCTTGACTGCTCACCAGGGCAGAATATTATGCCGGTGCTGAAAGAATTACACAGCCTGCCAGTTATCTACTAGGCTAAGTTCAAGGTGCTGGTATGGGTGTACAAAGCCTCACATAGCATGCAAAGTTTTAGAAGTTTTAAACAGGGGTTTGATGTCCATCTATCATGTGTGAATTGGTTGAGATTCCTGCATGCCAGTTGTTTGGATTATTAGATGACCCTTGGGACCCCTTCCAACTCTACAATTCTATGATTCCTCTTTCAATAAGCCTTCTGAAATCTTTATCTCGGTTTTTGAATTGGTTTGATATTCAGTGGTGCCTTGGTTTACAACCACAATCTGTTCTGTAGGTCCGGTTGTAAACCAAAACAGGTTGTAACCCAAGGCACACTTTCACCAATGGGGCCTCCCCCCAAAAAACTGGTTGTAATCCCAAAAAAATGGGTTATAATCCAAAAAAAGGGACACGCACTTCCAGGTTTGACATGGTTGCAATCCAAAATGGTTGTAATCCAAAGCGGTTGCAAACCAAGGTACTACTGTATGTGCTGTTGCTTTTTAAACTGTCCTTATAAAAATAATTGTTTTAAAGTTGTTTTTTTTGTGTGTGTGTTTTGCACATGTTTTTATTATATTGCAAATTGCTTTGAGGTGTCTCATGGAAAGCGATTCATAAACAAACAGTAAGATTACATTTAAAAATAAAATGTTAATAAAAAATATCAATATGCAATAATGAAATAATTACAATACAACTAATAAATTAAAGCTGGGTCTGGCAGGCTCTGTAGCATCCTAAGGCCTGGAAAGTACATCATGGCTGCCTGTTCCTACCAAAGTGAGAAGAGGAATGCAAAAATTTTATGCCTAGGAAAGTGACTATGCTTAGAGCGTGTTTATGACAAGTTCTCTTCCCCTAGCATCAAGTTTCAAATTCCATGAAAAGTCAACCCAGATTTCAAAATAGGATCATGTTAGACAAATTAGTATAGTAGATACTTATCCTGATCTTAGTCTCTGTGACATTTGGATGTAAAAGTCAATTTCTAAGCACACCCATTGCGGAGAGAGAGAAGACAAAGACTAGTAAGATAGAAGTAAATACACGGCAGAAGATATTACAGCCCCAAACTTCTCACCTGGATAATTTCGCCATTAGAAGCTATTAGTTCTGTTGGGATGGTGACTCTGAAGGAACGACCCACTACAGCAGAGCTGTCAGGAATCCCCACCACCGCTGGCACATTCTCTCGGAGATCCGAAAGCACCGAATGCATGGAGGCCTCTAACTGGTTTTCCCAGTCCCGTACAACTTCTGAGGCCTCACTAGGCCAATGGCACTTAACCGTAGTAGTCACCATCAGCACTAGCAAAGTCCTCCCCAGTATTGGGGACAGCTGTATAAATCCAAGAGTCATTCTCTCAGCACGTGCCAAGTACTCCGTTGTAGCCAGAAAAGAGATCCAGGGCCCAGCAAGCTAAAGAGAGCCGTGCAGTCACCAATCCTTCACACCAGATTCATTGTTGCTAGTCTTGGTACCTGTAAGAGAAACACACACAGAGTCAATGAGCAGGTGAAGACAAACTTCATGATGACCCTTTGACTAAGGTTCTGTCATCTGGCTAGTGCAAGAAGCCTTTCAGAAGCTTGAAGCCCAACTGCCCAAAGCACTCTCCCTCTACTTTCAAAATTCTCCAGCTTCTGCCCCAGTCCAGTTCAATCTTTCTGTCAAGGCTTTTGTTGACCCTCCCACACCCACAATGTCTTCATCATTTTCCGCTTTTACATGGAACTCCCAGGAGCCTCCCATCCAATTTTCTGCAACAGTTTATAACTTCCTGGCTTCAGCAGCGCCGCAGCATTAAATGTTTCCAGGTTATTTACTCCCCATACCCTATATCTTTACTGAGTCATAAAAGTATGTGAACAAAGGAAGAAATCAAACGATGTATCATCATAGAGCGGGGCAATCTTTCAAGAAAACAGTAGTAAGTTTGCACAGGGAGTTTGCACTTTAATTATCAGAACTTAAGAGCTATTAGTGGAAGATGTTGCATGGACATTTAGTTCCGCTACTTTGAGCTCAACTCCACACTACAGGTGTGCATGCTGCAAGAATTATTTGCAAAATAGGCTTCCTGCTGCATGGACCAGAGACAAAATGCCTAAACACATCTGGGTACATGAAACTTCCTGCAGAAGAGCAACAGAATTCCATCCTGCATGAAGACATTCGCTCTGTATTCCTTATTAGGCAGGTGCATATCTCTACCCACATGTTCTCTGGCTGGAATCCCCTCTTGATATGAGATCCCCCCTCCACACTTCTCATTTTTGTATTGCAAAAATTTCAATATTTTCCAATTTCAGAAGTTGCAACACAGAGATAAATGGGGTCCTTTATTAGCTCTATCCATATTTATATACTATACACAGACGACCTTTTCATTAGACAGCAGACATTTTCAATACTACTGCTTTTAATAGGGGAAAATATCAAATGTAATAGCTTTGCTGGGCGTTGACACATCATGCAAGCTTGTCTTTCACCAGCTAAAAAGAATCTACACTGACGAGCAATGCCTTTATAGTTTATACGAACACTTTGCTCCATGTACACTTGTAAAAAGCACAGGCCCAGAACTGCTCAGACAATACGTAAATAATAAACTAGACTAGCATTTGCTCTGATAAAACCATTAAAGGAAAGATCTTCAAGGTCAATGAGTAATAGAAGGCTTCCTTAAAGCTCAAAAACCAAAGTGATGATGTGATTACAAGAACTCCCAGTTAGGCACACCTTCTCTAGTGAACGGGAACATTCCTCCCATGCGCTAAGGATTGTGTCAGAACAAGTTCTGACCCAATTTGGAAGAATACTGATCTGCGGGTTAACATTTCATGTGTGCATTCCAATGCACAATATGGTGTCTGAACCAATAGCTTAGACAATATTTGAATGCATGAATGTGCTTCTTACTACATTTTGGTAGCCTTGGGGCAGTAGTAATTTCTGTCTGGAGTGTGGAGGAAGGGGAGACAACACAGAAAGGAGCATCACAGTGTCAGTGTGTGCAGACTATGAGGCTGTTGTTGTTTAGTTGTTTAGTCGTGTCCGACTCTTCGTAACCCCATGGACCAGAGCACGCCAGGCACTCCTGTCTTCCACTGCCTCCCGCAGTTTGGTCAAACTCATGCTGGTAGCTTCAAGAACACTACCCAACCATCTTGTCCTCTGTCGTCCCCTTCATCTTTCCCAACATCAGGGTCTTTTCCAGGGAGTCTTCTCCTCTCATAAGGCGGCCAAAGTATCGGAGCCTCAGCTTCACGATCTGTCCTTCCAGTGAGCACTCAGGGCTGATTTCCTTAAGAATGGAGAGGTTTGATCTTCTTGCAGTCCATGGGACTCTCAAGAGTCTCCTCCAGCACCATAATTCAAAAGCATCTATGAGGCTAAAAGACAGCAACTATGGAGGTAGCTTCAGCCACATTAGTGCAAATGCACACCCAATGCATTAATGTTGTCTTATGCTTTGGGCAGAAGCTCCACCCCCACTGTGTGGCAACTGCACCATATGCTAATGTGGAAAGACTCCACTTTGTGGGTGGGGCAGAAATGTCAGGTACCCAACTTCCCCCTTCAAGCCACCAGAGTCTTCAAACAGCTGTGAAGGCCTCAATACAGGTGCAGGGAGGGAGGGGCCTCTTCCCCACAACTATGTCATTTGATGCATCTATCTTGGAAACAAATGAGTAATTATGTACATTGAAATGAGCAGGCTCAGTCTTAAAAGCTACCTGGATGGAGAATCTGGGAACTACGCTTACGCCACTGAGTTCTTTTGAAGACTAATGGGTTAGAGCAGTGAAAAAATATACTTATAGAATATAACTGGATTTGACTTCGTCTAGTCAGAGGGACCGCAGAGCTTCTTTGTGCGGCTCAGCTGAGCATTAAACGGCCCCCACTCCACAGCTGAGAGAGTTAGGGCAGAAGCAGTTTAAAGAAGTCGAGGGAGGAACAAGCTGTATCGGCCCGGTGATACAGCTTGCTCCTCTCTCTGCAGTATAAGGGGCAGAGCAATGGTGGCTTCACCTGGCAGTATATTGCGGGTGAAACCACTGCTGCTCCTGAGTCCCTCTGCTACCAGCGGCTCAATGTTGAAAGTGGCACTGGCAGCAGAGGGACTCAGAAGCAGTGTCGGTTTCACTTGCGATATACTGCTGGGTGAAGCCGCTATACATCACCCAGGCCCAGTTGAAACACCTCCTACTAGGAGTGTCCCTGTTCAGGATTCCTACCAAGCCAGCCAGGCAGGCCCTTCTCCAATATACTATAGCTGTAAAGGAATTTAAGCAAGGCATTCTATTCTTCTCTCCTTCTGGTCCTCATGGTTCCCCAGAGTATGTCAATAGCTGCCTCTTATTTGTGAGTGGCTCTGTTTTGAAGCCATTTATGACAGCACTCACAACATGAGTTTGTTATTGGAGGGAGCAAATACTGAATGTGTTAATGGTTCCTTTGGACAAACTACTTACTACAAGATCAGCAAAGCTGCTTTGCAAATCAGGCACCTAGTCCTTTATGCATTGCAGTACTAAAGATTGTGCAGAAGTTTCTGAAATGAACAGGAAAATAATCTAAAACAAACAAAGTATACCTTTATTCAAGGTCCAAACATCAAAGAAAGCCGGTCACTTCAGTGCTCCATGGCACTTTGAAAAACAAAAAAACTTAACACTTGGCAATGCAGGCACTGCCTTTCCACCAGCTCGTATGTATACATAATGTGCTGCCCACCTGAATTTGGGAGCAAACACCTACAGGCTCCATTTATCAAAATGTGCTTACTTTAATTGGAAAAATATGATCCAGGAGTGCTTTGTTGCTGTTGGCCAGAACCACATTAGAGCACATAACATTAGTCTTTATGAACAAAAACACCAACTGCAAACAGCAACTGCTTGTGACAGAATGCATAAATCTTCATACAACAACTGCAAACTGCAAACAGAACAAAATATTGGCCTCCAAAGCCAAATAAGTTAAGGGAAGCCCCGAAAGCCCCTCAATACCTTAAGGACCGCCTCTCATACAAAGTGACCTGGACCTTGTGTTTGTCATCTGATGCCATTCTCTGTGTCCCTCCTCCTTGATGGGTTCAGAGTGACCCCCCGACTGTGGAATGCTCTCCCCAGAGAAGCTCACCTGGTGCCATCATTACATTAGGCATCAGGCAAAAGCATTCTCCATTAGCCAGGCCTTTAGCCACTGAATGGCCTGTTAAAGCGTTTTTGTGGGGGGAGCCAGGTCAATTGACTGTTATTATGATTAGTTTATTATTATGCTGACTGTTATTATGCTTTTTATTATGTTTTTATTATCGATGGTCCATAAAATGTGTTATTAATGCTGTACACCACCCTGGGAGCTTTTGATAAAGGGTGGGATATAAACAGAATAAATAATAATGATAATAAAGCAGCTTCCAAAATTATGTAAAAACTTACACCATTTTGTAAGGCCAGATAATGCATATTATACAAGTCATCAATCCCACAGCAGGAAGAAATCATATCAAAGCCTTCATAGAAAAACTGCTCTAAGCTGTTACATTTCTACCCATATGAGATTTACAACCAACATTTCAAGATACATATAAGGGTTGCAAATAGAGACAATGCACATATTTTTATAACCCAATAAAATCTTTAATAAAAAATATTTTTTTAAAAAAAAGATACATACAAGGGGGAAAAGCCCAGGAAGGCCTTCATGTAACCTTCACCCCCTGCCAGTAATGCCAATACTCCTCAGAAAGATAGATTTTCTTGAACCAATTTCATCTCTTAACAGGAACACATTTCTCCCAGAGGCTAAGAACTAACCTTGGAGAGTCTTTTCACCCCAAATCCCTCCTTAATCTAAATTCCTTTCCTCGATACTCCACAGCACCACAATATGCAAGACCTTTGGACCACAAGTTCTGCAAACTGGAAGTTTTACTCTGACTCCCTGGGATGCTTTAGGACCAAGGTTACTATGCAAATATTAGTCTTGCTAATCACATTTCAGGTATGTAATCAAGTAGACCAAAGGGAAGGACACAAGATAATGAATGTTCTGAAGTGAAAAACACGCAGTACTTCAGACAGTTCTGGTTTAACAGATAGATTGTGCAAGGAAGTAAAGCTGCATAATTGCTCATAGTTTTGTACTTACGCCTTCCTTTTTACATAGACATTATCTTAAGCAAAGGGCTGTTTTGAAGTTGGCCAAGGGGATTTGAGTTGTACATAGTATAGCTACTTCAAAATTCCTCATCTCTTGAAACTTAAGGCATTTCTTTATTGTGACAACATGTTTTGAGGCTCTCCTCCAGTTCATTTATTCTTAGTCTCGGCAAAGTTAAAATAAATATAACTACTGTATTTGAAAACTCTTCACACTACCCGCCACTGTTCCTCCTCTGTGGTATAAGATTATTCTGCTGCTATCATATGTACACTGCATGCATGAAAGGAAGTGGTCCCAATATATGAACCCAACTGCTTTTCAAAGAGGTGAAGAAAAGTATTTTTAGCAAACAAGTCTTGTACACTGCTTTGCATGAAGCATTCAGAACTACTACAGTATCCTAAAAGAGAGATTCTAGTATTTCCTTTAGATGTCATTAGAGTGCATTTAATCCAAGGTGAATAGATTTAACCACATGAAGTACATTCATTCCAATTTTAATGTTCTGGTTTTTGCTCCGTAGTAACTTCTGTTTGGTAATCTGTGTTATATGCCTGTCCTATGGAGTGAACTCTTCAAATGCACTGAAGATCCTGCAACTGAGCTGCACTACTGCTTTAAATTGGTTCTGTTCGCAGCTATGTGAAGGGAAAGCACTGTGGTACGAAGGCAAGAAGCTGAGCAAAGCCACACTGACCAGCAACATTTTCTTTAAGTAGCTCAATTATGCTATATATGACATTACCAGGAACTTTTCTTAGAAGTAGATAAAAGTTTTAAAATAACCTCAAGTGGGCAGGAGTAATGAAACAAGTGTCACACTTCTCTTCCAAGTTGCTCTACATTAGACTCCTATTACAACTGTAAGAGAAACCGCAGAGCGCCAAACTGCACTTGGGCAAGTAACACGCATCTATAGGAATCTATAGGTGTGTGTAGAGTATAGAATAGGCCATGATGGACATCTAATCACCAGTTTATATAGGAAAGCTACTAGCTTCCACTCAGAATACACCACAAAAGAATCCACATGTCTACAGCCAAGCCCTACAATTGCATTTGTTCACAGACTCAGACAGAGAATTGCGACTTTCAATTTTTCACCGGACATTCCTTGGAATCCAACACCTATGCAATGCATGGTACACAGGACTATTCTTCTATAGTGCATATCCAGAAGAGAAAACTACAGATTGCCACTTGTCGCTTTCAGCTCCCAGTTAAAACTAATCAAATATATAATGATCTATAGCACACTTTCTTCTCACAGGCTTTGGATGGCAGGCCCACACTTGTATAGAGACACCCTCTTAACCTAGAACAGCTAGTCATGAACAACTGGCCATAAAACAGACATCAAGCCACTAGACCCTGCCACACTTCCAGAAAGCCTGCCTCTGTCCCCATGTCAACTCCACAACATTACAAGATCTAATAACATCATTCCCATCACAGCTTCTAATATAATACAAGCCACCTGCCAACAATTCCCTTCTACATGGAGAGGTGGCCTGCTCTAGATCACCCACTGAAGAAGCAGGTATATAGTTAATTGGCTTCTCCATGATTCAACACAGTCACTGGAGATCCAGATGGCATTAGTGGCAAGGATTGCCTATGTCTAGCTCCAGCTACACCACCAGCTTTGGTAGGGCTACCTTGTGAAGATCTGAGAACTGCATTTTGTGCAAAATGTGACCACCAGATTGTTGAGTGGTGTATTTAATCGGAATCGTAACACACCACTCCTGTGAAAACTGCACTGACTGGCAGGATGCTACTGAGCCCAATTCAAGGTTCGACATTAACATATAAAGTCTTACATGACTTAGGTCCCAAATACTTGAAGAAATGTCTTGGCCTGAGCCTTAAATTCTGCTAGGAAGGCCCTTCACATGGTTGCACTGCTGGGCATAGCTTGATGTGAATGTGATGATACAGGAAAATACCTTCTTGATTACAGCAACACATCTGTGGAATTCCCTTCCCCTAGAACTGAACTGTGTGTTGTGACATGTTAGTGTATCGACTGCAGTATGTAGGTGTGTCGTGTGAATGCTCCCCACTCTCCTCCAGGGGCTAGAAAGGGGTTAGTTTAAACTCTGGTTTGCTAGTAAAACTGAATTACTGTGTAGCGAAATGATGCAAAACTGAATTATTGTGTTGCGAAATGATGCATATCTAAAGTGTGTTGTCACCAATATGAATAAAAATTTCTGTCTTTTGTAAACTGCCCTGAGATCTAATTAAGGGAAGTATAAAAATTTGATCAAATAATTAGAGATTGCTGCTTTCCCCCAAAAAAGGGCACGAATCTGAGATAAGAAATGTCAGTATCAGTGGGGGAACATTTCAACCACACTCTAACAGATCATAAGATAGCCATGATAGAATGCCAAAGGGAAACTGCAACATGAAACTGTTGGATTAGCATCGAACTTCTTGATGAATTCTTTCTTGTGAACCAAATTAGGATATCACACTGCTTGTTTCAATTGGCCAGGATGTCTATGTTAACGGAATATAATTATCACATTCTAAATTTTATTTACTCCTGAACTTAAAGTTTATAATTCCCCTTCCCCCAACCGTAGATATGCATCTCTGCTGCAAATACAAACGCATCTGAAACAGTGGGCTGCCATCTACAAAAGCTTATACCAGGATAAACTTTGACAGTGTTTAAGGCATCACAAGACTTGGTCGTTTTCAGGAAAGTCTTTGCAAGTGATTTTGCAAGTAATGCTGACTACAGAAGTGGTTTTGGACTTTGCTCTCCATCTCAGAGTAAGCCTTCATGAATTACAAAAAGATGAAACACAAATAAAATCAAAACAGACGCAAAACTACTTTAAGATTGGCCATATTCAAATACAGAAAAGAGAGTATGAGGTAGAGAAGGGAAGGGAAGGGAACAGAAAAGAGGAATTTTAATTAGCAGGCACACTACATTTTCAACACAATTTTGTGGAGTCCATCTTCTTTTTCTTAATTGGTGATCATTCATGGCTGAGTAAAATTAAGTAGTCCCGTACTGGGTAAGTGTATTGCAATTTTTTTGCATTTAGCTAACTTGGGTGCATTTTCCATCCATGTAAGCGAAAGCATGCATCTGTGCAATGCAGAATCCAGCTAAAGCTCATTTGCTATTCATTTTTTTAAAACTTAAATTTCTATGTTACAATGGAAAATCAGTACAGTACAACCATACCAGCAAAGCACACACTGCGGGCTGTAGACCTGGAACAGAACTCTGGGTGTTTGTGAACAGGTCTTGTCCTATCCTCCTCGACTTTTTGCTGAAACTAATTCAAACCATACATGAATTTGTTAGCCACTGATACTTCCTGTTTAGTCAGAGTCAGCATGACGTACTGGCTACAGTGTTTGACCTAGATATGAGAAAACTAGGTGTGAATACTTGCTCAACTATGAAGCTCACTGGGTGGCCGTGGGAAGTCTCTCTCAGTCTAATGTTCCTCACAGATCTGCAAAAGCTAAAATTCTTCTTGAAAACCGGGGTACAAGTGTAGCAAATATATACAGTCCTGTGCAGCACTATGCATCTTATAGGAGGCTTTCTCTGTAGAGAACTGAAAGGGGGAAATATGCACCTGTCCCATGTACCTGGTGAAAGCATGTACCAGCATAAGCTTTGTATGATTTTCTTTTCATCAACTACAGTGGTGCCCCGCAAGACGAAATTAATTCGTTCCGCAAGTTTTGCCGTCTAGCGAATTTTTCGTCTTGCGAATTATTATTTAGACAAAGGAAACAAAGTCGCGAGACGTTTTCGTCTTGCGAAGCAAGCCCATAGGGAAATTCGTCTTGCGAGGCAACTCGCAAATGGAAAAACCTTTCGTCTAGCGAGTTTTTTGTCTTGCGAGGCATTCGTCTTGCGAGGTACCACTGTACTTTTGTTTAAATAAAACTAAGCACGCAGCAGCCCTGATCCCAGTGCTTCTAGGTTCCACTTATCTCAGAAAGCATTTGTTCATGTTGAGTAGCATATTAAGTATATTGTGTTAATAAAGGAATGAGCAATGCATCATGTGTTGAGAGATTTTAGTCTTCAGGGCCAATATTTAGGTCATGTGCCTCCTGATTTTTAATATTTGAGGGTTTGGTGGGTGTGGGTGGGTGTTTTTTTCTTTTATCTTGGGTGATGGCTGGGATAGCTAAAAGGAGAAGTGCAGACCTGCAGTCACCCTGCCCTCTTCCTCTCCATTCCCCAGAATGCCTCTGGGCTCAGGGAAAGTCTTCATAGGAAAAGGAGGGAGGGCAGATGGAGGCCAATGCTTTGTTTTGCAGCCTGTGTAGGAGGGGGAAAAGGAATGCTGCCACTGTCTGGTGAATTTGGGGGAGGAGAAGTGACTTGGAAATATTTAGGGGGCATATTTTACCTGGTTGTAGGTTCTGGTGTTACAAATTGGGGGTTTTTTGGCGGGGGGGTGGAAGTGCCTGTCCTTTTTTGTTTAGGGGTATTAAATAAGAAAATAAGCCAACGTACCTGGATATGTAGATCTGTATTTATTTATAGAATTTATAGGCAAATAAAAACAAAATAGAAGGTTTTTAATTTAAACAACTAAAATATGCTAGCATTAAGAAATTTTACTGTGCATTCACGCTGTGTTTCCCAGAATTAAATATTAATATTACATTAATTCAGAGGGTCGTTTTTCTCACCTCTGCCACTGTGAAGTGAAGCAGAGAAACCCAAAGACTGATAAATGGCAGTCACAACCAACAGCAGGGTATGTCAGTTTCTCATTTACCGATCACTGAAATTATGTTCTCATGAACCTGAGCTTTGAAAAAAGCTGCTCTCACCTCGCACACTACAAGCCCACAGCTCCAGGTTGTGTCCAAGGATATGTGCCCCCCACAAGCTTCCTGTCCCACCCTGACAGAAATCATCTAAAACCCCCAGATCTAATTTGTATACACTTTCCTCACCCTGCTCCAGATTATACCCCCCAAAATCAGTTTAAAGATAAAAAATAAAATCTGAACTTTCAAATTTACATTTATGCAAAGCAAGCAAATAATGTAGTAATCAATTATTTTGCATAATGCATTCTCTTGCAACATCTAAAAGTACATAAACCTTGACAAGAACCTACAGCAGTGGTTTTCAACCAGTGTGCCATGGCACCCTGGGGTGTCTTGAATGATGGTCAGGGGTGCCGTGGACAACACTGGATCTGTCCCTCTTTCCTTCCCTCCCTTCCTCTGATGCCCTCTCACATCTGCCTCCCAAAAGCTTGTACGGCTGTTTGTTGCAGCAGCCCTGGCTACAAGCTCAGCAGGCGAATGGTGCCTCTGGGGCTGGCCAGGGGGTGCTGGTTGCAAGGAGCTGAGGTGGCCTTGGAGTTAAGCAAGCAAGCGGACGAGGGAGCCCAGCCAGCCCTTGCTGTTGGAAACGGACAGACTAGTGGCAGGCAGGACAGGCAGGCGCTGCACTGGCCTTTCTTGTGCTTGCTGTTTGCAAGGCCTGCCTGGGAGCTGAGTGCCCAGTGCTGAAGGGGAGCCTTTCCGCCAGGTAGGCCCAGCAGCGCCCACTGCTGCCTCCCAAGGTAAGGTGCTGGCCTCATGTTCACCTTTGGCCAGTCTCCATTGTGCCACGAAGGCTGGAGGCATCTTCTTCCCAGGCCCCTGTGTGGCAGTGTGAGGAGGGACCTTTCTTTGAGGCAGAGAGGGCAGCTCAGAGACCAGGGGTGGCAGAAGTGGCTGCTCAGAAGACTCCCAAGGAGAGGGGAGGAGTCAGAGGGAGCACTCCACAAGGGTGTTCAAAAAAGGGTGAGAGGCTGCCAGCTCTGCAGGGGTGACATAACTGGGCTCCTGAGCCCTAGTGGGGCGCCACTGGAAGATTGTAGTTGGTCAAGGAGCTGTGGACTCAAAAAGGTTGAAAACCTCTTACACCAAATAGAAGCACCAAATCTGCACAGGCCTATGTATGTGCTAGTGAAGCAACGGGTGTGCAGGTGACCAATCACTTGGGGTTTTTACATCCCTGTTTAGTGATATACAGTGGTACCTCGGTTTAAGAACTGTCCTGTTTATGAACGATTCAGTTTACGAACTCCGCAAAACCGGAAGTAGTGTCCCGGTTTGCAAACTTTACCTCGGTCTAAGAACGGAATCCGAACAGTGGAAGGGCATTGATGGCGGGAGGCCTCATTAGAGAAAGCGCGCCTCGGTTTAAGAATGGACTTCCGGAACGAATTAAGTTTGTAAACCGAGGTACCACTGTATAATTGATTTTTTCTATGTTACCTCAAACATATTCCAAAGGGTCAAAGCAGCATGGATAATATTACTCAACCTATACATGACAAAGGGGTGGGAGGAAATAAACCACTGAGGAGTATCATGTTAGTCTGTTTGAGGGCGTATTCCTAGACCTTACATAAAACACATGAAATTCAGCTGATCAGAACACAAACTTTGCCACACCATATCCAACATGTAACAGGTCTTTGCTTTAGAGGTCAAAGCTAATTTTGTATTGCACTCAGAAACTCTCTAGGAGCGAATATAGCCTATGGAACATACTGTAGGATAATATCCTACTCTGTAAATAGCACAGCTCACTCAGGCATTTCAGTCACCCAATGAAAACTAAATAAAAATAAAAATACACTGGTAGACCCTCTTGCAAGATTGGCACATCGCTGTTAAAAACAAGTCTCCTTTTTGCTATGCAACTGTTGCAATTAAGCTATCTGTTTAGAGTTCATGCACATTATTTGTTCTTGTTGCAAAATCTGGGACAAAAGGTTGAAAGTCAAGGAAAACTGGAGGGGAATAGAAAGGTTGCTAATCTCCCACAGAAGCATGGAATTTAATGAAACAGAGGACACCAATGTGATGCATCCTTGTTGTCCACAGGGACCCCTCCCCACATTGAAATCAGGCTTCGAAGAGGCATTCTATCATAGCCAACAGAATAGGTGGCAGAGTGTGTCTGGGGTGCCTGGTTTGAAAGTGTGCCCATGGGCCCCAAAAGGCCAGAGAACAAAAGGAAATTCTTACCATGAATTTCTGTTCCCAGAGCCTTCTGGAGGACAGCCCTTTAGCTAGACAAGTGGGCTTTGTCTGACAAGGCCTTCAAGTAGGAAGGTACAACAGAGAGTGGTGCAGCCATTATACCTCTTCAAGCCCACTCGGCAAGCTCTGGTAAATCCCAGCAAGCTCTGGTAAAAATCACATTTTTTAAAAAAATAAATCCAAATCTTTATGAGTGCCACTTTCAAACCATCTCTGCAGAGGATATACAGAAGGATGGTAGCCCTGGTTTGCCTTTCTATCCCCGCCTTCCTGTCCTTGAAAGCCATAATGTCCCCTTCTCCAGTGTTTCAATCACACAATTACTAGCTACTTTATCTCCAGATCTAAATAGGCAGTAAGTTACCTCTGCATCTCAGTGAATCTGCCTGTTCTACAGCTGTATTAGTTATAGGCAGCTGATAGAAGAGCTCTAAAAGAACAGACTATGTCTACAAGCCTAGATCTTTCTGCTTTAAATACATGCAGATTCATACTATGTCTTCCTAGCTTTTAGCTACCCTAGAACGAAGAAGAAAAACAAGGCTGGTGATTATTGTTGATTTACCATCTCTGCCTCTTGGCCAACAGTGTTTATGGTACCTCAGGTTCTCAATCACTTTACATACTTCAGATATTTTAGATTGTTGAAATTTCCTGTTCCTTAATGAGCTTAGTTAAAGATACAGTTGTAGGCATCAAGACACACACACACACACACACACACACACACACACACACACTTATTGCAGTTACAGATAGGTAGCCGTGTTGGTCTGCCATAGTCAAAACAAAAAAAATTCCTTCCAGTAGCACCTTAAAGACCAACTAAGTTAGTTCTTGGTATGAGCTTTCGTGTGCATGCACATGTGTATCTGAAGAAGTGTGCATGCACACGAAAGCTCATACCAAGAACTAACTTAGTTGGTCTTTAAGGTGCTACTGGAAGGAACACTTATTGCAGTCGTCTTTGTAACTGAAGTGAACAGAACTAAACTAAGTATTCCAAGTGTGGCCCATTCAGACACCCATGCCTAAAATATGTAAAGAAGGCATCCCCAAACTCGGCCCTCCAGCTGTTTTGGGACTACAGTTACCATCATCCCTGACTACTGGTCCTGTTAGCTAGGGCTGATGGGAGTTGTAGTCCCAAAACAGCTGGAGGGCCGAGTTTGGGGGTGCCTAACCTAAAGCATCACCTTGTGGCCATTAAGCACAAGCGCAAACACACTACGTAAACCACACAGACTTCACGGCATTACTGCCTCCCTACTGACCATCATTATTTGGTCTGTCAAAATGCTATTTTAATATCTCCTTCCTGCTTTTCTTTATTTCATCCAATACTGATTTGCACAACTCAGAAATCCTTAAACTTGAAACTTCCTTTTCCAAGCACTCTTAAGAGCTGTTCAATTTTTAGCAATACTCAAAAAATAAAAGTCACCTCATTCCTTTCCAACTGGCCCATGCAATATGCTTACAGCCAAATCTATTTAAATTGTTTGGGCGAGGCGGTACAATATGTCTGGTGCTATTTTCAAAAATATGCAGTGTGGGTGATAGAAGCAAGCAAATAGTCATAGTCTAAGAGTGCTTGGATAAACTAGTAGTGACACTCCAGGTGCTCAGGGAGCAACAAGAAAAAGCCTCCCACAGATTGGGAAATGAGAGCACTGGGGTTTTGCTTTTTTTTAAAAAATCTACTTTATTATCAATCCTCCCCACATTCATCATAGGCAGAATAGTGTATCTTACGACTCTGGAGCTAGCTCTAAACCCAATTAGAAAAATAGCAGAAATGGCAATTAATAAATCCAAATAAATTTAAATGCCGTTGTTCTGCTTTACAACAGTGATTTCAGTGTTTGTTGCCACTATGCAACTTGTAGCTTCTGATTTAGAAGTCAATGCCTCAGGAAAGTTTAAACATTCTTTCCAAAACAGAGGCTTATAGGATAAGCCACTTCCAGCCTCTGGATGTGGAACAGTACGGTTTATAAACCCCTACAGGTAGCTCCATGTTACAAGTTAATTAGCACAGAGAGATCCTTCAGGAGATCTGGTCAACTTCACTGTGGTTAAGTGAAGAGTGCAAGTTGTTTGAGAATACCCTCACTAATCCTGTCAATAAGGAGATAATACCAAGAGATACAAATTCCTTGGTATTTTAGAAGTAGCAGCATATTAGAGAATCTGAAGCATGCAAACTATCCCAATCTGAAAAAGAAGTCTGGTTTAGACATCATATTAAACAGCTTGTTGTAAATAAACTATGGTTTTGAACAAGCAGTGTGCTGGTGCACATTGCTCAAAAGTCCCTGCTCCTGTTGCTGCACCGGGCAGAAAACAAGCCAGAGGCTGGCTTTGCAATACTGTGAGCCAGAGCTGGTAGGTTGTTTCGCTAAAACAAGCCCAACTGGTAAGCTAAGCAACATCGGCTTCTACTCATGGTTTGTCTGGAAAGAAAAAACATGAGTGCTGGTTCACATGTAACTTAAAGCCACCTCCTGATTTGTTTCTGCCCCAGCTTGGCCACAGCAGGCAAAGTGGAAGCTTCTAAGCAATGTGCATCAGCTCACTGCTCATTCACATTCATGGCTTGTATTTAACATGATCAAGCATGATGTCCAAACCAAACTAATGTCTGAATGCAGTGCATTAAACCAAGAAGGTTCGATGTTTGAACTATTCTTTCCCAAACAGATTAGAAATGGGGCAATATGGATTGCAAAGGACAGAATGTGTATTCAACCATGAGAGACCAAGTCTTAAGTACTTGCTCAGTCATGAAGTTAAATGGGAATCTTTGGGCAACTTTGCAACTCTTATCTTAAAAGTGTGGCAAGAATAAATACGGAATAAAACACGCTTGCACTCTAAAGTAGGGTAACTGAATAGCACCATCTTGTTGTGGTTCTAGGAACAAGGTGCTGGATGGCACATATATGTGATTTCTAATGGTCTTGCTGGAGCAAACCAACATTCACCTCCATCAGCACTCTGCTTACAACAGTTTTAACCCAGATGCCTCTGGAAGCTGACAAACTTAGACACAGTTGTAGTGGCCATTTTGTTTGCCCCTCATTATCTGATATTCAGATCTATGCTGCCCCTGAAAATGGAAGTTCTTTAAATTAATAAGCTGAAAGATGCAGTCCTTTGATCTGGAACCAAAACTGGAAAATTAAGGATGATTTGTGCAATACTGCATGGTCTTCTGGTCTACTTTTGTCAAAAGACCTATTCCTGCAGATTTCCTTTGAATTTGATCAACTTTTATTAGAGAAGTCTGTTTCAAAGCATTTGATCTGTGAACCACCTTTTGTCAGCATCTTGCAAAAAACAAAGTAAGTGATAGCTGGGTAAGTGTTTTGAGAGTACAGAATATACTCTTTTCTCAACCCACTAAAATGTACTTCACAGCTGAATTCCATTCTTCCTCCTCCTCCACTCCCTAAAACATTTCCCATAACTTTCATCCACTATCAGCTGTGTGATTTGCTGTTCAGTAAACATACTGATGAGACCAGCCAAATGTGAATTATTAGGTCCAGTGAACAGAGGTCAAGCCAAGGTTTCAAGAACATCCTGCCATCTCCTTACTTTCGTACAGTATTCTTTAAATCAGTGGTATTCACGACAGCACTTGCAAACCAGATTACAGCCAAAGCAGTGACCAACACTTAATAGCTGCATTCTGAAGCCAAATCAAGAAGAAAGGAAATCTGCAGTTAATCCCACAGCAAGGAAGATGTACATCTTTCAGTTCTGTATCGGCTGTTAAGTGACAACAGATATAGAAATCTGTTGCACAAGTCAGGTCACAGATTTTTTTTAAAAAAATTAACTACTCTCAGTGAAATATGTTATGACAGATAAGCACATCTGCCTGTCCCCACCTGTTGCCAACATTCCACACATTCCCCAGAAACTTCTGCTGTGGCAATTGATAAGCAGCCTCCCCTCCATCAGAGGAAAAACGGCTGCAGAAAAGTGGGAAACAAACAGGCTCTTACACAAACAAATGCTGCTCTAAGGCCTAAAAGAGGCCAGTGGATAGTAGTACTAGAGGAGAGCTGGTGTAGTATAGCGGCCACAAGACTAAACTATGGATCTGGGAAGGTCCCAGTGTGACTCTTGTCTCAGTCATGAACTCACTGGCATGCCAGTTCTTTGTCTCAGTTCTCCCATCAGTAATATGAAGGATAGTACAAGGCTGTTGTAAGGATTCCAAGATAGATAATGCACGCGAACCACTTTGAAAGCTTGAAAGTGCCTGACACAAATGGTTAAGTAAATAGAGGATGGAGCTGGGAGCAGTTGTGTTTGTGAAGACTTCATTAGATGCTTCTTCTGTCAATCAATCTAAAATCTACCTCTTTTATTGTTAAAATTATTGGTTTCCGTCAGGATGGAGAGGTGGCAGAATATGTTTATTCTTATTTCTTTGTGGATTTCTGAATATAGGTCCAACCACACTTTCCAAGTCCTTGTCAAGAATGACTTTACTTTTACGACTTCCCTCCATATTAGGTATGGGAATCCTGTGGCTCTCAAAATGATATTGAACTACAATTCCCATCATTCCCCCAAATTGGTCATTTTGTAGTTTGGAGTTTAACAACATCTGGAGAGCTACATGTTCCCCATCCCTGCTCTACGTATACCTTACACCAGTGTTTCCCAACCTTGGGCCTCCAGCTGTTTTTGAACTACAATTCCCATCATCCCTGACCACTGGTCTTGCTAGCTAGGGATGATGGGAGTTGTAGTCCAAAAACAGCTGGAGGCCCAAGGTTGGGAAACACTGCCTTACACATCCTTTTCCAAAGAGAAACAAGTTTCAGCTGCTACAGAGAGGCTCTGTCCATGCTGTTCAGCCATACCAAAAAACAAATGTATCTGACTGGCAGAATACAGTAACCACTACAAGAGCACAAGGTCTTTGTCCCTTTCTAGAGGAAGTGACCCCATTAGCTGCCCAGGCAGCTGACAGAACAGATGGTGGAACAGCTGCAGCCCAGACTAGTTGAACCAGCTGATTCTTACAGGTACCAGTATATGAACTTTATTTAAACGTTCATACTTAGTTCACGGTAGTTGTGCTGTGAAGTCCACCAATTTAGTGAATTGTGCTTAGAAGTGCAGCTCTGAAACTACTGCCAACATAAAAAGTTTACCAAACTGCATATTCCACAAAGATGCATATAAAGAGTTATAAGAAGGCACACTTACTCCCCTTACTTGCAGCTTCTAAGTGTAAAATGATTGCCTACTATCTCACTAATGTGGCAATAACATGCCACACCATAATACATGTACATACACACAACCTTCTTTCTTTTCTGAAATACACCCAAGTCTCTGCTACACTGTGGCCTGGACCTGAATAGGCCAATCTTTGAAGAACGGGTCATGCCTTGGAGCGTAGGTTTGGACTTAGTATTTTTATCTCTTCCAAACCTATGATTCTTTAAAATATAGGGTCAGAAGTGTTGTGACTAGTTTCAAATGAGTAATCATTTTTTTAAAAGCTTCACCTAAATCAGATATATATGGAAACACCTAAGTAAAAACAAAAACAACTACGCAAGATGTTTAGTATCCTAAACAATACTTTTCATTCTTACTTCTTGAGACCTAAATAATGCTTCAGTGGAAAAGCAGGAAACTACCATTCAAAAATTGTACTGTTAAAGGGGTTTCTGTTTTGTTTTTAGTTTCCACTTGAGAACCAGGGAAACAACAGACGGCTCACTTTAATAAAACTGGGAACAGAAGCATTTTGCAAGCTAAAATGGAAAGTTCAAATACACCAGCAAGCTCAGAAGGCAGGTTTGTCCCAAACTACAAGGAACTATTTTATTCAGATACAGACTCCATGAGGTCTCCGTTTTCGTAATACATATGAGACAATGTCCTTCTGATAAGCTCTCAATTACACCAGCACTCGGAAAATATTCCCACAGGAAAACACACATTCTTAACTGCTCACTAAACAGATTAGCTAGCTAATGAGTCTATATTTTGACTATCAGTTCTGGATTAATTTAATTTTGCATTCCCACATTATGTGCTAGTTCTAATACCATACTTTCCCTAAATAGGAAACATACTTGGCACTTGAAAAAGCAACTAGTCAAAGCATTTTGCGCATGAATCCTTTTTGTTCTTTTTCTTATAGTAAGAGGGGCATCAGAACACCATTTTTTGTTGCACTACAGATTTAGTCACTCAGCACTTTCTAAACATGAATACTTCAATACCTGGGATAGCTCAGTCAGTACAGCCTGAGACTCTTAATATCAGGGTCATGGGTTGAAGCCCCACATTGGGCAACATATTCCTGCATGGCAGGGGTTTGGACTAGATGATTCTATGAATGATGATTGGGTTTCCACAAAAGTTTGCACATTGTGACAGAGAATGAAAATCTGGACAAGGGAAAAGGTAAGTATGGGGAAATAACTTGCTTGTTCAACAGAAGCAGCAACATGGCAGAGGGATCTCCAGTGAAAATGTCAGTATTTTCCTGCAAATGCCCCAGGGATAGCACCTGCACAAGATACAGGTGTGACCACAGCTCTGGGCACACCTACAGCATCTTCAGGCCAACCACAACCTATTGCAACTATTAACTGTATTCTAGAGATGAGGGCTGTCTACGTAACAGATATCAATGTAAGCTTAGAGCTTGCTCAGAGCATTATTAGTACCTCCTGTTCTCAAAACAAGATTGAAACAGAATATGAGAATAGAAAAGGCACAGAGAGAGGCCAGACTGACTCCAGAAATCTAAAATAACCATGCCAAACTGCCTGAGAGACAGTAAAAATAGTTTGGCTTTCCCTTCCTTCCCAAGACATAACTTTGCAGGAAATGACTACACAGAGCGTATCTAAATACACTGAGCTTAAAAAGTAGCTATTTTAGAATATTTATCTCGAGATCTATCTGAAGAATGGCTAGCAAGTCAGAAAGCTGGCTTTTAAAATGTATCTGTTCTGGGCCAAGTTCCAAGCAGTGTCAATTGCTGTGCTAATTTGAGATTATAACCTTATTTTAGACAACTAAACATCAAGAGAAAATCTCCCTGCAGCCTATGAACTGCTCATATATACAGGCACTAAGAGCAAAACAGCAAACCAACTGAGCAAAGCACAGAAAATTCTCATACACTAAGAAGTTCAAGAAACAATAGTGCCCATCTTGCAAATGTCAGAAGGTCAAAACTAACACCCCCATTAAAATTATAAGTGATTTATGCCCCGGAAGGAATTCCTGAGCTACTAAATGAAACACATCCAATAAAAATAACATTCTTTCTACATGGTTACCATATAGCTTAAATCACATAATTATGTTTGAAGAGATTCAGAAACAACCATCCAGACCACCATGGCTGTGTTTTCTCACTAAGTGCACCAATTTCACACGGTAGTACCATAAGCCAACTTTCCCAACTCAAACATTCCTGACATTCCTATGCTGAACTGCAGCTTCAGATATTAAAACACAGAAATCAAAGAAACATTGATTTAATCAGAAATAAGGATCTATAGTGACATTTGTATTTCTTTTGATAAGTCAGTCTCCCTGACAGATTTTAAACTCTTTTCTACATATCGTATCAAGTGAGCTATCCCCACTTCATATGGCATGACTGCACCATCAGCACTAATTCTGGAATAGGATCTTCATCAAATGCCCGTTATGATGTTTTCACTGTATCCTTTGCTGGATAAATGCCAGTCTACACCACAGAGCCAAAGTTTCTCTCATAAAGGTCAGCATCCAGGTTCCCCCTTTTCATCAGCCCCAGCTAACATGACCAATAGCATGACAGGAGCTGAATTCCATCACCATCTGGAGAGCCACAGACTCAGATTTAGATGCTGCACAGAATCCTGTGGAATCTAACCTAGAAGAAGGGGTTCAGAAATAATATATTCTGGCCCTACACATCCATTTGCACCGTAAATAAGGAGATTTGCACCACTTTGAATTGACTGCAATATATTCCCTTACAGCGGTACAGTGGTACCTCTGGTTGTGAACAGCATCCGTTCCGGAGGCTCGTTCGCAACCTGAAAAGAACACAACCTGCGTCTGTGCGTCGCTGCTTCTGTGCATGTCATCATTTTGTACATCTGCGCATGTGCAAGTGGCGAAACCTGGAAATAACCCTTTGCGGTACCTCCGGGTCGCCGTGGGATGCAACCTGAAAATGTGCAACCTGAAGCAAATGTAACATGAGGTATGACTGTAGTTTCAAATTTCTTACTTTCAGGGAACCCTTTTCACACTTCTCTTGGACTTCTAAAAAGCACACTCCATTCACTAGGGCTGGGCGGTATATAGGACTGGTTTGAAGTTCACATCGTGATAACTGTTTCATAATATCTGAGCTGGCAATATATCGTGAATCACAATGTGAGTAAGGTCTTGGCAATATCTGGTGTTCAACATTGGCAATGAGTCATAGTGAATACAAATAATCTGGGACTGCCAAACTGCTAGCAGGCAGAAGTAGCAGTTGAAGAAACACCTTGCCATGACCGTGGTACATGTTGTCAGTAGTGGCGACAACCTGCAAGGCCTTGTGTTGGCGACGGAAAGTGGTGGTAGTACAGTAACAGCAGTGGCCTGCAAGGCCTCACGACAGCAGTGAGAGGGAGTGCTGGCAGCGGCAGCATACTGGGAAGCCTCGCAGGCTGCAGATTATTATGCCATGGCTGCTGCTGCTTCTGCCGTCTAACGGGCCTGCTGGCAGTACCAGATTATTTGTATACACTATGACTCATCACCATACTTCGGATTCTCCAGAATACCACCATTTGGCAGCCAAGCCCAAACCCAAAAGTCCTGTTGGGATGCATTTTGGCTTGCCTGCTGCTGAAAGTGACCATGAGGTGATTGATAATATCACCATTTATCAGTTTTAGACCCTTAAGTAGTAGCAGCTGCCAGGACATTGTCCTGTTCACATTTACGTTGTTCCTTCTTTATTTCAGATATCATGATATATCGGTATATAATGATATATCACAATATTGAAAACCAGTTATTGCCCAGCCCTACCATTTACACAAGGTGCTGGTCAGGTCTGCTTGGCCTCAAAGCCCTGTGTGAACAAAATACACCTCAGATTTCTAATATTATCCATATGGAACTACAACATTCTCTGGATGTAGCTAGAAAAACAACTTATGTATTCAAGTCATCAGATGAAGAATCATCTACTGCTCAACCTTCCACCCCACCCAAAAAAGGCCTCTGGCAGTTTTGTACCAAAGCCCAGAACTGGTTCAGTGGTTGAAACACAGCATTTTACAATAGTATTCTTCAAGACTTCTCTTACAATCATCTTGTATACAGATAAAGTACTGAAAATACAAACACATAAAACCCCCCCAAAGATTTATGGGGGGGGGGTTAAAAAGAATGCTCACATTGAGGCTTAACTAGATCAATCATTGTGCATTTTCTAATGAAGTCTATCACAAGGTAATTCTAATAAATCTTCAGTTTAAAGAAAATAAACAAGAGATTAGAATACTGATATAATAATTGAACTGTAGAGATGTAAAAGCAAATGGAAAAATTCAGAATATGACTTCCCATTCTTATCACCACTACCTTAGATCACGGAAAGATACAGCAATTGGAAAGCTCTATAAAGTAGTTTCTCTTTTAGGATAATGAAATGTTTTAAAGCAGTGTCTTAAAATAATATTGTTTGAAATAAGCTATGGATCTTTCGGAACATGATGATATTGTTTGACAAATCATGGCTTAAATTGGACTGAAGAGGAGTGTTTGCATCTGTGTGCTGTCTCGTCTCTGCTTATGTGCCCTAATTCTACAGTTTGGGGGTTTATTTCTTGTTTCCCATTACTTCGAAACCGGGAAAGTGACTATAATTGTTACTCACAAAATGAGAACAAACAAAAGCTTGCAATCCTGACTTACAAACAGAGCTTAAGACACAGTCTTCCAGATTGTATGGAAAACTGGGAAACTGTACATTAAAGAAACCCAACAAGCATTTGAGTGCAGAGGGAGTATTATAGATACAACACTCATTCTTTGTTCAATAGCCTCTGCTTTATTGGACTGAGATTGTTTTATCTGAACTGGGCTGCTAACTGAGTAGAGGAATAAATGAGTTTTGCTAGATTTCATGAATCTAATTTACAATAAATGCATAAAAATAAATAGCTATTAGTTGAGAAAGAGTAACTTTTTGGATAAACTGCAACCAGATCTGATGCCTTTTACACAGAAGCAAGTCATGCTCAGATCAATAGGGTTTACTCCAAGCTAAATGACCACAGGAGTGCATCCCCACCCATTAGGAGTCTTGTTAATTTAAATTAATATCCAAATGTATTGCTGTTCCTTATAGTGATGCTTATCTTCTGAGCTCTTTAAAAATACAAGTTTCTTCTGTTTTTGCATGACAACTCTGAACAGGTCAAGATCTTAAGAGCTACTTTAAAGTGAACCCAAAGGCTTGGACATGCCCAGTAGGATTTAACTTTTCTTCCTTTGAATGGCAGAACCTCTGCCCCCAAGCCATACCAAACACTGCTTTTAAAATTCCCCTCAGAACAGGGATTCAAAAGAAGTTTCCCATGAAGCAAGGAGTTGGTCTTTTTCAAGAAACAAGCCCAATGCCTCTTTAGCAGCACGCTGAACTAGCTGCAAGAATCTTTGGATCCAGGCCACTCCATTCTAAATCCAAACAGAATCTTCCTTTTCTGCTTGACAATATTGTTTCTATTCTATTTATTCCAGTTGCCAAGCTATGGTGCACTGTGATACTTTAGGGTACAACAGCTTAAGCTCCACGTTCAGAACTGTATATTTATAATTGTTTACATGCAGTAAAGGCACTAATACTTTTAAAGACTAACAAATGATGCAAACAATTTTATTAAAGTGTTCTCGTTTTAAAAAAAGAAAGTCTGAATAACTAATTGGCCAGAGTTTGGATATATACAGAAAGTTAACTGGGTTGCTTATTAAGGGTGAAGGTAGATTTCAAAAAATTGAAGACAATTGCCTTCTGTAGACCAGTAAACTGAAGACTCGTGTTATAAAGGACAAGGGTAAAGGTAAAGGTAAAGGGACCCCTGACCATTAGGTCCAGTCGTAGCAGACTCTGGGGTTGTGGCACTCATCTCGCTTTATTGGCTGAGGGAGCCGGCGTACAGCATCCGGGTCATGTGGCCAGCGTAACTAAGCCGCTTCTGGCGAACCAGAACAGTGCACGGAAACGCCGTTTACCTTCCCACCGGAGCAGTACTTATTTATCTACTTGCACTTTGACGTGCTTTCGAACTGCTAGGTTGGCAGGAGCAGGGACCGAGCAACGGGAGCTTCTGATCAGCAAGCCCTAGGCTCTGTGGTTTAACCCAAAGCGCCACCAGTGTCCCTCTAAGGCAGTGTTTCCCAACCTTTTTTGGGCAAAGGCACACTTGATTGATGAAAAAAATCTCGAGGCACACCACCATTACAGCCCCGTGATGTCAGCGCGCAGCGTCACGCCGGGAGGGACGCACGAAAGTGTAAGTTTCAATTTTTTCCCCTCCCCCTTGCCGGGGAACCTCCAAGCTTTGGGGGTGGGGGGGGAGGAGGCAGCAAAGCGAGGGACTGAGGGACTCCTCCAACTCCTCCTCCTGCTCGTCCACGGCCGGGTAGAGCCGCTTGAGGCGCCGCTTGAGCTCCTTCTCCTGCTCGTTCAGGGCCGGGTCGCCGCCGTGAGCGGAGGCGGCGTGGGGGACCCCGCAGGTCAGGGCGAGTCGGCTCGTCAGCTGCCACGACAGGAGCAGGGCGGGCGGCGAGGGGGTGGCTGGGTGGGGGAGATCCCCCTCGGATCTGCTCCCTCTCAGGCTCGGTCGGCGCTGTCACGAAGCGAGACGAGGCTGGAAGGCGCCGTTCTCCTCCTCCCTCCGCAGCAAGCGTGGCCTGGCGCGAATCAAATCGCCGCTCCTGTCCCGTGCGCTCAGGTGGGCAGCTCCAAAGGGGCGCCCGCGTGCGCTGGCTTGGGGTGGCTGCCCAAGCGCCTTCTCTCTCTCACCTCCTCCCACGAGTTCGGGGTCAGCCTCCCGCTCCTCCTCCGCTTCCTCCTGCCAGCCGCCGGGGTCTTTGGTCGCCGCAGCCTCCCGTCCAAGAAGCACCTTCGCCCAGGCAAGGACACGCGTGGAGCTGGCGAGCGCCGAGGGGTGGGGCTTTCGTGCCCGCCTCCCGAACCAGGAGGGCCGGGTCGCCGCCGTGAGGGAAGGGCGCCGGGGCGCTGATGCTGCTGCTGCCGCCGCCGCTCCCGGCAGGCATGGGCCCAGCTGAGGCGGCGGCGATAGCGGGCGGAGGAGGGGGTGGCGGCGGGGCCGAGGTGGCCGGCGGCGGCGGGGGAGGCAGCGGCGGGTGGAGCAGGAGGGCGGCCGAGGCCGGTGAGGGAGTAGGGTTGCCCGGGGCTTGAGGAGCCGTCGCCGGGAGTTGCTGCTGCTGTTGTTGCTGCTGCTGCCCGGACATGCCGGCCTCCTCCTCGTCCGCTGTCTCGCGCTCCTCCCTTTTGCGCGCGCTGCCCCGCCGCCGCCCCATTGGCCGGGTCCTGTCAGCTGATCCTGTGTTATTTCCTGTGTGTGTGTGTGAGGGGAGAATGGAGAGAGAAACCTCGGCACCACCACCGCGGAGCCGCCCCCGGCTCGACGCGGATCCTCGCCGCCGCCGCCCCGCCTCTCGCCGCCCGACTCGCCCGCCTCCCTCCCACGGCACACCAGGCAAGGTCTCGCGGCACATTAGTGTGCCGCGGAACACCGGTTGGGAAACACTGCTCTAAGGACAAGGGTACCATCAGTTATTTGAGTACTGAACTGCACTGCCGGCGGGTGCCCTCAAAGTACAGTAATACGTCCTTTGACAGCTGAGGTGATATCTGTGGCTAGTTAAGATGCAGGGGGAGCTTGTATTATTTTAATCCAAATCATGAGATTTCAAGTCAAATGCCCTTCCCCATAAAAACTAACAGAAACTTTTCTGAAATACTAATTTTCTGAGAATAAAAGCCCAGAGATTAGTTTGCAAAGACCAAAAAGTTCCTGTACTTAATGCAAACACACTTTTGCCCCATTTTATCTTTGGGACTTATTCTTTTTCAAATAGCTAGCAGGAGTTGGGGTCCTGGTATCCCATTAATGGATTAACACCCCCCACCTCAACCTGCAGCTGAATAGTAATAAAATGATAGACAGTTGCTCCTAAAAACACATGTGGTTTAGACCACAGTGCCACCTGCGTCCCTTCTTCTCATATGCAAAGAATTAGGTCACAACTTATAAACTCAAAAAAACTGTACATTTAAAGCACAGCAATGGATGGAAGTCTTGTGGTGCGACTTTATGAATGAGTTTATAGTCTCAATTTAAACCAGCACGATCACTTATTATGCCTTAAGGTTCATTTGAAAATCAACTAGCTATACTTATAAGAGCTTTATTGTACTGTTCACCTTGTGAATTTCTTCTGAAATGGAAGCATCTGAAAATGTGGTTTTGTAAGACTTTCTATTATCCACTTTCAAATAGCAAGTGAAATTTAAAGCATTCCATGAATTAAGTAGCAGAAATATAAAGCAGCTCATCGAACACAATCTTTTCAGGGGTTTCAAGCTTGTTTCTCATTCTAACTTAGGCTCCGAGTCCTAGCTTGCACTTGGTTGGTTGGCATCTGTCTGTCTCAAGAGACAATGGAGTGCACGTCTGGGAGTGAAGTCAAACTGCTAAGTTAGCAACACCTAAGTGACCCCACCCCCGGGGAACAAACCTGTGTGGTGTGTATGGAGGTTCTAGATCAGTGTTTCCCAACCTTGTGCCTCCAGCTGTTTTTGGACTACAATTCCCATCATCCCTTGCCACTGGTCTTGCTAGTCAGGGATGATGGGAGTTGTAGTTCAAAAACAGCTGGAGGCACAAGGTTGGGAAACACTGTTCTAGATTGTCCTAACAACAAGACCCCCCTCTTGACCTCAGAAGGAATGGAAAGCAATATGTTTGGCAATAGATTGGCTACAGGAGTTGCTGGAAGGAGACGTACAATGTGCCATCCAACCGTCTCAGGGACTCCATTCCAGATATGCGTTTACTCGTTATTTTCTTCTACCGAAGATATCCCATACACCCCAAGCTTAAACTGGGAGACAAGAAAACCTGCAGTCAAGAGTTCCGAGACCTTTACACATTCAGATTAACATAGGCAGCCAAGATCTATTCCAACCTTACTGTTATGATGGATTCCTCACACCAGATTTTCATAACTTCACTAGTCTGGCAAGCCCCTGAACTTCTAGAAAAAGCTCAGTTCATCAAAAAGAAATCAACTAGTTTCTTTTACACATAACTTTGCGCAGAAAAGGAGGGATGGTTCTTCTCTTATATGTTGCATTGTCTTAAAAAGTTATTACAAATAAAAGTTTGTTTTACACCTGGCAGAAGTTCCTTCAGTTAAGCAAATGCTCAAATGTGTTTCACAGCTTGATCCTATGCATGCTTACTTCTGAGTTACAGTGGTACCTTGGGTTACAGATGCTTCAGGTTACAGAGATGCTTCAGGTTACAGACTCTGCCAACCCAGAAATAGTACCTCGGGTTAAGAACTTTGCTTCAGGATGAGAACAGAAATCACATGGCAGTAGCGCAGCTCAGCGGGAGGCCTCATTAGCTAAAGTGGTACTGCAGGTTAAGAACAGTTTCAGGTTAAGAATGGACCTCCAGAATGAATTAAGTTCTTAACCCGAGGTACCACTGTACAGGGTTTAATGATGCTGACTCCCATGTTAAGTGTGCACAGGATTGCAATCCTAAACATGTGAAATGTCAAGAGATCACAGTTGGGGAAAATCTGTAAATTTCAAAATCTGGTGTCAGGCAATAATTTTATTAGGACCAAAGTGCCACAAAATAACAAGCAAAGCTTCTGAGTTTACAGAACTCTTCGTATTAACCCTGAAACACATATTTCCACCACCCTGTTGGGGTCACTGAGAACTCAAAATGACAAAAGCCTGTTTCCTAATGAATCCTGAATAGAAAATGAAGACCGCGTATAGTTTTCCAAATCCTGTTTCAGTGCTCTAGCTTGAAAAACTGTCCTTGAGACTGACTCTAGCTAATAAACACTCATGCCACATGACTCTTACCTGACATTCCTTACTAACTTTTGTAATAATTTATTGGATAGTTCATCAGAATAAGCCTCTACTGGGCAAAACTCTGACCCTCCCACATCTGAGGGTTTGCACCAAAAAAGGTAAACTTTTTTTTTAAGTGCTTTAAAAAAATGTATGGGTTATACCCAAGTTACACAAATAAAAATCTGCTCATTCAACTGAGCTTTACCAGACCCTTGTCCACAGTACAAGCCGCTGTTACTCCAAGGAAAGTGCTGGGATATGCAGAGGGCAGCTGCAGAGAGGAAGAAGGAAACTGGCAAAAGCAAAGCATTGGCAGTAATGGGAAGAACAGAGGAAGAAAGTCCTCTTCTCATGTAGACTTACACTCATGTAGTTTGGGATGTAACCCATGTTATTTACTATGGAGGGAAAGACCAAAAATTGGAAAGGAAAAGGTAAAGAATGTCATGTGTTCGTTAATTAAGATAAAACCTGAATTACTATATATTTCACTTCATTTTTATGAAACAGATACTGTTTTTAAATTGTGTATTGTATGGCTGTAATTTTATGGCAGGATTAGTCTTCATAGCCAGCCAGCAGCAAAACATGGTTGGAAACCAAAGCCAGACAGAAATTTGTGGCTACTTGTGAATGTAGCATTATCATGAGTACATAGTGTGACTAGGCATCAAAATTAGTTTCCAGATGCCCCAGAGATTGTACAATAAGAATGTATATGGACTAATGCTCAAATATTTTGGTATGAGAGAATAATGAGCTGTACGCCTTTGCTCGGGGATCCCATTGTGCTGGGGCTATACTGTTTGAAGCATAATGAGCTGTAAAGCAACACTCTCATGTCAAGAATCACTCGTCTCATTTTGTTCTGACCCTTTTCACAATTTACCAGATGTATTTTCAAGAAGAAAAATCATGTTTTGAAGACACATTGACATGTTTTATTACTCAGGAAGAACTCAGAGGCCAAATTAGTCCTTATGTCAGGAATGCATGCCTGTCAAGAAGAGTGTGCAATACCTAATGATTTAACTAGATAATGGACAGTGGTTGATAACAGTGCCCTCAATATCTGCTTGTCCTATTTCTTTGTTCAAACTTGTGTTATAGCCCCTACATTCTTCCTGGGAACAATATGTTTTCGGTCAAGAGCAGGGCAAATACACCACAATAACAAGGGGATTTTATCATCTGCTTAGGGTCTGGTAGTTTTGGCAGCTGTTGCCCAGCTAGTTCAAAACCACAGTTAACTCATATGACAGGCTGACAGGAAATCAGAAGAACAAAAAAAAAGTTCTGTCAGGACAAAAATAAGAACAGAAATTTGTAGTATATTGGAAAGTTAGGAAGGACTTTCAGCAAAGAGGTTCAGTGGAGAAGCCACCATAGCTATTACTATGCATAACAGAAAAAGTCTTATTCTCTTAACGTGCTACTTAGGACATGCTTCTGTATTAGTGTGCCAAAATACTGCTATGTCCATCCTACAGTTGCCTGAGTTTCTGATTCAGTGCTATGGCAAACAGAAGTGCTCCTGGGAGAAAGTTTATCTTCCACTCCCAGGACATTACCACCAAACCAAGCCAGTCACCCATGCAAATAGGTCAGACCAGCAACCATCCCCAGCAGCCGCAAGCCTGGGAGGGAACAAACACACCTTGAACATCCTGCAAAAGAGGGTGATGAAGACTAGATTTTGTCTAATCTCCAAATAAAAATATGCAGCTGTGCCTCAAGTTGGCAGCTGTATCAAGTAACCATACAACTGAACCTGAAACGTCAGCTGCCAGAGACTCAAAAAAGCATTTTCAGATTGTAAGCTCCTTGCGGCATAACTTGTCTGCTGTAAACCATCAAGAGTACTGATTATAAAAGTAACAATAAAACTACTACTACTACAAATACCACCATCAGAACTGCCATAGTTTAGTATTCTATAAATAAACCTTGCAGACATGTTCCCTAGTTATTGGCCCACAAAAAATGTTTACTAGTCTGCCTGTCCACAGTATACCATTTCTGGCACATCTATAGACTAAAAGAGTCAGGTACCTGCTTCCAATATTCAAAAGCTTTCTTGCCTGGTGATTCCGGGTAATCTGGCAGGGGCAATTACAAACCTGATATAAATGCATTTTCAGTAATCTAACCAAAGCTGCCTTTTCCAAATTGGCAGAGATTAGGCCAGAACTGAAAGGTCAACTGATCCATTTACATGAATGAAGAAAATTGGTATTGCACAAAATGTTTGCTTGAAAGATTAGGAAAATAGATAACTGATGTTTGTTCATTCAACCCTGTGGCAACTAAGGGATTGGAAGTGACACAAAAAACAAAATAATTGGAAAACAATTGGTCTATCAAGACCATTTTGTTTGTTATGGCTAAGCTATGCAAGAAATATTGCTTGGCAATCCCTGCTAAAACCATTAAAAAAAATTTTAAAGACTAAATTACATTCAAAAGGTTATTCAGATTATAACTTGCAGAATAAATGGCATATCATAAAGATGATAATTAAGTGGCAATAAATACTATCCAAGTCATCAAGGTAACAAAGTTAAAGGTTATCGGAACTGAGTACTTTCTTCTCATCTTCAATTTCTAATTTTGGAGAAAATAAAAAAATCTCAGATGAATATTCTTGAAAAAAAAGAATTTGATCCTCAGTAGATTTAGTGATTACTTAAATACTAGAGGGGTCTAACAATGGATAGTTTTTGTTAAGCCCTTCAGAATCTCCCAGCAGGTCTTCAAGAAAGTTTCAGTCTAGCAGCAGAGGAACTTTCAAAGTCATGGTAATAAGGCTAATTCCTTTCCAGTGAGTGGGTGGAAAGGGGTGGAGGGCTGGGGGAGGACTGTAAATGGAATAATTGTTTGCCTATGAATGTACTTTGCAAATCAGTTCAGTCTTCACATTGTTCAAAGCCACAAGACATTAGCCTGATTGTAAACACTTTGATCTGATCCTCACCCTCTCCCCAAGTTTTCATCACCTCAGTTAGGGCAAGGTGCCCCAAAGGAGAAAGTATTTATTGACCATTGCGGCTTCTCTACATCTAGGTATCAGCCACAACAATTTAAAGTTGCTATTATGCATTCAAATCTCCTAGTGTGTCTGGGATCAGCCCCAAGAGCCAAGCCACCAAATGAGGAGGGTAATAAGACCTAAGAACCATTATTTAAAGAACTACTTTGTGAAGTCTTTCATGACTGAACTAAGATTTGAACCTGCATGATGAAACTTCATGTCCAAAGCAACATCTACCCTAATCAAGCTCAAGTTTCATCCAGGAGGCAGTGAAAAAGGACAAGGGAGTCAACACAAATTTAATAAGCTTGTTTAATTTCTATTTTAATTTCTTTGAAGTTCTTCCTTTTTATCTCATTGCATTCAGGGCTTTTTTCTAGAAAAAGAGGTGCTGTAACTTGTTGAGGTTTCTAAGGGGGAGCACCCACCCAAAGTTGTTTTGCACAAACAATATTGTTTTTAATTTTAAAATATTGAATTTTAATTTTATTTTTAATATTCTAAAAGGGTACAGGTCCAGAGCACATGAAACACATCTGAATGCTTCCAAGCATAAAAACAAGTTAAGGAGAAAACTAAGCAAGTCTCTCCCCCCCCAACATACTAGCTTTCCAAAACCAGGAAGCTCCATCATAGGAGGGTGATTCAAACATGCACTTCTCCATACAGTTTGAAGTAACAAACTCCAATGAAAACTACGTTCATTTTGAGAACATCAAATTCAGAATTTACATGCAGCAAGTATTGATCATGTCAATGGACATTAGATCATAGGGCCTAAAATTACAGGAGGTGGAAGTAAGAGGCTTTGGGAACAAAGCCCAATAACTTAAAAAATAATCTACCGTATTTTTCGCTCTATAGGACACACTTTTTCCCCTCCAAAAATTAAGGGGAAATGTGTGTGCGTCCTATGGAGCAAATGCAGGCTCCTTGGCTTCAGCGATAGCAACGCGAAGCCTCCAAAGCACAGAGGGAGCGTTCCCTCTGCGCTCCGGAGGCAACGTGTTGCTTTCGCTGAAGCCTGGAGAGCGAGATAGCTGCCTGAAGCCTTCGGAGCGCAGCGGGACCTCGCGCTGTGCTCCAAAGGCTTCACAACCTTGCCGCCGCTCCCGGACCTGTTCTGGGGGCTGGGGTCGGGGGAAGCTCGGCCTTCCCCAGCCCCGTGGCTAAAAACGAAGCCGCGCGCAGCCTCTCCCGGCTGGAGAGGTTGCGCGCGGCTAGAGAGGAAGCCAAGACAGCGAGCGGGATGGATCCCACTCGCTGTCTTGGCTTCTTTGCTCTTTGGGGCTGGGGGGGGGGGAATAACATTTCTTTTTCTTGATTTCCCCCCCTAAAAACTAGGTGCGCCTTATGGTCCGGTGCACCTTATGGAGCGAAAAATACGGTAATCTGTTCCCCAGTAGAAGCCAAGAGGTTCTGACCACCTGCTCAGAACTTTGCAATGAGGAGTGCCTTTAAAAGGATACATACAATTGCAATTATGTGTCCAGGTGTTAAGGGGAAAATGTAAAGAAATTCATTAGGCCTGATCAATTTCTGTAAAGATGCATAATAAGAAAGCACAAAAATGTTGTTGTTACAAGCGCAAAATTTAAGCAAACAACTAGCACAAGTAAAAAACCTACTCAGAAATAATTAACCTGTAACTGTGTGGAATGTGGGGCTGGCAAGCATGCACACCCTGCCTGCTCCATCCCCCAATTTTGCCATGTACAGCAGCAGGGTATGAAAGGAGCCTGCAAGCATGTTTGCTTGAACACACTTACAAGCCTTCCCGCCAGCAGGAGCCCTGTGTGATCAGGGTTGCCAACTGCAGGGAGGCTTATAAGTGTATTCAAGTGTGGCATGAGGTCTTGCCACTAAAAACAGCAAGGTTGGGGCAGAACGCTAAAAAATCCTGTGTCTCTCACAGTTACAGATTAATAATTCCTGAACAGGATAAGATTTAGTACTAATCTGATAAAAAGGCACCCAAGAATTCAATTTGAGGTACCCCAGACAAGTTTCTTAGAGGACAGCTAAGCTGAGTAGTGCAGGGGTAGGCAACCTAAGGCCCAGGGGCCAGATGCAGCCCAATCGCCTTCTCAATCTGGCCTGCCAACGGTCCGGGAATCACCGTGTTTTTACATGAGTAGAATGTGTCCTTTTATTTAAAATGCATCTCTGGGTTATTTGTGGGGCCTGCCTGGTGTTTTTACATGAGTAGAATGTGTGCTTTTATTTCAAATGCATCTCTGGGTTATTCGTGGGGCATAGGAATTTGTTAATTTCCCCCCCCCCCCCGGAAAATATAGTCTGACCCACCACATGGTCTGAGGGACAGTGGACCGGCTCACAGCTGAAAAAGGTTGCTGACCCCTAGAGTAGTGTGACTGGATGCAATGTGCTAATCTTTAACAGGACAGGTAGATTCATGAGAACCACATTTGCAACTTCCTTATTCTGATGGCTGGAACGATTCTGTTTATCACAATCAAATTAAATGATGGACAAGTCCATGACCACCGCAACCCTCTTTAACTGTTTCCTCCACTTTGACCTGTCCTAAACTGTCCTTCAAGGCATCAGAAACAACGATATCATCTCTTTGTTTAAAAACAAGTTTTAAAATCTGCTCTCAGGAACTAGTACCTTTGACTCAGACATTCAGCTACTATTAAAAGAAACTATTAAATATCATGAAAGAAACATACAGAGCCAGCAGTAAAGACAGCAGCACGCGAGACATCTAACATGAATCCAAGCCTATCTCACTGCAACATGTCACATGACATTCCATTCCAAGTACAAGTGCATTGGAAGCAGATATACGTCCTATAGCTTAGTTTTAAAAAGTCTTATCTGCAGAAAATTTTATTGATCTATAAAACTTCTCTATTTCTAAGATATGAAAATTTAAGCCAAGGGAGGAAAAAGAGCTCAGTTGTCTGCAGCAGAACTCTAGAGACTGGGAAAGGATTAACCAGCTTTGACTCTGTCCTATTTTAGGATGCCTACTTGAAATATCTCCTGAACTAAATGACTAAACAAGCCCCCCCCCCCCCAAATCAGAAAACAAACTGTGAATAATTGTGAATAAGAATAAAATGATCGTTCCTGGGCAGCATAAAATGATCGTTCCTGGGCAGGAACAATCAAACTTTTTTGACGCTGTAAAATCTCATGTCATACTGTACACGGCTGTTACAGCACCAGCAACAAGAAGCCAAGACAAAACCAAAAGTTTCATTTTAAGTCCAGTGGGAAATTGCTAGCCCGAAGACCATTCAGATATATTATGCTGCATGCACTGAAGTAGAAGTACTATCCATTCTGCTTCTTCCGTAGCAGGTTCCCAAGTCTCATCCCTCTGTACTGCAGGAGCTTAAGAGTCTGGCACAGCAAACTCTCTTCTAGCTGAGTGTTACAGAGGGAAACCGTATGCATATGGAAGTTTACAATAGCCTAGGAGACACTGATATAGTCCAGATGGAGCTCTAAATCCTATTGAGTTCAATATGTGCATAGGATTATGTCTTATAAGACACTCAAACTTGGGATATCCTCTGTGAATCTTCACTGCATAGTTCTGATGGCATTATTTCGACAGACATGTATGACATTGGGGACATCCCCCACAACTGTAAGGACAACCTCTCAGCTAAATGTATCCACACAAATACATGGTACAAAGGTGAGAATTTGTTCTTTTTCAGACAGGTTCTACCCTGATGACAGAAACTAAGGGGCTGAATAGGTACATGTTCTGCACGTAGAAAGACAACCAGTTCATTGGGAACTGACTTATATGCATTTGAAAATTGGTTTTGACCTATTGGCATGCCTCACTTCTGTTTTCTCCATGCAACAATTCTTCCGCTCAATGAGTGAAGTTCTGAATTTTCAATGTAGGTTGCAGGGATTATGCATTCAAATAAAATGATTTCAACATAAACTGATTTTCTACTTCAATGTCCCCAAAGCAGCTTACGATAAATGTAATAGGAACATAACACATTTAAAGTTAATAAAATAAACTCCCGGAAAACAATTAAAATGGCCTAGAGAAACCAGAACAGTCTCATGTTCAGAAACCAAATACATAACAAAGAAGATAAATTTTCTTCTGTCAAACTTCAATAAAATAGACCTGGCTGATCTCCCTTGGAAGTTCAATTGCGCAGATACCTATCACAGTAAAAGCTACCAACGAATGACGTCAGTGGCACATACAGAGTCATAGAATTGTAGAACTGGAAGGGACGCTGAGGTCTAGTCCAACCCCCTGCAATGCAGGAATCTCAACTAAAGTATCCATGGCAGATGGTCATCCTCTATATATTTACACCTTGCCTTTTCCCCTGACAGGGACATCGTTAGTTGATTTTTAATTCACAAGAAGGGGGAAGGCATGTAAGGGAGAAAATGTCCCCTAAGTGGTTCCAGGCCTTAAAAGGTCAAATACAGAACCTTAAATTATCTTTGGGGGTGGGGAGTGCTGTTGGCTTAGCCTGGATACTATCTAGGCCAACATTTACTTGGACCTTTAGAAGTTTCTGAACTACTGAGGGGAGCTCCAGCTACAGAATATCTCTCAATAAAAACTAAAATTCTAAGCCCTTTGAATAATAAGCATTGCATATTCTGGCTATAGTCCCTTCATCAAAATCTATGGAGTATACCCTTGCAGTACTTCTCCAGAAATCTATTGAAGTTCCAGAAGCTTCAGCTTTCTGGCAGAGCGTTCCAAATTGGCATGCTAACCTATATTTAAGATACTACTGTGGAACAACCAATATTAAGAGTAAGCAATTCAGTATGTAAGTATGTGAGTTTCTACCAAATGTTCTCTAGTGTGACCAAGAGACAGAATACAGGAACCTAGAAAGGAGGAGGGGACATGTCTTAGACATAATTCCTTTTCCATGCACGGAGCTGAACAGGTAGGAAAACTCAATCAAAAGGATACAGTATAAGCAACAAGAGGCCTGGCCTATACTGGGCCCATCCTCTTTTAGCACAAAACTAAAGATCCACATTCACTTTTAAATGAAAGAAGAGGAGGGAGCATGACCAGTAACAAGTGAATTTTGATTTGTAAAAGGTGCTTTAAACAAGTATTGTATATAATAATAATAATTTTATTATTTATACCCCACCCATCTGGTTGGGTTTCCACAGATACTGTATGTTGCTATCCTCCCCAAAATTTTCTTCTGCCCCCTACCCCCATCTTCATTTTTTGCCATTGCTTTAAAATTTCCAGAAACTTTACATCTCTGATTCCACCCTGTATGCATATATTATAGTGAGGGCAGCAAAAATCCTTCACCCAAACCAATTAATTGTTCTAAATATTTGTGAATTCCAGTTCTATACAGGGCTATCTAGTTTTTTGCTAGCTCCTAAGTGTCTCATAGTGACCTGACCTTTGTGACTGCAAATTAAGTAGCATAAGCAGCAATGCCTTAAGTGACATGAGGAATATATAACTACTCTGAAAGCCATAGCAGGAATCCCCTGCCCAAAAACGAAGTCTGTTGGAGTTTCTATGTAAAACTTTGGGAGTATTTTAACATCACAGAGTATATTGAATGATATATGAGCTAGAAAACCTTACCTGATTATTTATTTAGGTGCATCCGATCAGAACTACCTACAATTAACATTACCGGTTTCACATACTTTTGTTATGATATTCCATTACTAAATTGTAATGAAAAGCTGCAAGTAATAATTTACACAAAATTCTGACTAATTAATAACACCTTGTCACTCTATACACTGCTCCACCAGCCAGCCCTGACAGATGCTGAAAAGCACAACCATATTCAACCTGTTCTGCATCCGTTGCACTAGTTAACAATTTGCTTCCAGGTCCAATTCAAGGTGCTTGTGTTAACCTTTAAAGCAGGAATTAGGAGTGTCAGCCCTGGGAGGCAAATACAAGCCTCCCTATCAGGCTTTTGGGACTCTCCCCAGGCTACACCCCTCATCTCACCCACTATTCTACGTCCTTCTTGAGCGCTTTGCCTGGCTGAACAGTATGCCTTAAATTATGGTAATGCCTTTTCCTTGCCTGGATGGAGAGATATAGAATATGTATGTGTTTGTTTCTGTGTGTAGAAATCTCTGGCTAAAATATATTCTATTGTACAAAGGGAATAGTGGCATCTATTGTCCCAGCCACCTTTGCCTCGGTCCCCACACTAACTAGTGGTATGCAGTGGCCAGATCACTCCGCAAAGGAATGCAGCCCTTGGGCCAAGAAAGGCTTCCTACCCCGGCTTTAAAGCCTTGCATAGCCTAGACTCACAAACCTCAAAGACTACTAGTCCGCTGAGGTGAGGTCAGTCAACAGGCTTTATTATTTGTAGCGTCTTTGTGGCAAGTTACAACTGCAACAACTCAGAGGCACAGACCATTCCCAAACTGTGTCCTAGCACAGTGTTCCCCAACCTTGGGTCTCCAGCTGTTTTTGGACTACAACTCCCATCATCCCTTGCTAACAAGACCAGTGGTCAGGGATGATGGGAATTGCAGTCCGAAAACAGCTGGAGACCCAAGGTTGGGGAACACTGTCCTAGCAGCTATAGGTTAGGACATCTACCTCTTTGCTTTATTTTCATGAGGAAAGCAAGACCTATTTCTTTAGGATGATTTTTGGTAGAGGCCTTCCTGCAGATTTAGTTTACTACGTAACTGGATTTTGTCCTTATTAGTATCTTTAATTACTGGTGGTAAACTGCTTTGAGCAACCCGAAAAGACATGGAGCATGTCTTGTTGACATTTAAGAACTCACAAAGTTTATGGGAGGCAAGAAGCCACATTTATTACTTTATAGAAGCCACATTTATTAGTTCTCATTGATGCTTGTTCTTCTGTATGTTTTAACAATTCAAGCTTTAGTAATACTTTCCACCAGCTTATTAAGTTAATTACAGAGTTTAACAAAACACCTCCACCCTATGTTACTGTCTCATCTTCTGGTGAGATGGTAGATTTCTATAGCAAATTCCATATATTTAGAAAATCTAGTTTTATATTCAAGTTGTTTAAAAACTATTGGGTGTCAGGTGTAAGCAATCAACTAGAGACTTGCTAATTTTTAATTTGTTAGCAGTGGCTTTCAACCTTCGAGTCCGTGGCTCCCTTGATCAACCACATTTTTTCTGTGGCTCCGCTGTGAGAGCCACTTACACTGGGGTTCCATTACAGGACATGTGTAAGTGGGGATTCTCCCATTCTGCCCCTGCCCCACCCTGTTCTGCCCCAGCTGGGTCCCCTGAATGTTCCTCAGGGAGAAAGAGAGAGAAGTAATGCTGGAAGATGTGGGCTGCAAGTTAATGAAAGAACATTCAGGGCTCCTTTGAACATTCCTCAAGTCTCCCCAGAGTGCTCCAGCACACTGGTTGACAACCAATGGAACTTTGAATCTTGACACAGTTGTCTAACTACTATTTGATCTCTTTTTTTCTGACACTCTCCTCAAAGATGCAACATTTTATTTTATTTAAGGATTAATAAGGGTTATGCAGTCCAGGACACCCATGTACCAATAAAACAAAAATCCTCAACATTCAAAAATTCTGTTTTTACACTGAAGTATTTCAGTAATTTTACCATATTTTGATATTGTAGCAGTTATACACTGAGGTCCGGCGCTGAGGGCCTTCTGGCGGTTCCCTCACCGAGAGAAGCAATGCTACAGGGAACCAGGCAGAGGGCCTTTTCGGTAGTGGCGCCCGCCCTGTGGAACGCCCTCCCATCAGATGTCAAAGAGATAAACAACTACCTGACATTTAGAAGACAACTGAAGGCAGCCCTGTTCAGGGAAGTTTTTAATGTGTGACATTTTAATGTCTTTTTAATCTTTGTTGGAAGCCGCCCAGAGTGGCTGGGGAAGCCCAGCCAGATGGGCGCGGTACAAATAAATAATAATAATAATAATAATAATAATACTACAAATACTTTTTATCTCACACATTACTTTGGAAAATAAAAGCCCCTACTTGGAATAAAGTCTTATGATCAACAGCTTGTCAAGAGAGTGAAATACTGAACTGCATTTAGTAATCCCAGTAATTATAATGGGTGCTTGCAGAGAACTAACAATGATACTCAAAACATACCAGAACCTCCCTCTTCACATGACTTCTAGGAGGTCATGGGAAAAGTGAAAAAGTAGGACCTCACATGTATTGAGGTTTAAACTACTGAACTCAAGTATGTGTCAATCAATTGCATTTAATAAGGAGGAGACTTGTGGAAGCTAAGGCTTCTCTCCCACGTTTACTGAAACAAAGCCAAAATATTTAGCATCAAGAATGCATTCCTGGTTCTCCACACTGGTGCCAGAGGTTCCAGCACACTGTTTAGACAAAAGAACAACTGCAGGAAGCACGTGTAAGAAAAATGGAAAACTGATCAAATGGAAACATCTAGGTGTATGTGAATGGGTCCAAAGCTAACATCCCAGCATAAATAGCAGCCAGGAAAGTCACCTATAAGTGCTGTCCTGTTTCAAATTTCATTACTCCAAAATGATCTAGAGTTTCAGAACCATGTTCTCAACACACTTCAGTTGTTTTCATTCAATGTTTCACAGGAAATAGGCATACAAACTGAAAAAAAACTCATTTGCAGTGGTCACACGAGCTATGCTGATTGCTACTGTGCTACTTTAGACTGATGACAAAGTAGCACAAACTTCAAGATGGGTAGGGAAGGATGCATTTTTCAGAATTAGAATTTGAGATACTGTATTTTTTGCTCTATAAGACTCACTTTTTCCCTCCTAAAAAGTAAGGGGAAATGTGTGCGCGTCTTATGGAGCAAATGCAGGCTGCGCAGCTATCCCAGAAGCCAGAACAGCAAGAGGGATTGCTGCTTTCGCTGCGCAGCGATCCTTCTTGCTGTTCTGGCTTCTGAGATTCAGAATATTTTTTTCCCTTGTTTTCCTCCTCCAAAAACTAGGTGCATCTTATGGTCTGGTGCGTCTTATAGAGCGAAAAATATGGTATCTTATGCCTTGTGAAATGGTATTACCTGACTTTGCTTCTGTCTGAACTAATATTTAGGCTATGCATCCTGAGTGGATGCAACAAGCACCTCCTCTCAAGGCAGGTAATTCAGCTGCATCTCTGAACTGGGGAGTAACTGAATACTCTACTGAAAACTAATGCAGAGACAGCAAAGAATTGCCCACCTCCAGTGGAAACCAACTGCAAGACATACACTCAGAACAGAAGATTGTGCAGAGTTGCAACAGAAAGCCTTTACTGTTAGTAGATAAATAAAGGAGCCTGGAAGTCCAAACTAATTAATTTATCATTGCATGTTTGCAGCACAGTACTGTACCTCCACACAGTTTAACAATTAGCAAATTAGCATAAAGTGGTGTGTAGATAATGGGCATTTTTGTCAAAAGGTCTCCCCCCCCCCACAATTTGATACTATACAGGGGCCACTTTTCTTCAGAAGAGAGGAACCCACTTCCACACATTAAACTTCCCCTAAATGCTTATCAGCCTCCACAGTCTGTAGGACACAAGGGTAGGAAAGTCATTACTTTTCAGCCAGCAGTGACAAACTAGAAGGCACCCACTCTTATTGCAAAAAGATTAACATCCATGAAAGCTTATGTCCTAATAAATCCATTACTCTTTAAGGTGTCACAACACTATCGGTTTTACTGTAACAGACTGCTGAGGCTTCCCCCTATGGAAGTTGTCATTTAGAACTGAGCTTTTATAGAACTGCTTCTTACTATTTTTTCATAGCACTGAATATATACTTCACTTTAAAGGCTCCCTTCAGGAAACATCACATGTCCTAGCATATCTTCAGTTTACCAGCTAATAATAAATTTCTAGTTGGTCCAGAGAGTGTCAAGCATCCATATCTGTTCTTGTATCAATATCTGTTCTTGTATCAAATACTTAGCTATCAGAAATGTATTCAAGGACCCGAATATCTTAGAAACATGGTACAGGACTTTTATCTATCTGATAATCAGCAAGTGACATATAAATTGATATGGAAGTTATTTACAATGTAACGTTCCACTGTGAAATATTAGTGGGAGAGAGCACAACAACAGAAAGTCATGCTGCTCTCAAAGGGCTAATACCTAGGTTTATAGATCCAATACATCACATGTAAAAACACAAAGCATGTTAAAGATGGAGCTATTTCCACGTTCTCAAAAAAATCTGAAGTTTTGTTAGGGTAAAAACAAGCTTCATTTTGGTCATACTACTTTCTCAAGTCATACAGGACAGAAATTATTTTGCTGGCAAATGTGCATACTACCAACAATATTTTTTTTTTGCTAGATGAATGGCGCAGCTATCTCTTCTAAGGAACCTCCCTACCTCACCTTCAGTGAATTTGCTTTAGAATAGTTGATCAAGCTACCTGAAGAAGCATTTTAAAAAGAACCACATGTATAGTAGCTTAGTTTACTAAAGTGTTTTCAGTGAAATTTAAATTAGTTATTTCCCCAGGACTCCAATCCATTAAACATCTTAACATCAAGTGGGTGTGCCCTATTTAGAGGATCAAATATACAATTCAGCACATCCAATCCCTACAGTGATTACACAGAGGGTACTTCAGTGCACACTGGTCCCCTAACCATGGACACAGCCAGCAAAAATTACTGGGAAATGTACTGAGTGATGTAAGGAAAAGGTACTGTATACTATACTGCCTTTTCTAGCCTCACTATTGCATTTCCAAATGTGCACTACAACACCAGACCAGGAAAGCTGCTGTTTTAACACGCCCTTACACGTTGCTTCTAAATATACTGAGCTTTTTTATAAGTTGTACTAGATGCCTGTACTGGATTAAGCTTTTGGAATGCAGTGCTCATTCTGCATGTGGTGGAACAGCCAGCAATTACTGGTATCATGACCGCATTACCTACAACAAGAATAATGGTTCCAAGGCATCGCTTTACAAGTCAATAGTACCTCTGGTGAATAAATTGATTTTTTAAAAAACAAACTTGCACTTAACATGTTCAGTGTCAATGATTCCTGCAGGCCTAGCTCTCCAGGATACAGACTCTAAAGCAGTCCCAGCATATAAACATGTACCTACAGAGAAGCAATGGCTCCTACTTAGCAGTTACAAAGTTTCTAGCACTTCCAGCTGTAGATATTGGCCAAATAGTCCAGACCACAATAACAGCACAGAATTAGGTAGCAACCTTACAAGGATTACAGATCTCAACACAGATCTGAAGCATTGAGTGGCATTGCTATTACTATAGTTAGCATCAAGTAATTCTATCAGCTACCACTTTCTTCTCAATCAGGGAACTGTGGGTGCAGATTGAGGGCCTTAGAAATTAGCATTGCTACATTAGATTGCAGATAGAAGGTTGAGCCATATAGCTAGATGTTTCTGAGATTCAGCATGACAGTATTATAAAAAGGGAGCTCCTGAAACACTTAGCCTAGGCCTTACAGCAGCTTGCTCGTCCAACACTAACTAACAGAGAACTCATTCCTCAACATGGCAGGCAACTGCAGAGTTTTTTTAATGAAAGGGGGCCTGCAACACTCCCAAAATGGCAAAGGCACGGCAGCAATCTTCTAGCAGGACCTCAAAGATTTCCCTACACGTTAAAGATGGCCCAGTTTCCCAGTCTCAAGAAAACATCATGGTACCCCAAGGCCACTCGTTCCTACCGCCTAGCAATCCAGAGACCCTTCAATCGCAACCCAGTATTGCCGACCCTGCCTGCGGCGCACCTCAATGCTCAACACACACACACACACACACACGAGGAGAGCAGAGCAGTGCTCCCAGCGCCAATTGCACCTGCTCAGCCAGTATCGCACGTCCACCTGCATTCTGGTGGGTGCCGGATCTACCCTCCCCCCACCTGCCTTACCATCAGACGCCCCTCCGGGAAGGGAAGACCGTGGCCCAGGCCCAAGGTGAGATGCACCTCGTGGGGAGGAGGAAACCCGAGAGTGGAGGAGATTCGGGGCGCAGGGAGAGCGAGCGGGCGCGGAGGGATCAGCGGAGGAGAGGTGAGAGTTTGAAATCCGCCAGGAGATCCAGCGCGAGCCAGAGCTCCTTGGAGAGGCCTCGGGGACTCCCCGAATCCCGGGCCTGCGAGGGCCCCGCGCCGGTGCTGGCTGCCGCTGCCGCCGCCGTCGCCCCCACGGAGCTTCACCTACCGCGGCGCGCTCCCGCTCGTCCCCCGCCCGCCCGCCAGCCCCTGAGAAGCCCCAGCGAGGAGGCCGCTCCCTCCCGGGACTCGCCGCCGGCACAGTGACCGACAGAGGAGGCGACCGAGCAAGCGCGACGGCGCCGCGACACGTACCTGGGGGAGGGGCGGCGCACAGGAGCCTAGCAACCGCCGGCACGAGCGCGCCGCAACCAATCAACGAAACCTTTCCGCGGGCCGAGCCGCAGCGCAGCGCAGCTCGCCAGACTCTGCCCGTTTGGCTCGCGACAGCCCCGACCCAACCCGCCGGGCTCCGCCTCGCGCGCGCCCGGCCTCCCCCCACCCACCCCCAGCCGCAGGACACGCCCTCTCGCCGAAGGAAACCACGCCCCTCCTCGGCGTACAGAAACGGGCGCACGCTCCCCTGGCCACACCCTCAGGGCTCTATATAGCACGCCCCCCCATCAAGGGACCGAGGCCACGCCCACCACCAGACTTATTATTGGGCAGAGGTGAATAGAATTCCGGTTCTTCGTTTCCCGATTGGCCTGTCCTAAAAATTCTTGTGGGAGGGGGAAAGCGCAGCCAGCGCGCCTTGCCCCACCTGCAAACTCCGCCCACCGCTTCTCCTTTCTTCTTGGGGACAAAGACTGAGAAAGAGTGAAGAGCGTGATTCTCCATCCCTAAAATTCGAAACCCGCCATCTAGCACTTGTTTTGTAAAATAAGCGATACTGAGGTCTTATCTGTTTAGAAGGCATGACTCTTAGCTCTAGATCAGAGATGCCTGCTGTGATTATTCGCGAGAGGCATGCACTCTGCGCGCTCTCAGAAATACGTTCATCAGCAACCAAAGCACTTTAATGAAATACAAGCTCAGAACAAATGCAGTGGAAAAGCAATCCATAAAATATGAATGCTGTCTATATTAAGAGTGCTGAAGTACAGTGACTTAAGCATTGATTTAGATCAGAGGTTGTCATCCTTTTTGGGTCCACCGCTCCCTTGACCAACTACCTTCTTTCTGTGGCACCCCTGTGGGGCTCAGGAGCCCAATTGCGTCACCCCTTGCCTGCAGAGCGGGCAGCCCCTCACCCTTTTTGGAACCCTCCCTTGTGGAGGGTTCCCTCAGCCTCTTCTTCTCCCCTCTCCTTGGGAGTCCTCTGGGCAGCCGCAGCTGCTGCCCCGGTCTCTGAGCTGTGCCACCTGCCCCAAAGAGAGATGCCTCCTCACATTGCCCCACAGGGGCCTGGGAAGCACTCCCTGGCCAGCAGCAGAGGCACCATTTGCCTGGAGAGCTTGTAGCAAGGGCTGCTGTAACAAACAGTTGCACAAGCCTTTGGGAGGCAGGGACGTGAGAGGGCATCAGAGGAAGGTAGGGAAGGAAAGAGGGGACAGAAGCCAGTAGCACCCCTGACTATCATTCAAGGCACCACTGATTTAGATAATGCAACCTATTATGAAGGCTCACAAGATTTCTATCACATCCCCTCTCAGTCTCCTCTTTACCAGGCATACCCAACTCCCTCAACTGTTCCTCATTAGGCTTGGTTTCCAGGCCCTTGACCATCTTGGTTGCCCTTCTCCGCACATATTTCTGCTTGTAAATATCCTTCTTAAATTGTGTTGCCCAGAGTGGACACAGTACTCCAGGTGTGGTCGGACCAAGGCAAAATACAGCAAAACTATGACTTCCCTTGATCTAGACGCTATACTTTTGTTGATGTAGCCTAGAGTAGCATGAGCTTTTTTTTGCTGCTGCATCACACTGTTTACTCGTGTTAAACTTGTGGTCTAAGACTCTTAGGCCCTTTTCACATTTACTACTGATAAGTCAGGTGTCTTCCACCTTAAATTTGTATGGCTGGTTCTTCCCAGTGGCGTAGCGTGGGTTGTCAGCACCCGGGGCAAGGCAAGTAATTTGCGCCCCCTAACCCGTGGATTTGCGCCCCCTAACCCATGGATTTGCCCTAACCCCAGATGTTGCGCCCGGTGCGGCCGGCCCCCCCTGCACCCCCCACGCTACACCACTGGTTCTTCCTGCCTAAGTCTAGAACCTTATATTTGTCCCTACTGAAATTCATTTTGTTAGTTTTAACCCAGTTCTCCAATCTCTAAAGGTCATCTTGAATCTTGACTCTGTCTTCAGTGGCATTGGTTCCCCCTCCCAGTTGGGCTACCCCTCCCAGTTTGCAACAACAACATGATAATTCTATATATGAAGTGATACTTTGACGGGCACAGCAGTTTCACCTCCCTGCACATCCATGAACATCTTAGTTCACAGAGTTGGTCAGAGTGTGTTGCCACTAAGGCGATATAATCCACAAATTGGTGAGGAAAGAAGTTGAAGGCTCCTGGAGCACAGAAGCTGAGATGACCTTCACAAGGAAAGTGGGGTGGGGAGAGCTGAATGGGACTGGGGGCTGGCAGGAGCCCCTGGAGCAAATGAAGTGGGTGGAAGGTCAAGATGCCCAGGAGCCAGAGCGCTAGGGGTCTATAGGCACTGCAGAGTATGTTTATCTATGTGGGTGCAACATGAGGATCTTAAGCACATTCTTGAGATGCCCCCTAGTCAATGCTGCCATTGTCCTCTACTTTACATGCAGGCACAGGCCCGACTCTTGCTACCTCCGGCCCACGGCCTGAGGAATGCAGTATGCTTGGATTTGCCCTTTCTCAGTGCTGACTCTGGGATTTTCCAGGCATTAAACTTGCCATTTTGAGGCCAATCCCATTGCAGCAGGAGTAAGAAAGCCTAACTGACATTGCTGTAAATAAAGGACCCCAGCAGTTGATTTCCCTGCCCACACTTCTCCTGAGAGCAAGATCTAAGAGTACACTGCCTGGATCTCTATAACTGGGGGAACGAACTGGCTGGCTAAGCTATCTGTGGTACCGTTTCTCACACCAACTGAAAAAGGGATGGTGCTGCCTGTAGTAGCCATTGTTGCCGGCACAATAACAATGATCTTGCTCTAGAAGAATAAGTAGAGATGCAGGAGGATGGGTGAAGTGGCACGGTTCATCTGCCTTTGAACAGTTGAGTAAGAAATCAGGGATGTCGCCAACTAAGGTATACTGAGAGTAGACCTATTAAAAGTAATGGACCTAAGTTAGTCACATCCATTAATTTCCATGGGTCTTCTCTGAGTAAAATTTGGATACAACCCACAGAAATGTACATTTTCCCAAAGTAGATAAGCAGCGATGAACAAAGCTGCCTTCACCTGCAGTGGTCCCAGATACTTCCAGTCATGCTGGTGTAAATAGCAAAGTGCTCCCAGGAAAAAAGTCGGCATCCCTCACAATGGGTTAAGACCTTCAGTGCTGTCGCACATGGAGTAGGGACAGTGTCTCGCAGCCACCTGTTTCTACAGTGCTGTATTATTTCCCCACAGAGACCATCGCTCCTCCTCAGCCAGCAGCTGAGCAAACACTCCCTGCTTTCCCAGGCTGCACCCAGCTGAGTAGAACGGAAAAGGGGTGGGGGGTGGGAGCAGCAAGTTTGTCAGGAACCACAAGTACTCAAGAGCTGAAGCAGCCTTGATTTCTTCAGGGTCAGGCGTTGGCCTAGAACCTTCCATATTGACTGGGAGCATATCTATGTGAACATAGGTTCTACACTAGAGTATTGGATGATCCAAAGTCTGGGACTGGGAATTCAGAACAGGAGTCAAAGAAGTGGTCCAAGCCAGGTTTGCAATACAGAGGGAGAGCAAGGGGCTGTGGAACAGACACTGAGGCATCAAGGGAGGTTGGTCAGAGAAGTCTGGTATACTTGGTATAATGTCCCAGATCAAGGTCTCACACCAAAGTGCTCAGACTGAAAAGTTTAAGCTGTACAAAGTGCTATTGAAGTTTATAGGCTGCTTGGTTTTTCCTGACACAGCGGAACAGTCAGTAAGTTTTGGTTAAAGGCTCTGCAGTTATCAGGGTGGTGATACAGTGATCTGGTCCCCAATTTCCTTGAGGGTCATGATGCCTGACTATCTACATCTGGCTGGAATAGGCAATCATTGATTTCCTCCACCGCCACCAAATTTTTCTTCCTTTAAAAGATGGCCTATGTCTCAGAGCTCCATAAGATGGTTCTCAAACAAACATTAGGGTAGTCACATGTCTTGCTTCATAGAAAATAGACTTCTATTTGAAAGAGTCTTCTAATTGAAGTGCTACCAGTCCATATCCAGTTTAAAGGTATACAGAACCCTAAGCAGGCAAAATGAGCAGGAGGGGGCTTGAAGTTACCCAGCAACACTTAGCACCTGGATGGCAAACTGAACAGGCAAACAGGTCACTTGGTCAGTCAGTGTTCCTCACAATGGTGAATGAGATGTATTTCTATTTAGACACAGCAATTACCGGTACTTCTAAATGTGCCCTAAATCTATAAATTAGATTTTGCATATTATCCTCTTCTTTTTAAAACCTTTTTAAAACAAAGAAAAGCTTAGTATTTTGAGATACCACAACATTGTAACAGGTGGCTTGGCAGCAAAGCATACATTGAGCTGGTGGGTATCAGGCAGCAATGACTGAAAAGGGCAAAGTGTAATCTATAAGGCATATGTCTGTGTCTGGTAATGCTGGCAGGGCAGACCCAGGACGTTTTGCTTCTTGAAGTTTAGCAGCACATAGCAACACCAACAAGGTGCATACAGTACCCAGGGCTAGTCAAGATATTTTGAAGCTGAGACAGAAAATCTGACAAAATCCTCTTGTCTACTTAGTAGTAAGTAATCACTAAATATTAAAATTAAATAAATAACTACTTTCTGCCTTTTCCCAACACCCCAAAATGAGCTGCCTAAGGCAGATTCCTCTCCCCCCCTAATGTTAGAGCTAGCCCTGGCTTTCCACCTAGGTACATGCGCTGGGCAGAATGGCCACGCCATAGTCAGAAAGCCAGCCTGTAATTGTGGTTGTGAGGCAGGGGATTATATGCATTTGGCTTTGGCAAAGGGGCAAAATAGTAGGCCGCTGTATTGGAGCAGCAAACCAGGATTGGTTTCTGGTGGAAACAGCTGAAGTTGAGCTGACCGAATGGCAGCGTCTTTCCCTGCCCTTGTCTTGCTGTGTTTTCTGCACGTCTCCTTGTGTGTTGTTGGCTCTAGGGTATTTTTAGCTGCTCTCTTCTCTCTACAGGTCTACTGCACGCCTCTCGACTGACTCAGTGGCACCAAAATCCCAGTCCCTGGAATTGGACTTAGCTCATCTTACAGCTCTGTTTCCTTGTGTGTGAGACGTGCCAAACTTTAGGGCAGCAGCATACAGGACTGCCAGCAGGGGTGGATGAGAAGGAACTATGCTGTGAGCAGGGGGGATGGGCATTATGAATGAGAGGGCTGCACCCTCAGTGCTAAGCTCCAACTATGCTCTGGCCATTGCAGCTGCACTTTGAAGGGAAAGGGCTTGGGTGCTTTTGCCCTGAGTCACTAAGGGAGGGGTTATTTAACTGCCCATGGAAGCATGGAGAGTCAAGGCTCCACATACTTGCTTAAAAGGCCTCCTCAGCTTGACTTGCAGTCTCACTCTTATCCTCACACTAAAGAAGTTGGGAAAATCAGACTTCTAATGGGCCCAGAAGGTGAAAAACTGTCACGCAACTTTGCAGGTTTACTCAACCCTGGAGGCAAAGCAGTCAAGAATCTTAATTTCACTTTGATCATATGTCTGTTTACGTATTTTTTACACTTGGCAAAGGAAACCTGGAAAACAAAAATATTCATTTTTTTAACTGAATTCCCCTTTCAACCCAGTCTTATGGTTGGACTAAACAATTACACATGTAACTACCCAGAGATATGAATTCTGGAAAACTGAATTTCCCACTGAAAATCAGAATCAGAATTATGTAGTAACAGGAATGAGAATTTCCCCCTCTCTAAATTTCAGAGTTTCAAAAATTATTCAGTCAATACCATTGCGGGGATGGGGGGTGGAGATGCTATCCGCAATAGTTTCAATCAAAGTACTTTACAACTGTAATCCCAGAGAAAGAATGAAAATACCCTCTGATTTAGCCAAAATGATTATGACACCACTGGTCTGTTCCTCCAACTATTGCTTATCAGTCTACACTGGTGATGGATCACTAATGCAGCACCTGTGAGTTCCAGTGTATTTTCCAGTAGCTCCTATGCCGCCCCTCAAAAATCTACTGTAAGGGGCTGTATTCTTTCTGCCCAGTTCCTGTTTGCATTGGTTCAGCCTGTGCCATATCCCAACAGAAGCCATTTCTTGTTTGGCATCAGTGGCACTTCCTTAAAATTCCAAATGCACCTGCTGACCAAAAAGATTAGTAACCCCTGGACTATAGCTATAGAGTTCAGTTTTCACCCTCTCCCATGCTAGAAACTTCCTTACTGGGCAGGCCCTAAAGTTTTATCACAAAGTGTTAAAGTTCAAGTTTTTGTGAAAGATGGAGGCTGTGGCTGAGCTCAACTCGTTGCCTCTCTCCTTCCTTTCTTGAGCAAAGCCACTTCCGGCCTGCCCAGGAGGTGGGGTTGCGGGCTTCACGCCCACCCCACGTGAGCGGGGGCTGGTCCCAGCCCCCGCGAGAGCAGGGGAATCCCGGTCGGGTCTGCCCCCCCCAGCCAGCCAATCAGCTGGCTGGCTGGGGGGCGTGGCCTGCCCTATTTAGGGCCGGCACAGAGGGGGCTCGCCCTCTTTTCGCCGGCTCGTCCCCACGTTTTCCCACCCTCCCTCCCTTTAGCTAGGCTTAGGTAGGTCATTGACTTTGCTATGGACTTCAGTCTGTCGCCGCAAGGGGCATGGTAGGAATTTTTCCCAATTGGCGATTTCTGGCCTTTTGGTTTTTCGCCTACCTCGTAGCAACTCGTCACAACTTCTCGGCATTGGCGGTAGGCATTGGTAAGAAGGGGTTAAGAGGATGTGGGGGGGGAGGAACGCCATCACCTCCCCCCAGCGACCGAAGGGTGGTCCGTTAAAGGACTCCGGGGGGCGTGGCCCTGTCCGAAGCCTATGGAGGTGAGGGCCAAAGGCACGCCCCAGAGCGGTGACCCGGGGGAGCTCCTAGTCGACGTGCCTCGGCGGGAGACTCCCCCGATATAGTGTTAATCCTTCCCCGTGTCTCCAGCAAATGGGCTGGAGCCGGATAGTCGTTAGGACCAATGCCTAAGCCAATGCCTCTCATTCCTGAATTCAATAAAGTTGTGGCCTAATTCGCCCAATTAACCTTAAATTATGGTGTCTCTTGTCTTTATTTATCCTGGTGGGGGGCGGGAACTCGCCACGCAATCTGCGGTCACTCTGGAGGACACCAAAATCCTGTCTTAGCACAGCAGACCTAGTGTGGATGTGGAGATCGCAGCCCTTATTATGTGTGGGAGATTGGGGGCCACTAAGGACTGTTCTACACCCGCATCTCAAGAGACTGATGGAATGCACAGAAAGTGGGTGGGTGGGTGGAGAACTCAAGGCGGGAACAGCATTCAGCAGGAGGGAGTGTTAGATCTGAGGAAAGGAGAGGCCGGAAAGTGTTGTCTGTTGCTGAGGGAATTCCCCCTGGTTGCTGGGGGAGGGAGGCCAGAGATGGGATCAATAGAAGGTTTGCCTTGCCTGTGAAGTGTGAGGAATGGGGGGTGGGTTGAGGTTCCTTTCACTTCTTTTAGGTCATATTAGTTACAGCCCAAAAAGAGGCATCAGGCAATTTTAAGAAAGAAAGAAAAAGTATTTTGGCACTTTAAAGATTAACAAGTATATTACGGCATAAACCTTTGTGGATTCAAGCCTACTTCATCAGATGCCTGAAGCGAAATCTTATTTGGCATGTAAGGAAGGAGAAAATTGCAAGGTGAGAGTTGAATGGCAATGGGATGCAAAAATTACAGTCAGAGATAATTAGAATTTAAACATATGCTTACATAGGCACACGTTTTACAGTAGCAGATTAAGTTATTGCCAATCATCTCAGCAATACTGACTGAACAAACACCTTTAGTGGGGCAGGGAATCATTCACAAGAAACATAGATAGTAAATATATACTGGTATTAACAAGCCAATTAACATATATAATTTATTCCCAGTCCTCTAAAAAAATGAGGTGCCATCTGCCCTGAAATCCTTGCTCTTTAATCCTAACTGTGACAGGCTGCAGTTGTTTGGTGGAGGAAGTGCACTCTGTGCATGCTTATTCTGCACAAATTCCAAGGCTCAGCCTACTAGAGCTGACCTGTCCATAAATTAAGGTTTGCTCTCTAACTCCAACCAACCCATTCTCTCCCAAGTCACTACTTCTGAGTGGAGGAAAAGATTTAATTAGTGTGTTCTCTAGATAGCAAGAATTTTTCTGTCTTTCCAATTTTACTTGTAGTTCCATAGTTGTGCTGTTTACTTTGTTAGTATCTATAATCTATAACTGCTGCTGTACCTTGTGTAGTTTTTAATTAAAGTAAAGTAGGAATCTGGTTGGAAATGTGAATTTAAAGTGTAAAAGGTAAAGGGACCCCTGACCATTAGGTCCAGTCGTGGCCGACTCTGGGGTTGTGGCGCTCATCTAGCTTTATTGGCCGAGGGAGCCGGCGGGCAGCTTCCGGGTCATGTGGCCAGCATGACTAAGCCGCTTCTGGCGAACCAGAGCAGCGCACGGAAACGCCGTTTACCTTCCCGCCAGAGCGGTACCTATTTATCTACTTGCACTTTGATGTGCTTTCGAACTGCTAGGTTGGCAGGAGCAGGGACCGAGCAACAGGAGCTCACCCCCACCCCATTGTGGGGATTTGAACCGCTGACCTTCTGATTGGCAAGTCCTAGACGTTAACACAAATTGTTGGGAAAGTGATATATGAAGGCTCTTTCAGGAAGTCTTTCATGTACTGCTGGTAGCCTCCTACTCTGCTGACAGTGAATATTATATCACACAGCTGAAGTTAAAGGTGTGAAAATCACAAGGAAATACATTTAACATGCAGTTGCCACAGCTTCTCCTCAACTGCCATGATTTTCTGTTACAAGCACCAATTACCGTAAATCCTTGTCCCAGGAAAACTCCATGAAACCCCTCACACAGCACAAGTAGCTGTCAATGACAGTATGGTTGAGAAGCTGAGGGAGAGAGGCCTCTTATAGCCCAAATGCTCTTTACCAATTAAAGGTGGTTTTCACCCAGGAGCTGTGTACTGATGCAGCCAGTGACATTTGGCTGTAAATGGTTAAAATCAGCCTTGACCGTTGGACTCCTCTGTCATGCGGTCATGGAGAGTAGTGTGTGGGCAGCGAGCAGGCAGCATAAGCCAGAGTTGCTATATTCAGAAAAGATATATAGAAACAGAACAAAGAACCTCCACTTTCTCATTTGCCTACATTGAAAATGTGTTTTTTTTTTTAAAAAAGCATACCTTTGAACGACTGATAATGGCCATTTGAATGCATAGGTTGCTTTGAAATGGTCATAGGAACACATACCAGTTTTCAAAATTGCTATTAGAATTCCCAGGCCTTCTCTCTCTCTCTCTCTCTCTCTCTCTCTCTCTCACACACACACACACACACACACACACACACACACCCTGACCCATTCCACATTTGTCTGTGGTGCAACCGTGGCAGTGAAAATAATTACAAAAGCAAAGCCACAACATCAGTGGGGCCTTTTCACTTTGTCAGGTGATCATGCCTCCTTAATCACAACTCTGACTTTCTCTTCCTGTTGATCTCTTTCTAGGTTGTCAACAAATTCTGCACCCTCTACCTTTAGCTGATCTGAAGAGCAGAGGTTTCTTCTCCTCTGCTGCCATTCAGAACAGCTGGTGGGCAGATGGGAACACTCTAGAATCATTAGCTTGTAGAGTTGGAAGGGACCCTGAGGGCCATCTAGTCCAACCCCTGCAAAGCAGGAATGTCAACTAAAGCATCCATGGCAGACCTTTGCTTAAAAACCTCCAGTGGAGAGTCCACCACCTAATGATGACCAATCACTGTGGAAACCTCAGAACAGAGTGCCCCTTCCTGTTTTATGAAGCATCCCAACTGCTTCTCAGCATTTCTGAAAGGCGACAGCAAAGGAAGAGCTCATACTGAAGGAAAGTTCTCCTTCTCCACTATCTGACTTCTCCTAGCTTTCCTGGCAGTAACCTACCATGAAATTGAGGACACTGCTCATCAGTTAGGCCCCCAGGGCTACTGACACACCACACAGATAGCAAGGCTTACAGTGATGCACCAGGCGACAAATGCACACCCTTGCAAAGAACATACCTTCACATATGGAAGCTTCCATAAGCACACACCGTAATAATACATATTCAACTGCATGTTCTGAATCACATATCATTCACATGTTAAGTTATAAACCACACCCCCATGTTTTGAACAATACATGAAGTTATCAATGACAAAAACATAGGTCCAACTCATCTGTGTGTATTAAGCAAATACATATAAATTTTTCATGCACAATGCCATTGAAAATGCATGAACCCATTTCATTTACTCAAAACCCAAAGCAACTACAAGCAAAGGGAATTTTTACAAGCATGCATCAGAACAGCAGGTGCTGGCACTGGTGGCATACTCCTAGCAAGATATCCTGTGGTCAGCTTATCTCTTTTTCTACTTTGTTCATGTAGGATAGTGTCCATTATCTCTGGAATGTGTGACTTTACTGGTCAGCCAATACACACTATGGTCTCATAATCATATATCAAGGCAATTATCATTTTATTTTCCACTTGATGCCATTGCTAGTTGAACCACTGTCGCATCACAGGATTTCCTGTGCTGTCACGATGCTATGCTCTATAAACCAAAAGTTTAGCTTAGTCTTACACAATTGCTATCACTGGAGCATCTGATCAAAACATATACATGGAAAGTCTTCTCGTCAAATCCCTCCACAAACACTTTTAAAAGTGTTGTGCAAAACACCAGTCTCCCAACCTCAGCCACTCATCTGCAGCTCCTTATAAAATGATACTAGGGCTCCTCAGAAGGTTGTTGTAAGAACTATAGAGATAGCACTACATGAATGCTACGTAGTACAGGAGGATTGCATCTTACACACTTTTAACTTGCACAATTTCAACCATACAACTACAAGGTTGAAGGCTTGCTTGTTTAAATCATGCAAGTTCAATGCAAGCAAGCTTTTTCCGGTATGGAAAGAGCTTTTAAGCTCTCCACCTTGCTTGGGGTGGGGGGCAAGGTTCACTCAGCATGCAGCCTCTGGGATGCCACTGCTGTCACCTGGAGCGCAGCAGCTGGAGGCACATTATAACCTTCTCAGCCAATGGAGGGATAGGGAGGATTCGGTCTCTCCTGTTGCCAGGCAAATTTTAGTAAGAGCAGCGATTCTTGCTCCTCTGTTTATTGAGTATGTAATTGATGCAATGATAGGACTGACAGTGAAATCTGATCGTTTGAAGAAATCTTCATTGTAAAGAAGTCTATGTGGGATACATTCCATCTTGTTTACCTGTGTCCCATATTACCTCAAGCTGCCTCCATCAACTATATTTGAAATTCTGCCACATTTCTGATTGTGGAACTCAAATCTTCAGGTGTCTGGATTTCAGTGAGCAAACATTTAACACCTAAGGAAGGCTATTACTTGCTGTCTTAGAAGTTTTTGTTCAGCCACTCTGGAACTTCGTTGCTGTGGGCAGGATGCTGTTATCAGAAGGCCACAGTGACAATGCAGTCCTCTTTGGCATTTTCACTATCAAATCCAAATTGTGGCATGTGCCATTCTTACCTGTCAATGGCTGGCATGTGGGTTTGCACTGTAGAGATGCAGAAGTAGAGAGTTGTCTTATCTGCATTTACAGACTTCTGTACCCAAAGTCTAGGCTGCGTGTCACTTATTTATTTATTTATTTATTTATTTATTTATTTATTTATTGCATTTATATCCCACCTTTTTCTCTAAGAAGCTCAAGGTGGTGTACACTGTTCTTCTATGCTTCATTTAATCCCTACAACAACCTGTAAGGTAGCTTAAGCTGAGAAGCAGCACCAGGTGAGCTTCATGGCTGGGTAGGGATTTGAACCCTGCTCTCCCAGTTTCTAGTCCATCACTTTAACCACCACACCACTGCACTTCATTCCCCACCCCTATCTCGGCGTTGTAGACATAACCTTGCCACTGTGTGCAACTGTCCCTCTGAGTAATATCCTATTGTAGATCCCCAAGTCTGTGATTTCTCAGCTTATAAGAACAACTCGTTCCTTTTGCTGGAGTTATTTGAGAACATTATTCTTCTCTCCAAGCCCAACTAACCAGCCTGAACTCCAGAGGAGCCAGGAATTAAACTGCCATGCTGTGTTTTAAAACTGTTGGAATCCCTGGCCGTTATCCCTGGAAGGCAGGGAGACAAGTTTTGTAGCCAGGTTGTATTTCCTTTTAACATGTAATTGGGCCTTTGAACTCTCACACAACAGCCCAGCCATGGACTGGCCCGACCAGTTTATACTCAGAGGGTCATTGTTCTGAGTCATTAAGAGATATCTCCGGGCCTGGCTCACTACCCACCCACATCCTGCCATACAAAAGAGGGCAGAGCATAAACAAAGGCACCCTCTTAATGGAACAACTGTGTGACATTAAAGAGCCAAATGTTTCAAACACAGTACCTGCTGCCTTCGGTCACAGAGGTGAAACACAGCGTCTGGCCACATTCAGCTTTTGCAATAGGTGCATATTTATAGGATGAGTTCAGCTTCCAGTATCTGGAGCAGAGCTGAGCTGGGGTATCGGAAATCGGCTATGCAATTTCTGCGCATGCAGAGTGTTGCTGACAGCCTCTGCTATACAACCCCACCTCTAGCAGAGAAATGACTGACCAGGCAAACTTGAAAGGATGGGGAAACAAACTCACATCTCATTCCATTATCAATTCTGTTCATGCAGAATCCTATTGTCTGTGCCGTCCTCCGCCCTTCATGGGCTTATCGGAGGAGGCAGGTATGAACGTATGAAGGGGAATCATACTGAATCCAACCACCAGCCCATCTAGACCAGTATTGCCTCTTCTGAAAGGCAGCAGTTCTCCAAAGTCTTCCTGCAGATATCTGTACCAGCTACAGATCTGGGATCCTCTAAATGGAAGATGTCACAGACTGAAACTGGGAAACTGAGCAAAATACTATATATGTTGTACCACTGTGCCATGGTCCCTCCACATGGAAGAGGAGGGGATAAAGTGGGCTCCTCTGTCTTCTTTCGGTTACTTACAACATGTTACCATTAGCATTACCATTGAATTTGAATTGATGCTTTTGAATTATGGTGCTGGAGGAGACTCTTGAGAGTCCAATGGACTGCAAGAAGATCAAATGCATCCATTCTTAAGGAAATCAGCCCTGAGTGCTCACTGGAAGGACAGATCGTGAAGCTGAGGCTCCAGTACTTTGGCCACCTCATGAGAAGAGAAGACTCCCTGGAAAAGACCCTGATATTGGGAAAGATGGAGGGCACAAGGAGAAGGGGACGACAGAGGACGAGATGGTTGGATAGTGTTCTCGAAGCTACAAACATGAGTCTGACCAAACTGCGGAAGGCAGTGGAAGACAGGAATGCCTGGCGTGCTCTGGTCCATGGGGTCACAAAGAGTGGGACACGACTAAACGACTAAACAACAACAACAACCATTAGCAGAGAATCCCCCTGAAATGTCTACCTGAGAAACTTCTTTTCACCCTGCACTTAAAAACTGACCTCATTTATATCATCACCTTCTCCTGCCCATTCTTGAAAGCAAGGCATTGGACATATAAAATTAAGATTAGGACAAAAGCAGAGCAGATCTAACTCTGTGACCTCTGCAACCCGAGTCTTTCTAACCAGGAACATTTCAGAAGTGATTCAAAGAACCCCAGGCCACTAAGCTGAGTCTCAGGATTTACAACGAAACAACTTGTGTGCACAGCAGACTGGAGTCTAAGGGCAAAGGTATCCGTAGCATTGTGTAATCTTTATTGCCACTTTGGTTTTAGTCTGCTGAGCTACCCCAAAATAGTTTTCACTGATGCAAAAACTTGATGAAATCAAAGGGCCCTGATCTATCTAAAAGTAGTCATAGCCTATCCAATTAAACCTAATGGAACAAGAAAGTTAGAACTATCCCAACTCAGTCCATTTAGCGATAATAAAAATAGACACCCTCCACCCTACAGTGGTACCTCGGGTTAAGGACTTAATTCGTTCTGGAGGCCCCTTTTTAACCTGAAACTGTTCTTAACCTGAAGTACCACCTTAGCTAATGGGGCCTCCCGCTGCTGCCGCCGCGCTACCACCACGTGATTTCTGTTCTCATCCTGAAGCAAAGTTTTTAACCTGAGGTACTATTTCTGGGTTAGTGGAGTCTGTAACCTGAAGCGTCTATAACCCGAGGTACCACTGTAGTCTAACTGGCTACAGTGGCAGACTTTGGGCTTTAAAATTTAAGCAGTGCCCTATGTGAGGCCAAAATTTGCCACCACCACCCCACCTCTTGCCTTCTGTTGCTCATCATTGCTGCAGCAAACCCTCTCGGCTCAGTGCCCAGTGAGGGCAAACCAGTTGCACTCCGCTAAATTCACCTCTGCTGGTTAGAGCATGGATTAACAAATATGCACACACATGGCTTGGTCCTTTGCAATGGCTCCCTATAATATATTGGGACCTTTCTTAGGTTACCCAACACTACACCAAATATTTTAGCCACTTCAAGTTGTTAGTTGGGCTCTTGTGACTTTGTGCTCAGTGTCATACTTCTTGTACCTAAAAGATTATAATAGTAAAACAGGTCTCACCTTACGGAAAGAGTGACAACTTTCTGGGTATCAAACTGTGTCTGCAGCTTTTTGGAGTTGCACAATCTACAGACTGGCCCTTCTCAGTATTTTCCTGTGTCATTAGAATCCTTGAATAAAGGCTGGGAATTAAGTCCACGGGAATTAGGTGTAGCGGAGACCTCCTGAAATGATGAGCTGGTTGTTGGATCAAACAAAAACAACAGAGACTTGGATTGGTTAAGTGTTCCTAAACCAGGAATTCCATCTTACATAGCTTGAAATTCCATGCAAAGTATGACATTTTCTTTTTTATATATATATAATTAATTTTTATTAAGTTTCCAATATACATTCCACCAAAATTTAACATCCATCTCTAACATATACATATTTTAGACTTCCCTCAGCCTGTCTGACAATTTTCCATATTATCACAATTACTCACATTTCTTAAATTTATATTGCACTTTAACAATCTTAATCTTATCATATCTTTTAAGCAATATTTCTACCAGTCATTTTCACAGAGCTTCTTGAAAGCCAACAAGCATTAATTGTTCCTCACATATGTTTTTGATATACTCTGTAAATTTATTCCAGTCCTCGGTGAATCTCTGATTGCGTTGGTTCCGAATTCTCCCTGTTAATTTGTCCATTTCAGCGTGCAAAGTATGACATTTTCATACACATTAAATTAATGTGTTGCATAGAACAGTTATAATTTTGCAACCTTAACACGGTGCTGGACAGAGGATTGTGTTGAAGACAACTGAAGAATGTCTGGGAAGGGTACTTCACATGTTGCAGCTTTAAGATGTACACTTATACACCATCTCCAGCTTGCTCACAATTTTGTGACATTTTAGTTAGCCCTCATAAATTTATTCCTCTACGGTGATTTTGGTATTCCTCCCACCCATTGATCAACACGGCTACCTACATCTAAAGCTGTAATACCTGATGTCCATATGCAGTTTTTTAAACTCCAAGGAAATATACCAGGGCAGTCTGCCAAGGGTTTTGTATGCTCTTAATTGCTACAGTTTTAGCAGGTACACAACAAAGGTCTAAAACATGTACCAATTAAAATCACAATAAGCAAAGCAGCCCTCAGAGAGGAAGGGGGAAGGAGATTGTGGGGAAGGCAAAATAGGAAGCCTTCTGTCTTTTACTGGGCTACCTTAAGTGAAGGATTTTATAAACCCAAAGGCTTGCACATTCCCCAGTAATACTATCTGCATTTCTTGCAAATGATCAGCCTCTTCTTCCCTGGGGTCAGCCCAGCAACAGGCCAAACACCTTCCCCACCTCCCAGTGCTTTGTCAGCAGGTGGGACATCTAGGATGGAATTGGGGGGCTGATCATCTGCATCTGTCATTCTTGTCCATTCCTGCTCTCTGTGTGATTCAAATGGCTGGGCTTTATCTGGCAAACAGATGAATGACTAGGAAGGAATGTTTATGGGTGAGGGGAGATAAGCAACTGCATTCTCCAACCTTGCCCAGACCTGCTGAGAACTAGTGGCCAAATCCTCTCTCACCTGCCAGCAACTCAGTAATGTTTCCAGTTCAAATACAGCAGCCTTTTAGTTTGAGCAATGAAAGAATGCATTTATTCCATCACACCTTTGTCCCTGGTGTAAGAATCTTGCATTTGCACTCCACAGAGTAGAGAACCCAAGCGACACCACAAGCTACACACAAAGGCTCATTTTCCTCACAATGTGTCAGGCAACAGCTCCCTTGTTTAGGACAAAGACCTAGTGAAGTCCATAATACGAAAAGCAATTTCACAAATGCTGCTTAAAGCACTTTTGAATCTTGCTCGCACTGTATGAAAGTCAAAAATACATTTTTAAATGTGCCGGTATCAGGTTTTTTAATCAATTTACAGCCATACAGGAAGGTTCAAACTTCCTGCATCTTTCCAAAGAGATTGATAATAATAATAATAATAATAATAATAATAATAATAATAATAATAATAATAATAATTCATTATTTATATCCCGCCCATCTGGCTGAGTTTCCCCAGCCACTCTGGGTGGCTCCCAATCAAGTGTTAAAAACAATACAGCATCATGTATTAAAAACTTCCCTAAACAGGGCTGCCTTCAGATGTCTTTTAAAGAGAAGATAGCTGTTTATTTCCTTCACAGGACGTTCCACAGGGCAGGCGCCACTAACGAGAAGGCCCTCTGTCTGGTTCCCTGTAACCTCACTTCTCGCAATGAGGGAACCGCCAGAAGGCCCTCGGCGCTGGATCTCAGTGCCCGGGCTGAATGATGGGGGTGGAGGACTCAGGTATACAGGACTGAGGCTGTTTAGGGCTTTAAAGGTCAGGACCAACACTTTAAATTGTGCTCAGAAAAGTACTGGGAGCCAATGCAGATCTCTCAGGATCGGTGTTATGTGGTCCCGGCGGCCACTCCCAGTCACCAGTCTAGCTGCCGCATTCTAGATTAATTGCAGTTTCCAGGTCACCTTCAAAGGTAGCCCCACGTAGAGTGCGTTGCAGTAGTCCAAGTGGGAGATAACTAGAGCATGCCCCACTCTGGCAAGACAGTCCGCAGGCAGGTAGGGTCTCAGCCTGCGTACCAGGTGGAGCTGGTAGACAGCTGCCCTGGACACAGAATTAACCTGCGCCTCCATGGACAGCTGTGAGTCCAAAATGACTCCCAGGCTGCGCACCTGGTCCTTCAGGGGCACAGTTACCCCATTCAGGACCAGGGAGTCCCCCACACCCGCCTGTCCCCATCTTGTACTTCTGTCTTGTCAGGATTCAACCTCAATCTGTTAGCCGCCATCCATCCTGCAACCGCCTCCAGGCACTCACACAGGACCTTCACTGCTTTCACTGGTTCTGATTTAAAAGAGAGGTAGAACTGGGTGTCATCTGCATACTGATGAACACCCAGCCAAACCCCCTGATAATCTCTCCCAGCGCGTTCATATAGATATTAAAAAGCATGGGGGAGAGGACAGAACCCTGAGGCACCCCACAAGTGAGAGCCCAGGGATCTGAACACTCATCCCCCAACACCACTTTCTGGACATGGCCCAGGAGAAAGGAGCGGAACCACTGTATAACAGTGCCCCCAGCTCCCAGCCCCTCTAGACGGTCCAGAAGGATATTATGGTCGATGGTGTCAAAGGCCGCTGAGAGATCCAGCAGAACTAGGAAACAGCTTTCACCTTTGTCCCTAGCCCGCCGGAGATCATCAACCAGTGCGACCAAGGCAGTTTCAGTCCCATGGTGAGGCCTGAATCCCGACTGGAAGGTATCCAAGTGGTCCGAATCCTCCAGGCGTGCTTGGAGCTGTTCAGCAACCACCCGCTCAATCACCTTGCCCAAGAATGGAAGATTTGAGACTGGGCGATAGTTGGCCATTATGACCAGGTCTAAAGATGTTTTTTTAAGAAGCGGTTTAATGACCGCCTCTTTCAGTGGGTCTGGGAAGGCTCCCTCACAGAGGGAAGCATTCACCACCCCACGGAGCCCATCACCCAGCCCTTCCCAGCTTGCTTTTATCAGCCAGGATAGACAAGGATCAAGAAGACAGGTGGCTGGTTTCACTCATCCAAGCAGCCTGTCCACATCCTTGGAGGTAACAGATTGAAATTGATCCCATATAACATGACTAGACAGGATAGGTGTGTGGCATGGCTCTCTTTCCTACTTCCCCCTCCTTTTGCACGACTGCGAGCATCAGTGGCATCATTGACCATTGCTGGACTCCAGTGAAATTGGCAAGGTCTACTTAGTGGTTGTTGATGTGCACCAGCACTGTTGTTCACATATCCGTCTTTTTTCAAGGAAAGACACAGGCATATTATGGCTTCAGTCCTATACCCATGGAAAACAAGGGAACTTGGTTCTGCATCTATAGGACTGCACTCTAAATTGACAAGGTTTCCCCTTGAACTTGCCAGTTCCACTGATAAGTTACATTAGCCTTTGCCAACCTGGTGCTGTGAACTTTCAGAATCCCTAACCATTGGCAATGCTGGCTGGGGCTGATGGGAGACATAGTCCTGGATGGTACAACATTGGCAAAGGGAGAGTCACAGATGGTCCAAATGAGAAGACCTTTTCTCTAACTTTGTCAGTTTCTCTAGACTAGAGGGAAGAGGGTGGTGGCAAACAAAATCCTACTGAGATGGGAAGAGTGCAGAAAGAGGAGGAGGGAAATTTCACATTATCACCAGCCACACTGTGCTGTTATTGTGTCTGTGTCTAGTCACAGGGCAATGTGGGCCACTATCCAAAGCAGGCAAGTCGGGGAGTGTCAACTCCTGCAATAGCTAGAGTGGGAGAGAGGCATTTAAAATTGCGGGGGGGAATAACTTGTGAGTGGTTGTAATGTACATTAATTGAAGCAGGGGAAGATTGTCAAATGATAAAAACACTTCAAAATGCAATGTGACTTCAGCTTAATTTATTCCAGGAATACTTTACAAATTATATAATGTGATGTAGTGGCTAGAGCACTGTGGTTTGGATGTGCTTTGAATCCCTGCTCAAGCTTTATACCAAACTTGGAGACTTTGGGCAAGTGGCTCTCCCTCAGCCTAGGCAACCTCAAAGGGTTGTGAGAACAAAGTTACATGTTAAAATGACCTGTGACTCATGGGTGTAGCAAGGATTTTTGTTAGGGGGAGCAGGTCTTTTGTTAGGGGGGCAGAGCCTCAGTTTGCTATGTATTTTTTATTGCTTTTTATTGATTGGGGTGCTGCACTGGCTCGCCAGATTTTTATTGATTGGTGTGCTGCGCTGGCTCGCCAGATGCAGCTTGTCACGCTGGCCACGTGACCCGGAAGTGTCTTCGGACAGCGCTGGCCCCCGGCCTCTTAAGCGAGATGGGCGCGCAACCCCAGAGTCGGACACGACTGGCCCGTACGGGCAGGGGTACCTTTACCTTTTTATTGATTGGGGGCAGCAGCCCCTCCCTGCCCCCTCTTGGCTACTCCAATGCTGTGACTGGAGCTCCTGTCTTGTAGCCATTGTAGCACTAGGTACCTCCTTCTGCAAGCACAAAGATTTATTAATATATTCTGTATTCCCCCCCCCCTCCAGCCCTCCTGAGCAAATTTGGGGTGGGGTGCACAGGGCAGTGGGTGGGTAGGTAATTATGTTGCACAAGTACAAATCTTCCTGCTAAAGGAATGAGTGCACTGGATACTGCCCCCTGTTGCTTTTTGAATTGTGGCTGTGAGGTGCTGCTAATTTAATTGAAGCCCCACATTGGTAGAATGGGTGTTTAACTCCCCATGCCCTACGTTTTCTTCATCAAAATTTTATCCCAGCTGCTTTTGGCCCCACAAGGTGGACATGGGAATATAAAATCACCTGAATCTCCAAATGTGCTTTGTAGGAAAAACTCAAGAGCTGTAGATACCACAGCCTGCTTGCTGATCCTCTCTCTGCCTGGCAATAAAGCAGACAACAGTAGTGGTGAGGAGGAAGAGGAGACAACAGCAGCGAGAAAGTAGTTTCAGAGGGAGAAGGGCCCACAAAAAGAGTTTTGCCCAAGAGTATATGAAACCTGGAGCCAGCTTTGGTTTACACTGTGCCTCCACCTATGCCCAGACTAGATATCAGTAAGTAAATGCAAATATTACAAAACATCAATAAGTCTCCAGTAATTTCCTTCCAAAGCAAACTGAACCTGGGCAAGTACCACACTCCTGGAACTTCTCACCATGTGGAGAAGAGGGGTGAACATAACAATATTCTATGTTCTGCATACGGTTCTGATGACCTGTAACTTGCCCTAGATCTTTTACTTTCATAGTAAGCCAAACATGCACACAACATAGATTGCTGCTGCCTTGTCCTCCTCTCTTTCTGAAATGTCCGGTACAAAATTGCTAGCTGACCATTTTTTTCTGCCACCATCATCCACTTTTATATCTAGCTCAGCACCACCATTAGATAATGGCCAATTAAATGGATGTGTGCAATGCCGACAAAGAGTGCTCTCAACCCTACCACGCCTCCTTTGGAAAGTGAGGCATCTGTACTGCTGTACTAAAGGCTACACAAGCACTATTCTGTAGCAGAAAAGGTTTTCACTTCGCCCAATGTATAGCGGAGGGCCCTGGTTCTCCTGCCGCATGGTCATGAAATGGTTACTACTACACTGTACGGACTTATAGAATAGCTTAGCTGATAGAACAGAGCAAAGATTGCTATTCATACTCAGGAGCATCATCATCTGTTAGACAATAGAGATATCCCTCACTTCGTACAATGGTTAGCTCAGTCCTGACCACACAGGTGCTACCTGAAGCCCTTCTGAATTGGGAAGTAGTCCACCTGGCTTTGCATATGGTCCTCCCATACCAGGCAGCTGGAAAGATACTGAGCCTGGCTGTGAGTCAAATGGGGATGATCTGCTTGCAGGAACGTGAAATTGTTTAATTTGCAGGCATTCATACAGGTAAGTGCAAAATAATATATTCCTCTCATTAACCAGTCCAACTGAATTTAAACTTGCTATGTCACTTAAATCAATTCATGGAGAAAACAAAAGTGATGTTAGAGGCTGGAAGAGACAGAGAGACAGAATGCACTCACTAAAGATTCATAATAAGCACCAGACCTTTCATACACATTTAAATGCTTGAACTAGATTGAACTGTATCTTGCAGACTTGCAGGCTCCAGACATGGCTTCATGTTTCCAGTCTTGTCTCCAGTAGTTTCAAGTATACCTGCAAAATTAAGAGAACATGAAGACATAGAACTCCTTCCATAATACAAACAGCAGGGGAAAGTCAGCGTGAAAATGAAATACTAGAATGGGTATTAAAATCTCATCAGATGTTAAAAGTATGGGGAAATAAAAAGATCTTCCGCTGGTGCCAAACAGGCAATAACTTGGGTATCACTCAAGGCTTATTGGGAAGAGAGTTCCGTAGACCAGGGGGGCATCATATTCAGAGGCAGATTTAGGAGAGTGTGATCAGTTCAGCTGCACTGGGTGCGGAACCTTGCGGGTGCTGCAGCTATGGTTTACAATGAAGTGAGATAGGTGGAGGGGCACCGAATTTTGGCATCACACAGAACACCACTGAAATTTGAGACCCCAAGATTTTTGCCTCTGCCACGGGGAAGGCCTTCTTTATTAATCTGGCGCCAGCTAGCAATCTAGTGTTTTGCCATAGCTGTAGTTCCCAAACAGTCTCCAAAGTCATCCCCACACACAGTACATTGCAGTAGTCTAGCTATGGGAGCGGTTGCTTGAGGAATTCAGTTTGTGAATTCCAGTATGAACCAAGTTGATCTGCACCTCCTGGACTAATGTGCCAATCAGAACTTGATATCCACCGGCATTCGCATTTTTCAAATGTTCCAACACTGCTCTTGGGTTAGAAAAAGGAAACCGAATACATTTAGAACAAAATCCTGCATCCCCTCTCCACTATCACTATCTTTCTTGCCTTGGGCAAAAGAGATAGTGGAAATGCTGGCTCCAGTCAACGATCTGTTGGCTGCTGGTAACCCAGGCTCCCTACCACTTACCTGCTTAAACTGGAACTATAGCCGAAGGCAGGATTTCACAATCTTAAAACATGTCTCACTCCCCTAAAGGTTTTGAGAGGCTCTTTCAAATGCACCCCCACCCCCCAATTCTTTAAGGAGGCCTCTGCTGTTTTCTTATCTACTCTCCTATTCCTGGTGATCAGGATGAGACTGGGATATGTCTGCAGTGTGAGGTTTTAAAGATATAGTGGTCCTGTGGCATTTGATGATCTCCACTATCTCTTCAAGCTGTTACTCAGCCTCAGTTTGCCCCATCAGACCAATGTCGTTTTGTGCTGCTTCTTGTAAAGATATTTCAAGACATTCTCTTTTTCTTTTCCACAGTAACTGTGCAGTTTTTACTCATTTGTTTTGCAAGCAAGATTCCTAAGGAAGTGTTTCCATCGAAGAGACGTTTTCTTAGCATCAAACCACAGTTATTCATTCACAGGAAAATTGTGGTTCTTCTCCAAGTAGCACGCCCATTGTTATTTTACTGCTAATACTGTGCAGAATATGATTGTGTAAGTGTCACAGGCAGGCCTGTTGCTAACTACTGAAAAGGATTTGGGACACGGTTGCATAAAATATGCTGATTTATATGTATGATTTATATGTATACATTTGTATATATGCAAGTTTAGGTTCACTTTCAGAAGGAAAACAAACAAACATTAGCTCTTGCTGTCAAGGTTTTGAGCTATAGGGTGCCAACAGGATTTTCTAGGCCCAGTACTTTGCCTGCATATTGGACTCTATTCCTCAATGAGTTCTGGGCAGTGGTTGTGGCTTCCCACTGTACATATTTTATCAATAATAATAATAATAATAATAATAATAATAAATGTTATTTGTATCCCGCCCTCCCCAGCCAACACCGAGCTCAGAGCGGCTAACATCATATAAATAAGACAATATGCATAATACAATATACAACATGCAAATAAAATAACATTCAACATTCATTAAAATAATATAGAATAATATTAAATATCAGCATTTCAAAATTAAACAGAAATCCACTCAACAGTTACAATAATTTCTAAACTCCAATCAATAAAACAACAGCAAACCACAGTGCACAACATAATACAATGCAAAATGAGAAGCAGAGACTGGAGGGTGGGTCAAGGCAGGTGGAAGGAGGCCTTGCCTGATGGAGTCTCTCCCCTCACAACAACCCTTAGAGGTAGGTTAGGCTACAAGGGAGTGACTAGCCCACCATCACACAGTAAGCTTCATGGTCACTCAACAAGCTTCTCTATCACAAGCCCCTCCCCAGTTGCTGCACTGCCTTCAAACAAATAAAGGAAACAGATGGTTGGCATCTTACCAACACTGCACTTTGTGGCATGCTCAGTTGCCCTGTAAGCGAAGTCCGCTTGCTTATTTATTTATTTATTTGTTTGTTTTAGAGGGGGAGGGGCAACAGATCCAGGACCTGGTGCAAAAAACCCAGGGTTCAGGCCCCTGGACAGTGCCTAATGATAAGTGATACAAATTCCCCCTCATGCTTGCATCGTTTTGTGATCTTTGAGTGCTGTGTTCTCTTACTATAGCATTCTAATGTGCTCATCTCACCCTTTTAGAGAAGTGGTGACTGCCACTCCCTGGGGCAAGGCCCTGCTATTTCAGTTTTTGTTTTTTAAATATTTTGGGAGGTAGCCAACTCAGCCATTCCACTGGTGCAAGCACTTTTGGCTACGCAACCGAACTTCCCCTCCCTCCCCTCTCAACCCTGTGCCCTCTAAATCTGCTGCAGAGGGTTGGGGAAAACTCCACAACAGATCTAAAGGTGTGTGGGGGGGGATTTCTGCTGTGCTTGCACTAGTGAAACTGTTTGGCTGGATACTCCCCATTGCATTTAGTTCTTTGGATGCCAAAAATGTATCTTTCTGATACTGCAGCGCATTACTGCCCTGATTTCACTGTAAACAAAAAGCGCTGAAGAGCTAATTCCCTTGCAACGAGATTGCCACAAGGCCATCCATTAGGTGGGAATGGAATATCATGATGGCTGTACCAGACTACATTAGAATACTGTAGAGCACTAGAAGTTTTCTATGACTCAAAATGCAACAGTAATTAGAAATCTATTTCCCCACAAGTCCAATTATGCCATGAGTGAAGTGATGTTATTCGGAAATGTAATTTTTGTACTTAAATACAAGCAAAGGGTCTTAAAAACCAACAAATCCATTATGCAATAAACTTTTGTGGGTCACAGTCCACATCACCAAGTTTTTCAGAAACGCAACCCATATGAAACGGCTTTCCACTGAATCAGGCAGCTTGTTCATAAGAAGTTGAGGAGGAGCCTTGCTGGATAAAAACAATAGGCCCAGCCAGTCCAGCATCTTACTACCCACAGTGGCCAACAGGATGCCTATGGGAAACCCACAAGCAAGACACGAGCACATTAACTCTATGGTACTCCAAGATGGGCTGCCTCTTATTCTGGAAGCATCAAATGGCTATCATAACTAGTACACGCCTGTCACGAATTTGTCAATTTGACAAATTGAAAATGAGCAGATCACAGAATCGAGGTGGTATCTGTCTGCGGGTTGGTAAATAACTCAGTTTTGAAATTGCTGGTCTTTTAACAAAAATATGTAATTTGTCTCAAAGACTGGGGACAAATATTGACAAGTGAACAAATGATACCAACCAACCCCCCAAATAAAGTTTATGTGAAAACAATTCCCCTGGAACCTCACATGCTACTCTTTACTATGTTATTAGGGCAGCTGGATTTTACATGCAGTTGTTTGTAGTAATACCTCCATGGCTTAAAACAGGGATTTGAAATGGCCAATTATGGTGCTGGAAGAGACTCTTGAGAGTCCCATGGACTGCAAGAAGATCAAACCTATCCATTCTTAAGGAAATCAGCCCTGAGTGCTCACTGGAAGGACAGATCCTGAAGCTGAGGCTCCAGTACTTTGGCCACCTCATGAGAAGAGAAGACTCCCTGGAAAAGACCCTGATGCTGGGAAAGATGGAGGGCACATGGAGAAGGGGACTACAGAGGACGAGATGGTTGGGTAGTGTTCTCAAAGCTACCAGCATGCGTTTGACCAAACTGTGGGAGGCAGTGGAAGACAGGAGTGTCTGGTGTGCTCTGGTCCACAGGGTCACGAAGAGTTGGACACGACTAAACGACTAAACAACAACAAGGCAAAGGGCATCAGTGTGATGTGGAGAGGTGGAGGTCAACTAATGCAAAATGAGCAGTGAGTATTTCAGATTGCTTCTGGCCTTGACAGCACAATCTCCCTCCTTCCCTCCCTTGTGTCTGCTTATCCACTGTCCTCATGTCACGTTTGGCATCCATTCTTTGTACTTCCATTTTACCCATGCCACCATTCCCCTTCTCCTCCATTTCAGTTTCTTTCCTGAAGTCTGTTTAAAACAGGAATGGAGAACCCGAGAACAGGGAGCAAAATGTGCCCCTAAGCCTTTCTATTTGACACCCAGGACTCTGCCCAGGCTGTATCACCCACTTGCCCTGTTCCACGTCCTACTTGCTGCTTTTGCCAGAATACAGTTCAATGTATTCTTGAACTGTATTAATGTGTCTTCCTTGCCTGGATGGAGGCTGGAGATATGTAGGCATGTGAGTGGCTGCAAAGAAACCTCTTTGCATGACTGGAATGCAGCTTACTATAGAAAGGTAAGAGTCACATCTATTGCGTCCCCACTTTTGCCTCTGGCCTTGCCCATCACTAACCTGTAAGCCCTGGAAGATTACTCCCAAGGAAATGTGAGCCTTTAGGGTGGAAAAATGTTCCACATCCCTGATCCAAAACACTGCCAGAAGTCCCTGTAAAGTATAAACAGAACTGGCTTGAATGCATTTCCTACAATACAGCAAAACAGCCAGCAAAATTATACATACATACATAATTTTATTTGTATGCTGCCTTTCCACAGTTCAAACCATGCTCAAGGCAGGTTGCAACATGAAATATACACAATAGCAACATAATAAATGTAGTCATAATAATTAAACATAAAAAATAAATTGAATAATGTCCACATAAATCACAAGATCTAAAATAAAGATACAAAAAGATACCTCTCCCCCCCCCCCCGTCCCACGTAACAGCCGCCCTAGCCTATAATAGTCTGTTCAGCAGCCTCAATTTTGTAGCTTGCATCAGTCAGGACCCCGCCCTTTCCGGCCAAGTGGAAAAAAGGCCTGCAGGGCAGAAGGAGCAGGTCTTCCAGGACTCACAGCCAAAATTATTATGATCTTGTAGCTTCACCAACACTACTGTCGCTCTGTCTGCATCACTATTGGATCTGACCTGCTCTCTACTGCAGTTCTAAGAACATTTTGTACAACAAATGCAAAAGCCCCCTCGAGACCGTTGTGTTCAAAGAGCACAAGTATGAAAGGATGTCCTAAACATAGGACCTTGGGGGCAGGGCTTGCATACATCCCCCTGTTCCTGTTGTAAACCTCACATGTTCAGATGAATGCCTGAACATAATAGCCTGCTGGAGCAGGCCAGTGGCCCATCTAGTCCAGCATCCTGTTCTCACAGTGGCCAACCAGGTGCCTGTGGGAAGCCTGCAATCAGAACCAGAGTGCAACAGCGCTCTCCTCTTCTGTGGTTTCCAGCAACGGGTATTTGGAAGAATTACTGCTGCTAGCAATAGAGGTAGAAGCGGAAAAGGGCTTATGCTGAGCCACATTCTGGGTCTCTGTGATTCTCAGAGTTCCAATTCAGCAGCAAAGAGTGGTTTTTCCCAGGGGAAAGCAAATGGAAATGTGGAAGTGATGGTTAAGTCTCAAAAACAGGCAAAATTTCGTAAGTGAGTCTCCATAGTAAAAATAAAAATAGCCAAAGCATTTTCAGAATCAGCTAATAAGTCATCACCAGGCCTAAATGCATTACACCTGGCTTACATATGAGCCTTCAAGAAGAACTACTACAAACAAAGGAAGATTGGCAGATGAAATTGAAGGAATATGCGGAAATGGCAAAACTGACGGGCAAGATCAGAAACCAAGAAGATCAAGTATTTGTTAGAGACTGGAGTAAATTTGTAGTTTACTTTAAAAACCACTGTAAACGGTTAATATCATTGGTAGCGTTATAATGACATTTGTAATGTGAAATTATGATAATTAGGGATATACAATAGTTGGATAAAGCAATAATGACATTTGTAATGTGAAATTATGATAATTAGGGGTATACAATAGCTGGATAAAGCAAAAGATGCAGTAAACTTAAACGTTTAATATAAGAACCCATGGGAGGGAGGGGAGGGGAGTCCAAAGAAAACTCTGTAATTTAATGTTTGAATTGGTTAAGGTGTATAAAAATGTGAAAATCTAATTTAAAAAAAATTATTGGGGGGGGGAATACATATGAGCCTTCACGTCCTTCAGTGATGAACTGCAAAAAGTCCAAAGCAGTGGTAAAATCTGTGGTGGGACAAACCAAAGCCTTTACAGGTAGAGTGTCTATTCTGTGGACTATATTGGTCAAGGCAACTTGCTTCAACAAAAGTCTCAGATTCATAAGAGGCCATGCAGTTCTTCCTACATTTAGGCCTTCAGAAAACTGCTGTGACAATTTTTAATTTTTTTTTTAAGAACTTGGGTGTATCTACATACATTTTTGGACAATTGTTTTCTTCTGTATATTTTAAGAGATTTTGCTCTTATTTAAAATATATATTTTACCTTCTGGCCTTAATTGTAAATCAAAAGTGCCCAAGCATCTCCACTTATGCCCCCCCCCCAATTTGGGTTCCCATGTGCCCTCCTTTATAAAGGACAAATCTCTATCTGAAGGGCTGTCAGAGGGCAGTCTTCTCACTGAAAGATTCCTCTGTGTGAAGCACTACCAATCCACAATCCAAGTCCAGTTTAAAGATACAGAGAACCCAAAAAAGCGAAAGCAGGTGGAACCTTCAAGCTGTTTCTCAACAGGCAACAGCTGGCAGCAGACTGAGCAGGCACACAGGTCAACTGAATACTGTCTTACCCACTATGGTGAATGAGATGTATTTCTATTTAAATTACTGTAAGATCATTAAAACTTTATTGAGATCTGTGTCCTTGTTTTCTTTTGGTTATGTAGTTCCTCTTCTTTAGTGATGCATAAGTCATCAACCTAACAAGCATAAGCCGAGTACTGCGATACACCATAACATTGCAACAGGTGGCTTGGCAGCAAAGCATACATTGAGCTGGTGGGCATAAAGCAGCAATGAGTGAACGGGGCAAAGTTTAATCTGCAATAGGCGTGTGTGTGTGTGTGTGTGTGTGTGTGTGTGTGTGTGTATCTGGCAGTGGTGGCAAGGCAGGCCCAATACACCAACACCATACACTAGCTAGGGCAAGCCAATTTAATTTGGCACCCAAGTCAGAAAACTCTACAAACACATCTCAGCAGCCCCCATTGAGATCTTGTATTAAGGTTTATAAGAAAGGAGGAATGCTGAGCATGGCCTCCTACTCACTGTGAAACAACAACACACCAGACCCCTCAAATGACAAAGGGAGAAAAAGATTACAAACAAAATGAAGTGTTCAAAATTAATCTGATGAAAAACACTGTCTTTAAAGAGAAATCTATTGTTGCTAACTAGCAAGGTTCATTTCCTGCCAAACAAAATTGTTCTGATTTTCGGTAGGAATTTTTTGGAGGGCCAGCTGCTTAAGAATTATTCAGACTTGAATTGATGTGCTCCTTGCAAACATCAGGAGTACCTTGGCACCTGGCGACATCATGTGGTCACTTGTGGTAATGCACAAACTGTTGTCTAGCCATTCCTTTCAGACTCCCTTCTCCCTTCCTTCTCTGATCATAGTACTGTCTTCCTGGCAGGATTGGGCCAAAGGTCACTGTAGCTTAGTACTTTGCTTCCATCCGTGATAGGGTAAGTGGTGGATAACCATACTCCATTTGTCCTCAGTATCTGGTACCCTGAACATGGAGGTACTGTTTAGCAGTTATGGCCAATAGCCATTGATAGCCTTATCCTTCTTGAATTTACCTGTTCTCTTTTAAAGCCATCTAAGCCGCTGCCTATCACCACATCTTATGGCTAAGAACATACGATGGGCCTCCTGGATCAGGTCTAATCCAGCAACCTGTAAACACAGTGGCCAGCCAGATGCCTATATGCTAAGTTACATATGTTAAAGTAGAAACTCTTCTAAAATGGCAAAGCATTGCTGCAGGAAATGGTGTAGGTACATTTCCCCTCCCAAACTTTGTGGTACTATTCTGGAAAGTACTAAAGGGAATTTATAAGCAAGTTAAGGATTTTAAAAAGTTTCTCAGATACTGTGAGGGAGAAGGTTACTAAGGCTGCAGAGCCATGTTACACATACTTCTAATGGTGGTGCTATCAGATTTGGGGGGGGGGGCAGTGCCTGATCTACAAATTTTGCCGCAGGGAGCAAAAGTTAGCAGTGTTGCCCCCTCACCCTAAAGGCAATTTTTAAAAGGCTTCAAATAGGTTGGCGTTTGGGTGAATACAATATTGTACTTTGAAAATAATTAAGGAGCTGTCCTTTTTCTTTATACTGTCGTTAGTTTAAAATTCAAGTACAGGCATTTAAAAAATCACTTTAGTAGTCAGGATATTGTATTGTAAGATGATACTAATGATAACACAAGACCATGAAAAGCAGGAAATCAAGGCAGATTAAAGATATCCAACACACTAACACACTTCTAGCTTCTTGGATATATACAGCTGACGACACCCCTAATCTGCCCAAGCACTTCCACCCACATAGGCTACGAACTGCAAAGCAAAGTGGGAGACCAGGGTGTGGGGAAGTCTCTGTAAGCAGGCCACCCTCTTGGTTTGCTCTGCCCAATGCCCACCTGCCGGCCCTGCCTAGTGCAGTGTGTCCTAGGTAGGAGACAGTGGTAGCCAGCAAGTTAAAAGGTGGAGTGGCTTATCTGGGCCCTTCACCCATGGCATGCTGGGCACCCCAATGGTATTTGTAGAAAGGGAGTGCCTGATCTCGCTGCAGCTGCTCCCTGGGCATTTTGGCAAGCAGAGGTGGAGGGGTAAGAGGAAGGGGGCAGCAGTGGCTGTATAAGTGACAAGAAAGGAGGATAGGATGGAGAAAAGAGGAAGAAAGAGAGGTGGGACTGCTTGCTTGCCCGCCTGCCTAGCTGTGGGGCCCGCTGCACCTTAGAACAAGGACTGCTGGGCTTTGGCAAGGCTAGGCAAGGTGAAAGGGGCAGGAGAGGATTGGTCTGATAGCTGAAACTGGGCTGGGCTGCAGCTGGTGGCAGACCTACATTTTGATGGCGCAGAAGCTTGAACTGTTATGGGGGCCTTATGTACGCAACTTCACAAACTCTGCCAGTCAGCTGATTTGTGGAATTTGTGAAGCCAGGTACACTGGACAAAGCCCTGTGCATTGCACCCCCAAGGACCCGATGGTAAGAGTCCGTAGCTTCTGCAGTTTAAAAGCTACGTGTGTGCGGTCATGCCTCTCAAAATTAAGTAACTGCTGAAGCCTTGAAGAGAGTTGCTTTGTTCTTATTCTCTCAACACAGAAAGACTACTGCCAAAGAGCTGACAACATATACGGCATCCAGAAGGGATGAATCAAACCGAGATACAATCCCACACTGACTCCTGCACTCAGGAGAGATTCCCATGGCTTGTCATGGGAAAGAAACAGTGAATAGACAGTGGAAAAGTTGTCATGCCAGCAGCACATTAGGAAGCAGAAAACAGATGGAGCGAAAAAAGAAACCACGTTCCTCAGATGAAGAATACTGCCGTCACTGTTTAGAAGTTAGTCTTCCCAGACAGTTCCTAATACACTCAACATTTCTTTCTACTTGCCATCCCCTAGCAAGCATCGTGTCCATAAGAACCTTGTCAATTATCACATAGATTGCCAAACGATTAGTTTGTTTTGTTCAATTAGCTTCTCTACCATTTTGTCTTTGGCAGAGTACATATGGAAAGTAATCACCAAATTTACCAGTTCTGTGAGAGTTTCTGTTTCTCCTCCTGGATATGCTGAACTCTCCAGCATAATTCCCAGGCAATCTAAGCTGCAGTGTCAAATGGATACACATGATGTGTTCTACAAAGTCCAGATTGTACAAGCCACACTGCTAGCTGCTCCATTAGACACCTACTGTAGGGACCACAGCTTTACATGTACATCCATCAGAATGAAAAGAAAAGGCATCATATTTTGTTTCTACTAATATCTGTCTTCAAGAGAACAAATTCTGAGTGCTAGCACCTATCTATCTATCCTTTCCTCTCCCCCTGCCATAAAATCAGCTATACATTACTTCAGAAACTCTTTTCCATCTGTCCCCTGGAAGTTCCCTAAGAATATCCCATTGCTCTTCGATGATGCTGTGCAGCAGCGTACCTAGCCGCTCGGGCACCCAGGGCAGTGCGCACGCCCTGTGCCCGGGGGCAAGGCGAGTCGCCCATGGGGGTGGGGTGAGCTGGGGCAGGGCATGCTGTGAGGAGCCTCCAAAGAGTCTGCCTGCCGCCTCCCCCTCAGCTGTAGGGCGGCTGAGGGGGAGGCAGCAGGTGGATGCAAACCCCACACTGGCATTTTGGGCAGCGCAGAGCCACTGTGTCACTCCCAAGCGTTAAGTACCGCCCCCCGCAGTGTGGCACCCAGTGTGCCCTGCCCCCCAGCCCCTCCCCAGCTATGCCTCTGATGCTGAGTGCTTAACAGCAAAAGATCTCTACTCCTCATCTACCACTCTTGTTTGTAGACCCTATGCAGCACCTCTCAGGACTTAATCACGAGATGCATCATGGATTCACAAGAAGTATGATTTTATTAGACTACAGCCAAAAAGCAAAACCACATTGAATATGTCTATACAGTATCTTGCCTTTCCTCCAAGTAGCTAGAAGTGATGTACATGCACCATTTTATCCATACAACAAACTGGGAGCAGGGGTATTTGGGGGCACAAACCCATGCCACACATGTGCATAATATTTGCACAATAATAATAGGAGGAGGAATTCAACATCACACCAAGGGGATTGTTCCAAAGGAGTGATCTCCCCTCTCCTCCCTGCATGCACCGTTGTGGAGGTTCTCCCAACCCCCTAAGAGCCAGCTTTGGGGATTGCACATGACACGTGCGGAGGGAAGAGGGGGAGAAGCCCCATTGCACAAACAAAGCTGAAGGGGCTTTTTAGTTTTGGGGGGGAAAAGTTGAGTAAAGGGGGATAAGATGGTGTGAGAAAGTGGACAGGGACTTTTTCGCCCTCTCTTACAATACTAGAAACTCTGGACCATCCACTGAAGTTGAATGTTGGAAGATTCCGGACAGACAAAAGAAAGCACTTCTTCACACAGCACATACCCAAACCATTGAATTTGGTCCCACAAGATGTAGTGATAGCAGCCAAATCAGATGGCGTTAAAAGATGATCAGAAAACTTCATGGAAGAAGGCGAAAGATTTATACGATCTGAGGTGAAACCAGACTGATCGAAAATATTTATTTATTATTACATTTATAATTCCACCTTTTCTCCAAAGAGATCAAGGTGGCATGCACACTTCCCCCTCCCAACCTCCCTTTTTAACCTTACGACAACCCTGTGAGGTAGGTTAGTCTGAGAAAGAGTGACTGGCCCAAGATCACCCAATGAGCTTCATGGCCGAGTGGCCATTTGAATCCTGGTCCCCAGGTCCTTGTCCAGCACAAGGAACAATACAATAATGATACATGGTTTTCCAAGACAAGGACCAAGGAGAGAAAAATAATAATGTAAGGAACCGCAATAAAATATTTACAAATTTAGATACAGCTGCTATTTTACCAGAAACCGTAAGAGGGCAGTGTAAACAAAGAAATGCCACAAGAAAGAATTTCCAGGGACGTGTAAGTGCTTGGTAGATTGGCTTTCCCAAAAGCTAAGTTAATTTTATGGTTTGCAGGCTTTTAAAAGAAAAGTATGCAATTCTTAGCCAGGATTTCAGGCCTGTTCTACCTCTTGTTTCTCTGGAAATCTGTCTTTGCCAAAATAATTCCTGCCTGTCGGGTGAATCTATGCAGTGTTTCTCAAGTATTATTTTTAACTCTGCTTGCTTCAACACTTTCACTGCTTTCTAGTTCCTCAGCACTAGTTATCTGTTGCATGGGTGAATATCCATAGATCCTTGTATGTAGTTATGTGTATATAGCTACATGCATGCAACCATCAGCTGCATCCAATGACATGAGAATCAGGACAGTAATCTGACATATGCATTACTGCAGAATATCTCTGAACCTCTTTTACAGATACACTCCAGGAAACATTAAGAGCACAGCAGATTGTCCTAAACTTGCTTCTTCCCAAATCACATTTGGTGTCAAGGAGAAGTAAGGATGGGATCGTGCACACAAATCCAATAGGATGTTCACTGTCAGAAGGTGATCAGTCTACCTGGGTCTTGGTTAGTGGGGAAAGATCCATGGCACACCCCAGGGTCCCTCTGAAACTCTGACCCTCCTTCCACTTCTCGCCCCTCCCCAAAAGGCGGACATCTCACAAGTTTGAGAATTATTTCTATAAAGCACCAAATATAATGGGCAGTAGGCACTTTCAGAAGAGAAGTTCCCCTGGCATGCCTGGAGCAGATAAATTAATACCTCTTTGGGCAACAGCAAATGTCTATCTCATGTATGATTCCCGGGTGGACTACATTTGGTTAGTGCACATACACCAACACAAAGTCATTCCTGGGAAGCCATTTGAACCTATTTTCCTAAGGTTTTCTAAGAGCTTTGCTGAATCTGACCTTTTGTCTGTTCTAAACTGTCTGCCAATCAGTATCACTGGATAACTCCTTTTATTTTTTCCTGAGAACTAACTTCACTTTTTCAATAACACTCGCAATGGTATAAGCCTCTGCCATATCCTTCTTCACTTGCCTCTTTTCTAAACTAAAGAGACCCAGACCCACATATTATAATCTTTCCTTATATGAGAGTTGCGTCAATTGCTTAATCTCTTGGTTTTCCTCTTTCTGCACCTTCCTAAAGCTACAATTTCCTTTTTGAGGCAAGGCAATGTAAACCACACAAGGGACGTGGGTCGCGCTGTGGGTTAAGCCACAGAGCATAGGACTTGCCGATCAGAAGGTTGGCAGTTCAAATCCCCGTGACGGAGTGAGCTCCCGTTGCTCGGTCCCTGCTCCTGCCAACCTAGCAGTTCGAAAGCACGTCAAAGTGCAAGTAGATGAATAGGTGCCTCTCAGGCGGGAAGGTAAACAGTGTTTCCGTGCGCTGCTCTGGTTCGCCAGAAGTGGCTTAGTCATGCTGGCCACATGGCCCGGAAACTGTACGCCGGCTCCCTCGGCCAATAAAGCGAGATGAGTGCCGCAACCCCAGAGTCGGCCGCGACTGGACCTAATGGTCAGGGGTCCCTTTACCTTTACCTTTAATGTAAACCACACACAATATTCTAAATCAGGTTTGGGGAGCCTTTTTCTGCCCAAGGCCACATTCGCCTCTTGGCAAGCTTCTGGGGACCACTTCCCAGTGGTGGGTGGGGACGAAAGCAAAAATGGGAATAGTAATCAGCCTGGCTTATCCATCCTGATAAGCCAGAGGCCTTATCCAAGTTCACAGACACATCCCAACCATGCAAAAATACTTGGGGTGTGAAGCAGTGGTGTTGCCTGCAGAGAGTTCCTAAGCCCAGGGAGTGTTCCTAGGGCCAGACAGAGAGGCTAGGAGGGGTGCATTTGGCTCCCAAGCCTGTTAGAAGGCTTTGTCAGCAGCTTTTTGGAAATCCAAGTATATAATTATTTATACCTTCAGTTCTGTAAGGTTGGTGAGACAGGACTTCTCTAAGTTTACAGGAACCACACTGATTTGTTCTCAGCAAGGCCTTTTCTGTCTTGAACAACTCTACCTTTAGTAATGCTTACTTCCAAGGTACCCACTTACCCCAAAAATGAAGAGGTATATACCAAATGCACAAAAAGAAAGGAATACGCCTCCAGCTGTACAGAAATCCATTAACTGAACCCACTATATTTTGAATACAAATCCTTCCTCAGAGATATTCTTAGGCACAATCAGCTTGGGTCTCCCAATTCTGTTTGCCAGGTTTGTGCCCTAAATATATAGATATTGCCTCATTCAAGCAAGAATGCGCTTTAAAATATTACTTGTGAAATTAAATGTGAGTAACACCTTTGACTTCCAGGACTAGATAACTATACAGTGGTACCTCGGGTTACAGACGCTTCAGGTTACAGACTCCGCTAACCCAGAAATAGTACCTCGGGTTAAGAACTTTGCTTCAGGATGAGAACAGAAAGCGAGCAGCGGTGGCACGGTGGCAGTGGGAGGCCCCATTAGCTAAAGTGGTACCTCAGGTTAAGAACAGTTTCAGGTTAAGAACAGACCTCCAGAATGAATTATGTTCTTAACCCAAGGTACCACTGTATTTCCCAATGAATTGACACTAACATGTACTAGAATCACTGATCTCCCCCATCCATCAACTGCGCTATTGGCTTTTAACAATATAGTGTGTGATGTCTGCCGTGTTAACATTCACAACAGCCCCATCTCTCCTTGCTTCTAATTAACCCCCCACAATACAACTCCACTCCCATCTTCCAAGAATGTGGAAACCGGGGCATCCTAGAATCCTGCTGTTGGACTCCAACTCTTTCATCAGCTCCCTGGCTAGTGGAAGATGGAAATTATTGTCCAACAATATCTGGAGGACCACAGGTACCCCATCCCTGTCCTCACTATGTCTGTATGCTTATTCTCTACAGTAGCAATAGCGGGACTTCTCTATCAAGTCCCTGAAAGTCTCACCAACTACCTCTCTCAGTGTATCCAAGTTATTTACTTTTGCCTCAAAGGGACAAGCCTTTTCCTAATAGCTAGGATCTCAGTGCACTAAGCAAACAGTCCACCATACATTTCCCGCCAAACACTGGGTAACCAGTGCTAGGAACCCTGCTAACTTTCTACCAAGTGAATTGTCTTTGGCAAGGTTTAGAAATATTTTTGTTGGTTACAAAATCTCCATTCCCCATGTTTCCTTACTCTATTGTCAGGCTCTTCCAGGAGTCTAGTTATCTCTTTCATTGTAGCTCTTATCAGGTTTCACCTTTGGACTTTATAAACACTGCAGAAAGGGCTGGCCCAATATATTTTTCCGCCTAAGGACAAGATGGTACATATCCCCATGCCATGTACACAAGCCAACCAAACTAGCAATTGAGTTTTGTTTCAACATTGCAATGAGACAGTGAGCATCTTCTGGGGGCAACAGGTTAGTTTGGGGGCTGGAGGTCTTGTCATACAGCACACACAGGTCTGTCCATTCTGCACCCCTCAGCAACTCCTGTGTGAGGCAGCTACCTCATTCTGCCTAAAAGTAAGACTGACCTTGACTACATTCATTTCCTATAAAACCCAAGAGGAGTCCATCTCCTGCAAGACTTGAGAAATTTGGCTATGGCTAGCTATTTCAGCATCTGTACTAAAAATATTTGTTCTGGTTTCATTTTATTTAAGCGTCAGATGGCCTGGTTTTTACACTGAGAGGTGGAGGGTATATCTGTTTGAAATTAAAGTCAGAGGTCTAATTAGTTCTCTCACACTATTGCCTCAAGTGCCCTCAGCAGAATTCCAATCTGGGGTGAATACTTGGATCTTAGAGCACTATTTGTCTTTGCCCTAGGCTTTCATATTTTACCTTTCAATATTCTTGGCATCTCTATACATCCAAGTTAAAAATAAACATATCCATCATATCTCTCTCTTTCTCTCCAGTTTCTGTTTTCTGTACTCATATATAAGCTAATATTAGTTATTTGTTCAATTGCACCAATGGAATGCATTTCTTGAGAGATTTCACACATGCAGAAAAATAGTCTCACAGTCCTTAGCAATATTACTGAGTATCAAAGCTAAACACATAAGTATAAGGTTTAGGATTGATTTCTCAGATCAAGAAAACTTCCAATCTCATTGACAATACTTTTGCTTCTGTCAACAACTAAAATCTCATTGCCAGTTGTGGTTAGCTTTGATGACTCACCAGATGAATAAAATAAATCTTAGGAGGTAAATAATATCGTTCTTGAGCTCAACAGACTGCTAATCAAATATTGTATTACAATTGATAATGCAATGCACTTGATGTATATTGTTATGGATTTGTGGGTGCCCTGACTCCCACTAGATTCTGGGGTTTAATCAGTGCTTTGAGAATTAAGATGGGTTGACAAATGCTGCATTTAGAAGTGTAAAAATGCAGGCTAACCCTGTTTTCCCCAGAAAAAGGTATTACCTGGGAGAGAAGCTATTAAATGGAATGAAGGCTGATGACAGCCAGTCATCAGCCCATGGGGGGAGCTATCAATGGGGAGAAGACTGTGATATAGGGAAGGGGGCCCTCCTCCAACTGTATGTGCTAGTGGGCAGAGAAAGAAAAAAATAGGGTTTCCTCCTGGATGATGGAGGCTGAAGAAAAATTGTTTTTGCAAGAGGTTTGAAAAGCAGGGGAGAAGTGAGCGAGAGCTCTTGGCGAGCAGGCTGGGACAAGATGTGAGAAGAGACAGAGATGGCTGTTTGGCTGCCTTTGAATCCAATACTATGCTTCTGTAGGAAGCAAGCCCCCCTCATGTGAATGTTGGAAAACCCTCTGCTGTAGACTCAGGTTGTATATACAGTATGTAAAAATAAACAATATATCATAAAGACACTGCAGTCTCCATTGTGCCTAATTTCCAAAGGAAATACAAATCCTGTGTGAGTGCCAAGACCCCTGGAATCACACCACTCAGAGATTGGGGTGGCATGGAACAATATATACCAAACACAGCTTTGATGATAATTAAGCTACTTGGCTTTCTCTTCACATCTGGCAGTCCCACTGCTGTGGGATGCTGAAGAATGCATCAAATTGTTTGCCTCATTGTTGGACCCACTGTTCTCATGCACTCCCTTTCCAGATTCCCAATAGATTTCATGCAAAGCACAGTTTAAGCCACTGTCTATGGGTAAGATAGCTCCACAATGCCCCATATGCTCCATAAAGTATCAAACCTTTGATCCAGCCACCATTAACCATTGATGGACAATCATGCTGAGTGAGAATACATAGTAAGGTGTTCATATAGCAGCTAAAGCAGGGAAGAGAGAAATGGCAGAGTATCCATCATAACCTTGAATGTTAATAAATTAGGTTATAGAAGAGGAGAGCCCTACAGATTTCTATGAGTCTGCAGTCAAGACGCCAGATTTATATAGGTCCCTGTTCTGCTGCATCTGCAGAATCCAGAAAGAATTGGGAGTGGTAAGCATGCATGGCATTTTTTCCATTTGGAATAGAAGCTTATTGCCTCCCTGCATGCTGGCAAAAGAAAAATAAACCTGCCTTTGCATGACTGTTGCATAAGGAGGAGGAGCTGGGTTTTCTCTCAACCTCACAAAGATTACCACTTTCTCTCTGTGTGTGTGTTATTTATCTACTACACACAAAGAGAAAGAAGTATCTCTCCTCCTCCTTTAAAGCAACATTTGAGCTTTGACACGCAACATTTTACCAGTGATTAATACTGAGAAAGTCAACACAGAGTTCTTACTTTCTAACATCTGCACATACACTTTTATACTTCATTATTTAAAAGCAAGTTTTAACAAGACAGTCACGAGTCATTCAGGTTTACGTGCCAAACACAAATTTTAGCAACAAAGCCCTTTGGAGTAACTACCATTCCTCCTGGCACCACCTAACATGAAACCTGCAAAGTCAAGTATTCAGTTTGGTTTTAACAGAAGGGTTTGGGTTTTCGGTTTTGTTGTTTTTCTTTGCACTTCTTATATTGGCCCAATAAGTGCAATATATTAACACTCCTTGAGGGACATTGATGGAACCTTCAACTTTGGCCAGCTTCAATCACTACTGAACCTTAACAGAATCTGGCCAAAATAAACACAGATGGAATCTGCTCCTCCTCCCTACCTCTTACACAATATTATTCTTGGCCCTCCTAAAGCAGGGATCTTTTAAGAGCTGCTCCTAGGAGCTCTGTAAGCAATAATCTGAAAAAAAAGGAAATTGCCATTTCTGGCAACAATAAAAACATCTTTTTACCACTAAATAAATTTAAACTGTTTCTCAAGCCAATTACTTTGGAGTAATCCTACAGCAGCCAATTGGAAACTCATATTTAGGGATGTAACACTATACTCAGGTTCTGCAGACTGAGAGGCTTATGATCTTGTGGAAGCCCCTTGCACTGGCAGGATATGAGATACCCTGCTGGTCTGACAGATATACTAGTGGATCTTTCAAAATACACTGATGGAACACTCCACTGGCAGAGCTGTTTCACCTGCAAATATATGCCACCAGAGTGGCGAAAACAGGGTGAAATTATGTGCAGGACAGAGGTGATGGGGCAAGAATTACACTTGTATCAAATTCTGCACCCACCCAAGGCCACAGAAATGCCCCTGTCTAGGCTCCAGTCGGGGAGCTCCTATAAGGAAACGCCTCTCATTGAGTTCAATGAGGGGGATATATATATATATATATATATATATATATATGCAGGTTTTGGTGTCCTCGGGTATCTTCTTGTTACTGGAACAGAGCTCTGTTCCAGTAACAAGAAGCCGAAAGCACCTGCCTGAAGATGACGAGTGAGACCTCGTCGAAACGTCGCCTAGACACCCCAACTTTTACACGGGAAGATACCCGAGGACACCAAAACCTGCATTCCTGTACCCGTGAAAATCTACGAAAGCATATATATATATATATATATATATATATATGCTGCCCTGGTATGACAGAGTATAGAATGTGGTATAAGTCAGGCTTCCCAGTGTTTTCGACTACAGCTTCTATCATCTCTGAGCATTCATTGACTGGCTGGCTGGGAATGATGGGAGTTAGAAGTCCAACAACATCTGGAGAGCACCAAGTTGGAGAAGGCTGGTGTTAACTCACTACCCAATGATAGCACACTACAACCACCAGTATATAAACCCCACTACAACCAGTATATTATAAATTCTCCCACACTTGGAAGTTTGGTAATGGGGAATTAAGAGGGGAAAGCACTTGATACAACAGGAGAGCAATTTGCACCCAAGATGGGTACTTCACAAGACAGTTGCCTCCTGAACACACTTTGAAATTTGCACACATTGCTAACACTTTTCAAGTGGTCCAAGGACAAAAATGTTGGGGAGCTGCTCCTCTAGACCAAGGCTTGCAACACCTGAGCAGACAAAGCTGAGAAGCAGTGAGGCTTTACCAATCTTCTTTACTAAATACAGGTAAACATAGTAACTGTGCTAATATAAAATAGCATTGCTTGTTACCTCCCCCCCCCCCCAGGCTAGGCTCCTACACCTTCAGTTGTTGCTTTACAGGCAGAAATTTCACGTCATCTTTTCTCATCAGGGCCCTGCAGAGGGTAAATGTTTAACCTGTTGAACTCTGCCCATCATGCATATTGTTGTAGGCTTTTGGAGAGGAGGTTAAACTGTGTGCCTTCCAATTCCTGGATCCAGCAAGGATTAAAATCTAGCAAAGGATTCAATTGTAGGAATAGCCAGGCCAACTTCTTGGTGAGTTAATGGACCCCTAAGTATGGGTCCTTAGGGCCACAAAGGAAGTGGCTCTGTGCAAGAAGACAAATGGGTGTCTGTCTGTCCATTCCCCTCCCCGGGTCTGGTAGCTAGAAGAACAAAACCAGAGCTGAGGTGTGTGAGTTAGAAACAAGAATCAGGCTGGGCAGCTGAGAGAATGGGAGAAACAATACCCTTTTGGGGTGTTAATGCTGTGACACCCTCCACGGTTGGCTCAAGTTGTATACATGTGTAAATAAACCATATATCTTAAAGACACCACAGTCTCCACTGTCTGTCATTCCAAGGAAACCAACCCTGGATATCCAGGGAAAGTGCACTGATCAGAGATCGGGGTGGCATAAAACAAAGTTTTAGAGGAATCCTGACTGAAGAAAAACAAAAACAAGCAGCTTAGTGGTGCTCACCTGGAGGCAAAAGGAGTTGACATGTACAGTCACTGCTTGGATGTACAGTGGTACCTCGGGTTAAGTACTTAATTCGTTCCGGAGGACCGTTCTTAACCTGAAACTGTTCTTAACCTGAAGCACCACTTTAGCTAATGGGGCCTCCCGCTGCTGCTGCCAGAGCACGATTTCTGTTCTCATCCTGAAGCAAAGTTCTTAACCTGAAGCACTATTTCTGGGTTAGCAGAGTCTGTAACCTGAAGTGTATGTAACCCGAGGTACCACTGTACTGAGATATTGTGGGTGGGGGCTTTAAATGGGTTTCTGAGGTGAAAAGCTGCCTTATTGGAAAATTCGTATTCTAGAGGAGAGGTCTATCTGCTCAGAATGCAAGGAACAGCTCCTCTATTCACCTCGCTATTACCCCCTCTGGGTAAAACAGGGCGCTGAGCGGGGCGGCGGCGGGGGGGGGGGGCATTATTTTGTTTTTATTCTAACAGGCAACGGCCTGAGCAGCGGCAGCAACAAAACAGCCATTCCTCTTTTCGCCAGCACTCCTCCTTTCGTGGCCTCCGGGGCCGCTCCATAAAGGGCTTGGCAAACCCAGTCACCTCGCCTTTCTCTCTCTCTCTCTCTCTTTCCCTGCCTCCCTCCCCGCCTCACCCCGCGGGCGGGTTGTTGCCTTTGCTCTCCCGCCGCCGGGCTGGGCCGGGCCAGGCCAGGCCAGGCCTCGAGCCAGCAGCCGCCGAGGGAAGGAAGCGCCTTTTATGGCGCGCGAGGAAGGGCCATGTATGGCGCGCAGGGCAGGAAGCGCCATGTATGGGCAAGGCAGTTCCTGCTTGGAACCAAACGAGGGCTGCTTCCGCTCAGCTTTGGCTCGGCGGCTGGGATCGGATGACGGGGACGGCTCGTCTCGCTGCTCTCGCGGCTCGGAGCCTGGCAAAAGCCGAGTGAGGCGGCTTCCCTCCTGCGCTTGGCTTCCACGGAGGGAGCCAGGCAGCTCCCGCCAAGCAGCGGCGCTCGCTTGCTTGCTTGCTGGGGGGTTGGCTTCCCAGGCGCGGGAGGCTGCCCGGGAGTGGGGGCTCCTCCGGCGGCGGCTGCTACTACTACCAACATGGCCTACTAGCGTGCTCCTTCTCTCTCCCCCCTCTCTCCCTGCGCCTGGGCCGGCTCCAAGAGTGACGCAAGGCCTTTCCTGTCACTTAATGGTCAGCGCCGAAGCAGGGCTTTAAATTACAAGCAGCTGCTGGCGAACTGAGCCAAAACAGATTCTCCCCCGCTGACTGGCCCCGTCGGGAGAGCGCGCCAGCTTCCAGGGCGCGCAGGAATCCGGTGTCCTCGCGGCGAAAACCGTGTGAACCGACCGAGCCTGGGTTAAAAAAAAGGGAAAAATAGAAAAAGTCTCCGGATCCATCCATCCCTCGCTGCAGACAGACCGAGTCAGCACCTTCCCCCTCATCCGCTCCCGCTGCGGCCGTCTAATAAAATCCTCCGCTTGGCAGCTGGGAGCTCCGCGCTTGCCAAGGAAGCGGGGATTCCCAGAGTCGGCTAGGAAGAAACGTGGAGGGCGCGTTTTAAAGGGCGCGCAGCACCCTTTCGACGGTGGGTTGGCGGGGCAGCCGGCTCTGCTGCTCGCACGGGGAAGGCTCGCTCCTGGACCCAGAGAGGCGCAGGAGGGGCAGCGCCCACCAAAACGGTGGGCAGCTGGATTGCATTTTAAGTACTGCTGAGTATAACCCAGTGCAGATGCCTTAAGTGCCCATCAGCGTGCGGTCCCAGCTGATCAGACGCTCCCCCACAATCATGTATTGGGGAGGGGGGATTCCCCCTTTTTTTCTCCGCGCGCGTTTTAGTCGTGGGTCTAATCCTAGTGAGTTATGATGCATTCAGAAAGCTGGGATTTCTGATGGGTTAGCTCAGCATAAAAGGAGGTGAGCTCCTGGATACGTCATTTCACATCCCTATTTGCAGCTCTGCCGCAGGTTTGCAGGCTCATAGCAGCCTTCAAAACACACTTGGATTACAAAACCAATATAAAGAGCCCAGCTCTCCTCTCAGCCCCTCTTTGCAGCCTTGGACCTCCAGAAAGCTCATACCTAGAAGAGTATCCGAGATAAAACACAGGGGAATTGGGTGGGATCTTCCCACTTTCCAATTCTATGGTATATAAATGGGTCTCAGCGACTACTGCAGCTAAATGATTTCATTTCTAAAGGTGCCTGAGGAGTGAGTCCTATTAAGGAGTGAGTCCGATTAAGACTAGGAGGAAGGTATAATAGACTGGAAATATGCATTTAGTTGAGATGCCTGCATTGCAGGGGGTTGGACTAGATGGCCCTTGGTGATCCCTTCCAACTTTGTGATTCTATGATCCCGTTGAACCCAAAGACAAGACTCATAAAAGACCCAAACTTGCAGCCAAACCGTTGGAGTCCTACCAGGGTCACAGATGAAAGCCCACTCCCGGAAGGAGAGATCTACGGGCCTGAGAAAGATATTTCCAGAGGTAGGCGGGAGTGGGTGGGGAGGCAGCTCCAAGAACTCGGAAGCTCAGCCCGTTGATAGATTTATTCTACTGGAGTCCCTTTAGTTACAAATCTGGCACCGGGGAAAGAGATACTGCAGAGAAATATGTCCAGCAACACAAATGGGGGAAAAAAACAAGCCGCAAAGCTGGGCGAGGAAAGGAATAAATGGAGACTGCTTCTCATCTCTCTCTCTCTCTCTCTCTCTCTCTCTCTCTCTCTCTCTCTGATTTTCTCAGTCTCTTCATCCTCACATCTGTGTTCAGTGCCAGCCGGTTGGTTCTGTATCGATGGACTCCCTTCCCCTCCCCTGAGGACATGTCCCCCCCCCCTTGTAAGGACTGAAGCAGCCAATAATATGTGTCAGCTGGAGCTCCCGCTTGGCTGCAATCCTGCGCGCTGCTTCCGTAGGAGAAATCTCACGGCAGTCTGAGTGGAAATGGATAGGACCCAACGATGTAAACACCCCTTTTGTCCCCCAAAGCTCCATCCCATGCGTTCAGCTATCTGAAGTTTTCCTAGTGGGCTCCGGGAAAATCGGAAGCAGCCTCCTGAAGCTGCGAGGAACCCCCACCTCCACCCCACTCCAACATGTCAATCAATGCCTTTCTCCCGCCCCCCCAAACAGTCTGACCAATGAGAACCCTGATGAAGGAACTGGCATTGGCTACCAGGCTCTGGTGGCGCTAAGTAGAAGATTCAAGCATTGCAAACAAGAGCAGGCTACAGGCTGTCAGACGGAGAGACTCCTGCAGATCAGGGAGTGAATCAACAGCTCCCTGACTCAAGTCCCACGGGAATAATAATGATGATAATGATACTGGCCAACCTTACAGGGTTGTTGGAAGGATTGCCGGTACTGTAATGAGAAACGGAAAGCATAATTTACTGCTTAGAAAGCGGAGGGGAAAGGAGTGATGGCTGGGTATCAAAATAAGCCTTCTTCCTAAGAGAGAAGGCTAGAAGAGCGAATCCACAAGCTGCCTGGCTGTGGAAGCAGCCCTTCAAGGAAAGGTCGGGCAGGAGAGGAGTTCTGCAGGTGCAGGATGCCTGCCTGCCCGCCTGCCTTGGTGGTCCTGTTGAGAGAGAAGTGCTGTCAGTCAGTGGCTCCATTTCACTCCCCTGCCACATCTCCATACAGCCCTGCGGTAAGCAGAAGGTGGCCGCCGAGCTGCAGCCTCTGTTTGGCCCTGGGATGAAGTGATGGGAGGAAGCTTCACCGGTTGAACTTGCGCCTGTGGCGCAGCTCGGAAACGGCGCAGAAAGGAAACGTCGATTGGCTCTCAGGACGCTCTTGCGATGGAATTATGAGGATTTAGTATATTGCAGTTCTCGGGCCAAGAACCGAGGCTGACACCACCGCGCTAAGCTCTATTTCAAAGCCAGCCCCGCTCTTGTGTGCCCGACCGACTTCCGAATATGTTTGCTGAGAACTCCCATTTGAAAGGCTGCAAATGCAAAGAGCTACTGGGGTGACGACCTTCTGGGGCGGCAATGGCAAAGCGATGCCACGCTGCATCTCCGTGCAAGGAAACGCTTGTCCCATTGCGTTTCTCCTTGCATTTGAGGCGTAGGGGGCTCAGGGGGCGGGGGTCTGGTTCGTGAGCGGCCAGAGTGGGATTTTCAGAACCAGCTTTCTCTCCCCCCTCTCCCCGCCCCGCGCAAGATCCAAAAAGCCCAAGCCCTGCCCTCTGGGTAGCCTCAGAATAGCGCCTCCTCGGCGGGAGGAGCCGCTTTGGAGCAAAGCCATCATTTCTGCCCCCGTCGAAAGAAAAGACAGCGGGATGCCAAGTCGGGCAGCAGACTTAACTGGGTGGGTTGAGCTTGCTGGCGGGGGAGGGACAAGGGGGGCTCAGTATCAGCCGGCTGCTGCCATTTCAGAAATAAGAGACTGGGTGGTGCGGAACTAATACAGTATATTGGCGCGGGAGTGGAATCAAAGTCCCGTCTGTTCGACGGCGCGGACAGCCTCGCGGCTTCTTTTTCAAAGGGATGCTGGACGAAGGAGTTTCCCTTACTTCCAATGCATTGCAGATTATTAGGAGCTGGGCGTCTCCTCACAGCCCACCCTATTAGAATTTCCTCATCTTTCCTGCGCAGCGCAAGCACCCAAAGTCAAAAACAAGATCCTCTTTGAAATCAGATGCATAAATCCCGTTTGCTTCGTAGAAAAATGCCGGCGATGAAAGTCGGAATGCAAACTTCTAGATACTGTTTAGGGGGTAGGATACAGATACTCAGTTCGACTTACCCCGCAGCCTAGGGCAGAGGTCGCCAACTCAGAGTTCTCTAGATTTTGCTGGACTCCCCACTCCGATAGTGCCCCCCCTCCAGCAAGGGATGATAAGAGTTGCAGTCCATCATCTGAGTGCCTTGGCTACCACTGGCCTATGGGGGCAGCGCCCGGTTTCTGAATGGCGGGGGAGGAGATCAAGCTGTCCGGAAGTAATGTCCCTTCCGCCCCCATGTCTTCCCCCTCACATCAGCGAAATACCCTAAAGGCTGGAGACAGACACCAGATGGGCGCGAATGCACTCTGCACATGTGCAGAGGAAGGCTATTTTCCATGATTCCACAAGCCCCAGAGCCATGCAGGCTGCCCCTGCTTGGCGCAGGGTTTTCAGAATGATGTAGACACTCAGAACAAGTTCTGAGGCTGAGCCATGTCTCGTCTTAGGCTCTGAGAATGGGGAGGTGAGAAAGGGCCCACCCAGAGATAGTAGAATTTCCAGCTGTTTTCTGTCACAACTTCCTGAACTGTTTACAGCTTCAGAACAGGCAGAAGTGCATCGGGCGGCGCTTTCCTACCACTCTTATCATCACGCTGCGAGATACAGCACCTGTGAGGTTTCTGCCTGTCCTGCACTGGGACCTATCCAGAAAAAAGTTGGCAACCCTGAAGAGAGCGGAAGTATTCCAGGATTGGAGAAAGAGGGAGTCTCTGCTAAACCTCTGCTTCCGAGTATATTAAACCTGCGCAGGTAAGAAGCAGGGGGACCTTCTCTCTAGCAGCTCCCCTCACTGCAGTATAGCTTCACGGCTCACTTCCGTCATTATATAACTTCCAGCCTCAGTTCTTCATCTGTAAAATGGGAACCATAGTGACCTACTGCTGTGCCGGAGACGACGCAGGCTGCAATACTGTGGCCGCTGAGCCAGGACTGAGCCCCTGTTGAAGGACTTACTCCTGCGTAAACATGCATAAGATTGCGATCGAGAGCTACAACCCTACACCCGTTTGCCAGGGAATAAATCCCACGATGGTACTTACTTGCGTATAAACCGGAGCAGAAGGGAGACTCCGGGGTGATAAGCAGTATTTTGAGATTGAAAGGGAATTGACCAATTCAGAAAGTAAAGGTAGGGTCCAACATCCTAGAATGAGCTCCTCAGCCGTTTGAACCCGGCTAGAGAAGCCAAGAGCCAAGCGAGAGAACCAATTCGCAGCCCCGATTCTGGATGGGTCTCTCTGCATGCCGCCACTCCTGCCTTAGGGCAATGTTTGAAGCGGGAGAGAGAGACTGCATCTGCTCTGGAGCGAGCTTAGTAGCTGTGGTGTGAGCAGCATAACGGAGGCAGCGGGGTTTGGCCAAGGTGCCTCCTAAAGGGTCTGTCTCTCGGCTTTACTTAGTCTGGTCCTGATCTTGGGACCCGCAGCTCAGCCCTGCTATAGAGTGGGAACAGGATCCATCCCCAACACCCTTATAATGGGGGAGGCTGGAAGAAGGTCAGTTATTTTGCTGTTATCTAGGGGGCTTGAGGGACTCACAGCTGCCTGGGACCTCGGACCATGGGGATTAGGAGCCCCACATCCCGCCTGCCCCATCTAAGCCAAGTGCCTGGCAGGCTTCCCCCTCCCACCGGGATGCCTCCAGCGTTTTCCGTCTAGGGTCACCTGCCTGGGGGCATGCGATCCCCTCGCCACCGTCTCTGCAGCAGACACGCCTCCACCAGCGAAATAAAAAGCCGTCGGGTTTAAGGTAACGGAGGGCGCTGGTGGTGGACTCGGCTGTGCTCTTAGGCACCGCAGAGACGTGCAGACACTTCCGACGACGAGGTGCTCGCCACAGACCTGGCAGATCCTGGGGGCAGAGTCCTCTCCCCTCCAACCTTCGAAAGGGTCGCCCCCCCCCATGCTGCTACTTGCCCAGTGGGAAGAGGGGAGGGCTAGTTGGCGCATGCCAACTGGGTCGTAGAGAACCTGGGCATCTTATTCTCCCCCTAGAGAGAAACGCAGAGGTCACTTCCCACCAGGAGGGCAGAGATTCCTACTGGTGCGGGACGAGGCCCAGCCCGACGGCTGGGCTGCAGGTACAGGAAAGGGGCAGAGCTGGGGTGAGTGAAAGGAGAGCTGCCGGGCGAGAGCCCTGGAAGCCTATAGGGAGGGAGGGAAGGAAGGAAGGAGCAAGCCGGACTGCTGGTCTCTCGATATTTTTTATTGACTTTTCCAGAGGGTATTGTACACCAAATATCCCATTGGCAGTAAAGCGCATTCAATGTGTTTATAAGCCAAACAGTCACCTTTGTTTAAACAAACACAAGTACAAAGTCAAAAATAAAACCACAAAAATAATGAACCGCATGTTCATAACATACAAAAAATTGCCGCCTACTCAGTAGGTAACTACAACATTCCAACTGCTGAATATATTTATAAATTTTACACTTCTGTAACAAAAATAGACTTTTTGAGAAGTTCGGGGTTTTGTTTTGCTTTGTGTTGCTTTTTTGCTTACATTCTGTCTCCCGGCTCCTTTCCCCTTTTTCCTGTGTGTCTTCGAGCCTCAGAGTCCCCCCCCCCTTTCCCTTTTTTCACCTTAAGGCTAGATGCAAAGCATCCAATCGCAGAGTTGCATGACGTCAGCAGGGCTTCACAACAAGGCACCAAGACTTGGGACATGTTTTGTATTTTTGTTCTCAAAAGGAAAAACAACAAATCAAACCAAACGAAAACTTTTCGCCACGCGAGAGTGTTTCATCCTCTAGGTGATATTTACAAAGAACATCACACTCTGTTGACATGCTCAAATACATAGTTAAGTGCTGCTTTTTTTTGTTTGTTTGTTTCCTCCCCCATCCCACCCCCCCCAAACAAGTTGTAAAACCCAGTACAGCTTTGTCGTCACGAAAAGAGCGAAAAATTACCATTTATACAAAAGAGAAAGAGTGCGCGCGAGAGAGATGGCCCTCTGTACTCCAAAGAACGCAATATGAATATGCAAAGAGGTTGTTCACGTCAAGAACCCAGAAGGAAAGCAAAGCCATGGCACATAATACAATATTACATTGTCTATGCATGGATTTTTTCCCCAAAGTCCCATTGCTCCCCCCTAAGGAATGAATTGCGGGCTGGGGGGAAATCATCGCGGAAGAAAAAAGACCTCTCTCGTCCATGCAGAACAGAAGTGGAGAGGAACTCCGGTGTCCGGGAGCTTGGGTCTTCAGGCAGTTGAAGTTGAAAGATAAGTCCCAACCCCAGCCCACCCCCGGCTGCTGGAAAGCTGGGGGGTCGGGTTGGCTTGCGAGGGAGTCCACTGTTCCTCCACCAAGTGCCGGAGGAAGATTCCTTATCAGCATCCCACCCTACCTAGACGGCGTGGGTGGGCATCACGAAAGTCTTGGTGGTGGTTGTGTGTGTCCCCCCCCCTCGCCCCCTTTTCTCCTCTCAGCAGATCTCGATTGTCCTGGGCGAGAAAGTGGAGGCCATGTCAGAAAGTGCAGAAGTCACTTGGGAGCCGAAGGGGCTGCCGAGGCCCCCCGGGGATGGGAAGGGGGTGGCCGCCGCCTGGCTCTGGAAGGTGGAGGAGGCCATGGAAGCGTAGCTGGTGGCCACCGAGGGCGAGGGGAAGGAGGGGAAGGGCGACGTCACGGGGGAGGCGTATGAAGTCACGGGAGAGGCATAGGACGTCACGGGGGGAGAGTAGGAGGTCGGCCCCGGCGAGGGGTAGGAGGAGGCGGGGGACGGGTAGGAGGCCGGCGAGGCGGAGTAGGGCGCCAGCGGGGAGGCGGCCACGGAAGGTGCCGTCGGGGCGGCCGCCACGGCGTGTCCCTTGTCGGCGGCCTTCTTGTCCTTCTGGCGCAGGTGGATCTTGGTGTGGCGCTTGCGCTCGTCGCTGCGCGCGAACTTGCGCCCGCAGATGTCGCAGGCGAAGGGCTTCTCCCCCGTGTGGGTGCGGATGTGCGTGGTGAGGTGGTCGCTGCGGCTGAAGTTGCGCATGCAGATGCGGCACTGGAAGGGCTTCTGGCCCGTGTGGATGCGGATGTGGCGCGTCAGCTCGTCGGAGCGCGAGAAGCGGCGGTCGCACGACTCGACGGGGCAGGCGTAGGGCCGCTCGTGGGGAGGGGTCTTGCTGGGCCGGTTGGGGTACTTGCGCATGCGGCTGGGCTTGACCAGCTGCGCCTGGTACGACCCCGGGAGGCTCTTGGGCTCCGCCGTCGAGCCGCCGCCGCCCCCGTTACTCTGCGTGGCAAAGGCTTTGATGGTGGACAGCGGCGTCAGCGACGGCTGCGGGCTCGGGAAAGGCTTCTGCTCCGTCGAGCCCAGGCCCAGGTCGCCCCCCGGCTGCTGCTGCGGCGGGAAGAGGTAGTCCGGGATGATGGGCAGCTGGAAGGTGCTCTTGCCCGTCGGGTAAGCCGGCGGCGGGAAGGACAGCGAGCCCCCCGACGGGCTGGCGAAGGGCTGCTCCGGGAAGAGGTCGGCCCCGCCAGGGGCGGGGAAGGTGGGCGCTGCCGAGTAGATGGGGCTCGAGTCGCTGCCTTGCACCGAGCAGCTCAGCGCCGGGCTGGGCGAGGCGGACGACGACGACGGGATGGACGGCGAGGCGGACGACGCCGGCGGCGCCGCGGCGGAGGTGGCGGGCGGGGTGGCCATGCCCACCAGGCCGCTGACCAGGCTGAAGAGAGGCTCGGGCCACAGAGGGGTGCTGCCCCCGCTGCCAGGCGCCGGCTCCAAGGAGAAGCGACCCGTGTACGTGATGGGCGGCAGGCGGGTGGTCTGGCTCGGGTAGCTGGTCTCCACCGCCAAGGGCTTGTCGCCGCTCAGGGAGATGTCGGGGAAAGTGTCTGCCGAGAGAAGAGCGGCCCAAGGTAAGTCCCCACAGCGCCGCCTCCTCCTCCGTCCATCGCCACCCCAAAGGCAAGCAAGCAAGCAAGCAGGCATCGGAGCCACAGCTGCCTCCCCCCAGCTAGCTGATCATCTCGGGGCATCGCGCTTGCCTGGCCGGCCCCACTTCGGGGACTCCCCCCCCCCCGCTTCCCTCGGGGCTCAGGAAGGATGGAGCGCTACATCTTGCAGCGCCTGGCGCGGCTCCAGCTGCCGGAGCTACCTGGTCCGGGCGGGTGACGCACGTCGGAGAATCCCCCTCCCTCCCCGCGCGCGCTCAGGCTAGCGGAGTCCCCTGCCCGACGGGGTGGAGGGCTGCCCCTCTGCCCCCCCCATCCCGGGACGTGCCTCTGCCTACCTGCAGCGAGGTGCTCGTAGGACTGCTCTCCGCCTTCGCCCGAGGGGTTGAAGCTGCCGTTGCCTCCTGCTCCTCCGGCGCCGCCGCTCTCGCTGCCGCCGCCGCCGGGGCTGAGGAACTGCGAGCCGGCTCCGGCCAGCAGCATGATCTCCTCCAGCTTGGGGTAGTTGGAGTCCATGGTGGGCGGCGAGTGCGGGAAGGAGCCGAAGGGATCGGCCATCTGCAGCGAGGGCAGGAGCTGCATCTCGGCCTTGGCCGCGGCCATGGGGGCGCGAGGGGGGGCGCTGGGCCGGGGGCTACGGCGCCCGTGGGGCGGCGAGAGGAGCGGGGGTCGACGGGGTGGGCTCTGGCCTGGGGTTCCCCCTGGCTGTGCCCGCGGGAGGCGCTGCGTTCCCTTCCCCCGCCCGCCCTGCCTGGGGCTCCCCCTGGCTCGATTCGCTAGAAGCTCTCGGCTCCCCGCCCGCCCCAGAGCAGCCTCTATATATCGGGTCTCATCGGCCCCGCACCGCCCCTTTCCTGACGTACATGTCCAAATATGGAAGGCAGGAAGCCCTTATATGGCTCCCGGGCGCGAGGACCCCGCCTGGCGTCAGAGCCTGACACTGGGGGAAGCCGAGAAGGGGGGCTGCGGCCGGGCCCGAGGCGGGAGTCCCGCGGCCTGCCTGGGGCGCTTGGGCCCCTGGGGACCCCGTCCCACGGCACGGGCCTCGGAGCCGGAGCCTTCGGACGCCCCCCCCGCGGGGCCCCCGCTTTGCAGTCTCCGCCGCGGCCCCCGGAAGCCCCCGGACGCAGAGTCCATATAAGGCCATGCCCTTAAAAGGCCCTGTTCCGGCACGAGCCTTCCTGTTCCTTATATGGCAATTCCGGCAGGGGCGGGAGGCGAGGAGAGACCGGCGAGGAGGGAGGGGGAGGAGGAGCTGGGAGAGCCGCGGAGGAGCCCTTGGTCTCCCTGCTGCCCTGTGGGGCCAGGCGCTGCGGAGCCGCCGGATCGGCGCTCCCGGCAACTCCGCATCGGCGGGGTCCGAGTCGAGGAGCAGCCCCTGGTCGCCAGGGGGCGCGCGGGAGATTGAAAAGCCGGCGGCAAGTGCAGCGGGCAGAGCCAATAAGCGGCGCCCGAGAAGCGCACCCGCCGCCAGAGGGCGCCCGTCGAACTTCCTGCGGGAATAGCTTCCCAAGTTTCAAGCGTGCATTCTAGAACTCCGCTAAAGCGGATTAGTCGCGCTTTAAACGAGAATCAGGGCAGGCGAGGGCGAAAGGATGGATTTTTCCTCCTTTCTTGTCAATACGTGCATATGGGCGAAGTTAGGTCACTGCTAGGACCTGGGTGCAATCGGAACCGGGCAATAATTCTGATTCCAAAATTAGTGATATGCATATGCACACGGATGTGATCTTGTATATACATTTTAGGTGGATCGGCCCCAATTTCCAGAATTGGGGCTTCTCCCTTTTTATGCTTTCCTATTGCATTACGGCTGTAGCGTGCACGTGTTTCCTCCCCATACATTTCGGGGAGGCTGCTGCTGCTGACAGCCTGCCTTGTGCGGATAAGCGCTATATGGCGGAGGCAACCACTGAGACCACGTAGCATTGCTGCACCTTCTTGCTCGGGATGGCAGCTTGCCAGAGACACTTCGCACGCGCCCATTCTCACCTCAAGCGTTCATTTCCCCAATTGACCTCTTAGAGAAGTGGTCGAGCCGCCTCAATTTATTTTGGTCTTGCTCCCCCCCCCCCATTTCCAAGGCGAACGCAAGGATTCGTTTTCACCAACTTGAAGCTGCAAGGCCTTCGCGATGTTTGCATATATATTCAGCGAGCTAAACAATTGTTTCCTCTGGGGCCAGTTTTGGGGGTGCCCTTTGTTCCTCCAGGCCGAGCCGGGCGCTTCGTCCAGCCTGGGCTACCCTTGTAATCTGCTTGGCTGGTTTGGGGGCGGGAGGTTGGAGGGAAACAGAAAGCAGAGATTGTGCCAGCGCCAAGCACCCCGGGCGCGCACACTGCAGAAGGCTGCAGAGGCATCTCGTCAAAGGGAATTTCCTGATGATGCGAAATGCAGGGGAATCTCGGGGAGTTGCAAAGCAGGCGGCTCAGTGCTGCCCCCTGGCGCCCAGGGCCAGCTGCGACCGAGCGTCTCCTTCGCAGCTGGCTGGCCCTGTAAAACAGGCTGCTTGGCAGCAGCAGGTGGGATTCGCCCCACTCCCCAGCGCAGGCGGCCCAGGGATTCCTCGGTGCCAAGGAGAAGCCCCTGATGCTTCCCAGGCTTTCGGGTTTTTTCTTTTGGCTCTCTCTCCCCCGCTCCCCCCCTTTTCTTGGCATCTGCCCAGCGAGAGAACCTGAGACGCAGTGAGATCTCACTGAGCCTGCGCGGCCGCCTCTGCAAGTGCTTCCCCCGCAGTCCTCGGAGACTCGGCTCGGAGCTGGGAGCTGGAGAGAGGCTCCTGTGCTGGAATTAGGCTAGTGCTGCAGAGAGACGCGGAATCAGCAGCCCAGCCCCCCTCCGCCCCCTCCGCGCGCGGGGGCCGCGGCGGAGGAGGAATCCCTGCCACGGGAGGGAAATCCTCGGCATTCACAGCCTGGGCGGGAGGCGGAGGCGGAGGCTGCCGCGAGCCGGGCAGAGGCAGCCCAAGCCGAGGCATCCTTTGCCCACCTCCCCCCGCCCCACGCGGCTACAAGGGCAACCCCTTGGTGGGGAAGTGGATCATTAGCAGGGTGGTCTCCCCTTTTCTAAGCATCTTCTCTTCATTATTCTCTCTGTGAGGCTGGATTTCACCCCCTTCCCCAGCACAACTCCTGATCTCAAGGGGCGCGTGATTTGGGGGGCGATCACCCATTTTTACGGATTCCATTGAATTCCCAGGCAGCAGCCAGCCGGCGTGCAAGAAGCTGAGCGACGATGGCTCCATACGAGCTTCGTTGCCATGAGACGTCCGAGCATCGCCCCTTCCCCAATATTTCTCCTCCCTCACTGCGCATGCCCAGGAGACCCCTATGTGTCGTCGCCTGTCGTGTGTTATCCTGGCCACGTCACTCTGCGGGCTCTGGAGGCTCCCTCCCCGGCTTGGCAGCTGCTGCGGGATCCCTTCCCTCCGCGGCAGGGCGAAAGAAAGACAGGCACCCCCCCCCCCGTTATATTAGTCATTCAGCAGCGTCGTCTGAACGCGGCTTCGTTAGGGCGACGCTTTGCAGAGCAGCGTATACCGCTGCAAGATCCCGGTCCGGGGATGATCCAAGGGAGTCCTTGCTTACGAAAGGAGCCCGCCTGAATAGACTATCCACGCTTGTAAGTCTCATTATCTACACGTGTGAACAGGCCGCGGATAACCCCGCGGTTATATAGAGAGAAAAGGGGGGACCTGCAACAAAAGAGTCAAGATTAAGCAAAAATTAAACCTGCTTTAATTCTGCATGCTTCATTCCTTCTCCCCACCCCAGCCCACGACACTCCATATACCTTGGCTATTGAGCATGCTCAGTCCTCATGAGGCTGTTTATAAGCCCCTATGGGTTTGTTTGCTTTTAAAGCTGTCCTTCTGCCGACTTCCGGATTTTCCCACATAACCTCCCACTTCTTTCTCAGTGGCCCCATTTTGGCCGCATAGTCGTTGTTACTGAGAGCATGAGATTGCTGTTAGAGGGAGCCATGTGTGTACACCCACACCCACACCCCCTATTTACCATCTTTTATTGTATGAGATTTTGGGGCAGTGTACAGCAAGAAACATGAACAAAAATAAGGAAACCGATAAAATATGCTATAGGGAGACACTGAAAGTGTGTTGACTATCAGAAATTCTGGAAAATGTGGATGGGATTGCATATGATGACATGCAATCATTACTTTATCCCTAAACATGGTGCAAGGAAGGTGGCCTTTCCTCAAGAACAGCTGGCTGCAAACTCAGGCTGCAGTGAGAGAAACAGGACAGAATTCTGGCTTTAGAAAGTATCGTGGCATATTTTTAAACTGCTTTTATAAGTGGTTAAAGCTATTATATCACCCCCCCCCCCCGTCCCTTTTACGGACTTGGTATTTTAAGCAAAATGTTTGGCTTTATAGGCATGAAAGGCTATAAGGTGATCTGTGCTGGAATTTGTCTTTACATGAAATTTAAGCTTAGTTCAAACAATGAGTTGGACACAGAGTTAAGCCATGTGTGAGAGAGCTGGTTGAAGCTGAGTGCCCCCATGGCAGCCTTCCAGTGCTCCATAATGCTCCACTTAAGATCCTTGTTGGGTGGGCTGAGATGTGGCAGAGGGGGCTGAGGGGGGAGGGTGCCTCCTCTCAAATGGGGCAGAGGAAACTTATGTGAATGGGGGCTCTGCTCATAGAAGGAGCTTCCACTCAGCTTTTTTTGTGTGTGTGACCCGTCCTTTCAGCCCTCCTATCTGCACAACAGCCAACCCCATTCAGCGGGGCTCCCCAACCCTTGGTGGAACAATGCTAGGTGCTAGGAAGGCTGTTGTGGGAACCAGAGGGGGAGGGAGTCAGTTTGCACCAGGCATGCTGAATTCTGAATCCAACCCACTGTGTTTTAAATTTGTTTTTCTGTTATATTAGAAAAGCTATATCATATCACTCTGTATGATTATTTATTCATCATTTTTCCATTGATTGATACTACAGGAAACCTATATTCTTTTACTAAATTTTTAAGTGTTTTATTAATTTAATGGCCCATAAACCACAAAAACAAATGCAGTTGAAATAAAGATGTCAAATGCTGTGATACCATCCATCCAGAAGAGGGCACTCTTCTCTGTGATTGGGGGACAGGGAAATGCTGTGCAGCAGGACAGTGAAAACAGATTGCACTTGCTGTAAATTAGAGCGCGCGCACACAGAGCTAATATTTTATGTTTGTTCTAGACTTCCTACTCAAAGGTCAAAAGGGGGCGAAGAATGACCATACTGCTGCAACCACTGGGCCAATCACATGGCTGAGATTTACATTTTGTTACCTAAAGCAGGTGAGCAACCCATGAAATTGACCCATGGAACCAGACAGCGCAGACGACGGTCTGAAAGCATCATCTGCGATTCCACTGTTGAAAACTGAACAGGTCTAGCTTTGTAAGCTGCTGGGATGGGAGAGTGCCCTGGCAACCAGATGCAAGTTGATCTGAGTTGGAGCTGGATACAAGGGAAATAAATCAATAAGCTCACAAGCTGCTAAAATCAACAGGAAATTTTGTCGCTGACATCACTGAGATGTGGAAGTTGCCACACGTGTGTAACACAGAGAACATGCAAAGACAGGCTTGAACATGCACACCGTTTGCCAGAAGTAGCTCAAAGGAAATGAAGGAAGGGAAGGGTTCTCAGGGCCCCAAACCTGCTTTTGTGTCGTTGAGACAGGAGACTTGGAAAGCAGGAGAATTGCAGATTACGCATTAGCTCTTGGGCAAGGGACTGGGGATGCAGCTTCCTGTAGTGTGGCAGGGAGGGGAGTAGGCTGTTATTCTGCCTTTGGTTGTAAAGATGTCTACGAAGGCTGTAGGTTGCACTTCCATCTACATTTCCCTGTAGAGGAATTGAAAGAAATCCTCATCTGCCAACATTGCAACATCTGTCAGAGGTAGATTCAGGAGGCTCCCCTCTCTCCCCTTCCAAGAAATCCCTGTTTCCTGCCCTGTGCTGAAAACAAAATGGATAAAACTAGGCCAGGTATTTTTTTGTCCCAATTCAGGTCATATTTTAATAAGTTTAATAAATAATCATAATAAATCCCAAAGGTATGAGGAGGGAAAAAACCCATTAAGGCTGTTTGTAATGCCATGTTTAAGAGCAGACCAGAACCTTTTATCCATTTCCTCTGTTGATTTCTAACGCATTTGCTAATCATCTAATTTGTTGCTAATGTTAATTAGCAAGCATAGGACTGAGCTCTTCCTACAAATAGCATTTCTCTAGTACAGTTTTTTATGTGTTTCAGATTTATTGTCCCTTCCTCATTGAATCCTTTCCTGGGAACTGTTGCATAATGACTAATGCTTGATCCTCTGCATGTCTACTCAGAAGCAAGTTCTACATTGCTGAATGGAAACTGAATCAAGTCAACGTAGAGATACTTTTGTTCAGCGGAACAGCTAATTCAGAGCTGAGTGCATGACCTACCTTGCATGGGACTGTATGAGAGGTGCTTGGGAATACTGCTGGATTCAGCATTACTCAGGTGACAGCTGTGTTTCTCCCCAGTTTCAGATGGGGAGAAACCCCATTCAGATGATGTGCTAGTTCAGGGATGTCCAACTTCCAAGAGACTTACTCCCACTATAAAAACACTGGCAGTGATCTACCCCATTGGATTAACCAAAGTTGTTTAGCTTTTATTGGGGAGTCAAACCCAAAGTTGACCAGGAACAACTGACCGGTAGATCGCGATCGACCGGTTGGACATCCCTGTGCTAGCTGAACTAGAGAAGGGAATCTGACCATTGTTATGCATGCTTTGGTTACATTCGGGAAGAGATTTTATACAGGCGGTGAGGTGCTGGGACTTTACATCGTCAGGAGGAAACCCTGTGATAAGCAGAGTGACCCGATCTCCTACTCTGGAGTAACATACTCACCATGCTGCCTCTGAAATAAAGGGGTAGGTGTAGGCCTCTGATGATTTCCAGTCTTGTGAGGACTGCCTGCTCCCCAGGCTATCTGACAGTTTTGAATAAAGAAAAAAATCATTAGCACTCACTCCTATGTTTGTGTGCATCATAGTTGAGTTTAAGAGCAAACCATGAAGTTCTCAGTTCAAAGCGCATTTCAGCATGAGGTGGTTTTAGGCAGCCTACCATCTCTCAGTTTCTGTTCTTCATTTCCTAATATAGGAATAACAACACTACCTTGTTTTATCTTGCTTATTTAAGGCATGTGACTCCAGCTCACAAGGGTTCCCAGGAGAACAGCAGTTTTCACCTAACACACATAGAAAAGAAAAAGAAGCAGACTCAGCCCCAGGCAAACCTCTCAGGGGAGCAAATGTTAGAGATGGGACACCACAACCAAAAAGGCCCTGTCTCAGATCACCACCCGCCTCATCTCTGGTAGTGGATGGAGCCAGAGAAGGGCCTCTGGCAGTGATCATAATACCTAGGCAGATTAAAGCGGGAAACTTTGGCCCTTAAGATACCCTAGACGCAGACTTTAAATGACATCAAATATTAAAACCTATCAATAAGGATGTGTGCTCAAAACCAGACTGGGAGTCAAAGTGGTTGTTTCAAAACCGATGATATATGATCCATATTCCCAGTCCCAGTCAGAAATGCAGCCACGATGTTTTGAACCACCTAAGGTTTCCAGACAGTCTTCAAAGGCAGCTGTGTGTACAGAACATTGCAATGGTCCCAGCAAGACCAGAGCATAGATAACTGTGACCAAGCTATTTCTATCTAGTCAGAAGTGGCCACAGCTGGTGTACCAGCCTAACTGTTGAGAGATGCTTCATAGCCTGAGAACCACTTGGGCCTCCCAATACAAGGCTGGATCTAATAATAATACCCCCAGACTGTGAACCTGATCCTTCAGAGGGAGTCGTAATCCCATCCAGAACAGGTTGAATGCCGCCATTCACCTTCCAGGTCAGATGATCTACCATTGACAGTAGTTTTGTCTTGTCTGGATTGAACTTCTGTTTATTGGCCCTTATCCAATCTATTACTGATTCCAGGCACTGGTCCAGTACTTACAGAGTTTCACCTGAATTTGATGAAAGGGAGACGGGTTGGGTGTTATCAGCATACTGATAACAGGGCACTGCATATCCTCAGATGACCTCACTCAACAGATTCATGTAGATTGAGGGACACATTTCCTTCCAGGCAGCAGCCTTCTAGGGGTCAATGCCAGTGGTGGGTGGGCCCAGAAGGAAAAGCTGGCAAGGCAACAAAGGTTCATTTTACCTTCATACCACAGACTTCTTTCTACACACCCACTTGCACACCCCTCTCTATTCTCCAACCAGAGAAGCAAGTGGTACTGTCAAGAGTTAAAGGACACACAAGATGATAAGAAGAGTGCTGGATCAGGCCAGAGGTCCATCTAGTCACAGTGGCCAATCACATGTCTGTGGGAGGCCTATAAGCAGGTAATGAGAGCATCAACACTCTGCCCACCTGTGTTTCCAAGCAAACCGTATTCAGAGACATACTGCAACACTGGAGAGAGAACATTGGCAGGCAGAAACACTCATGGGGGTTGGAGAAGGGGTGTGGCTGGGGAGGGGATATGGCCTGAGGAGAGTCCAGAGAGCCAGATAAAGAGGCCTGGAGGGCTACATTTGATTCCCTGTCCAGGCCTGACATTCTGGTACACCACAGCAAAAATGCCATGGGCCAAGGCGATAGTTCCCCAGCACCACCTTCTGGAAATGGCTATCCTAATGGGAATGGGCCACTGAACACTATGACCTCAATAAATCTTGCCAGAATAATCTTCTCTACCTGATCTTTGAAGATCCTCATTAGAGGCCCTGCTCTGAGGGTGCTTCTGCCAAATGAAGCAAGGCAGAGGAGGCCTTTTTGTTGGTGCCACACCAGTTATGGAAGAGCCTTCCTGGAGAGACTGGTCTGGTGCCATCTTACAGTCTTTTTAGCATCCACCCCAGGCCTTTTAAACAGCTAGCTCATAAGCTAAATGTCATGGGGGCACTTAGTTAAATGCTTTGCTGAGATCATGATAAAATGATAAATTACTGATCCACAACTTGAAGAAAGGTCATTTCCCCCTGCTGTGCTTCATCAGAGAATGGGAAAGGGATCTTCACTGCCCCCTACATGACCTTTTTTGGTTTCCCTGTTCCTGCAACATCCCCCCAACTCCTATTCACGAAGCTGTTAATCTGCATATGTGTGCTCATCTGCGCATGCACGATGGCTGTTAGGGTATGTTCACATTACCGTTTACTTTGCATCCAGTTTTCTAGCCGGATTGACACTGGTTTGATTTAAAAAATATCAAACAGCAGTATCTATCCAGAATTGTAGCTAACATGTGAATATGGCTTCAAATACTGGCAGTGGGAGTACACTGGATGCGGAGCAGGTCCTAATGTGAACATACCATTGCCTACTGTCAGGGGACTGCCATCGGAACAGGGGAGGGAGGCAGGGGGCCGTTGGGATACAGAGAGCCTCCGAAACTCCTGAGGGGCAGTTCCTCTTCCAGAGGTGGGAAAAGCCACACCTCCAGTGGAGAAGAGAGAGAAGGGGCCAGCCAAGCGAGGAAACGGCTCGAGGATGCTGCTGAGAGCCCCAGCACTGCGCCTTACCTCGCCAGGCTGGCCAAGAGGGCTTGTGCAGAGGGGTGAAACGCAAGGAGGGGAGGAGGAGGCTTGGGGTGCTGAAGTTCTTATGTTGGGGGAGAAGCTGGAAAGGGCCACTCCCGAATTCTGCAAGCGACTAAGATGGACATGAACTTGGTAGATCTGCACTGTAAATAGTTTGCACAATAAAACCTGTAAAAGACAGGTCTGAGTTCTGCCTGGTTACTCACGAGCAACCACCATCAGCATCTGACACCTACTGTAACACTGTTTGTTTTTATTATTATTACCCTTGCTAGTGGTGATGGGGACTGGGTGAGCTCTTCAGAATGAGCAATCTAACCTTTGTGTTTGAGCACTAGGAGAGATGATGAATGCTAATTGACTTTAGCCCTGTTTTTTTGGAATTGTGAACTTGAGGTCTGAATAGGAAAAAGTTTGCCTGAAAGGGGTTTCTGTCGGTGCTAGGAAATGCAACTGTGCAATGACTGTGTGTATTTAATCATATATGCTTCTATCGTGTATTGATCTATTTCATTGTGCCTTAGAGGAGAAATGGTTCTTCTGCCGTAGGTTTATTGTTGCTTTACAGTACGCGTTGTTTTTTTTTGGGGGGGGGGGTTGAGTTGGCATCCATCTGTCTCTAGAGATAATGGGAGGCAGACTTCTTCCAGATGCTTCTGGAAGGTAAGCTGAAGGGGGCATCTCTCTCTCTCTCTCTTTCTCCCCTCCCCTGGCTGAAGGTGATGGTATTGCAGCTTGAAGAAAAGCAACAGTAAAGCAATCTTGACAGAGAGGCCTGGTTTGCTATCTGGGAGAAACCAAAGCAATGGCTTTGGTGCCGCTGGTCCCGCCCCCCCAAATATATATAATGTGGGAACAGTTTCTCTTGGAGGGATAATGGTGGGACGCTTCCATTTTATTCTCAGCCTCTATACCTGTGTAAATAAACAGAAAACATCACAGAAAACATCACCAGTCTTCAGTGATCTTCATTTCAAGGAAACCAAGCCCAATGCAGACACTGGGAGCCCTGAAACCTGTCATAACATTATGTCTGCTGCATTTCCACAGTCCACTAAGAGAGCAATCTGTTTTTTGAAAATATTATTTATCGATCTACTGTACATGTATGGCTGCCCAAAAACTTAAATAATTCGGGTGACATACAAAAATTAAAATAATAAAAAACAATATGGAAAAATACCATACAAAACAATAAAAGCAGCATAACCATTCTTATTTCTGGCAAGTATACAATAAAACATGAATCACAGAACTGAGAAGCTCGTATTATAAACTACATAAACACTCCCCTTGTGCTTCTTCAGTTTGACACACTACTTTCTGTCCACTCCTATTCTCTTTCTGTCTCTGGTTTCTGACTGTGGTTTTGTTGATTTCCTTTCCCTTATGAGTCTGCATTTCAGGAAGCTGCAGTCAATTGTGAATTCCTTGCAGTATGTTTAAGGCATGTATTTTGACACACAAAAGGACTGTTAACTGGTTTCTGTGTAGCACTGGCGCATAACACCGCAAGGCCATTAGCAGCCAGTAAACATATCCATCCAGCATCATTTGAAAGCTCTTTCTCACCTTGCTGATATTAGCCTGAAAAGAAGCTGCATTGGCTGGGTGGATGCTAACTCGGCAGGGAATACATGTTAGCTGCCTGCGCAACTGACCATTCGCCTTCTGTGACAAGTAGATGACCTCTGATACCATAGGGGGCCTTCAGGCAGCCAGAGTTTTGCAGGAGGGAGTCAAGTGCATGCTGGAAGTTTAGGTTTGTGCAGTTAAAGTGGATAAAAGCACTTTGTTGCCCTAGCACAGCAAATCCACTTTAAAAACAACCACCACTACCCTAATGTTTTTTGTTTGCAATTTGGAAAGTGACAAGGAAATGTAGTGAAAAGCGTGGGATGAACCAATGATTAATGTGAAGGAGTAAAAACACCCCTGTAAGCAAATCAGGATGAATGCTCATTGTCATATAACTGTGTTAAGTTGTGGGTGAACATATCAGACGACACAGCGATTCTTCCAAAGCAGCTCTTTATTTGTAAGCTGGAACAGAACTGAACTGAGGAGCTCAGTCAGCCTGCTTATATAGAGCTCCAGAACAACGTAACTGTACCAACTTTCTAAAACTATCCAATCACTGAACGTCACTTTCGATTCTTCATTTTCATAACTATCTACAGTATCCCCCTGCTGGCCCAGGGTGAGAACTTCAGTACATAACAAACTGCCTCGAAAACCAGTCAGAATGAGTGCTCAATAGAGACCGGACATAGTGTGATCATTGCGTAAGTTTTGTGGAAGCAAATCAGGATGAGTGCTGAATAAATAAGTTGTCTGGAGGAGTTTGACCCTGTAAGTCGTCTTAGCCTTGATGCTGCACTGGAGGATTGGCCTCTAAAGAGCTGGGTACAGTCCAATGTCTCCCCACGCTTTCAAAATTAGATTTGTAAGTGGCCGTTTGTGGCACCTGTTCCTTTATCTCAAATGTGGCATTGGACCTTACTATTAATATGGCAAAGGAAAGAAAAGAGGCTGAATGCCTTGTCTGTACAAGGGACAACACGCCCTGTTCCGCCAGGCTGTAAATGTTTCCACTCGAGGTTATCGTAAATAGTTCGGTCTTTAAAAAGAAGAGGAAGAGCGATGCTTCTGCAGTACATTTGTTTCCAGACTGCTGCATCACCACCAGAAATAAGCATTGTGGTTTCTTGCTACATCTCAGTCACCCTGACACAGGAAATGTTGCTCTCTGCTTCTGTCACATTTTCCACAAGTCTGAGGGGGGGGGAAAAATCAAGATTCAATGTGATCAGCTTGAGAAAGAAAACAAAAGGAAAACATCACTCACAGGACACAGACTGACATACCAAAAGGAAAGGAAAAAAGAAGAGTCCTTCTATTGCCTGCCCCCTAAATCACTGCTGGCCAGCGACCTGCCTTTTGTATCTTCTTGGGTCTGATTACTCAATCAGACCACATTTTCTCATTGGCCATGTAGACTTCTCTCTACCCTTGGGGGGTCATGGCACGTACACTATTGTCATCAGGAACTGGTGGTAATAGTTGTTTTTCAGTGGCATCCCTGAATGCCAGTCACATTTCGATGTACTCAGGAGCAGATGGTCTGAAGCACTACAGTGCAGACTGGCTGAGCTGCCAAGATCTCCGCTGCTTTTCTGCAAATTACGTAACGAGCCAATTGCAATCAAACTGGGACAAGACGTAAGATTTGTGCTGCCAGCTCTGATCTGTGGCCTTGGAGACACTCAACATTTGACAGTTGTGCCTTGGGCTGGTAGATGTCTGTGATTTATTTATTATTTGTTCCCTCTGATTTGTAGCCAACGCTATTCAAAGAGCTCGGGTTGAGAAGCAACATAACCAGCCAACCAAAAGATAGCCAGCTCCTGTCTACACAATGTAAAGGTGTGTCTGTATACAGGTTAGATCAGGGATAGGCAGTGTGGTGCCCTCCAGATGATGTTGGATTATAACTCCCATCAGCCCTGACCATTGGCTATGCTGGCAGGGGCTGATGGATGCTGTAGTCCAACAACATCTGGAAGGTAACACATTAGCTATCCTTGGGTTAGATAGTGACTTACTCAGAACCCTCCTATTGGCTTCATGGCCACATGGGGATTTGAACTCAGGTCTCCCCATTCCATCACTTCATTCACTACACCACACTGGCTCTCTGGCTAGCTGCCTGATGCCATAGTTTGACAAAGACCATTTCTGCAGAACTCATGGTCTGAAGTGCTGTTCTTCTCATTCATACTCTGGCCAGATTTCCCTCTTGACACAAAATTGCTCAATATGCTGAAAAAAGAGGCCACAGTTTTGTGTTCTAGCGCTCCTCACCACCTCATAAACTACAGAAACAACATTAAAAAGAACAACAACTACACTGCATCTGTTATCTTGGGGGTAGGACAGTGGATCTGGCTGGGCGGCAAATCATTTTCTCTCCTACCTCTCGCAGGCCAAGTATGACATGCAGGCTGAGTCTCACCTGACATCACATGAGCTTTTTTGCCTACAGGGGTCTTTGGCAGACCCTCTCAAAGTACTAACTTGAGCAGAGCTTTGAACGGGACTTCTGACAATCAGCTGACTGGCGGTGCCTGCAAGCGCCATTTTGGCTGAGCCAGGTTTTACCTGTCCACATGGGCAGGTGGGCATGGCTTGGCCCAATGTCGCCTCATGGGCCAAATGAGGCCTAGCTGGCCTGATTAGGCCTGTGGGCCAGAAGTTCCCAACCCCTGCTGATCTGATTTTGATGAAGTTCCTATTAATGGGTAGGGCAATTACATTTTGCTTAGCTATAAATAAGGTAAAGGTACCCCTGCCCGTACGGGCCAGTCTTGACAGACTCTAGGGTTGTGCGCTCATCTCACTTAAGAGGCCGGGAGCCAGCGCTGTCCGAAGACACTTGCGGGTCACGTGCCCAGCGTGACGAAGCTGCTCTGGCGAGCCAGCACCAGCGCAGCACACGGAAACGCCGTTTACCTTCCCGCTATAAAGCGGTACCTATTTATCTACTTGCACTTAAGGGTGCTTTCGAACTGCTAGGTGGGCAGGAGCTGGGACCGAACGACGGGAGCTCACCCCGCCGCGGGGATTCGAACCGCCGACCATGCGATAATAAGTTCCTATTAATGGGTAGGGCAATTACATTTTGCTTAGCTATAAATAGACACACTCTAACACACACCACAGAGAAGGGTTAGCCAATTCTCCCAACACTCTGTCTTACCCTTTACCAGCAAGACTGAAAACATTAAATAGGCATTTTTTTCTGCCATGAAAAGTGTCTTGTTTCCAACTTAAAAGCAACTGCCACCAAAAAACCTGTAGTAACTCCATCCCATCAATGTTTGCATGGCAAGTAGATCAATGAGTAGCAGCTGCTCTGGATCTACACGGACTATCTGGCGAATGGCTGGTGAGCCCCCCTGAACCTCCAGATGTTCTTGGACTCCCAACTCCCAGTCAGATCCAGATTTTCACTGTTTGAAATATGGCAACCCTAGTCCACACATGCAACAGGGCTCTCCTCCCCTCGCTTGCCCCTAAGTCTGCCCCGGAAGGTCGGGGAAAACCTGCAACAGGTTTCAGGAGTGCTAGTCAGTGTTTGTTCATTTGGAGGAAGAAAGGTTTGGTTTTGTACAACAGGAAGTACTGTGCTGATTAAGGAAGGAAGGAAGCCAGGCTCCTACTGGCCATACTAGGCTGGGCCAACCCAGAAGCTTCTGAGTGCTGTCAGTTGCACAGACCAAAGAGCTAGACCATGGCTCTTTATATGCCTGAAGGGCTCTGAGGTCGAACACTCATAAGCAAACAGAGAAAGCTCGCAAGAATTGATCTTCAGGCTTTGGTTCAAGACTTGGGTCCTTTGTGCCTTCAGACTTACAATAAGTCTCAGAGCTGCCATTTTATTGTCTTTTTAAACATTAATGGAACACTTGTTTTTCTTAATGACATGCCCTGGTAAGCCGAGCTGCCACTTTATTTTCTGTTTCCTTCCTCTCCTTAATGTGGGTATTGAGATATTTCCTCCACGTTTTGGAGCCTCTGTCAAGCACTCTGAGATCTTGGCATAAACAAATTAATTAAGCCTTACGACACCCTGACATGGTAGGTCAGCACCGCTGAATCTAATTACTTGGCATTCTTTTCATCCAAATGTCTTTCAACTTGTCAAAGGCATTTGATCTCCTCGAGTTCAATAGCACATCTAAGGTTTGAAAACTAACCTTTTGAAAAATATTGGCTTTAAAAATATATCCGACTTGCATTATTTAAACCATCAACCACACAGATTTGTTTTTAAAGGAATTGTCTTGCTCTGAGAAGATTAAAGGCGTTTCACAGATTTAACACAAGTGTGATATATAAGAGAGCCCTTAGCTCTCCCTTTACCTTGGCACCCCCTGTAGGAGCAGGGTCACAAGAAAGACTGATTTTGCTGGGCATATAAATGCTTCACCTTGGATACTTGGGGTTAAACCCACAATAGAATGGCTCAATGGATTGTTAGCTGTTGCCACCTATGGAAGAGCAGGACTTTTACTGCTGCCAGCCTAAAAGACCTATGGCAAGGATGTGGGGTAAGATACTGGTCACATCCAAAGCATGCTCTTTACATCTTATACCACTTTAACAGTCATAGGTAAAGGTAAAGGTAAAGGTACCCCTGCCCGTACGGGCCAGTCTTGACAGACTCTAGGGTTGTGTGCCCATCTCACTCAAGAGGCCGGGGGCCAGTGCTGTCCGGAGACACTTCCGGGTCACGTGGCCAGCGTGACGAAGCTGCTCTGGCGAGCCAGAGCCGCACACGGAAACGCCGTTTACCTTCCCGCTAGTAAGCGGTCCCTATTTATCTACTTGCACCCAGGGGTGCTTTCGAACTGCTAGGTTGGCAGGCGCTGGGACCAAGCAACGGGAGCGCACCCCGCCGCGGGGATTCGAACCGCCGACCTTTCGATCGGCAAGCCCTAGGCGCTGAGGCTTTTACCCACAGCGCCACCCGCGTCCCTTAGCTTCCTCCAAAGAATTCTGGGAACAGAGGTTTGTTAAAGGTGCTGTGAGTTGTTAGGAAAAATCTTAACAAACTGCAGTTCCCAGAATTCTTTGGGGGGAAGCTATGACTGTTAAAGTGGTATAAGAAGGCTTTAAGTGTATGGTGTGGATGTGCTTTCTGTAGGTGATTCAGAATGCCCTTGGGTCAAATGACACTGTTGTATTTTTAACCAAGCAATTTAACTGCCTGAGAAACTGACACAGTGGCCTAAGCTTCATCAGACTGGTGTGAAACAAAGGTCAATGCAGAGTGCTTATTCAGGAACCAAAGAAGAGGAAGGATGGCAAGAAGGAAACTTGGGTCTTGGGATCTAACAAAAGGTCAAAATTTTGGAAATTTCCTCTAATTCCTAAACTTCTCAACAATCTGTGACATCAACACAATGAACTACACAATGTTTCACAGACCGTTAAAGTGGGACATTGCCCCCAGTCCACAGCTAATGGTTGATTGGTTTGATTAAATCAAATAAATAGATAAGAATCCCAAGAAAATTAAGAGCGGCCGGTCTCTACAAATAGCAAACCTGGAAATAGTCAAAAGATCAAGTCCTCTGTCTGTTTTTCCTTTAACTTCCACGTGCATACAACTGAAGCAGGCCAGAGAAGCAATCAACACCTACCCCAGCATCTGAGGTGTTCCTCCATGGTTTGAGAGTGTGAATGGATATGTATTGACATTTCTGGACAGCATTTAGTTCAGGCATAGGCAAACTCTGGCCCTCCAGATGTTTGAGAATACAATTCCCATCATCCTTAGCTAACAGGACCAGTGGTCAGGGATGATGGGAATTGTAGTCCCAAACATCTGGAGGGCCAGAGTTTGCCTATGCCTGATTTAATTTATAAAAGTAAGAGGTACAAACAAAAATAAGAAGTCATAGCAAAGTTTTTCTCTTCCACATTGCTGTGCAGGCTAGGGCCATCACTAGGAATTACACACCTGCCCAGCCTGCTTCTTTACAGAACACAAACTCCAGCCTTATGTTCCCAGGATGAGCAGATGAAGAAAGCTGGTTGGGGTGATGGGTGCCAGACCACCCATTGCCCATAAGGGCCTGGCAGGCTGCAGGTTCATGCATGCTAAATGGGGAAAGGACAAAAACAGGAATGTGTTATACCCTGTGAGGATCGCTCTGTGCCTGAGTGCTGGTTTGTGCTTATCGCTATGCATCAATCCTTGCCTTGTTCTCGACATCCTCTCTTTCTCTGTGCAGTGACTATAAAGCTTAGAAATAACACAACAAGATGATCTGAAATGGCTGCAAATCTAGCTGGCAGAATTGAAACTGCAAGGGGAACCTTTACTTCCTGGTTTTGTTTGTTTTAAATTAGACTTTGCACTCAATTTTTGATTAGTGCCGTTTTGGAAAATATCTATTTACACTGAGCTTCAAGGTGGTATTCAACACATCTTAGAAATATAAGCATGAAACACGGCTATTACAATGTAAAGAAAATGCAGGTAATAACCTGTTATAAGAATTTTAAGGTCAAAGTGGGAAACCTCCCCATTGTCTCTTTCCTCACAAATCCTGTCCTCACAAATCCTGTCTTAAGGGCACATTCAAGATATGAACAGGGTGTGAGCCTATGAACTGTGACCTAGATTCAGGAATAAAGTAGTTATAATAACAACCAAGTAACTTGCCAGACACGAGATAAACAACGCACTCAGATTTCTGTTGTAGACCGCCTTTTCTGTGATGTAGGTATGATGTATCTGGGGGGTGGTCTTGGGCTACAACCCTTCTGTGATGTATGTATGGGGTGGTCTTGGACTCCAGGGCGGGCAATTTAAAATGTCTATATAATGGCGGGCACACCTTTGTTCTGGGTCCTCCTCCTCTCTCCTGCGTGTGGGGGAGCACCCTGTTGCAACAGTTAATAAAGATCAGGCTTACTAGCTGCTTTGCTTCTCAATATTCTCCGGTTGGTCTCTGTTATTTTCTCCTACCAATAGAGAACCTACAAAAGGACTCTATATGGGCTCTTTGGTACCCCATAAGGGAAAAAGAGCAGTTTTTTTCTTATACCACGACAGTGGTTCAAGCTTTCACTGCTCCCTTAGTCTTGAGATGTTGGGAACTTCTGCATGAACAATATTGTCTGATGAATTCACTGAGTGAACAGTGCTAAAGGCAAGATCTGTCTCTAACTGCAGAGGAAATTAATCAACTTCTCCACCACCTTATAGATTCAGCCTACACATGTTACCCTACAAGGGAGGGTGGAATAAATATGCTGACCCTTCAGCCAAAAGAAGATAAACTCAGTGTTTATCTTTATTGCTGAAGCATTAATCTAGAGGCTCTAGTGGTTATCTCCGAAAAGATGGGACCCCGAATAGAAAAATCAAGACACTTTTATGACAATTACATGTGTGATCACCTCGCGCACAATCCTTTTCAGCAACATGACTGGATAACTGAAAGCATGGACAGCTTGTGGACCGCTAAAACTAATTTCATTGTTCAGAACAGCCTGCCCCTAATTACTATGGCAACAGGTATCTTTAAGCAAGCTCATACAAAATGTTGCATTTCTTCTGTTACAGGAAGCCTATTCTGGGTCAGGAAAATTTACTGCTCTCCTGATTTTGATGCTAGCCCCCCTCCCCCATCTTCTGTAGAAGGCCAGTGAGTTCTTGGCATCCTTTACTAACCTGATAAGGTGAAGCAAGAGGTCTGTAGTGGGTGCTATGCTAGCAAAAAAAGAAAGAAATGCAGCTTCTATTCCTAGGTGGGGGTGCAGGGAGAAGAGAAGAATAGTTTAAACCAGAAAGCAACTTCAAACTAACGAGCTGTCAGGAGTTCAAAGCCAAGGTACCACTGAATTCTTTGCAAAATAAGTAGGCAGGAGAGAGATAGCTATTTCCAATACATTTCCAATACAGGACAAGGGCACAGCTACATTGTGGTTGTGGTTGTGGTTGTGGTTGTGACTGTGATAATGTGTTTATGCAGACTCAACACTTAGCAGGCTGAGGTCAGTAGTCTATTAGAAATGTGTTCTGTGACAGAATGTGAGCGTAGGTGTGTTTGTGATGGGTTCTGACATACTTCCTAGGCCACGACATCCACCTGGTTCCCAGGTTATGACACCCACATATCACAGATTCAGCCATTGCAGTGCAGTATTTTAAGTCACTGTAATGATTGTATGGATCCTCTGTAAGATTGGCTCCATTTATTATTATTTTTTAATGTTAAGAAAAGCTCCTTGTTCCAGCACAACAAACATCCAATAGGGCCTGATGTTGGATATAGAGGTGAGAAGCCTAAAGAGATGATTTGTAGCCTTTTGCAAAGTTGATTCCTGTGTCTGTGTGCTTCTGTTTTGATCTCATGGCGGAATCTCTGCTGCCTTCTTTCTGTCAAAGGTTGGGGTTAAATTTTCTCAACATTTTCTTAAGATGTAATACTTCCATCAGTGTTTATATCACAGGTATTAGAGTCGTGCAGAGGAATATTTAATACAGTCTACTCTGGCACTTGAGATAAAGCAGTTAATCAGTTGATCCCATCTGAAATTGGACCGGGCTTTGATTATGGATATGGGGAAAAAAGAAAAAGAGATCTGCTATAATCTGGGAGTCTTATTCAACCCTCCCTGCTGCCTACTGCCAGTCAAGAACTGGAACCTTAGGAAGGACTGATGCACTCATTTCGGCCCTCAAAAGGACCATGAGTGCCAGCTGGACTGAGAAGATGTGGAACTCCTTTCCCTGGACATTTTAAGAATGAGACTGAAACACCTTCTGTTAGGGAATCCTTTTGCTGCAGGAGGTTGAACTAGATGCCATGTTCCCCTACAAGCTGCTCTTTTTTCCTTTCCTTTTTGCAGAATTCCTGTAATAGCATAAATTCATATTTGAAGCCTTTCCTGGTACAAAGAGACATCACGGGGAGATTTCACCTGCTGAATTTCTGCTCCTGCATAGTTGCCTAAGGCAGAAGAGTCCCATGAAGTCCTGAGGTGAACCTACAGTTTGGGACAGGGGTCCTCAACACCACATCAGCAGCCCACCCTCCTCAACCCTGAGGCCTTGATGCTGAAGTGGAACCTGGGTGAGCTCAGTTGGGTGAGACTAACACCCTCGCATTTGCCCATCCAGGTCTTGCTTATATGCAATCTTGACTCCATTGTGGATGGAGAACACATCTTCTCCACAGAACACGGTCCAGGTGGCAAAAGCGCTGGCTGCTCCAAGGCTGTCCTGGCAGCCATACCCCTTTCAGTGCTTTAAAAGCTGCTTTGGTTATGAATTATACTGGGTTCCAGGGGTTCTGCAGGGGCAGGGCAACCAAGGAGGCCATTTGTGTGGGGTGAAGACATCCCTGCCCCCTCTTTCATATGAAAAACTCCATGAAAATGCGTCTTGAAACACAGGGGGTTGGTAGGATGACTTCACTGTGTTTCAAGCCACTAATGTGAACATACCCCTTCACTACTACTTTTTTTCGGGGTGGGGGTGGGCAAATCTCCTTCTCCCCAGTTTTCCATTACTTTTTGAGGGAACAGAGAAGAAAGCTGAGTGTATTAAAAACAACCTTAGTAACAGGAACAGTAGCTGAAGCAGCTCTAGTGTGTATTGCAGAGGCCTGTCAGTGCTTCTGCTTGCCAGGTAGCCATGGAAACATACTCTCCAATACTGCTGCTTAGAAATAATTGGCAATTTCTGCCTTTGCAGCTCAAAAGAATCTCTCCTGAAATCAATTCACACCTGTCTACAGTTGTCACCTTTTGCTCCCAGGAGGACTCCTGTGTGTTTAACAGGCAGCAATTCAGCAGGTATTGCATTTCCCAGCATTGGGTTCAGTGAGGGAGGAAAGCTTCACCTGTTGAGCATCTTCCAGAAAAAAAATGGCACCTGTAGGCCAGTGAAAATTATACCTGGGGATAGGTTGCATAGAAAAACGTTTTTCAAGGTGAAAATATAGAATGCTCAACTTCTATTTTCTGTATTGATATATATCACTAACATGTGAATATACCCTTAGTCTGAAGCTGAAATCATTGGTGTTCAGGGCTGCCAGTGAAGGCCTTCATGGGGGCTGGGCTGGTGAGCCCCACCCTCCACTGACTTTAATTGGGGTGTAGGAAAAGTGTGAACAAGGCAACAAATGAAAATGTTAGAATTCAACAATGCCAGTTCATTGTTTGTAGTCATGATCCAAAGGTATCCTCTCATTTAACAATGCATAGTAATAACTTGGGGGCCACCCCCAACTTCCGATAGGCCTAATTCTGTGCATATCTATAAATCCACCACTGTACAATCTCTAGGTGGACTTGGCAACCCAGGCTAGGCCAAGTTTTGCTTACTGATAAATATATACCGGTACATCACTCATTGGTTTTACATTCCTATAATGGAGAATCTTGTAGTATTCCAGATTATATAACATTATTTACATCACCAAGCTTTTATTTCCTGATTTATACTCCTTGGAAGATTGTAACTAATGAATGGCAATTAAAAACACAGTTTATTCTTGCCCTTTGCAGTTTGGGAGCATCTGGCAGAAGCCTATCAGATCTGGTCTTACAAATCTACCTTCAGTTTCCTTTCTCTCTGAGAGAGAGAGTCCTTTTCGTGTGTGTGTGTGTGTCCCCCCCCCCTTCCTCTTTCTGCTTAGTTACTGTTTTCCCTCCTTTCATTTCCCTCAGTACCTGGAGCTTTTACTCTGAACAGCTGGTTCTTCTGTAACCATGACAACTCCGTGATGACATCAGCAAAAGGTCCCACCACTACTCTGTGGAGTCAGATCTCATTAATGCCCGTGATCCCTTTTAAACTGCAGTTTAATACTCCCTTCACAGGCCAAGGAAATGATCCACTGGTGTCCCTCGGGGGGGGGGGGGTGTTATACTACATATATGCACAAAGGCTGACGGCGTTTTCACACACTGTTTGGAAGCATGTGCAGTAAACATGGGAGTGAAAGTGGGAGGCCTTAACTAAGCTCAATGCACATTTTATACCATACGTAGGAGTTGCGTTTGGATTACACATATCCAGTAAAAAAAGGGGGAGGGGAAGTTAAACCTCATAAAAGGATAGTTAGCCCTAGCCCTACTAGGTGACACCGATAATTTTCTGAACTGGAGAAGGAGCAGTTAAGGATGTGAATTTTGCAGTGATCTATTTGGGATAGGGAAAGTGGTGAGCCTACAGCACTCCTCTCCCAGGGACATCTTTTTATCAGCATTATACTGTATTTTAAAAATCTTTTAATTTGTGCTAGAATGCCCTTTTGCCTATATTTTATTTTTAAAAATATTAATGCACTAGCACTTAAATGAAATTGGTATTTTACCCCCTTTTAGCACAATGTTGGGACGCGGGTGGCGCTGAGGGTTAAACCACAGAGCCTAGGACTTGCCGATCAGAAGGTCGGTGGTTCGAATCCCCGCAACGTGGTGAGCTCCTGTTGCTCGGTCCCTGCTCCTGACAAACTAGCAGTTCTAAAGCACATCAAAGCGCAAGTAGATAAATAGCTGCTGCTCCGGTGGGAAGGTAAACGGCATTTTGGTGCGCTGCTCTGGTTCGCCAGAAGCGGCTTAGTCATGCTGGCCACATGACCCAGAAGCTGTATGCCGGCTCCCTCGGTCACTAAAGCAAGATGAGCGCCGCAACCCCAGAGTTGGTCACCACTGGACCAAATGGTGAGGGGTCCCTTTACCTTTAGCACAATGTTAATCTCCCCCCCCCCCATTTTTTTGCAGCTTTTAATTCACACCAAAACACTTTTTAGGCTGATGCTCCAACAGCTTCTCCAAATCTATGCAGGGGTAGCTGGTTGTGCAGTGGGTGCACTTTGGGACTCCTTCCACACTCCTACAATAAAGGCACTGGCATGACTGCAACATTTTGCTTTTCTTTATTAGCTGATTTCTTGGGGGCAAGAGAATGAGCTCACCTATTTCCAGAAAAGGTTTCCACGCAGGCATCAGAGGACGGGAGTGGGTTGCTTTCTCTTCTGCCGCCATTTGTGTCCATTTCCCATTTGTCACAGCTCTTATCATCCTCTCACACTCAATCTTGCTAACAAGCCATTTCCAAGTTGCGACAATATAATTGGATTTTAAAAATATATATTAAAAAACCTAGACAAATTAGATCGGTGGATTGAAGTATCAACCCATATTAGTCAAATTGGCCAAGGCACAGCTGCTGCTGTTCAGAGTGTCTGTCTGTGCGCACTAGGGAGCTCTGGGATGGGTGGAGAATTCCACTGTGACCTTGGCACTCGTGGACTCCTCCTTTGAAAAGCCTGGGTCTGGCAATGTGAGGGGGCTAAATATGAATGGTTGAATTGATCCAATAAGGCCAGGGCCGGATTTAGGTTTGATGAGACCCTAAGCTACTGAAGGTAATGGGGCCCTTTATATGTCCAGCTGCCCTTTGTCAACAACAAATTGTCACTGTTTTTGTGTTGAATGTATGCTATATGGTAATTTATGGACCTAATAGGTATCTAAAGCCATTTGCACATAACAAAATATGTATTACTTACTTACCTCCTATGTGTAGGCATAGGAGCCTACACAACACAAAACACTGTTGCTGTATGTAGGTTTTATTTTATTTGTTTTTTATCTTATATTTTGGAAATGTACATCCAGCTTTTTTTCCCTTTAAATTTTTTGGGGCCCCCAAGAGAGTGGGGCACAGGGGTCAGCAACTTTTTTCAGCCATGGGCTGGTCCACCGTCCCTCGGACCATGTGGTGGGCCAGACTATATTTTGGGGGAAGGAAATGAACAAATTCCTATGTCCCACAAATAACCTAGAGATGCATTTTAAATAAAAGCACACATTCTACTCATGTAAAAACACCAGGCAGGCCCCCCAAATAACCCAGAGATGCATTTTAAATAAAAGGACACATTCTACTCATGTAAAAACATGCTGATTCCCGGATGGTCCGTGGGCTGGATAGAGAAGGCGATTGGACCACATCTGGCCCACGGGCCTTAGGTTGCCTACCCCTGCTATAGCATGTTTAGCTTATATGGAAATCTGGCACTGAATAGGGCTGTTGGCCCCCTTCCTCTGCTCCATGGGAGGTCCCATTCCAGGGACTCTGCAAGAAATTGCAGTGTCTCTGAGCAAGAAGAGGGAAGCAGCATGAAACGAGGCCTCCTTCACAGGCAGAAAGAAAGGTGGAGGCAGACAGCGTTAAACAGGGCTGAGCAGACTCCTCCATATCCCAAGAAAAAGCTTGAGAAAAGTTCTTGCTGTACAGGAACTGGAACAAAGTGAGGTGCAGCCTTAATCACACTTACTCGGCAGTAAAGCCCCATTAAACTGGGTGACGTGCATTTCAGAGTAAAGAAGCATGCTTCCTCTCCAGGCTGACTTGTGCAGCTGTGTGCTTTTTGCATGGTCCGAGAGGATAAGACCAGAAGGCTGGTTTCTGGATCTCTCTGTCAACCTTCCTTTTGCGTAGTTTCAGCAACCAACCCAAAGCAAGCCCCAACAAAGGGGAGATGTAAAAAAAACTTCAAAGGCACAGATTTGCATATGCTCCTTTATAGGTACAGATGAAAATATAGAAATAAGTACCGTATTTTTCGCTCTATAAGACGCACCAGACCATATGATGCACCTAGTTCTTGGAAGAGGAAAACAAGAAAAAAAAATTCTGAATCCCATATGCCAGGACAGCAAGTGGGATCGCTGCTCAGCGATCCCGCTGGCTGTCCTGGCTTATGAGATAGCTGCGTGCAGCCTCTCCCAGGCATCAGATGAAGGCTCCCCTTGCCTGGGAGAGGCTGCGCATGGACAAGCAAGAAGCCAGGACTGTTAAGTTGTGTGTGAACATATCAGACGACACAGTGATTCTTCAAACAGCTCTTGTTTATTCACAGGCCAGGACAGAACTGAACTGAAGGGTTCAGTCAGGCTGCTTATATAGAGCTCCAGTACAACGTTACTGTAACAACTTTCTAAAACTATCCAATCACTGAACGTCACTTTCGATCCCTTATTTACATAACTATCTACAGTATCCCCCTGCTGGCCCAGGGTGAGAACTTCAGTACATAACAAGGACAGCCAGCGGGATCGCAGTGCAGCGATCCCACTGGCTGTCCTGGCTTATGGGATAGCCATGCGCAGCCTCTCCTGCGCAAGGGGAGGCTGCACGCAGCTAAGCAAGAAGCCAGGACAGCCAGCAGGAGCGCAGCAATTTAATTTAAACAGAAATGCAATACATGATCTCAGCATAGTGGGGGAAACTGCTTTTCAGAAGCTACCTGCTGGTGGGCATCTTCCAGGCCCCTCTTGCTCTCCCTTCTTAGACTTGGACATGGCAGCTTTGTAAACAGAGGACTGTCCTCTGCAAAGGAAGGCATGTGGCCACCTGAGGAAGTGCAGATTCCCATGCCCCCTTCCTCCCACCTGACCCTGCAGTTTCCTCATATCTTCAGCATGATATGTGCAAACCCCCACCTGCAATTTCCAGCCTCACAGCCAAGGCGCGCATCCTTCAGTAATACCGATTTGCAGCTCTAGTATGATGATAAGGCCCATATTTCTATTCAGTTGCAAAAACACATAAATGTCCTTGCAGCCTCAAGAACACTCTTCAATCCTCCTTTAGCTTCAATGCACACACACTGATGCAATTTATTTCTGCCTTATACATATTTATGCCTCCTCCCAGGCAGTTTCTTACTGCTGTGCTCAATAAAGCCATGCAGAGGCTCTTATTCAAAGCAGTCAGAGCAGCAGGGTCTCAGGAAGCACGGCTGCACTTCCCTCTGACGTCAGAGTCTGGAAATCCCATTTTAATCAGGTTTGTTGATTTTATGTGTCCCTTCTGAAGAACAGAATGAGAGTGAAATCTTGTCTAATTGCTCTGGGGAAGCAGATTCATTTTAACTATACCATCGCTGCTGATTTTTGTTTGTACTTTCAGAGCTGGAGAGGAGCTGCAATTTTATATTGGAGGCAGACATCAGAATAGGTTGCCCTTACCTGTAAAATTTTTTTTAAAAAACTCAAATACGAAAACACAGAAGCCTATTTCTGAAGATTTATGACTCCAGGGGTTTGTGCAAACTAACTCACTTGCCTGTTTGCTTTCTTATTGTATCAGACTTGGCTCCACATATCTTCCTACTAAATAATACTGTTATAGCTGAACACAACTGTCGTTATATTGCCATGTGCACCCCAGTGATCGGAGTTTACAACAGTTTTCCTGACAGTAATAACTGTGATCAGGTAAGAGTGCTCTCTCTCCCCTTCCCCATGATGAAGGCTTTGGAAAAGAGCAGAGCACAGAACTGTGTGAATGATCAAGAATTGCATGGCTGAAAAAGAGAGACACCCCTTAAATGAGAATTATAGCACACCATTCTGTAAGTATTATAATCCTTGTCTGTAAGTAATTCCACAGATATGATAAACCGGGTGCTATTCCACAGGTGCAAAACTCTGACTTTTAAAAATGTCACACTTTATATTGCCCCGCCAACATTTGCCCCAGCTGCAACAAAACATGTCTCTCTATCAGTCTCCATAGCCACAGCAGGCATTGTAACTCTCCACCCCCTGAAGACACACTCTTCCATTGTCTCCCAAGACAGATGGATGCCAACAACAACAGATAGAGCACCTGTGTTGTTGTTGCCATCCATCTGTCTCAAGAGTCAATAGCATGTGCCTCTGGGGTGAAGTCAAACCATTGTGTGAGGAGGACCAAAGTGATCCAAGCCTGGGCAGTGTGTACATGTATGTATGTATACAGATCGCCAAATTGTCTGATTGGTTTAATAATTTTTATATAATGAATATAGCCTACAACAGACAGCAAAAATGCTGATACATTTTTGTATCAGCCCCTACAGATCCTTCCTTTGTTATCACCATCCCATCTAAATTCAGCGCTCTGCTTACTGTGCTCTTTGGTTTCAGACTTCCACTGATCAGTGTCACATTCTGAAGGCAGAGGAGAGAGATTTCCAGGTCATTAAGGAAAACATCCCCAGTCATTAAGGAACAATAACGTTCTTTTGTCTGACTACCCATTGGTTTGTCAGCTGAAACCATAGTGATAAGCCCATTCATGACAACCAAGAAAGCAAAACTCAAAGGTGTTACGTATGACGCAACAGCAGTGCAAATCTATCACTTAGCATTAGGGGAAGCATTTTTGAAGTTATTTGCATGAATCAAGAAATATATGCACAGATGGAATGCCATCAGCACTTATTAAAATCCCGCTGGTCCCTATCTGCAGTGTTCACCAACTCTTCTCGCGACACTTAAAAGCAGGACTGTGGCTCAATGGTGGAGCAGCTGCTTTAGGTTCAGAAGGCTTTGGGTTTGATTCCCTGCCCAATCCAGGTAAAAGACCTTTACCCAAGTCAAAGTCAGTTAGATAATCACACTGGGCTAGAGGGATCAAAAGTCTGAACTATTGCAAGGCACCATGCAGAGGCTAATCTTGAAAGCTTCTGAGGAAGAAAAGATTCCATGAGTTAATATTCCCAGCAACCCAGAGGGGGGAATCGTGCTTTCAATGTGCTTTAAAGGTATAGTGTGTACAGGGCAGTGTCCCAAAGGGGTAGCAGTGGTCTCCTTTTCAGCTACTGTTCCTTGGACTACTTTCTGCATATGTGGAGCCACAGAACTTGTACAGTTGCCCACTCTAGGAAACTTAATGGGCTGTTTCCAAAGTAGTGCTGCTGAGTATGACGTCCTGTCAGCTGAAAGATTTCCACTTGTGCTATAGGACACACAGCTCTCCCCCCCCCCAGTACCTCCTAAATATGTTTTAAGGTTTCCCTCAACCCTCTGAAGCAGGTTTGGTGAGAATGTGCATGAAAGGGAGGTTGAAGCCCCACACTGCACAGGCAGAAAACCTTGCTCTGTCAGGACCTGTCATTGGATAATGCTGCCCTATGGAACATGGCTGCTTTTCCAAGATTTTCCCTGTGAATCAAAATGTACGGCAGGCAGTGGCCCTAAACTGAGCCAAGAGTTGCAAGCTTAATGTGTAGTAGCCATGGCAACATTACCTTTCTCCACAGTCCAGGTCCTCCTCATCAAGAAGTAGACGGCGTAAGTACCATGCCACCAAACAACTAAGATGTCTTGCCCCAGTCTAGTGTCCTCCTGCCAACCTTACTTGGTCGTGTTTTGGTAAAGGCTGACTGTTTGACACAGGATGATTTTCCAGGTCACTGACTGATCCCTTTCTAATGCTTGTCCTGCTTAAGACTGATGGAGGTGAAGAGTTGCCCAAAGAACTAGGGCTGAGTAGGACTCCATAACAGGTAAGATGCAAAGGATTTGGAGGCTGCTGCTTCCTCCTCCCTCTAACACTTGTCCTTTCCACAGTACTTTTACATCAAAAGTCACTGAGCCAGGAAGATTATGTTTTCTATTTTGAGAAGCCCAGCATTTTTTATTCTGTTTGCACAGCCCTCCTAAAAGGGCAGTTCAGAGTTTAGTTTAAATTAAAGTTTAGAACTGGCAGAGGGACTAAAAACAGACTAAGGGGGGGGGGATTTGTCTGTTGAGCCGCCCCAGCAGACGTCTGCGCAGTGACTTCCATTGGTGCAATAGAGCTCTCCTCCCTCTCCTCCCTGCATGCCCCCTGGAACTGGCTCTTGGGGGGATCAGGAGAACCTCCAGGACAGCACATGGGGGTAGGAGAGGGCAGATAATTCCATCAAGGAAGCAGACATGCTTGTGCTGACAGAGCGATCTGCTTGTACCTTGGAAGTCGAACGGAATCCGTTCTGGAAGTCAAATGGACTTCCAAAACGTTCAGAAACCAAAGTGCGGCTTCCAATTGGCTGAAGGAAGCTCCTGCAGCCAATCAGAAGCTGTGGAAGCCCTGTTCGGCTTCCAAAAATAGTTCGCAAACCAGAACAGTCACTTCCGGGTTTGCAGCATTCAGGAACCAAAACGTCTGAGATCTATCGTACTTTTCCGTGTATAAGACTAGGTTTTTTTTACTTTAAAATAATGTTTAAAGGGGGGGTAGTCTTATACATGGGGGAAATCTCCCCCCATTTTCTTAATTTTGAGTCCCCAAAAACAGGAGGTGTCTTATACACGGGGGCATGTTATACACGGAAAAATACGGTAAGCTGTTTGAAAACCAAGGTACGACTGTACTTCTTTTCCCTCTAGGAGCTGGAATGTAGGAAGTGCCTGGTTCAAATCTGAACTACTGTCATGGATTCCTGAGGCATTAATGAATACTAACATTTTTTTGTCCAAAACAGTGAGGAATGTTACTGCACCTTGAAGACAAATGTATGTATTCAGGAGCAAGCTTTTGCGGACTGCAGCATATGACAAAGTGGACTGTGGTCCATTAAAATATGTTCATCTTTTAACGTGCCACAAGACGCTTTTGCTTTTTTGATGGGACAACAGTTTGTTTGTTTGTTTGTTTGTTTGTTTATACATACCATTTCCAAATCATCTTTGCTCCAAAGGAGCTCAAAACAATGTACAACAATCATATTCCCACTCAGAGTAGATCCATTGAACCTAACTTAGTCATGTCTATTAACTTCAGTGTTTCCGCTCTGAGTAGGACTGGCATTGACTATCACCCATTAATATTAGCACAAAGCTAAAAAGAAGAATAAACTTCGCATTACAACACTGAACCAAACATTGCTGCTGAGGATTAAGCATCCTATTATCAAACTACAAAATCCTGGGTAAACAACAATGTCTTCAGTTGACATCTGAAGACCAACAATGAGGGCAATAGAAGGTGCTGGAGATTGTTCCAGAGTTGAGGCCCCATCACAGAGAAGACCTTCTACAGGTCCCCTCTGCACGGAACTGTGAGAAGAGCTCCTGGTCAGGCACCAGCCCATTATAGGCACCAGCTGAAAGCCAAGAGCCTAAATTCCTTGCCAGAAAAGAAAATCAAGCCTGATGCTGGATTCAGGGGACATGGAATAGAGCAGGCATAGGCAAACCCCAGCCCTCCAGATGTTTGGGACTACAATTCCCATCATCCTAGCTAACAGGACCAGTGGTCAGGGATGATGGGAATTGTAGTCCCAAACATCTGGAGGGCCGGAGTTTGCCTGTGCCTAGAATAGAGCAATGTTAAAAACCAACGATTAAAAGAGTGGCAACATGTTTTCTGCAGTCACCTACTAGGTAAATTCCACTTTTGCAGCAAAGGCTGACGATTTCAATCTTTCCTGTGACACTACTCTTATTTTTAGATTGCCAGAGTCTTGTTTAAGACAGTCAATATGGGGCAACATCCAGTTTCAGCAAATAAAAGAGAGAGAAAAACAGGACACCAGGTCACCATGGAAATAAATGACTCAGAAGTCAAAAGTCACAAATGAGAAGGACATCCAACTTGTTGTTTTTCAAGGAGTACAGCATAGTTCAGTCCCTGCTGCTGTGAGCTGGCTGTTGGCCCCTGATTTAGCAAGAAAAGATTTATCTCTCTTCCCCTTGCTCCCTTTCATCATGCTTCTGCTTCCGACAGATGTTCTATGATTTAAATAGATTGAAAAAAACAAAATGATTGGTCCCCCCCCCCAAAAAAAACATGTCTTTCATGGCTATATATGTGTTATATATGTGTTATCTAAAGTTATGTGGCTCCCCCAGCAACAATGTTCAGATTAACCTTCTGATTTTGGAAATATTGTGGTATGACAATTAATGGGAAATTACCACAGTGTTCATCTGTGACCAGCTGGGAGACATTCTGGAAAGACTAGATGTACTTTGTGTGTGAGAGAGATGTGCAACAAAATCAGCTTTCATGACACCAGATCTGTACCAGGTACAAAAAGATCAGCTTGCATCACAACTGCTGCTGTGCAAACAGACCCATTGCATAAATGAAACAGTCCCATGAATGACTTCTGAAGGCTCCAGTATAAACATGCTTACATGCATTAAAGAGATGTGGCAGGATCCAGAGAGCTCATTGCACGAGCTGAAGGCCCCTGAACTTGCACAAGGCATCATTCAAGTGGGTTGCTTTGGTGGAGTTGTACTTTATCATTTGGGGTGGCACATAGCTTAGTTTGAAGAGCAGCCCCCAATTCATTATCTATGTGTATCTGTGTATTTAGCTATTATTGGTGTGGCAGGTTGCTTGTCAGTGTCAGTCTGCTACACAAAGGAAGTTCTGGCTGGACCAGAAGCAATGATGTGGCATCTCATAGTGGTCACTGGATGACCACGCAAATCACTCTGGGGCTCTGGCCGGAGCAGCTGGCTTCTCCTTGCTGCATGGCTGCACTGACCCTGAGTAAGAGTTACATAAATTGTTATTATACCCAAAACTCTGTGATTGCTGCAGGCCTACCACCTAGTTTCCATCTCTTGGTGTGTAGAACTTACAAAAAAAGATCACGTGCAGTATTATTCATCACATATGGTAATAATTTTTGTCCTGGTTCAAGGACTAAATACTCCATCACCATAATCCTTCTTTCTAGAAGTCAGAATATGTCCATAATCACGTCCATTTTGTCCCAGGGGAAGAAGGAAGCACTTTGTGGTTACCTAGCAACCAACTATCTGCCATATTGAGTGACATTTCCTTGATTCTACTAAGAACCAGCCTGTGTACACAACGTTATTTACTCTGACTCCAGTGCGCTCCCACCACAGATATTTGGATCTGTGTTCACACAATGTTACTAATGATCGAGAGGCAGCTCATCGTTTCTTGTTAAACACGTAGTTTTATGTGCCTTACCTCAAGTCAGCTTCAATCCAACTTGAAAATGGTACCTGCATTGATTCTGCAGGTTTCCTGCAGGTGGGTGGTTTTACATGCCTGACATCAGTGTGGGTGTTTCCTGTGGAGGAGCCTGCCACTTCCCACCTGTTCACCACCTGCACCTTATGTCAAAATTAGGGGTATATGAGGAGATGATGACACTAACAGTGATTTCTTCCCCTGCACTGGACTCCATCCCTGCCCCACAAACATCTGAATTGGCTCCCCTACCATTCCATGCTAGGGTCACAAGCATGGAGCATCCTTTGGAATCATAGAACTGTAGAGCTGGAAGGGACCACGAGAGTCATCTAGACTAACCCCCTGCAATGCAGGAATCTTTTGCCTATTGTGGGGCTCGAACACACAACCCTGAGATTAAGAGTCTCATGCTCTACACTCCTTGCTTGCCCCTGGCACATCAAGGGAGCGGGAGCCAAATGGTTGCTGTGGCTGCTGGCAGCATGGCCCATTGACTTCCCCTGCCTCCCCCATGTGTAAAACATGGCTTCCCATTAAAAACAGACATTCCAGTTCATTAGCATTCTAGGACTGCCTTGCAGTACAGGCAACAATGAATTTTCTTCCATAGCCAGCAACACAATCCTAGATATATGCCCTGTTTAATTCAGTTGGACTTACCCTCAGGTAAGAAGAGTTAAGAGGAACGCGGGTGGCGCTGTGGGTAAAACCTCAGCGCTTAGGACTTGCTGATCGCATGGTCGGCGGTTCGAATCCCCGCGGCGGGGTATGCTCCCGTCGTTCGGTCCCAGCTCCTGCCCACCTAGCAGTTTGAAAGCACCCCTCAGTGCAAGTAGATAAATAGGTACTGCTTTATAGCGGGAAGGTAAACGGTGTTTCCGTGTGCTGCTCTGGTGCCAGTTTGCCAGAGCAGCTTCGTCACGCTGGCCACGTGACCCAGAAGTGTCTGCGGACAGTGCTGGCTCCCGGCCTCTAGAGTGAGATGAGCGCACAACCCTAGAGTCTGTCAAGACTGGCCCATACGGGCAGGGGTACCTTTTTAAGAAGAGTTAAGAGTGCCACCTTAAATGGAAATCCTACCCCTCCCTGTCCTTGAGAGTAAGCCCTAGTAAGCACAGCGCGACTTAATTCTGAGTGGCCATGCACATGGTTGCACTGTCAGGCTGCCGTCTTATGCTTTCCCATTTACTTGGAAGTAAGACGGCAGCTGCACAGAGCTGGGGCAGGGAAGCCAATTGAGCAATCTGCATCAGGTGAAGACATCCCCTCTCCCCCCACTAGTGTGGACAGAGAACATGGAAGCACATCAAAGACCAGCGATTGCATGAGGCTGGACTACATGATCCTCGGGGTCCCTTCCAACTCTACAGTTCTATGATATGCGCGATGATGTGCAAATTTGACTTGAAGCACATGGCACAGGGGAGCAACCTCACTGCACTTTAAGCTGATACTGCATCCACAGACCTACTCTGAGAACACAACACAACAAGCCAACACTGCCCCACCGCCAAAGCTTACATAGGACCCCCACTAGACTCTGTGAAGAAGTTGTTTTGTGTCAGACATGATGAATGAGGAGTTCCCACCCTGCCCCTAGCCTCTAGAGAAAGCAGGCAGCTATCAACCCAATTCTACACTCTGAAGAGGACTAAGCAGTTGTTCGATAACTAGTTGCCTGATCTTTCCTATGGGTCAGCGTCCTGAAGGCATGTCCACCTACAAGAGAACATGTTTTGGAGGATGGAGACAACTTGTAAGAGCCAAGCAGCAAAAAACCTCTTGCACAAAGACAGAAGTTGATCGCTCAACTAAGCAGAGGCCTGACTGAAAAAGCATGGGAGCTCCCCACTGCTTCCTGATTAATATGCTAGGAGGCCTGTGTGACATTTCTATAAAATGTCTCTGTGCTCCTGGGATTTGATGATTCAGTGCAGGCTGCCTAGGATTTCTGCAAAGCATCAGCCTTCCACATTTGCTGCGGCGCCTTTTATCAGCCTGTCAAACAGCAGTATTTCCTCCGCTTTGGCTACGACAACAAAAAGGGATAATGTACAATTCACAGTTAAGTTGTGTGTAGCAATGGATTCAAAGGGCGCTGGCACGCAGGTAAATCTACCTTTTAAATCAAGCTAAAGTCCAACTGCCACAGCCAGTTAATGCTTTTCTCTTTGATCTGAAAAATAATAATAATCCAAGATTGACACAGGACTGTGAGAGTTACATGAAGCAGAGCATTTCCAGAACCCATATAGTACTTGATTTTAGCCTAGCTCCTAGAATATGGGTGTATTTCCATGACTGCCTTAGGATGCAGCAAAGTTGTTGTTTTTCTGGTGTGTATCACAGCGTTCCACCTCCCGCCCAGCTATTCACATCAGCGCAGCTTCATTTGTGTCAGATCCATTTTTGTTTCCTTCCAATCAGGCCAGAACTTACCTTAATCTGCCTGCCAGGACATGCTCCTGATGATCCTGATCCTGGAAGAAAAAACCAAAAGAGGCTTGGACAAAGGGGTCAGCCTCTTTTCTTTGGCCTTAGCCCTACCCCTGGCCGGCTGTCCATTGTCCTCCCTGGCCAAGGGTGGGTCAAAGGCCGGGCCAAGCAAGTGGGAGGCACCCACGCAGGTGAGCCCCCGCCCGGTGCCACAAACCCCGCCCACCTGTGGGGAAGGGAGGGCGGAAATTGTGTACACACCAGAGGCTGCTCACAGGGTGGGGATGTTTTTACCCTATGCTAAGGTGTTCACAACCTGGCTAGAGACAAATGTCTGCAGCCTTAGAGGACACAGTGAAATGAAGCAGAAGAGTGTGATCGTACTCACAGGGACAGAGAAGACCAGCTGGGAGGCATTTAATTTAGTTGACTTGAGTGTTGTCTTGGTGACATGACCATAAAGAGTTTGTTGCAATTTACTTTGGTTTCAGGCACAAAACAGTAGCCACAACATGTCACTAAAGATGAGGAGAATCATAAATGCTTTAGCACTAAAAATGAGTTAACAGAAATGAGGCATCTCTGGAGCATTCTCATAAATTATCCTGAATTGGTTTGTCCTTTCTGCTTTACTCCATGTAGATGCATATTTATGGCTTCTTGTGTTTAGATGTGGGAAGAGTGAAGTCAACGTGAACAATCTACAGTCAGCTGCTGGAAAGTTCATTAATACCAGGAAATCCTGGGCTTGGAACTATGAATCTCAAAGATTGTGACCCTTTGTCAATATCTGAACCTGGTCCCCAAGCTCTGGAAACCAGGAAAATCTTGTTTGGGGCCTATGCCTGCACACCACACCAGTGGCGTAGCGTGGGGGGTGCAGGGGGGGCCGGCCGCACCGGGCGCAACATCTGGGGGTTAGGGTTAGGGTGCGCAAATCCACAGGTTAGGGGGCACAAATCCACGGGTTAGGGGGCGCAAATTACTTGCCTTGCCCCGGGTGCTGACAACCCACGCTACGCCACTGCACCACACAAACCCCAAGCCCTCCAACAAAGCTCTACCAAAAACAGGAGACTGCCACCACTCATTATTGTCTCCCAGTTTGTGGTAGAAGACCCTCAGACCTTTCTAGATGTCACTGCGGATTCAGCAAGGCAAGAGCTGAGGATCCACTTTCTGCTTGCAAAGCCTCAGGCATTCAGCTACAAGGTAGCAGTTGACCAAGCAGGTCCAAAGCACTGGAAATAAGTATCCCAGCGTCCCAAAAATAAATCACACAACTGTTGAGGTGGTGTATTTACAGTGAGCTTTTCCATAAAAGAATACCAATAACAGGGCTGCCATACGTCCGGATTTTCCCAGACATCACTGGGATTTCAAAGGTGGAATTGATGTCCGGGGGAATTTCTGAAAGGCGGCGCTTTGTCCTGGATCTTAGACAAGTCAATCGAAAACAGATCCTAATGCAGATCTTTATTCCTGATTTGGATCTTCATACACCCCTTCTTCCCTGGAAGTTGGTGTGGGGCACCATTTTGTGGTTTGCCTCAAGGGCCAAAATGTCTTGGGCTTCCTTGAATAAAGGCTTGTCTTGAGCCCTTCAGGCTAGTGAAGTGCTCAGGATTCAAGCCTACAGCTTCATCTCAGAGCAACTAGAGATGCCAGCAATAGCCACTGTATTAGGTCTTTAGATTGGACTAACTGCCAAGAGCCTGACCACCTGATCTCTAGAGCAGAACCTACCACCTGTTGCATTCAGAGTATCAGCTCCTGCCTAAGATTCTGAGAACCTCATTGTTGCTGCAACCTCTGTGAGCTAGGTATATTCTTTCCAGAGATGGTCCTCATAGAATCATAGAATCATAGAGTTGGAAGAGACCACAAGGGCCATCGAGTCCAACCCCCTGCCAAGCAGGAAACACCATCAAAGCACTCCTGACATATGGTTGTCAAGCCTCTGCTTAAAGACCTCCAAAGAAGGAGACTCCACCACACTCCTTGGCAGCAAATTCCACTGTCGAACAGCTCTTATTGTCAGGAAGTTCTTCCTAATGTTTAGGTGGAATCTTCTTTCTTGTAGTTTGGATCCATTGCTCCGTGTCCGCTTCTCTGGAGCAGCAGAAAACAACCTTTCTCCCTCCTCTATATGACATCCTTTTATACATTTGAACATGGCTATCATATCACCCCTTAACCTCCTCTTCTCCAGGCTAAACATGCCCAGCTCCCTTAGCCATTCCTCATAAGGCATCGTTTCCAGGCCTTTGACCATTTTGGTTGCCCTCCTCTGGACACGTTCCAGTTTGTCAGTGTCCTTCTTGAACTGTGGTGCCCAGAACTGGACACAGTACTCCAGGTGAGGTCTGACCAGAGCAGAATACAGTGGCACTATTACTTCCCTTGATCTAGATGCTATACTCCTATTGTGTCCATCTCTCCGATGGGCACACACCAGTCCTGGCAAGTGAAGATAAATGCAGCAAAGTGTTGCGTTCAGAATAAACTGTTTATTCTTTTATGTTTGTTGTTGTTGTTTAGTCGTTTTGCCATGTCCGGCTCTTTGTTACCCCATGGATCAGAGCACGCCAGGCACTCCTGTCTTCCACATTCTTTTATGTAATGCCTAAAAAAGAATGGAAATCAATTTGGAATTCAATTAATGGAATATATATGCTAATTTGGAGCACAGAAAGGCAAAGCAAAGCAGTGGGGGGAAGCAGATCCTGTGGCTGGCCGGAATCTCCTTGATTTCAGGATCTGCACTCAAGGTACATTGGAAAGTTTTAGGGAATAAAGGGCGGGGAATATGCTGCTATCTGGGGGATTAGCAAAATAATCTCATTGTGAGAGAGTTACACAGGAAGCGAAAGGCTAAGAGATGGTGATGTCAAGAGACCAGGAGACCAAAATAGAAACTGCTTACTAGCTCAACAACATAGCAGTATAAATGCTGTACATAGAGCATGAAACAAACAGCTCATGTGACAGATCAACCTACAAATCACCATAGTGCGTTCATCTTTTGAAGGTGTCATTGTATTGGCAACAAAAATGAGAACTCAAAGGCATGAAGGGTAAGATCTTATATTTAGAGTCAAACAATCACACGATATGACCTTTGCTTTCTTTCCTATTCACAGAATTGCTGCAACTGCAGTGTTGCTGGGGAACAAACTAGAACAATACTAATCTTCCAAATCTAACACTTCCTACAGACTAGTCAAAATAATTTGGGCTATATGAACATCTCATGTGCCTTAAAGCAGAACACATGAGAAAACAAGGTACACTGTACCGAAGACTACCAGTTCATCGCCTATCAACAAAGGCATCAACACTTGTTCAGTATTTGGTGGATTTCTTGCTCTCTCTTTTTCTTTGTAGGCATCTTTTCGGAAAGATATAGATCTTCCTTAGAGATGGCTTTGGCTACACTGTGTAGGATACTCAGGGGAGACATCTCCCTTGGTACTACATCCATTGTACATTGTTCCTTAGACCATCAGAATGGAGTCTGTTAGGAGGTGAGACACCATGAAGGGTCAGTCACTGCTAATTCACACAGCTAAAATGACATGGGAAGGATGTCATGAATATTAGGCCAATGCCTATCTACTACTGAGCCTGGTTCCAGGTCCTTGTACTGATTTGCAAAGCCTGGAACAACTTAGGTCCGGTCTACCTTAGGGCCCACCTAAATATCCCCACTCAGTCACTGAGATCATTTGCAGGAGTGTTTTTAGATTTCTCCCAAGTTGGTGAGGCTCATTGGACATCACTGTGAAATAGAGGATAGTACTAATTGACCCAGTGTTGTCACTGGAGACACAGATGACTTTTTATCAGCTTTGGCTTACAAACCAACTGTGACTCTACCCAGACAGAGATAACTTGGCTACCATAATCCTTGTTCAAGTACCCCATTTTGATGAAGGCAATACACTGTATATGTATTTGAAAGTGCTTCAGAAATTCCAGCTAGTCCAAAATATGGTGTCCAGGAATGAAATTGTTCCACTATTTTGCATTCTGCTTGGATCTTATGGAATTGTTGACTTTGCTTTAAAGATTATTCAGCACAGGATAATATAATGCGCAGGAGGGTCAAATGTTCACAGGAAGGTTAAAAATGCACATAAGTTCTATTTTGTACCACAGTCAGAAATGCTCACTGGAGGAAGTTTTGCATTGGAAGGTCAAAGAGTCATCCTCGGAATGTGGCAATTGAGGAGAAATATAAACTTATCCAGGACTCTACCGATTGGCTAATGCGTGGGAAGGGGAGTGAAAATATGACACATAAGTCAGGATGTAAAAGAGAGCAGTTAGCCGGAAAAGCTGGAACTGGTGAATCTAACAGCTAGAAGAGCTGGAACAGTTTTCTAGAAAGCTGGAAACATCCCTTAGGAGTGGGTGTGTCGTGGGTGTGGGTGCATGCCAGAGACAGAGGTGCCAACTTCTGAGGGAGAAGGGGCGGGACAATGTCATGCATGTGATATCAGGACATTGGGAGGAGCCAGGGGCGGAGCCAATCAGGGGGGCAGCATGGCTTCAATGGTCGGCTGCTCTTCCTCCTCCTGCTGTTGCCACCGGCCAGGAGCTGCTTACCTGCTCCTTTCTTACCATGGCAGGAAGAGGAAGAGAAGGAGAAGCTGCGCTGCGCTCGGCTCCATGTTTGGACTTCTCTGCCCCTTTGAACTCCCGCCCCACAAAAATATTGAGGTACCCAAAAGGGCTCAGCCCCCAGGAGTTGGTGCCCCTGGCCAGGAAGATATCCATTTGGTGGCCATAAGAAGAAATGGTTGACTTGGTTGGTTTGCATGCCTCCTTTCTCTCTCACGGTGCAGCTAACCCCACACAAAGATATTGACTAGAACTGGATTATTATTTTTTTACTGTTTTATACTGAATGTTTAAAATGAAGTTTGCCACTCAGAGAACCTCAATTGTATGGTGGCATAGAAGTACTATGAATGAATAAATAAAGAATAAAGAAACACATTTCAATTACTCTATCTTGTAAAGAGCCACTCACTCAAACGACAGATTCCCCTTGGCAAGCTCGGATATGTAACTGGTTTCAACATTTGGCACACAGAGTTTGTCCAAGGCCTGTCCATTCCTAGAAATTCTGGGCTCCAAGCAAGGTCAATTCCTTTTCAAAAGAGAAGTTTGCTTGACTCAGTATACTTCCCTCCCAACACCATCACTGCTCCCGCCATTTATGAAATGTGTTGCCTTTTCAGATTAATTAAGACTAGCTGCTTTGCCAGAAAGCTTCATACACAAGCAATGCACACGGGCTGCCTTTGCTGTGATGGCAAAAATCGCCATAGCAACAGTGTGTTTGCCGCCTGCATTCCTAATAGGAGTGACGTTGTGCCTGCATTTGCCTATCAGGGAAATTGATGTGGAAATTGAATCTATAAATATTGCAGTTACTTAGCTTGCCTGCTAAACAGCTTTCTATGGCTAACAGAGGGGAAGTTAATGTTTTGAAAATTGGCCGGCTTGTTTTGGGGGGCTGGTGGTGGCTTCTCAACTGATCCAAAATGAATCTACAGGAAGAGCTTTTCTCTTAAGCTGAGATGCTGCCTTCTCTTCCCTCAGCAGAAAGATTTACAGTCAAGGTACCTGTTATAAGTGATAAAACTGCTCCTTTCCCCTCATGGGGTACCCAAGAGCCCATATAGAGTCCTTTTGTAGGTTCTCTATCAGTAGGGGGAAAAAATAGAGATCAACCAGAGAATATTGTGAAGCAAAACAGCTAGTAAGCCTGATCTTTATTAACTGTTGCAACAGGGTGCTCCCCCACATGCCGGAGAGAGGAGGAGGACCCAGAACAAAGGTGTGCCTGCCCTTATATAGACTTTTGGAATTGCCCACCCTCAAACTTCAGACAATCCCCAGAAACATCATACATACATCACAGAAGGGGTGTAGTAGCCCAGGACCACCTCCCCCAATACAACATACCTACATCACAGAAAAGGCGGTCTACAACAGAAATCTGAGTGTGTTGTTTATCTCCTGTCTGGCAAGTTATCTGATTGTATTATCTGGGTTTTGGCCACTCTTTTGTTATTATAACTACTTAATTCCTGAATCTAGGTCACAGGTCACAGGCTCACCCTGTTCATATCTTGAATGTGCCCTTAAGACAGGATTTGTGAGGACAAGATTTGTGAGGAAAGAGACAACGGGGACGTTTCTGACTTTGACCTTGTAGAAATATTTGAGGTCAATTTGTTCAGGACCTTGTCTATGGGGTTTCAGACATGTGGTTTATATATACAGTTATGAACATTTAAAATATATATATATATGACCTTAAAATTCTGATAACAGTACCTGAGGGTGATAAACAGCTGATGATACATGCCATCTCCCCAGTGTTGGATTACCCAGAAGACAGACTAAGCACCTATTTAGGACACCAGCAAAGCAGGTGTACAAATTCCTTTAATAAATAAATAGATGACATTTGATATGTTTTTAGAAGCTTTATTTATGTGGGTAGGTGGCCAATTTAATTTAAAAAAAAATATTAGAAACAAATTTTCTGACATGCCAGACTAGCACAAAAGAATGGGTTATTTAACAAATAATAATGTATGTGTCATGACACAGGGACGCGGGTGGCGCTGTGGGTAAAACCTCAGTGCCTAGGACTTGCCGATCGTATGGTCGGCGGTTCGAATCCCCGCGGCGGGGTGAGCTCCCGTTGTTCGGTCCCAGCTCCTGCCCACCTAGCAGTTTGAAAGCACTCTTAAGTGCAAGCAGATAAATAGGGACCGCTTTATAGCGGGAAGGTAAACAGCATTTGCGTGTGTGGCGCTGGTGCTGGCTCGCCAGCTGCAGCTTCGTCACGCTGGCCACGTGACCTGGAAGTGTCTTCGGACGGCGCCGGCTCACGGCCTCTAGAGCGAGATGAGCACGCAACCCCAGAGTCGGACATGACTGGCCCGTACGGGCAGGGGTACCTTTACCTTTATGTGTCATGACTAGACCCACCTGTAATCTATCAAGGAGTATCTCCCATATGGAAGTAGGTGTGGTGATAGACGACACCCAGGAAAACATCACCACACACAGGGGGGAGGGGAAAGGCCCACACAATACACTTCAGTACACCCACAGCTGGGTAACATGATTTATGTTGTATTACCTTCTCTCCTTAACACACTATTGGCAAAATCAAAATTAAATGGAGGGGGGCAGAATGTGGGCTGCCACTTGGCTGTGGAATGGATAATGGGAAAAACAGGCATGTGCCAAGAAGTTGAGGAAAAGGTCTCATGACTGACACAAGGGACCAGCTAAGCAGCATTGTGCAAATCCAGCCTCTGCTAAGACCCATAATAACAAGCTTTACTCTTAGCTTGATTTTAGGGAGCAGGTTGTTCACATGCTCAGAATGCTGTGAATGCACTTATACAGTGGGCTCACTTCACTCAAATTACATTCCTTCATTCATGTTCTGTGCTTCTCTGATAAGCTTAAAGGTAAAGGTAAAGGGACCCTTGACCATTAGGTCCAGTTATGGACGACTCTGGGGTTGTGGCGCTCATCTCGCTTCATTGGCCGAGGGAGCCAGTGTACAGCTTCCAGGTCATGGAGCCAGCATGACTAAGCCGCTTCTGGAGAACCAGAGCAGCGCACGGAAACGCCGTTTACCTTCCCGCCAGAGCGGTACCTATTTATCTACTTGTACTTTGATGTGCTTTCGAACTGCTAGGTTGGCTTAAGAGGAGCAATTTTCAGTATGTGAATAGGGAAGGTAAAAATCAGATGCAGCTCTACCACATATGATACCAAATCTGTCAAATAATGAATAAATGTAGTAGAAAATACCAACATCTTGCCCCAGACATTTGCAATAAATGATAAGTGTATTAGGAACAGGAGTAATTTTCTCCACAGAAGCACTCAACAGGCCTGTAACAAATTCAGTAACTCAGAATTGCTTGTATAATGTGCTCATTCACTCACCCACAGTCATGCAAATGTTCTTTGAATGCAGATGTTAAGAGATGTTGCAATGTTCTGATAAAGCATAAGTAGAACCTTTTAAGTAGAGAGGGCCATGTATTATCTGGTCAAACCATTTACCATAAGGAAAGGACTCCCAACTTCTGACAACCTGTTTATTGAGCATTCATCTTGATTTTCTGGCACAAAACATGCGGTGGGGGCTGATTTCGCCAACCCCTAGGTATGCCTTTGCCTTCTTTGGCGATCTCTCGTAGCCAAGTAAGATTGTCTTCCATAAACATGGTTTTAACAGTGAGTCCGTAAGTGACTGTGGAGGCCAATTCTGGATCCACACATCCTTCCACAGTGGGGACATTGGTTTCTGGGCAGGGGTTGATCACAGTGTGGATTTGCCAAGTGTGCCTTCCTCTTAGCATGTTTCTCCCTTGCGTCCTGAGTTCGAGTGTCTTCAAAGCCCATGACACCTTTGGTAAAGGCTGTTCTCCAAGTATGGAAGGATCTGTCATTTTCAGTTCTCTCAGCGTCTCATTTTTCTAATCTTAAATTCAGTTCTCCATATTTCTGGGTTTGTTTTTTTAAGTCCTCGTGAAAATGTTTCAGTATTTTAGTGCGAATCTCTCCTAAAAACACACACGCATCTGTACCTGCAATTTTCACATTTTTGAGTACAACTTAATATAAAGCATTTTTGTATGCTATTTTCACAAATATATTTTAAAATGCATTTCCTCCTAGTATATGCATTTTTATAAACATTGGTTGGAGAAGTGCATGGCAGAATTTGGATAAGTGCTAATTTTGAAGGATGGCTGTGTTTTGGTTCTCATACTGTTCTGGAAAGTGCAAATCTGATAAAATTGGCTTGAAAATGTAAACAGAACCAAATTTGTCCCCCATCCCTGGCTGAGACTGATGGGAGTTGGAGTCCAACAGCAAATGGGGGTGGGTTGTTGTTTTTTTACAGTTTTCTCATCTTGCTCGATATAGAGTCATGATAGTTTTGTCCCTGGATGTTGAATGTCCAAAGATATTCCATTATAGTATGCCAGTAAATGTGTGTGTGCATAAAAAAAGGATATGCTTTTGGGTTAGGGCTGTGTGCATCTGTGCTATGCGCAGAACCAAATGTACACACCCATGAATGCAATGCATTAAAAATGCACCCACTTAACACACTTGCCAGGAGGAAATGCACCAAAGCATTGGCTTGCTCCCTTAAGCAGGTTGCCTCTCTCGGTTGGGAGCGATTGCTGTGAACTCTGTTTCTTACATCTGCACACCTGTTTCCTTACAGTGAGAACATCTGTGGAGGGGAGAAGCTGGCACATCCAACAGAAAGGACATGAGGCAACAGTCAGTGACAGAGAAGAGCAGGTTGGGAAAGGGTCTCCACTTCTATATAAGCTTCTAGGGGAAAGCCAGGCTCATAGAGAGCATCCTAGACTGAATTTCAAAGCCAAGGAATTCCAGCTCAATCAAGAGAAAGTGCCCAAGATGGCTTTAAGTAACGTCCATCCATTGACTCACAGTGTGGCAGCCCAGCACGCCATCTTACGCAACACACAAAACACAAATCTACCGTATTTGCTTCCTCTTTGGCTGGCTATAGCAAAGACACCCCCCCCCCATTATGGACACTGAAAGGAAGCAGTTTAAATTATGCCCTCTACTTCCGTGTTCCTTTTTGTTCCTGTACACAGAATATTCATGTTTAATGAAGGATATAGGAATTCCTCTTCAGACCTACAGAAGAACTCTGGAAATGTGGACTAGATTTCCCACCCAGCCCCCATTTAAATTAGTGAACACTAGTGAATCTCTAATATTTACATATAACAACTACAGCATTTAGCCAAATCTGACTATACCTGTCTGTATTTCAGATATTTAAATGGACAGGTGTGTTTCTCATAGCTAAGGGGTCTAGTAATCTAACATCTCATGCAAAACACATAGTATTTATTATTTTATCTCTTTTTATCTAATAAAAATGTAAGAATGTCATCACACAGCCTCTATTGGAGGATTTGTAGTGCTGCATCACAGTCCTGGATTTGCATGAAGTCATGGCGGGGTAAAAGGAGCAAAAGTGAAGGAAGGTTGCACCACTGAGAGGGGGAAAGCAGTGGTTTAAAACAATGGCAGAAGTCTGACTAAAGGATGGAGGGAACTGGGAGGAAAACTGTGGTTTTAAACAATGTCAGAGGTTTGAATAAAATACTCAGCATCCTTTCTCTCACAGCTGAGAAATGGCAGCTGAGGAAATGAAGAAGGCGAAAGGCAAAAAGAGAAAGTGAAGGAGGAAAAAAAACTGTTTTAAACATAGCAGAAGTTTTAGCAAGGCTTATTTTCCCCAGTCGGAACTCACCGGTACTGAGTTCCGGCACCTCTTTTGCATTGCTGTCACTTAGAATTGCCCTTGAGATCATTATCTCAGCATTCCCATTCTGTTTGAAGATGGGCATCTATGACCATTTTCTATCTGACCCCACACACTGCTTTTCAGTATAAGAAAGAGAAAACTAACATCAGAAGCAGCCCTAAGGTGCATCACATCAAAGATGCTAGAGGACGGTTGTAAACTGATAAACTACTCCACAAATCTGAAATCATTTGGTTTCAGATTCATGGGGTAGTTTATCAGCATGTTTGACAGCAGATTTATGAGAAGTGGGACAAGAGAGTAAACATTCTTATTTAAAATTCCTATTCAAAAAAGCCTGATCTTTGCTTCCCTGCTCAGAAGTGTTCAGAGAAGCAGAGTGCAATTTATGCAAGCCCGTATCTCTAGTGGTGCAGGAAATTATAGCAAACTGCATCTCCTAATTGTGGTTTGGAATTTTCTTTTGCTTGTTCTCAATAAATATCTAGGTCAGAAAGGAATGTGGCGACAATACAGTGATCTTGTTAAGAGAATTTATGTTCCTCTCTATTGCTCTCCAATGCAATAAGAAAATTCCGAATTTTGCTTGGAAAGGTGTGTGTGTATAGTGTATACAGCATCAACAAAAGGTTGAGAGGCAACAGCGAGCTTTAAATGGGTGCTATGATCCAAGAGCAGAAATCTCTCCAGCCAACGTCATAGCAAACAGCTTGCCATCACACACACCGAGACACCAATTTAAAGCCACCGCATCACAATATTTCAATCTGAGCATGTCATAAATGCTGCCTCCCTGGCACCTGCAGGGTTAATGCAAAAATATTTCCCCCAGAAACATTTCTGCACAGTTAATTGGCTATGTCTTTTCCTTTCTTTTTTTAACTGTCCTCCATCAGATCACAAAGCTAGCATTTAGTTACCATGGTCACCTATTACCCTGGAAACCATTAGATATTTTCTATATTTTTAGAATTTCACAATTGGTTCCTTTCCCATAGGAGATGGATACAGTTAACAGCATTGCCCTCCCACCCTGTCCCAGGGAATCACATTGGGCCGGGGCCGGGGGGGGGGCGGGGGCACACACAATGACAGCACAGTTACAAGTGTAAGCGGCATTTGCAAGTAGGTTACAAGACAAACAAATCCTTGCAGGATGCCCTTCCCTGTAGAGACGGCATCCAAGAGGCTGATTGGATATTGCTGGAATGAAACATGTGGAATAATGGGAATGAAAAACACTTTAAGTATGCTTAACTGGTGAGCCTTTCATTAACAGCACCAATAAAGCTGGAAAGGCTTTTTGTAGCCAAAGGCGAAAACTAACTTCATTCTACAGTCCCTCCATGACTTTCAAACCTGTAATTTTACACATAAAGATACAGCCTTTACATAAAAGCTATTTCAGACTCTCAGCCTGCATCATTATTCAAATCACTCTCATCTACTTCCAGGCTGTTGGGCACTTGAGCAAAGTTTCAGCAGGTGTGATACTTACTCCCTCTGGTGGACAAAAGATAACAATCCCGAGTTTTCCTGCTTTATTTTTAGGTGAATGATAGCAGTCAAATCACAACAGGCAGGTGATCAAGGTATAATAAACAGTATTTAAACCTTAATTCCTCAATGTCAACATAAAGAATAATCATATATTCTAATTTAGGGCTGTCCAATTTCCAGCCACTAGGGATTAACTGAATCTCAGAAGAGGTAGCATCTCTCTTATTTTGCTTCAAATTATTGCCCTACTCAGGCTTTGCTCAGTGTGGTTTCAGCTCAGTGTTCAGACATCCATGGGAAAATACGTAACAAAGGACAGAACACTGTACAATTCTAGGCAGGATTCTCTTGTTTTAGAATGCTGCCTAAAATTGTAGAATGTTCTGTCCTTTGTCAATTAAATCAGAAACGAAACAAATCAAAACAAATCCCAAGGCAACGATGTTGGTCCAAAAAAAATGACAGAATCCACTGTTGGGTAATACTTTTATTAGGACTACCAAAATGTCACAAAATAGCACAGAAGCCATGGATGTAGCTAAGGGGAAGGACAGAGGCGCAGCTCCCCCCCCCCCCAATACCAAGTAAAACAATAGGAATACTTAGTGCTTTTTTACCTAAAAAAATGTTTAGGGGTACTCAAGAAAATCACCATTTTATAGTTCAAATTGGGAAAAATAAAAGGCAGGCCTTATGGTTTTTCCAAAATGGAGATTAGCCATTGGGTGAAACCTGATACAGTACCTGCAAGCACCTAGCAGGGACTAATTCCGCCAGCCTGCGGTCTCCATCTTCAGGCTTCAAGACTTCAACAGTTAGCCCAATTTTGGGACTTTGTAGGGGTGCCCCCTTATCTGCCTCACAAACCTTTGCTTCATGTAACATCCAGCCTGACTTATAATAATTTTAAGGTTATATATATATATATATATCCTCCCCAATGTCTCTTTCCTCACAAATCCTGTCTTAAGGGCACATTCAAGATATGAACAGGGTGAGCCTGTGACCTGCGACCTAGATTCAGGAATTAAGTAGTTATAATAACAAATGAATGGCCAAAACCCAGATAATGCAATCGGATAACTTGCCAGACAGGAGATAAACAACACACTCAGGATTCTGTTTTAGAGTACCCCTTCTGTGATGTGTGTATGATGTTTCTGGGGGGTGGTCTGGAGTTTGAAGGTGGGCAATTTAAAACGTCTATATAAGGGCTTGCGCGCCATTGTTCGGGGTCCCTCCTCTCTCCTGCGTGTGGTTGTGAAGCACCATGTCGCAACAGCTTTAATAAAGATCAAGCTTACTAGCTGCCTTGCTTCTCAATATTCTCTGGTTGGCCTCTGTTATTTTCGCCTACCGATAGAGAACCTAAAAAGAGGACTCTATATGGGCGCTTGGGTACCCCATAAAGGAAAAAGAGCAGTTTTTTTCTTATAATACTGACAAAACATTCTGGAGAACTTTACGGATGCACACATTTTGCAATGCTTCTTGTCAGTCCTAATAAAAGTCTTGCCAATGTGTGGAGCTTGGTCTTTTTAAAAACAAGTTTCTATACACCACCTAATTCTTATAGGCACTCAGCAAATATTATTAGAGCTGCAATGTTTAGTCAATTACTTAGTTATGTGATTAAAAAGATTTGGCAGACTACAATATGTCCCTGCTTAAATCAATCAGCTGTTCAAAATAATTATTTAAATTCAAGTACTTGTAGAAATGGTTCCGGCCTGTTGAGTTCTCTGGGAAGGAGGGCTGGTCTCACTTCTATCCAATACTGAAGTGGAGGAAGTGTGTGGGGGGGGGGGAGGGGGGACCTTGTCTAGTGAATAAGCTCTGGAATTGGCCTCCCCAGGAGTCCCACTTAATCTTCTTTACCTCTCAACTTCTCCAAGGGCTACAAAGAAAGCTTTTTAAATGGGGGTTTGATATTTAATTATTCTGTTTTGAGCAATGGAGGGTGCAATCCATAAATAGACACTTAGTCAAGAATAAGTCCCATCAAAGCGACTTACAACCAAATTATGGACATTATGTATTTTTTAATATTTCATGTCATTACTTTTTATGCTGTTTTTGGTTGCAAGCTTTAAAAAAAAGCTCATTTTTCTATGCAGTTGATCAATAGATAGCCTCTTGTTCTGGTCCTGCAAAGTAAGTAACCTTGCCTTATATTATATAACAACTTAACAGTCTTCTGCAACGATGTCTGCTGCAACACATTTATGCATAATCTAAAAACCAGTTCATGTTCTTTACAACTATTTTCTCATGTACGTTTCTTCAGATTTAATACAGCAATTGACTAAAACTCATACTATCTTAAGTACCGTTATTATATTTCATTGGTGACAGAGTTAAACCTAAGGGTAAACAAAGGACTCCTTCAAAACACTAGCTCTCATGTTTTAGAACTGGTTCTCCAAACCTTTAAAGCTAGTTCTACAAGCTGTTATTTTCTTCTATGCTAATAAAAGCTCTGCAATCTGTTGCCAGGAAACAATTGCTTATCTCACAGATGACAAATTTTATCTTAGTTGCGTGTCAAAACCCCTCCCCCAGAAAGAAAGACACAGGACACGATGTTTAAGTTTAATGGGCATGAAATGGCCACAACTATATTGATTAGAGAATTGAAGGTATTGGCCCTAGGCATTGGCTCCTATCCGCTACCCGGCATGATGTCCGGGAAGGGTTAACACTAACCGTGGGAGGCCCCCGTTGGAGTACGCCAACTAGGATCCCACGGGTGTCACCGCTTGGGGCGTGCCGGGGGCCCTTACCAAGGTAGGTTTCGGACAAGACAACGCCCCTCGGAGTCCTGTACCGGACTACCCCATTTCCTGGGGGAAGGTGATGGCGTTCCTTCCCCCCCCATCCGTTTGCATAACAATTGAACCCCAGCCAATGCCTAACCGCCAATACAGGGAAAGTTGTGACGGTTTGCTACGAGGTAGGCGAAAAAACCAACTGGCGGAAGATCGCCAACTTGGAAAAATTCCTACCAGGCCCCTTGCGGCGACCAACCGAAGTCCATAGCAAGGTCATGACTACCTACGGCTACCTAAACGTCTAAGGGTGGGTGGGATGGGAAAACCTCTCAGCTGGTCGGGAGTGAAGAGGGCGGACCCTGGGCGTGCCCGGCTTAAAATACCCTAAGCCACGCCTCCCCCCGGCCCGCCGATAGGCAGGCGGGGGTCCCGAGCACGCCCAGGGATTCCCCCAACTCTCGCGGGGGCCAAGGTTAGCCCCCGCGCTTGGGAGGAGGGGCTAGACCGCAACCCCATTCTCCTCCCTATAGTCAGAAATGGCTTTGCGTGTCAAAACCCCTCCCCCAGAAAGAAAGACACAGGACACGATGTTTAAGTTTAATGGGCATGAAATGGCCACAACTATATTGATTAGAGAATTGAAGGTATTGGCCCTAGGCATTGGCTCCTATCCGCTACCCGGCATGATGTCCGGGAAGGGTTAACACTAACCGTGGGAGGCCCCCGTTGGAGTACGCCAACTAGGATCCCACGGGTGTCACCGCTTGGGGCGTGCCGGGGGCCCTTACCAAGGTAGGTTTCGGACAAGACAACGCCCCTCGGAGTCCTGTACCGGACTACCCCATTTCCTGGGGGAAGGTGATGGCGTTCCTTCCCCCCCCATCCGTTTGCATAACAATTGAACCCCAGCCAATGCCTAACCGCCACACGAGCAAAGCTCGCCGCCAATACCTTCAAACCTGTAACCAACTCCTACGCCCTCCTATGTAAACCCCTGAACCCAGGACCTAATCCCCGCTATGATATCACCCAACCATAGGTCGTTCCCTGCATCTGACAGATGCACGCCATCCCTTCTGTAGAGGGCCTCGTTGCTGAACTGGATGCCCGGGTGTCTGATGACGAACCCGCCCAGAGCTGCCACTCTACGTTCCACCGCTCGCTCTAAAACCTTTCTCGCCTTGTTGACCCCTACTGGGCTCACGCAATCTCTCCATGTCCTCCTCTCAAGCAACGAGGACCAAATTATTGTGACATGTGGGTATGCAATTACCAACTCGGTCAGATCATCAAAAATGTGCCACCTCAGATCGATCGCCTTGCGATAAGCGAGATCATTTTCTCCCAATTGAATCACTAGGGCGTCAGGCGGACCCTCAGCCGCAGCCCTGGCCATCACAGCTGGTTTGAATTCACTCCAGCGCATCCCTCTACGCGCTATCCAAACCAGATCCACCCTGGGATGTAAATTCAGGTTGCCACCCAGACCACTTCTCAAGGCATGAAACTTGGCCCAGTGCACGATGCTGTGGCCCACCAACCAAATGCGCAGTCTCGTGAGTTCTGAAAAGCAAATAGAAAAGTGGGCGGAGGTCAGGGGTGCAACACGCAGTCACAGGTTGCTTCTCACATAGGCCTTGTACGCGTTAGATTTCCACCTCCCCAAGTCCTTAATCCTCTCCGTGGGAAGCCCCATATGTACCGCAGTGGTGGCTGCGCCAATACGAAAGGAGTGAGCAGCAAATTCTGATGCCGGGAAACCACAGGCCGACAATGCCGCCCGCATAACCCTAGTGAACTGGTGTCTAGTAAGGCGGGATCCGTCCGCATGTATTAGCAGCGGACCAGGGCCGCTAGGCCTTAGGTAAAGAAAACGCCTCGTGTCCCGAACCGGACAAGGGCCCTTCCCGTGGGCTGCCGGCAGCCGGAGCAGGGCCCCCTTGCCTTGCTGATCTGTCTTTGAGCTCCGCACCCGCACTATGAGATCGGTTCTAGAAAGGGTCAGGTCGCTCATCAAAATTCCCCTCTGAGACTGGCTGGCATCCCCCTCACATACTACCTCGCCTACGCGTAGGGCGCCGAAGAAAGCAATGGAAAACGCTGTTGAGAATAAACGCGCTTCGTGCTTTGACCAGCAAATTTCACGAAGAACTTTGTGAATCTTAAACAGAATTTCATAAGTTACAGGCCGCCTCCTGTCCGCACATGGGGGTTGCTGCCTACGCCATCCCTCCAGAGTTTTGCGCACAATGAAGGCTGCGCAGGGGTCCTGCTCGAAAAATGTTTTACAAAAGTACGAGATCCCTGCTGAGTGAATATTGAGTGTCTTAGGAGCCCGGCCTAACTCCCTCATGTGTGCCAAGTAGCGGAGGACCTCCCTGGTTGAAGGAGTGGTGTGACTACTAGAGCCAGGGATGCGTGCGCGAAATCTTAAAAAATCGACCCAAGCCTTCTTATACGATCTCATTGTGGATGGGGCCACTGCACCGAATACTCCCTTCATTATATCTCGCTCCCAATCCTCCAGAGATGCTCCGGGAAAGGCATCGATGATTGGTCCGCTTCTGGCGCTAACGAGCGGAAGCGCTCCATCTGAAAACGAGATAAAGCGTCCGCGATGTCATTATTAATGCCAGGCACGAATTTGGCCGAAAAGTAAATATTCTGTTCTAAACACAGAAGGACAAAAGCACGCAATAGGTTTCCCACTCTGGTGGACCGAGCAGATTGCCTGGCAAGGACCGCTACTACTGATTGATTATCGGTGTTGAAGCAAACCCTGCGATTACGAAATTGATCCGCCCACAAATGCACGGCTACGACAATCGGGAAGAACTCCAAGAAGGTAAGGTCCCTGGTAATGGGCTGACCTTGCCACTCCGCGGGCCATCTTTTGGCACACCACTGACCGCGAAAATAAACACCGAAACCTGAGGACCCGGCTGCATCTGATTGAACTTGTAGGTCAGCATTAAGTAGCAGGGTATCCTGCCATAATGAGACCCCGTTGTACTTTTCTAGGAATTGTAACCAAACCCCCAGGTCCGCTTTTACCTGTTTTGAGAGGCGCACCCTGTGTTGCGGAGCCCTGAGGCCCGCTGCCAATCGAGCCAGACGGCCGCAAAATGGTCGCCCTGGGGCAACAACCCTGCACGCGAAATTCAAATGGCCTAGCAGGGACTGGATCTGTCTCAATGTTATTTTCTTTAGGGGTAAGAGCTGATGTATGATTGTCTTGAGCGCGACCAATTTTTCAACGGGTAAGCGGGAAGTTTGGGCCACGGTGTCCAACTCGATACCCAGATAGACTAGGGATGTGGCTGGGCCCTCAGTCTTGCTGGCGGCTAGGGGTACCCCTAATTCGCCGGCTAGGGACGTGAAAGCCTTTAGCATAGTGGAGCACCGTAATTTACTGTCTGCGGCCAAAATAAAATCGTCGAGATAGTGATACGCCAAAAGACCCTGTCCTGTTGCGTAGGGCCCAGTCCAGGAATGTGCTGAAAGATTCAAAGGCTGCACAAGCAACGGAGCAGCCCATGGGCATGGCCTTGTCAATGAAATACGCACCGTCAAATTTAAAGCCCAGCCATTTAAAGTCATCTGGGTGAACTGGAAGAAGGCGGAAGGCGGACTCGATGTCGCATTTTGCTAGGAACGCCCCCTGACCGAATCGACGGATCATTTTTACAGCCTGATCGAAGGAGGCGTATTTCACTGTACAAAGCTCCTGAGGAATCGCGTCATTAACAGAACCCCCTCTCGGGTAAGAGAGGTTGTGAATCATGCGGAATTCCCCCGGGGCCTTCTTTGGCACAATGCCCAGCGGGGAAAGGTGAAGCCCCTGAAAAGGCGGTTCAAGAAAAGGACCCGCAACCCTGCCTGCCCTGATTTCTTTCTCTATTTTCTTTCTGACTATGTCGGGCCGTTCCCTAACAGATTTTTGGTTATCCGCCTCCCTGGAGTTGGGTGGGGTGGCCACCGGGATCCTAAATCCCGTAGAAAACCCCTCCCAGAGGTATTTCCCCGCGGTTTTATCTGGGTATAGTTCCAATAGGGCTTTGAGGGGCTGCAGGCGAATAGGGGAGAATGCCAAACCTAGATCAGTGTTACTGGCGATTGGTGGGACCTTGACGGGATGCACCGGGGGCACCTCTGGGATTGTTAAGGAAGTACCCCCTGCCCCCCGAAAGGGCTGAGGCTTATTTTTGAAGCACGCGGAAGCGGGGTGATTACCCCAGCATTGCTCGCATTCGTGTAGATACTTACAAAAGGGGCGAGAGCACACGCCCCTGTTGAACTCCCAGCATTGTCGACGCCTCTTTGGCTCAATCTTACCCGCTTTAACTGCCTCCTGACTCTTCTTCTCGATGTAGGGGTTTACATCCTCGCCCCAGTAGTTAGGATCTGTGAGGTCCCATCGAGTGGTGGGGTGAAGAGAGGCATTCCTCCGGAAGTTCTCGTCGTACGTTAGTGCGGCGTTTTCACCTGCCAGAGCCCGAGCTCGCCTCACATGAGCCTGGTAAGCCACTAAATCCATGGCGCGATGGGGATACGCTGCGCAAACTACACCCATGAAAACCTGGTACCCGTCTAGCCAGTTCTCAAATGTGCGCTCCGCCCTGGGCGTTCTATACTTCCTTCTACCATAAGAGCGTCTTTTCTCACCTTTTCCTGTTATTTTTGTTGGGGGGAGTAGGGTAAACATATCCACGTAATCCCCGTTGAGGATCTTATTCCTCTTCCTATGTGACAAGTGGTTTCCCAGAATGAAGTCTGTGGGCTGATTGGTAGCAACCTTAACGTCCTCTACCAATGTCCCATCCTTCCAATACAGAACCCCGTTAAAAACCTTTCGGTGGGAATTGGCCCTCCTCTCATGAGCCCAAAGGGGGATCCCATGATTGGACTCCCCAATACCCCAATAGCCATCCATTGGCCCTTCAGAATCAGAATCTGAAGAGGACGTACCTGATTCCTCCTCCTCGGTGTCTGAATGCCTGCTCCTCTTCTTCTTGGCCGACGTGTGCTTCTTTTTGGACTTCCTCTTACCCCCTTGTGGCACGCCGGCAGTAGTGTCGACCGATGGCTGAGATGACTGATTCTCCCCCAGTTCCCCTTCGGACCCAGAACCCGCGCTGTCCTCGGTGGAACTGTGCGCCTGCTGCTCCAGAAAGGCACTTGGCAAACCTGTAGCTTGAGAGATGGTGTTACTGCCGCTCCCTTTTTTGGGTGCCTTCCCCTTACCTTTGCCCTTTGCTGGGGCCTTGGCTTTACTGGTAGCTTGTGTAGCTTTTCTAGAGCGGGCGGACTGCGCCCGCGTACCGGGTCGGCCACTAGGTACGGCAACGGGCTGAGCACCGGCTGTCGATGCAGCCGCCTGGGCACCGGCTGCTGGTGGGACCGAATGTGCCCCAGCCGTCACTGTAGCCGGGGGCCCTGACAGCCCCTGGTTGGAGGGGGGAGTATCAGGTATTACGTCCTGCGAAGGCTCTAGAGCGGGCAGCGCCGAGGATCCTGGTCTACATTGCCTATAAAGAGTTTCGAACATCCTGAAAAACTGTTGTAAAGATTGAGGATCATAAGGTAAGGCTGAAGCCTGCGCGCCCCCATTACTTGTGGAGGGGACCGGCTGGTCGCCGCCAGTGGTGGACTGCTGATTTCCTCCGGAATCCATGACTGTTGGGCAAATTTAGAATGCGAAAGCAAATCAGATACTATCCACAAAACCCGAGGGTGTATGTGGCTGCAGGGATATTATTAGCTAACTGCCTCCCGCAGATGGGAGTCTGTCAAGTTCAGTACGTTCTACACTGGCAGGAGTTTGGGAGAAGGAATCCGACTTCTGAACAATTTCAACTTGTTTATTTATTATTATTATTATTTTTTAATTATTATTATTTTTTATTATTATTATTATTATTATTATTATTTTATTTATTTATTTTTTTATTTATTTTTTTATTTTTTATTTTTAAATATATATATATTTTTAGATATTAACCCTAAATGTTATAACTTATAAATCCCACTTATAAATGTAAATCACAGAAATAACTATGTGCAGATATTATACTTGCAGTAAAACAGTGAAATGAAATATATTCCACCTTTTTCTAGCAATCTGATGTTTGACTTTTTAACACCTGGTCTCCCATCCAATTTGAGACCACGTCTGACCCTGCTTAGCTTTGCAAATGTGCTAGCAGTTTTATTGCTGCACCACCAGGGGGACTCTCCAATCTTGAGGGAAACAGTTACAGAAATAAAGTGAGCAGCTGCAATAAGTTGGCAATAGGAAGGCAAAGAACTTGCCCCTCAATCCCCCAAACAAAAGGCAGTCAAAGACACAATAACGGATCGATCTAGCTAACTAGGGACAAAGAATTACCCTGGGGGTGCAGCTACAGTATAGCTGCCTCTTACAAAAGAGAAGGCTCAGGGACAAAAGCTCTTAACTACCGATCGTTAGCTGCTATGCTTCTGCCCCCCAGGCAGCAACTGCTTCTATGGCAACAGAATGAGATATTTGCAATAAGATTCAGCAGACGAAGTGAGCAGAATAAAATAAATGAATAAGGAAGGGGCAGGGAATGCCCACTATTTCTATTTCTAAGACTAAAATGATTTTAAAATGAAATAAGCCCCGTGGGGCAAAACAGCCTGTTTGTATGAAAACTCCACAACCACATGCAATTTAAATAGGCAGGGAGAGCTTTGAGAGCTGGTGATATTTAGGGCAACTTTGCCTGAATGAACGCTGTCCCTTACAAATGAGAAGGCTTTGGGACAAAGCCCTTTGCTATCGCTCTTTCACCCCCTTTGCCCTAAGCAGCAACAGGAAATAAAGCGACTCTCCCTCTAGCGAGGGGAGGGGGAAATGAAAACAATGCCTACAAAAAAAAAAAAAAAAAAAAGAAAATACTAAGCTGACGGGGAATGGGGGGGAAGCAGGATCACTGAATCAAAGGGACTGCAAAAACAATTCACTCAGCTGGATAGTGGGCAAGGGGAACGGCAAATAATAGGGACAGCAGAAACGCACGTGGTGGCTTGAAACACACTGAGCCGGCTAGCTGATACCAAAACAAAGGAGACACACACGTGCTGTAACGCACACCTTCAAACAGTCTCTATAATCTGTTCCCCTGCTTCCTAGCTTTACGTGGCAGTATTTAAAAGAGTAAACAAGCCTGCAAAGGCTGGCTGCCACTCGCAATACCCAAGGTGCTCCTCACAGAGAACCGATACACAAATCAAACGCGCGCACACATGTCAGAGGAGCTTTAAGGGAGAATTCACGGACGGAAGGGAGGAAGGGAGGTAGCGGCAGAAGGCAGAAGGCAGGAGGAAGGGATCGTGCAGGGATAAAGAGGCGACACAGGAGCAAGGGACGTCAAGGGCAACATGCAGAAGAGCGCACAGCACGAGAATAAAGCTACGAGCCACTTCCCTGCTAGAAGGTCCCTTTCTGTTGCTCCACGTGGTCGCAGCGATGAGAAGGACGACCTGACCTCTCAGCTGGTCGGGAGTGAAGAGGGCGGACCCTGGGCGTGCCCGGCTTAAAATACCCTAAGCCACGCCTCCCCCCGGCCCGCCGATAGGCAGGCGGGGGTCCCGAGCACGCCCAGGGATTCCCCCAACTCTCGCGGGGGCCAAGGTTAGCCCCCGCGCTTGGGAGGAGGGGCTAGACCGCAACCCCATTCTCCTCCCTATAGTCAGAAATGGCTTTGGGCAAGTTGGGACCAAGTGTCACAAAGGTGTAGCAAGTTTTCAAGTTCTCCAGCGCTCTTCAACGGGCAAGGTGTTGCACAATGCAGGGGGCAGCGCAGGGGAACAGGAGTACCAAAATTAGACTGATGTTGTAGCTATGGGGTTAGTTTGTAGACTCAGTTCCAAGAGAGGGATTGCAGACAGGTTCCAGGTTACACACCTAGAATTCTGGAATAAATAAGCAATGGCTGCTTTCCCCACTTGTGAGTAACTCTCAGGCTTGTAACCCTGATCAGTCCCAAGCCTTAAGCAAAGCACAAAGATTTCTGGGATAGGCAGAGGTTTTACCTTAAGCATCAGAGATGGAGTGACTTGTTATGATCATTTTCTAATCCCATATTCCTGTATTTGGAATTAAGGCAGTGTTATTCACCCTAAGCTGCGAGTGCAGCTTTCTCCCGATTGAAGTTCAGAGTGTTTGAGGACATTCACAGGGAAACCAAAATGCTTGTTTACAAAGCCATTGTACTACCAACCTTCCTGTACACTTGTGAAACATGGACCACTTAAACACCATTTCCAATTCCTTGAAAGATTCTATCAACGGTGTCTCTGAAAAATTTCACACTTCACTTGGGAAGACAGGCGAACTAATGCCAGTGGACTGAAAGAAGTAAAGATCACCAGTGTTGAAGCAATGATTCTTCAACATCAACTTTGTTGTACTGGTCATGTTGTGCGGCTGCCTGATGATCGTCTTCCAAAGGAACTACTCTATTCCAAACTTAAAAATGGAAAGCGTAATGCTGGTGGTCAACAATACAGGTTTAAAGACTGTCTCAAGGCAAATCTTTTAAAATGTAGTATAAACACTGACAGCTGGGAAACACTGGCCTGCAAACCTATGTCCCCGCTGTGGAAGGACGTGTGGATCCAGAATTGGCCTCCACAGTCACTTAAAGACTCACTGTTAAAACCGTGTTTATTGAAAACAATCTTACTCGGCTACGAGCGATTGCCAAAGAAGAAGAAGATACATTCCATTTGGCACACATTATGTTTTGTCTTCACAAAGCTTTTATATTTCCTTTCATCCAGGCTCTTGTTATTACAAGGCCCTTTTTCAGATGAGTTAATCACCAGATCACTGAATGCAAAACATTGTTTTGCAGCATAATACCCAACTCCCTTCAGTTGATATGCTCACTTTTCTTCCTCCTCTCTCCAAAAATTCCCATGGTAGTTATCAAATAGTGGTTCAGGAGTTTGCATGACCCCTGAAGAGGTTTTAGGAGTGCTACAGCACTAAGAATGAGCCAGTCACAGATTCAATTCAAGGGGTTGGTTTTGGTCTTTAAGGCCCTTCACAGCTTGGGACTAGAGTATCCAAAGGACCACCTTTCCCCACACCAATGCAGACCCTTGGAGGGCCCTCCGGAGTATGGTGTGGTGGGTCCAGGAGATATGGCCTTGTCAGTGGTGGTTGTGGAATTCCCTCATCTAAGGGGCACCAAAGGTGCTTACTTTGGTATCAAGCAATAACCTTTTAATTTCCCCAGGATTTTAACACTGTCTTAGATTTAAGCTCCATTTCCCCTCTGTGTTTTCTGTTTTCGTACTTTATTAAGTTTCTATTGTTACTGAATTTTTAATTTTTTCTTCTTATGAACAGCCCTCAGAATTTTGTTATAGGGTGACCCATAAACACTTAATAAACTGGTGGAATGGCTGAATTCAGGATCACTATGGGGTTTGTTTGTTTTTTTAAGCCAAAATTCCACTTCAGGCATTCTGGGAAAATGTTTGGGAACTGTTGTGAGTAGACCTTATGACCATTTTTGCATGCTAAGGCAATGGCTTAGAAGTGACGTACAATAGAATAACAATCAAGTTCAATAGTCAAAGTATTTGAACAGCTAGAACATCTTGTCAGGATATTTCTTGACTGTTTTCGTTCCAGGCACTAGCCTAGCATGGAAAAGCACTTTGACTGGGCCCCAACTCAGGGTTGCTATACAAGAGAAAATGATGGCAGTCATACACTAGGGTGCTGCAGATCTTTTGCCTGTAGCAGCTGCAGAAACAGCAACATTCAGATGCTAGACTAAGAGGTGAAGCTTAAGACTTGTAAATAGGGGGTGTATATTTGTAAAAAGCAATATGCAACATATGAAACACCTTTTGGAATATACTGTGTGCATGAGTGCTTTCTATGTGCACTATATGTGTGCAAGTGCATGTCCATAAGAAACTTAAAGTACTTTGGCCACACCCACCGCTGGCATGGAGCTTTTTGAAGCTTGGTCAATCCTCAATGTGGCCCTCAGCCAAAGAAAGGTTAGCCAACACTGGACTATGGGAAGAACAAACTTGGGACATATTGCCTCTTGCCTTTCTGTTGAATCAACAGACATATAAAAATAGTCAATGGCAATGCTCACAAGTTATAAAATTCATACTATATGTAAAGCTTTGGATTTTTTTTTATTAGTACATGATTTATAGAATTTGAAAAGTGTCATGAAAAGAGAGCTCTTGCTTGGAATCTTTATGAAAGCCCTATGAACAATTTTGTTCATAGGAAATAGAAAATACTGGCAGGGAAAGATGGTCTCCTCACATATCCCTATTTTCAGTGTAAAAGAGCAAAAACATTCATAAATCAATGTTGATTACTCATTTTGAACAACTTGTCTTTGGCATATTTCCAGTGTGGAAGCAGCTTCCTGAAAGAAAGAGCCCAAATTCTGAAATCACAACACAATACAATACAATAATTGGTGGAAGGAAGCAAGTTACGAACAGCCCTTCCAAGAACAGGGAAAGATTCGTGTTTACTGTACTTAAAAAATTAAAGAGACAAGAGGCCAATATATATTTGTCTACATTCCATATTATTTCTGATTCCAGTTTGTCATTGCAAATAAAACAGTAGCAGCTTTGATACTGGACTTTGCTACAAACACTTGTTCAAATATCTGTAATTCTCAAAGGTCTAACATCAAAGTTCATTCTTCCAGGCCAGAGAATTTCCAGGAAAGGTCAATTTCACAGTCTCAGGTGGCTGCTGTAAACTTTTTCTCCTCTGGAATCTTACTGCATTTGGTCCCACTGGTCCCAATACTTGGGTCCCAGGCTGCAACCTCTCTGCAGCTACGATACTCTTTTGAGGAAGGAGGAAATTCAACCACCATTGTCCTGAAGTGACAAATATTCTAATGAAGAGAATTCAAGGCCTGCTTGGGGTGAAAAAACAGGAAGAGACACAGAATATAGTCATGATCTACCTAGTGAGAAATGGTGCAGAAGCTGTGCTGGAGGCCAATTGATTGATTGAAGTACATTCCGTGGCCTTCAAACAAACCTTTAATGCAATTGGTGTTGCTCTCCTCAACCTTTCATGTGATATGATTTCAGTTAGTACATAAAGTGTAAAAACACTCAAATAACCATGCAAACTGTTCCCAAATATATGTTAGATACCTCTTCTTACTAGATCACAACTTTATAAAGGGCTCAAGTAGGAATAACAACAATTTGTTCTGGTAGAGTAAAATTATACAAGGTCATCTAGCAGGAGCCTTTGCCAGTCACCAAGAGCCTGAAAAACCCAGATAAAATACTACTAAGGGTTCACAAAGTAATACTGATGAATGCATGTGCACAGAGGCTCTGGGATACTTACACTGATATGTAACAAGACACCCAGACTTCCAGAGTCTGATGCAGGTGCCTGAAGTGTAAGCACAGATTCCAGAGCATTTGCACAACGGCTACAATATGCGATGGCTCAACCAGGTAACAAGATTGCCACTTAAAAGAGAACAGGGATAAGAGGGTGGTTTCCCACAGAGCAGGGCTAAGTTTTTTCTGTAATACAGCATCTTCATATCCAGCGATAAAAGAGAACTGTGTGTTCTCTCCATAGGAGATCAATGATTTTTCTGCAAGGCAGCAGGAAATAGGTTTTTTTTTGGGGGGGGGGGGTGCTGAGGTACATAGCTTCCTTCTTAAGAGGTGCCCCTGACTGTGAACATCCTCTATTCATATGAGGTGGTGGTGGGGAGATGCATGTTTCTGAATAAATTCCAGTGAGACAGAACATGGACTCCTAGGGAAGCAAGAGATCACGGGGCAATCTTTCCAGGGCTAGTAAAACAATTTGTGCTGGACAGAGCGGTACCGTGAAGAGCTCACTACAAGATGAAAGATGCAGGTGACAATCCAAGTCTGAAAACAGCAGCTCCCAGTAAGGTGGGTATAAAGAATGGTGCAGCATCCAGGATGAATTGTTTCCTGAACATCTATCTGATCTCAACAGGCAGTCTTAGCATAGTCAGTATACATACGTAATACCTTGGTAGATAGAATATGGTGGAGGAGCTTTTCATTTCCCATTAAACTGCAACACATGATAAGGTTGAGGGTGAGCAGCTGGGCTCATCTCTCTCAATAAGACAAGGAAATGGCTTCACTCAGACTGCCTACCGATATGTTTCTATTAGTTCATGTAGCTGACTCATCCTTGGAGTCTCACCAGATCCTGAGAATAACTGGCTATTATCCCATCTCCTTGGAAATCCCCTTTCCTTTTCTCAGTTTAGTCACATAAATCCTGTGGGAGGACCTCCTCTAGTCATTTGCTTAACAGCACCCTGTCCTGTCCTGAAGATACTCTTCATCCTTCCACCAGTGTATAGATAGCTGCTGTGTACGGATTATTCTTTCTCTGGAGCAATGCAAGCAGTCTCCCCCCCCCCCTTTTTTTTTTTTTTAATGCTACTAACACTGGCAGCTTGACAACAGCACAAAACAACATGTGGGGAGGAAGGTAGCCCTGCTGAGAAGGGAAAAGTTGTTTATTCAATTTGGAGTCTAACTCCTGACAGAGGCAGCTTCCTACAGTCCCCTACAAGCCCAAGCAGGAGTAAAGCTGACTAGACCCGATCTTCTGCTCTAGCCCATTTCACTCCTAAGGGGACATTTATTTTTTATAAGAACAAAATATTTTTTTCTCTCAGCACAAGCTATTTTGCTGCCTGAAGTGGAACAGCAGATACCCTCCAACCCAAACAAAGTGTGCAGTACCCAAGGCTGACCAAGTTATTTTTTTCACCAGAGACACAAAATCCTACAATCACCTCTACTTGGCAGTCAAAATACAATAATAAATTAGAAGTAAAAATTAGCTGCAAATTCAGGACATCCAAAATCTGCTTTCTGATGAAGTATCCCCACTTAGCCTAATGGTAGAACAGGCTCTGAAAGAGTGTCATTTCCTTATAATGAACGTTGTTTCTACAGAGGTCACATTAAAATGGGCATATTTAGTGTTTCTTCTGCTAAGAGGTTGCTTCAACTTCCCCTAGACCGCTTGAAATGCTACAAAGTCTGCAAAACTAGTTTGACCAGAGATCAGAAGAAGAGGGTATGTCATATAGGCAATGGTCACTCCAAAATGCTGCCTCCTGTTCTCTGAAAAGCTATTGCTTACCCTCAGCCAGTATACTCACTGAAGACTTGACACAGTGACCGAAGAGGACTGGAGCTGCCAATGACAGCTGTAACTGAACTATGATGGCAAGGATCTGACTGACTGGGCAGCAGGATTAAGACCTTTAAATAAGTTTGCTTTACCCAATCTTGTTGTCCACTTCTTACTGACTGACTGCTGTTCCTCTAGCACATTGTTTCCCAACCTTGGGCCTCCAGCTGTTTTTGAACTACAATTCCCATCATCCCTGACTACTGGTCTTGCTAGCTAGGGATGATGGGAGTTGTAGTCCAAAAACAGCTGGAGGCCCAAGGTTGGGAAACACTGCTCTAGCAGGCAGAAGGGAATACACTGGTATAGCGTCCTATCCTTGTCACATCTACTGCTGCCTGTTCAACAAACAAGGGAAATGGCTGGCATTCAACCTAATGAGTCTCCGTTTCTTGGCTCTCCTCCAGACCTGCCATGCAAATTCAAATCAGTCACTGTGAATGTCTGCAAAAGAATGACAGCAGCACTGTCCCCTTTACACAGCAGAAATCAGAGAATGCAAGTACTAAGGCTAGCTTAGATTAAAAGAATCCTGATGAAAGGAGGCAAACACAGACTGCTGCTGCTGGAGAGCTGGATCTATGTAACAACAGTGGCAGAGGAGTGACTTCTCAGTAAGCTAGCTGCTCCCAATGGAAAGGCTCTGTGAAACTTCAAGGCTTGTATTTGCTTACATTTGAGAGAGAAGGGTTCAACCAATAGGAGTTGGCACTTCAACAGAAGTTGGTTGAAGAGAAGGCCATCAGATAACACCAGCTGTTGTCCTGGTGCAAGGATAATATCCCAAAGAGGTTCTAAATACCATGTCCAACATGACAACACAAGAAAAGGAAAACAAAAGCCCCACCCCACAAGTTCCTGGGGAAACAAGAAACATTTCACCACTACACAATGTTGAAAGACACTCTTGCCTAGAATGGGGAAGAGCCCATATTTCATGATAAAACTCTCTTCCAGCTATATTCTGCCTCTGAAGAACAGCATTATTAGAGCCTTCTGCTAGCTACATGTGTTCTCTTGCTATTACTCTTCTAATCTTACAAACCCAAAACAAAACAGCAGAGCCAGACTGTGGGAAGGATGCAGAAATAGGAGCACATTCTTACCACACTCTAAATCCAAGGTTCTCTGTACTACCATGAAGTTTATTTATTTATTTCCTAAAATGTATACAATGCTTGATTGCAGAAAAAACCGCAAAACCAACTAAGTGGCAATTCCATTTTGCACCTGACTAAAAACAAGTTTTGAATTCTTCCATCGTGGACCTCCTAACACGTAAGAGGTAAAGAGAGGTTAAAGAAAAGAAAAGAATTCAGATTACCATGTTATTTATATGGTGTTCTGTCCTATGATAGTCTCAATATCAGACTCTTTCATCACAGAGCCATTAATGGCACAACCCTATAATGTTTACATAGAGATAAGTCTTATGATGTTTAGTGGTCCCAAGCAAGTGTACATAGGATCATGGCCTTATTGTGATAAAGTCTCTTAAGAATAAGAGCAGCCAATAGAGAGGAAAATCTCCATTCAAGGAGCTCTATCATCCCCTCCCCCCATGAATTGTTAAACAGGCTACCCAAGGGCCAGCTACACATGATGTTAATCACATGGTTTAACATCCTGCATATCTCCTGCTCCAAAGATTGTAAATAGCAACCACCAGGCCCCTCAGTCAGGATCAGGTGCATGGGGAGGAGGTTTAACCCTTTCCTTCCACACTGCAGTTCAGATACCTGCCCTCACGGGGGGGGGGGGGGGAGGACAGCTATTTGGCATATGAGGGGAGTTCTCACTGCTGCCAACAGAAGCTTTCCTCCCATGCCAAACAGCAGCTGAGTGGGGGGTATTTTTGTTGGGACTGTAGCATAGGAGTTGAAAAAGGTGCAGGAAAGGGCAACTAAAATGATCAAGGAGCTAGAGAAACTGCCATATGAGAAAATATTACAGCATTTGGAACTTTTGTTTCAAAAAAAGGGAGAAAAAGTGGGGAGATATTACGGAGGTGTATAAAATAATACATGGTGTAGAAAAAGGGAGTAGGGAAAAAGCAGTCATGTGAAGTACCGTATCTTGAGTCACTCTGTTTCCTCCCATATATGACAGAACAGTAAATAAATGGATCAAGATCTTAGAAACTATCCTATGAAGAACAACCGAGAAGGGTAACATGTGGAATATTATGTCCCCTGACAGGTGTGTGCAGCATAGGCCACCAGACCAAATGCAGCCCACCAGCCATATACGAGGGCCTGCCAGCTATCTAACCTCTGACTCAATTTTTGCAGCCTGAAGTATGCATCAAAAATAAGTTTATTGGGCCTCTGACAAGTTCCAATATATATTTGATCATCAAGCTGAATATGAAGCCCAGCTGCAGGATAATGATTTTCTTAAACATAAAACTGATAGGAAATTTAAAATAATTAAGGGACACAAATATGAAAAGACCACATGGTGTTACACAAAAGCAAACCAACAAAAACCAGATGCCTAACAATTTAGATATTTTGTTGCCTGCTGAAAACGTTTCTTTTATGACAATTGTTTTCAGAGGATTAATCTGATTCAGTGTAGGTCAATTGTTCTGTATTTTAGATTGTTTGAATACTTACACATTGCACACCATCCTGATATTTTCTTATGAGCCAGTGGTTTAGAAATACTTTAATAAGTATAATAAAAGTAAAACACCCAATTGGACTACAATTAAAACTGACCCAACAGGATGTGGTGAGAAGATGGGGACTGAGAAGCAAACCAGGCTAATATGAAAAGGTAGAAACTGCCTCAGGACTTAAGCATCTCTGGGAATGGGCTCAAGTTATTCAGCATCATCCCATCCTTATACTTCACTGGAAGAACTGCTGAAAAACTGTGCACACTTCTAGGAGAAGTGCTAACCCTGATCCCAGTTTATCAACTTCTATGCAAAAGTACTGCCTCATACAAAGGATGCTGGAAAGAGTTTGATGTATGTGCTGTAAAAAACACAAGGCAGTATCTACAAGCAACAACCACAGTGTGCTGCTGAAACACAAGTTGATAAAAGCAAACAAGTTGATAAAAGTAGTGCTGCTTTCTCTGTGAAACAGAAAGGCTTTCCCTTTCATATACTACAGCAATACAAATGTCTCATTTACAGCCAGCCCAGCATTCAAATGCACTTTCCCTAGTCATACATATTCCAAGCATAAGGAAGTGCAGCCATTTCACATGTAAACCCCTACTTGATCCAAACAAAACTACTGAAGATTAATTGCATGGTACTAGGAGAGAGGGATCAGCTGTGTAAAAAGTACAGTATGTTTCTACATTCTCACACTCAGCAAACCAAAGTACCTTCCAAATAGTAAAAACCTAATCTGAGATTTAGGGTCTGCATCCTTGACAAATTACAAAATGTAATTTGTAATTATAGCTTGCCAATTTTTTGGCATTAAACAGCCGCTGCCAAAAAGAATGGCAAAAATGTTGTGATTCATTTTCTTTGAACTTGCATAGGCTGAACTATCAGGTGTCCAGAAGAGAAGTACGTACAGCACACGAGTGCACGTTTGTAACTGATTTGGAAGAGGATAAAAGGAGTCTCTTCAACTATGGAATCTTAATGATAAGCCTTCTCTTCTCTGAAAATATACAAATTAAAAAATGTGCCTAAAGGTGCAATCCTAAAGTACACTGATTAGGAAGCAGTCTCACAGAACTCAATGGAGGTTAGCTTCTTAAAAAACTTATTTAGGAAGCAGTACATGTCAGCCTGTAGTGAAAAATCAGGATTTAAACTGCATAGTGAAGCAGCTGCGTGGGCATGTTGCATACCCAACATCAGCCCGATTTGCCATTAACCTATAGTAGATGAAGGTAACTGAAATTTGTTTCCAGCACTGTTAGATCTCATATATTTGCTCCACTATTTAAAAGACTAGTGGCTTTGGCACATATTCAGAAGTTGGATAATTTATTAAAGGGCTAGGTTAGAGAACAGCAGGGTTTATCTATATACTATGTGTCTCAGTATCCCTGCACTATAGTCCTAGATCAGGACAGTCATATCTGTATACATTAAACTGTCTGGAACAGAAATGTTTATCATTATTTATTTATCCATTTGATTTGATACAAAACTGAATTCAGTTTTTCAGAGAATGCTAGATGGTTAGAGCGTGGTGCTAATAATGCCAAGGTTGCAGGTTTGATCTTTTATGGGACAGCTGCATATTCCTGCACTGCAAGGAGTTGGGCTAGATGATCCTCAGGGTCCCTTCCAATGCTACAATTCTATGATAGCCTCAAACACTAAATAATCCTGCCTCCAAAATGTAACCAGAGTTAAGAGGGAATGATGGAAGTCAGTGGTGGCAGAAATGAGTAGTTCCTGAGAGCCAAGTAACGTTATCCCTTATCCACCCAAGGAATCATTTAGGAATGTCCCATCACTTATTTACCTCATTACAAAATGCCAGAAAAGCTCCAAAAAGGGTTGCTACTTTTTGCCTACTTATCAGGCTACACTGATCGAGCTCCAACCTTATATTCCCAGTGCAAATAAAGCATAATTAAGAACACAGCAGAAACTTAAGGTACCATCCATATTTCCTCCAGCTTCTTCCAGACACATGCCTTTTCCAAACAATTCTTACAGAAAACAGACTGACCTGTAAAATATAAAGGCAACTCTGAAGCAGGGGGCCAAAGTGTTTGGTTCTTAGACAGTGGCAATTCAGGATTTCAACTCTTTGGAGAGACTGATGTGTGCCGAGGCACCCTCACCCCCCCCCCCCCTGCTCCAACCGTGGTCCTCTTAGCTTCGTCACCTTCCTCCCAGCCTTATTATACTTGAAAAAAACCATGCAAATAGTTCTACCATCGCAACATCTACCATGAGCAGAGTTAAAACGCTTTCAACCAAGCAAAAGAGGCTGCTTAGAAATAGGCACCAGATAGTGGTAAAGAAGCCAGCCGCTTGCATTCTCACCTTCCACCCCTCTCCCAAACATCTACAGACTCCCTGCAAAAAATACCACTTTACCCAATCCCACAGGCAAGCAGTTGCCCATGTAGCAAAGCACCAAGCAAACCTACACTTTTGTCTCTTGCTTCTGCCCAAAAGAGTTTAGATAACACTTTCCCTCAGTACCAGTCACTTTGCTCCAGGCACTTCCTAACAATTCCCCACAGCAGCTACAGCATGACAACCAGTGAAATGCTGAAATATTATTGGGGAGCTCCCCACCTCCAATTAGAATTTCAGTGGCACCCGTCTTGATTTTTTTTCTTCCAGCCTCTCTGTCAAAGATGGCTCTAACCCTAATTGAAGAGTTGTTCCAGCAAAGAGTTTCCCTATTAGGGTTACACACAGAGAGGGAATCCCAAAACAACAGGCTATGTACAGACAGATTAGCATTCTCTCCATCACAGAGATGAAGTGTAAATAATTCCTGAGGATGGCCATCCTCTAACCTGTGTGCCAAATTTCAGTCACCCTCTTGCCTTGGAATGAGCTCTACAAAGCAGTAGCTGTTATGTACATGATCTCAGCTCCCTTTCCTTGGAGAGTGCTCATCAAAGTGTCTGAAGAGCCCTAGGACAGACAGGCTGGGATGTCCTTAGGCTGACTCGCCAGCAGCACTGGAACCTGTAACTTTCTTCTTGGGACGGGCTTTGACAGTCTTTTGTGGGGGCTGGAAAGCAAGAGAGGAGAGAAATAACATGAAACTAGTTGCAGGACAAGGAGTTTTAAAAAAGAAAGAGCTTTGATGAAATTTTTGCTGAGACCTCAGATCATTCACTGAACTCCTGCTTCCAGAACAAAAGGAACTGATTGCTATCCAATTTTAAGCCCTCTTACTTCTGTAATTCTATTAATGAATCAATTCAATTAGTAACCTCAGAATAAGAAATACTTCTGGTACAGTAGCACTAACAGAAAATGACAAAAAAATAAAACAAACCTATAAAGCAGTCAGCAGAGGGCACTCAAATAAAATAGGTTATTCTCCTACACAGCCATTTCCTGGCTCTTTACCAGCTCCTTCAAAAATATTTCCAGAAACAGAACCTGAGCAATCAAACTGAATAACCAGTATAATTTCAGCTACTCTTGAAGGCATGTCCAGATGTGTAGGAAACCTTTGATTCAGATACAGCCCAAAACTTCATGAAGGAAGCCAGCCACAGCCAATTCCTGCCACCCAATGATATACCATCAGCTGTAATCTAGCTGGGGGCCAGGACAGCTAAAGCACTCTACACTAAATGACCTGATGTGCTGCATGTGGCCAGCAAGACCACCACCAAATTTCAATTAATGTCAAATATGTGAAACTTTTTAGCTCTTTAACAAGGGGTGCTTCCAGATAAAGGTTTATTGTGAAACTGGTGCTGTCCGTGCACACAAGTATTTTTGCACAGTCCACAGGAGACTGTCATCATCAAAATGCCAGCCTATGCTTTTTGACATTTAATCCAAATTCCCTCTTAATGTGAAATATATATGGAAGCTCATTAGTGCATTTTTGGTTGGGCCTTTCCCCCTAAAAATAGTAATTTAATTTTGATTTTTACAAACAAAATGAAAATTGATATCCCCATATAGTTGTGTATATACCCAGAGCAGAAAAGGTTACTGAAGGACAAGGGAGCAATTATTGAATGGAGAGGCCAGAAAACCACAGCATGGAAACATTTCTTCAAGGTGTGGCGTGGACCTGATACAGTGGAATTCCTACGAAAAATCTAAGATTAAAAGCTGGATGCGTGGACATGTGCACAAACTGCGCACACAGAAAATCTTATTTGAGCCAGTTGTTTGCAACATAAAACCATACTATATAATATATTTTGGCACTGGAAAAATCAAGAACTGGAGCCCAAACAAAAACAGCTGATGGAATGTCTGCAGGCTGTGCCCCTAATGTCAGCAGTAGATCATGCAAAAACTCATAAAACTGGATGCATCCTGAGTGCCAAATAAGATGCGGCAGTAGCACATTCATGTTTATTCATTCATGTGCCTGTGCATTCACAAATGAAGCAGGGGAGTCCAACTTTAACATCAAAAGGGAGTACATAAGAGAAGGAAGTTGAATCTCCCCTCCTCTGCCTTTCCTTCCCATGTTCCAACACCCCAAGCCCTTTCTCAAAGCTCAGCCAACTTCCAGTACTGCAAGAGGGGAGTGGGGACAATAGAGCATGGGAAGGTAAGCAAATGAATGAAGAAGTATTCAGCTGGTCATGCACATTCTCATTTAAAAATGAGACACTATCCACTCTCTGCTTGGCATAGCAATGGTGCAAATGAACAAACAAGTTGCTACTGCCATCACATCTACTTTCAGCCCTTAGTAATGCCTTAAATTCTTACTAAAGAGGCATTTAAATTATTGACAGAATAGGAATGTGAAACAACAGGAGGAATTCAACATCACACTCTTCTGATTGTTCTGTTACTGCAAACATTTCAGCCTGCCAAACAGAATGATCCCTCTTTCCTTCCCGTGAGCAGTTCTGGGTGTTCTCCTGATCCCCTCCGAGCCAATTTTGGGGGATGCAGGGGGAGAAAGCCCTTTTGTACAAGCTGAAGTTCTTGTGCAGGCTTCTGCTGATGGGACCCATTAGTTGAATCCTGTCCAATACTTCAAAATGTAGTGAAAGATATCTGGCAGGCAAGCAAAGCACACTTGCAAGGGAGGGGCAGCTATTAAAAGGGATTATGTGCCAAGCTGAAGCACACAAGTTGTACATGAGGCAGGATCCAGCTGCAAGCTTTCCAAACAATTACATCCAGCTCACCTCAGTCTTTGTCACTTTCTTAGGAGCTTTAAGGCTCTGGGTCCGTTTGGGAACTTTGTCTCCTGTATCGTCATCTGATGGGTCTGTTCTGGCATCAGACTGGGCCCCATTATGTCTTTGAGACAGAGTCATCTCTTCCGATGAGGAATAACAGGATGCACCTGAGGAGAAAACCAAAAACAGAGATGCCCCTTATTTTTTAATATGGAGGAGGAGCAGAAAATGAAAATGCCATCTCTGATACCAAGGTTCTTGAAGGAAAGGAGAAAATAAATAATACTAATACTAAGGCGACTAATAATTTATTACACACACACACACACACACACACACACTTGTGCCCCACCCATCTGACTGGGTTGACCCAGCCACTGTGGGCAGCTTCCAACAGAATATAACAGAACACAGTGAAACATCAGACATTAAAAACTTCCCAAAAAGGGGAGCCTTCAGATGTCTATGGAAAGTTGTGGAGAATCAAACTGTCAAGGTGACAAAAGACTCAGCGTCTTTAAATGACTCTTTGAATCACTTTATTGGGATTCACCTCCCCACCCCCCTTTTAACAAAAGTAACAGGAGTTTGGTTCCTCCCCCAATCCAGACCAGTGTGGATTGGAGGTGTGCAGTGTAAAGTGAAGAAGGGGTGCCCAGGTGTAGAGGAGATCAAACCCTTCCTTTGCACACATCCTCTCCCCTCCCCCAGTCTATCTTCTAGCTAGGATCATTGGTTGAATGAAAATTACAGAGAGGTATAGAAGATAAAGATAAAAGAAGTTGTTTTGTGTATGTGAACACAGAAACCTCCTTTTATGCTTCCATGCCTTGCTTTATATATTACTGGAAAATACCCACATTTAAAAATACGGGCCTGCTGCTGTCATGAGTAGCGTGGCCCAAACTATAATATCTTGCTGCTGAGAAAATGTGAATTCTTTCTTTAAGCAGCATGTCCATTGCAATTGTGAGTACTGCATGAAATATAGGTGTGCATGCACTCCAAGTTCAAAACATAAACACAGCTAACTACCACTGAAGTTAGATGCTTCAATATTTGCCCCAAGCCCACAACTCTTAGACATCTGCCCTCATTAAATAATATGAATGGATTGCTGTTAACCTGAATCATCAACAGTTTCAAGTTGACCAGTAGCAGAAGTACGCATGCGTGGCTCAGGGCTCCGTAAATGCACAGTGTCATCATCCCGAATCAAAGTCAAGTCCTGCATGCTGAAACTCCGTAGTTTTTCAGATAAAACTCCTTGGCCCTTTAAGACATAATTTCTAGTTGTAACTATTCACATGAGTTGAACCATTCAGAACACATCAGAGGACATGCTAAAATAGCTTCCAATGGAAAAGAACACTCGACAGCAGTTAGATGAGAGGGACACAGCTTGGGTCAGGTAATAATAATAATAATAATAATAATAATAATAATTTATACCCTCCCTTCCCAGCCAAAACCGGGCTCAGAGCAGCTAACATCAAATATATAGCCCATTAACATAAAATCAGGCAATCAGTTAAAACACATCCTAAAATCAGATCAGGATCAGAATAAAATCCAATCAGGTGGCAAGCTGCAGATGAGTTTGTCTCATGTCTAACTTGAAAGAACAACTTAGCAGACAGCATGGAGGGGGGGAAGTGGGATAGAGTTATGACACCAACAGAAGGGAACAGGGTTGATACGGCACATAGGTATATAAGGAATTACCTTTGCAGCTGCAGTAACTGCTGCATTGGCTGCCAAATTTAATCCTCGCTTGCCAACTCGCATCATAGTTTCATAACTCTTGTCACGGGCCTGGCTGATATACTCATCGATTTCCTAGGATTTAATTGGTGGGGAAGGCCACATTAAAAAATTATTTGCATAGCTATAGCCCTCAAGAATGATACATACTCACACAAAAGCTTTTAAGAGGAAGTTTTTTGGGGAAGGGCTGAAGCTCAGTAGTAGAGCATCTGCTTTGAATACTGAATTGCTTAGGGTTTAATTCTCAGTACCTCCAGGAAGGGCTGGGAATGTTGCCTGTCTGAAACCCTGGCGAAGGCTGCTAGTCAGTGTACACAATACTTGGCTAGATGGACTTATAGTCCAACTAGGTATAAGGCAAGAAGGTCCACGTCCATAGGGTTTGAACAACAAAACAGAACAGAAGTTCTCAAAGTCATCATAATGTTTTACTTTTGTTAATTATAAAACCTTTCAAATTTTCCTCTAATGACTAAGTAAATCTTTCCAGAGGTTATAAACTATCCATCGACAGCTCGCATGGTGGAATGAGAAAAAGAATCACCTATGGATCATCAATGCCTATACACACGACAGAACAAATGCAGCCGCACTAATTAACAATACACTAGATTACAGAGTACAAAAATAGTTCAGCAGGACAAGGTAACAGAAAAACCAACACCTCTCATTTTGAGAATCATGTACTTAGTAGTACCTATCACATCAAAACACAGGCAACCCAAGTAAGAGGGGAAGAAAAACATGCTTAAACAATTATTCACATGGAAGAATATATCTTTAAGTAAGACTAAGATCGGGACGCGGGTGGCGCTGTGGGTAAAAGCCTCAGCGCCTAGGGCTTGCCGATCGAAAGGTTGGCGGTTCGAATCCCCGCGGCGGGGTGTGCTCCCGTTGTTCGGTCCCAGCGCCTGCCAACCTAGCAGTTCGAAAGCACCCCCAGGTGCAAGTAGATAAATAGGGACCGCTTACTAGCGGGAAGGTAAACGGCGTTTCCGTGTGCGGCTCTGGCTCACCAGAGCAGCGATGTCACGCTGGCCACGTGACCCGGAAGTGTCTCCGGACAGCGCTGGCCCCCGGCCTCTTGAGTGAGATGGGCACACAACCCTAGAGTCTGTCAAGACTGGCCCATACAGGCAGGGGTACCTTTACCTTTACTAAGACTAAGATCAAGCAGTAACTTGTCTTTCTGGAACAGAAGAGAGGAATTTCACAAACTAGTTCTGGCAGCAATGAAGCATACTTCTAAAGGCCAGTTTTAAAGTATCATGACATAACAGTAAATGTTGACTTCAATGTCAAGATCAATGTCAACATGTTGACTTCCAGTAAATGTTAAATAGGACATTTCTGGATTTTTTTCTGGAAAGCTTTTTGGAAAATTTCCTATGCAATTTTGGGTAATTAGCAATAGAAAACCTTGTTTGCATTGGAAATTTTCTAGGGCATACAGAAAATTTATCTAATTTAGCATGTTTATTTTATATGCATTTAGTAAACAAAACTAAAAACTTGGAAACTTCTAAGTCTGTCTAATGCTATGTTGACATTCATTCACTGATATTAATCACCTTATAAAATGGACATTTTTCCTCCACTGCCATTCCAAAAAACACACAGGAAGAAATTCTTACACCACTGGTTCAATGACTTACATACATCAGAGGCTGGGCTAAACTCATCTGGATTATGAGTCTGGTGAAGATTTTGTCACTGATTGATTTGCATTTTAGTCTATTAAAATGGAGAGAATGTTTTGTCTATCCAACCTGGAGAGAATGTAGCCCTGATAGACTCTAAATGCATGGGCTAGTTATTGTTAAAGGTGGCTGCTATCAAATCACTCTATCTACAGAAACAATTGAATTGTATGGACTTTGGAACTCACCGTTCACCTGTAGGCATAAACATAGCTAGCAGGTCAATAAGCAAAAATAGCTGCACTTGTCATGTCTAGTCTGATTCTAAAATAGCCAAATTTTATGAAAGATTAACCAATTAACTATAAGAGAAATTTCAGGACTATTATTCTTAGTTTTAACATCAGTGGGGGGGATCTCTTCCAAGACTGGGTGGAATCAAGACCCTCATCAGTTTGTTAGAAGTATTGAGAGTGTGACCTCTCCTATTTATCAGAATACAGATACTGTATTGGCCCAAATATAAGCCGCACCTTTAAAATGGGGGGGGGGGCAGAGAGACAATACCCGGGCCGCTTCCTGGGGGGAGCCGCACCGCTTTGCCGGCAGCCTGAGGTCACGAAAATAAGCTGCACTTTAACTTTTCACTGTTGGAATTTGGGGGGAAAGTGTGGCTTATATTCAGGCCAATACAGTATACCATGACCATTTGGCTCATACTCCTTTTTTTTAGAGCACAAGAGCATACTAATATCCAGTGAGAACTTGAATGATTAGCCACTCAAGAGAAGAGACACAGGTTCTTCACAGCAAAAAAACCCCCTGTGTCCTGCTATTGTGAAATCTGATCCCCAGGAGAAAAATGGGAAGCATGTACCCTTGGTTCTTAAATGAGAAATGAACATCAAGGCTCATGTAATTGTTGTATTGTGTTTCGTTGTGCCAAATTCAGCGTTGTGCCAATTTCAGTCTTCCTCAACATTAGCAGCATCAAGGAGAAAACAAATTACACATATACCAAAACTTTGCCACAGAAAAAAAGCTACTTCCTGGGGTCAATTTTCTTAAATCTCTTCTACAAGAAGATCTCCCACACTTCAGATACACATGACAAAAATATCCACTTGTGGTATTCTATACTCAGCAACTGAATCCTTTCTTGATTTTGCATTCTGTATCACAACTATGATGACCTAGCAATCCGAGTGCAAAAGTCATTGTTGACTCCAGCGGGTGGATGATCAAGGGGAAAGAGAAACAAAGGTTGCAGCTTTTGGAACTTTTTAGTTTCGAGAAAAGGCAAGAAAGAGGTGATACGATAGAAATTTAAAGTTATGCATGCCATAGAGAAAGTGGCTAGAGAAAAGTTTTCCCCCTCTTTAATAACACTAGAACTCATATTCAGTGAAGCTGAATGTTGGAAGATTCAGGACAGATGAAAGAAAGTCCTAATTCACACAGTGCCTAGTGAAACCATGTAACTCGCTCCCACTGCAGGCAGTGATGGCCACCAAGTTGAGTGGCTTTTAAATTTATGGAGGATAAAGTTAACAATGTCTACTAGCCATGATGGCTATGCTCTGCCTCCACAGTTAAGAGGCAGTAAAGTTGCTGGAAACTCCAAGAGGCGAGTGCTCTTTTCTTCAGCCCCTGCTTCAGTTTCCCACAGACATCTTGTTAGTCACTATGAGAACAGGATGCTAGACTAGATGGCCCATTGGCCTGATCCAGCAGGCTCTTCTAATGCCCTTATGCGTAGTGTTATTTAGTGGGAAATTCACCATATCCACATTTTCCAATGTGTGATACTGACTGTCCTAGTCAGTCCCATGCTTGGAACAGATTTAACATTTAGTTGAAAATATAAAACTTTGAAATCCTGCTATGCTCATGCTCTGGATCTCTTTAGAAATACAGAAGTCTGAATTTCAAGAAGGAATGTGAAGCAGCATGAAAAAGCAGCACCAGTCTGAGAAGTCAGTCAGTGCTAGAGGAAGCTTAACTAAATGTATGCATAAAGACATTGTGATTGAATACAGTGCTTTGTGCCCCCTCCTCAAAAACGTAGAGGTGTACAGTGCTTTTCAAGAAATGCAGACTGGGAGAATGTTTGTGTTAGTATACCTTTGCCTTACATGGATCCATGGGATCCCTATCAAATACAGGGAGAATTAGCGTCATCATTTCACAGTTATCAGACCTGTTTATTTTGTGAATAACAGTCATCATTTAAACATACATGTGCTATCATAACTGACACAAGGCAGATATACCAATATCGTTATAAAAAGTATGGTAAGAAGCAGTCCTCAGACAGAGCCAGCCAGCCTTTGGCCTGCTAATTCCTAGGGACTGCCTAGCTCTCTTTTGCAACACTGAGGGATTAGCAGAGAAAGGATTAAATATAGTTCATGTGATTTAAAGCCGTACATGGAACTTGTTTCCTTGTGCAGTACATTCTTCTTTTTTAGCATTATGACCATGTATCCATAATTTTTCAGAATCTCGAGACACTTCTGCCTGAAATCCTAACCCCTTCTTGCACCAACATCATGAAGCCAACTATAAAATCCAGAAATCCAGGAAAACATTACATATTAGATAGCACAGCAGAATGGATCATATAGCAAGTGCTCTGAGTTTCCCAAAGTGTTGTCCAGCACTAACATATAGTGTTTGAAAGGAAGGAAATTCAATATTCCAGTGAATGCTACTCCCAGAAGGCTGAAATATTACTCAAAAAAATTCTGTCCTTAGGTAAAAATGCATAAGGCACTTACAAGTGGATGGAGACTGTCACCCCTTATCTGCAGGCTCAAACTAAATGAATGACAATGTCTATACTTTGCCCTGTGCTAGAACTACATGAGATTAAGGAGAGTAATTATGCATTTACCACTAATCGCAGTGTAGACTACAAAGAGTAAAGGTCCCAAAAATTAATAAAGGATCAATTAATACAGCAGCAAATGCTGAAAACATTAGCCAGAATCCATATTGCCTCATGCATGAATGGACTGCAGTTCTGCACACACAGAAAAAGTTTGTAGTTTCTCTTCTGGTTATAGTCCCCTGCCCTGCAACAAATGTTGTTCCAAAGAGTCCCTCAAACTCTCCATGCGTGGCCCTTTGGCTCACAGTTAGGAGCCATGAATAAAGCTACTTTATTCAGGTTAGAGCTAACAAATTCTCATCAGGTTACAAACTAGGAATTCACTATTGCTCTGTAAAAGCAGCAGTTGCCACACATCTATTACGAGCAGGCATAAACATGATTAATATCAAGCACAGACAGAGCTAATACCAGTATCTTTTCTGCAATCTATCATGATCTCATGTCACTAAACTTCCAGGATTTATATGTAGGGCAATCTGAAGGAAGTACCTTCTCCTTATTGGAGAGCGTTGGGTGAACAAACTTCCTGTAGAGCACGCTGGAGCCCTTGGTGTAAGGAGAGAGCAGCCAGATCACAAATGCGATTTTCAGCTCGAAATAAAAGGGAAACCTGAGAGAAATGGAAAAGCTAGAATCAAGCTCAGGTTAGAGATGAACAAAGACTGACAGTCCAGAGAGAAGCAAAGATGAGATAAGCAGAAGGAAGAAGAGAGAAGCTACAGATGGAACAGAATCAACATGACAAGGCCAGCTATTGAACAGGCCACACATACCCTTTACGGGATGTATCTTCTTGAAGTCTCTTTTTAAGTTTTCGCCATAGCCTTGATAAGTCTATATCCAAAGTTATCCTCAACCCTGCAAACAGAGTTATGTCCCAGCAGTTGCACTACTCAAGTATTTGTGAAGAGAGTCATTGGGAAGAGAGTAACATTGGGATGTTCCATCAGGACTGGCCCTCTGCCTGGGAATGACTGATGTTTTCAACCCAGGAATTACCCCCTTCATTTTAGACTTCTGGACAAAGTGGCAGCTAGGAGTTTTGAACACAGATACTGCAGGATTAGGACATCATCTCTGTCCTCAGTTCTAGTCAGGACAAGTAAGTCAGCACAATACAGCTCAATGTTTGCCTAACAGGGATTTACATTGTTGAGAACAAATCTTTGGAAATTTGTTAGCAAAGCACAAGACATGCAATAGTGTCAGAACCTAACATTTAATCAGAACTAGAATCACAATATTCAAAGATTACTCTACAACTATCCCTATAGTTTCCATTAGGTTTCAGCTTCTCTCCCTCACACTCCACAAATCAGATTCGTAAAACTAGAATCCTATTCTTCATTCACTTTTTGCTCTCTAGAACAGAGGTTGGCAACCTTAATCGGAGGATGGGCCGGAGCATGTGTGCACGCACGCTCTTCCGGGTCAAAGGAGTGCCTGTGCACACACACACACTATTTCCGGTGCTCTCCCGACACGGAAGTGCACTGGAAATAGTGTGTGTGCATGCACACAGGCGCTTCTTCATCCCACACGAGTGCGCACACGCTATTTCTGGTGCACATCCAGGTCAGAGGAGCACCCGTGCGCATGCGCCATCAACCCAGAAGTTGGTCCCTGTGCCGCACCACGCTGGTAAGGCGGAGGGCGGCAGGGGTCGCCATGGGCTGGTTAGACAAGCCTCGTGGGCTGCTACCAGCCCATGGGCCTTAGGTTGCCGACCCCTGCTCTAGAAGACCCGATATCTTTTTTTTCTAGGTTGGGAGGACAAACAGAACAACTACACATTTTTGCCAACAACACAACTTCCACTCATTGTGTATATGGTTTACTACAGAACATTCAAATAATAAACCTGAACAACACCATGTTTGTTTTTCTCAAGAATAGGATAACTACAGGGAAGCTGAATACCTTACCAAATTGCCTCACAGCAACCAATTCTAGATGGATAACTAAAAAAGAATTGAAGTATCCAGTAGTCCCCCCGCTTACTTCCTAAGTGTGGCAGGGTACTTACCAAGAGAGAATGATGTCTGTGAGTGTCTCTGCTGTGGTGAAGAAAGCAAACACAATCCAATACATCATCCATTTGACCTGCAAGACAGCCAGCACCATTACATATCATTTGAAAGCTGCAACCTACTTAAAACAAATTCCTGACTGATGCCAAATCTTGTCATTTTGAAGCAGTTCATTATAATTATACCCATGTCCAAATGTCAGCAATTCTGGGTTTCAAACAGTTGGTCTCTCTCTTCAACAGTGTCTAGTAGCAGAGACATCAAGGAAAGTTCCAAAAACAGAAATTCTGCTTTAAGGTTCACCTGCCAATAATTTTCAGACACCTATAGCTTTTCACCACACTTACATCTTATCATTACTTGGCCATGTGTACAGCCTTTTTGTCAATTCAAATGACCTGGAACTTTTGCACTTTCGTGAACAATTTGTGCAGATCTAAGATATACATAGTACAACAGTCCTGTTCACAGTGTAATGCACATTTCTCCTCTAACATCTGCACTGACACCATCAAGGAACCTGGGCAGTTGTAACAGATTCTGAACAACCATCCCTCTTTACCAGATTGTGCTAACTTCACAAAGGAATTAAAACCTTGCACAACTGGTGCTTGAGAATAGAGACCTTGTTTGCACATCATGGTGATGGCTTATCATGCAGAATTGTATTACTCCTACTTCACTCTTCTTGACTCATGCAAGCAAGAAACAAACAAACAACAACTCCTAGCTTTCCATTGTGTCTGAACCATACATTGTGCTTTGTTTAACTCCAACAAGCCACAGTTTGTAACTAAGGTTTATTCATGGCTTACTGATCATGGTTTAATAGAATAGAACAAACCATGATTAAACACTCATCTAAATATAATGGTTTGTTTCCTCCAAATGTGTGCCAGCAGGAGCAAAATAGTCCTGCTTGGCATGTTCATGGTAAATTATTAACTATAGTTTACCACAATGTGTGACCTGGGGCAGTCTTTCATGTCTGATTTTCCTATCCCTTGTTCTCCTGCTTTGGTTGTGCTGATTTTCACTAGGAAGTCTTAACCATTTCCAGGATGAGAGACAGCACAGGAAACTGAGAGATACATTTCATGAGTAAATAATGTTGCTACCCACAAATCAACAATTCTCAGCAAAAAAAGTTGGGGGTGACCAGAACAACCTAATTATAAGATGGACTACAATATCAAAGCAGATTACCAGGATAATAGTATAAACAATGCAATGTATCCCCACACCAAAAAGGAGGAGTTGACCTTTATCACAGCATGTCAATTTTGCTACAGTAACGTTTAATACTAGTACGAATATTTTGGCAGCCAAGATTATGCCCTCATCTTTGTCTGAACAATTTAACGAGCCTGTTCCACGCTAGAAAGAGAAGCTAGCTCCCCTTGCTGTTCCTTAACTACAAGGCATTATGTAAAAAAATATTGCCACTGAAATTAGCTCCTGAAAAGCAGCTTGTTCTTAAACAGTAACTTTGAACTTGTAATTCCTTCCAAATACCTGGGTGACTCGCAGGTCTATACTACGATGAAATTTGAAAGTGTCCATTTTTAGCCACTTCACTCTGTATTATGGTTATGAACAATATTTCTTTTTAGATTTCATACCATCTACCCTTGATTAATTAGGGTTGCCCATGCCATATTCCCCAAAGTGAAAATCCAGACGGAGTTTTTGAGCCTTTTTTAGGAACGTTAAAAAAAAACACCAGCCCAAATTTACCATACGTCCAGGTTTTCCCGGACATTTTGCCGATTCAGCAAAAATATGCCTGGATGCCATTTTTCTGAGCAATTCCCAGATGTGTCCAGGAAAGCCCAGACATTTGGCATCCCTATTACTAATCTTTTGAAAAAAAATTTTTGATGCTCTTGCATTATTCTTACTAAAGCTTGAGGATATCCAAACAGCCTTTTCCCACTGACACTAACATGTATTTTCAGCTAATACCAACTAATGCCAGAGACACCAAATCCAAGTATAGCTGCTATTTTAAAGTACTTTCCTTCGAATTGTGTTCCTCAGCATTCCTCATATTATCAGGGGTTCCTCAACAAAATGATCAGTAGTGGCAGACAAAGTAAAAAAACAGCTTGCTTGCTGTTAACAAATTTGCCTTTCAGTGCACAGCTACACAGAAGTGATGAGGTATTTTAGGGTACATACAACCCATGCAGGACAATGGTCAAGATTCTTTGCTCTCCGTGTAGCCCCTCAATAACTGACCATGCAACCTTGAACAGGAGTGAGCAAGGGAGACTGGGATTTAGTAGCGGTTGGGGAAGGGCTGCCAACTTATAATAATAGTTACAGCAAAAATTATTTATTTGGGACCAAGGCTGTTCGAATCCCTGAACTTGTATTTGCAGGTCATCACTGTGCATGAATCATGGAACGCAGCAGAGAGCCAAATTTTCTCCCTAATGGGTCTGGGAAACTTAAGGCAATGAAACAACATGGGCAACAACTGGAATGACAATAGCGGGAGACTCATGACAAATGTGATTACACAAGCTAGAGCTCACTTTCATCACCCTGGTGGTGATGGCAGCAAATAAGTCAGACTTTTCTGCCACCATTGAATCTACTCAGTTGTCCAATGAAACTCTTCTAGTGATCAATGTTTGGCCTTAAAGGTGGGGGAGGACCACTCAACTAATTCACTATGACCCGTTCACTGAACACTTCACAGAAAAAAACTACTCACATCCATTCCAAATTGGGTATCACAGTTAGGGCAGAGCCAGATGTACCTTTCACACCTCGTTATTTTGGATACATCTGCAATCCATGGATGTGGGAAGAGTGAGACCTACTACATGTATGTTCAACTTTTGCCCTCCCTGACTAATAAAAGCCCTGCTGGGGTTTCTGGGTCCCAGAGCCCAGGCTAGCCTTGCTGCCATGTCCTGGTCCCTCTTGCTGAATGACTGTTTGGCCGGCATTCGCACGGCACACTCCCTGGAGGCAGGCAGGCAAGGGGCTGTAAGAAGTAGAGAAAGGTTACAAAGCCTATTTCTTATGCTCACTATGGGATTCTGTAATATCTGCTACATTAAAACAATCAATAGTGAGATCTCTGCTGAAGAATCTCACCATGGATCTCTGAAACAGAAAGCTTATGTTAAACCTCCCTTTTTTGCCAAAGTGGTGGAGCAAACATAAGTTGCTGGATCCGACAGTCTCCATTCTAGTCTAGTACCCCATTTCTAACAATGTTCTGCCAGGTGCTACTGGAAAGCCAACAAACAGCACATGAAGGTAATAGTCCTTCCATGTCATTTGATTCCAAGCAACTGATATTCAGACACATGAATGTTACATTTAGTTATCATGGCTAACAGCCAAGGGCACTCACTTGCCCCCCACATGGCGGAGGTGCATCTCGTGAGGCATCATGTTACATGGCATGTGACGTGTCCCGCCTGCTGTGATGCCGTCGCTTGTGTGCCAGGCGGGGAATGGGGAACGTGGTTGGCCTCCTTCTCCCTGCACAACGTTGGTCAGGGAGGAGGCGGCAGAGTGGGGCCACCAGGCTCCCCACTCAGACTCCTCATCCCCGCATGACATCAGCAGGGTTTCACAACATAGGTGGGGTAGATGCGGCAGAGCAGGCTACTGGATTTGGAGGGAGCCCAGCCCCCTTCTTGAAAAACTGGGGGGCTGAAGACCGCTTGGCCCCCACCACTGTACATTTGCTAATAGCCACTGATTCATTTTCCTTCAGGAATTTGTCTAATGCTTTAAAAAGCCATCTAACTCAAATATTCTGCAAACCTGGAACACAAACCAAAGAGGGGTTTTCTTTCTTAAACTGCTTCAGAAGCATTCCTAGTATGCATTTTCAAATGCAGTCAATATGTTAATTTCCCCACAACTGAACTTTTGTGATAAAGTCATAGAAGTTAAAAAAGAAATTTTATTCATTTCATAATTGAATCACAGAGCAACAAAATGTGGTAAATAAGTAAATGAAGCAGCATTGCCCCTTGGACTAAATTAACTCCCTCTCCAATTCTTTTCAACTATATACGGTATATCTTGCCCATTTAGCAACTATACATACGTACATCATTTTGCTTGAGCTGCACTGTATCCTAAATTAATTATGCCAGGATTTTCACAAGTAATGGGTAAGGATGGTCTTTGGTCCCACATTTTAAAAGGATGGGCCTACATTTTAAAAACAAATAATCCATTCTGGATTAAAAATGCCTCTTTGCTGCTTTCAATTTTACAATAACTTTCAGAAGAAGCACATCCCATACTAAGAAGAATTCTTAGTATTACTCTTGAAAATGCCACAGTATTCTAGATAGCAATGTCAAGGAAACTGCAGCAAATAGAAAGTGGCAACAAAAAGAAACACTTGCATTTTCACAAATGACACGAAAATGACACTTTTCACACTTTGTGCAAACACGCAAGTGATAGAAGCATAGTTTTTAATGTTCAAAAATGTGCAACCATCTGGTTTAAATTGACTAAAAGCCATGCAGAAAGTGGATTTTGCCATTTATGAAGCACATGCTACAGACTAGGCAAGTGGGCTAATGCAAATTAGTTGGAGCTGTGGTGAAGTGACATCACGGATATGTAGGTGCTAAAAAAAAGTCAATTTGTGAAGACACCTCAGGAATTTTCACATTTGAAGTTTCTGTCAGTTGGTGCTTAAATGGGTCTATAATGTAATTTTAAATCCGAAACTGAGCAGAATAGGTATTTCAGCTCTATTCCACCATTATTTACTCAAATAAGGCAGAAAATGGTCAGATGAACTATTCAGTGTTGTGTAACATGGGTGACATGGACTGTAGCATCGTTTTGCAGTACAATTCCAATTTCCTGCTTGAACAAGCTATGTCGCTAGTATCTTCACACCACTAGGAGACAAGCTACAAGTAAGGGTTGATGTTAAACCAAGCTTATGGTTAATTGCCTCACACTTACATATTCCTTCACATTTTTCGTCTTCACAGCTTTGTAAGAGGAGTATGCTGGGTACAAGGTGCCGAAAACCAGCCTGGAACAAGAGGTTGTTATTATTATTTAAACAGAAAAGAGAAAGGAAGAAGAGAAACCTCATGAGATTATTCATTCAGCTTAGAGTCGGCTCCAGGCCGGAGAAGCCCCGGTCCCTGCTAGCCCGCCCATCCACCCTCTTCCCCCCTTCCGCTGCCAGCGCAGAGCAGGCCTAGCGCAGCGGCTGCAAGGCTGGCAGAGCGTCAGAGGCGCTGGGCGCCCTACCTGCAGCCCTCAGGTGGTGGCGCCCAGAGGCCGTTAAACGGACAGCAGCTTAATAAGCGGGGGGGGGGGGAGCACCGCGGTGTCCAGGCGACGCCCCTGGGCTCGCTCTTGTCACCTGTCAGGGTCAGGGCTAAGCTGGGCGGGGTGGCAGCAGGGGCCGGGGGGGGTGGGCGACCGCCTCAGGAGCCCCCGAGAGGCAGAGGAGCGGAGGAGCCGAGAAAAGGGCTGGGCGCAGCGGGCACCACCGGGCGGGGTGGGATTCGGGAGAGCCGCCCGTCCAGACGACCCCCGTCCCCATCTTCTTCCCGTTGCCTAGCAACGGGCGAGGAGGGCCTCCCCGTCGCCGTCGTCCCCCTCCTCCCGCCGCCGCCGCCGCCGCGCGCTTACACCACCAGCCGGGAGATGATCCAGGACACCATGGCGAGGCCGAGGCTCCTCCGGGGGCCGGCGGGGACTGGCGAGCTGGCTTTCGGCAGCGGCACCAGCGAGGAAAGGAGAGAGCGCTGTTAAAGGGCAGGTTCCTGCAGCAAGCGCGGCCCCGCCCCGGCTCCTTAAAGGGGAGGAGCCAGCGGCGCCTGTCGGAGGGAAAAAGAGCAGCGGGCGCATGGCGGTGGGCTCGGCGTCAGTGCGGCGGTTGCTGCTGCTGGGCCTTCGCGTCATCTCTCTGTGGCAGAGCAGCAGGTCCGGCGCCTCCGCCAGGCCCCGCGTCAAGCGACACGCTCCCCGCCCTAGAGGGCAGAGCCAGCCCCGCAATAGCGCTTGTCTCTGGACCCGCGCTTTGGGGCTCGCAGCGCAGTCCTTGCCACGCCTCCTCAGAAGTAAGTCCTGTTGAGTTCAGGGCGGCTTACTCTCGGGGAAACGGGGTTCAGGTGGGCAAGCCGGTTTCCGACGCCGCAACTCAACCCTGGCATAGGCAGCCTCAAGCCTCAGCCAGCCAGTTGCGTCTTTCAGATATTCGTGCAAAAGGAGAGCCTCTGGGTTTATTACATTGGTCGAAAGCGTTAAAGGGCAAGGCCGGGAAATAACCGAAAGGCCCCCTCGCCATAGAAGTAGACAATGGATATTGGTGTGGGCGGGGGGCTCTCTTGCAGGTACTGTTCGATTTGGCAGAGTTGCCGCGTTATCCATTGGGAATCCCTAAAATCTTTGGGGTTTTGTTCAGGACCGGGCTGAGGATGCGGAGGAAACACCAGTCTGGGCCTCTGCCAACAGCTCTCATCGGTGTCTCGGGCAGCAGCTACCCCATGCTTATCAGGTGGCCCTCTCTCCAAAACCAAAGGCCCTGGAAAGGGGCACTCAAGGTCTTTTTGCACCCCTGCTCCCTTCCAGAAAGCAAGCAAAACTCCATCTTTCTTACCCAATCCCCTCAGCGTTTCCATCTGAATTGAGATTGAATACCTCTTGTAGTTTGTTAGATCATGTAATTAAATCAAATTATCTTAAACTGGCTTGTTCTTCCGTTTCCAGTATTTAAGACACGTCCCACTGTTCTAGTGGGTCTTTTTTAAACCCCCTTAATAAACAAAGCACTACAACGAAGAAGATACCAGAAGTTTAAAAGATAGAACCCTATTTCGTTTTCTTTTGTTTTACAATTTTCTGACATCCAAGAAAGTAAAGTTAAAATGTGCATGCATTCTCAGTGGCCTTGCCATTCTTCTTAAAATGTTTTTAGCATATATAATGGATAATTGGTGAAAGCGTAAAAAAGGAAAAGGCGCACTGGAGTCTGCGCTTTTCAAATGTTCTACCACAACCTCAGATGTAAGGTTGTGTCAGATATATCTTAGTCAGTCTATTACTCTGTTTTGCCATGTACTAAAAAATGATACTGAAACCTTTACTACTTTTAACTGGCTCCCCAGTAGCTGAATAAGCCATAAGAAAGAAGGAAAGGAAGAGCTGGAAAGTGCCTATCAAAAGGCCAAAAAGGGAAAGAGAGTTCACTGAAACCTTCAAAGCATTTCAACAGCCAGTTGGCTGGCTAAAGCATTTCACTGCACAAGAATGAGGATGTGAAAGGAGAACTGAAAGCCACAGTATTTTGATGAAATGATTAACAGTTACCCATGGCTGGCCTGCTTAATGCCTCCTGAATGGATTATTCAGCAAAAAAATTGTAATTGCTGGCCAGCACATCTAGGAAGAACAATGAAAGAGGACAAAGGGTGCTATTCAACTAAGTTTTACTCAGAGTAGACCCACTGAATTAATGAACATGACTAAGTTATGTTGTAATGGTGTGTGCCAGTCTGAATTTTTTAGATCATGGCATTGGAATAGTTGGCATAAACTTGATATAAAATATACCCCTAAATGAACTTCCTTGACCCTGGTCCAGTTACTGTCTCAAATATGTCCCAGAAATATGTTCCTGGGCTCCTAATACTTTACATAAAGTTCAGCACAGTAATCTGGTGTTACCAGTAATCTCCTGTAAAAAGAATGGGTTTCACAACATTAAGAAAACCTTAAGACTCTGGAAACAAATATAACTAGTTTAGTAATTTCTCAGTAAGGGGACATCATTTCAGTACCAAATAAACAAAATGAGGAACAGACAAGAACTTAATAGGAAATAATGTAACAATGGAATATAGGTGTTATGACAAATCACTAATCCCAAAGACCCTCTCCATAGCCTAGCATTGGCTCGGAATAATAAAAAAACTCCAGATGTTCAGTGGCTGGTTTGCTTTCATGGACCCCTTTTCACACTACTCTCTCAAGGACCAGCCTGACACTATGCTTTGCTTCAGGACACCATTCTTCCTCCCTCCCTCCCTTTGCTTTAGTGTGGGTACTGTGACAAATGTCACACTTAATTTCTCTTTGAGCTTTTGATAGGGATCTTTCTTTGCTCTTTAGACCAAGGTATGTTTGTGTTGCAACCAGCTTGTATTTGTACCTGCTTTCTTAAGCCGCATCCATATATTTTGCCACATATATTCAAGTTAATCAATCTTTCTTTATTCCTTTTGCATGTGAACGTCTTGGGGCATAAGGTTAAGGCTAAACACATATTCATAAATATTACAACTCCAGCAAAAGGTTCAGACACACTATAAAACAACATTCATTAATTTTAATAGGTCTACTCAGCAAAAGTTGGTTGACTATCACCCAAACAGGTGGAATTCAACATAGTGCTAAGAAGGTCAGGGATCTTAATTTTATTGCTTTGGCTTCTTCTACAACTTGGAGAGTTGTTACATGCTCCTCTAGTATTGCTGCTATATGTTTTTAGTAGTAGCAATTGCATGACTTAGGATACAAATACTATACACACTCAAGTTTATTTCCTAAATGTTCAGAATCTAAGCAGTAGCTGAGATTTCCCATTAAAAATCCTATGAAATACAGTGCAACATGGCAATATTTTTAATGCTTAGTCACTGGAGCGCAGATGAGAGAAGCTAAAATCCAGGACAGCTTGAAACCACTACAAATAAAATATGGGTTTGCAATTCAAATTGTTGCTGATTTCCACTAGCATTTTTTGTCCTGAGGCTTAGATGCTTGGCAGCCATGATAAAATGTGTAGTTTGGAAGGCATCAACTCCTGCTTAAGAAGATTCCCTTGCTCTGAGAGAATTACTGGAGTATACAGAAAAGGAAGTACTATTAATGTCACCCACCATAACCAGTACAGTAATGTTGGGCAAATGAGACAAACCAATTGCTAGTTATGATGGCGGTATTAACTTCAGCTATCACAGACATGAATACCAGCTGCTGGGGATCATGAGCCGGAGTGTGTGGTTTTGTTCATGCCCTGCTTGTGGCCTTCCCATAGGCCAGGCTAGCCACAGAATGTAGGGCAAGACAGGCCTTTGGTCTGATTCAGCAGGCCTCTTATGTTCTAATGATGAGACCATGTTGACAGTCTGGAATATATATTGAGGAATTTCAGCTGCTGTCCTATGGTCAGTGCTGATGAACTAGAATTGTTGGGGAGTATGCATGCAGAGATGAGGGAATAGATCTCTGGGGGTGGCTATTTTACCCCTCGGTCACCCAACAAATGTGGAGAGATGTGACCAGAGCTGCATGTCATGGCACTGATTCTGGTCTTGCACCAACGCCGCTCCAAAAGTATGGGAGCCCAGTATGCGCCAGCTGCCCAAACCTGGGTATCCAACGTTGGTTGCATGAGGCAGATTTCAAATGAGATTGCCAACGAAATTACGGTATAGCTGTAAATGAATGAGGAAGATTTTGCAGGTGGGTGAAGGGAAAACTGAAGGCATTTTGAAGGGGCTTTGTAATTCAGATAAATAGCTGAGAGTAAGCACACACAGAGACTTTATCCCAGTTTGAGTGGTATAGATAAGTGGAAAAACACAATGTTTGCTACATCTTGGTTTCTTCTAAGTGACTACAACTATGACATTTTTATGAGAGAAATAAAATACACATGGGATTGCTTGACTGGTTCACTGCTGAAACCATGTTGCAGTTTTGCTGCCTCCTGAAAAAAAGATCGTTATTACTAGGTACTGAAGGGAAATGGTGCAGCAAACCTTGGAAGTTGCCTCTGAAAAATATGCATGAATGCAGCTCTCAGGAGTTATGGGAGAGGAGTGGGAGCTCAGAAGCAAAGACACTTCTTTAGCCCCACCCACAATTCCTCTTGCACAGATTCAGTGTAGGTTTAAAGAAGATTCTACAGTAAATGACTTTTATTTTTTAAAAAATGAAATAACCGTGAACATATTAACAGGCCTGCAGGTGGCACTACAGTACAGCTGGATAGAAGGTAGATATAGTCCCAATGTACAGTCAAACAATGGAATCCATCAGTTCAATGGTGACAATTCTGAATACAACTCTATCAAGCAGGAACATTTTACTGAAAATATTTCTGGACAAAGCTGATATTGAAAATTAGCTCTGGGAAGTATAAGTCCCAATCTAGAACTGACAACTGGTGAACTATTACCTGGTTTGCCAGTTTAGGGAGAGATGTACAACATCTCCAAAACATAAAAGTTCTTTCCCCCCCTTGCATTTGTGGAAACTGGTGTTGGAAGTCAATTTCTTTTAGCTCTCCTCTGGCCAATTGTGCTATTTTGGATTTATTTCTAAGAATCATTTCTTGAAAGGTTTTACTGAAAGGAAGACTAAACACAATGTGCCTTTCCTTGTAACCCAGGAACAGTTGTGGTATTTCAAATTCTAAAAATATCTACTTTCATGAAATACTGTTTCACTACAAACCTAGTTTTTCACTAAATACACATTTTTAAATCCTGGAGCCATCAGGGAAAAAGTGGTTTCTCTCTGCGATTCTGCGTTTCTACAGTGTATAGCGAACTCTTAAAAAGGGAGCATGAAGAACATCTTTCTTTCCTTGGCCTGTGTCAGACTCAGGAGGACCTGCTTCAGCAGCTGGGCTCCTGGTGATCGCACTCTTTCAGAGTTGGCTACTCAAGTCTGCAAGAGAATGTCCATCTTCACATCATTCTTTCTAACTTCTTGGAAAGACTAACTAGGCATGAAAAAGGTTCACACGTTCTATTCATAATAGGCAGGAACACCACATGGGTTCCATGCAATTTAAATTTGCAAAAGGCCACTGGAAAGGGACACAGCACCTTTCATTAGGTGGGAAACTTTGCATGTTATAGTGACCTTCCTTTAGTTTCCTTAGTATTGAGGCAGCATAGAAGACGGTGGCTGGAGAGTGTAATGAATGCCATGGCATCTCTTAGCGAGAAGCGTCTGGCTCCTGCACAGGCAGGTATGTGCGCTCCCCTTCTATACTGTGAGCAAAAAAATGACTCCAGAGGGGGGGTGTTTGGAATCACCAGTTCCTACGACCTAGCCAGTTTGGACTCGTGAGCCTTTAGTGTGCCAACAGCATCTTTCACTGCATGGTAGATAATGTTCTTCACCTGCAAAGAGAAGAAAATGAAGACACTGAAAATCAAAACTCTGAACAGTCATTTCCATCTACTATGTAAGACACGCCAGAGTTTCTCAATTATTAATTCACTGTATTCATAAATGAATGTATTCATAAATGAATATGGGAAGGTGTCTGAGCTGCTAATACTTCTTACAAGGATACTGGATCAAACTCGAAAAGCATCCAATAAAAGATTACATTCCAATATGAATGCTGATCTCCCTACTCTCAAACCAAAGTCAGGAGAACCCCTTAACTGCCCTCCCCCCCTTTTTTGGCAAAACATGTACACATCTACTATGATGATCTTTTCTTAGCAACAGGCTAAGCCTTTGATACTGGTTTAAGTTGGATTGCCTCTAAAAGTATAGTGTGTTAGTGGAAAAGCACCCCCACAAGGCAGCCTTCCTTATGACCTACTGCAAGCCATTCCAGAGCATCCAGAGGAGTCTTTTGAAAGTGCAGGGGGCTACAGTGAAGAGGAAACAGGAAAGCCCCAGTGGAGTTCTTCTTGCCCTTCTTTAGGTTCAACCCACTTTATAAGCATTCAGCTAACACAGGGTTGCCATATTTCAAAAAGTAAACAAAACCCATGTTCATTGACCTTTTCTTAAATAAAAAAATGCCCCAAACCCCCATGATTTTTTGATTGATTTGCCTAAGATCCAGGACAAAGCACCACATTTCAGAAATTCCCTCCCTTGCGTCAATCCCCCCCCCCCCCCAATGTATGGTAGCCCTAGCTAACATGACCAGCAGCTAGCTTATAACTTTAGTCAAATTTAACCCAATGCATGTGGAAGACAGGAGTGCCTGGCGTGCTCTGGTCCATGGGGTCACAAAGAGTCGGACACGACTAAACAACAACAACCACCCAATGCAGTTTTGCAAATACTTTCTGCCAAATCTGATATGTGCTTTAGAGGTTGTTCCATGAAAACAGATGCTTACCTGCAGCTTATCTTCATGGTTTGTGTGAGTGTTAGACAGGTGCCTGAACTCCTGGGTTAGGCGGAAGCAGTGTTTCACATGTTCTGGAGATACAAAATCTTCTGCTACTTTAATGCAGCTATACAGATTATGAACCTGAAAAAATAAGCAGCAGAACCGGGTGCTAAATAAACATCAAAACTCAACAATCCAATGTATATTCAAAATATTGCTTTCTGCAGTATAAATAAGATTGGTAAATGCTATTTCAATGTGTTCATGAGCCACATCTAACAGGTAGAAAGAGATCAGATGTTCAAAGTAAGTTTTCCAAACTGCCTTCCATTCAAATAATGACTTCACACTATGAGTCAAATAACAGTTTTTCATCAATACAGGCCAGATTGTGTGGGAAATGTGTGATTATTTTTTCTAGGGTCATTTTATATTTTAAAAAATGATGAGGCTTCAAGTTAATACTTTTAAAGGAAGACCAAGATGACAGTAATAACCAAGATCAAGAAAACCGAGAAAATAAGCGTGGAGAAAAACAGTTCTTCACAATGAAGATAGGAATAAAAAAAACCCCCGTGTTAGGTAAGAAAAGTTAGGAGTGGGACGGATCACTCTGGAAAACAAATTTCTCACTGTCCCTTGAATGATGACCAAATGGTGAGATGCCCAAACTCAGGCAATCGTCTCTCAGCTAAATAAGTCAGGATGCACAGAAACCTTCTGCCCATGCTCACACTCCTCCTCACTCCTCTCATTATGACATTCTGCAATCTCCAACTTGCAAGTCTCCAACTAACCAACTTCTTTTTTCATCCAAACCAAGAAACTATGGTTACCAGCTTCAGAAGAAACAAAGATATTTAAACAGTGGCTTAAAATCCTGCCCTGTTCTGAAACTGGTAGGCACAGGGTTCAATCCAGAGGACGACTCTTGGAACAGGGCTTTATGGCTCCCCACCCCAAAGACCCACTGCTCCTCCATAAGCTGCTCCTGAAAATGGACAGACTCACTGGACTAGCATAGGATTTGGTGCCAAGTGAATGAGAGAAAGATAGGAAAATTGGAATAATTTAGTGGGGCCACTTTGCATTAGTCAGTTTCAAGGTTCAGATGAACAGCAAACTCTGGTTAGCTGTGGATTTCTGAGTTTAATTGCTGTATTCTGCAAACTGAAGGAAAAAGGAGGCTACATGTGAGAGCAGAAGGCCTGAGCATATCTTGGCATATTAGGCCAAACAAAGTTTACGTCCGCTGCTTAACTGCCTCCTGAAACAACTGGCAACCATGCAGAAATAATTATCACCACTTTAGCATACACCTATGCTTTATGATGTGCATGATAAAATTTGCAAGGAGAATTGCACTGTAAATAAAGTTTGAATTCTTATTTAACATATTTATATCCTGTTCTTCTGCTCACAGAATACTCAAGAGTTTAGTGGTATAAACAGGAATGAGGAACCCACAGTTCTCCACATGTTTGTGGACTACAACTCCAGTAATTCCTGACCATTGGTCATGCTGGGTGGAGCTGATAGGATTGAACAATATTCAGGGCACCATAGGTACCCCAATCCTGGTATAAGAGTAATAAAAGGAGACAACTGCAGCAAGCAGACAAGATCCAGAGCTGGGATGAGGGAACAGTTTTAGTTTGAAAACAAATTATTGGTTCACACCTGGGTGCTAGGCACTACAGAGTTATTGAATCCTTGCTAGACTCAAATAACCAGCTGCACCCAGAATCTACAAGCATTTTATTGCTTCACCTAAGAATCCCAGATAGTGAATTTACAATAAAGTAAACACGCTAAGCGCATATGCTGATATTTTACTTTTAATTATTTATTCAAGTTTCCAGTATTCAAGGAATGTGGACCTCCCCCCCTGCCAACCCTTTCAAAAACTGGAATAATTTTTTGAGAAAAACATATGGACCTTGAGACCCAGGAATAGTAGACATGGAACTCTATAGTAAGGTTCTGAAACTTGACACTTCTGAGAACTAGAGTTCTCCTTATTTCAGCTTCTAGAATTTCACCAAGCACAGTCAGCAGGTTTTCAGTACTCTAAACTTGTTCCCGCCCCCCAACAGAAAAAGCTCAGGAAAACCAACCTAACCAATTGTACAGTGTTTCTGAAAATTCTGTCACATTCTAAAGTTGTGCTCTTTTTGGAACGCTCCATGAACAACTTGTTTTATGCCCTTAAGTTTTTAGCCTGCTCTTTCAGGCCCTAGCACTCCACACTCACCTGGTGAGGGGCCCCTGCAGGAATAAATACAGCATCTCCCAGGAACTGCACTATTGCCCAGCCTTGTACTCCATACTCCTCATACAGACGCTTACGGAGGGTCTGGTCCAGGTACCAGCTTTGGTCATGGATTGGGTCATGATCTGGAGGATTTTCTTGTCCTTGTTCTTCACCAACCTAATACAAATGTATCAGAGTTTAATGCTCCCTACTTGCAGATTTCTTCTTAATCTGTATTCAGCAAACAACCGCAAGTTACTTTATGATGAAATTCTTAGCTTTGGCTAAGGTGGACTTTGAGGCAATAAACAAGTATGACAGGAAAAAAATCCAAATCTCACAGCAGATATTACAGCTGCCCTAGTCCATTCCCAGACTATTTAGGGCATTAATACTCCACTCTTCAACAAGGTTTTTAGGGCAGTCCAATTAAAATATTGGGACACAAGTTTTATCAGAAAGTATAGAATAATGTGTGAAATATTAAACTCCTGAAACATCCAACCATCACACCTTGCGAAGAAGTTCCCTGATCTTCTCAGCATCCTTAGCAGCATAAATGTGCCATAGTGCTCCAGGCTTCTCCTTTGCTTCATGGATTCGCTGCTTTGTAACATCATCAGCATCTCCCTCATCAATCGTTTTCAGCACCTCTGAAATTCACATCAGTAAGTTGCATGGCTTTCTAGTGTAATGTGTAACAATCAAATGAATTCAAGGAAGCACAAAACTACAGCCGTAAGAAATTATCTAAGAAAGTTATCCTACTTAATGTTACAGGACAGTTAGGAAATTCGAAAGGACCAAATCATATAGTAATTCTGGGAAAAGCACTAAATTTGTTCCCCTTGTTGTCAAGAGCACATCATTTCAAACCTGCAAGGGTGCTTATGTATGCCTAAAAATCATATATTATGTTTGCACTATCCATATATCACAAATATATAACCTAAGAAACACATCAAACTGGTGACATTTGCATTTGTGCACAGGTGATACTTTCAATCAGGACTCCACATCCAAGTTTCATCCTGGCAGAGTTAGCGCCTCAAAGAAGTACTCTGCTTATTATAATGTTCCGCATGATTATTAGACAGGTATCTTATTTGAAGAGAAACTGATACATCTACTCATGAGTAAATTCACATGACTAGGCATTCCAGTTTGCAGCTGCACTATCTCCCCCCCCCCTCTGATTACCTTTGTTCATATGTATGACCAATGTGCAAAGAGCAACACAAGAACAGAGAAGAAATCAAAACAAACAGAAATTAAATGGTGCAGGCCTAATATAAGCAATATTTTGCATATCTAGGTGGAGATTCAGAAGTTTTTCAAGTTAAACCTTGAAAAAGATCATCTTAGAAGTTTACCATCATCATGAGAACCTTCCCCGATGGGAATTCCAACGTACACCATGACGTTAACGGCATCTGACACATCCAAATGCAGATTGGTTGTACCAACTCTTCTGTCTTCTGCCGTTATCAGTCCTAGGAAAAGCAGCAAAGAAGAGAGACGGTGACAGCAAGCTTGAAGCTGCTTGTTATAGGTATGCTTTTTTATGCTACATTCAAAGTATATCACCACACAGAGAATATTCAGCTATTAGCCATGATAATGTGAACAGTAGCAGAGATACTTGAACTCTGCTGATTAGATATCAAGGGTAGCCAACATGATGTCTTTCAGATGTTATTGGATTCTTAACTCCCACCAGTCCCAGACATTAAGGTCAAACGTCAAGGATGAGGGGGTATGTAGTCCAGCAACATCTGGAGGGCATCATAAGGGCACCTGCTATGCATGTTTAACTATAAAAGGAGCCAGACTTAAGGTGCAAACTCCCTATCACTTTGTAATTGCAGCACTTAGTACAAACAGATGTTATGGTCCACTGCTTCAAATCAACAAATGCACTTTATTGGATATTTTTTAACACAGCCACTACCACACTCGAAGTGGTACACAACCTGATAAAAATAAAATGCACACAGAAAAACCACTAAGGACTCAGCTCTTAATAGGTGTCCTAGAAACAGCAGCAGAAAGGAAAATCCAGGCCAATCACCTTCAGCCAATAACAAAGTCTATTCCAAAACATCAGGTTTTCCCAAGCCAACAGAACAAGGGGGCATCAAAACATGTTTCCAGAGTTGACGATCAACGCTTCCTTTAAGCCTCTTAAGGAAATCTCCCCTTCTTCTGTGATCTATTTACCACAGCTAGCAAAAGCTTATTGAACTTGGGCCAGGCAGATTTACCAGCCAAGATGGACAAGGGTGGAGGATTCTTCTCCCAAGAATCACATCCATTTGTTTGGAAAATAGTAGTTGAAAGCTGCTCATCAAAACTGGACAGGCAGATGCTCCTGAATCCCATACCCAGATCTGCACCAATACTGGAATCCAAGCTGGAGCAGATGTGAGTGATTTTATCTGCAAAATATTTTCCAAACTGATCACAGCGAGTCTCAGGGGGCTTCTCTCACTGGGATGAGCAGATGAAAACAGTCCTTTTACAGATTAAGAGCACATGGATGCAACTGAATATGGATACGTAAACTAGTGGAAAAACTCATCTGCTCTTGAGTTCTCTTACCTGATTTGCACAGCATCATTTCATTTTACAAAGTTCTCTTTGATTCTGACAACACTGTCTGATTCCACTTAGTCTACAATTGCCAAATTATCTTCCACTTCTAATGACATTATACTTTTAATTGGAAGCAAACAGATTTAAAGGAAACAAATTAATTTTATGACTAACATGGGTAATAATCCATCTAACTCATTTACTTCTCAGTCCATATACTTTCATAAGACACAAACTATGAGTAGGGACAAAATTATGCTCTCCTGGTCTACATACCATATGCGTTGTACATTTTGGGACCCAGATCTGGTCGTACAAAGTAGCTCGGCAACCTTGATGCCAGATTCAGTCTTCCATCCCTCTTAGTGTACTCTGGGAGAGGAAGGTTCTCCATTAGGTCCTCAAACCTGAAAAGGGCAAGTACCATGTTAGACACTGGCAAAGGCAAGAAGAATACATTGCTAGAACACCAACAATTCTCACAGAGGCCCAGACCCAGAGCAACAAGGGATCTTACCTTGTCGGCATCATGTCTCTAAAATCTTCTCCCGGAGGCCAGTCCTTTAACTTCAATACCATGGGCTGTCCATCATCAGATCTTAGACGCTCTGAAAAGAAATAGTTTTACTTGGCTTGTATGTCGTTCTATCGCTATTAGTTTGCTTTTCCTATGAAATCTACAGGATATTTTGGGAGTAGGGGAGGGAAGAATGAAACCTAAATCCATAATGAGAGATCTGGGTTTAAATCTCCTGTTCAGCTATGACATTAATAGTGTCATAAGTTGGGGCAGAGACTACACTGATGTGATAGATAACTTTTCACAAGTAGTATCAACAGAATTAGGTGGCACTTACTAGAAATGACCTCAAAGCCATCCCAGAAGTCACGCACTTTCACATCTGAGATTATGGCACAGTTCCTACAATTGACCAAATCTACATCCTGATCTCCAAATTCTTGACTAAAGGCCTCTGGTTTCCAGAGTTCAGGCTTCAGCTTCTTATGAACACCAGAAACTAAAACAGGCTGTGAAAAGAAAGAGGAGGTATTATTCCAAAATGACAATTCGCAGAAGGCATTTTATTTTTTTATTTACTAATGTATAATCTTTCATAAAAATATAGCCAGACAAAATGAAAATAAGAAACCACGATGTTTCCAGTATTATTCGTTAAAGATTTTCTGGTCTGAAAATGTAAGAGATGGAAATGTTGGCAAAGGACCAAGCTGTTGTCGTTTTGTTTTTAAAAAATGGATTCCTAAATGATGGACTTGTTTAAGAAGAAAAACAACAACAATTTCTGCAGGAAGGCTGCAACTCAGATAAACAAAATAAACATATATTCTCCACTAATCCTCTGTATATTTTACTTGGCTGTCTTAAAGAAGTTATAAGGAGGGAGCGTTCAGAATTAGAAGACCTTTTAACAGCAGCAAAAATAATTACAGGCACCAACAGAAACAGAAGCAACTATGGAAGTCACTGATTGTATGAAACAACAAAATAGAGGTAATAACAGATATGCTCTGGTTGCTAAGATATCATTTTGTATAAATACAATATAAAAAAGAAAAATTAAATAATGTAAATTCAAGTTAAGTAGGTAATACCTTATAGTGATAAATTTTAAGAGTATTATATGTTATTATAGATTATGTATTTCTAATATTTTGGTACGTTTCGTAAATTTATATATGGATTAAAAAATCAAAGTCCAACTTCTGTGCTAAGAAAGGCTATTCAAGTTTTATACCAATTGAAATCTATGGGCTGATGACCATCTTTTGATAATACCCAATATATTTACCTTTTTAACAGAAGCACTGAATTCTAAGCTTCTGGCTGCTGGAAATCCTGGTCAACCCAGCCAAGTTCTGAATGTTCATCAGGCATTATCCATATTCTATCTAGCCCAATTTCCAAACCATAAGGTCCCAAAACTTGTTGCTGTAATTTAACTGAATCCCAGGGTTCTAAGTGTACCACGTCCTGTTCCAGAAATGAATTTTTGTGCTTGTATCACACATAGACGAGTGCCATCAACTGTGTTTTGTCCTTCAACCTTAAACTACTAACAAAGTCTGCACCAACATAATTACCATTAAATAGCTGCTAGTTGGTTTTAAGTACAATGAAAATCTTGCCACAGGCAGAGAGGATGTCCACACAAACTTTTCATTTACCTGGCCCTGTTTCCAACACTCCCTGAAGATCTTCCAGTTGTTTTTATTGCTGGGGTCATGGAGACACAAAAGCCTTCCGTCACAGAGCCAAGAATGGGAAGTGTGTGGGTCCAGCACATTTAATCCCATTACCATCTCTTTCACTTCTTTCTGAGTATCGGCCACGTTGCTCGCTCGCTTGGCAGCATCAGACGTCTTCTTATTTTCCACCACTGAGGCAATAATATGATCAAGGAAATTTGGCAAGCTGGCCTTATTCTTAGCACCCTAGAAGACACAAATCCACATAGCAACCCAGGTCTTGGGTAAAGAATTAGAATATACTGTCTGTGCCACAGATTCTGATCTTTCAACCAACTAAACACTTTCTAAAGTGGCTAAAACAATGCCAAGGAAAGAATAACAATGTGTTGAACCAAAGGGGAACTGTCCAAGAAGCTCTGCAAACGCCATCTGGGTAGTCAAGATAACACCACAATTAACTGGTAGTTGTTGTAACAATGAGCTCATATATGTTTATATTCACTTGCTGTGATAGAAGCTAATTGGCATGTTCATCTGTGGGCTTGGGGCCAGAAAGGGGAACTATCTGTAAGATTTGGATATTTGCCACTTATGCCCTCATCTGCTCAGGCGAAATTATGGGACGTCTTGGCCAAAGTGCTGATGAATAAAGAATGTATACCGTAAATGTTTGCTTGGGTGCAGATTACTCATGACAACCTCTCACTGTGTCTGTAAAGGCTCCACTGTAAGTCTACATTTCCTTCTTATAATAAAGTACCAGAATTGATCACTCTGGCATTGTCGAAATCTTTCTTTGGTATACTTGAACCAAACCACTCCCACGAACCCACCTTTGGGCCAGTGGACAAACAATAATATGCCTAAATAAATCTTATTTTGAAAAGTTCAGTACTGTATAGGTTTTCCTACCTAAGAAAGAGATCATACCACTTTAAAGAAGCAACTATCTATACCTCTAAACAAAAATAGTATTACTTACAGTGGAAGCTCCAGAAAAGACAGGAGGAAAAGGGATGCCTGTATCAAGTGAAGCCTGGGGCAGCTTTCCAGGCCCGGAGTTAAGCAAATCGCGAAGACTGGAACCTTCTGTCTTGTTGCTTGAGGCAACTGGGCCCAATAAGAGACTATTAAAAAGCTTTGGAGTTAAAGGGGAGGCCTTCGCATTGGTGTTGAAGGAATCCAATCCAAAAGGTGATTGAGATTCTTTATTAAGCACTGACCTCAGTGATCCAGCTTCTGTAAAAAAGCAAAAAAAGGCACCATGAGATGATGTATATTCCCCCCACCCCAAGGAAGTATTTTGACAATCACAGTGGAGGGAAGTGAGGCTATGAATTGTAACGAGATTTCATAAGCTCAAACTTATCATAACTACCGCTACAATATTTATGAGGACAAAACAAGTAAGCCAAAATAGCAGTTGTAATTGGAAAAAGATAGCAAGCATGAGAGGAAGGAGAAAATAAAAGATTGCATAACTACTAATATGTATCTTTGGACATTCTTCAACTGTAGATACAATTCTTGTAATCATAAGCAAGAGACTTTATGACTGCTTTTTTAATCAGCATGGAATGGAATGTCTTAATGTCAAAGGGCCAGTGTTTTATGTGTGACCTTCAAAGGTTTAGCTATCCTCCAGCCGGCAACAGTTTAAATTTGTTAGGACACAAATCTTCCAGAAGATTTACAAAAAAATCTTAGTAGCTGTCCAGATACCAGCCACTCATACATTTGATCATTAAACACATGAGAAAAAAATGCAGTAAGGAGGTCTCAGTATGAAATCCAAGCAAAATAAAACCCAACCCCCACCTTTACACAAGTTCTTTACAAGTTTAAGATGTACTAAGATGGCCTAAGAAATGGACAAAACCAAGTAATTATGTATCAGTTTTACAAAGCCAAAACAGATAGGTTAGTCCAGAATAACCTAGACTTTTAATCTCAAGGTTGTGAGTTTGGGCCCCATGTTGGACAAAAGATTCCTGCATTGCAGAGGGTTAACTAGATTACCCTTGTGGTGCCTTCCAACTCTACAATTCTATGTGAAATGCAGGTGCAATACTACTGTTTGGATAGTTACAAGATTTTCAGACAGGCATGGAATTCCATGTGATATGACTCCCCTCACATCAAATAAATGATGTCAGCACTTGTGAAATTACAACAGATGTTAAAAAGTAATTTTTCCAATGCAGTTGCAGCGTATGTGAAAGTGACATGCTGCATTTGTTTTATTAGTGCTGTAATCTTTTAAACATCCCTGAATAGCTAAGTACCCAAAATTAATCCCTTGGCATGCTTGAAACTTCACAGAACTATCTGTTTGCCATTTGGGTTAGGAAAGAGAGAAGTCCCAGTGTGGATTATGAACATCAAGAGTATTAAAACAATTTGTCTTGACATGCAAAAAGCAGCCATCTTGGAGTGACCCTGGTTTTTTCCAGTCTTCTAAAATCTCATCTTCAAAAACATCCCTCTCTCTCCAGGGTGATAATCTGCTCTCTAGCAAAAATCTTCAGCTCCCCAAGAACTTACCTTTTGTTTCTTCTTTTGCCTTTTGTGTTGCTAAATCTGCAAGCCAGTGCAGCGCTGAAGAGGGACTTGTTTCTGGACATAGTGACTTATTAGGTTTTGTCTCCCCACTGTTACTGGTTCCTTGAGCCTCTGTCTTTATAGGCTCCTCAGCTTTGTCCTCCGTAGCTTCAGACTTAGGAATAACATTAGTGTCCGTCTGCCCTCCTTCTGTTGTCCCTGTGCCACTGGAGAAAGCGCTTTCATTTGCAGGTGTGGATACACTGGGATTCATACTGGGCAGCTGCTGAAACAGAGGATCACACATGGGGAAGTCAAAATGTGGTAACTGAAACTTAAGTATTTCTTTAAACAACAGAGACAAATGTAAAGTTTTTTTTAAAACTAGCAATATTAAGGCTAGACATAAGCATGAGACAAACTCAAAGTATTTTAAGGGAGTCCATCTTCCCCCCAGTTCAGAAGGGTCTCCCTAACCCTTGGAAGAACGTAGGGGTGGAGGGCTGCAATGGAGAATAGTGGGATGGGGGACTTAGCTTCCATGAACCCATTACATGAGCTTATTCTGGATACAAGCCAATATATTGGATAAGGAGACCAGGGTACATTATTATTCTCTCAAATTTCAAAAACAAACAGAAAACATTTGACACTAACAGGTTGTGTATATTCCAAACTCAGAAAAAAATAAACATTCCACTGGTAGACACACTATCTGAGGCCATGTAAAAAGGCAAAATAAGTATGAAATACCACATCTTTAGTAACAGCTGTTTCTTTATAATCTGCATTTTCATTAACATAGCACTTCAAATTGCACAAAGCAATAGCAAATAAAAATTCCAACACACAAAATACCAACAACTCTTTTTAAAAACAACAGCCCAGGTCAGGATGCCTAGAGGAAGTGGACAATTTCTATCAGGATCACAGAACAGATTTCAGCCATAATAAAAGTTCACATACCTGTGAAATTCCATTGGTGACGGCAGGTCGCAGCACAGATTTATTCTGCCGATTAATACATGGGCAGTTGGCTTTAATTCCCCATTTGCCACGGGCTGCATGAACCATGTCTCCAATACTATACAGTGCTGAAAAATGAGAAACCTCAGTATCAAATTTTGTAACAAAATCTGAAAGTCTTAAAATGCAAGGACGGGTATCTTCCTGCTTACAGCTGAAATGGTAGATCTTCTAGGCTTTTTACAAGTGTGAACCTATGTTTAAGAGTATGGCTTTTAGGCTGGGAAGGGAGACCCTCTGTCCGTATAAAAATCATTACCTTTGTTGTGACAATACTATTAATGACACTAATTGTTAGGACACTCTCTTTAACAACTGCCTCAAGTAGCTTTAATAACCTATTAAGCATCCTTGTAAGCGATGAGAACTCTGCAACTGCAGATGCATTCTTGTTACAAAAATGCATTCAAATAATGAATCCACCTGGCTGGATCTGATGGCAAAAACGAACCACGACCTAACAGGGACGTGGCAACAGTCATTACCTCAGGCTATAAGAGAGGGAGTGAAGGGAAGCATGATCCTATAAAGCTCAGCTGAGAAGACAGCACCATTAGGCCGCTGCTTCTACCAACTGTTGTAGCAGAGAGGAGGACGATGAGGGAAGCAGAGCCATGCCACTGGCTCAGCTAAGAGAGCAGCAACTTTCTGCTCCTGTCAGCAAACTGTTCTCCATTCCTGCTGATTGTGATAAGAAATTTGTTACTATGAACTCATGCCCAAGGTTGCTGTTCTCCTCCTCCCTCCAACCCTTTCCCCTTGTCTTTTAGATTGTAAGCATGAGAGAAGGCCATCTTATTATGGGTATTTGCAAGATCTGGGAACCTTTGTGGCTGAAAAGCGGGATAAAAGCTGTCAAAGAAGAGAGACAGGATAGGACATGGAAAATAGCTTCACCTGTGCCAGGGATTATCTGTGTTGGCATGAGATTCTCTGGTTCATGCGACTGTCCCTTTGCACACTTCAACCATGAAAAAACCTCTTCATCACCAATCTCCTCTGTCTCTGAAATAGAAAGACAATTAGATCGTTTAACTTTCCAAATGCTTGCTTGCATGTTCCAGTACTACAATGGCTTCAAACTAATAAATTCAAAGGTGGCAGGTTTTGCTGAGCACTCTCTTCATATTCAAACAAAACATGCAACAGCCGTCTGTTGTGGTGCCTAATGTGCTACTAAAACCCTTCAGAGATAGTCGCAGCTGGATGGGAGTTTCAGTCCAAAAGAGCTGGAGGGCTAATGAAGGCTGTGCTAATGGAAGGTGTGCCAATACAACAACCGTTAGGTATGCAAGATTAAAACATGAACACACAATTTATTCTGTCCTATTTTCACACTGGAAGATGTTTTTTCAAGCTCTTTTGAAACTCTCCACAACTCCTTTCAGTAATGTGTTTGTGCATCAATAATCTATATGTGTATCAGTAACCTGTATTTGTGCAGCCTTGTGCTTGCTTTTCCGCTAGTTTATCACATTACCTCTTAAAGATGGAACATCCTGCCTCAAACATTATATTCATTTTCCTTTTTACAAAAGACATGATAGGTTGGGACAGTTCACAGGACAAAATAGAAAAATCAGACAGAAACCCTTGTTCCCATCTGTCCTAAGTCAGCACACAGTTCCTGTTTTAGTTTCAAAGCATTGAAAGGGCTTGCATTCTCTAATGAAGTAAAAACTACTCCAGCAAGGGCTTCAATTTTACTAGCAAAAGCACACCTAGAGTATTGCAAAATTATGCATGGCCAAGGATTGTTATATGAATCACAACCATAAAGCCTTTTGTAACCTGTTCAGAAGTTATTTTCCTTCAGAATTTCTCCAGGGAGACTGGGTAAGAGAGACTCACACACCTCCCCCTTGCTCCCCCACCCGGTAAAGAAACATGAAATGGAAGAACCCAAAGTTATTTCAATACAAGACCTTCTTAGCTCCTGGCTGATGGGTCTGTAATATCCCAAACCTTGGGGTTTTTTTAATGGTAATACCTAAAGGCCTATTTTAGCAATTAGATGACATGCTTTACTCCAAAGGTCAACTGTGCCACAGTGAAAGTTCCTTAAGAACGCATTGGTGAATTCTTTAAGCTATCCCTAGTGCAAGATTAGGAATTTTACCTGCGATTCCCTATGTTCTTCCTTATTCCAACTGTCCTCATTCTACATGATGATCCTATACATGCCATCCCTGTTCTTGAAGGCATGGCTAAGCTCAACATAGAAGGTAATTCTGTATTATGCTGCCATGAGGAAGCAGGAAGATGAAGCAGCAGCAGAGGAAATTAGGCCAATACTCTCAATCCGTATCATCTTTTATCTTATCTAGCAACACAGCAAACTGATCACTTAGCCTTCACACAGAACAACTCCCCCCAACCCTAACAACAAAAGCAGAACATCCATCTAAACTTTACAGCATTCTTGGACAAATATCAAGTACTCACCACTTCGTGGACGGCTTTTTCTGAGACGGTAACAGTCCAGACACACCCCAAAGCCACATTTGCGACAAACCCAGTGAATATTGAACAGTGTTGTTTCACATACATCACACATTTCCCTCACTCCGCGTACAGCTCTCTTCCAGGCCACTTTCTCTATTAAAATAAATAAAATCAAGGAGGCCCATGTTAACAGATTATACATTAGAACCATGCTGTAAAGTTGGTTTACAACAATTTCTTTGTTTTACAATAATTTCTTAAAAGTGGTTCAAATTCAAAATGAAAACACGTGTTTGAGAGAGAGAAGTGATGGTGGTATTGAGAGACAAGAGTTTGAGAAACTCCAGAAAAAGCCTCAATCTTTGAATGCATGGATCACACATCTACAGTATTGGATTCAGGATAATTCATGCAATAGTTCTGGAGACATTGGGGCGGGGGAGGTGTTTCCACGATGCAGCGATGGCCACCAACTTGGTTGCTTTTAAATGAGGACTAGTCAAATTCATGGAGGGTAAGGCTAGCTGTGGCTACTAGTTATGAAGGCTATGTTCCACCTCCACTGTTGGAGACAACATATCCCTGAATACCATTCCCAACAGTAAGGGCTGGTGGACTGGCTGGTTTGCTTACTCCGAGGCCACCTCAACTTCTGGCAACCAGCACCCCCTGACTAGCCCCAGAGGCACCATTCACCTGCGGAGCCTGTAGCCAGGACAGCTGCAACAAACAGCTGAGCAAGCCTTTGGGAAGCAGAGACGCGAGACGGCATCAGAGTAGAGATGGAAGGAAAGAGGGGTAGAGGCCAGTGTTGCCCGCGGCACCCCAGGGGGCCAGGGACACTAGTTGAAAACCACTGCTTTAGATCATTGGCTGGACAAAACTAATGTGTGAGAAAGAGGCCACCATCCACTTCCAAACTCCACAAGGGCAACTCCATTGGCTATTCAACACTTGCAGGTATTCAAATACTTGCAGAGTAAACCATAGAGTAATGGGTTGGGTATCTTTTCTTCAATAATCGAGTTCCAGTTACACACACGGATTAAAAAGAAAACACCAACTTACGGTGTGGCTCCACCATCATCATTGCCTCCTTCTCAGACATAACTAACTGACAAAACTGGTCTCCAACATTGGCCAGGATGTATTTGGAAGTTTCCAGGTCAATTCCCTCTGCAGGGGCAGTAGACGGGATCCACAAGCTCAAAGCGTCAGTGTCACTCTGTTGGGGGTTCAAGAATCCCTCCACTCGTAGTATACCCTTCCGAGTAAATATCAGTCTGAAACAAAACTATGAGCTAGTTAAAAGAGCACATTAGCTACAATCTCTTCAAAATACAAATGAAATGGAGGTTTCCTCCATGGCTATTCTTTAGAACTAGTACAATTGATAGATTTGTTCCTGAAGACATGGTGCTGTAGAAACCTTTGTTAGAAACTATCTAATGATGGCTGGTAGGCTTAACATCTGTTCTGAAAAAAACTGGTAGATAGCATTTCTAAAAGATAAAAATTACCAAGCATATAAAAGAGCAAGACTTCCTGAATAACAAGAATGGCTTCTGCAAACTAACCTTTTAGAGTTATCTGACAGTGCCAATAAGCACATGGGGCTGGATGTGTCCACTCACTTTCAAGAAACTTTTAATAAAGCCCTACACCAACTATTGAGAACCAAAGCAATAATGGGATTAAAATGACAGATCGTATTATGGTCCAGTAACTGGTTAAAGAGCAGGGAATAAATGGACAGTGGGCTTGGAAGCAAGTACTCCTTACAAAGTGGGGAACTCTGACTTTCAAAACAAATTGTCAAATTGTCACCATTTCTTTCAGAGAACATATAAACTACCTTAAAATGGTTAGCCCTTGGTCAACACCTCACTCACTCTGCATAAACAGCTCCTACCCCCAAAATGAGCGCATTATCTAGGCTAGTCTTAACTGGAAATTTAACGTGGGACTTTCTGCATGTGCAGCTGATGTCCTGCTATTGAGCAATGCTTTCCCTCTGCCTCAAGAGGGATTCTTAAAAACAAAACAAGGCAATATTATTTAGAATGCACAAACATTATAATCAACTATTTTCTTTATTTTGCACACTGCCATTTTTAGAAGGCAAAATTCGTAATAATAATTACTATTTTCCCCACGCTTTTCTTCATTAGATCACAAATGAGTTAACAGATACTCAACAGCACAACATGCACTCACATGTACAGAGAAGTATGGTTTAAAGCAGGGTATGCATCACTGTGGGTTTTATGAATTCATGATCTTTTGCCACTTCAACTAGTTCCAAGCCAGTTTAACCACATTTCTGTAACACTGACATCCTGCCAAGCAACTTAGTCCTTTATATATATTAGTGTCTTATACAATTAACATCCTTCATGAATGCACACTAAAATCTAAAGCTCTGTGAGGCCAGACTCATACAGTTTCCAAAATGCCTGCATATGACCACCCTCTTATGAAACAGATGTCTATTTTTCAGAATGGATTTCTTAAATTAAGGGGATTTTAATATGCAGCTTAAATCACCAAGAAAAAATATGGATGTAGATCATGGTGCTGCATTCAACTAAATAATTGCATGTCTGGAACAGCTTCCTCAACCACAACAGAGCTTTCCTCTTTCCTGCACCACACCCAGATCTGCTCCAGCAGGTTGGGGGAAGCTTCTGTGTGTGCAATAATTTAGCTGGATACAACCCAACTAAATACAAGCATTTCCAGAATAAGAGTACACACCTATTATTTGCTATAATAATCAACACAACTTGGAAGGTGGTGGATTCTCCACTGGAGGTTTTTAAACAGAGGTCTGTCGGGGATTATTTAGCTGTGATTCCTGTATTGAAGGGATTGAATTCTACAATTCTATGATCCTAAGAAAAAGCACCAGGTGGACAGAAGTGCCAGTGGGTTCAGAGATCACTGCTCAATGGAAAGTTCTATGAGTGCAATGAGCCCTCAGAAGCTACAGCAGGAATTGCAACTTGTCATTGCAGCAACGATGTACAATTTTCAAGAGATGAAATTACTTAGCATTATCTTGCCATTAAAATATTTAAAAGCCAAGTGACACAAGCAACAAGCACAGTATACCAACAAGACATGCTCAGAGAGCTTTATTACCTGCGGAAGTGGAAGAAGCGACAGGCTACAGTGGAGTCGTCCTGCTCCTGCTCCTTGAACTTCCGGTAGCGTTCCAACCGACACTCCCGGCACTTGTGCAGATGAGGGGCTACGTTGATACAGGAGCCATCTTGGAGGAATGCTTCCCCTGACTGCTTCAGCTTCCTCACCTTACTCATGTCTTTCAGTACAGACTGGCCAACTATGAAGCAAAGTTAACAATTAGAAGCATTCAACAGAGGGAAAGGATGTCAAATCCCAAGTAGTATTTATTTAATGCTGACTCCTATAGAATGTAGCACTGTACCGATGCTAGGTTTGATAGAGAGCAGGACTGGACTTGTCTGTTCTTGACATTTGTGACCTGGGCATTGGAATGCAAGCCTGATACAGATAATCTCTACATATCAAAGACAGTGCTTCGATCGGGCCTACATATTTACATGCCTTTCAACAAACATAAGGTAATATGCAGTTAAGTGAAATTCAAGTAACTTATCCATTGATTCAATGGGACTACTCTGTCCACATTTTTCAATGGCTCTATTTGAACTGAGTAAAGATGGCTATCACTCCTAATTTCAGCCAGGCAAAAGCAGAAGCAGGCATGATTCCACTCCCACTTTGCATTTAGTATTTTCCCATAAAAAAAAAGTCTGCATGGGACTTAAGCATTCATACCAAGGGTTCCTAAACTTGCTCTAAAGTATCGATATTAATTAGGGGTTTCAAGATGCAGAAACATTTAGTCACATTAGTACAGTAAGACATTGCTGTGCTCCCTAAGCAGTCCTTCTAAGTTAACATTCAGTTCATACATATACTTCTTCCAGCAACCAGATTGTATCCATTTATAATTTCCTGAAAACAGGGGAGTAAACGTTTTTCTATAATGTGAAGACTGCAAGATAATGCTTTCACCCAAAAAATGAACTGAAAGTACATGCAGACAGATGTAAGACTCTCAGGTTGGTGGTGTGTTCTTCTGATGCCTTGCTTCTGGCTACATGCACAGAGGACATATTTGACAGAAGGTCACACACAACACGGCTGACCACACAGATAATATGGAAGTACAGAACAAAAAGCAGCCCTCCTTCAGCCTTCCTCAAATAACCCTCCCTTTAAAGCTGTCACCTTTCAGGGGCGCTGTGCGAGGCCTGCCCTTAGGGGTTTGTTTCCCTTTTCCTTTGCCCATTAGTAGTTCCGCATTCCGCTCGCCATTAGGACCCAGTTTCCCAATCAGATGCTCTGGGATTCCCTTCAGACAAGCTTTGGTGTGCAGCTGCTCCTCAGAATCACTCATATCCGAGAGGTCGCTATTGGTACTGGAATCAGAATCCTGCTTAGACGGCATGCTCCGCTCATCTAGAGAGAACCTTTTCACAGTTTCAAAGGGGTTTTTGTTCTCCAGTGCCAGCTCTGCCTGTGAAGAGAAAAAGCCAGGCGGATGTCTGCCAAACACATTAGAAAAGGTCTTCATAAGAGGATTGTCCTGCTGCCCAGGCCCAACAGATGGCTTTTCTTCTGTTGGGCTGGAGGAGAGCGTGGGCATTTCAATGGGTTGTGTCAAGCTTCCGATAGGTGAGGTGGAACGGCCATTCCCCACAGTAGATGAACTCTGAACACCGGGAAAGCGAGTTGAAGTAGGTGCACTGGACAGGATCTTGGAAGAATCAGTCGTTATAAACAAGCTTTTCTTTTTAGCTAAAGAGTCTGCTCCAGTGTGCAAATCTGGCCAGCCAGAAGCTGCCTTGGAACCAAGAACTGAAGGAGGAGTAGCAGTTGCTCCTGGCTGAGATGAAGAGGCGAAGCTGCTGAAAGGACTGAGTTCTGATTTTTCTGAAAATGCCAAGAAAGGGTTTGAGGGCTCCTCTCGTGAGAGTTTTGGGGGTTGCAAAAAGAGATTCTCGTGATTTTCTGGAGGTCGAGTACTCATAATGTTTCGGGGGAAAGCTGGAGTAAGCGTGGGCATAGATTCCGCTGGCAGTTTCCGGTCCACAGAACTGCCCAATTGAGTCCCAGCTTTAGCTTCTCCTGCAAGAGCTTTACCTTTGCAGATGCCCGCACTCAGGCTCTCTGAATTTTTTTTTAACGAGTCCTGACTAGCGGGCTCTTCAGCCAGGTTCTCTGACAAGGCTGTGAAGTAGTTGCTGGAGGGAAGATTCTGGGACATGCACTGAAAAAACAAGTTATTTGATAAATCAGAGTCTTTCTGGACCTCATGACCAGTGCTACTACCAAATGGAAATCCAACAGGCTTCTTCTCTGGAGCTATTACTCCATTGGACTGGCTTCGCCCGCTGTCAAACACCACAGGCTGGGAACCAGCTGAGTGTGCCACTCCAAACCCTGATGAAGCCAACATTGAATTGGGGGAAATCTGAAACAAAACAGGAAACCAGTCAGTTGTACTCCTCTCCCAAGAGAGGACAAAACACTTCCTGCAAACCTGCTTTATTTTCCCCAATATACTGCCTTTGCAGCATCGCTTGGCAGCTTGTTCTATATCAGAAATATACTTGTTGCACAACAACAGTCGAGGCATGAGACAAAATGCTCAGATTTTGCAGGCTGCCCGAATTAATTTACGCTGACTATTCTTAAACTTTCAAATTTTTAAATAAGTTTATTGTATCTCTGCAAACCTTGCTTCAAAATGCTAACAAGAATGGGTATAATGGAAAAGAAAAACAAATGAAATTCAGTATTTTTAATTCAATTTCTAAAACGTTACTCTAAAATGGCAACATGTGTATCAAAACAACCATTCCGAAATTATTGACTGTTCCCTCTAGGCTACCATCTTATGGTCCCTAGGTGTCCCAGGACTTTGCAGATCTCCCTTTCTGTGAGGAAGAGGGAGAGCTATGGGTGGGGCTGCCTTGCAAGTGTCAAAAATTCCATGGCTGTCATTCATTTGCTTTTACTCTGATGGCAGAGAAAGCAAAAAGGGAGGAGTGTGTTGCAGGTGGACTGGGGGAGGCTTTGGATCCCGACATGCCCCTGAAACAGGACGAAAGTACATTACCCCTGGGGCTAGCGTAGTTATTTTGCCTCCCAATGGTCCCAATAGCAGGAAAAATCATTTTTTAAAAAAGCCTCTAGTGGAGGTGGAAAAAAAGAGGAATGACACTTTCCCCTTTCCTACAAAGCCCAGCAGGGCTTTGGATTTGGTGCTTTGTTTGCCTTTCAGTCTCTCTCCCTTGACCAAGTAGGATTGTTTTGCCTATCTATAGAACAGTGTTTCCCAACCTTTTTTGGGCAAAGGCACACTTGTTTCATGAAAAAAATCTCGAGGCACACCACCATTACAGCCCCGTGACGTCAGCGCGCAGCATCACGCCGGGAGGGACGCACGAAAGTGTAAGTTTCAATTTTTTCCCCTCCCCCTTGCCTTCCTTCTGTGCCAACCACCAAAAAGCCAAGAAAAAAGCCAAGACTTTAGGGCAGCAGGTCGACACGGAAGAAGCTCCTACCTAAGGACAGGTGCGACGGCCGTGTCCTCTTCTGCCACACTTGGCAGCCCTGCCTCACGGTCGTGACTCCCACCCTGATTTCTCCCCGCAGGTCGAGCGGCACAGGCAGCCCAATGTGTCCAGCCCAGACACAAGCCCCGCTTCCCCACTCTAGATCCTGAATGCGACCAAGTGCTCTGGACTCCCGAGCAGGGTGGGAAAGAGGACTCGCATCTGGTAGCCTCCGGGCTCCTCGCCTGCTCGAGGGATGGCATTGCAGGCAAGCTGCCGGCCGTCGCCATCGCCGCCCCCTCATGCGAGTGGACCTGCCCGGAGTGGTGGGCCGGGGGAGGCTCGCTCTCTGTGGGGATGTGGCCCGCACGCGCGGCCCCGCTTCCTCCTGCCCAGGGCTGAGCTCCTTACCCGCAATCTCGGTCTCGTGCACGCGGATCCCACTTATTCTGAAGCTCGCGCCACTAGCCGGGGCTCTCACACCGTGCCAGGGCGAGGCGGCGCGGCCCACTGACGTCATCGCGGCTCGCCGCCGCCCTCGACTTCCCTGTTCCCTCCCCTCCCTCGGGTCGCCGTGGTTACCGAGGACTGCAAGCTGCTCGGGCGAGCGTGGGGCATTAAGTGGGAGAAGGAAAATTAAAACTCGCCTGAAGGCCGCCTCTCCGGATACAGTGGTGCCTCGCAAGACGAAATTAATTCGTTCCGCAAGTCTCTTCGTCTTGCGAGTTTTTCGTCTTGCGATGCACGGTTTCCCATAGGAATGCATTGAAAATCAATTAATGCGTTCCTAGGGAAACCGCCTTCAGACCAGGTCCGGGGACAGTCTGTCCCCCGACCTCTTCTGAAGGCTGGGGGGGGGGGCAAGGGCTTTTCTTCCCACCCCCAGCATTTTAAAAAAACCCGGGACAGCGGAGGACTTCTCCGCTGTCCGGGGCAATCTTAAAATGCTAGCGGGCGGCATTTTAAAATCGCCCGGGACAGCGGAGGACTTCTCCGCTGTCCGGGGCGATTTAAAAGCCCCTGGGAAGGCAGGCAGGGGGGACAAAGATTTTCGCCCCCCGCCCGCCTTCAGAAGAGGCGGGGGTCAAAAGTCTTTGCTCCCCCCTGCCTGCCTTCCTGGGAGAGCGGAGAAAGGCAGTGCGTTTCTCCGCTCTCCCGGGAAGGCAGGCAGGGGTGAAAGTCTTTGCTCCCCCCAACCTGCCTTCAAAAGCCGTCGGGGACAGCGGAGAAACGCGCTGCCTTTCTCCGCTCTCCCGGGAAGGCAGGCAGGGGGGACAAAGATTTTCGCCCCCCGCCCGCCTTCAGAAGAGGTCCTGGACCTCTTCTGAAGGCCGGCGGGGGCGAAAGTCTTTGCTCCCCCCTGCCTGCCTTCCCGGGAGAGCGGAGAAAGGCAGCGCGTTTCTCCGCTGTCCCCGACGGCTTTTGAAGGCAGGCTTTTGAAAGCCGTCCGGGACAGCGGAGAAACCCAGCGCGCCCTTCCCGCTGCCCCCCGACTTGGCTGGAAGGCTGGCGGGGGGAGAAGCCTGCTCCTCCCCATCGCCAGCCCTGCAAACTCGGGGGACAGCGGGAGAGGCGCAGCGCGCCATCCCGCTGTCTCCCGACATGGTTTGGAGGCTGGCGGAGGGCTTCCTCCTCCCCCAGCCCCGCAAGCTCCCAGAGCGATGCCAAAGCTGCGCGCAGCTTCGGCATGGCTCTGGGTCCCGTTCTGGGGGAGGGGGAAGCTCGGGCTTCCCCCGCCCAAGCCCCACGCCTGGCGGTGGGGGAATATTTTTTCCCCCCCTTTATTCCCCCCCCCCCGGCCAATTTTTCCCGCGGCACACCAGGCAACGTATCGCGGCACACTAGTGTGCCGCGGAACACCGGTTGGGAAACACTGCTATAGAAGATTAAAATATAAACACACTGATCTCTCTTGTAAGTGTAGCTGCCATATTTTCCCTATGAGCTCCCCCCCCCCCATAGCTATAGAAATCGCTTTTTTTGGGGGGGGGGAATGTTCTTATGGACAATAAAGATATACTAAACCAGAGACTAGGAATTCAAGTTTTCTTTACTGTGAAACCCAGCACCCTTTTCCTAATGTATAAATGTGGAGAGGAACACACTGTACACTGAACAAAACATAAAGCCCTACCAGATCACAAGTCTACAGTCGTAGTATTCCACATCCTGCTAGATGGCTGCATCCATCATAACAGGGGAGGATCTCAAGTCCGCTATAATGCTCCAACTGTACAGCTGTACATAGCCTTAACACAGCTATTCTAAGAGTTATAGCAAGACAAAGCATGCAAAGTGCTATATATATATGTTTGCTATGTATTATCATTACTATGCTGACTGTAAACGGCTTACCTCTCCCTGAACAGGCAAATGGCCTGCCTTCTGTTTTTCTTGTCCAGTAGCTGCTGACAAGCCAGCATCTGGAATCCGCACAGTAGCTGGCGTTGGCCCAGCTGCAGCAAGAATGGCAGGGGCAGGCACCTGGACTTGGCTGACCTGCTCTAATGATTTTGCCATTTCTTGGTTACCACTGCCACTCAGCAGTGCCTGGGAAGCAGTTGAAGACAAGGAAGCAAAGGGCATAGGTGGCTCACCACCCACTGGTTCATCCTGGACCACAAGAGTTCGGCCATTCTCCTTGGTGTATGTGGCAAAACGAATACTGCGATTAACTTGAGGGACAAATGGAGGAAGTTGCTTGGCTCTTGGATCCAGAGTCACATCGCTGCTGCTGCATCCTTTCCAAGCTCCCCTATTTGCCTCACCTCCATCGTTCCCATTGCTATCCACTTCACACCTCTCCTTTAGCTTCTTCGTAGCATGATCACACACAGTATCGGAAGAATTTTTTCTCCTTCGTCCATCTTTCCCTTCCACACTTTCTCTCTTCTTTTTTCCTTTTGATGATTTTGCTGCCTTTAGAGAAGCTCCCTATAACAAATAAAAGCACATATCACTACAAAGAGGAAGCCAAAATAATTAACTTCATCTATCCAGTGCCAAAGGTTTTAAATAAGCCTAGCCATAAAACGATTAATACATTGCTTTAAACATCAGGGGCTTAGGGGTCAGGTGTCACTAGTATGCTAATGATACATAGTTCTATTTCTCTGTAACATCTGAAACAGCAGAGGCTGTGCAAGAGCTCTGGACCACTACCTGGACTTGGTTGTGGGCTGGATGAGGGCCAACAAAATGAGTTGAATCAAAGCAAGACAGAGGCACTATAAGTGAGTGGCTCCCAAATCCAGAGAGTTCATCAGCTGCCTGCTTTGGATGGAGCTATATCCTCTAAAAGGAAGGTTCACAGTCTTGGGCTGCTCCTGGATCCATCTCTGTCACTAGAGAGTCAGGTGACCTCACTGAGTAGGAATGCCTTTTACCAGCTTTGGCTGGTAAGAAAGCTATGGCTGCTTCTGGACCAGGATACGATGATCACTGTAGTCCATACACTGCTATCCTCTACTACAGTGGTACCTCGGGTTAAGAACTTAATTCGTTCTGGAGGTCTGTTCTTAACCTGAAACTGTTCTTAACCTGAAGCACCACTTTAGCTAATGGGGCCTCCCACTGCCGCTGCGCCGCAGCTGCGCAATTTCTGTTCTCATCCTGAAGCAAAGTTCTTAACCTGAGGTACTATTTCTGGGTTAGTGGAGTCTGTAACCTGAAGCGTCTGTAATCCGAGGTACCACTGTACTGCTATGCTCTCTGGGTAGAGCTGCTCCTAAGGTTGGCCCAGAAGCTGCAGCTACTGCAGAATGCAGTGACTTGACTGCTCACTGGGGCTGAATTGGCACTAGTTGCCAATTAGCTACTAGGCAAGGAGCAAGGTGATGGTACTGGTGTGCAAAACCCTATACAGGATACCTAAAAGATTTATAGCAGGATAGTATGCATACCTACTCATTCATAAGTCACTTGAATTCAATGGAATTTACTCAGCTTAAGTCTGTAACGGACTGAAGCCTTAACTGGGAAGTCAAACTAATAGCTCTATGAAAATATAGATACATTTAAGACAGCTGTCATAATATGTTTTTGAGATGAGATCTTTAAAACATTATTGCTAATATAATGACCTGGTGCAACACAGTATGCGTACCTCGTTCAGTGCAGAGGTGTCCATCACTACATGAATCAGTCGGGGATCCACTGACTTGATTTCACCAGTCTGATTTTTGTGGTCAACAAAGGGGGAGAGGGAGAGAAGACAAAGTGAATCATACAGACTGGTAAGATATTGATCATAAAAGCAGCTTCTCCAATGTCCCTCTTCTTCACCTGCCTTTTCCCTGCAAGCTGTGCTCCCATTCCATATCCCTTATCATCTTCAATCTTATAAATGTAACGGAAGTAATTCTACATAACTTATTCCATTTTAATAGTACATACATTGTCATGGTTTCAAAAATGATTTTGGCAAAATATGGAACGCAATCTTTTCTTTAAGGAGGACTTGTAAAAGAGCCTGGCTCTATAAGCTTACGGAACTGGAAATAAATGTAAGACGGTAAAAAGGCAGGAGGTGATGTTTGAACTTTGAAAATGATGCATTCCCTAACCATTAGGATATTCCACTCCGACTGCTTTTCTTGGCTGCAACTATAAAAGACTAGAATTTGCTTAAATGCTGAAAACTGTCAGAGTTCTGCTCATGCTGAGTGTGCTTGTATTAAATGTCACAGTCCACACAACATAACTAAGACCATGTATATAACTGTTGGTAGATAAATGAAGAAATGAAATCAGGCATCAAGAAACCGCAAGAAAAGCTTCACACCTCAGTCAAAACCACCTCCATCAGACAGGTGATAGGATCTTGACAGCTCACAACAGCAGAGACCCAGCTGTTTTCCTCCTCTGGCTGGTACACCTTCACTCTTTGACCTTGGATGCTGCAAGGACCTGGGAAAGAGCCCCAAGCGAGAATGCTATCAGCCAAACCAGTGCCACTGCACCAAAAATTAAAAGTGAGCATGGACTTAAAGCACTGGTTTCTTAATGTAACACACAAATAAAGCTTTATTAGGATTTGTTTTGGGAGAAGGGATAACAAAAGTAATCACCACAATACTGTGGAGTTCTGTGTCTTCATTTACATGTCTGTTTCTAAAATTCCAGGAAAGGGTGGACATGTTTATTCTGAATTTAGTTACGTCATATTGGAAACATATAACTCAAGAGCTAACTTCTTAATGAATTCTTCTTGCTTTTGTTTTTGCACCTACAAGTTAACAAACCATTTGTGCAAACACAATAGCTGCTCGATATCTGTGACTACTCCATGAATGCTTGGAGAAAGCCCTCCTTTGCCACAGTAAGTGGCCCAATGTAGCAGGCTAACATTGTAAATCTACAGTTACAAACATACGAGCAGATAAAAATAGAAGCAAAGCGAGTAAGAGTAGTCAGTTAAATTAAAAACTAGCAGCAGCAAAATACCCTCAGTTCAAAACCTACAGGTCTGTCTGAACAAGGACTCCAGCTGTCAGAAAATGGCCAGAGAGCAGGCTGGATAGCTGTTCCTAGAAAGGAAAGCAGTTCTAGGGCCTTGGTGCAGCCACCTTGGTGCAAGGTACTCTCTTGTATCCCCACCAAACACAAATCCAGTGTTGCCGGAAGGATCTCTCCTTCAGATCTTTTTGCACTGGTATTCAAAGCCTTTTACGGCTTTCAAATTCATTACCAATATCTTGAACAGTGCCCAAAACCAACCTGGAATCTAATAGAGGTGCTCCAACAAGAGGATCACATACTTCTGATCAGTACCCCTTGTCAATATTCTGGCCAGCGTATTCTGGATCCCTTCTGTACCAAACATGTAATACTAGTCGTAAATCGTATAGCTCCAATATGACATTTGATAGTCATTGAAATCAACTCCTTCAAATCTAAGCCAGTCAGGAACCTTTAAGCTCCTCTGAATAGCTCTCTCCAACTCTTATTTTAATAATATATAATTAAATATAGTCGTTCTTCAATGTCTTTCTTTATTAACCTTTGATTAATAATAACTGTCTTAGTCATTAATTTTTGACTAATGATAGTGGTTCTCCATGGTTGATTCTCTTCTTCTCTCTTGACTTAAGATTAATATAGTTGTTCTACCCTACTGATTTCTTGCATTCCTCTAGCATGCCAGAGTACTATTACAATAAGGACTATAAACATTTTTTTCTCCTGGAAAGGGTAGCTAAAGTTCATACTCAAACAACAAAACTGATTCAAACAAGAAAACAGTGTTAAGGAAATGAAATTTTAGGAAAAATTGAGCTTTCTCCTTCACAGCAAAGCTCAATTAATTCCTCAGTTTCAAGAGCTTGAAACTTCATACGTAACAGACCTATGAAAAAGCTGGAACAGGTCTTAGGATCTTAAGAAGCAGCTGTAAGCTGAATATAATTTCCAGGAGAACCAATTAGGTTCCTTAAAAAACTAAAACCAGCTGGTCTTACCTCTGCTAAATATCTCCTGAAGCTTCTGATCACTGACCAATGAATTGACAGCTTCCCTCAATATTGGCTGTTGTTGGAGAATTTGGTTCTGACTTTCAGTTGCCATCTGCAAACAATTTTTTAAAATATGTAATAGCTGTTCAAGAATGGGGTAAAAGCATAATTTATATGGCCTAGATTGTTATGATTTATTTTCCCCCTGTTTCTTGATGTTCCTTCCCCATAGTGACAGAAATGTACGGATTTATTTCTTAATGTTTATCCTGCATTTAAATTCTAAGGAAACATAGTGTACTCAGGCTACTTTTCTACAGCACACACCACTGCATTATATTTTTTATTATTTATACCCCAGCCAGTGCAAATCCCAAAACTACTACATTCCATAATGCAAGATTTTAAAGCCAGATGGTCTTACATATACTAAAAAAATATCTTGGAAGTACTTTGCCTATCACAGAGAAAAGCAACTTGCTCAAATTCACATCACACAGAATAGACTTTTCCAGCACAAAATAATGTGAGAAGTAGTCCTGAGTGTCAGTTACCTCATCAAAACCTATGAAGGCCTACAAAGCTAAGCTTGGTACATGTAATTGTTTTTCATTTCATTAGCACTAAAGTGCTTTAAATTAAATTCGTAATCTAAATAACTATTTTAGGCACAACAAGGTGGGATTTTCCCATGCCTTTGTTTTCATTGCAGATCCTCATGCCATATTGCAAGCCACTTTTTGAAATCAAAAGCCATCGACCATGTGCTGTTGTTGTCGTTTAGTCATGTGTGACTCTTCGTGACCCCATGGACCAGAGCATGCCAGACACTCCTGCATTCCACTGCCTCCCGCAGCTTGGTCAAACTCATGTTTGTAGCTTCGAGAACACTGTCCAACCATCTCATCCTCTGTCGTCCCCTTCTCCTTGTGCCCTCAATCTTTCCCAACATCAGGGTCTTTTCCAGGGAGTCTTCTCTTCTCATGAGATGGCCAAAGTATTGGAGCCTCAGCTTCAGGATCTGTCCTTCCAGTGAGCACTCAGGGCTGATTTCCTTAAGAGTGGATAGGTTTGATCTTCTTGCAGTCCATGGGACCCTCAAGAGTCTCCTCCAGCACCATAATTCAAAAGCATCAATTCTTCGGCAATCAGCCTTCTTTATAGTCCAACTCTCACTTCCACACATCACTACTGGGAAAACCATAGCTTTAACTATACGGACCTTTGTCGGACCTTAGTCCTCTTGGTCTAATGGAATTAGCTGTGTAAGTGTTCTGCCTGCTTATTGCCTTGCTTCCCTTTTTGCCTGCTTAACTGGCATGGAAGAGAATGCTAAAAGCGAGAGAATTCCAGGACCATATTGCTGAAGTCACGATACCTCTACCACATGTACCTCTAACACTGCTAAATGTTGTAACCCACCCTGGACCTTAGGGTGAAGGGCAGGTAATAAAATAATTAAAATAACTAAACAAACAAACAAACAAACAATATACCTGGAAGAGACGCAGTCCAGTGGCATCAGACAGGAATCTCAAGTCTCGGTCTACAAGAGACTCTACTGGAACCACAGAACCTAAGCCAAGCTTATCGACCAAAGGAGTGAAAGTCTGTGAATGAGAATATAAAAAACACGACTGCATGAAAACAGAAGGTAGCATACTTATTTCTTAAAAGTGCTTATTATAACTGGTATTTCCTCACTCTTTTTACCCTCCTTAGATGCTTCCGAGAAAAAGTCTTACTCCATCATCTGCTGAAAGGAATCAATCAACTATCTAGAAAAACTCGAGTTTATTTCATAACTTGGGTGTTACTATAGATACAACAGCACACCAAGTAACTCTTCAAGTTAAAAAGTTTCCAAAACCGTATCATTCAGCTGGATAAAAATCCTCAGCTAAGGTTTAATCTTACGTGTTTCAGTTTATTAGAATACATTTTCACAATGGCCTAGATAAGAATTACAAGAAACAAAGAAACTTGGTCAAAATAGGCCTTGAGACACATAACAAAACAATCCACCATTCAGACTTTGACATAAGGGATGTTTTTTATCAAGGGCAACAAGCTAAATGAAGATACTCACCAACGCAGGCCAGTGCCCAACTGACACTCTAGTTCCCTGAAGCAGAACTGGGTCGTTTCGAGGGGCCCAAACGAGAGACCCTTCCAGCATCAAAACGATCACTTCTTCAGCATGAACTTTCACCCAGGCGTGTTGCTTCCAATTGCACCGGTCAAATTCCACAAATATCTGCAACAGATCCCAGAATGGGTTCTTTCAAACACATGTGGGCAAAGTCACAACAATCAGTCAGCAAAATGCTTGTCATGAATAGGGGTCTACAAATATCAGCTTGGCTTACCAGATAAACCTCTACATGTCCTCACTACAAATTTTATCTTATCCCCACTGCCAAACCTCTGACGCAAGCAAAGGGGGCTTTTGGAAGAGGCCAGGGTCTCTTCAGTTTGGGCTGCAATGCGGAGAAGAAAAAACAAGAGGTTCCTCTGCACCCCACCCATTTCTTCTTCTGCTGCAAGGGTGACAAGATTTCACCCCTTTCCCATACAGGGCTCGGGAGAGAGGCAGAGTCTTGTCTACATGCATGGAGGTATGCATAAGGTAGGAAACAGTGAGGGAAGTGCATGGCTTTCTTATGCAAACAAATGCCAGTGCAAGTAAAATTACACCTCACTTCAGACTCCTGTAATTCTTAAAAGGGCTGGAGGGAGAAGCAACCAATATCTGACTTGCAGAAAACTTTGGAGGAGGACAGAAAAAGTGGGGGAAACACAGCCTGTCTTCAACAAAGCTTCCTGAAAAACAGTAAATACTTTCCCTCTTCCATCAAACCCTCTAGCAAATGTGGAGGGTTGGAAGAAGATACAGATGGGGTCTGGCGAAGTCTTTGACTGTGCACCCACAGTCTTCATCCTTCTCCAAAGCGTCCTGTAAATAAAAAAAGTCCCCATCTTCAGCTCCATCTCTCTGTGCTATGGAAGACAGGCACTTGTTTTACTTGCAAGAAGCTTAAGAGAAGGCAGAAACAGTGATGCCTATCATTTCTTATCAAAACTGCTCCACTAAGGAGGTGCCATTTTCGACCAAGGGGTTAAGGGACACTGTTGACGCCCAATTCTGAAACAAAACCATTTGAAGAATAATGTTTGTACACAACATTCCAGATGTGATCTACCTGATGTGATCACAGGAACGAAACCTCATCCATCCAATCTTAGATTACAATAACTTAATGCCATATATTTATTTGTAATTTAGTTCCTCAAGCTACATTAACGTTTGCCCACTGTCACACTGTTTGAAGTTCACTCTGGAAGAGAGTCTACTTGATGCCTGGCATACCTTCTTCCTCTCTAACATCATCTCCATGCTTCTTCCTGGTGATTTTAACACTCAAGTTGATAATTCCTCTTACTCAGCTGCCTTTCATCTCCAGCTCTTGACAGACCTCCCTGGACACTACCATGGCCACTCCTGACCACATCTTTATCTGTGTCTGAACCTGTGTGCAGGCTTGCAGCTGCTCTGGTCCAACCCCCCTCTTATCCAGAGCTGCTATATATATAGTGAAACAATCACCCAGGAGAAATTCTGTTCTCCAGGATGTACCATTTTCTAGGAGAGATATTCCACTTTGTATTTATTAAATTTGATTTATTAAATTTGTATACCACCCTTCATCCATAGATCTCAGGGCAGTTCACAACATAAAAATAAAATTGACTCGGCCCCTTTGGGAGTCATGTCACATCTCAACAAATTGTCACCAGCAAGTACTATGATTTTTGGATGAAGGGGAGCTGGAAGGTCTTCACCTCTCTCTGTTGGGTGGGTTAAGATTTTCTGCCTTCAGTAAATGAGAAGCTGGTAGAAGCAAAAGTGGGAGAGGTGCTCTAATACCTGCTACCTCTAGTGAGAGATAAAGCATTATTTACTTCTATTTTTGCCCCCGGAAGACAGCAGGGATTAATAGGTGTATGCTGAACACACAAATAAGGAGCCAGTTGGGTACTTTGTTATTGTTTTTAGTACAATAATGATCTCTGGGGCTAATCAGAATGCTTTTGAGGGTAATTCAAATTTCATATTTTCTGCTTATATATTGCCATTTCCCAATCTTGTCTCATTTTATTTTTTTGCTTGGATTTTTATATTTAGATTCCTTAGTGGTTAGTTTCCTGATGTTTAGCTTTATTTCATGAAGTGTCTGTAATGGATTGTTAATGCAAATGTTACATTATTTTAAAAATATTGCCCTGCTCTATATTGAGCTGTTATTAAATTACTATATTATCTGAGTTTTGATGAAAAGTTTGCAAAGTTTTGGCTTTTAACTGTTTAATACTGATTATATTATATATTTAGTATTGCTTAATAATTAAATGTATTTATATCCCACCTTTCCATTAAAAAAAATCAAGGCACTTGGTAGCATCTTCAAAATAGCCAAACAGCTACTGGTAATCCTAACAAGAGTTTTAAAAATTTGAAGATAAGATACACAAAGTCAGGGCATCAGCAAAAAACCCAGCAGGTCAAGATCACCTTAACCAGATGGCAGAAAACAGAAAGAGAGCAGGCAAGACTGACTTCCCTAGGTAGGGAGCTCCTCAGTCTAAGCTGAACCCTCCCACATCCTCACTTGCACTTCAGCTGCTGATGGGACAAAAAGAGTCTCCCCAGCAGATCTTCCACACTGTAACTGCATTGCACACCGTTACACTGGAAAGGGACATGTCCTCTTTTGCATTATAACATACCATGCACAGAAATTAAACACATTGTTTGCCAACTGCATATTAAGTAAGCCTTTCACTATCACTAAATAATGACAAGGCATGCTAAGCATGTGAAGTCTCTTTGAAAGCATTTTTACTAAAGTAACTTGCCCCTGTGGTCATCTGTCAGCGATGGCACATACCTGGCCCCCCCATGCAAAGGTGCAAAGGTACTTGGTTTTCCCGGGTTTGGGAGGGTAGCCAAAGAAGCTTTTGAGCTTGTTCACACAGATCTGTCAGGACCCATGAGGTGTGAGAGTCTGGGTGGGGCCAGGTATGTGCCATCGCTGACAGATGACCACAGCCCCATGTAACAATACCTAGATGACACCCCATTATAAATCGTGGTATTCTGAAAACTATCTAAGTCTTAATTTCTCATCCTGGTTCCAATTGTCTCAGTCTATCACTCCCACCAACACAACTCTGAAAAGTGTTAAGAAAGAATGATAAAACAGACCACTTGAAAATTACCGAGGGTTTGGTGCAACACTTAAATTATGTTTCAATTTGTTACAGCAATTATGACATGCTAGATGCTATACGATTTTAATTGCATTTTAATTGCTGCTTTTATTTCTTTTATATTCAATTTCCTTGCATTACAATTTTAATTCCATAGAATTAAAATTGTAATACATTAAAATGCAATATAATAAAAGCAGCAATAATAAAATCAATATGAATATTTAATGCAAGGGTTCTGCCATCTTGCGTCTTCAACCAAAAATTCATAGATACACCACAGGCCACCTGATTGAAGCTTGATGGTCCATGAACCACAGTTTGGGAACGCCTCAGGAAGAGGAACCCTCAGAGGTCCACTGAAACAAATCCGCAAAACACAGTGCAAAACATCACTCATAGCATGTTTGCACATAAAAATCATACAGGGGCCTAGTTCTTGCCAACACAGAAATCTGTATAGTCCATCTAGCAGCCCTATATTGTCTACATTGACTTTCTTTCTTTGACCAGCAAGGGGAATAAACCTCTGCATGCTAAGCATGTACACAACCAACTATGGCCATTCCTTGTTCAACACTCCAATATGGGCAGAAACTGCTACAGGGATCTACTGCTACTTCTTTTTCAGCATGTACAGATGCCCCGGTTTGTTCAGTGTAAAAATGTGGACAGAAATCTTGAAAGGGGGAGGTCAATCATATCTGTATTTGACCATGCCTTTCCTGGAAAATCTAGTCAGTTATACTGGGACTTTTAATGAGGATTCTATGCAGTGTTATAAACTCAAAATATATAAGCTAATCACCAAATGGCACCACGTATGCCCTGAATCTTCCCACATTCAGCATCACTGGATGTCCATGAGTTCTTGTGTTATGAAAGGATAAAAACTTTGCCATGCCATAGAGCTTGGGAAAAGTACAGAAAAGGGGAAAATATATCAGGGGACTGGAATATATACCTAAGAGATAACAAGATTTGGGCTATTCAGTTTTTGAAAAAGTTGAGCAAGGGAGCAGATTACAGAAGTGAATAAAATTTGCATGACATAGAGCAGAGAGGGGAATGTTTCTCTCCCCCTTCTTAAAATATTAGAACCCAGGGAATCCAGCTAAGTGGAACTGTGGGAGAATAAGATCAGAAAAAAGAATCGGACTTCTTCAAACAGTTAAACTACAACCTTTACTTCCACAAGATGTTGATGGGTCACCAATTTGGGTTGAAAGGGGGATTAGACTAATTCATGGGAGAAAAAGGCTATCAGCGGCTATATACAACTACAGAATAAGAGGCAGTATACCCCTGAATACCTGTTGCTGGGAAGAGCCACGACATAAGGGTTTTGCTCTCATGCCCTGCTTGTGGGTGTCTCATAAGTAATGGCCACTACAGACATAGGGTGCTAGTCAAGGGTGGAATCTATACACATATAAAAACCGTTCTGAAAATGCTTTTTTAAAAAGCATTTTTAAAAAAACACTGAATTTTCCATAAGGCTCACCATTGCCATCTAGTGTCACATGGTATATTGTACTTAAAACAGACTTAAAACGTTTTATTTGCAGCTGTATAGCTGAGTCGTAGGTTAGTGTTTGATCTGTTCCAGCAGAGTTCTTATTTTCATATATGAACACAGCCCACATGATTTGTCGATTATTTAAACAGTTTCAGCTGATATTTTCAGGGGTTTTTTAGAAACTCCCAAGATCTCTTTCCTAGGCAATTATTTGCAACTAGTTCAATGTTTTCATACTTGTAGGATAATTTATTCCAAATTGTATTGCACCCTGCTTAATAACAGAGCAACAGAACGACAAATCAATTTGATTCTATCATCCAGATGGGAAAGAGCCTTCTCCAGGTCTTGAATGTACTTCGTTTCTGAATTAAGTCACCTTAAATTTTAAAAATTGGGGGTAATCTGAAAAATAACTCTGCTTTTATGGCCTAAAGGGATTCTCCAAACATCCTATCTTTATTTTACAGTGCCAGAATAGGCAACCAAGGTATGATGGCAGATGTAAAAAAGGCAATAGTACTAGCATAGCACAAAGTGGTACAAAAAAGTAGTTGCTTCACAGTTGTTTGGAACACAACTTCCTCAGGCACTTTAGCTGAAGTACTTTGAATCTTGGAAATCAAGAGCTAAGTGCTGTGGATATGGGGTTTTCAAAAATAATCACACTGGCAGCTATCCTTCACAGACAATAACAGCATAATCGTAATAGCAACAGCACTGAACTGGTACCCATTATCAGTGCTGGCTTTCGACCAGTGACACAAATATATATATACCATAGAAGGCTGCATGCCATTAAGAAATGAACGCACAAGCTCCAACCTTCCCTATTTGGAACACTTGGCGGCCCTCGACCTGGTACTTTTGGGCAAACATCTTCGAAGTTTAGATTATCCTTTCTACCTAATAAAACTGCAAGGCATACGGAAAACACAACACTGCACTTAAGTAAACATAAGCAGCGATCCCAACAACTAAGGAAAGTACGGGATCTAAGCTGGAAAACAGGAAACGTTTAAAGCTCCCAGACTTCAAACGCGCTGCAGCTAGAGAGAGAGAGACCAGGATACCCACCGTTAAGGGATCTAATCCTAACTACCACGAACAAACATTCCTTAGCAGGAACGCACAGCATACTTCCTTCTCCCACCCGCCACTTCAGTACAACCCCCCGCACATCTCACCCCCGAGGTAAACGGGCTCGGGTGCAGCACCGCGCAGTGTCTCACGACGGGGGGAAACATCAAGGACGGCCATAGATGCGGCAACCGAAACCCGAGATCCAAGCGTAACAAGAGATCCTTCAGCGGCAGCGGCAGCTGCCACCAGATAAGGAAGAGGCGGAGCAGGGAGGCTGAGCTACCTCGGCCGAAGAAGGAAAGCGGATAAACCCCTCCCCCTCCCCTCCGGAGTCCAAGCAGAAGCTCAGCAACACACCCCACCCCCACCCAGGCAGAGAGAGGGAGATATACATAAACACACGTACGCAGGACACGAGCCCCAGCTCCCCGCCCCCGAGGAAGGCGCTCACCGCTAAGTCCTGAGGCACGGCCCCGCTCATGGCCCGCACGGTCCCGCTCCTCCAGGCTCGAGAGGGCAGTGCAGGCCCAGGCTCCGGCCCCGCCGCCGCCTCGCCCTCGCCCGGCCCCGCGACCAGCAGCAGCAGAAGTCGCTTCCCCACCGGGGAGGCCGCCGTGTCCGCCATCCCCGCCGGGCAGAAGCAGCCTCCGTCGCGCCTCCGAGCCCAACAGCCGCCGCCGGAGACACCGAGTGAGCGACGGCCCTGCGCTGGGCCCCCGAACACCAGCCCGCCCTGATCCCGGCGTGCCCCGCGCCAGAACCTCCGTTCCAATCCCGGCGTGCCCCGCGCCGTCCAGCCAGCCGGCCCCGCCCCTGATTCGAGTTCCCAGCGTGCCCTGCGCGCGCCCTTATTTATTTACTCCTCCGCTCCCGGCATGCACCGCAGTCGTCGCGCTCTTGTCCTAGGTGCCTGTTGTTCGGTTTTGCCCGTAGGGGGCGCTGCAGGGGACTCATTTCATAGGCCCCGATACATGCAGCACAGAACCTTAAAGCCTCTCCCCCAGCCCCGCAAGGCACATCACACCTGATGGGGAAAGTGGAATGGCCACCTGCCGTGCCTTGGTTGACCTGAGGTACAAGAAGGGCTGTCCTCTTCTTTTTGGGTGTTATGAGTCATATTACTGTACTGACGAGGTCTCAGCCCGCACTCACAGTGCGGGAGGGAGCTTTCACCAGCTAAAGTTGTGTATGATTTCCTCAACATGCATGTGTGTTTAGGGAATTCTTACTTCATTCTTTTGTGATGGTAAGTACTTTAATGCCTGAATCCTGGTCACAGGCTCACCCTATTCATACACAAATACGGCCTTAAGACAGGTAAGCAAAAGACAATGGAGAGGCTTTCCCATTTCCTTCCTCCTTGCAGAGAAACATTTGAGGTCAATTTAGGAGTCAAAATGGTTTCAGGATTGCTCTCCTGTACTATTTCAGACACATGGTTGATATACTTATGTAAGTATTTGCCTTGTAAATTTATGAACATTTAATTTATATATTTGAGACCTTAAATTCTTATAACACTGCCAAGGTGTAAAATGTTTTAGTTGCCTGCCTTGGATTTTGCTCATCTGATGAGTGTAACTGAACTAATAAAGTAACTGGCAACCAACCTAGGCCAGCTTTTTGTCACCCACTGTGCAAAATGCTCCATTTAAGGACAGTCTGCTCTCCCCAGTAGTCATTTACAATTTACAAATAGGGTGTTCCCCAGGCTCCAGTCTAAGTATGAAGGGCTTTGTCACAAGAGACCAGGGCCCTGTGGGACTTGACATCTTTCCGCAGGGCCTGCAAGACAGAGCTGTTCCACCAGGCCTTTGGCCAGGGCACAGCCTGACTCCCTCCCTCGGCAATCTTCGCGGAGCTCTGGCCCAATGGTTGCTAGTGGCTTGAATTAATTAATTTTTATAATGAATGATTTTAGAATGTTGTTTATGTTGTACTTTTGTACTGTTTTATTGTTGTTAGCCGCCCTGAGCCCGGCTTCGGCTGGGGAGGGCGGGATATAAATAAAATTTATTATTATTATTATTATTTGCATTTCTTCTTTGGCGATAACTCATAGCCAAGTAAGATTGTCTTCCATGAAAACGGTCTTAACAGTGAGTCTGTAAGTGACTGGAAGTCGATTCTGTATCCACACGTCCTTCCACAGTGTGATCACAGTGAGGGTTTGCCAAAAGTGCCTTCCTTTTAGCTCATTTCTCCTTTTTGCCCTGAGTTCGTGCTTCTTCAAAGTCCACAACACCTTTGGTAAAGGCTGTTCTCCAATGGGAGCGCTTGCAGGCCAGCGTTTCCCAGTTATCAATGCTTATACTACATTTTAAAAATATTTGCCTTGAAAACATCTTTAAACCTCTTCTGTTGTCCACTGATATTTCGCTTTCCATTCTTAAGTTTGGAATAGTTGCTTTGGAAGACGATAATCAGGCATCCGAACATGACCAGTCCAACAAAGTTGATGTTTAAGAATCATTGCTTTGACACTGGTGATCTTTGCTTCTTCCAGCATACTGACATTAGTTCACCTGTCTTCCCAAGTGATGGGTAAAAATTTTTGAGACACCGTTGATGGAATCTTTCAAGGAGTTGGAGATGGCGTTTATAAGTTGTCCATGTTTCTCAAGCGTAAAGTTGGTAGCATAATGCCTTTGTAAACAAGCATTTTGGTTTCCCTGTGAATGTCCTGGTCCTCAAACACTCGGTGCTTCAGTTGGGAGGAGACTGCACTCGCAGAGCTCAGGCAATGCTGGATTTCAGCATCGATGTTGGCCCTTGTGGAAAGATAACTATCCAGGTAGGAAAAGTGGTCGACATTTTCCAACACTGCACCATTAAGTTGGATTTGTGGCACTGCATAGGGTTTTTTGTGTGCTTGTGGTGCAGCACTTTGGTTTTTTGGATATTGAGCAATAGGCCAAGCTTTCCATAAACTGTGAAGCTATTTAAGATGGTTTGGAGGTTATCCTCTGAGTGTGCACAAACTACGTTGTCATCAGCATACTGAAGCTCTATGATGGAAGTTATGGTAACTTTACTCTTTGCTTTCTTCCTACTCAGTTTAAAGAGTTTTCATCTGTTCATTATATGATTTCTACTCCGGTGGGGAGTTTCCCTTAGACAATGTGTTGGATCATGGCGATGAAGATAATAGATTTGGGGCACTAACTCTTTTTTTAAAAAAAAATATTTTTTATTAGTTTTCCAAACATGTAATAAAAACAAACAGTAACACAAAACAGAACGTACAAACAAATAAACATGTATAATTTTATAAACTCATTTTCCTTCACCTTATTTCCCGGACTTCCCCATACCTCCCTTTTTCTGCATCCTTATTTTTCCTTTTAACAGCAACCCTCCATTTAATTAATTAACTCATTTTCTTTATAATTCCCTTAAATTTATGATTTACAGCTGCAATTCTCTGTTTCTTAACACCATAACATCTCAGCACTCCTCAATGTTACAACAATTTTTAAGGTATGTTTTAAATTTCTTCCAATCTTCTTCCACTGTCTCGCTCCCCTGGTCACGGATTCTGCCGGTCATCTCTGCCATTCCCATGTAGTCAATCACCTTCGCTTGCCATTCTTCCAGAGTGGGTAGCTGCTGCGTCTTCCAATACTTTACTAGAAGAATTCTTGCTGCTGTGGTAGCATACATGAAAAAAATTCTGTCCTTCCTTGACACCAATTGGCCCACCATGCCCAGGAGAAAAGCCTCTGGTTTTTTAGCAAATGTCCATTTAAGGACCTTTTTAATTTCATTATAGATCATTTCCCAGTAGGCTTTAATCTTCGGGCAGGTCCACCAAAGGTGATAGAAAGTACCTTCAGTCTCATTACATTTCCAGCATTTATTATTGGGCAAATGATAAATTTTTGCAAGTTTGACTGGGGTCATGTACCACCTGTAGATCATTTTCATTATGTTTTCTCTCAAAGCATTGCAAGCCGTAAATCTAACACCAGTATTCCATAACCTTTCCCAGTCATCAAACATAATGTCATGACCTATGTCTTGTGCCCATTTGATCATAGCTGATTTTACTGTTTCATCTTGTGTATTCCATTTCAGCAGCAAATTATACATTCTTGACAAGTTCTTAGTATTGGGTTCTAACAATTCTGTTTCTAATTTCGACCTCTCCATCTGAAAACCTATTTTCCTGTCCTGTTTAAATACCTCGTTTATCTGAAGGTAGTGCAACCAATCTCGTACTTTAGACTTTAATTTGTCATAACTCTGTAATTTAACCCTTTCACCATCTTGCTCTAAGATTTCGCAATATTTTGGCCATTTGGACTCCATATTAAGTTTTTTTGTCTCTTTAGCTTCCATTGGTGATAGCCACCTGGGAGTTTTACTTTCCAGTAGATCTTTGTATCTTATCCAAACATTATATAGTGCTTTCCTAACAATATGGTTTTTAAAACCTTTATGTATTTTTACCTTGTCGTACCATATATATGCATGCCAACCAAATCTATTGTCGTACCCTTCCAGATCCAAAATGTCTGTGTTCTCAAGAAGCAGCCATTGTTTCAGCCAGCAAAATGCTGCCGATTCATAATAAAGTCTCAGGTCCGGCAGGGCAAACCCCCCCTCTATCTTTTGCATCAGTTAAGATCTTAAAGTTTATTCTGGGCTTTTTGCCCTGCCAGACAAATTTTGATATGTCTTTTTGCCACTTCTTGAAACAGTCCATTTTGTCCAGGATCTGGAGTGTCTGGAATAAAAACAACATTCTAGGCAATACATTCATCTTGATGACAGCAATTCGGCCTAACAAGGAAAGTCTCAACCTTGACCATATTTCTAGATCTTTCTTCACCTCTGTCCAACATTTGTCATAATTGTCTTTAAATAAATTCACATTTTTAGAAATCAAGTTCACACCCAGGTACTTCACCTTTTTTGTTATTACTAAACCTGTTTCATTCTGAAACTTCTCTTTTTCTGCCATTGTTAGATTTTTCTCCAACACTTTAGTTTTTTGCTTGTTCAGTTTAAATCCTGCTACTTGACCAAATATCTCAATTAGTTCTAATACTCTTTTGGTACTAGTATCTGGCTGTTGCAAAGTCAATACTAGGTCATCTGCAAATGCCCTTAGTTTGTAATTTCTGGCTCCGACCTGAACTCCTTTAACCAATTGGTCCCCTCTAATCATGTTTAACAAAACCTCCAGGACTGTTATAAAAAGTAAAGGGGATATTGGGCATCCCTGTCGTGTGCCTTTTTCTATAGGTATTTCTTCCGTAACCACATTGTTCACAATCAACTTTGCTTTTTGCTTCGAATATATAGCACCTATACCGTTTTCAAAACCTTGGCCTACCCCCATCCCTTGTGTTGGATCATGGCGATGAAGATAATAGATTTGGGGCACTAACTCATCCCTGTTTAACGCCTTATCCCACTGTGAATGGTTCATTTTGAGAGCCACTGTTATCCACAATTGTTGCAGTCATATTATCAGGGAGGAGTCAAAGGATGTTCACAAATTTATCTGGGCAGCTGATTTTCAGAAGGACAGTTCACAGGACAGTGCAATTTACAGTGTCTTCTACAGGTCAATAAATGCCACATACAGAGGTTGGTTTTGCTCTCTGCATTTTCCTTGCCAAGCAGTGAAAATCATATCCACTGCCCCCCTAGAACATCGAAAACCATTTTGGGATTCAGGAAGAATATCCTCGTTTGCCAAGATCCTTGCAAGAATTTTTCCAGCCACAGCTAATAAAGAGATGCCTCAATAGTTTCCACAATCCGTTCTATCATCTTTTTAAAAAATAAATTGATTTTTTTGCATCTCTGAAGTCTGCTGGGATCTCTTCTTTCTCCCAGATTTTTTTTTGATGAGCTCTTGAAGTTGTTGTGTAAGTTCAATTCCGCCCACTTTGAAGACTTCAGCAGGTATCCCATCAGGTCTGCTGGCTTTGTTGTTTTTCATTTGGTTAATAGCTGTACACAACTCGCCCAGATTTGGACACACTGCAAGCTCATCTCCAATTTGTTTTTGTGGGATTTGTGAGAGGACCTCAGCAGCTATGGGGAAGTTGCCTTCCATTGCCACATCAACTTTTTATTACCATTTTAGACTTACCAGATTTCTCTTATCTAAAATCTTAAAATTTTAAGAGACCACATACCAAGTGCCCAGGATCCGGATCTGCCTATGGAAGGAGGCAGATCAAAGGTAACTTTCCCAATTCCCTTCTCTTCCCGGCTATTCCAAGGGTCAAGAGACATTTCTGAATAGGGTAGACTGTGATGTACAGGGATATAGTGTAAAACTAGGCAGATGCATTTCCTGTGAGCAGAAACTATACTTACAGAAGTTAGTCACTTTCCACCCCACCCCACCCCACTTCTGCAGGTTAATCTTTAGAGCCAACCCATCAAGTTTACCAATTGCACAGATTTGCAAAAGTTGTAATGCAGACACTAAACGGTTAGTCAAATACATTGTAAAGGGAGCAACACAGTGAAATGAGAAAACCCACATGACCATAAAGGAAATATTTATTAAAATATAATCAAAGAAACTGTCAAACTTCTAACAAAAGCCAGGAGAGAGTTGAAGGGAGAAACATCTGTACAGGAAACATCATTGGAAATGCTTTTACATGCTTTATTGTTTAAGTTTCACAGTTTAGTTATTGGCTACAAAAATATATTTCTGAAACTCTGAGTCCTCTATAAAAAAAGCTGGTCAGCAACAGCAAACCTGACAAGCAGAATATACCTTAGGACAGAGTGAGCTCCTCCTGCAGATAAGCTTGGCATGACCCAGGGCACTCCTGCCTCAACGTTAGGAACAAATGTTCTTTGGGATTAAGCTCCACATTAATTCTGAAGGAAGTCTCTTCTTCCTCCAGCATGCATAAAACTTGGAGCAAGGAGTTTCACATCTATACATGTGAGAAGGGGTCACTGAACCAATGTTTAGTGTCAGGAGAGAGACTCCACTTTAGCATTACCCTTTCTTGTGGCAACTGCTAGTCTGAACCAAAAATATACCATGATGTGCAAGTGGAGCACTTTCATCAGCACCTGGCCCATCCTGCTTTCTGGGGAAAAACCCCTTGATTAGCTAAGGAGTCTCAAACCTGATCTGGATCCTCAAGCGATGCCACTCTGGCAGTTTCAAAGTTGTTTTAATTCCCAAATGTAGGTCTAGGTAATACTGGCTATCTTTGAGGGCTTAAGGCTTATACAATGTTCACCAGCATTCAGAGACTGACACAACCTTATCATTTATGTATTTCTAGTATGCCAATCAGCACGGTTTCTACAAAACAAAAGGCTCAGTGCTAGCCAGCTGGGATCTTCCCAATTTCTCTCCTTATGGAGGTTTTTACCTGATAAGTCTTTAGAGGTATTCATGTGTAAAAAATAATTTTGCTTACTAATATATGGTTGCCACTTTTAATTAAGTGTATCTTACACTACTCCCTGAAACAGGCAAGATGAACAGACTCTCGGCAATCCCACAACTGGGGACCTTGATCAGAAAATCTTACAAACAGAATTTAGGAATTGCCAGCAGCAAGCTGAGCAAAAGACGTTGCTGATTTTCTCTGCTTGTAATACAATGTGACATTGGGGCAATAGGCATCCTATTCTCCACTGCAGGAATGCTCAACCCATGGGTTGACAAAACTTATTAGTTGGGTTGCAACAGGACAGTGAAATACATCAGTATCTCCTATCCAAATATGAAATCTAATCAAACTCGGTATCCTGAGAATTTCAGCTTTCATTTTTTAAAGCACATTCCTGCTCTTATGGTCGTAGCCAATAGCTTGACAATGCATAACTAATGTTGAGTAAAGTACAAGAAACTAAAAGGCAGAGTGGCAGGGCACCAGAGCCCTGCAATTCCCTGCTCTTCCTCAATGGCTATTTCCTACTGTCTTTCTCACTAATCCCAATTTCTCTACAATTCCCTGCCGTTTCTGTAAAAATACCCTAAACATGATGGTCTATTGGAAGCAGAAATATGCACATATATATTATTATGAATCAGAATTTTGAGTGCTGTGTAATGGGGAGGTTGGCGGAGAATACATACAACCCCGAACTGCCCTCTGGAGTAGCACCTAATGTTATGGCTATCTGAGGCACATCAGCAATGTGTGAATGTTTTGTAGATTGGGATTTTCTCCTCAACAGATTGTGAAATGTAATACATGCAGCCCACCTCACAGCTGGCTAGTTTGCCCACTACAGAGAGCAGAGTTTTTCAAGGGCTGGTGCAGACACAATTCTGGCCCTTGGCTCAGGCCAACAGATCAACAGCAAACAAGAAGATCACATCTCCGTCTCCTCTCACAGATACATTCCTTTAGCTCTCTTTGCCCTTGTTTAGAGTTAGGTCTGAGCAATGTTAATCTTGATTAACACAGATGTGAACCTAGATTTTGGAACTGAAGTTGGGGAATGGTGTGGGCACAGGAAATTTACACAGGAGAAAGGATGGGGTGAGGAAGTGTCTTGTCACACAGGCTACTCCCATTTTCTTTAACCCTAGTTAAAGGCCAGCATTGTGTTATATTTGCAACAACCCAAATGGCAATGCATTCCAGTTTTCAGGTTGGTTAGAGCAGATTAGTATGCAGATCAAATAAAAAGCTGAAACTGTTATTTTTGCCCCAAGTTAAATCTCTTCAGAGGTGAAGGCTTCACTCAAAGGTTCCCCACATTTACTGCCACACACTTAGCACTAACATCTGTTAGCATGCCCCCCCGTGCACAGACTGCTAAAAACCCTGAGCGACCCAAGAGGTATGTGAATTTTAAACATGAAGTCATAATCATCCAAGAGATTATAAAGCTATTGTGCCTCCCCCACTACCAGAGCCTACATTACACCAAACACTTCCAACTCACATTCTAACAAAGCACACACTACAAGGGCACCACTACAAGGGCACCATATACCATCTCACAATACAAAAGTAAGATTTTTCTTGCTCAGCACTTCCCTCACTTGAAAGGGATTCTCTGTACACCTATCAGTTAGCACTTGGCATTGAAGAAATCCTGCCAATATCTGCAGACAGTCTTGGAAAATTGGGGTGCTTGGGGACATGCTAGCCCATTATCAATGTTCAGTTGTAAGGAAGATCTAGGATGAGGTTTCTACTCCACCCCAGTTCCCAGGCTGCCTGGCTGGCATTTTGTTTGGAAGAAAACAAGGGACAGTTGAATTCTGATTACAACAAAAAATTCCTATTCTTCACCCCCAATTGTTTTCTGAGCTTAATACTTAGGCGGTCTGATTATAAGCCATAACATTTTCCTAGTCAAAGAGTTCTGTAAAGTCCAAGCAACATGACAAGGCTATCCTCCAACAATAATAAATACTTTGTTTCATTATGAACTATATGCTGTGTGGACAGTGCCAGGGAATAAGAATTTATTCACCTCATAAGAGACAACGTACAGCACTAGTTCTGCCTTTAAATCTGGTTTAAATGCCTTGGTTAAAACATACCCCTGGTTGTTGTTTTTAAAGGCAACTGCCATAGTTTGCCACAGACCAACTATTTCTCCCCAAGAAGAATCTGTGTGGCCATCTGTAGGTTTTGAGAATGAATTCTGTTGGTTGGTTTTTTTGCAAGACAAGGACTCAATTCAGAGAAAAGAGTTGAAGTAAAGAACTTGAAAATTCAGCACGCACACACCTGGGACATTTCATACTAAACAAAAATAAGAGGGAAGAATCCTGGCTTGGCCTTTGATGCCTGTTAAGAGACAGGTCAACGAGACTTAGGTCCCAAGTTAAGTTCTAGGATTTCAGCATAATCATCTTATTGTAGCAAAGTTGCACTAATAAGCGTGCAAAGAGCAGGCATTTATGTAACCTGACACCTTGAGTTCTGAAACGCCTTCTGCCTCCCTTAATGGAGCTGACTCCTCATTCCCTGAGCTGGGCCCAAATCTCAGTTGAATCTTCCTCCCTGTAACTTCACAAGCATCTTGGCTGTCGATGCAAATTCTCTGCACGTCTTGAAACACAAATAAGATTCCAGGCAGAATTTCCAATTCACTCTGGTTCGTATAATTACTTACCCCCAGCATCCTAGGAGCAAATCACCCACCAAGCACATCAGTTAACAGCATACAGGCATGCCAAAGCAGTAAATGCCCACAACTGAGCCAGGGCTCCCCTTCCTACCAAGCAAACCTACATGCGCACCTTCCCTCCCCATTACAGTGTACTTTGCCCCTTGTACCTGAAACTCTGCTGACCTTCAACCTAAGAAACCACCTTAAATGCACACCAGTCTTGTTCTGGAATCACTGGAATTCTCAGTATTCTACTCAGGTACTGTTTTCCCGTATATCACACAGTGGAGGCAGGGGCAAGGAAACCTGCATGTTAAAACTAAACATTACCAAGAGGGTGAAAAGTCACTGCTTCATTGCCCCAGATAAGGAAAAAGATTCACCAAAAGATTTAAACTAAATCTGATATAAAATATCTGTTTAAAGGCAAGAGCTAGAATTTGCCAACAATGAAATGCATTCTCCTGTCCGGTGCGAACAGGAAACAGTCCACAGGGATCACAATATGTCCTAAAAAAAAATGGAGGCATTCCCTGCTTTCTCATGGGGGAATAAAGAGAACAGAGATGCTACTGGTCAGTGGAGATTTCTCTGTCTGGCTCCAATTTGCTTGACTCTCCTGGAGAAGGGGTATGGGGTGCAGAGTGAGACACAGAGGGAATACCGTGAGGTACAATCCCCTCTACTGGTGGCTCTGGGAGCCCTGTGGCTGCTACTCCCACTACTCCTGGAGGAAACCTGCCACAAAAAAGAAAGCACAGGGTGATTACAATCCAGGGAGTGTTTCCTTGAAGGTTTCACCGACATTATATAAAAGGCATTCAGAAATTAAGCAATTAAGTGAAGGTTGGTAGGAAATGGCATTACAGTAAATTCTATTACAGCTTTAACTTGGCATTTATCAGGCCACAATCCTCTGGCCACTATCCTCCGAAGCAGGTTTGTCTTAATTGCTGCAGGGGTAGAGCTACATATTAAAATCATTACTAGGGTGCCTAGCCAGCCAAAATCATTACTAGGGTGCCTAGCCAGCCAAAATCATTACTAGGGTGCCTAGCCAGTAACCCATCTGAACAAAGGTCCTGAAGCCCTCTGGCTAACCTGGGTTGGTGTTCTTTGTTCAAGAGCTACAATCTACAAAGCAATGCAGCTTTATTTCAAAGGAGTTTGCTGCCAGAAAGAAGGTGGACAGGGAGGCTGGGTCAGTCTCACAAAGCTAGATAACTTTTCTGAATACAATCCTTTTGAGACCTGATGCATAAGTGACCTGTGCAAAAAGCTATTGGTAAAAATGCATGCACATCTCACCTGTAAGCTGCAGCTCCGTTAAGCTCTGGGTGCACAGCCGCAGGGTCAATACTGGACCACTGAGCTGCTAAAAGCAAGTACTCCTTATTAACACAGTTCCTCAAATGATCAGGTATGACACCTAAAACAAAGTCAAAATACACAGAGGTATATTAGATGCTAATGCCAAAGTTATTTACACCCAAATGTCACAGGGGAAAGACACCCTGCTTCTCTACTTGGTATATAGGATGCAAGATAGATCCACAAATATAATATGAAAAATAAGAATGGTGTAGTACAAGAAAAAATTGCTTCTTTCTTCCACAGTGTTCATGAGAAACGATTCCCTCAACTGCAGTTTCTAGGTGCACCAATGTCATTAGACACGTCTGCTGTCAAGAAAATTCTCCAAGGCATCACTCCATGTTGAAACAGCACCAAACATCTCCCAAACACCAGGGTAGGAAAACAGTCTAAGTCAGGCATCCCCAACCTTCAGCCCTCCAGATGTTTTGGGCTACAATTCCCACCATCCCTGACCACTGGTCCTGTTAGCTAGGGATCATGGGAGTTGTAGGCCAAAACATCTGGAGGGCCGCAGGTTGGGGATGCCAGGCCTAAGTGGTCTAAAAAGCTAAAGAACTAATCCAGTGACTTGATTTTCACCTTCACCAATTAGGCAAGGAGCTCCATCACAACAGTTGTATAGACCTCTCCCAGTGAAACAATCTCTGAAGCAAAAGCAGAGCTACCTGTGATGGCTCTTCGGATCTCCTTAGCTGCATCCTCTCTAGATTCAATGGAGGCCTGTTCACTATACCAGGCTGTGTGAGGAGTACATATCACGTTGGGAGCATCTTTGAGGGGTCCATTCGCAAAGCTGTGATGTAGAGAAATGTTTTTTTATTATGATCTCTGGCAGCCCTAAGACTTGGAGAAGGAGAGGTGAAAAGCGGTATAGGCTGGCAGCAGTACAAGGCAATAGTGGAGTTGTTACCTGAAGGGTTCTGACTCATGCACATCCAATGCTGCCCCTCTGATTCTCCCTTCCTTTAGGGCTTGAGCCAGGGCTCTCTCTTCAACCAGTCCTCCACGAGCTGTATTCACCAGAAAGCAGCCTTGGCGCATCTGCAAAAAAAAATATAGGCTACTGCTGAGCTTGAATAACCTACTATTGAGTCCAAATTACATTATTGTTAGTAAAATTTAAATGGAGCACACTTTAAAAGGAGTATGGGACAATCAGGACAGAATAGATTTGAAGTACCGTATTTTTCGCACGATTGGACGCACCGGACCATAGGACGCACCTAGTTTTTTTGGGGGGAAATAAAGGAAAAAATTTTCCCCTTTATTTCCCCCCCAAAAGCAGGTCAGGGAAACCGAACCAGGTCGAGGAACAGCGGGATAGTGGCGCTGCGCCTCCCTGCTGTCCCCCAAGCTTGTGGGGCTGGCCGATGTCTGTCCGGCGGGCGGGGAGCTCTGCTTCAGGGCGCCCCACCCGCCAGGCAGCAGGCTGCTATCCGCAGCGTGGGGAGCCCTGTGGGGAACTCCTGCAAGGTTCCCCACTCTGCGGATGTATGCCTGGCGCGAGGGGCGCTCTGCTTCAGGGCGCCCCACCCGCCAGGCAGCATGCTGCTATCCGCAGCGTGGGGAGCCTTGTGGGGAACTCCTGCAAGGCTCCCCACTCTGCGGATGTCTGCCTGGCGCGAGGGGCGCTCTGCTTCAGGGCGCCCCACCCGCCAGGCAGCAGGCTGCTATCCGCAGCGTGGGGAGCCTTGTCGGGAACTCCTGCAAGCCTCCCCACTCTGCGGATGTCTGCCTGGCGCGAGGGGCGCTCTGCTTCAGGGCACCCCACCCGCCAGGCAGCAGGCTGCTATCCGCAGCGTGGGGAGCCTTGTGGGGAACTCCTGCAAGGCTCCCCACTCTGCGGATGTCTGCCTGGCGCGAGGGGCGCTCTGCTTCAGGGCGCCCCACCCGCCAGGCAGCAGGCTGCTATCCGCAGCGTGGGGAGCCTTGTCGGGAACTCCTGCAAGCCTCCCCACTCTGCGGATGTCTGCCTGGCGCGAGGGGCGCTCTGCTTCAGGGCGCCCCACCCGCCAGGCAGCAGGCTGCTATCCGCAGCGTGGGGAGCCCTGTGGGGAATTCCTGCAAGGCTCCCCATGCTGCGGATGTGTTCCCGAAGCGCCTGGAGCTCTGCTTTCAGGGCGCCCGGCGCTCCGGGAAGCAGGCTGAGCGGAGCGCTAATCCCGAAGCCCCAAGCTTCGGGATTAGCGCGGCGCTTCGCTAGCCGTGGGAGAGCCACGCAATGTCGCGGGGCTCTCCCAGGGCTAGCGAGACCTTGCCGGCACCCAGAAGCTTGGGGCGCGCTGAGCTCCGCGCGCCCCAAGCTTCGGGATTAGCGCGGCGCTTCGCTAGCCCTGGGAGAGCCACGCAACGTCGCGGGGCTCTCCCAGGGCTAGCGAGACCTTGCCGGCACCCAGAAGCCTGGGGCGCGCTGAGGTCCGCGCGCCCCAAACTTCGGGATTAGTGCGGCGCTTCACTAGCCCTGGGAGAGCCACGCAACGTCACGGGGCTCTCCCAGGGCTAGCGAGACCTTGCCGGCACCCAGAAGCTTGGGGCGCGCTGAGCTCCGCGCGCCCCAAGCTTCGGGATTAGCGCGGCGCTTCGCTAGCCCTGGGAGAGCCACGCAACGTCGCGGGGCTCTCCCAGGGCTAGCGAGACCTTGCCGGCACCCAGAAGCTTGGGGCGCGCTGAGCTCCGCGCGCCCCAAGCTTCGGGATTAGCGCGGCGCTTCGCTAGCCCTGGGAGAGCCACGCAACGTCGCGGGGCTCTCCCAGGGCTAGCGAGACCTTGCCGGCACCCAGAAGCTTGGGGCGCGCTGTGCTCCGCACGCCCCAAGCTTCTGGATTAGCGCAGCGGTCCGCTAGCCGTGGGAGAGCTGGGTCTCCCACGGCTAGCGGATAGCTTCCTGAAGCCTGGAGAGCGAGAGGGGTCGGTGCGCACCGACCCCTCTCACTCTCCAGGCTTCAGCGAAAGCCTGCATTCGCTCCATAGGACGCACACACATTTCCCCTTGCTTTTTAGGAGGGAAAAAGTGCGTCCTATGGTGCGAAAAATACGGTATTTCCCTCACATACATTCTGAAATACACAATTTTCCTACTCAAAAACACACTTAGGGCTCAGCACAACATCACACAAAAATTAGCATAACTCTTCAAAAGGTGCCCAGGGAGCAGGGAAAAGAGAAAAGAAGGGGAATATAACAACAGAAACTTGGAGGTGGGGGGACAGACATTGAAAATAGTGCCTGAGAGGTTCATCATCTGTCCATTCTCTGCACTCTCTCCTCCCTCCCCAACCCAGTCCTTCATCACCAACCAGAACAACTGCTTTCAGGTCCTGTTGGGATCCCTCTCAAGGTTTTTTAAAGTAGTAGTTGAAGAGAACAGCCAACATTTGGATCATGGGATGACAACAATTGGGAAGAACCATTACTGCAAACTCATATAACAGAAGTACAAAAATTAGACCTCAAATGAAACAAGCGTTGAGTCACTATAGTATAAAACCATACTCGCTCTAAAAAGAACATTGAGTGGGCAAACCGGGAAGAACATGACATTAAAAGAATCTAGAGTTGTTTGAAACAGTTCAGTGCTGTCACTGTTCTTTGCTTACTCAGCACTGCCAGTTACAGAGTTTATTATATATAGACTGAAGCCAAACATTTGTTACAGGCAGTTTCTAATCACAGAATCAATCTATTCACAACAAAAGAAGCCATGCTCAGCAGAAATGCAAGCACCAGATCCACACATTTCTAGCTTTCATGAAACCACCCTAAAGCAGCAACTTATACTCCCAGCACAATGCAATGTTGCACCTGTTTAATGGCAAAGTCATTGATGAGGTGGTGATTATGTTCGTTGAGGCTGCAGTGCAATGTGATGCAGTCACTGTGCATGAGCAGATCTTGCAGGGTGCTCATCCGTTGTAACCCCAGGGAACGCTCCACTCCATGAGGCAGATATGGATCGTAGAAAATCACATTGAAGCCAAAGGGTTTTGCTCGCAGGGCAACTGCTTGCCCAACTCGACCTTGAAAAAAAGGAACACATATTCACCTGAATAACAGCACAACACATTCTTCCCAAAGAGCTAAGTCATTGGGACGAGACTTGGAATGGCCTAAGAAACACTATACTATTTTTTTTAGGGATAGGGAGAAGGGGAGGGAAGACTGATGGTGGGCGCTGAGGTCTTCTGTATATTCTCTCCAAGGAAACAGACCCCACATATATGCAACAGCTGTGATCAATGGACTAGTTGAGGTTCTTTGCAAGCGCTGCTGAGAGAGTCCGAATAAGACTTGCAGAAAGCAACTGAAGTTTCGATTTTACCTGATTGTTCACTAGAGTCTTTCCTAACTTGGGGCCTTCCGTGTTTCAGACTGCAATTCCCATCAGCCCCAGCCAGCATGGATAATAGTCAGGAATGTTGGGAGTTATAGGCCAAAACACTTGGACAGCCCCAAATTGGGGAGGGCTGCTCTACCAGATGAACTACTGGCCTAACTAAATATAAGGCAGATACCAATGCCACCCCAAATCTATCAGTGGGAACCTCCCATTCGCACTAGGAGCAACCAAGTTGAACTACACTACCAACAAGGCAGAAAGGGTGAATGAGCAGGAGCGTCATTCAACATGTGACACCCATTTCTGCAAACTTTCAATTTAATGATTAGATAAGTCTCTCCACATCTAGTAAATTTTCTATACAGGTAACTCCCCATTTTCCCCGGGGTTATATTCCAGACTTCCATGCACGTCAGTGAAACACGTATAAATGGGGAGCACCCTGGAGAGTCCTAGGGGCTTGCAAGGAGACCCACCCCAAAGCCCGAAGAGGACATAAGAAGCAGTAAAGGATGTTTTGGGCTTAGACATTCCCTCCTCACCTCACCTCCTGTCTTTTGCCTCTCCGATCCTGGTTTGCAGTAGAAGCACAAACCATAGCAATGGTTTGCCTCAAGCTATGAAAAGAGGGAGAGAGCGGCCACACTGCAAGACTCCTTCACTACAGGAGAGGGACTGTGAGCAACATCATGGGAGGCATAACTCTAGGACCAAAGTGAAACTGTAAAGCTCCCTTGTTATTTTTGCTATTGGATGCTTGATGTTGTTTATGTAATCTTGGTATATTAATAGTACTGAAAAGTTTATTAGCTGTTGTTATTATTTATTAAATTTGTATACTGCCCTTCATCCAGATCACAGGGTGGTTGACAACATTGTTAATTTATTTTATTTTATTTTATTTTTTATACCCTGCCCATCTGGGCGGCTTACAGTATATCTAAAAACATAATAAAAATATCAAAGCAATAAAAACCTCCCAATACAGGGCCGCCTTCAGATGTTTTCTAAAAGTTATGTAATTCTTTATCTCCTTGACATCTGAAGGAGGGGCGTTCCACAGGGAGGGCACCACTACCGAGAATAATACAAAATGAGAACACAAAATACATAATAATGCCACTCCTCCCACAAAAAAATTTAAAGGCCATAAGGCCTAGTTATAGAGAAACATTTTCACCTGGCGCCTGAAGATATGTAATGAAGTCACCAGGCAAGCTTCCCTGGGGAAAGCATTCCACAACAGAGGAGCCACTGCAAAAAAGGTCCATTCTTGTGTTGCTACCCTCTCATGGAGGAGGCACACAAAGATGATGATGATGATCAATTATATTTGCTACTGTATTGTATTGTTTTGCTATGTTATGAAATAGTTTTTGCACTCTTTGCTTTTGAAATGCATTCCTGTTTTCATTGCTGCAAGCCACTTTGAGCATTAGTTTTTGTGGAAAGGCGGTATACAAATAAAATGAATGTCTGATCATATAACTCTGAGCAGTTTGGTCTAAACCAGTGTTTCCCAACCTTTTTTGGGCAAAGGCACACTTGTTTCATGAAAAAAATCTCGAGGCACACCACCATTACAGCCCCGTGACGTCAGCGTGCAGCGTCACGCCGGGAGGGACGCACGAAAGTGTAAGATTCAATTTCCCCCCCTCCCCCTTGCCTTCCTTCTGTGCCAACCGCCAAAAAGCCAAGAATCGCAGGACCGCCGGCGGAGGGGGGGAGGGCGAGCGGAGGCAGCGGCGAGCCCCGTTCCTCCCCATCCGCCCCATTCCGTGCAAGGAGCACGAACAGGTGTGAGAAGGGGGTCAAACCTGCGGGTCGGCGCCGGGGAACCTCCAAGCTTTGGGGGTGGGGGGGAGGAGGCAGCAAAGCGAGGCAGGAAGGAGAGCGCGGCTTGGCGAAGTACTCGGCGGCGAAGGCCAGCAGGTCCGGCGGCCGGTGCCGCAGCACCTCCACCGTGTAGCCCTGCAGCAGCTCAGTCAGACCCGGCGGGATCTCGATGCTCATCTTGTAGCCGAGGCGCGCGGGAGACTCAACGGACGGGCCCGGGAGAGAGAGAGAGAGAGAGAGAGAGAGACACGACGGAGAGAGAGCGGGAGTCCCTGCTCGCCGCCGCCACCGCTACAACTACTGTGGCGGTTGGTCGTGGTCGCCGCCGCCGCCCACCTCTATCTATCTCTCCCCCTCAGCTTTCTACGCGGGCCTCGAGCCGGAGGTGGGGGGTGGCCGCCGCCGCTTTCTCCGCCTCCATGTCCTGCCTCCTCCTCCTCGAGCCCTCCGTCAGCCCTGAGGGAACCGCCGCGCTCGCGCCGCCGCTCTCTGACACGCGAGAAAGAGAAAGGAACGGAGCGGCGGGGTAGTCGGGGGAAGGAGGGGCCGGAATGGAAGCGCGAGGCGAGCTGCGCATGCCCAGCAGGAAGCGGCGGAGAACGCCACAGAGAGAGAGAGAGAAGCAAAGGAGGGCGGGGAGTGGGCGGGAACACGCTTCATGCGTCACAATAACGGACAAGAGGCGCTCGAGGGATAGATTAGGACCTAATTTGACTTTTACAAAAAATAAATTAAAAAAATATCGAATTTTCCCCGCGGCACACCAGGCAACGTCTCGCGGCACACTAGTGTGCCGCGGAACACCGGTTGGGAAACACTGGTCTAAACTATGTGTGTATCTCTAGGAGCAGCCAATTTCTTACCAAGGCCAATGATGCCCAATGTCTCCCCACGGATACGCACAGCACCTCCAGCCACCTCTCTGATTTGCTCCATACTTGAGGCTCTGTTTCCTTCTCGCATGGCCTGGTGGAGCCAAGTAACCCGACGATAAAGGTTTAGAATGTGGCAAAGGGTAGAATCAGCTGTCTCTTCCACAGAAGAAGAAGGGACGTTGCACACTGCAATGCCTACGGAAATAGGAAGAGGCTAGTACAATTCCCAAACAATCTCAATACAGATGAAGAAAAGAAGGGATTCCCCAACACTCCAGAGCTACAAACAAGGCAATATATTTGATACTGACACGAGCACATTGTCCAACATTTTAATGTACAGCAAAATCCTGTTCCCACTATCAACACCATGATAATTTTGGGGGACAGGAAAACTCTCTGTCACAATTAGGCAGTTGGATGAAGGAGAGAAGAAGCTGCATTGCACCAAATCAGGTAAGCAGGCTATCTAATTTAGTCCTGTTTTTATCTGATATTAGCTGTCCAACTTCTGAGGCAGAGGTTCTCCCCAGCCCTGCTACCTAAAAGATTTTAAACGGTATATATCAGTGACTAAACCTGAGAGAACCTTCTATTCACAACATATGTCACTTACTATTTAGCTATGATCTATCCACAAGGGACTCGATTATATGCCACATTTTCCCATGTATAAGACTAGGTTTTTTCCCTAAAAAATAATGTCAAAAATTTGGGGGCATCTTATACACGGATACACCCCCGCACACACCATTTTCTTAAACCGAAGTCCCCAAGAATAGGGGCCATCTTATACATGGGGGAGTCTTATAGATGGAAAAATACGGTAATGTTTTTTCTTGAAATACTTGTCCTTGTGGAAATCATAGCTCAGGAGACGCTATAGTCTAAAAGCGCAACAATACTCAGTTTGGCATTAAATTTCAACACTTCAAGAAGACTATACAGACAGACCACCACCAAAACTCAAGAGAATTTAGGTTATTCAGCATGACAAGAGTTTAAGGCTAGGACTGCAGAGTCTATAGGAACTCCATTAGATGGCTCTCACACAGGTGTTGAGATCAGTAGCAGAACACTTACTGCTTTTAAGCTAGACGTATACCTAGAGTTTAATTTGCAAACTATGCTATACTTTTGTATTGTGTTTGCTTAATTAGTAATTAGGTGTGATGGACTTTGAAGACGCTTGAACTCAGGATGAAAGGGATAAACGTGCTAAGAGGAAGGCACATTTGGCAAACTCTCACTGTGATCAACTCCCATCCAGAAACCTATGTCCTAGCTGTGAAAGGACGTGTGGATCCAGAATTGGCCTCCACAGTCACTACTGTTAAGACCATGTTCATGGAAGACAATCTTACATGGCTTCGAGTGATTGCCAAAGAAAGAAGAAGACTACTTATTAAAATGGTTTACATCTTGAACCAAAGCATCCTTGTGTGAAAAAAAGGCCCACTGAAATCAGTAAATTATCTCCACATAAATCGGCTTAGGACCAGAAAATTAGAAAATTACAGCCTTAGCCAACATAGCAACCAGAACATTAGCAGCCTGCAAAAACTGTTGCTCAAAGCAAACACAAGTACTGTGTTGTTAGTGCATGTCCTCATAGGTCTGCCACTACATGCAACAAGTAGCTATTTAACAGCTTACATTTTATAAAATTCCTAAAATAGTTCTAATCCATAGTAGGCCTAACTTATAGGGGTTCTTATGAGAGCAAATGTTTTTAAATAAAACAGTGGCGCGCTTTGCAAATTTCTCTCTCTCTGCAATAGCGAGCACTTCATCGCTTCTTAGGAGATTATGATTTTGGCTAGCCCCCAATTTAGACCCAGTAAACTGAACACAAAGAGGCAGTGCACATGTTTTCACTCTATGTATTCATTTGTTTTTTAGAAAATATTGCACTGGGATCACCATACCTAATTCTGCAGCTGACTTGATATCCACATTGTCATAGCCACTGCCAATTCGCACAATGACCCGGAGAGCTTTGAACTTCTCCAGGTCCTGGCGCGACAAGGTAATGGTGTGGTACATCAGAGCCCCAACAGCTTCATTTAGCACCTATGGGAAGACAGAACAACAGAATAATGCTTGCTCCACAGCATTCGAACTAGTCAGATCAGGATTCTGCAAACCCACTTACTTGATTGCCAGCAGCAATGCCCCTCCCTGCCCTGCCCCACCCCACACACCCAGCATAAGGATCCCTTTCCCTAAGTTCTGTGAAGCAGTGGTTTTTGCAGAAGGCACAAGCAGCATCTCAGGGCTTTTACAGAAGAAGAGAAACCACTCACTTTCCCTCAACTTGTCTTGAGTTCCCAGTGAATTCAAGGGAGGAGTTGTTTCTATCCCTCCCCCATGGCGTTCTGAAGTAGACAGAAACAGCAAGCCATAGAGTGTGGCTTCTGCACAAGCTCAGTGTGAAGTCTAAGAAAATGCATCACCCTCCCACAAATTCTCTGCTAAATTATTTGCAAATTCACTGGGCTTCTGCAGAATTTGGGGGGAGGGGGTTGGAAGCAACTACAAATAGTAGCTAGTTATTAAAGCAAGAACAAAATGAAAGATATTCTTGTTTAAGTGTGTTTACCTTTTCATGGATTTCCTGAGTTGACTGTGCATCACAGAAAGCCACTGTGGCAACATCCTTCAGGATGGGCATCTCTACAGTGCAATCTCTGCCATCCAGAAGGGCAACCAGCGGACGGGCTTGCATTGGGCCATTACCAATAGGAGGCCTTATACCTACAGGGAAAAAGCATCTTAAGGAGCTGCAAATGTGAGCATGGCAAGATTCTTATGTCAGTCCTAAGCAAACATCACCAAGAATTCGTAGTGAAAACAAATGTAAGGGTTGGGGGAATCAGAGAAGAGTCATAGCTCAGTGCTAAAGCACATGCTTTGCATGCAGAAGGTCACAGACTCAATCCCAAATATTTCCAGAACTGAAAAACACACCTGTCTAGAACCCTAGAGAGCTGCTGCCAATCACTGTAGACATTATAAAGCTAGTATGCCAGTGGTCTGATCTGGCACAGGCAGCTTTCTGGGTTGTTTTTAGTAGTATGCGTTTCTTACATGCAAAGGCTCCCATGAGTCACTTGTGTCATACCAGCATGCAAACATTGCCTGAATTCATGATGCATGCAGGGCCCAGAGGGCCCATAGATACTTGCAAGCTATGTAACCAGTTCTGAAGTTTGGCTATTCACAGACCTTTTATAAAGTCAATGATCATATAACAGATACTGATAACTCGTTCACAAAAGTATGCAATTTGGGAGCTATCTGTAGAAAAAATAAAATTAGAAGAGCTCTATTTTTCACAAGTTACTTTGAAGGAAATAGGTCTAAAAGCAATCTGAGAGGAGTGTGGAGAAAAGGCAAACAGCTATTCTTGAACAGAAGCAGTGTCTCTAGGTAACCTATACAAAGTGATTGCAACCCAAAAAAATGACGCTTTGTACTTTGTGCTCATTTCAGGAAGCATGCAGTTGTTTGAAACATGCAAACTTAAAACCAAAGGTTTAGTCTGAAACAAACCATAGTTAACCACAGTTTGTCTGTTAGGATGGCACAAACTGTGGCTAAGCTTCCAGACTCTCAGTTCAGAGACTGAAAAGTATATCTGCTTGTTCTGGTGAACAGAAGAAGCCTCAGGCTCATCTTGCTATCCACAGGGATAATAATAATCAAGCCTTACAAAGGAGTAAATTCAATAGAGAGACATTGCCGAACACCATGCACAGAATCGTGCTGCAATACAAAACAAGGACCGTTTATCTAACAGAGCTCAAACTTCAACCATGCATGCAACTAGTTGAATGGGAGGGAACTGACAATATGTTTTGAGGGTGAATCCAAAAACCTTTTGAAAAACTGGACCCACGCTCCCTAGTTAAGACATTGTGTGTATATGTGTGTGTCCAAGGGGTATGGAGACAGTACAGTTGATGCCTGAGTCTAGTCAGTAAAAATCTAAGATAATGAAGAAGTGAGTGAAGAGCTAAGCACTCTGCTTTGATAAATCACAATATAATCTGGAAAGGAGGAACAAAGGAGACATTTGCACTTGCATCAGCATCTTCCCGTGTCTCTTTAGGATGCTACACAGATACAGGATTATTTGTGCAATAGTGTTAGGCCACAGGGCATTATACACAGAGTTTCACCTAAGAATGGTCCAGCTCACACATTAAAGCATCCTGATAAGAAACCATTGTCAGGCAATTAAAGGAATTAGTCACAAGATGAGGCAACCACTGCATAAGAATTAAGAAAGCATAATGTCAAATAACAGCTGAGCCAGCAACACAACCCGTTTCTTCGCAATTCTCTTTACTTTCAAGTAACCACACATCTGCAGCCGAACAGATGAAGTTCCTTACTCTCTTTTCTAACTTTACTTTAGAACAGTCTTGCAGATGGCCTCTTGACTCAGGGAAAGAACAATACCTTCCAGCCTCACTACTTAGATCAGACTGGGTTACTTTGGCAAGCAGACAAGCTGAAAATTTATATGGAAGTCTGGAGAAGTGGGCGGTGGCTCCAGAGACCACATTAACAGTACTCCAATTAAGAAAAAAGGGGCAATGACACAGAGTCTTAAAAGGGGGCTGTGAATAATGGACTGATTCCAGACTTAGTCCAACTTAAGTCCCATTGAATAAATGAGACTTCACTTCAACTAACCTAATCCAGATCCAATCCAATGTTCTGTACTTTTCAGTTAGACTAGCCCCACAATCTCCCACACAATGCGAGAAGACTCAGGAAGCACCTGTCAGAAGCATCAACAGTTTACTTGGGAGAGGTTTACTTGGACTCTCCCATCAGGCACAACCCAGCTACCAGAGCTTCTAATGACCTACCACCACAGCACAGCTTTTGCCAGATTCTGCCAAGATAAAAGCTGTCAATCTCTTCTGCTCCACTTTGAAACATTAGACAGCTGTTTCCACACCCTGCTTTTATGGAATTACTTTGTCTGAAAATTCAAGATACACTATGTCACCTTATAGTTCCATTTCTCCTACAAGTTTGAATCCACTTTACTCCGAGTCTAGCACACCATGGGAGTAAAACTGCTAGTAGTAATAGTAGTAGTAGTAGTAGTAGTAGTAGTAGTAGTAGTAGTATCCCATCTTTTCCCCAGACAGGAACTCAGTGGCTTATGTAAATTAACACAGATAAACTATAAAATGCTAAAAACACATAAAGGGTAATTGTTAAAAAGCAATTAAGCTCTAATAGGATTAAAACATTATAAGAAACAAATCTATTAAAATGCAGATAATAAAAACAGCAGTATTAAGAGCCCTTTCGGTTTCTGGTCATGAACTTGTTAAGAGTTCATGACCAGAAAAGGAAAGCCCCCGTTCTCTTGGCCTTCTCTCTTTCTCCCATCTACAATACTGTACAGGGATAATGCTGTTGGGCTACCTGATCAGAACACCGTTAAGATTTCTTGAGACGGGAGCATGTGTAGCCACCTGAACCGCTCTGCAAGACCGGAAACGGGATGTGGCTGCCTTGCTCATGGCTCCCTAAAGGGCAGGGAAGCATTTGCACTTGGGCTAATCCTGCTCGTGTACACCTTCAGTCTCTGGACGGTTCTGGCAAGGCTACCAGGAGCTAAGCTTTGAGTGGGGAAAGGGTCCAAGACCCCGTTAACAGAAAGGGGCGTGGGGGGCGCGAATAAACCCTCCGCCTGAAGTCGCCTGTCACTGACGCGGAAGGGCGACGAGATCCTCCGCCGCTTGGCGGAAAGGAAGGCGCTCGCTGGCCCCGGGGCCAGGCCCCTTCCCCTTCCCCGCCGCCCAGCGAACGCCTCCCTCCCTCCGCCCAGGGCGTTACCTTCGCAAATGCGGTCGAGCCTCTGGCGCTTCACTTTGTGCCTGTCCATGGGACACACCGAGGCAGGCCCGCGCGACTCTGAGCCCGGGAGAGGCGGGCGCTAGGGAGGCGCAAGCTCCGGGACCGGAGGCGGCGGCGGCGGCGGCCTCGCCCCCGCCCAAAGACTCGCAGAGGCGGCGGCGGCGAGCAGCCCGCCTACAGCCGGAGGAGAAAAGGGCGGGGAGGAAAGGCCAGGCCAGCTCAGCGGATGCGCTCCGGGCGCCGTCCTCCTGCCTCTCGCCTGCCGCGGCCCTCCCCCCACCGCACGTCGCTCGCCACCGGCCTCCAAAAGGGAAGCGGAAGGCCTCTACTGGGTCCGCATAGGGCAAGATCCCCGTCGAAGCCGGAGCGCAACGGGCTGCGCAGCCATAGAGTAGCGCGCCCAGAGCGGCCCCCGGAAACCAATGATCACTTCCGGTCCTCGGGGCTCTCCCGCGGCGCCGGCCACAGTCCTGTCGAGCCAGGCGCAAGGCTAGAGCACCAGAGATTCAGGGGCGGCGAGGCAGAAAAAAATTAAAAATAAAAGCATGGCGTGGTTAAAGGTTCTGGTCGCGGCAGTACGTACTTTGAAGCAGTGATACAAGGATGTGTTTCCCTCACTCTCTTCGCCTCTTTAGTGTCTTGTGCAAAGCAGAAATTCCTGAGGTGCAGCAATGAGAAAAGCTCCCGTTGGGTTTGTTTCAGCTATAAAGAACCACCACAGCTATAGCAGTTTATTATTATGTGTGTTCACTTCCCGCCTTTCTTCAAGCTATATGTAGCATGAAAACATTAGCCAGGTCACCAGTCCTCATGAAGGGTACCATACAGGAATTCAAACAAAAACAATCCTAGCGCAATAAAGCTATGGCAGTGGGCATTTTGTTGAATTTCTGCTTATGTAGCCTTTTAAAGGCACAGGTTTCCCATCCTGAAGCTCAGCTCCATATATTCTAATAAAATCTTTTTTATCCCAATGAAGCCTTCCAAAGGACACGTGCAGGGGGGGGGGGGGCACCAAACAGGGTCTTTGACCCAGGTGAAATAAAGCCTAGTTCTGCCCCTGTCCAGAAGCTGTTTTTAAAAATTATTAGTCTCGCTTCTTGCAGTGTCTCAAAAATAACTTATATAAAAAGTGTATGTGTCTTTGTGTGTAAAACCTTCCCTTCACTATAAAACATGAATCCAGTCTCAGCTGTTCAATAGTTCCCTTTTCTCTATACACTTCCCCTTTCGGCATGTTTTCCAGTTACTCAGATATGGTCTGCTTTTCCGACAGTCAGGCAAAACATACAATCTACAGTGTAAGAAATTTAGATTCTTCCGGGTTGGCGCCATCGCCGAATGGCGGACTCCCTCTGAGCTCCGGAGGGAGTCTGCTCGGCAGGGCTCGGGTTCTACCGCGCCGGCGACGCGGGGACCCTTAAAAACCACGGGCACGGAGACCGTGGACATGGGTGACTCGGCTGGCACCATTAGCGCCCATTAGCGGAGCCTTTTTAAAGGCTACGGATTGGGTGCCGGGGAGTGGCGTGGTGCTTTGAGTCCTCTGCTTCCCCTGCCGAGCGAAGCCGCATGCCATCCAGTGGAGAGCGCCGACTTCTTCCATTGAAAATTCGGACTTTTAACAACAACCCGTGAGTAATCTGGTAACCGGGTTTTAAAGGAGAAAAAAAGGAAAAAATTTTCGGATTCGGCACGAGCGGGGGGGGATCTAAAGGAAGTCAGTCCCCCCTCCCTATTGTAAGCATTTCAAAACAAGGACTGAGTAACCAAGGTCCAAAGAGAAGCGTATTTCGGATAAAAACCAAGAATTTCACGATGGGATATTACAAGAATAGTGCTGGAGGAGAAGAGTGGGGTGAGAAGGGAAACGTAACCCCCCCCCCCCCCGGGAACCGGGGCGACCCGCGAGAGAGCCTGGGGAAAAGAGAAGCAGACTTTGACAGCTGTCAAAGTGGCTGTCAAAGTCGGAAAGTGTAAAGAGGACTTTGCTATGAGGACTTTGCTAGTTAATTTTGTTACAATTGGTTACGATTTGGATACAAAATGTTGAAAATATGGAATAACAATTGGACTTTTGGACAAGAGGAAACAAAGTTACTGCAACCCCCCTAGAGGAGTTTCGGGACATTACACAGAATTACAAGCGGAAAAATACTCTGGGAACTGTATAGGACTTGCTATCTCCTGAGAAAGCTGCAAAACTGAAAAAGTATTTTGTCTACAGGGGTGTTTACATTAAAGGAGACAATAGAATTCTCTATTGAAGAAAGGAAGGGACTGGACGTAAGTTTTCGTTCCTGAATAACAAACCCCTGTAGAGGCATCAAATTTCTGAATTAGAACGTTTTAGCAGCAGAACAGGACAAGAAACTTGACAACCACATGGAACAGAACAACGGGGGGAACCCCTTTGGATTGGACGTTTGAAATTAAACATTACAAAAATAACATTTAAATTAAAAAGGAAAAAAAAGGAAAAGAAACTGGCAAGGTGGAACTGATTGGTGTATGGATCAAAGATTTCCAGGCAGACAACAGACAGACAGATTGGGGAATGCGAACCGGGGAATGGGGGGGGGGGGGGAGAATCAGAATCCAAAGGCTGTGTAACTATTTTTTTTTTTTTGAATCTTTTTTTATATTATGCTGGGGTGTTATTAGTAAATGAAAAAGGGAATTCGTGGAATGAAACCAAGGGGGCCTTGGGGAGAGAATTTCTGACTTATATTTTTTCTTTGTTAAGGGAAAGATGATGACTGTATAATTTAAATTGGAATATGGGGCTAACTAATTTAAGGTTTAAATTGGGAGTGAGAGCTTGTAGAACCAACATTATGAAAGGGGAATACAGTAGGGAGGGGGAGGGGGAAGTCCCGGAAAGTGGGTAACGAAAATAAGATTTTAAAAGTATTTCATTCTTGTTTTATTTTTATTGTTATTTTTTATTTTTTGTTTCTGTATTCTGAAAATTTTAATAAATATGATTAAAAAAAAAAAAGAAATTTAGATTCTGCTAGAAGGATAGCATTACTTGAGTTGAGACAGGTCCAAGATACAGACTGTCTCGCCAGAGTGGGGCATGCTCTAGTTATCTCCCACTTGGATTTCTGCAATGTGCTCTACGTGGGGCTACCTTTCAAAGTGACCCGGAAACTACAACTAATCCAGAATGCGACAGCTAGACTGGTGACTGGGAGCAGCCGCCAAGACCATATTACACCGGTCCTGAAAGACCTACATTTGCTCCCAGTACGCTTCCAAGCACAACTCAAAGTGTTGGTGCTGACCTTTAAAGCCTTAAATGGCCTCGGCCCAGTATACCTGAAGGAGTGTCTCCACCCCCATCAATCAGCCTGGACACTGAGGTTCAGCTCCGAAGGCCTTCTGGCAGTTCCCTTACTGCGAGAAGTGAGGTTACAGGGAAACAGAGGGCCTTCTTGGTAGTGGCGCCTGCCCTGTGGAACCCCCTCCCATCCAATGTCAAGGAAATAAACAACTATCTGACCTTTAGAAGACATCTGACGGCAGCCCTGTTTAGGGAAGTTTTTAATGTTTGAAGTTTTATTCTGCTTTTAGTGTTCTGTTGGGAGCCGCCCAGAGTGGCTAGGGAAAGCCAGCCAGATGGGTGGGGTATTAATTATTATTATTGTTGTTGTTGTTGTTGTTGTTGTTGTTGTTGTTTCCTTGTTAATCTTCATAAAGAAACAAAACTAAAATTAAACTGAAGTCTTGACTTTTGGATTGGCTGATATGGGGAAGGAGGAAAGCAGCAAAAGCCTCGAGTTCTATACTTACCACCAGAAAGGAAGTAGGTACTACCAGTGGGGGTGGAGGGAATGAGTATTACAAAGCACTGCAACAAAATTTAATTTCCAACTCTGCTTGTTTCGTCCAGCATTTTTATAGAGATTCCTATTTTCCCCACCAAATTTGTGGAACAATTTCACTGGAATGAGGTCACAGTAGAACTCCCCCCCCCCCCCAATAGTTTTATGGTATTATAATGTTATTATCTCTCTTTGGGGTAATGGAGTCCATTCTGAAACGTGGGTGCCCAAGGGACTTGCTAAAAAACTGATATGTTATCTCTCTTTGGGGTAATGGAGTCCATTCTGAAACGTGGGTGCCCAAGGGACTTGCTAAAAAACTGATATGTGAATAGGGAGAAGGATTATTGGCAAAGTTCTCTGTTTTTCTCACATATGGACACACCCCTCTGGCAGGACACCATCACTCCATCCCAGAGACATACAGCATCTATACAGCCATTTTCCCTTTTTTTTTTAATAAAAAAGAAACAAGCAGACAAAACCCCACCAGTCCCACCGCCACTTTCCCCTCTGCACCCACCCCACTTCCCTCATCAAGGAGTGCAGCCTCCCTTTGTGGCTGATCCCAGAGTCAGTTTCTTGTGGAGACATCCAACCCCTAGTTCTCCTCAATCAAAGTTAGATCCAGATCGCTAAAGTCTGGTTGGAAGAGTGTCCTTTTGCTTGCTAAATTCCAATTTAGTCGCCGTGCCGCTTGTGCTGCTGCTTCCTCTTCCTCCTCCTCTTCCTCACTTTCACTAAGAACCTGGACACAGTTGCTGAGGGGACTACATGGAGCTGAAGGTGCTTGTGGGCTGCAGCCCAAGAGCCATGATGAATAGCCACCTTCTTCAGATTTGTCCAGCTGACAGACGCCTCCTGCAAATGGTTTCTGTCAAATGTAACAAAACAAGTTTTTATATACCAATGCACCTTCCATACTTAGATTACATTATTCTAATACTGACAATTTATAACCATATTAATAATCACTTGCACTAGAGCTGTTTTAAGTCATAACTTGCCAAAGAAAAACACCACTTCCCCCCCACCTCCTGCTCTGGATCATCTACCTGTGGGCCAGATTCCAGATAAGGCATGAAAAGCCACCTCAAAGCCTGTTCCGGGCTGCACAATGCAGTGTCCCACCTGCAGTGCCATCTACTACCACATGCAAAGGATCCTTATATTGTTAGTACCGTATTTTTAATTTTTTTAAAATGTAGTTTAATGTTTCTTGTGAAAGCTGCCTTGGAAGTTATTTGTATCCTGAAAGCCAGGACACAAATAATTGTCATAAACAAATAATAAACTGAAGATGACGCAAGCTTCTGAAGGCTCACCGTTGGCTATGGATCTGAGCAGATGGGACACAGACTTGAATTTTGAAAAACTAACTGCTCTCATTGTTGACGTAAGCTGACGAGTGTGAGACAGGCAATGCTATTCTAACAAAGCCTTCCTAGCTTCACATGTGTATTTCTGGTAGCCACCTTACTTTCCCCACAATATAATTATTAATTTAATCTATGTCTTCTCAGACAATAGTAGACTACTGTTGAAGTTAATGGGGCTAAAACCTGAATGCTGTTCAAACTATACTTTAATAATAATTAAGCTACTAGTGTTCATATTTGCTTTGCCTAAGGCAGAGGGAGTGGGAAAGCAGTGGCCATAATTGAATACCCCACACTGCGTATGGAGGATGCTATAATAGGAATGGGTGCTCTACCCAAACATTTCTGCCCTAACTCTATGTTTTGAATCTGAAAAAACCATGGAATGTTTGCTGGCTCTTCCAGCAATAACTGAACAACCAATTACTGCTGGTCAAATGTGAACCCTATAGTAACAGGGACATAAAACAACCAGTAGTTTCAGCTGGAAACCAGTAATGTAAACAGAGCTGCCCATGGAGCAGGGTCTATTATCACTTCTGTATTTTGTGCAGCAGCTGACCCAACATTACCAATAAATAAACACAGAGTAACATGTTTCGTGGGTGGCGCTGTGGGTTAAACCACAGAGCCTAGGACTTGCCGATCAGAAGGTTGGCGGTCCGAATCCCCGTGACGGGGTGACCTCCCGTTGCTCAGTCCCAGCTCCTGCCCACCTAGCAGTTCGAAAGCATGTTGAAGTGCAAGTAGATAAATAGGTACCGCTCCGGCGGGAAGGTAAACGGCGTCTCCATGTGCTGCTCTGGTTCACCAGAAGCAGCTTAGTCATGCTGGCCTCATGACCCGGAAGCTGTACGCCGGCTCCCTCGGCCAATAAAGCAAGATGAGCGCCGCAACCCCAGAGTCGGCCACGACTGGACCTAATGGTTAGGGGTCCCTTTACCCTAACATGTTTCGTTGGCATCATTCAGAGAAATCTCGGTGTGGCTCCCAGCCCCCTTGCCCAGTGCTTGTAATCTCATCTCAACTATCTCATAACAGCAAATTGTTGTCAGAGGTTAAGGACAGAGGCAAGAGAAGCTCTGTGTGTGTGTGCTATTTTTTTGTGACATAGCCAAATTCTGTTCTTTACTTCAGTAGATTACCTTTTTAATCTCACTGCACCCCAACATTTTCCCTTTCATATGTATCCTTAAGGCACTCAGATGGGAACAGTGCTTGCTTCCTTCCCTACCTGGTTCATCTTGTAGAAATCAAGCGAGGGCCTATGCCACCTCACATCCTCATCGTGGCGCCGCTTGAGACCAGATTTCCTGGTGTCCAAGTCACATGGTTGTGAGCGGCTGCGAGGGAGGCTGTGCTGGTGTCGAAGCAACTCTGGAGTGGAGGTGGTGGAGCTTCGCGGGGATGGAAGGAATCTGACAGGTGACAGGGAGAAACGTCGTTGCAGAGGGTAGGGCTGCAAAGTCTCTCCAGTCTCCCATGATGTGCTTGCTGGCGATTCTCGGGATAGGGCCAGGCTGAAGAAAGGGGGGCTCCTGCCGCCGCCGCCGCTACCACCAGCACCATCTTGAACACACTGGTGAGAGGCACTGGGGGCAGGGTTGAAGCAAGGTCTGTTGGCTCCCTGGGCCAGGTTCTGGGCTTGTACTGCCAAAGTGTCCCCTCCACTGTTGTCCCGGCGTTTGACATGCGTCCAGACTTTGGAGCCCAGGGGCCTCCAGACAGCCTGCCAACGGGAGAGGTCTTCAGGCACTGATAGTGAACGGCAGTGTCTTTTGGTGGGGGGCACAGAAGCCTTTTCTGAGACTACTGAGTTGGTGGCCAGTGTTTGGGATGTGAGGCTGTTCTGAGGACGGTTGTCTGAGCTGCAGGGGGGCAGGGGAAGGCTCAAGCTGGAGTGTTGGTAAAGACCTGTGCTGTCCTGAAGATGGATCTTTGGACAGGGAGCTAGGTCCCTCCATGAAGTTCCCTCTGCAAGAAATATCACAAGACAGAATTTTAAAGATGAAGCCAGATAGCCAATTTATCATTTGGCATGTGAGCAATCAGCACCCTTTGTTGCCTTATTTTTACTTTTTATTAGCACCACCACACATACAAAGTTTCAGAACCTTCTACAACAACAGTTGTAGAACAACTATTCCAAGCAATTGCTAGATCAGAAACGGCCTTAAGTATTCTACTATACCTGATTAAGATTGAAGATCTGGTCTGATCATCTTTGTTGTGCTTCACTCTCGATTAAAAAGGAACCCACAATGACAACAAGACAGGGAAATGTTCTCCAGGATAACATTCCCCATTTACTCCCCTTAGTTCCCTGATTATGATGCCCCTGGTTTCCCTTCTCCTGTGATGCATGAGGTCTTCATATTGAAGAAGCAATTCTCTTCTTTCAGTGTTAGACAGGAGGCACTTGTGGATCAGAGAAAGGGAGTAAAACGAGTGAGGGACAATTTTATTTAATACTTACACCCCTGTTACAGTTGGAGCAAGATGTTGGCGGGGAGCCAGATTAAGATATCCTACCTTAAAAGAATCTACAACTTATTCATTGCTTGATTACTACAGTTGGGGCAGTTCAACTGTGGGAACCAATTAAAGGAATTTAATTCAAACTGAAGAACAGTTGGAGAAAACAATTCCTGCTTTTTTCCAAGTTCTTCCATGTTTCGTACAACGGATGAATTTGGGGTGCTTTTCATGTCCACAGCCCCACACCCATTCATATTTAACACACATATAATAAAATGGCTGGAATATTTCGCTCCCCAACATCAGCACATAGTAAGATCTTCCAGCCACTTCCCTTCTTAGTCACGCCTTATGAAAAGCAAGAAGCAGTCCTGTGTTTCACAACTGCAATCCCTCCAGAAAGGCTGTGTTCATTTAATGACATTGTTCTTATAAGACTCATTTGTCTCTTAGAGGTGGTCAAAGCTGGTAGCAACAATAATCAAATGAGTTAGCCTCCAAGTCAAAATCCAAGCTGTCTTGAAGTAAATCCAGAGAAGAAACCCCAAGTTGCCTATATATAGAAGGTGGTGTTTCTTAAACGACAAGGAGCTAATATGGCTCATTTCATTCAAAAGCATACTGATTGCAAACTGAAATAAGAGGACTAATATGCAAAAGCTAGAACCAAACATGCTGCACAAAGAAGAGAAAGGAGCAGACACATGACAGGAACCTTGAGAAACACAAACCATGCTTTCCAACAAGACAGAAAGAAGTTTAAATATTCTGTAAATCCCACACGAAGTCACTCACATAGCCAATCTGAGCTCCAAAAGCATAACCATACTAGTCTGTAGCAGCACTATGGAGTCCTGTTGAATCTTAAATACCAGCAAATTTATCATGGCATCAAGTTTTAGGCTACAGGGCGCTGATATATTGTGTAGAACAAAAAGCAAAGATAACCATGCCGGTCCATTAGGACTCCCAATATCGACAGGTGAGCAGTACCTTTTATTGGAACCAATTTTACCTCATTGAGGCAGATCTCCCTGTGTGTGTGTGTGTGTGTGTGTGTGTGTGTGTGTATTTAAATCTTTATCCTCCACTTGATGAAGTAGACTCATGCCACGATATATATGTTAGAAGTCTGTAGCCTCTGAAATGGCCTTCTTCAGACACTCCATTAGAGCAATTATTATGTAGAAGATAAAGCTCTTTTAACTCAGGTTATCCAGCTGAAAATCATGACAGCCTAATATTGTCCCGTATCAAGCAGGTATAAGCTAACAAGTTTAAAGCCAAGGTACTTTGTTTTGCAAGCCAGCCTGGAAACTTGCTTAAAGGATAAGGTGGAAACTTCTGTAATAAATAAATCAGATAATTAAAATGGCCCATCATGCTATAGCTGAACCAAGAAAACACACTCGCCACCAACACCCACAAAGTCATTATTATGTGGAAAATATTCTAATTCTAAGCCTACAAAGGAGTCACAGTCAGATTGCTGTACAATATGGTTCTAGTACAAGTGACCAGAACAGTCACAGGAATGACTCACTTTGGCAGGGAACACACGCTTTCTTTAATGTGCCTTGCAAAGAAAACGTGCTGCAAACAAAAATGCTATTTTAAAATAAGTGACTAGAAGCTATTCTACTCCAGGCTCAGTACACTGATTGTACAATGTAGGTTTCCTACATTGATCGGAAACACAGTTCTTTGTTTTAAGAGCTACAAAGGATTGAGGAATACACTTTGATAGCTTACAGTTTTATGACATACAGCTGAGATTAATAACGTACCAAAATTCTATATGGGCCAACTGCAGTAAGAGTCAACAGAACTGATGAAGACAGCAGCTAGTATTTTTTTTTTAAATTAAGATTATGGGTTTTATTCTCTTATCCACCTGGCATCCATTCTTCCTCCATGCATAATCAAGCACATCTATAATTCAAGTGCCAAAATCAAGTTATTTATCAGAGTATGTATACTGCCAGTGTAACTATGCTACAACGTAGTTTGTATCAAGAGTTAATTATTAGCGCTATCTATCCTGAAGTGTTTACATGACCAGAATACCAGTGGTGGTACTTGGCCACATACACAAACTGCTTTGATCAAGCAGTATATACATTTTTAAATAAATAAATAAATAACTTTTAAATATAGGCAGCACCCAGTATGCATATAGCAATATTAAGCTGTATTAGATTTGATTTTATTGTTTAGACAATTTATATCTTAGATAAAAGAATCTTAGTGGTTTGCAACATCTTAGATAAAACGGTGATGGTTGCCAGTTCAAAAATAAAGACAGAAAAATGAAATGGGAGCATTAGCAGGATTAATTTTTAAAACTACTAAATATAACACCACTTCTTCATTGGATCTCTTTCCTTGCATTCGTCAGAAGCATAATGACATTTCTTTACTGAAAACAGCCATTCCTGTTATTTATTGGGATATCCTCCTGCATTTAACTCTGTTGAATTCTTGTTATTAAAACTAAACCACAGCTGGCCCTTTATTTGCACCAAGCTTTCACTTAAAAGTAGAGATGGTATCACAAAATACATGAGCTCTAGGAGACCTGGAAAGCAAGCTAATCTTATTAACTGTGAGCTGCATATAAAGGACATCAGACGATAAAAAGGACAGACAAAAGAGAAATGGATGTAGGCACAAAAGGTGGAAGTCCAGCCAGACGCTCTTACCAGGCGCTATCTGGAAGGGGCTGCCACAGCTGGCCACATCAGCATGATCAGGCAAAGGCTAGGGAGGAAACACAAGGAGTCACCACATCACAGCAAGGACCAGCATCTCATAAGCACCTCTGGATTTCTAATTCCCAACATGTGGCCTACAACAGAAGAGTGGTACCAGCTGTGGGATTCTACCAACATTCAGATATCTTGCTGTATCTCAGGATTGGAGAACTTGTGGCTCTTCAGATATTGGTGGACCATGATGCCATTCACTTCCCACCATTACTCATACTGGCTAGGGTTGATACTAGGTGGAGACCAACAACATCTGGAGGACTACAGGTCTCCCACTCCTGGACCTATCTGAATTCCTTGGATCCTATGACCCCCACCCCCTGCCATTACTAGTAGCAAATCTTCAAGCTTTCCCCAAGGAAAGCTTCCAAAACTTGCTTTAATCTGAATGTTGAAATCAAAGTTCAGAGGGGCAAAATAACCAAATGGAAACTCTGAATTGCTCAAGCTTAACTACCAGTCCTTTCCGTGGTGCTGCTCTTACAGTCATCCACAAGCTACTATGCTACAGAGGTTCTACACCAGGCATAGGCAAACTCCGGCCCTCCAGATGTTTGGGACTACAATTCCCATCATCCCTGACCACTGGTCCTGTTAGCTTGGGATGATGGGAATTGTAGTCCCAAACATCTAGAGGGCTGGACTTTGCCTATGCCTGTTCTACACAGATTTAAACTGCTCCCTTTATACCATGCCTAAACTATTCATTATCAAAAACCCGAGGATACTTCACTCTCATTAGAAAGAATGTGAGAAGACACACCAATAAATTAATGTTTAAGATTATGGCCACAGAAATAATCTAAATTTGCACTTACCACTATTTTCCTATTTCATTCTATCACTTCACTGTTCTTTGGTGACTGGAAGCCCTCTGAGACAAGGACAATGTAGTATTTGTCTGTATGTCAGCTCCCTTAATATAAGGAGAGCCAGACACTAAATACCACAGGCCACCATAAATTAAGATGCACCACTTCTACCTAAAGCAATGAGCGATCTTCCCAAATCTCTTGCTTGACAAGAACCCATTAAACATACCTAACAAAACACCACAGCAAAGAGTTATGGAAGGATTAATTATTGTCATCTTTGCCTCCATGGGTTATTTCCAAATGTCGATAGAGTACCATGCCTCTGCACATTATCCATGTTTAAAACTTGAAAGGCTGAAGTCCCTTTGCTCTCCAAACCATTGACTCTCTGCTACAGAGCTTCCTCTGCTCAAACATCACTATGCTTTTGGACTGTGCCTTCCCCTGCAAAAGCTTCATTAGGCCACACATCCCATTCTTAGAAGTCTACACCTCAATGCTGCAGAAAAGTCAAGTTCTGTAACTGGCTGCAACTTTGTGCAGTTTTAACTTTTCTTCTGGGCAATATTTCTAGGCAACAGATTAGTGCATCTTTAACTCATTTTGAGGCAAAACAACTTATTTCCATGGACTCCAGATCCAAGATAAATCAGGAAACGCATGCTTCATATTCCACCATGTCATTCTCTTTTTAATTAATTTTTGCTACAGCAGCACATTGCCTTTCATTTTCCAAGTCAGGCCAACTCTCCTTAGATTACAGGGATAGGTTAGAGAGAGGATCCCTTGGTACAGTTTATCTTAATATGGAGAAAGTGTACTGGGAAACACTTTACATTTAATAAGGACAGGGGTGATTGGAAAACAAGGACGATAGAACACATGCACATGAGCGAGAAACTGGTGGGGGAACTTGGAAACTGCAGGTCAGTTTCCCTTGTGAGTGGTATCCCACAGTCCTCAAACAGTAACATGCTAAAAAGAAGAAAATAATATGGGATTTAGAGATAATAGTTAAAAAAAAAAAGGCAAGCTTCCAGCGCAGTAGAATGCTTGAGTAATATTCTATAAAGCAAAGAAATACACCAGTATCTTCTTGATTCCTCCCCAATACTCTTACTCTTTCCATCACTGCCCTGTGATGTATTGTAAACCAACCTGTGATCCTCAGATGAAGGGCTGCATAGAAATTCAGTAAGTAAATAAATAAATCACCTTCCAAAGGAGTGACCTTTACCCTCAGTCATTCAATGGCAAACGAGCCTTTGACCTTTACCTGTTCAGAGCAGCAACAGATATAATGCTAACCTGAGGCATATCTGTAGTCATCTGTAGCAATAACTTCAGACCATACCTGTCCCTCACTTGTCCTTGAAAACAGGAAATTATGGAACTAGCATGGAAAAACAAAAACCCATTCTCTTGCTCTCACAGAAAGAAAGAAAAATCAATATGTGGGTAATTTTGATAAGCCCCTTGAAAACACCAGATAGGCTTAAGATATTGACAGATGCTAAAGAAAGAGGAGGCTTCGCCCTGCCAGACTTGAAATTGTACTATGAAGCATCTTGCCTCTGTTGGTTGAAGGAATGGATGAAACTAGAAGACACGGATGTGTTAGATCTTGAAGGTTTTGACAATAGATTTGGGTGGCACGCGTATTTGTGGTATGACAAGAAACGGGTACATAAAGGATTTGAAAATCACATTATAAGAAGGTCTTTGATTGAAGTGTGGGAAAGATATAAAAATTTGTTGGAACAAAAAACTCCATATTGGTTGTCGCCGCTAGAGGCGATGAGTGTGAAGAAAGTCAATATGACAGGGGGATGGGTGACATATGAGAAGTTAATACGTAAAAGTGAAGGAAAATGGAAAATGAAACCATTTGAAGAAGTTAAGAACTATGTGAATGATTGGCTGCATTTTTTTTCAAATTAATGAGATGTTTACAAAAGATTTAAACCAGAGGGGTTTTGCTGATAAAGAATCAAAATTTCAGACAGAAATATTGAACAATGATTATAAGATTCTAGCAAAAATGTATAAGATATTATTGGAATGGTGCACGAAGGATGAGGAGGTAAAATCAGTTATGATTGATTGGGCCAAAGATATAGGGCATAATATACAAATGGAGGACTGGGAAAGACTTTGGAAAGATGATCTAAGATTTACTGCATGTACTGTCATAAAAGAAAATGTTATGAAAATGATGTATAGATGGTATGTAAGACCTGTGAAGCTAGCAAAAATGTATAAGACAAGTAACAAATGTTGGAAATGCAAGGAAAATGTGGTGGGAATGTAAGAAGGTAAAATGCTTTTGGGAGATGATTTATAATGAATTGAAGAAAATGTTGAAATATACATTTGCTAAGAAACCAGAAGCATTCTTACTAGACATTACAGGTAATGAGATAAATAAGAAAGAAAATAAGTTATTTTTATATGCAGTGACAGCAGCAAGAATATTGATGGCCCAGAAATGGAAACAGGAGGAGCTACCTACGATAGAAGAATGAAGAACCAAAATGATGGACTATGCAGAACTGGATAGAATGACAGGAAGGATCCGGAATTGGCGAGATCAAAGATTTATAGAAGATTGGGAAAAATTTATTCAATATTTGCAAAAACTGAGTGATAATCAGATTACGTTTGTAAGTTTTAAGGAAGCTCTGTGATGGGAAAATGTGAAAATAAGTTTAAAAAAGGAACTGAAGTTAAGAGTATTAACAATAATGGGTAAAGGTAAAGGTAAAGGTACCCCTGCCCGTACGGGCCAGTCTTGACAGACTCTAGGGTTGTGCGCTCATCTCACTCTAGAGGCCGGGAGCCAGCGCTGTCCGCAGACACTTCCGGGTCACGTGGCCAGCGTGACGAAGCTGCTCTGGCGAGCCAGCACCAGCGCAGCACACGGAAACGCCGTTTACCTTCCCGCTGGTAAACGGTCCCTATTTATCTACTTGCACCCGGAGGTGCTTTCGAACTGCTAGGTTGGCAGGCGCTGGGACCGAACGATGGGAGCGCACCCCGCCGCGGGGATTCGAACCGCCGACCTTGCGATCGGCAAGTCCTAGGCGCTGAGGTTTTACCCACAGTGCCACCCGCATCCCTAACAATAATGGGTAGAAATGTGGAAAAAGTAATAAAGTGAAGGAGAAGCAAGATGTAATCAAGATGTGTGGAATGTATAATTTTTGTATTTGAAAACCAATAAAAATATAATATAAAAAAAGAAAACACCAGATAGGCAATGTGATGTAGTGGTTAGAGTACTGGACTAGAGAGACCAGGGTTCAAACCCCCACTTAGTCATGAAGCTCACTGGGTGATCTTGAGTCAGTCACTTTCTCTTAGCCTAACCTACCTCATAGGATTGTTCTGAGGATAAAACATGTTGCTCAATAACTCCAGGTGAGCACCCAGGAAGTAAAGGGCCCTGTGGAAAAGGTGTAACTTGGTGCACTACTCACAAATCACTTTACTGTAGCACCTAATTGCATGATGGGGTGCCAAGGCTCTTACCCTTCTAGCATTAAACAGTAACCTTCTGAACACTAAAAGACAACGCATGCCATATATGCAACTTGGCTTGCATCACCAAAATCTGACCGGGTGAGGGGAGGAGAGTTACCATCTCCCAAATATGTCCAACCAAACTTCGCAGTAAGGCACAAAGTTCAATTTGGGATGGGAAAAGTTGGCCAGAGTTGAATGTCTATATCTGGTATTGAAGACCCAATAACAAATTGGGATTCTGTCCATGTACCAGACACCTAGCTGCCCAACACTCTCCCCGTTTGAGCTGACAGATGTGGTCAGTGTGGCACTGAGAACTGCACGGTTTATGGTTTGGGGGAACTTTAATAGCCCCACCAAACCTAATTGAGGCTGATTCAGCACACATAGGATGACAAATTTGGAAGCTAGTCTTCTGTACAAAACCAAGAGGGAAACATCTGCAGGTGAGGGAGTCGTTCTTGGTTCTGTTGCGTTGGCATTTGACATTCAGGCTGTCTGTAATCTCCACAGAACCTGATTAATTTCAATGGTTTTCTGTCATCACTGGAAATTTTCTTAAAGGTCTAGCTGATGGTCCTGACAAGGCTCTGGTATCTGCTTGGAATGAGGAGATCACAATAGCAACTGATGGGATAGCTCCCAAATATCCTTGACCTGATTGTAGAAGCATGTCAGCTCTGTGGTATTCTAAGAAGCTAATGGTGATGAATCATCTGAACCAACAATTAGTGTGTAAGTGACAGAAAACAATCAACAAATATGACCAAACACAAGAAAGAGTTAATTCTCTGCCACCACTGCATTTGTTCAACATCACCCACCACAGCTGTTTCTGGTGATGAGCAGACTCCTCAGAGAAGGCTCAGTGATGCAAGATCTAGAGCCTGAGCTTGCTGTTTATTTTGTAGATAAAGTAACTTGCGTCTGTGCCAACTTGGGTGTAATAACTGTGATAGAGTCCAAGACTATGAGCATCTATGAGAGTCATACTATGATTATCACCACCTCGCACCAAACTGAAGACATATACAAGCTGCTTGGAGAGTTGAGGCCCACCACATATTCCCTTAACCCTTGCCCATTTTAGCTAGTGAAATCTGCCAAGGCTTGGCTATGCAATCTGAACCTTGGACGTGATTAGCACCTTTATCAGGGAATACTGTGGTCACTGCTACCTTGAAATAGGCCACGTTGAGGCCACTATTTTAAAAGCCACGTTTAGAACTACTGAGGCAATATCTGGAGGCAATTGTGGGCTAGATGAGAGTAAGAAAGATACAACTTAATCCTGGAACCTGAATAATCTGGATGGAGAATTTAAGAGGGTTGCACTCACCCTGAAGTATGAAATTCAGAAGGTTGCACGCTGGACTACTGTAATACACTCTAGATCGGGCTGTCTTTAAAGGCAGTTTAGAAACTTCAAATGGTGCAAAATGCAACTGCCCAAGTATTGATGAAGGTCAGGTGGTTAGAGCAAGCAACAACTATATTGCACCAATTACACTGATTAATAGTGCATTTCTGGGCTCAATTTAAAGACCCAGCAATTACCTTTAAAGTCCCAAACCAGGTGTGGTGAACACATGGATCATGCCAAAAGCAGTATCTTCCCCTTAAGGTACTTGGTGTCAGGTACTCAGTTCTACTGTAACATCTCTATAAATATGGAGACTTCACTCCTGCCTAATGAAACTATTAGCCAATGACAGCCTACCAATTTACCTTCATAGACATTATCATGTGGAGATCAGTTCCATAGGTTAATTACATGTAAACGTAGAATGGAATTTCTCTTCTTAAGCAGTGTATAGATAATAATCTCTGAGAAGAAAGACTGCCTACTAGCTACTACCATGGCAATAACTCCAACTCAGCAACAGGAGCTCAACAATTGTAGAAAAGAAATGGGTAAGAGGGGGAAGGAAGCAATTATCCTTATTTTTATCAATTCTTATAAGTGTAAAATCACAGCCCTTTTCTTTAACCCCAAACACATCACTGGAATAGTGAAATTGACTTTGAGGAAAATAGAAGCAGCTTTTGGTCTACTCGGTTTTACTGCTAAGGAAAAGATGATATTCTTGAATGCCAGGGCACTGCTGAAAGAAGCAGAACCCTCACTTTGAGATGTCTACCCCAACCCACCACATTCATATTTGCACAGGTACTCACTCATCTTTTCATCTGCTTAAGAACTTTTTTAAAAATTCCAAATCTCATCTGGCCATGGGAGAAGCAAGGAAACTTGGGAGTGGGAGTGGGGAATATAAGCTGTTTCATGGGTCACAACCATGGCCATAACAAGAGGTGCCCATAACAATCACCAGAATAAGTGTTTTTACTTATTGTAGAAGTGTTAGCCATGTCCCCAAGGGCTGCTTTTAGCTTTGCCAGGGTATAGATCAAAACAGAAAATCTGTAAGAGTGATTGGCGATAGGGCACTAAACAAAATATATGTACTACTGGCAGTGCTAGCTGTGCAGAACACCCCTCTCTCCCAAGCCAATATAGCAGGCTGCTGGTTCACAACAAAAATAATGCTGTTGGGACTACAACTTCCATTCACCCTTGCCAACATAGTCAATGATCACGGATAATGGGAGCTGTTGTTCAAGAAGATCTGGGGGAGACCATGTTGGTTACCCCGGCTTAGACTGCCACAAAGTGCTTGTACTAGCCCAACAGATTTAATAAAACCAGTCTTTAAATAGCAGATCCTCATGCCATATCAAAAGCTCTGTTGGAACCTCCCCTTACTTTCAAAAGCAGTTTGGCATGCAGTATGGGCAGAAGACTGTTGTGGGCAGGGAAGACCCAAAGTATACTTAGGCAATCAGAATTAGTTATTTGACTCCTGGTCATAGGCAACAGCAGCAGCAGCTGCTTGAATCACAGCGTAGCAATCTCTCCAATCTTTCATCTACTAAAATGAGGCAACGGGTGAATTCAAGGTCACTGAGGAAATCATTCCACCAATGCAAGCATTTTTGCTTGCCCAGCAGAACAATCTTCCCTCTCTTCCACCCTGTGTACTGTTCTGGGGGTTCTCCCAACCTCCAAAGTGGATTTGGAAGAGGCATGGCGGAAGGGGAGCCCTGCTGCACTGGCAGGAGTTCTTGAACTGGTTTCCACTAACAGAACAAATTAGTTGAATCTGGCCCTATGGTTCAAGATAAAAGCAAACATTATTCCTTCAACTGATTTGAAAATTATCAAGTTGCAAGGCAAGGCAGGGCAAATCTTACCAGGCTGATGCTGAAGGATGTGCATTTCAATTCCTCCAGGCTTTGTTTCTGTAGCTGTTCAGTTATCAAGGTGATCATGGCTTCTTACAGAGGCCAGGCACCAGAACCCTTGAGAGACTCCAGCTCCTGCCACCTGCCACCCTTTCGCCTCCCTCAGCAAGTCCAGCCGCATTCAAGCATCACCATCACATCTGCTAAGTTGTTGCCTTCATACATGCTAGCCATACTCCATCTCATACTCGGGAATCCTGCAAAAGACAGACATTCATTAAGGAAGGCATCTTACATCATATCATACAACCACCCTACTCTCTCCAGAGCTGCTGTTCAAAAACAAACATGCATATGTGTGCAATATACGTATATGACCAAGACACAAACAAGCTTAAGCCTAGAGTATAGATAAGGCTCCCAGCCTCCATAGCTAGCTTCATATATTAAAATATTACATCTTTACCCTGGTTTTTGCTACCAGGAACACCAAGCAGCATATAGGGTCTGTTCCCCCTACTCTACCCAGTGAGGTAGGTGAAAGCAGCAAGATAATGATGGACCAAATGTCAGCCAGTGAGCTTCTTAGCTGTGTGCGGATCTAATTCGAACTCTATAACTTAAGCCAAGGAGACTATATCATCACACTGGCTGTCCAACTTTTATTTTCTACATGTTGATTTTATTTCAACACTCTCAGAAAGCCCCAACCATGTGATATCTTATTTCTGTAGTACAGAGTCAGGACTCCATCCTCAGTTTTTCCTTCTGGTTCCTTGAATAAATTGATGCCTTACCTTATTCTTCAAATTATCTACAATACTTAAAGGCTAGTGTCTGGGATTCTTAAAAGTATTATAGTAAAACATGCAATGTTCCATAATAAGGAAACAGAACTTAGTATTGTGAGCTTAGTACTGTGAGCAAAATCTAAATCAGATGTGAAGCCTACCTAATTTAATCTCTCATTATCAGCGCTCAGTACATTAAAAGTCAACATCTACTCTGAGCAAGCTTGATCATTTGCCACTGCCACCTTTCTCCCAGCGTGAACTATCCCTCTTGATGTGGATAACCAATCCCTAATGTTCAAGCTTTGCTAACTTATCACAGAATGCTGAAGTGATGGTTGTATTGTAAATAGCTTACTAGAAATAGATAAGGCAAATTAACTACAGTATTTCACTGAACACCTCTTATTCTGTACAAGTTAATACTTATACCTCTCCTAAACACTGTCACAATGTGCTTTACAAAACCAAGATCAGCAGCCTAGAAGCTCTACTATAGAGTAAAATAAGGCAACAAAGATAAGAGGTTATAGCCTAATATGTTCTACAGAGAGCTGACCCACTGAAATTAATGCACCTAAGTTAGTCATCTCTCTGTTTTGAGTATGACTAATGTTGACTACAACCAAGGCTACTTATGATATTCATTCTTCATCTAGGAAAGGCAAATTAATATGCATACCAATTTATATAGCACTTTTTGGTATGTGAAGACTGAAATTCTACACACACTTTAGCTGGAAGTAACTCATTAAACTGTCCAAATTACTTCTGAATAGATATGTATAGGATTACAGTGTAAGTGGTTACAATCTTCACAGTGTGGTAATTCCCACCTAGTTCAAAGGGGTTTACACTCAGTTATGTGGGTATAGGATTGCAGTCTCAATACATATTTATACATACACACACATACATATGATTCTTACTTTTTCCAAAAATAGTAGAACTAACTAGTCCTAAAATTGAAGGGAAAAGAAGACTCCAAAGACGATGTGTGAAAATGATCAGTTCAACAAGATGGACTTGCTGGGGGGGGGGGGAGTAGTTCACCAAAAACTATGCTGTATTTGTTTCGGGTGAAAGGAACTAGCAGTCCATTTCTTAGTTTAGTCCAGAAAGAACCAAGCTGAGAAAAGTCACGTGGCTTGCTTCCTTGAAAACGTTAGTTTTTCTAAGTACTGTACTACATCCCTTCTTTGTTACCTCAAAATAGAAGTTCATTTTAAAATTGCCTCTCTAGGTCCTCCTTGCTGCACCTTTGTCTTCCACACTACCCTTTCTGAAATCATACATTAAGCATTAAAACACAATTTACAATAATTGGGGGAAAGAGTGAGGCTCCATGGATTTATCAAGCTGCGCACACACATTCATCCATTTCTAGTCCTGTCTCTGCCTCTTCATCAGTTATTGTCCTCCCCATTATCTGTTCTAGACTGCAAGATTCTTCAGGGCAGGAGCTGGGGCCTATCTACATTTTTGCTTATGGAACTCAGTAAACTAAAATATACTCCAGTGGTGCTCTCTGAGCAAAATAACAAATACATTTTCAAAACTTCACAATATTATTTTCTATATGTTCTTGATAAGGTGGGGTGTACTTTTTTCCTCTACTGCTTTTTACAGATGCCGGAGCACTGACCATAAATCTAGTAAGGATGCAGTCCTATGCATTTTGCTAGGGATTAAGTGAATGTGCATAGGACCACGCTGCACACAGAGAAATAGCTTAATTTTGCCACTTCCAATTTACACAAGCAACTTAGTCAACAATTAATATTTCCCCTGGCATACACTGCATACATTGAAGGCTCCACATAACTTTCTCTGAACTTAAAATACTCCATAGACTCTGTTCTAGAGAGCTTCTGCCAGGAACAATTTCTTTCCCCACGTTAATCCTGGTTAATTTAGCATCTGATAGCATGCAATAGATTTGCATCTGAAAGACGGAAGTTCAAGCCCCTGCTCAGTCATGAAGCCTACTGGGTGGCCTTGGATAAGTCAGTATCTCTCAGTAACAACCTAACTGCAGGACTGTTGTGATGAGAAAAGATAAAAAGATGAACTGTAATCCACCCTGGGCCTCAAGGATAGGGTGGGGGAAGTCTGCAAGAATAACTAAGAACAAGTCTCCTAGGATGTGCCCAAAATCTTGTGGCTGTTTTTCACTGTAAAGGACGTGCTAGAATTATTTTTATCCTTCATGTATTGTCCTCAGGCAATTAGTTATAATACTTTGCTATGCATCTTCCTCCACGCCTACTTATTCTAATAGCTTCAGGCCACAAGCCTTTAGAAAACACTGATCCACCAAGCCCCATTACCAGACACCTTGAAACTAGTGTAGAAAAAATTCCAACAGCTTAGCAAAGTGTTGGGTTTTCATTGCAGCTGCTTCCCCTCCTCCAGTCCTACATGATGCGCCCAATACTTGATTCCTTCGTTTATATAGCGATCTAATTATTTTAAAAAAAACACCCAAACACAAGCAGGCCTTAAGCAACCACGAGCCTGTGCGATAGGGAGACAGCGCGAGACTCCATGACAGGATTGTGCCATGCAGTGCGATTCTGCTGTGTTTTTAAGAATGGGTCCCGTCAACCTAGTTTTAGGAATGCATCCACAGGGGACGCAATACCTAACAAAGCAGAACCATCCCAGCCTCCGCGGAGGGAACCACTCCCCCCCCCTTTCTCCACCAAGGCCCTCCATTCCACCCCAAATTCCCATAGATTCACGCGCTCCCTTGCACGCCCAGGCAAGCCCCTGAACCCACATCTTCCGCCGAAACCCCAACGTTATCCAATCCAGTGAAGCAAGCGCCCATAACGTAACAAAACAAAACAACCTCTGCCTTGCAGGGTTCCTTTTTCCCCTTTTTTCCTTTTATGACAACAGGAGACGTCTGTAACCAAGGCACCTCACAAAGACAACCCCCCTCCCTCGCCGGAGACTCCCAAGATCCCCACCCCATAAACACACACACACCTGGAACCACCAAAAATCCCCCACCGCGCGCGCGCGCACCCCACAAATTTCAGCATTACACCCACCCGAGCTCCGCAGCCCCCCCCCCCCGCTTTGCCACCTTTCGCGATACCCACCGCGCCAGCTGAAGGCGGCGGCAGCGGCGGCTCCAGCACCTCCTCGCGGGGCCCGCAGCCAGGCAGTTGTGCTCCCCCCTTTCTCTCTCGCGCCCCCCACCCCCGATTCTGAACAGCACCGAGACCACCCACCCGCCGTGTGTGGGGGGAGACCTCGTTCCTTTGCTCCCCCGACACGCCAGCATCCACCGGCCCTCCCTGGTCCAGCTGCCGCCCCCAACCCGGCGGCCAGGGCTCCCAGCCCCACCACCACCACCCCGCCAGGAGCCTCTGCTCCCCCTTCGGTCGGGAGTGGATCGACCTGCTCAGGACAAACCACCCAACTCACAAGGGGGGCGGTGGAGCCCCATAGATCAGCTGCGACCCACAGGGGAATTTCAGGAAGGGGCTCGCCTCTCCACAACCACCCACTACGAACCCCTCTTGCAGCAAGGCAGGGACTTGGCTTTCTGTCGTCCTGGGTTGCCCCAACGCTAGCCTCCTCTTCTCCCCCTTCTACGGACCGTACCAAGTGGCAAAGCATGACGGGATATGTAGTTCGAAGTGAGGCTCTGGGAGAATAGCGTTTTACCCCTTCCTCTGGCTCATTCCTTCTATGGCCCAGAGGCATTTTCCACTTCTTAATTTAAGCCAGCCTCGGTTACAGAATAAATACCTTTCAGCGAGAGGGCTCCGCCTCATGAAATGTGAAATATATTGTTACTAAACATATATATATACCCTAATGATGTCAAGAGTCCCTTTCTTTCTCCACCTGAGCTCTTTATTAGCCAACCTGGCCAGCCACCTGAAACTGAGCGACGCTTCTGGGGCCACTGCTTGCATTGAGCCCTGGCCCCTCATAACACAAGCAGTATTTCTGGTACTACTAGACCTAAGTATGCCTGAACAACTTTTGGCAAAGTTTGACAGGTTGTAGCTGCAGAAGATCAACCGATAAAACCTATGAAACATGTTTTGTGCCCCGATTCATAAGCTGCAACACATATAGAGAAGAGAATGGCATATACTGAGAGAGTGACCAGCTGGAGGTGCATAATCAGAAAAGTAAAGGTCATGTTTTCGTAACCAAGCCACACTAAATGATAAATGAATAGGGACAGTCATATACTTAGGTCACAAGCAGGCATGTGTAACCTGTGGCTCATGAGATGCTGCTGGACTCCCAGCTCCAAGCAGCTTGGGCAATGGTCAGAGACGAACAATATATGAGGAGCCACAAGGTTTCCATCCCTACTCTACAGCTTTTCCCTGCTGTGGGGCAGGGGGGAAGCAGGTAGCGCTTCGTGGTGCACTTTCCCCCCATTTTAAACAGAAAGAGGCCAAGGTTTATGCATTTGATAGGACCCCCTCCAAAAAACAAAAAAACAAAAAAACAACCCTTAGTCCCTTACTAAGCTGGGGATGATGTTCTCACCTAAGCAACAGAAGGATCTTAACTGAGAACAAGTACAAAAGAGGCTTTCCTCACACCACTGTACTTGTGAGAGCCAGTGTGGTGTAATGGTTAAGAGCAGTAGTCTCATAATCTGGTGAACCGGGTTCGCGTCTCCGCTCCTCCACATGCAGCTGCTGGGTGACCTTGGGCCAGTCGCACTTCTTTGAAGTCTCTCAGCCTCACTCACCACACAGAGCGTTTGTTGTGGGGGAGGAAGGGAAAAGAGAATGTTAACCGCTTTGAGACTCCTTAAAGGGAGTGAAAGGCGGGATATCAAATCCAAACTCCTCCTCTTCTTGTGTCAAGTAGATCTAAACAAGCCAGGCCAGTGAGGAACTCACTGATAAGCTGATCCTGGGTGCTTACCTTCTAAAGTAATTCATGCTCAAACTTTTCATCTTTGGTTATCATCTCCCCCTTTTCCCCTCCAATGCAAGGTACTGTCACCAAGTATTCCACTTCTGGAACATACTTTACTGACTTTACATCCTCCACCCATGCTTCAACAATAGAAATGTCAATGATACAAACAGGGCTTCTTCAAAGTAAGTGGGTGAAGCAGAGGCAGTAACAAGTGCTCTCTGTGTGAAAACTGCATAGAGCAAATTACTCAAGAATGGAAATAGATTAATGTATTACAAAATATTGCAGCAATCTAGGGAAGCAAGAGTTGGCCACAGTGGAAAAAAGCTTGAAGATAGCTCAGGTTCCCACTCTCCACTTCTTATTTTATTTTAAAGATGCTGCCTCTTCTAGGGCACCAGGTGCTTTGGGCTTCCAGAAGATATGATTCACACCCAGAAGCAGTATGGATGATCTTCTGTATCTTCCATAAAGTTATCATCATGACGCAGCAAAGCAGAAGAATGGTCAGAAGATGTCAAACCAGCAAACTAAAACCAGAAGAGACAGTGTTAAATGAGTAGTCTAATAAAATGAGATTTCGTAATAACAAACCTTTCCCCCCCCTTTAAAGTTATTTCCCCCACCCCATCTGTCATTGAATCGCACATGAACATCTAGAACTGTACAGTTTATGTTTCTTTTTCTAAAAAAACAACAACCACCAAGTTTATTTGTATTTTATCAGTAAAACAGAACAGTTGCACTTATTGGATAGGAAGAAGAAATGTAAATTCCATCTTAACTATAACTTCATATAAGTGTATCAGTCCATAAATGGTTGTCTAATCCATCCTTCCTTGAGAGTGCATGACATAAAGCCAAACCGTTTTTTTCTTAAAAGTGTCTTTTTTTCTTGTTACTCCTGCGTTCTCTCATTCTGTTAGTTAACTTGTCCATTAGGGCTAATTCCCACAGCTGTGCCAGTCACATTTCATACAAGTCCATGTTCAATGTCCTCCAGTTTTTAGCTGCTGTCATAAGCTGTATAGTAAGTTCTTTAAAAGGTAAGCCAACAGTTATAAGGCTATCAGGTGCTATAGCTATTTGTTGTTTGGTTGTGAAAGACCAGTTCCCAAAAGGAGGACACTAAGGAGCCTATCTATCATATGTGGAAAAAGGAGGCTGGCCACAGGTGCTGGCAGCAGGTAGCTGGGCAAGTTGCATTTATTAGTAGTGAAGAATACATGCACCACCAGTAAGTTAATTTGAGGGCCTTTTAGTGAACTCTAGCGGAGGAAGAGCAATTGGAGAACATGTCCAATATTTTATTCCAAGAGATCTTGTCTACAGAGTCACCAATAATATCTCATTCCCAAGGGGTTTTCAACAGTTGTGAAGATTTTGTACAGAACAGTGATAGAGAACTTGTAGTTTAAGGAAATTATGCTTTCCCCCAAAGCCTATGAATGATTTTTGTAATACAAGTCAAAATATTTTGTTCTTTTAACCAGTGCTTTTTTCCAAAAAAATGTTTAGGGGCACTTCATTTTCCTACTCATATTGAAATACTGCCCCTCATTGAGGCCAAACTTAGATTCACAAAATGATTAGGGATATGCTTACCCCTACATCCCCCCAGGGGGGAAAAAGCACTGTTTTTAACTATGGCAAAATAAAGCTATAAGGAGCACAACTGAATAATGTTCAATACCTGCCCATGCAAGACTTCTTTACAAAGTTTTTCCAGGGTCCCTTGGGCAACAAGCCAGTCATTTGAAAGAGCAGGCAGAGGACCCACCAGCTCCTGCCTTGCAAGCAAACAGAATTTCATTCACACTGAACCAGGCAGCAGATAGCATTAGATGTCTTTAGATCCCAGACCAGGCATAAGGAACCTGTGTACAATTCTCGAACCATGGTTGATAAGAAGTAACATTTAAAGACCTAGAAGTCCCACGTTGCCCTGGACACCAAGGATGAAATCTCTCTCCCCCCCCCCCCCCCATGATAACCATACTGAAAGAGAAGTGTATGGCTTCTCTTTTCATCACTGATGGTAAGGTAAAGGTACCCCTGCCCGTACGGGCCAGTCTTGACAGACTCTAGGGTTGTGCGCCCATCTCACTCTAGAGGCCGGGGGCCAGCGCTGTCCGGAGACACTTCCGGGTCACGTGGCCAGCGTGACAAGCTGCATCTGGCGAGCCAGTGCAGCACACGGAAACGCCGTTTACCTTCCCGCCAGTAAGCGGTCCCTATTTATCTACTTGCACCCGGGGGTGCTTTTGAACTGCTAGGTTGGCAGGCGCTGGGACCGAACGACGGGAGCACACCCCGCCGTGGGGATTCGAACCGCCGACCTTTCGATCGGCAAGTCCTAGGCACTGAGGCACTGAGGCTTTTACCCACAGAGCCACCCGCATCACTGATGGTAACTGAACTCAAATGACTAAATTCTTCTTCACCACATACACTTCTGGGGAGATCACCAACTGCCAAAATATAGGCAATGATTGAAATCCACTAAAATATAAAGTTGGCTACATCTTTCTCACTTCTATACCACAGCAGTGTTTCTCCCTCTTATCAATGCACATGTGACCACCACCACATAGGCATTCACACAACAGTGTACAAAAATACTCCCAGACTTTGATAAGCCCCAGAGCCATTTGCTCTCAGCAAGGAGCACAAGAGCTGTGTTGACAATTAACCCTGTCTCCATGGTGATAAGGAATACCAGGGAGAGAGCCTACATAGACTAGGCCCGCAATTCCTGAAGAGTGTGTTAAGATTGCTTTATAAATGGGTCACGGGGCTGCTGGCAGTGAATGCTCCACAATGAAAAGGTAGTTACTTTCTAATATGGAACCAAGGTTCAACAGGAGTATGTCAAAGAATGAATTCCATTAGCAAGTTCTCTAGAGCAAAAGATTTGGGCAGGGAAAACTGGACATATATGTCCATATTTCATCTCCAAAAGCTTCTTTCCCCAGATTATCCAGGAATAGCTAAGAGAAACTAGCAAATACTTCCCTGTCCAGTTCCTGCGAACTCAAGTCCAGGAGGGTCCCAGCCATGCAGTGCCCGTCGCCACAGTTTGATCTGCATGTCCCAGGAGCGGCGACTGTACTTCTTATATTTATTTGGAGTTCTTGGGTGAACACCTGGCTGCCGAGCAGCCCTAGAACAAAGCATGAACACTTGTTAGGTTCTACGGTTTAAGACCACATTAAGCCCCCACCCCAAAAAAGTGGTAACCTTTCCCAATGGTTCATCAGGAGCAGATGCCAAAGTGAATGTCCCAAATGCCAGTCCCTTGAAGTAGGGTTAGAGAACTGCTGCCAGCCACCGTTTGGAAAGGAAAGCTGTGGACTCCAAGCCCCTGCTATGTGAAGATAAAGACTTGGTAGATAAACAACTAGCTTTGCTCACTTGGGCACCTGCTGGATAAAGCACTGGTAACCAATGGTGTTTTTCCCATAGTCTATCTGCTTCTGCCTCCTTTGCAAGACAGCCACGTCTGTCTCCACGCCAGACCTGCTGAGAGAAGAGATGTAATGCTAAATGCAAATTCTTCATCAGTAATAAACAATATTAGAACACATGAGGTGAATGAGTTGATGTAGTTAAGAATGCCGTGTTTTCAGCATATCCAAATAAACATTTTTTGAGGAATCAAAGCAAATTTTGTTTTTTATTTAAATTGAAAAATTAGCAGCAGCAAATAAGCAAAAGCTAACTATATGGGATGCTACTGATTAGTAAGAAAAGATAAAGAAAAGTGCCTATGAGAAAGTGGTGCAGAGATTGACAGAGAGGTCCCAGATGACATTTTGAAATTATTTATCACAAGAGGTTCGTGGGTCTTGTTTCTCAATGGCAGCTCAATATAGGGAAAATTGGTTTTAAATGAGTGCACATCGTAGGGAAAGTGGAAGCTTTATAAAGTAGAATTATTACAAAGAATATGAGATAAGGTAGAAATTATTAGATGGTTAGGGGAACAGAGATGTATATAGGTTAATATGAAATCAATATGAACTAGAAAATAAAATAATAATGATAATAAAATAATTAAAATAATAATTTATTATTTATACCCCACTCATCTGGCTGGGTTTCCCCAGTCACTCTGGGCAGCTCCCAACAGAACATTAAAACACAATAAAATATCAAAGATTAAAAACTTCCCTAAACATCTGCTTTCAGATGTCTTCTAAAAGACAGAAAGAAATCAGGATATAAACATGTGAACAAAATAGAATGTGAACAACATGTAAACTATATCAATGGAAGTACGTACATATAGGCATAAGTTTGTAGTAAGTGTGTTTATGACATAAAAGCTGCCCCACCCCCCAATTAAATGCAATTAAAACATCCTCAAAAACATATAACTGCACTCCTACTAAAACTTACCTGGATTCTGTTGTCCTTTCTGGACTCGTGCCTACACCCACGCTCACCATTCCAACAGGAAAGACTTGGGATGAAGGCCTGTTCCAGGAAAATGAGAGGCGATATCCAATGGTAGTCATACTCAGAGTAGGCCGACTTACTTAAATCTATTGACTTAAGTGTGTCTCCTTCAAATATGACTTCACTGTTTATAATAATAATAATTTATTATTTATACCCCGCCCATCTGGCTGGGTTTCCCCAGCCACTCTGGGCGGCTTCCAACTGAATATTAAAAACAGTACAGCATCAAACATTAAAAACTTCCCTAAAGAGGGCTGCCTTCAGATGACTTCTAAAAGTAAAATAGTTGTTTATTGCTTTGACATCTGCTGGGAGGGCGTTCCACAGGGCAGGAGCCACTACCGAGAAGGCCCTCTGCCTGGTTCCCTGTAACCTTACTTCTCGCAATGAGGGAACCGCCAGAAGGCCCTCGGCGCTGGATCTCAGTGTCCGGGCTGAACGATGGGGGTGGAGACGCTCCTTCAGATATACTGGACCGAGGCCGTTTAGGGCTTTAAAGGTCAGCACCAACACTTTGAATTGTGCTCGGAAACGTACTGGGAGCCAATGCAGATCTCTCAGAACTGGTGTTATGTGGTCCCGGCGGCCACTCCCAGTCACCAGTCTAGCGGCCGCATTCTGGATTAATTGCAGTTTCCGGGTCACCTTCAAAGGTAGCCCCACGTAGAGCGCGTTGCAGTAGTCCAAGCGGGAGATAACTAGAGCATGCACCACTCTGGCAAGACAGTCTGCGGGCAGGTAGGGTCTTAGCCTGCGTACCAGGTGGAGCTGGTAAACAGCTGCCCTGGACACAGAATTAACCTGTGCCTCCATGGACAGCTGTGAGTCCAAAATGACTCCCAGGCTGCGCACCTGGTCCTTCAGGGGCACAGTTACCCCATTCAGGACCAGGGAATCCCCCACACCTGCCCGCCCCCTGTCCCCCAAAAACAGTACTTCTGTCTTGTCAGGATTCAGCCTCAATCTGTTAGCCGCCATCCATCCTCCAACCGCCTCCAGGCACTCACACAGGACCTTCACCGCCTTCACTGGTTCTGATTTAAAGGAGAGGTAGAGCTGGGTGTCATCTGCATACTGATGAACACCCAGCCCAAACCCCCTGATGATCTCTCCCAGCGGCTTCATATAGATATTAAAAAGCATGGGGGAGAGGACGGAACCCTGAGGCACCCCACAAGTGAGAGCCCAGGGGTCTGAACACTCATCCCCCACCACCACTTTCTGGACACGGCCCAGGAGAAAGGAGCGAAACCACCGTATAACAGTGCCCCCAGCTCCCAGCCCCTCTAGACGGTCCAGAAGGATGTTATGGTTGATGGTGTCAAAGGCCGCTGAGAGATCCAGCAGAACTAGGAAACAGCTCTCACCTTTGTCCCTAGCCCGCCGGAGATCATCAACCAGCGCGACCAAGGCAGTTTCAGTCCCATGGTGAGGCCTGAATCCCGATTGGGATTCTGTTTTGATTACAAAGCATGAAAAATAGGCTAGAGCCAGCTATGGCAAGATCCCACAACCCCCAATCTACCATGGTCACTACTGAAAGGTATTCCTGGGTTAAAACATGCCTCTGAAAATCAGTAGGATCTTTTATTCAGTAAAGTGTACCTTTAAGTATTGTAGTTACTGCCATCTGAAGTGACAAAAGCAGCCTAAAGGGCACACTTTTCCAACTAAGAGCTGCATAACAGGATGTCTCAATGTACAAATAGCAGTTATTTCTTGGAAAATGGAGCCGGCGCATCAGGATCCCTTTAATAAATGGTTTCTGCAAAAGGTTTCTGTCTCCAGGAACTAATGGTTGAAACTCAATAGCAAGGCAACCATACAACTTTCATAGCCAGTTGAAGATCATTCAAGCAGTCTATAATTAGAGAAGGTACAAGTTGCTGCCAGCTTCATACCCCAATACATGTACTATATACAAGGTAGTCTCCTTACTGTGTTTATTTCCAACTCAGCAGTCATGAATTGCCCCCAGAAGGAACCTGTTCATTATTGTAATAAGTAAACCCATGACCATGAATGACAAAAGAAAATAAAAATAATAAGGCATAACACAAAAATCTTGGACAGTTTTCAATGCCTTGGAAAACATTAACTATTTTATTCTTTGTTAAGTATCTTATGCTTCTCATAGTAATACTCATTAAAGGGAATGTGGTCTCCAATGGTCCCTCACATTCCTTGCCAGAGACCAACACTTATCTTTTGGAGCACCAGGCAAAATTTTAAAAAATCGAGGCATTTTAACTGATTTAATTTAAACAAATCTTAAATGCTTAAGCAAATGCAGTATCTGCTGCTTTTATCTTTGTTTCATTTGTATTTAAATGCTTTAATATGACCACTAGAGGCTGAAAAAGGTTTCTGGTTCATTCCCTTCAATATTACATTCATCCTGCTCTCAAGCTCCATTCTAAAGCACCAGACATTGGGTGAGATCAAACAATTAACCCTCTTCAAAGACATTTGTTACTGATTTGTATCACAAACTGGTGCCTTCATTACACCAGAATTCCCAATTGATTTCCTTTGTGAATCATAATCCACGTAACTAATGAATTGACTCTTATTATTTGGAAAAAGTTTCTTCATTGCTGCTAATAAGGTATATCTTACTTCATCCCATCCCCCACTGAATTGTTACCTACCTGTTTCTTTGAAACACAGGCGACATCCCAGCAGCAAGTGCCCCATGATTGAAAACCAATGACCCATAGTGCAGAGAACTGAGGGCAGATTAAAAGACAGTAATTTGTTATAAATATTCTACAGACGAGACTATTACCAATCCCAAAGACCACCTAGAGGGGAGCAACAGATCTTAGCCTATACAGATATTCTAGCTAACGAGAGTGGACTGAAAACTGTTTCCAGGCTCTTACGCTCTTATCAGTTCTCATCTCATTCATAACACGCAAACAGCAAAACCCCTGCAGCATGAAACCACATTTCCAGAGCAAAGCAAAACATAACTAAAAACCTCTTATGAAACGTGTTACCCCCATTTAGCCTTTCCATACGAGTTCAGAAAATAGGAGGATCAGAGCTGTTACAGTTAATCCCAACATAAAATAAAACTGAGCCCGGGAAATGGGGGGCGGGAGACAAATTGACATGGTCCTGAGCATAGTTTTTTTTAGTGACTGGTCAGCTAAATTTAGAACAATATTTTTAAAAAGGTTGCGCTGCAAGAAAACCATTCATTTATTCCGTGGCTCTGCAGCACTCTTCCTACCAGCTTTAGAAACCAATACTCGGGTGGAAAGAAACAGAACACAACGAAGCAGCCAACAGCAGCTTCCTTCTCGTTACATTTCAGGAGGAAGAAAACTGAGCTTCGCTTTCCACCCACTCCAGAAATCCAGGAACAAGCACCTGTCGCTCACGGGAGCCCACCCATCACCCACAGCACTCCCAAGGTGCATGACTCAAATGGAACAGCAGCGTGTCTGTCAGGTGCAGAGCAGAATCTTCCCGGGATTTAAATCTCCCTCCAGTAGCTCAGAAGGGCGGGGCTTGCAGCACACTCCTGGCCTATCGCGTGGTAGTGGGGGCGGGCCCTCCTTAAGCGATTGGCTGCACGAAAAGCACAAAGGAAGGCGGAAAGCCGCTGCGGAACAATAACAAGCGTGGTAAGCAAAGCCCCGCCTACCACCACTACGCTCTCCCAATAGGTGCTGCGGGGCGCCTTTGACGCCCGTGGCTATGTTGACCAATTGAAAAGCTGTTCAAGCCGTAGCTAGGGCTCCTCTTCCTCCGCGCTTCGGTGGTTGGTTGACGAAGAAGACGGCGTTTGGGATTGGCTGGCTGCTCGGGCGGCAGGTTTAAGTTCCCAGACTGCTGTCCGCTTTCGAGCCTGTCCCTTCAGCCTGGCGAGGGAAGGGCTGGGCCAGCGGCGCGGCTGCGTCGATGGGCAGCAGGTGAGTTTGGGGGAATGGGAGCGGTGCGGTGGGATGAGCTCTGCTCGGAGTGGCGGAGTCTCGAGGGGACGGAGAGATTCCCTTGGTGGGGAGCAGTCGAGGCTGTCTCTGCCTGCGGCTGCAGGTTTTGGCTGCCCTTGTATGTTTGCAGTATGGGGTCAAGGGAGTCTGGAGGAGAGGAGAGCCAGATTTAGGTGTGATAAGGCCCTAAGCTACTGAAGGTACGTAATGGGGCCCTTTATATGTCCAGCTGTCCTTTGTCAACAGCAAATTGTCGCTGTTTTTTGTGTTGAATATATGCTATTATGGTAATTTATGGACCTAATAGGTATCTGAAGCCATTTGCACATAACAAAAGTATGTATTTTATCAACGTAATTGTTGAACTGAAATACAATTAAGAAGTATATTAATAGTGAAATAATTATTAAGCTCTAACTTAAAATGATTTTTTATTCATAACAAACTTAATAATGCAAACACATTAGCATTTGGCAATAACAAAAGTTCCTTTAAAAACACAATTTACAAAGACTCATTATCTAGTCTCCAGAAACATGCTATAACATGAAATAATAATAGCAAACCAGTGGTATTTTAGGGAGCAGGCTAGCAGGCAGGGTCCATTACTTACATCATAGGAGCCTACACAACACAAAACACTGTTGCTGTATGTAGGTTCTATTTTATTTATCTTATATTTTTGAAATGTACACCCAGTTTTTACCCCTTTAAATCTTTTGGGGGCCCCCAAAACAGTGGAGCCCTAAGCTATAGCTTGTTTAGTTTATACGTAAATCTGGCACTGGAGGAAAGAGTCTTCAGACAACCTGAAGAAATGCAGCTTTGTGAGGGATTAAACTTCCATGGACAGATGGGTGCAGGAAACTAGCAGATATTCCTACATGCGTGGGGCCGGGGAAGGGTGAGGTCGCTGGGTGACAAACTGCAACAGGAACACACGGCTGCGTTGGTGATAATTTACCAACAGCAGGATGCTTTCCTCCGCAAACCCATAAGCTTGATTCAAGCCACGTATGACAGAATTGGCTTTAATCATAAATTGCCAGAATTTGACCTTTGCTTAGCTTTGGAAATGGAAGATGCGTACAGTGGTACCCAGGGTTACATACGCTTCAGGTTACAGACTCTGCTAACCCAGAAATACTACCTCAGGTTAAGAACTTTGCTTCAGGATAAGAACAGAAATCGTGTTCCAGCGGCAGCAGGAGGCCCCATTAGCTAAAGTGGTGCTTCAGGTTAAGAACAGTTTCAGGTTAAGAATGGACCTCCGGAACAAATGAAGTACTTAATCCGAGGTACCACTGTATATTGATGGGTTTATAATCTTTTAATTTTATAACCCCTTAATTTGCATGAGGGTTATGTTCCAGGGTTCACTCCCAAAGCCAAAATTGTGTATTGTCAAAACACATTGAGTGAAATGGCAAGTGGGATTGCCAAAGGCTTTTCCTGGATGCCCACCTGCATTCTACTCCTTCCTTATTTTTTTTTTTAATTGCCAAATGCATAAAGCTGAATGCACACAAGTTAAATGTGCATAAATTGCAGGCTTACTATGTATTTTATTTTAATCCTATCACTACCAGTTTTGAGTGGTTCTTTTGAACCTCACTGCTGTCAAGTTTGTTTTATGTATGTATGTATTATGTATTATACATAAAAAAAAGTTTGTTTTATGTATGTATTATGTATTATGTATTATGTACTGTTTATATTGCAGTTTTTGTGTTTATGCTGAAAGATAGTCTGGTTATAATAAAAAGCAGGATGTAAATAGTAATTGTTGTTCTCCACAGGCAGCTGCTCAGTGGATTCTGTGTCAAACCATGTCTGAGAACTTTCCCCCCATAGAAGCTGATGCTTCTCATTTGTGTCTTGGGTTCCGATCCAGATGCAGGATGATTATGTTCCAGGATGCTGAGTTCTCACTACCCTTTACTCCAGAGGCACCTCTTACCCCAATCTCTAGCCTAACTCAGGGTTTCAGGACCTTTAGCACATTAACCGGGTAAGTTTCTCTTTTCAGAATAGTGAAATGAGGTAGAAAATTTCCTTAATTTAGCAGCATAATGAGTGGATACAATATGGTTCACGTTAGGTAGTTCCAAATGTGTAATTAATTTTTCAGATGACTATCTCTGCGAAGTATGCATGCACATATAACTTACACACTATCGCTATCCAAACACAATGCAGTCACAGGAAATCATTCTTTAGGTGAGTGTTTGCACAATGAGTCAACAATTTCCATTAATTCCTATGGGAAAATGTGTTCCCCACCACAGAATTTTGAATCCTAAAGGACAAAAAACTCTGAAACCTTGCAAAAGGCAAACAAGGAAGGAAAAACGCTTTGTTTGTCCAGTCTCTTCTCCCACTATTGTCTCTGGTAAAATGGCCAGTGGGGACCAGCAAAACACAAGGCTCGTTTAAGGCTTTATTTGTTTACAGTACTACACACTGTTCTGTTTGGAAATCTGAATCTGCAGTATGTATAGTAAGGTTTGAGTATTAACATGAACATAAGTGAATTTTTGTATAGCGGGACCTGCATTTATTATTGTAAGACTGGGGTTTGAAAAGGAGAGGGCTAAATCAGTTGAACTGCTGGAAATTTAATAGCCTTGGCAAGTATGTCGTTTGTTAGGGAAATAACAGGTAAATAGGCTACAGCCCAAACAACTATGATTATTTGAAAGCTGTGGTAAAGGCATAAAAACAAATGTCAATTTTCATCTCTTGTACTTTGGGTGACTGTCTTTTTCATGGATACTGGTGAAATAATTACAGTGGTACCTCGGGTTAAGTACTTAATTCGTTCCAGAGGTCCGTTCTTAACCTGAAACTGTTCTTAACCTGAAGCACCACTTTAGCTAATGGGGCCTCCCGCTGCTGCTGCCGCACCGCCAGGGCACGATTTCTGTTCTCATCCTGAAGCAAAGTTCTTAACCTGAGGTAGTATTTCTGGGTTAGCAGAGTCTGTAACCTGAAGCGTATGTAACCCGAGGTACCACTGTATTGAGAACTGACAGCATAACCATATTGCATTTGACCTAGTTTGTATTTAGTGCTGAGCAGCATACATTGTGATTTTCTCCCCCTTCCATAATTAAATCTGGCTTGTGCTAATTAGTCACAATTTTTCTTTCATTATTTATAAAATATTACTTGCATTGAAACATGTTATTTTGCTCTGTACATGAAAAGTACAAATGGTGACGATGACACACACTGGCAATGTGGAGAAAATTCATGCAACAGAACAATGCACTTGTTCTGTTAGCGCAACAGAACACACACACACACCTTCTTATTTGTGTGTGCCCCACACCATCCCCAAATTTGCCTTGGAGGTTTGGGTGGGGGACCTGGACCAGAATTAGGGGGCATATGAGGAAAGGAAGAGGGGAAGTTCCATTGAGTCCTTGTGTTGACAGAATGAGTGCATCGAATACCACCCAAAATATTCATAGCAAAGCAATAGTACATAAAATCACAGGTGATAGCCACTTAAATAAAGTGGTTGCAATTAATCAAAACACAGCAGCTAATTCTAAAGCAGATCATGATAAAAATTAGATCAAAAAGCAGATCATAATAAAAACAACTTAAGTGCTCTCTAAATGGTGTCCCTATGGCAGTGTTGTAGTGCTGGAGCCAGACTGCAGCTGCAAACTTAACCCAGTTACCTGGAATTAAGCCTCAATGAGTTCAATAGGACTTACTTTTGAGTAGACATGGTTAAGCTCCTGTTGGAAGTTGGCAAATGTGGCTTAAGGTAGTCAGTGAGTCTTAAATGCATCTCGCTTAATCTAAATCCTAATCTGACTTCAGTCCTTAGTAATGATTTCTCTGGTGCAGCATTCTAAGGTGGTTGTCATCCCCTGATCATGTGTAGTAGAAGCTGATGAAATGGCAACTGAATGCAATTTGTCTACTAACTGTGATAACTGTCTTAGGAGAGAAGCACACAGACTAGAAAACACTCACAAACTTTATATTTCAATCAGAAATTCAGTCTTTTATGTCCTGTATTACAGTGGTGCCTCGCAAGACGAAATTAATTCGTTCCGCGAGTTTTGTCGTCTTGCAATGTTTTTCGTCTTGCGAAGCACGGTGTCGGGAAAGTTTTGGAAAAGCTTCAAAAATCACCAAAGTCTTCAAAAACCTCAAAAAAGGCTACCACACCGTATACTATGAGTTGCTCCTCGAAGTCAAGTCGCAACTGTATTAACGGTGTTAAGAAAAAGGAAACAAACTTGCAAGACGTTTCCGTCTTGCAAAGCAAGCCCATAGGGAAAATCGTCTTGCGAAGCAGCTCAAAAAACCCTTTCGTCTTGCGAGGTACCACTGTAATTTGTGTAAGATATGTGTGTTTCTCCCAAGCATTCCTGTGACTTTGTTCATGCAGGGATACACCAAGACGCTGCCTAGATCTGTCCAATCTCAGCAATGGGGAAGAGGAAACTGCCTTCAACTTCAGCCAGTCCCCAGGTACATTGGAAACTGGTAATAGTTGTTGCCAGCAGCACAATTCTCTGCATGCTGCTGCTTGTCTTTATTCCTGCAGCTCTGTTCAAATGGCTAATGTGTTAGGGCATTTATATTGGCTGCCCAATGACAACATTCTCTGAATGGCTCACTAAAGTAAAATAACCATAAGAAATGCAGCATAAAATTGTCAGTAAACCAAGCCCCCTCAGATAATTTGATTACATGTTAACATGCCAGGTAACTTGTGGAAACAAGTGCCCTGGACTCTCCCACTGCCATTTTATTAGAACCCTGGGAAAGCTCTCTTCTCATTGTGTGCTTTCAGTAAGCTTTTGTGATTTGTTTTCTGGTTAGTCTAGGACAGGGGTTCCAAACTGGCCTGTTGTCCACCAGTGGTTCACAAGCGTCATTCAGGCGGTCTGTGGCATGATTGCAATAAATATTAATATTGGTTTTTAGTTGTATTTTCATTGCTTCTTTTATTTCTTAGGTTGTATTTTATTGTATTCCAACTTTAATTATATGGAATGCTAATTGCAATACAATAAAATACAATATACTAAATAAAGTAAGCAATTTAAAAATGCAATTAAAAGTCACCATCTAGCACAGCTGTTACAATTGCTACAAAAGGAAGAAAAATCCATTAAGTGGTCTGGCAAGTTTGGGAACCAGTGGTTAAGCCATTTTTACAGGTAAGAACAACTTCTGGCTTTTATCTTGTCACTTACACTTCAAGCCTTGATCTTTTCTCGTCTTTGCTGATTTTTCTTTATTCTTTTACAGGTCAGAAGGGTTCAATGGGACTCCAGAATAAGCTGTAAGTTATGCCATCACATTCTTATAGCATATTAGTATTAGCTCCCCACCCCCACCATTCGTTTAAAATGTTGATCTGCTTTCAAAGCTGAGAATAATGGGGGATAAAGCTGAGAATGATAGAAGGAGAGAGGGAAGATGCTTTCCCAATTAGGTGGTTTCCTTTTTTGAGCCCTGAGTGCTAGAAATCTGTGAACCTGAGCAAAGCACAGACATATTTGGGTTCTTTGGCAGCAAGTATGTTTTATAAAAAGGTAAAGGACCCCTGACAGTAAAGTCCAGTCTCGAACGACTTTGGGGTTGCGGCACTCATCTCGCTTTACTGGTCGAGGGAGCTGATGTTTGTCCGCAGACAGTTTTCCCAGGTCATGTGGCCAGCATGACTAAGCTGCTTCTGGCGAAACCAGAGCAGCGCACGAAAATGCCGTTATCTTCCTGCCGGAGCGGTACCTATTTATCTACTTGCACTTTGATGTGCTTTCAAACTGCTAGGTTGGCAGGAGCAGGGACCGAACAACAGGAGCTCACCCCGTCGCGGGGATTCGAACCACCGACCTTCCGATTGGCAAGCCCTAGGCTCAGTGGTTTAGACCACAGTGCCACCCACGTCCCTAGTATGTTTTATAGCTTACCACTATTGTCTTTTTCTAGGGTTTGCCAAAGTATATTTAGAAAATTGTAGAGATGCTTGCGGAGGCTTTTGTTCTTTTTTGCTTTTCTACCAAACAGTCTGGCAGGCCCTAGATTCCTTTCTTCTCACTTTCCTTAAGACAACTTATTTGTTCATTGCTAAACAAGATGCATTGGAAGTGCCTTGTAAACTGGGAACAGCTTGCTACTAATTTGCATGGTTTAGTTGCATATCACATAACTTTCATGCCTGGTGGACACAGGTAGAGCATATGTGCCTGTTTCACCATCTGGGTCTACCAGGCAAATTGAGTTGCCAAAGCTCTTGATATTTGCAGTCCCAAACATTCATATCAATAGTTTGACCCAAACTGTAAAGAAATACAAGCCAGACCTTTTCAGCCTTAGATGGATTTATTCACAATACAGATGAACTACTGTAGCCGGATTCATTTACATGATTAAAATGTGGGTTTTTATCAGTAGAGGGAAAGGGTGCATTACCCTCTGAATGTCTGTCTCTCTCTGTTGGAAAATTCCAACCCAAGTGCAGGTGGAGAGTGGTTGGCTCATTGCTTAATTTTCATGCACCCACATCAGTAAGTCCCTGTCCCTGAGCTGAGGGTGCTGAATCTATAAGATGCTGGTCCAATTGATGATATTTTGCTCATCAGGATTCATAAGCAAAATGGCTGTACAAAGGACTTGCACTGCTTTTTCTTTTGTACACCCGTGTTCTAAAGATTTGGTCTTTGCTAGGTTAGTTTATTGTGAGAATAAAGAGAGCGTTGGGGTTTAGTTTTGTGTGTCATCTGGAAGTTGACCCCAGATGTTGGAAATATGAAAAGTGAGTGGGTAGCATGAACTTAACACCAAGTTTATAAAATATGGAACTGTGAATAAACCAGGTGGTGAACTCTAAAGTGATTTCCAGGAAGACCAGGAGACCTTGCCTCAAATCTTCAGACTGAAAAATTGGCTGAAATCTCTTCCTGCTGGACAAGTGTTACCATCCTAGTGGACTTCTAGGAAGTGTATGCAAGGCAGATTGGGATTGACAGATTGACCGCTCTTTTTCAATGAGAAGGCTTTCTGACTAGTTGTCTCTTTCTCCCAGCAGACTTTCAGGGAGGCAGTCTTCACAATTGCTCCAGGTGAGTATTTCCTGTCTGGTGAGGTGGGATTCATTCACCTCTTTGTAATATTCTGCTGCCAGAGAACTGTGAGTCAGAGGAATGGGGGCCCTAGTTCTAAGATTCACAACCAATATTAATTTACTGATAATGTGTTTCTCTGCATGGTCTTCCAGTCCCGGGTACTGTGTAGCACACCGGACACTCCAAGCTGCTTCCGACACATTAGCAGGGTGATCAGCAGTCCTTCCATGAACAAAGAGGATGTGAGTATTTATTTCTGCATCAAGCTGGGGTTTGCAGCCATATTAGTAAGCTGCAGGCCGGGATATCAGGCAGGCAGAAGTCTTTGCTTACCAGAAGGGTACAGATGTTAGGCCCTTCTTTTCACTTCATGGTGATAATACTTAGCTTAACTTCCCAGAAACTTCCCCAGGTTCTTGATTCCAGAGAGTTCTCAACTCTAAAAACCACCTTTTTTTCCTTATCTCCTTTCAGGAGGGTAGCCCTTTTAAGCACCCAGGGTGGAGATTGCCCAAATCCCTGCTGTTCTGGAAAAAACCACCAGATGCACAGCAGTCCTATTCTACTATGCTGGTAAGTTAATACTGCTTACTTGCTGTTCAAATAGAACTAGGTTTGGACCTTTTCAGCTATGTGTGGGTATAGATATTAAGTAGTAGTCAGACCTACTACTTATCAGTATGCCAACACCATAATTTGATTTATGTTTTCAGTTTCATCTACACTAACACATGGGAATCCATGCATTGCGGGTCTACATATTTTTTCTCCTCTACAAAAATCATTGTTCCTTGGGAGCATTAGTCTAACAGAGTACTCCACTTACCGGTAAATGCCCAGTTCAGGCCAGACTTTCAAGCTTCACAATGCAGGGAACTTCTCCATTGGACATGAATGGGGATGAAACATTTGGTTAGGGAGCTCAGAATTAATCTCCCAGCAGCAAGGCATGTAATGCATGCATTGCGGGCCTCCATATGTTGGTCATTTTTAGGTGCCAGCTATCATTGTGGGGTGCATCGTTTGTTCCTTCTTACAAGGGAGTTGTGGCTCACCAGTTTATGTGCAATTATATATATGGTTACATTTTGAATTGCCAAAACTATAACAAATAGCACGTGCACTTACAGGAATATTCAAGTATTGAGACAAAAAAGCGTACCAACAGAACAAGTGCTTTCATCTCAACAGTTAAGGACAATCAAATATTTCCTAGTACAGAAAACTAATATAAAAGCCAAATTACCCAACCACAGATATATAAAAGTTCTAGGGGAAAGATATATAGATACACACACATATATCATACCAGAGAAGCAACAGGTGCCAGATGTGAGCTTCTTCTCTTGACAGGAAGCAGGTGATCTAGAGGAGTATGAGATGAAAGATCTTGGCAGCCCAATTTCTGCAGGGACACCACCAGAAATGCCAGAGTCCTTGGGTGGCTTTCCAGAACTCTGCCCTGAACAGGAAGAGACTGAGGTGAGACGAATGTGATATGTTCACTCCATTATTGGCATTTGTGAAAAGCAAGAAATCTTAGAAGATGGAAAAGTATATCTTGCCAGTTACGATTCTCAGGGGTGCCAGAACACAGTGGTCTTGGATCTGTTCCTACTACAAAGCTGCCAATGTGGTTGGAGAGAGAGTTTGGAGCCTTTTGAGAAGTGTAGTTTGGTAATGGCTAAATCATGGACTTGTGTACTATTGCACTGAAACATCATGAAGCAGTAGAAGACTTGTAGGTACCGTATTTTTCGCCCCATAGGGCGCACCGGCCCATAGGGCACACCTAGTTTTTTGGGGGGGAAATAAAGGGAAAAAAATTCATTTGCGGAGAGCTACCTGAAGCCTGGGCGCGACTGCTCAGCGCGCCCGGGCTTCGGGACAGATGCAGCTCTGCGCAAGCCGTGGGAGGGCTCCCGCGGCTTGCGCAGAGCTACCCGAAGCCCGGGCGCGGCTGCTCAGCGTGCCCAGGCTTCGGGATGCAGGCAGCTCTGCGCAAGCCGTGGGAGGGCTCCCGCGGCTTGCGCAGAGCTACCCGAAGCCCGGGCGCGGCTGCTCAGCGTGCCCAGGCTTCGGGATGCAGGCAGCTCTGCGCAAGCCGTGGGAGCCCAGCGGGAACTCCCGCGGGCTCCCAAGGCTTGCAGATAGCTTCCTGAAGCCTGGAGAGCGAGAGGGGTCGTTGCGCACCGACCCCTCTCGCTCTCCAGGCTTCAGCGAAAGCCTGCATTCGCCCCATAGGACGCACACACATTTCCCCTTCATTTTTGGAGGGGAAAAAGTGCGTCCTATAGGGCGAAAAATACGGTATTTTGCTCAAAAGTAAATGTTTAAGTGTCCCAACACCTGTAATAGTAAAGTGTTCACAATGGGTCACTGAATTTTTTCACCCTGTTGCCATAGCTGTGCTGAGCAGCTTCTGTATTTCACCTCCTACCCTAAAGATGATCTAGTCTTGATTTCAGCATCGTGACTTCTGAAAACCTAGATCAGTGTTTCCCAACCGGTGTTCCGCAGCACACTAGTGTGCCGCGAGATGTTGCCTGGAGGGAGGCGGGCGAGTCGGGCGGCGAGAGGCGGGGCGGCGGCAGCGAGGAGAGGCCGCGCCTCCTGCTGCTGCCTGGCGCTCCTCCTCGCAGCCGGCAGCGCTGCCTGGGCGCCTCCGCGCGACTCTGCCTCGCTGGGTTTGGTCTCCCAGCAGAGACGGGTCACACGCGCCCCTCCCTCCCTCCCTCAGCCTGCGCGGAGGGAGAGCCAGAGAGAGGCATCGCTCCTGTGCGGCGGGAGAGGGAGCAGCCGGAGGGCTCCCCCAAACGAACGCATGGGACCGGAGGGGAAATCCTCTCCGAGGAGGATTGAGCGCAGCCGAGAGAAGCCTTTCGAGGAGCTGCCGTGTCCCCTGGAAACCCCCGTCCCAGCTCTGCCTGCCTGCCTGCCGTGGGGCTCGTATCGCCCTTTAAAGGGCGCGGGAAACTAGAAATGTGGGGACTTGGGGTTTTCCTCAGGCTGAATTCCGAGCCTTTTCACAATCTGGTGGCGGGAGAGAGGGGAATCAGCTGCGAGGGAGGAAATAAAAGGAGCTGCTCGCCTTTCCTATGGCCAGGCTACACAGCTGCTGTTTGCAGCCCAGTCTGAACGCCGCCTCGCCAACCCCGTCGATAGTTTCTTAGGCACCCCCCTCCCTCCAAACCTGCTTCGCCCTGGGACGTGCCTATAACTATAACTCGTGGTTCTGATGTCCCAACGCTCCCACGAGGCACATTTCATTCAGGCGGAGGAGGGGGCCGTTGGCTAACAGCCAACAGGCAGAAAGGACTGTCCAACAATGCGATTATCCACACACACGCATCTGATCCATGGATTAACATCAAAATCCTTGCATTAAAGCTCACTCCTAAGGAACCAGTGGGTCATTAGGCTTTCAGATGCACTTTGAACAAAGAGATGTTCAAAGGGAAAGCTGCTTTTAATAACGCTGCTTTTGCAGGTACTATTGGTCTGGGTCTCATCCAGCATCTTTTCAGTACACCCAGTTAGGATTCAGCAGTCCAGTTGTACACTCTTGGGTATTCAGCATTAGCTTAAGGCGTGCAATAATCACATGCCCACTTTTGCAGCATCTTCATAGCATCCCAAGTCACTCTTGGAATGCTCTCTTTATCATACCCTCCAAGTGTTTACTTGTGTAACACACCCTACCATATCTTGCAGAGAAGCACTTCAGAGAGGGCCAAATTGTCATCATTAGACCAGTGTTTCCCAACCAGTGTTCCGCGGCACACTAGCGCGGGGCTCTCGCCGCCTGGCTGCCTGCGTGGCGCTGACGTCACGGGGCTGTAACGTGCCCCACATAGGCACACGCGGGGCGGCGAGCGAGCTCCCTCCCACATCCCATCGCCGCTCGCTTCGGCCAGCCTACTGGGCTGTCGCAGGCGGAAGGCCTGCGCATGTGCGAGGTTTCCGTGCCTTCGGGATTCCCTTCACGCCTTCCTCCTCCCGGGTCCTTGAGAGCGCGGGAAGCGGCAGCGCGAGACCGGCGTTGAGCCTGGTAGGTATTGCGCTTGCCAAGGCAGTCATTTGGGAAATGAAAACTTGCAAAGCAAGCAACCAGTTCAATCTGAAGTACGTGTATGCTTAATATCCTGTATCTGAAACCTGTTCTGCCCCCTCCCCCACACTTGGTGCCATTTTCATCTACACATGCAGCAGAGTAAGTTGACCCAGAATAGTACCAATTCAGATGGCAGATGGGAGAATGACAGTGCTGAATGCTTTCCCATGTAGAACAGTCCCTGCAAACCTAGCATATTTGGAAGAGGGATGCTAGCCTAACCATTACCTTCTATGCTGTTACTATTTTTTTTTTTTTTTTTTACATAAGTAAAAAGTGACCTTTCCCCATCTGGCATGGTGGTGTGCCTCAAGATTTTTTTCATGAAACAAATGTGCCTTTGCCCAAAAAAGGTTGGGAAACACTGACCTAGATACAGTTCAGTTTATTTTCCATCCATTGTCATTTCCGCAAGAGTCATCCAACCGTCTGCAGTAAATGGTTAAGAGTAGGAAAATGATGAAATGCGAAAGTTCCTTGTGAGATCTCACAAGGATATTAGATCCAAGTGCAGTAGTTTTTATATGGAGGAAGGCTCAAAACATCACACAGTGGTTTCATACATTATGCTTAATGGGAGTTCTAGGAAAGGTTGTCAAAAATAGGTTCTGATTATTTGTCCCATTTTTGTTCTATCATACCAGAATTACACTCCTTGTCCACCCCTAAAACTCAAGGTTCCCTTATTCCATCTACTATTATTGGTCTTCTGTCCCCAAAGCTGAACCACCATATGCATTTATTCCTTCCTGTGGCAAGCTTGTATGTAAAGCTTTTGGGCATCTGTAGTACTAATAAGCCGTTTTTTTTTCTGTACAAAAACACTACGTCAGTTGAATTAAGGGGAGGGTCATGTTGTTTCTTCCAATGGGCGGAGGAAACCGTTTTAAGTTCTCCTGTCTTCATACTGTGAAATACTGCTTGGGTTCTGCATTCTTCTTTTATGTTTCTCTTAGAAGCCACTTTCTGGGCATCTCTCCAGCATGGCGATTTTGCTCTCTGGACCACTTCTTACTCAGGACATCAGTGTCAGTGAGGCAAGTAGCATATAGCAAACCTAGCCTTCCTTGGTTGCCCATGGCAAGTAAGATTCAGACTAGAGGGAACCCTGAAAATGTAATTAGAAACCGCATCAGGGTTTATTAAACAATTTCTTAACGTTTAATCTTCGGCTGAATAGGTAATTCAGGATGCAGCGCATAGGGAGCAGAGGTTTACCCCTCCTCTCCAAGCTGTGATGTTCCTTCAGATGAAGTTAGAGATGGCGAACCTCTAGCTTGCATGCTTAATCAGGCCTGCCAGGCCAAATTAGCCAGGTTGCACCTACCTGCCAACCACCTGATGTCATAATTGTCACGCGTGTGAAGGAAAGACTTAAGCATTTTGCAGAGTTCCCCAAAAGAGACCAGAGGCAATTGTACTTCATCCAGCAGAGCTTTACTGCTACTGAAGTAAATGAGCAGAATGGCCACAACTCCAATACATTCAGGATTGACACAGTTCATCAGAAATCCAGTTGCAGCAGACTTAACTTAATAATAACTTATGCCAAACTTTTCCATGTACAAGACTAGGTTTTTTTACTAAAAAATGTTAAAAGAGGGGTAGTCATACATGGGGGCAATTGTCCTCATTTTCTTAATTTTGAGTCCCCCAAAATAGGTGTGATTTGGCTAATTTGTCTTATACACAGGCGTGTTATACATGGGAAAATACGGTAATAAGACTAAACTCTATATACAGAACAGAACACCACACCAGAACAAAGAGATGGAAAGTAAGTGAAACCAGGCTCCTTCTGGCCTGACTATTATAGTGAGCATGACCTTGACAGAAAGTTAATAGAACCAGTTTAAACCAGCTGTACTCAGCTTCTCAGAAGGAATAACCCAAACAAGAACCTTCTCTCACACAGAGAAGAAACCTTCCAGAACCCTCTTGAACTAAGCAGAACAGGAAAGATCTCTACACATCAGATCAATACTTTCTGTACTAAGATAACTGACAATAATGACACCAGGTGTGCGCAGGTAAAAAGATAGGTGCTTTGAAGTCACCCCAAACAGCTGACCTTTGTGCTTTAGAATGTTGTATCGCCTGACATCAGGTGGATTCCTACTTGTCAAATTTGGGCCCAGGGTGGGAGTAGGGGAAATAAGAATCTGCTCTTTGAGCTCCCCATCCCTGATCTTTCTAGTAATTACCAAAAACTAAAATCCTGATGATGAGGCTGGTGCTGCTCACCACCAGCCTTTTCTGTAGGAACCCTGAAACTTTGTCGATGAAGCAAGGGCATTCCCCACTGCTCCCCAACTTTCATCACTGCCTATGTGCCACTCTGAGCAGGTCTCTATGAACAAGACCCGAGTCTTCCGATCCCCATCACTGCCAGAGAAACTGAACAGGCCTGTGCTGAAGAAGGCAGCAAAGAGCCAAGATGAAGACGAAGCACCCATCAAGGTGAAACAGAAGCACAGCCCAACCCAAGAGGAGCCAGATGGGGTAAGATCCTGCTTGGTTCAAGTATGAGTTCCTGGGTCTAAGTGGTGACAGCAGAATGGCAGTCCCATGTGCTGTATCAACAGGTAGCTATCGGGGCATAGCTGCTGTCATGAGAGCGTACCTGATGATGCAGGTAATAAGCCCATGTAGTCTAGCATTCTCCTCTTGCAGTGGTCCACCAGATGCCAGGGAGGTGGGGTGTCACACGCAGGACCTGGGTGTTGCAACACTTTCCCCACTTGGTTTCCCCAGCAACCAGTTATTTCTTTGTTCCTTGAGGCAGCATATAGCCATCATAACTTAGGGGCCCATCAGACTGCTGTTTAGTTGCGGACGTATGCAGCAAAATGTTTCTGATTCATAGTGCATTTGAAATGGATTTGTACTGAGCCATCCAAACATCATCCCGTTTTCTCAGTTGTTTTGCGATGCTTCCCCAACCTACCTGCGTCATTGCATCCACACTTCAACTGCCCGTTCCATTGTTCATGTTCCGGCTACCCGTAATTCCCAGCTGTGCAAATTAGTCATGCCATGATGCCACGCCACTACACTTTCATTTCAACACCTTTTCAGTTTTTATATTCGGGCTGTGATTGCTGTGCTAAATGTTTGCTCATTTCCATTAAAAAGAAAACACCCACAGGAATGCCAATTTGGGGAGTTAACAGGAGGGATAGGAGAGTGGCTACGTCACAAAGGAGCAGATGCATTTTGGCACATTGCCAGAGCACTTTTGTGTGATAGTACATTAACAGCAAGAGTAAAAAGATGAACCGTAACATTTGTACTGTAAAAAGTTAGGGGGTTTTAGCTGGAAACTTGAGGATGTGCACTGATTGCAGCCAATGCAGTATCAGCAGAACTTTTGCGTGCGCAAATGGTATTGAAAGTTTGATTGCATACAATTGCCCTGATAGCATCATGAGCAAAAACCATGATGCATGCACAGTAGAAAGGATGCCTAGAGGGGGCCCTAGAAGCCATTGATAGCCATGAATTTCTCCAAAACGCTTTTAAAGTCATCCAAATTGGAGGCCATCACTCTATCTTGTGGTAGCATATAATTTCTACTATCGCACTTGTGTGAACAGAGAGAAACTAGCAAGTAGGTAGCTGGGCAGGGATTCATTTGCTTACATGTTGCTGATGACTGCCTGCTTTGTTTATATAGGTAATGCATTTGAAGAAGGCAGCCTCCCTTTCTGACATGGAGATTGTCAGAGCACTGGATCAAGACCACAGCTTCAGGCAGCTGATTGGAGATTTCTCCTGTGTAGGTTTCTCCAACCTTTGTGGGGCAGGGAGGCTGGCTTTTGTCTTTCACTCTCCAACGATGCTGAATTTCTTACCTTGATTGTTGACCGATGCTGGGAGATGCAAGCTTTCTACATATTTAAACTGCCTGTTGGTAGTTTATTCTCTTTTGGGGGCAAAGCAGGGAAGGACAGAGTTACAAGTGGACTTGGGGGTGTATATTGATATACCACACAAACACACACACACGCCTGATTTTGTGACCTAGCTGTAAGACCACTTGCCTGTTTTGGGTGGGGTTCCAACTAATAATGCCTTTCTATAAGCAGCTCCGTACATGAGTCAGGAAGATCTTAACCAGATTGGTACATATATGTGTGAGAATTGTATTGGGGTAGTTCAAGGGTGGGGAACTTTTGTGGCTCTGGTGACCCCACTCTGTGCACCAACTTTGATAGATGGGGTGGGTGAATCTACCTGTAAGTCACATGGCATAATTGATGCCGCATGACTGACATATGGGTTGCCCTGCCCATGTGTCAAAATGCCTTTCAGTTCCTACAATCCCATCAAAACTTCAGCAGCTATCTTTAAAAGGATGGGAGGAACAGTTCTTCATGTTAAACTGTTCTGTACTAATTAATGAGAATTGAATGTTATAGTATAATATGGCCTAGATGCCACTGTGCCGTTCATTCCCTCAAGTCTTGTTTTACCGATTGTTGTAGCACAGAATCAGATAAGATTTTTTTCACAATCCGGAGACTCTAAGGACATGGTTCCCAACGCGGGGCACATGCTCCACAGGGGGGCAATTTGATAATGAGTTATTAACAGTTAATGGCCTTTTAGGCTTCCTCCACATGAATAGGAGTTCTCTTTTTGAATAATAAGAATTATATGTCATAGGGGGCATTTTTATTCTTATTGCAGGGAAGCTTTAGAATATGGGGACTGTCTGCTGAAAGTTCTGAATGGGTTATCCCATTTGTCTCTTGCTGCATCATCCTGATTCATTTTACAAACAGGAGTGCAACATCACTTCTCAGAAAAGGTGTTTGCATATTACCCCAAAAGCCTATTTGCAACCCCTCAGTGTTGCCAAAATAGCTGCCCTTCGTTACGTCTTTAACTAGTTGCTGGAACGTTACTTGCACCTAAGCTGAATATAGCTCTGGTGTTTAAGAGTTAAATAGCAGCACTGTACATTTCTCCAATGCAAAAGTGGAATAAAATGCCATTAATCATACTATCAAGAAACCAACTGGAAAATGAAAAGAACAAAAATAATCTCCCTTCATTCACAATCTGCTGTGTTTTGCTCTTTACAAGGTTGTATAGGGCTCCACTCCAGGCATCTTCCCTATGTCGTTATCCCTTTGTGGCATCAGCCATGTTAATCTGCCCCTGACAATTCCAATAAAATGTATACTTCCCCCCAATTTGTGTAATTCTGCCAACGGTATGAGTTTTCAGACTATAAAGGATTTTTCTTGTAGAACTCTCAACGCTGCCTTGTAATCTTGCAGAAAATGCAGCCTAGCAAATAAAGATCAGGTGGTTACGTTGCTTTTCAGAGCATAAGGACTGCTTTTGAACCAGGAATCATGATACATTCAGTGCTTCCAGCCCAAATGTCTGCATGTTTTCTAATAAGTAGGTCTGATTATGGAGTTCACTGGGGCTTGGTTCCAATTAAGTGCACTTAAGATCACAGCTTTGGTTTTAGAATTTATCTTGCTGGGTCTTAGGAGATCTGGGGGGCTCGGGAGCTATTGCAAAGCCTGAAGTGGAATGTGGCTGCATTGTCTCTAGGTGTATTCACTGCCAACAGTAGCAGGAAGGCATCAGGACCTGAAATACATCACTTCAGAGACTGTGAGCAATCACCTCTTCTGTTATCTGTGTGCGTCTGTGTCTTTGGCCCTTTGGTTTCCTCCACAGCAGCTGAATTTTGGCTCCTTGACCCACACTTGGTTCTATAAAATCCCAGAAGGTACTTGGGGGGGGGGATATAGCTGTCCGTCCCACCCCAATACAGATTTGTGTTTTGTGCACTAACTGAAGGACCCCAGCTATACCTCAGTCTACCTTTAGTGTTACCTGCTAGAGCTATCCTCCACCTTAGGATATAATAGGTAACCATGTAATGACAGGGAAGAAATAGTAGAGCTTGTGGTTTTGTTTACTTCATTTTTAGCCCACCTTCCCTCCCAGGAGCTCAAGGTGGTGGTAGAGATGATTCTTCCCCCATTTCTAGCTGCATTTTATCCTGACAACCGCCCTGTGATGTAGGTAAGGCTTGAGAGACAGCGACGAGTTGAACTTGGGTCTTGTTCTGCTATTCTTTTAGATGGCTGCTCTGCTCCAAGGCCAGTTCCAAAGCCTTATAGAGAAGTTCTGCATTATTGACTGTCGCTACCCCTATGAATATGATGGGGGACATATCAAGGTGAGAGAATCATGCGCTTAATTAAGGGTGGTGATTGGTTTCATGGGCTGCATGATGGGATGGTCGTAGCTCAGTGGCAAGGCATACGCAAAACGTCACGGTTAAATCCCCCACACCTCCAGGTGGGGCTTCTGCATATCAATGCCAGACAACCACGACCAGCTGATGTTGATGCCTTATACCTCATTCTGAGAATTTGTTTTCTGTTTCTAACTACAGGGGGCTCTGAATATCCCCAGGGAAGATGATCTATTTGAATCCTTCCTGAGGAAGCCTCTTCTCTCATCAATGCCTCAGAAGCGCCTCGTCCTTGTTTTCCACTGTGAATATTCCTCAGAGAGGGGCCCAAAGATGTGAGTGTGGGTCTCAGTGAGGCAGCTCTTGGGAGCAGGATAAACAGGTGGGGTTTTGGAGGTCCTTTGCTTGATAGGGTGGCTTTTGTCTTGCCTTTCTGCTTACTCTTCCTGCCTTGCTGTTACTGGAAGGTGTCGCTACCTGAGGGAAGAAGACAGAGCCATGAATGAGTATCCTGCGCTGCACTATCCTGAACTGTATGTCCTTCAGGGTGGCTATAAGGACTTCTTCGTAGAATACAAGGTAACAGCCAAGACTTTGACTTCATAATCCTACCATGCAGGAACATCTCATTCCAAGATTTGGGTTCTCCTAGCAAATGGAAAAAATGATGTCTTGTCAGTCCTCTTGTGCATGTTTTGAGGGACAAGAAAACAATAACTAAAAACAAATCCTAAAAAGATCAGTATAAAATGTCTCTATAATGCAGCACATTGAATGCCAACAGCTGAGATAGAAAGAAGCAATCAAGAATCAATTATTGTTCATTTAAAAAGCTCAGGCGAATGAAATACTTGTAACCAGGCACCTAAAATTAGGTAACATATGCACCAGACTAACAACCCGGGTGAGGGTGTTGCGCAGTTGTGGTGCCACCTCAGTGAAGGTCCTGTCTCCGCTCTTCTACCTCTGAAAGAGGAACACCAGAGGAAGATCACCTTAATAAGCTTAACAAATATGGGCACAGTCAGTCCTTTGGACTCCAAACATAGATCTCTATAGGTATAAACCAGCACTTTGAATTACAACTGAAAGCACATGTAGCTGCAGTATTTTGGACCAGTTGAAGTTCATTGTTTGTTCAATTTATATACTGCTCTTCATCTGAAGATCCCAGGGCGGTTCACAACAGGAAAATACAAAATGAGAATACAAAGCAGTCTTCAATGCATTTGTCGTAGCCTTGCTTGGAACTCAAAAATTATAGCTCCCATGTTTGTGTTGTGGGCAGACTGTCGGGGCTTTCTCTTACTAGATGCTGGTCAGCAGGTTGGTAAAAAAATATATCTCCCTATTATGATTATGCCAGGCCTCATCACTGAGGATGTAGGTAGGTAAACTGTTGTTGTTGAGTGATGTGCAGGAATCCTGGAATTCTGTGCTTAAAGAAGCTTAAGGAAATCTATATTGCACACATTTAAATTATGGGGCAGGAATGCACCAAATCTGAAGGAATGTTAAACTAGAACCTGGTTGACTCAACCTAAGCACCTTGGAGGAGGCCTGGGACATAGATGTAATATGTTTCTTGTGTAGAACTTGAAATCCTTTGATGTGACATAAGAAATTAGATGGGGAAGAAGAAGAAGAAGAGTTTGGATTTGATATCCCGCCTTTCACTCCCCTTCAGGAGTCTCAAAGCGGCTAACATTCTCCTTTCCCTTCCTCCCCCACAACAAACACTCTGTGAGGTGAGTGGGGCTGAGAGACTTCAAAGAAGTGTGACTGGCCCAAGGTCACCCAGCAGCTGCATGTGGAGGAGCGGAGACGCGAACCCGGTTCCCCAGATTACGAGTCTACCGCTCTTAACCACTACACCACACTGGAAAGGATGTGTTGCCTCTAGGGCAGTGTTTCCCAACCTTGGGCCTCCAGCTGTTTTTGGACTACAACTCCCATCATCCCTAGCTAGCAGGACCAGTGGTCAGGAATGATGGGAATTGTAGTTCAAAAACAGCTGGAGGCCCAAGGTTGGGAAACACTGCTCTAGGGAACAATGTTGAGCAGCTAATTGTACATAGAAGCAGGAGAATATGGAAGGGAAAGGAAACCATATAAGAATCTGCTTGAGTCCCATCCAGACCCTTTCTTGGTTTCTCATCCTTTAACTGAAAAAGTCCACAAGACTTCAGTTTTCCTCCTCCTATGTGCCAAAGAGCTGGAAATGCGCTGTATGGGGTTTCTTAAGTTGTAGCTTGATATGTTTGTGATGAATTCACTGGGTCTTTGGCTTTAAAAGAAAAGCTCCAGACCTTGCATTCTGCTGCATCTCCCTTCCCCTTAGGAGCTGTGTGAGCCCCAGAGCTACTGCCCCATGCGCCACCAGGACTTCAAGGCAGAGATGCTTAAGTTCCGCACCAGAAGCAAGACATGGGCAGGAGAGCGGAGGTGGAGGGGTCAAGTTGCGCGTCTCATGAAGCTGTGAGGACAAAGGCAGTCTTGGAGAAGGGATTCTGCTCTAAGAGGCCTCTTCCCTGACAAAGGGATAACCTGAGGTCTCTATAATTGACTGCGCCACACAGAGGCTCAGAAAGTGAGGAAGCCAGCACTTAGGAGTGCGTGTCAGTTGTTGCAATAAGGAGAGCTCAGAAATGTTAGGGAAGCGTCATTTGTGTTTCCACAATTTTTCATTTAGGAAAGGAGCTCAGTGGGAACTGGCACTTAAGCGTCTGGTTTTAATGGAAGAATAAACTGTACTGGAACATAATACCTGTTACTCCTTTGCATATGCATTTCTTCCTGTGCAGTGTAGTGGCCAATATATTACAATTTTGGGGAAATATAACTAATATCTCCTAGATTTATTTCTTATTTATTTATTGAATTTATATACCGCCCTATACCCAGAGGTCTCAGGGCAGTTTACATAAAAAGATCACAGTATATAAAATAAAAACAAAAGCAATAACCCAATAATACCCACCCCCCGAAAGAGCCACATTTTGAAAGGGTATGGATACATAACGTGTGAAGGTGTCGGTGTTGCTCTGTATAGCATATAAACATAAGAGGCACGCAAGTTGTTTGAGAGGGATGCAAAGAGTGGGTGGGTTTCTTTGTAACTTTTAAGTTTGAACCACATCTCTGTTGCAACTGATCCACACAAACCTGGGAGATGAAGCATGCGGGTTGTCTCCAGTGTTAGTCCTTCTCAAAGAAAGCCCATTTAAATTTGTGGACATGACTAAGCTAGGTCTATTAATTTCAGGGGGTCTAATCTGAGTACTTGGCTATAACCCTGTATTTTAACATACTGTATAGGCATGTTTGCTTAGAATATTATTTATTTACTGACATTGAGGGAAGAAGATAAGATAAATAAAGGTAAAGGACCCCTAGTCCAGTCAAAGGCAGCTATGCGGTTGCAGCGCTCATCTCGCTTTCAGGCCGAGGGAGCCGACATTGTCCACAGTCAGCTTTCCGGGTCATGTGGTGCAACGGAACACTGACGGAAGCCAGAGCACACGGAAACCCTGTTTACCTTCCCGCCACAGCGGTACCTATTTATCTACTTGCACTGGTGTGCTTTCAAACTGCTAGGTTGGCAGAAGCTGGGACAGAGCAACGGGAGCTTACCACGTCAGGGGGATTCGAACCGCCGACGTTCTGATTCGTAGGCCCAAGAAGCTCAGTGGTTTAGACCACAGTGCCACCCACGTCCCTCATAGAATTTGAAGGGACCGCAAGGGTCACCTAGTCCAACTCCCTGCAATGCAGGGATCTTTTTCCCAATGTGTAGCTCAAACCCACAACCCTTCGCTCGTTTGGTAGAGCATGAGACTCTTAATATATCTATGACAATTGCCAACATGAAGATAATGGGTTTAAGGCAGCTTTAAAGCATAAGTGTGTGGTGGGGGCTCCCTAAATGTCTGATGGAATTTTAAAGAGCAACCTCAAGAAGCAGTGGTGTCTCCTTGATTTGAAGGCTTCAGTTGAAAGGTTCCTACTGCAGATTTTTAAAATTGCCTGCTACAAAAGAGATGTGCCACCAGATGGTGCCACTGCAACGCTTAAGCCCAAATTTGAGCGAGGGGGAAAATCCTTTCTGTCAGCTCTGGGTGGCAACTTCTAGGCAGAATGAAATGATGACAGCAGGAAGCAAACTGGTAAAGGGTCGGGATGCACAGAACTGTAGCAGAAAAGCCAACAAATGGCCTTGTGACACCTTAAGAGGTGAGCAGGTTTATCAGAGCATAAGCTGTGGGTGGGCTAGGGTCCCACAGCATCTGATGGACTCTGGAAGAAGCTTATGCTACCATAAGTCTGTTTGTTTTGAAGGTGCCACAAGGCTCTTTATTGGTTTTGCTGCAACAGTTATTTCTGTTATTGGTGCAGAAAGGGATATTCTGACTCTGCTTTTGCTTGGTACCTTTAGTCCTGCAGTTGGCATTTAATGGGAACTATAATGTCCTAACCCATTCACCTGATATAAAACTAACTGAAACAAAATGAATAGCAAGCACAAAATTGAAGTCGCAAATCAGATGGCACTGCAGACATCAATTACCTTATGTGCTGTCTTCTAATTTGTGCTCGTATAAGCTTAACAAACATATGGATAAGCTCTTCAAAAAGCGCTCATATGCTCACATAATCACTGGTGCATTATTGTAGGGGCGAAAACCACCTCCAACATCTGGGAGCATCTCCCTGCAGGCATACAAATCACAAATGTTTTGGGTGCTCATTAAATTGATAGCGCGGAAAAACTCCTAATGCTTTGCTGGCCCCTATGCTCAGCACTTCGCAAAACACTGAGCTTGGGGCAACAGCCCCTGCACTGTGGATCCCACATGCCCATCAGCCAGCTGGCTGTTGGGATCCTTGGAAACCTGCACAAGGGAATTGGACGGGTGGGTGGGACAAGTGTGTGATGTCATAATTATGTCATGTGACTGATAGGTGGGTTGCCTGCCCACCAGAAACGTTCTCCACCAATTTGGTATATGCAAGGCTGGTCCTTGCCGTACATCAGGACAAAGGAACCTACTTCAGGCAGTACTGGCAACGGTGAAAGGCAGGAATTAATGTTGGCATGGGGTGGTAAGGCTTTTTGAAGCAATGCAGGGTGGAGGGGACTTTGCTTCAGGCAGCAAAATGCCTGGGGCTATCACTGTGATGTAGTCAGTCATACCAGCCACCCCATACATTCTGTTGCTTTTGCTGTGGCCACACAACTAAAGACGGGGCTGGCCCAAGACATGTTGGCATCTGAGACAAAACTCAGTGCTGTGCAGAATGGCATCGCCATTTGGTCCTCTGTTTCTTTCCTCCTGCTTGCTCTTCTCCCAAGGCAACATTTAATCCTGGTGCTCATGCACTACTTTGGCGCTAAGAAGTAACTGTCTGCTTTCTCTAATGCTCTTGCTTCCTGAAGCCCACCAGCAGTAACCCAACCCACGAACTGAAAGAATGCTTCCAAACGGAGTCCTCAGATAGTGTCCCGTCTCCCAAGGTTCTAGCCTGTATCTGTTTCCGAAGTCTTTTGGGGTAGTGGCTGTGAAGTCCCATCTGTTTTGGCTCAGTACATGTTGCATAGTGACTGGAACGTAGAATCATCTTCTTGGAGGCTGGTTCTGTGTGCCTGGGGGCTTAATAAAAATAACAAAACAAAAGTGCCCCTCTGTTGCTAGGGGCTGGAGCGGGGGCCTTCAGAAGTCATGCCAACAACCCGTCTGTGCACAGCAGTTTCACTGCTGAGGGTCAAAGTCCCGCTGGAAGGGAAAGCCCTCTACTCAGTCTCTGGCTAAAGTCATTACAGCATCTGGCTATGCTGTTAAAGAAAATGGGGAAACAGCTGCCTCTACGCTGCTGCCTTTCCAGGTGTCCATGCTAATTGTAAGCAAGGGGGTGTTCTCATCTGATCAAAAAAACAGCACTGTTGTCAGGTGATAATCTGGTTCAGGTGTGTGAATGAGAGAGAGAGAGATTAGCCCAACATCACTTGCTCTTGACTTTTCTCCTTTTCTGTGTTTGCATGGAACAGTGATCCTGTTTGCTAACAGCCACCAGATTACAATGGTACCATCGGGTAACAAACACTTCAGGTTACAGACTCCGCTAACCTGGAAGTAGTACCTCGGGTTAAGAACTTTATCTCAGGATGAGAACAGAAATTGCGCGCTGGTGGTGGGGTGGCAGCAGCGGGAGGCCCCATTTGCTAAAGTGGTACCTCAGGTTAAGAACAGTTTCAGGTTTCATTAATAAGAGTGTGGGGAAAATATAAAGATCTGTTAGAGCGGAAAACACTATGGTGGCTGTCACCCACTGAAGCATTTTCACTTAAATCGACCAAAAAAGTAACCCAGTTGACATATAGAGAGTTGTTAACAGAAGAAGAAGGTAAACTCAGACTAAAAGAGTATGATGAGCTGAAAGACTATTTACAAAGTTGGTTACACCACAGGCAATTAAATGAAATTTTTAAGGAAGACAATAAAAAGGGGTTTAGTTATACAATCTCCAGATTTCAAAAAGAAATAGTGGAAGAGAATGTTAATTGTTAAAAAAAGCATATAGTATTTTATTAGAGTGGGAAACCAAAGATGAAGATGTTAATTCAGTTATGAATAAATGGGCTCAGGATGTGGGACACAACATCCAATTTGAAAGTTGGGGAAAATTATGGAAAGTTGATATAAAATTCACAGCTTGCATACAATTAAGAGAGAATTACATGAAAATGATGTATAGATGATATATCACACCAGTGAAAATGGCAAAGATGTTTAGGAAAGGAAATAACAGGTGTTGGAGATGTAAGGAAAAGGAAGGAAAATTTTATCATATGTGGTGGGAATGCAAATGCATTAAAAAATATTGGTAAATGATATACAATGAATTGGAAAAAATGTTTAAAATGAATTTTGTCAAACACCCTGAAGCCTTTTTGTTAGGTATCTCAAACCAAGAGAAAAACTGACATTATTTATGTATGCTACAACAGTGGCAAGAATCTTGATTGTACAATATTGGAAGATGGAAGAAATATCATCAAAGGAACAATGACAAGAAAAGCTGGTGAACTATGCAGAATTGGCTAAGCTAACAGACAAACTATGAGAGAAGGACAAAAAGGACTTCAAAAGAGTCTGGGAACCATTTACAGTTTATTTGCAGAAACAACAGAATGGACTGGATTCACTGGCAGGATTTGAATAAACTTTCACAACTTCATTTGAGTAACAGATATTTTAGAGAAATGATAAGGGGTTTTATTGTTGTTTAGGAAAAGCAGGATACGATAAATAAAACTAAATAACTCAGCAGAGGGGGAGTTGAGGGAAGTCCAGAGGAGGGGAGGGAGAATAATTGTAAATAACATGATGAATGAGATTTGTATCATTAATTGTCATATATGAACGGTTTCAGGTTAAGAATGGACCTCCAGAATGAATTAAGTTCGTAACCAGAGATACCACTGTACTTCTAAATGTCCATAGGGAATAAATTTATGGCACTCTATAATCCTTCCAAAATTTCATTGGTTGTGCCAAGGATGGCTTTTTCTTCTAAGCTTTCTGCTCATTGTCAGTGGCAGCACAGTACGCTAGCCCTCTCAACAGCTGCTGGTCCTGAAGCCCTGGCCCTACTTTCTATCTCTCCCAGTGCACACTCACTCAGGATTGCCTTGGGCAAAGGAAGGCACTCTGTTGCCACTAAACTTACGGCACATCTGCAAACTTGGGCACATGATGAGGGAAGGCAAAACAAGGGAGAGAAGAGCATATTGAAACACAGGCGCTTCTCCGTTCTATACAAAAAGCATTCTACTTATTCAAACTTAACTCTGCTGAGTCTGCTCTAATTCTTTCTGAGTGTGCCAGTGTCAGTTGGCCAAAAAACCCTCAGAACTGAGCTAACGATGGCTCGAGTAAATGCCATGCTCTGCTCATTGCGAATGGCAAATGTCAACTAACTGAAACATATGCAGAATGTTTACACACTATGTCCCAACACTGAGGCTTACGGGAAACGGCTTGGCTGTGCCATTTTGAAACTGCCCTGCAACACATAGCTATTTCACAAAAGCAGCAGAACAGTCATCCTAGATAATATCTATCCTAAGGATTCTTTGGGATGGGTGCTGCTCATTCAAGCAGTTTTTTTGTTTGTTTTTGCAGTGCCCACATGCACCAGAATGCCATCTTGCAATTTCTAAACATTTAATCCAAATTAACCCTTTCCACTAAAATTTAGATAACTTTTTCTTTTTAAAAAGCCTGTTGCCAATGTTACTTTTGTGATATCAGGTCTCTGTCTGGAAGTACCCCAAGTCTTGCTCCTGACAGTCCTGAAGGCTAACTTGGAGCCCACTTTGCTTAGAGAAGCAGGGTCGTTCTTAAGTAAAACCTGCATTTTTAGCAGTAGTGTAATTCAGATAGGTGGGGGCAGTGCTTCAAGGAACTGTAGAGCTGGAAGGGACCACAAAGGTCACCTAGTTCAAAAGAGAAGAGGTGGGGGGTGCGGGGTGGCAGATCTACTCTTCCTGGTGCAGTGGTTAGAGTGCCAGACTAGTATCTGGAAGACCAGTGTTTAATCTCCACTTGGCTATGAAGCTCACTGGGTGGCCCTGGGCTAGTCACTGCCTCTCAGCCTTACCTACCTCACAGGGGTGTTAAGGGGGTTGAATGAAGAAGGGGAGAACCACGAACCAACTTGATCTCCTTGGATAAAAAGGTGGTATATAAATGCCCCTTGTCCACGTGTGATAATTATTTGAGCTTCACATTTTTTTTATATATGTGAGTGTTTCCACACGACAGTTTATTGGTGTGGCTCATGGATGCAAGTTTTCTGCACTGTCTGCAGGATCCCATCCTTATCAAAATGGCAGCCTGTATTTTCCTCCCATTAAATCTGGAGGATTACCTGATTACCTGCAGAAACAGTAAATCTCTATTAAATGCGGAGAGAAACGAGATGGCATTTTGACGACAATGTTGTGTAGATGCTACACAAAAGTTGCAAGCATCAAGCCTAGAATAAATTGCTGTGAGGAAGCACCCTCGTGCTAGTTTTATAAAATGCTTCCTGGGATTTCATGTGGACAATTCACCCTGGGATTCAAGCAAAATATTGTTCCTTTCGAATGCTAATTGCTTTTCCTCTCTGTTTGTTCTGGCTATCTACAGTCTAGATATCTCCTAGTTATCCAGGAGTCAATTACTAATCCCTCTAGACCTCTGTTGTTAACTGCATTTTTGTTCCAGGGAACTTAAAGTTTATATTTGCTGAGCTCAAATATATTGATAGTTGTTCCAAGATAGATGGGTCTGTTGTCTGTTGCCATCTGGAAGAGTTCACAGTGACTGAGATGACCCTTTACCATTTCAGAAGACTTGACTACTGTTTCTCTGGGTTTGTGACAAGAGAGGCTAAGGCAAGGGACTTATAAAAGGTTGTGGCTGCATACGCACAATGCAATATCCAGGCGCCAAGAGACTCCAGGGGTGCCAGTACTTAGGGTTCGGTTTCCTTGGATTAAGATCAATGGAGACTGTGGTGTCTTTAGGATATATGGTTTTATTTACACATTGTACCACCTAGCATAAGACGGAAGGGCTCACACAGCATTAACACACCCACAGATCTTGCTTCCTTATTAGGTTTCGGGGGGGGGGCGTTCCTCAAAACCACAGCTTTGAATTCAGCACCAAGAACAAGCTAGTCAAGCGTCTGTGAGTTCCGGTTTCAGAGCAGGCTAAGAACAAAAGCTGGCTCCCTGGTCTATGGAGGCCTTTTCCTCTCCCGAAAGAACATCATCACCCTGTTGTCTCCATGGCAACATGACCACTCATTAGTCATGCAAATAGCAGGTGCTTATAGACCTAGGTGGGGCTGTTATCTTAACAAAGTGGCTGATTTGACCAGGTCAGTGGTTCCCTTCTGCTACAAACTCCCATCTAATAGATCCTAAAACACAGCTTGGTTGGGACAAATGGGCATAATTCAAACCAATCCCCTAGTCCTACAACATTTTAAGCACATCCCTCCCTCAATCATCCTGTGAACTGTAGTTCACCCCTCACAGAGCTACAATTCCCAAAACCTTTAACAAGCTACAGCTCCCAGGATTTGGGGAGGAAATGTATGTACTTTAAATGTATGGTGTGTATACAGCCTATGTGTCAAAACTCTGGGAGAATAAGAGCTTTCTACAATAATCTTGTGGTATACATTGGGAGGTCCATAGGTTCAGTATTTCTAGTTTAAACACTGTAAGATAATGCTTGATGTTTTCATTTTGTTTTTAGATATGCTGTATGCTACCCAGAGTGGCTGGGGAAACCCAGCAAGATGAGTGAGGTGTAAATATTATTATTACTTGTCAGTAGTACCACCATCTGACACAGCTGGAGAAAAGTACTTGTTTTTAATTATTGTCTGTCTTATTTAATGCTAAGTGTTTCTTATTTACTTCCTTTTTTTTCTTTTGCCTTTGGATTTAAAGAAACAGCATCCACTCTCTTAGGAAGCAGTCTTGTTAAAGGATGTCCAGGCTCATATAACCAGTTACAGTGTCTAAAGAGAAAAGACAAGGGATTGTCCAGACTCCATAGCATCACAAAAGCCCTACGTTTTATCCAGAGTGGCCTTAGCATTAATAAAAACAAATGGTGGCAGCCTGACCAACAGATTGTGGCTTTGTACCAGTAATGGCTCTCTGCAGTTTTACAGTGGCGGCAGCAGTGATTTATTAGATTTTTATCCAGCACTTCTTCCCAAAAGGGTCCAGTGATACATTGTGGAAGCACTGTAATTTTGTTTGTGTAGTTGTGTCTCACTCATACTGTATCTTCCTAAGAGAAAGCAAGTTTAGGGAAAGGAGGGAACTGGTACTTAAGCATAATAGACAACAGCATATTAGTCCCAGAGATTTAGCACCATTGGGTTAAAATATCTTGGGATAATATATTTCCATCTGAAGATAAAAGCAAAGGGATTTCAAGCCCAAAATGCAGATGCTCCTTCTTAACATCTTGCACTAAATTCTAGACTGTGCTTTATGGGGTATATAATGAACAGATGTTAAGAAACAAGAGTGCTTGTGTTTGTGTCCTTTGAATGTTGACATTTGCTTGGGCTGGGGTGTTTGCTGGAGGTTAATAATACTGTGTGGCACAGATGCTAGTGCATACCTGACTGCAGTGTGTATGTGTTTGTGTTTCTGCCTGTCCCTGTCCCTATAATGAGAGAACCACATTGTCCTAAAATGTATTAGCTCAAGTGGAGAAGTGTTCAAACAGCTTCATGCTGCCGGCGGTGTTTTCATCCTAAGTCCAGACACCACATTCAAAGCTCGAGTGGCCAGTTATGCATGGCCAAAAGAGAGGCTTTACATCACCAAAAGACACAGTGGCAGAAGGTTCCAGGAATTCTATATTTTTTCCCCAAAGCCTTTTTCCTGTTTTTAGACCGACCTTAGATATAGATATTTCTTTACACTTTAACTTCTCATATTTAGGTGGGTGTGGTTTTGATGTGGGTATTTTGCGAGGCTAAACACCGACTGCACCTCTTCTCTTTTAGCCGCATCTCACCTGATACCAGAGCCATTCTGTTTTGCTCCAGGCATTTTTTACTTTTACAAATAATGGTTTTGAGGAGTTCTTTGCTCAAGAATCCCAAAGAGTCAACGTGGACAAGTGGTCCCACCATAGTAAATATTCCTGACCTTTAATATAAGGAAGTATCTGCCACTTACATTTTACATTCATCACTTTATGAAACACGATAGCAGGCCACATTTTCCATTGTGTAATGCAAATTGCAGTGTGTATATGTCAACAGAAAACTTACTATTTTTCACAGGAAACTGAAATATTTATAAAAAGGCAGGCGGTGGGAATGAGGCTTGCAGAATTCTGATGTGTCTCAATTTTTAAATTGAAAAAGGGAGCTTCATGTGGAGAGGCAACACTTCCCGCATACTAGAGTGAAGTCTAGCAAATTGAGGTTCTATGTTATGAACCTTCTACCTCCTCAGTTCTCCAGTAGGTATCCCTCCCAAACATTGCTCCATTTTTGTACATGTGCAAAGTTAGAAAAAAGCCTCATTTATACCACTTGCTAGAGCCAAAGTGATTAGAGAAGGAAACAGAAAAGGGGAGAGGAAGAAAGGCTGTGGCTAATCAGAATTTAAAGGTTTTGGAATACTGGTTGGAAAATGCTTTATGATGAAGAACGAAGAGGAGGATGTGTATTAAGCATGTGTATGAATGCTAAGCAAACACAAATAGCTATGTGGGAAGGTCGAGGGAAGTGGTGGGAATTATGAGGGAACCAATGGCAGGGAATAAACTCTTTTCTTTCCAAAAACATGATTCACCCACTGGTGAAACAGCATGACCAAACTTATAAAGAATGAAAAGTTAACAACTGTCTGGATGGCCCATTGCAGTTCCACAGCCAACAAACAATGGGATAATAAAGGCCTTATGGGCAAGAAGCTTTGCATCTTGAAGCATTCCAATATTATAAAAGAACTGCATGCAAAGCTTGGCCTTCTGTGAAGAAACAAACACCCCTGCAGTCATATGCAAGTTTTCCTATTTGATGGATTTTCAAAGTGTGTTCTTACAAACCTTAACAAATGATGAAGCGTCTCCTCTGCTTTCGGTAGTATGTTTTCTCTCTCTCACTCTGACACTGTAGTGCATGTTTCAAAGGTCATGAGAAGTATATACAGTACGTACTGGGAAGTCACCCAAATTCAGTTCCTGAATTTTCTTCAGAGGTGCTTTCTGCTAATCCAAAAAAGGCCTCATGCCAGGTGATGAATCAACTTTTTCACAAGCTGTTGGCCACATGCCGGTTAGAAAATATGAGAAGTTTCTGTTCTTGAAAGTCCACTGTAGACAAAGAAACATGTGAAGCAGGGTTAGGAAACTGCATATGCCCTGTCTAAAGCGATTTCTTCTCAAAGAGTTGTCTAATTATTTGAGTTGCCAAGATATAAATATTGAGCAGTAATAATAATAATAAATAGACTAGGAACAAGGAAAGAGTAGCTGACAAGAGCTCCAAATTTCTTTCAGCAGCTGTTATGTCACTTCATAAGACTTGTGAAACCTAGAAGTTGCTAAAGAACACTTAGTTTCATTTGGCTGCAACAGGAGCCAAGTTAACGCACGTTCCTCCAGGGCTTCATTTGTGCCAGGACTGAGCCCCAGGATCTGTTTTCAACAGCAGGGCTGAATTCTAGGAAATGTAAAGTTAAAAGAAAGGTGCCTGCCAGCTTATTTAAAATAGCCTTTTCCTTACAAGGATCTGCGGCCTATCCAATTCTAACACATTTCAGATTTGGAGGCAGGGATCACCTTGATAAGGCCGAAGGCTGAACTCCTCCTGATCAGAATCTGGCTGAATCTGCTGACACAAATAAGTGTTTGGGGAGGTAAACCTGTGCTCCATGGAAGATGGCAATGCATAAACATAAGAACCTTTATTTTATTTTTTTTAAATATTTTATTGAAATTTTTAAGTTACAATATAATAGACAAACCAAGTTATAACAAAACATAACATACTTTCTTATCTTCTTGTGACCTCCTCACATCTCCCGCCCCTACCTTCCATGTTAAAAAAATTTAGTCCAGCAAATTATCGCCTTACTTCCATCCTTACTGTCTAACTATCAATTAAATTTAACCAAATGTTTATCCAAAATAAAGATTGTTTTTTCTTACATTTTAACCTATCTTCCTACTTCGCTTCATCTATTTTAATGGTGCCAAATTGTTTATAATCAAGCATCCTGCTTAGCATTCATACAGTTTACAATGCTTTTGCAAGTACAGTAAATCTTAAATTTTTTCCAGTCTTCTTCTACCGTCTCCTCTCCCAGATCTCGGATTCTGCCGGTCATCTCGGCCAGTTGCATATAGTCCATCAGTTGCATCTGCCATTCTTCCAGTGTGGGTAGATCTTGTGTTTTCCAGTGCTTCGCGAGAAGTATCCTTGCTGTTGTTGTTGCATACATAAAGAATGTTCGGTCCTTCTTTACCACCCCTTGGCCCACCATACCCAGAAGAAAGGCCTCTGGTTTCTTAGAGAAGGTATACTTAAATACCTTTTTCAATTCATTGTATATCTTTTCCCAGAAAGCCTTCACTTTAGGGCAGGTCCACCAGAGGTGAAAGAATGTTCCTTCATTTTCTTTACATTTCCAACACTTATTATCAGACAAGTGGTATATTTTTGCAAGTTTGACTGGGGTCATGTACCATCTATATGTCATTTTCATTACATTTTCTTTTAAAGCGTTACAAGCAGTGAAATTCAACCCAGTAGTCCACAGCCTTTCCCAGTCCTCAAACATGATATTATGCCCAATGTCCTGTGCCCACTTTATCATGGCTGATTTTACCGTTTCATCTTGTGTGTTCCATTTTAACAGCAAGTTATACATTCTTGAAAGTACCTTAGTCTTAGGCTCTAACAATTCCGTTTCCAACTTCGATTTCTCCACCTGGAACCCTAACTTTTTGTCAAGTTTAAAAACTTCCTTAATCTGAGCGTAATGTAACCAATCTCGCACTTTATCTCTCATTTTCTCCATACTCTGCAATTTCCAGTTATCTCCATCTTTTTCTAGTATTTCCCAATACTTTGGCCAGTTGGCCTCCATATTGGATCTTTTCCGGGCCTTAGCTTCCAATGGTGAAAGCCACCTTGGTGTTTTATTTTCCAGTAAGTCTTTATATTTTGTCCAGACATTAAACACTGCTTTTCTGACAATATGATTCTTGAAAACCTTGTTAATCTTAACCTTGTCATACCATAAATATGCATGCCAACCAAAAGCATTGTTAAAACCTTCCAGATCCAGCACATCAGTGTCCTCGAGAAGTATAAACATAAGAACCTTTAAAACTACACTGCCATTGGAAGGAAATGGAGGCCTGTAAGCGCAACATGATATGGACAGAGGTTGAAATGGTGAGCAAATAGTTGCTACAAACAGAAATGGTTTTTTGTGGAATTTCTGATCTGATCAGTCTGATCTTAAAACGAGAAAGCATTAGTACAACCAGTGCCAATTCAGACAGTACACTAAGCAATAAGGGTCTCTATGTATCAAAGACAAAGAGCAATAAGACCCACAAATATACCATTAATGTACTCTAATGAGCAAAAAGATGAAAAGGGCAATGCACAATAATACAAACAAGATGATGAACAATAATAGTACCGAACAAGCAGTTACTGATCTGTTTTGACCATTAAGGGCCTGTCCATACCTTGGCTTAATGTGGATTGTGAACCCAGTTGTGTTTCCTTTAATTCTCCCTCATCCTTTCAGTGGATGAGGGTGCAGTGTCCTCCTCCCAGCTACTGTTGTCCCACTCTTTCTCCTCCCTAAATCCAGATTCCCTGTGCCCTGAAAATCCAAATCTACATCAATTGCATAGGGCAGGGGTTTTCAACCAGTGTGCCGTGGCACTCTGGAGTGCATTGAAGGATGTTCAAGGGTGCTGCAGGCAACACAGGCCTCTGTCCCTCTTTCCTTCCCTTCCTTCTCCGGTGTCCTCTCTTGTCTCTGCCTCCCAAAGGCTTTTGTGGCTGTTTGTTGCAGTATCCCTGGCTACAAGCTCCCCAGGTGCCTCTGTGGCTGGCCAGGGGGTGCTGACTGCCAGGAGCTGAGACAGACTGCTGCCCTGAGGACTCCCAAGGAGAGGGAAAATGAGAGGAGGCTGAGGGAATGCTCCACAAGGGAGGGTGTTCGAAAAAGGGTAAGAGGCTGCCAGCTCTGCAGGCAATGGATGACATAACTGGGCTCCTGAGCCCCACAGGGGTGCCGCAGGAAGAACGTAATTGGTCAAGGGAGCCATGGACTCAAAAAGGTTGAAAAGCTCTGGCATAGGGAACCTCTGGATTTAGAAGAAAGTGTGAGACTTTGGGAATCATAGTGGACAGGTTAATGAAGACGTTGACCCAGTCTGCAGCAGATGATCCAAAGCATGTTTACAAGCAAGTCCCACTAAATTCAATGCAATGTTCCCTCAGCTATGTGGAATTACAGTCTTAAGTTTACCTCTCCAATTGCTCTACTAGGTAAGTGAATGGCAGAGCCATGCTGTCCATGTTCTACTGAGAAACGGGAGCTCACTCTGTCATGGGGATTCAAACTGCCGACCTTCTGAACAGCAAGCCCTAGGCTATGTGGTTTAACCCACAGCGCCACCAGCATCCCATAAAATATAAAGGGAGAGTCCTACTATTTAGTGGGTGGTGGCAGCAGATGTCTTAAGGGACTGACTTTGGTGACATACCTGGGGGACAAGCCTTTGTTAAAGGACGGGAGGCAATGTCCCACACAGTATTTAAAGTTTCTGTTCAGACATTGTATGAAATAACACCTGCAGGATGCTGAAAATGGAAACTCAAAACTGGTTTTCAATGAAAGTATATAAAAATGCTTTAAAGATATAAGGTCACTTCTGAGGAGCCTGAGCCATGAAGGACCTTAAATATAAGTCTGAGCTGAAATTTTATTTGTGAATAAGAATAATGGATCAGTTGAAATATCAAGCTTATTGTAGTATTGTTGCAGTAGAACTGTGTATGGACTTCCCATGCCCTCATAGTCCTTTCTGTTGTCCAATCCTTCAGTTCTGGGAGATTCTTTTGGAGATACCTGGTTTTTCTCCATGATAAACAGGATTTCATTGTTAAGCCTAGCTATCTCACTGCTCATTCTTGACTTCAGAACACTAGTGCATATAGAAAATTGGTGTGGAATACAGTTGATAGTGAAAATCATTTTATCCCTACACCAGCCTCTCAAGGATGCCCAAACGTTTTGGAAATTCAAGTAAACCTGTTGTAAGGCAAACCACACTTGCAGCCACACTAGATGGACCAATAACGCTGTGTGCTAAATCTGCCCCCCTCCCTCCTCTCAGATTTAACTGAAGTGTTGAAGGAAGACTGGGTGAAATTTATATGCTTCCTTTATGTTTTAAAATGGCGTGCGGCATGAGCAATATTTGCAAACAGTTCAAACAGTGTTGGTTTTGAGCTCGTTTATTTATTTGCACCCCTCACGAGCGCGAGAGCAACACGGCGCGAGGAAATGTGCGCGCGCCAGAAGAACGCCTGAGCGGCGACAAAAGCGAAGGCGACACGCCCGTTTTCCCGGGCGGCGTTTTCAGACCTGGGGGGGGGGGGGAATAAACCCGTCCTCTCTGCTTTTCCGGACGAGGTTCCACAGCTCACAAAATTCAAAGGCAACAGGGTCCGCTCCGCCTCCTTGTGTGAGGGGAAGCGTCCTCCCAGCGCCAAAAACCAAATCCCAAGGCCACGACGGGGCTGACCCCGTCCCCTACTCCCAATCCATACCGCTACCCCACCCAGAGATAGCAAGCGCCCTAGCGCGAGGCGGACCATTCCTGCCGCGCTCCGCCAGGACGCTACTCCTGCGCCCCTCCCCTCGCGCGCCGGCGGCGAGTTCCCGCCTCCCGCTGTAGCTCCGCGCGCGCACCTGCCCCGCGCGAGCTGAGAAGGCGAGTCCCCGCGAAGGCGGGACGACGAGGGCAGGTTGGCAGCAGGTGGCCACGCGAGGCTGCCCAGTCCCCGCTGAACTAGCGGAGCATGTGAGCCCTTCCCTCGCAAGACCGGCTCGGAGTGGAGTGACCGCGCGCGCTGCGCCTGCTGCGCTTCCCTCCGCCATGGGCCTCCCTTTGCTGCTGGGGCTGCTGCTGCTCTCCCGAACCGGTAATGGGGCGTCGCGGGGGGCGGGCGCCGTTGAGAAAGGGGTCCGGTGCGGGGAAAAGGCGGTGTTGGATCTGCTGTATGTTTTCTACCCTACCCCACCCTACCCCACCTCCGTTCATGGGGGGCTTGCTTGGCGCCCCTCGTCGTCGTGCGGGGCTGGCTCTGGGGTTGCGGGCATAGAGAATTGGGCACTCTGGGGCGGGTCAAGGGAGAAGTTGTGTGTCCATCCGCGCCTTTTAGCTTTTGTTTTGCGCCCGCTGTCTCTAATAGGACCATCCTTTCTCTGTGTGTCCCAAGGCAAAGAGGGTCTGGAATCCTATGTCCGTCTTGCTGCGAGGCGAGCCCCCTGAGCGGACTTTGCTTCCATGTAAGCCCGCTCAGGATCGGGCTGCGCGTGTCTCTCGGCGGGGCGGTGTCTGGACAGTCGTCCAGGTTTCTGATCCAGCGCGCGCTCGGCGTCTCGGATTTGCAGGCGGCGACGGGGAGGACTGTCTGACCACCCTGTTTGCTAATCACGTTGGGTGTGTTCAGGCTAGGCAGATCCCCGATGGCGTTATTGATGGGTGCTGGGAGAGAAAGGAAAGAGGGATGTACGATCATATAATAGGCTACGGAGGAACAGCGCAGTCCCCATTCCGCCGCTTGCTAACGGAGGGGAGAAAGTGCCTGTTGCTTACGGGGTAGCTGATCTGCCGGAATAAAGATTTGATCGCAGATTTCCATTTCGAGTGCCAAGGCTGCTTTCTCTGTCGGAGAAACTTTCGGCAAGTGGCTGCCAAGCTGTTTGCTGGCCAGAGAAGGGCTGTGACCCTTTCCTCAGCCAGAGAATTAGAGCCGCTCCGCCGCGGGCTGTAGGAGCAGTTTGCAATGTGCAACTCGCCTGCTCGATGGGGTCGTGTTCTTATAAATTGGCCCGAAATTAGATCTGTGTATGTTCCGATTGTGGAATATGATCAGAAGGGTTTTTCACATGACGTTTATATATATTTTAAATATATGCATATGTATGGTCTGCATTTAATTTGCATATCCTACACTGGCTATATTGGTTTTTAAATTGCGTTTCACACTTGTCAGGGGCAACATCAGGGGACAGCTATCTCCGTCTAGCTCTGTGAGCTTCCCAGACAGATTTGTTTGATACAGAGTACTGTTAGGTGGATCCTTGGTCTAATATAACATAGAAAGGTCTAATCAAACATGGACAGCTCTTGGGTTGCTAATGCAGGAAGGAAAGATGAAGAGGACCATTTTAAAATGAAATGCACATTCCATCTGATGTGAATTTTAGCATGGCATTATCTGTCATGCTGCTGCGGGTGGAATCTTCCAAGGATGACCTAGAGCTCTCCAAAGCAGCTCATACCATGGGGCAGCAAGGCGCCGGGGGATATTGGACAGCCACTGAGCCCTAGGAAGCACAGGCACCTGAAGGTGCAGGCTTAGTTAGGCACTGGAGTGCAAGCCTGAGGAACAAGCACTACACCAGAGTAAAGTGATACTTGTGTGAAAAAAGCTATTCACGAGTAGACCAAATCCTCAGGCAACCCAGATGCCCTGCTGCTGTGCTCAGACTAAAAATCATTCAGTTCATGGCACAAAGTGCTGTAGCCGTAAATTTGCTCCATTGCCCTGGCTGTTCAATTCAAGACCTCCCCCACACCTCACATTTTGACTTCAGATTGCCTTTGACCTTGCTTCTTAGCCTGCCCCTGGGTTTGAACATGCAACTAATACCAAACTGAGTCCAGTACTGTCCATGGTTAACTGTCAGCTGCTCTGTCCTTGCGTCACCTGGAACAGGACATTGTAAACTAGGGAAATACTGGTAATGGGGTGGGGTTTTTTGTATCATGAATGAAAATATCACAGAAAGGGCTGTTGTGTTTACTGTATCTGTGATCTGAAAATATAAAACATACTTTTGTTAGAATAGCTCTAATCTGCTCACTTTCCTGCATTAACATCATTAACACATGCACAGATTGCATGGGAGTGAGTCAAAATGCTTTGTCAAACATGAAAACACTATTCTGCTTTCTACCCTGTATTAACATACAGTAATTCACAAGTGACTCATTCCAGACTAAACTAATATGAAGACTTCTTTTATTTTTGAAACTTGTATTCATCTTTAGTTTGCGTGGTAGAATTGAACTCTTACCTTTGGGATAAGGCAATATAGAGTTTTAAGGCTACAATCCTGTGCACATTTACTCAACAGAAAGGATACAATGAGCCCTTTCTGTGGTGGCTCCCTGCTTGTGAGATGCTCTCTCCAGGGAGGCCCACCTGGTGCTTTCTTGCATATCTTTAGAAGCCAGGCAAAAACATTCCTTTTCTCTCAGGCCTTTGGCTTATTAAACAACCTATGGCCTTTTAAACTGTGTGTGTTTATGGGTGTTTATTATTTTTGTTTTACTATGTTATGCATTTTTGTTTTTTATATTGTAAACCACCCTGTGATCCTCAGATGAAGGGCAATAAAGAAATTTAACAAGTAAATGAAAATATACTGCTTGGTAAACAGGAGTAGGGTCAGCCTTTATGGAACCACATGCATTGTTCACTTGCAGGGGAACCAAATTTCCTTCCTTGGATCCCCCACAGAATTGGTTCACAAACTTTAATCTAGAAACATAACACAATGACGATTATATTAATTTTAGATAGATATACCACTGGCTGGATGCGGGTGGCACTGTGGTCTAAAGCACTGAGCCTAGGGCTTGCCGATTGGAAGGTTGCCGGTTCGAATCCCCACGACGGAGATCCCCGTTGCTCAGTCCGAGCTCCTGCCAACCTAGCAGTTCAAAAATACGTCAAAGTGCAAGTAGATAAATACCGTATTTTTCGCTCTATAGGACACACTTTTCCCCCTCCAAAAATGAAGGGGAAATGTGTGTGCGTCCTATGGAGCGAATGCAGGCTCCTATAGTGCAAGTAGATAAATAGGTACTGCTCCAGCGGGAAGGTAAACGGCGTTTCCATCCGCTGCTCTGGTTTCACTAGAAGTTGCTTAGTCATCCTGGCCACATGACCTGGAAAACTGTCTGTGGACAAACGTCGGCTCCCTTGGCCAGTAAAGCAAGATGAGCGCCGCAACCCCAGAGTCGTTCGCGACTGGACTTAACTGTCAGGGGTCCTTTACCTTTACCTTATTACCACTGGCTACTTTTAATGACCTGGGAGATATGTGTGACCACCTGTACTGAGAGATGTTGAATCAGTATCCATCACAAGCGGTAAGAAACACAATAAGAGTCCTGATAGATCAGATTGAAAGTACATCTAGTCTAGCATCTCATTTCCCATATCTACAAGCCAGCTGTCTCTGGCAACTCCGCTAGTAGCACATGAACACAACAGCACTCTCCTGATGCTGTTCCCCTTTAGCTGGTATTCAGAGGGAATCTGATTCTGGAGGTAGTATATAGCCAGCATGGATAATATTCTTGATTGAGTAATAAAGAGTAATTTAGTAGTGAAATGTGATGTTTAGCACTACCCATCTGCTATATCACTGACTTTCTGTGTGTATTGAAACAGCATTTGGTGACGTTATATCTGTCAGCATTTACTTCTCTATTGAAATTATGCAGAACATCATAGCTAATGACCCTATATCCCTTGCTTCTCCCTTTTGCATCTCACAGGGCATTGGTAAACAGTATGGTAGTTAGCAGCATGTAGCATTTTAATCACCATGTAAAAATGGTGAAGGTTATTATTTTCTCTAGAGAAACTGCTCAGTTTCTTTTTTGTGGTTTAAACCCCTAGTTCATGCATGACCAAACTTGGCCCTCCAAATGTTTTGGGACTACAATTCCCACTGTTAGCTAGGGATGATGGGAGTTGTAGTCCCAAAACATCTGGAGGGCTAAGTTTGGCCATGCCTGCCCCAGTTCATCTGCTTACCTGCCTTTGAGCTGTTCCCCTGGGCTTAATTGATCCAGAAAGGGTGATCTGTGCTGGCGCTCATTACCTCCTTGCATCCTTGCTTCTGCAAGTGGCACCCTAAAATTCCAGGCAGCGACAGAGGATCTAGGCCGAGCATTGTCAGATCCAAGACATTACGCTTAATGCCAGACTGCAAAGGTTCATTAGAGCTGCTGTGGGCCTTGGGCACCAGATGACAGGTGAGGAGCCAACCCTGCAGTAGAACAACTGTCCCACTTCAGCTTCAGAGAGTGCTATAGCTGAAACTGGTTGTGCACCAGCAGCTGGTGTTGGAAGCTCCTTTGCAGTCCTTGTTGGGCACACTGGGCAAAGAGGACCTGTTGCCTGACCCCTTGTTGCTTGTTATTTCTCTTTTTTCCCTAGGCAGCCAGCTATCCATCCTGGCCCCACTTCCCTTCCTCTACTTCTGCATCTCCTCCCTGGTGCATGTCTCATTTGCAGCCAGCTTCTGTTTCTGTAGTGGGCTGTACTCCTGTTGGCTGTACTCCCATCCCCAAGGTTTAGGGGACTTCCTGCCCAGGTAGGACAAGGTTGGTGGTTGGTAGTGCTCCCCCACACCCAGGGGTAAGCCTATCACTGGCACAACACTTCCATCCACCTGGCTGCTCTTTGGATTGTGGGCTGTGATTGCCCTGATTAGACAGTTGCCTGGCCCTTCCTCCCTTCCCTGCACAAATGGTTGTGGTATCCCTGCAGATGGTTGTGTTCCTCCTGCCATACGAGGTGTGGTGGTGGGAGAGACATGGAAGATGGTTGCAGCAGCTATACTTTGTAAGACAGTTGCCCCCTTTCCCCTGCATATCTCTGTGGGGTGCTCTATAGTCAAATCCCTGCCATACATTTAAAATACATCTAAAGCACATGGCTCTCTAAAAAATCCTGGAAACTTTTATCTACCCATCACAGAGTCACAATTCTCACAATTCTATGTGGGAAGCCCATGTGCTTTAAGTGTATGCTGTGGAAGTGATCTGTCCGAATTTCATAAAGTCTGTTAAGTGTATAGTAAGAATGCTTGGGATTCAATAGATGTTAACCAAGCCATAATAAAAATTGAAAATCAATATGCGAAGAGAAACACTGAATGTAAATCAAAAGCACACTGGGGGAAATGAGAGATGGTGGACAGGAATAGGAGTGTTTTAGAATGGGGCCATATTTCTATGTTGGGGTGGGGAACCTTTTTCAGTTTGAGGGCCACATTCCCTCATGACACACCTGAGAGGGGTGGGGAAAGCCGGAGACAAAAGTGGATGGGGCTCTTATTTTTCTACCGAAAGCTCCATTCCCAGCCAGTGGCGTAGCGTGGGTTGTCAGCACCCGGGGCAAGGCAAGTAAATTGCTCCCCCTAACCCATGGATTTGCGCCCCCAAACCCTAACCCCCAGATTTGCGCCTGGTGCGGCCGGCACCCCCTGCACCCCCCACGCTACGCCACTGTTCCCAGCCACACACATGCCAGAGATTTCTAAAGGCCCTCATGCGCACGTATCTTTCCATTTTCCATCCAGTCAAGGAAGAAGCTTTATCACAATCCAAGGACACATTCCAGACAGACAAAGGCACTTGAGGAGAGCACCGAGCAAGGCTGGTGAGGGATAAGGCCAAGCTAGAGGAGTTCAGACCTCAAGGGAGCCCCAAGGGCCAGATAGATCTAGTGGGCCACATTTGGACCCTGGGCCTGAGTTCCCCCACCCCTGTTGTATGTGATAGAAATTTGAGGAGCGTTTCATTTCTGCAACTGTCATTTTTCAAGGACAAGAACATCTGCCCTTCAAGCATGGTTCAGTCTGCGCTGTTCTCCATTTGGCTCACATTCAAATATAGAAACCACTGCAGTAACTGGTTGGACCTGAAATGAGTCTATTTATTAGTGGTTATAGTAAGATGCCAAACGTGATACCAGGAAGTCTGTCTGTAGCTGTCATTTCTGTCACTTATGTAAGTATCAGGACGTGAGTCTGGAGCTGGTGCCAAATTGCTGAAGTGGACTGGAGGTTCAAACAGCACTGCTGTCAAAGACTGGGCCCATCTATTTCACCAAAATGTAGATTTCCACCAAAATTCAACACCAAAGTATAATCCTGCCCAACTGGACACTGCTGCTTTTTTTAAAAAAGGCTTTAGAAACTCTTGATTTTATGTCAGAAGAATAGATTAAAGTGTGGAGATCTTCCTTTCTTCTAAAAAGCAAGGAGTGGTGATCTTTACATGCTAGCAGTTATCAATTGCCAACAGCAAGAGGTAGATAAATTAGATTTGTAAAAAGAACTCTCATACACATCCGTTGGAATATCAAAATAAAAACCATACTATAGCAATGGGAGGAATTAAGTGTAGCACTATGGCGTTTGTTTTGTCAGAACAAGCTTTTCAGCTTGCCAGATGGAACAACACCCTTTCTCTTCCCGCTTTACACTGTTTTGAGACTTCTTCCAAATTGGGGACGAAACTAGGCTTTATTTCATCCGGGTCAAAGACCCAGTTTGGCACACCCCCACCCCTACATTTACACACACACACACACACACAGGGAGCCTCAGTGGGAGTCCTCTGGAGGCTTAACATAGGGCAAGAGAAAGACTACCCCCCTCCCCGTAGTTACAGCTCTGACTGAACTCACCCCCCCCCCCAAAAAAAAGCCAGTGAGGGAAGTCCTGTTGCACTAGCTGGAGTCCTTGTCTTTGTTTCCTCCAGTAGGACTTGTTACTTGAATCCCACACATCTCTCTCTCCCCCCCCCTTGATAATATGAACAACAGGATAGGCAAAGCATAGATGTGTGCTAATCCACATTAGTGATTGTGGCAGTATAAACATTCCAGATTGCTTAATTCAGCAAAAAGCAGGAGCTTATGCTTGTGCCCTTGAAGGGATGAGAAAGTGGCTGCAGTATGTGAATTTATGAAATGCTAACACACACTCTCTCTCCTTGAACAGGAGGCCTCCTTGTTCTCTCTCTTGATCAGCCGCACACCTGTATAACAGCAGAGACCCTTTGCTTGGCTGAGCCTGCCTGCAGCGCCGCTTATCAGACCTTGCAAAACTGTTCCCAGTCTTTATCCAAGAGCAGTTTCCTCCCTGACCAAGAAACCAGGAACAGATGCTTGGCGGCAGAAACATTTGTAAGAAACAGTTATTTTCAGGAATGCAAGTGTCACCGGCGCACACGAAAGTTGGAGCAGCTGTGCCTGCGCATCTACTGGACTGTTCATTTTGGTGAGATAGAAGCTTTGCTCACTCTTCATTTTGTATTATCACTGGTGGCGGGAGGATAAGAATTGTGTGCCCCACTCCAGAGCAATACCTGAATATCTGGGAGAAGACCCTTGGACCTGATTGCAAAAACAAAACAAAAATATTTGCACCAAGTCAAGACTAGCAATTGTCTGGCTGACCAGAAAGCATCTCCCCAGGGTCTCAGTCTTCCTACATCTAGCCTTGTTTCTTGAAATTCTTTTTAACCAGAGATGCTGGGGGTTGATTTTTGGATCTTCTGCTATGGCTCCTCCCAAAGAATAGAAAGCTATTAGAAACCCATTGCTTAATTTTTGCTACCTTGAAATTTTATTTTCCACGATGGTTTACAAAAAGAATAAAAACATATATATTTGAATGTTTACATTGACAATATTCTAAAATAGATGTCAAAATAAAAAAAGATCCCTCATAATTGTTTTTTAGACTGAGCAGGATATTAAGGTGTGGTTCTTCTCTTTCTGTTAATTAAAATCTTAAGCATTTCCTGCTTAGTTTTATGTGCCCCGGCCCCCGCATTAAGGAGCCAACTGGGAACATGTAGATAGACTTCTTTTCCACATGCAGCTGCCTGCAAGTGCTCTCCCACGCTGAAGGTGGAGGGCCTTCTCTGTTGTGGCCTCTCCTTTATGGCATAACAACATCATCAACAACAACAACAATTTATTATTTCTACCCTGCCCATCTGGTTGGGTTTCCCCAGCCAGTCTGGATGGCTTTCAACAGAACATTAAAAACAGAATAAAACTTCAAACATTAAAAACTTCCCTGAACAGGGCATGCTGTCCCTTGGGGCATTTTCCCTTTTTTGCCAATTATTTTTACTGGTTTTCCAAAGTTTTCCTTGCACCTACATTAATAAATGTTGGTACCAGGCAAATAGTTTTAAATTCACCCAGTTTTTTTATGAAATTATTTTTTAATGCTGTATCATTGTTTTTAATTTAGCTCTGAAAGAATTTTAATCTGTGCTAGATTGACATGTGTTTTAGCTTTGTATTGCTCTTGTGATTTTATGTAAATGGATATGTTTAGAGTTGCATTCTGCTGCCTTGGTTACCTTTTTTTAAGAGTTCATATTTTGTGATTTTCTGTTTTATTCATTACATGCATAACTTATAGTGTGACTCCTAAGTAAATAAATTTATTTTGCACAGATGACTTTCATTTAGAGGTGTCACCCTATGAAGATGCAGACAATGAAGACTCTTCAAAGACCAATTACAACAAACTGTCAACTAGGATTTCAGGTAGAACCTATACTAACATTTGGTTGTCTTTTCTTTTCCTCAGGACCTACATACTACAGCTGAGTTTTTTTAGGGAGAAAGGAAATGTTTTATAAGCAATTTAAAGGTAGCGTCAAGCAGACTAATGCTAGGATGCCAGGATAAACATATGGTCTAGAGGTGAGGGATATCAGCATAGACCAAAAATAAAACACAAACTCAAATCTGAAAGGCAGAAATAACTGTTATTATAATGTAACAGAAAGCAGAAAGTATAAGACTCTCAAAGATAAAGTAGTCCTGTGAGGTAAATTTTCCACAGAAAAAAAGTTTTAGTCTGAGAGGAATCTTCTGAGAGGTAACAGCAGTAGCAGCCAAAAGAAAGCTCACTGGGTATGTAGAAGGTATCACACCTTTTGATGTGTGTACACAGAGAATAGGAGTGCGCCACCCACCAAAACTCTGGCCTAGTATAAAATCTTCCCAAATGAGGTTCTGCATAAGGGTAGAACCCATCTATGTGATTGCTTCCCCCAGCCTTCAAGTCTACTCTGATGCTGCACAGAGTATCTGGGTAGATTACCCAGGGCAGCAACACCAGTGTGCATGGTGCTTTTCAGAGCACAGAAGGACAAGTGCCTACTCCAAGGAGTCTACAATCTAAAGCTTCACACAGGGCAAACTATGAAGGAAAATGAAGCAGGTGTAAATAAATGAATTTCTGAATTGCAAAGTGATATTGGAAATTGCTTCGACTACATTTTCTTCGTGTTTAATCCACATCTTCATGGAAATAATCTCTGGAACCCACTACATATTCTTGTCTTTCTGTCACTTTTGTTGGCTCCCATATAGCTATGGATAGGACAAATCCCTGCCTGCATGCCACAAACGTTTGCCACTTGAACCACAAGTGCATGCGTCTGCGCTCACTCTATGCCCAGACTTGCAGCACAGAGACCACCTGTGATCGGCGCAGATGCCACCGACACCTGAGACACTTCTTTGAGAGGATCAGCGCGGATTTCACCAAAAGCCTCCTCTTCTGCCCTTGTCAAGACGAGGTCTGTGGTGAGCGGCGCTGGAATACCATTGTCCCGGAGTGCTCTTTCCAGAGCAGCAGCAGCAGCAAGCCAAACTGCCTCGTCCTGTTGGACTCCTGCCTGAAGGACAATATCTGCAAGTAGGTCTGGCACCAAGGGCGTTGGGTTGGCTGCCATAGTAAACTATTAGTTGTATGAGGCACAAGTAACTGGATCCTAAGGCGGATTGTACACTTGATATAGCAAAAGAAGGAAGTAAAACAATATGTTTCCATAATGCCTAACAATTTAGATAGTCCCGGTCTACACACATTTTAATTTTAAAATGCAGTCTGTACATTTTTGAAACAGCAGATCCGGAGAAGCATCACCTAAATCAGGGATGGACAATTTCTACATACTTGAGAGCCACTTTATTCTCCAGACAGATGTCTGTGAGCCAGAGGTGGTCAGTTTCATAATAAAATTGGAGACCATCTAGTAAGAAGGACTTTGCTCTTAAGGAGAGCATATGCTCAATATGTATGTTTATAAAAGGTAAAGGATCCCTGGACAGTTAAGTCCAGTCAAAGGCAACTATGGGGTGTGGCGCTCATCTCGCTTCAGGCCGAGGGAGCCAGTGTTTGTCCACAGACAGCTTTCCAGGTCATGTGGCGAGCATGACTAAACCATTTACCTTCCTGCCACAGCGGTACCTATTTATCTACTTACAGTGGTGGGCTTTTGAATTGCTAGGTTGGCAGAAGTTGGGACAGAGCAACAGGAGCTCCCCCCATTGCGTGGATTCGAACCACTGACCTTCCAATCAGCAAACTCAAGAGGCTCAGTAGTTTAGACCACAGCGCCACCCGGTCCCCTTGTACATTTGTATATTACATTAAACATGTGAGAGTTGTAGGACTAACATGTCTGTTCTATAAAGTATTTTTGGTTAAACCGCCAGTTGCCAGAAAACACTGCTTCAGGGGCCATGTAAGCCATGAGCCATCAGTTGCCCATTCCTAATGTAGCTACAGTGGTACCTCAGGTTAAGAACTTAATTCGTTCTGGAGGTCTGTACTTAACCTGAAACTGTTCTTAACCTGAAGCACCACTTTAGCTAATGGGACCTCCCGCTGCTGCCACGCCGCCAGAGCACGATTTCTGTTCTCATCCTGAAGCAAAGTTCTTAACCTGAAGCACTATTTCTGGGTTAGCGGAGTCTGTAACCTGAAGCGTATGTAACCTGAGGTACCACTGTATTACTTTTAAGATGAAGATCTATGATGTTGCTTGGCTTTGCATTAAAAGTGGCTTTGGTTTATAAACTACAGTACAAATGAATAAAGCAATCTCTGTAGTGGTAAAGAAAGCCCTCGTTCTGATAGTTGTTATCTTCCACCAGATCCCGGCTGGCAGACTTCCAAGAGCAATGCAAGCCTTCAGGCACATCTTCAGATGGCTGCTCTCCGCACAACCATGCTGCATGCCTTGAGGCTTACATGGGGATGGTTGGTATGTGCTGGGCCCAGAGGAATTCACTGGGAGCTTGATGAGGGTTATACCATTAGACATACCTGGGGTGTGTGTGTGCAATGTAAGGTCCTGCCTTCCCGGTCTATGGAACAGAGAGTGAGAAAGGAGCGTAAGCTTCTCTGAGCTGTAGGAAACTGCCTCTTCTGAAGACTTGGTCCATCTTCCTTCCCCTTATAGCTGAATACTATTCCACTTTCACGTTCACTCTGAAGTTGGAGGAGGAACATTAACCATCAGTTTCTTATGTTAGGTGGTTATTGGTTATTAGCCATGGTAACGAAATGGAGTATCCATGTCTAGAAGCACTACACCTCTGATTTTGATATACTGATGCCAGAAACAGGATCACTATCCCCTTCATGCCCTGCCTATGAAGCATTTGGCTGACCACAGCAACAGTGTGGTTGTGCTTTAGTTAATTACAATTTTTAAAATTAGATATATTTTTATACCTTGCCCTTCCGCCAATCTGGAGCACAGAGCGACTTCACATCAGAAATCCTTAGAAGGAGGTTGAGATTGGCAGGATGTTGAATTGAGCAGATTGAGATAGCAGATTCCGGGGTTATGGAAAGCATGCCTAGACTGGTGGGTCTGTATCTTTTGACTCATTGGTATTCCATATGGGAAAATTCTGACTCTTTGTTTTTTTCGGTCTTGAAATAGGTACACCTATGACCCCCAATTATGCCAGCAATTCCAGTACTGACGTCACACTGTGGTGCTCCTGCAAGGACAGTGGCAATCAGAAGGAGGATTGTGAGCAAGTCCTCAGCTCCTTTGCCAGCAACAGATGCCTCAGTAAGTCATCCAAACATATGCCAGACACTTAGTCCATCTACCCCTTTTGTTATCCCCTTTTCATAATAGTACTAGAAGTCAACTTTTCCCTGATTAAATTGGCAGCAGATTCAGGACAGGCAAAACAAAGTACTTCTCTATCCAGAGAATTCACTGCCACTGGATTTTATGCATATATTAAATTTAAATCCGCCTTTTCATTGAAGCTGCTCAAGAAAATCGGTTTATAAAGGATCAGAAAAATTCATAAGAGAAAGATCTGTCAACTTATTCGTTGTTGAGAAACATCCATAATCTTAGAGGTTGTATGTCAGAAGTTGGCTACAAACAGAGACATCTTGTTCCAGGGTGGGAAACCTTTGGCCTTCCAGCTGTTGTTCCCATCATCCCTGAGGGCAAATTGGCTGGGTCTGATGGGAATTGGAGTCTAGCAATAGTTACCCCTTCCCATCTAGCTAATGGCCTCTTGCCTACATACAAATTTACCAGAGGCATCTAGTCAGCCTCTTTCGGAAACAAAGGTCATTTATTCTCATCCTTTAGGGTACTTCTAGGGTTCTTGTTGCTCGTTAAGCAAGGGATGGGAAACTTGTAGCCCTCCAAGTTGTTACTGGGCTACAGCCCCTATAACTCCTGACTATTGACTATGTTTTGACTGGGGCTCATAAGTGTTGGAATCCAACAGCGTCTGGAAGACCAGAGGCTCCCCACCCCTGTTAATTAATCACTCCGGCATTTACAAATTCATTTGTTCTAACTAGTCCAGTGGACTTTACATCAGCTCATTGATCCTGCTGCTTGAGCATAAAATCAGATATTGGCCCTAATTTTGTCCAAGTCCTTCTCTCTATCTATTATTGTCAACACATCTCTTAAAATGTTTGGTCTTGCTAAGATTTAAATATTTTATGACTGTAAAAGCTCACAGAGGACGTAAAACAGAACCAAAGCTTGCTTGTTAAACATTTAATGCCTCAGCTTCTTATCTGTTTGATTATATTTATGGAAAAGTTTTTCATGTGCCCCCCCCCCCCCCAGTTTAAGATTTGGGCATTTCTTTGACCAAACATGCTTCTCCCCTTTGCAGACATTGACTGGTCTGTGTTCCCTGTATGCTCCCCTACAGCATGAAAACAGCAGCCCAGCTAAATCATGATGCCTAAAGCACAGTGGCAAATTCCGGAGTAGACTTGCAGTGGGTTAATTGCCAAATGCTTCGGCAATCAAAAATCAATTTTAAAAAAATGTTGATTCACAAAAATCAGTCAAACTGTACACAAGGAGTGTGCAGTGTTTTCTTGCTCAAGAGCCATATCCCCTCGTAGGCAACTTTGGGGGAGGGGGGCACACATGCCAATAAGTGGGTGGGGCCAGAGGCAAAAATGAGTGGATTAATAAAAGTGGCTCCTAACTTGGTTCAGCTGGCTGTATTTGACACATGCAAAAAGTCAGAAAATTCCATACATGACTACACAAACACTTCTCTCTGTCATTCAGGCAAGCAAGAGGTGATGGTGCAGTTCAAGGACATATTTGAGTCAGGGAAAAGCACTCAAGAGCACAGAGCAGGGCTGTTGAGAGTGTGGCCTGAGAACGGGGCATGGCTTAGGGTGATTCATGGGGTTTGGAAGGGCCCCTGGAGGGCTACATCTGATGTTCTCTACCCCCACAGTAGATGCATGCATAGCCAAAGCTGAGCAGAAAAGGTCTGCTGGCCCCCTCTCAGGCCATTTCCAGGCACCAATGCATGGGTGTCTTACAATAATTTATCCTGTTAGTTACACCTGTTGCTCAAAGACTCCGGGACCTAGAATGTGTAACCTGACTGTATACACACATTCAGGTCTTCACACAATCTCCTGCGTGTTCTCTGCTTTACAGGAAGTGCAATCCAGTCTCAGATGATCTTAAACCAGAGGAATATGGAGGTTCAGGAGCAGCTGCAGTTCACACCTTCCCTAAATTTTCAGGGAGATGCCACCAGCACAGACGGCACAGTTTTCACTTCAGAAATGCGTTGGGTACGAACCGTTCCTTCTGTTTGACACAAAGCCAGCTTCTTCTGAATCCGTAGCAGGGATATAGGGAACCTGTGGCCCCACAGAAGTTGCTGGTCTCCAAGCTCCCATCAATCCAGTAGTGAGAGACGATGCAGCTGCAGTCCAGCAACATCTGGAGGACCACAGGTTTCCCATTCCTGATCTGTAGCGTAAGTGGAATCAGGTATGTTGTTATGCGCCTGTAAAGCAAATGGTTGGCATAACAAGGTTGCTTTAGTTAAAGGTAAAGGGACCCCTGACCATTAGGTCCAATCGTGACTGACTCTGGGGTTGCTCGCTCATCTTGCTCTATAGGCCAAGGGAGCTGGCATTTGTCCAGCTTCCGGGTCATGTGGCCAGCATGACTAAGCCGCTTCTGGCGAACCAGAGCAGCACACGGAAACGCGGTTTACCTCCCGCCGGAGTGGTACCTATTTATCTACTTGCACTTTGACGTGCTTTCGAACTGCTAGGTTGGCAGAAGTGTGTTCTATTGTGAGAGAAAGTTGAGCAAAGAAGCTGGCACCTTTGTTCCCAGGGATGTTCTCAGGTCTTCCAAGTAGAGCAGGGGACACCATGCAAGTGGAAATGGTGGTGGTGTGGAAAGGAGGGATTCAAATGAGATGATGTGACGGACAGCAGATGTATCCAGTCATGAGTTCTCTCTCTCTCTGCCTTTCTAGGAAGCTGAGAAAAGTAAGATGCAGCCAGAGGTCCTCATGCAAGACGGAAGATCGTTTCCTAACTCTGTCTACTCTGGAGCTCATCTTTCTTCACTCACTTTAACCTCCACGCTGCTCCTTCTGTTACTTGGTCCGCCATAATATCATACATCTGGCATTGCTCCTGACTTGTAATTCCATAAGAAGGGAAACTGGACATTGTTTCATGCCAAAGAGGAAGCACTGACCACTGCAAGCCTCTTCCCAGTGCTCACCCCTTCTGCCTAGAACTCTGCCACTTTCACTCGCTGTTCTATGCAATGTTGGCCTGCCTGTGAAAGGAGCAGGGGTGCTGGTTCTCTTTCCAGTGCCCACAAGGAAAAGAAAGCAGGCTGCTTGGAGATTCTAGGGACCTATTGCCTTCCAATATTTTTTATTTTAAGAGGAAGGCGTCCACTGCCTCTAGACTAGCAAATGAAATGCTATTTCTGGCTTCAGGCGTCTGCCCCCAAATCTGGATCCTCTACTCTTTGGTGGTGTTCAGGGCCATGTGTGTACGCATGTCCATTTCTTTAGACATACAAAACAAAACTTGACAGTGATGCTAAATTGTATCCTCTGCACTTAACCCTTTCTGCCCCTTTGTTGTGACTCATGAGGCATTTAACACCTCAGAGCTAGGCTGGGCTTCTGTATTCATCTCAGTAACATACAACTTTCCTGTCTGGTATTATATGAGCCTTCTAGGCTTTCATAGGAATTTGCATGCAGGCTTACTAAGATTTTACCCACCAGAGTTTCCTCGGAGCAATGAAGTCTATCCCCTGAGCTGCAGAGCAAATATTTTTTTCCATATGTGGCTACCAAGCATCCCTCCACATGCGTTTCTGTACATTCTGTAGCACCAGACATTTATCCATAATGTAATAATTCCAGATGTAAAGATTTCTGTGGTGTAAACTGCTGTTCTTTTGTGCTGCAGTGTTATGTTGTCCATTTCTAGGCACACATTAATAATTCACACCCCCATTGTGTCACCACTTCCTTGTTAGCTGGCTTAAATTTTTGGAAGAGGTAGCAAGCTAACTGCTACAACCTCCCTGTGTTGCTGTTTGGTGGCTGTGAAAGATGCAGTCAGTGTTGCATCTTGTTTCTCTCCTACTCCCCAAGAAAAATAGACAATGTTGTGGCTGCCAAAGTTTCCAAAGTTTGGGAGTGGGTAGGGAACAAGGGCACAATCCATCTTTCCGTGAATGTTCTACCACGTCAACCAGTGACGACAATGCCTCTGTGAATTTCATGTTTTTCTCATCCAGGAATGAGTTACTCATTTGTGCCCAGTGAAGGGGTCTCTGTACTGCCCACCAGCATAGGCTCTGTTTCTGTGTACATTTACTGGTAGACTTTGTCTCAAACATTGAGGTATCATTTGGAAAGGCCTGCCAATCCATTCTGCAGTAGTAATGGTGTTTATTATTATTCCAGCTCTTTACTGAAGGCAAAAAAGGATTTGCTTGTACAGTGGTACCTTTGGTTGCGAATGGGATCCGTTCCGGAGGCCCGTTCGCAACCTGAAAAGAACGCAACCCGCATCTGCGCACACGCGGTTTGCGATTTGCCGCTTCTGCACGAGCGCGTGACGTCATTTTGTGCGTCTGTGCATGCGTGCGCGGGGAAACCCGGAAGTAACCCTTTCCGGTACTTCCGGGTCGCCGCGGGACGCAACCTGAAAACGCGCAACCTGAAGCAAATGTAACATGAGGTATGACTAGCGTTTTTAAAATGTTTGTAGGTGGTTGTAGCTGTACAGATAACTTTGAAAGCATGTCTTCTGAAAAACAAGGCAAGGAATGTGAAAGGGTTACAATAAAAGTTTATTGGTTTTTTTTAAAAAAAGAAAACAAGAAAAATAAATATTGGGTTTGGCAGTGTAATACTGGCACAGAATATGTATTGGATCCAGGCACCTGAAGTGTTGTGGGAACCCAGACCTTGGAACAGGCTTAGTATCCATATAAGCTGAAAGCTTTCGCAACAGTGCAAATGTTTTTACAGCATTCCTTAGGGTAAGCAAGTCCTGAGTGGAAAATCATGGGAAGTCTTAAACTTCATTTGTAAATGCTTTCTCATAAGGCAATTTGCATTTCACAACACTGTTCTCTATTCTATCAGGCTTACTTATACAACATAGCAAGTTACAAACATAAAGTTCAGCAATTTTATCCAGCTAAGAAGCATACTTATTGTAAGATTTCAAGTCCACAACCCAGTCCGCAATAGGTCCAGTACCCATGTGCGGTGGGATTGGTCCCAGTAGAGCAGGGGTCACCAACCTTTTTAGGCCAGGGCATACTTGTGAAATTTTGAAAAACTGCTGTGAGAACAAGTCATAAAATGACAGCTCCAGAGGTGTTTAAATTACACCTTGGGGCATGGCAGAATATATAATGGCTGCCACATCTAAAAGAACAGAAAAAGAGACAGGGCCACAAAATGGTGTGGGAGTGGCCCACAACAGTGCACACAGCCCTGCCATCAATGGGGGGGGGGAAACTTCAGCCTCTTATGCATTCAAAGAGGGAAGCTCTTTGCACCTTCTCTCTGTTCAGAATGTAAGGGAGGGTGTCCAGTCCTGGCATCCATGGAAATGTGGGCATGTTTTTAGACTGGGGGCTCAGTGCAAGCAGCAATTGAGCAAAATATTGTGCATTGGATTTTTAAGGGGATTATTTACGGAGACCTTCCATGGGAACCATAGGAGGTACTTGCAGGCATGCTGGCAACCCTTGCTTGAGCTTTGTTTTCTTGCTCTCCCCTGGTTAGAGTAAGTGGGTGCCTTCTTAGGTCCACGTGCCTGTCTCACCATCCTCTTTCAGCCCCGCTCCCCCTGTCACTTTGCTATAAATTACTTGTGCTCCAGAACATAAACTACTTGCTCTGTGGAGGGAGAGAGGCTGTATGGTGGTAGAGAAGTGTGGTCCCTTTCTCCTCCTCCATGGGTAAGTGGGGGAAGGGGCAAAACTGCTTGCTGGATCTGCAGTGGACTGGATCACGCCCCAACTGCTTTTATTTCTAGTACATTCCACTGAAATTTCATTTTCGGTATCTGGCTGAAGTGACACAGTATTGAGTCTCTGTTGACTTTTCAATGTTGTGACGTTATTTCCTGCTACTTAACATAGTAACAGTGGTAATTTGTCTCTATTGAATACACCAGCAACTCTCATGCCTTTGTTAAAGCTTCAGGGCAATAGAAATCTCTAAAACGTTATCCGTCTTCAAAATACAATTTGGGTCTCTTGGCAAACAGAGGAAGGAGGAGCATTGAGAGCTGCTGTAATGTACATTGCAATATCTTACAAATGTGGTTCAGACTATAATATCCAAAATAAAGTTTATCTTACAACTCTGGGAGTTCCTTTCCTTTACATTCAGCAAAAAATGCACAAAATGTCAGTTCTATCTAGTGATGGCACAGTGCAGGCAGCTCTCACACAACAGGTTTGAAAATGGAACCAAACCAGAGATAAATGTCTAGTCTCTCCTGGCAACCTATGGTGTTAAAATTCAATTGTGTTTATATAACTTGACACAAGAAGCATTGATCCTCAAGCCTCAACTTCTCTATGTGTTGGCATTCATCTGCCTCGAGAGACAATGGAGTGTGCCTCCGGGGGTGAAGTCAAACCGCTATGCTAGCAGCACCAGTAACCTCCTCAGGGTGCAAGCCATGGTGGTGTGTATGGAGGTCCTGGGCTACCCAGACAACAACCCTCTCTTGGCTTCACAGATGTATTCCAAAGACAAGCAGAGCAATATGCTCGGCACCAGCTTGGCTGCAGGAGTTGCCAGAAGGAGGCATGCAAGATGCCATCCAACCGTTTTAGGGAGTCCACTCCAGATTTGTGTAGGGTTTACGCCTTAGCCTTTTCTTCTCCTGAAGATAGCCTGCAAGGCAGCAAAGGTTTAGGATAAGAGTTTTCCTTCTAGACTGGCTACCTTCTCAGGTTGACAAGCCCCATCTGCCCCTCACTTCCCTCTACAGCACATGCAGAAACTGCCCTGGTGATGTAGGAGAGGGACCAGGCAATCACTTGCTCAAGGCCATGCTATGGAAATACAATTTCTTGTGATGCAGGATTTCGGCGAGAACCTGTATCTATAAAGCTTCCATCACACTTGCCAACAAAGACCAGTCTAAGAACTTGGTGAAGAAATAGGTTCATCAGTGTGCCAACTTTGTTAAACAGATACTATTCCATAGGTTCGCTATTCCTCTGGAGATGGGGAAAGGTTAGGTTGGTTGTTTCATCATAGCCTTGGGAGAGTTTATAGTTGATTCGGCATGTGTTCCTGTTGAAGCCCTGGTTGATCTGTGGGAAAAATGAGATAAACCAGATAATGGATGTGATCTCTTCTAAGTACACACTCTTGAATGGCTTTCTGGTACCCCAGGGAACTTGGAGTAATAGCAGCAGGGATAATTAGTAGAATGTAAGTGGAGAAAGGCACATTCTAAATGTGATCAAACACAGGCTAGATCTCACTTTAGATCATACTTGGTGGTGATAGTTGCAAAGAAAGAAGTCTCCCCACCACTATTGCATCCACACACTGCAGTCCAGTGGAACTGTTTAGGTAGCAAGGAGTCTGCAGAGTGTTAGTTCCCAGTGTGAACACCAACAGGTTACAAATAGTTCATTGTGACTTATTTGCTAAGCACTTGGTGGAACATAGAACTCGACATTCATTCCAAACTGCACTTGACATGCATCTTTTACCTGCAGGTTTTCTGTGTTGTTTTTTAAAACGCAAATTGCATTAGCTCGAGAGGGGAATCTGCTAATTAACCTCTTCCTCCCTTGCTAAATCTTAACCACTGCTGGTGGTTAAGTTCCAGATGTTTCTGGGTGACATGAGGTAGCAGATTGCCCTGGTAGATGACCTACATCAGGAGAAAATGTGATGTTGATTCTTCTGAACCTCTCAGCAACTTTCAGTACCATCAGTCCTAGTATTTGGGACAATTTGGATTGGGAATTAGATATACTGTACTATGCTTCTGTTGTCCAACTCCTATATAACACACAGGTCTCATAAAGTGGTGGGGGAGGACTTTGGCTTTGTGCAGTGGCATCTGTGGCTATGGAGCAAACTTCTAGGAGAAGTTTGGAGCTAGGTGTTGTTGGCATATCAATGACACCCAGTTCTGCTTTTCTTATAATTTAGATGTAGCAGTGGATGTCCTGAACAGATGCCTTCACTTGAAACAATAGGTTGGCTAACAAGCTAAACCCAGACAAGATGGAAGTAGTGCTGATGAGTAGGGCTTGGCAAGTCCTATTTAAGTCAACAGCGAGTGATAATGGCTTTGTGTGACAAATGGCATCTGTGGCACACAGTACCATTCTTCAACTGCTTTGCCAACTGCACCTCATCTTCGAGAGAGCCTTCTCACAACTTTCCATACTTTGGTAACACGCAAGAATTATTGCTGTGGTGTTTGCACATGGACTTTCCTTTGAAGAACATTTGGAAACTTCGGTAAGCTCAGATTCCAGTGACCAGGTTGCTAACAGGGATCTACTACACTGCACCCATTTTACGGGTGCTAAAATATATTTGCTGGCTCTTAGCTTGTTTCCAGGTGTGATTCAAAGGGTTGGTTTTGTAACTTGTAAAGTCCTGAACAGCTGGGGACCAGGGGGGAGCCTCAAGAGGGCTGTGGTCAGAGTCCCCACAGCTGCCTGGCACAAACATTCTATATCCTACAGGCGCCAGATTAAAACTGTCTTATTTGCCCATGCATTTAGCGGATGATTGCTTATTGCTTACTTATTACTCCCTTTTCTGCTTCCCTTATCTGCTTTTTCTTTTCAGTGATTGATTTTTTTATTGTTTGTTTTTATTACTTGATAAGCTGCCTTGGTTGCTTGAAAAGCTTCAATGCAGAATGCAAATGCTTTAATGAAAGAAATTAGATTCTCTAAAATTATTCTTAATAATCCAATGACAATACAAGGCAGCAAGCAACCAAAGTTCATGAAATATACTCAGAGTCGCAAAGTGATTTCATGCTCTTTATTCAGCTCATAGTGGTGAGGAGGAATGAATGAATGTCCCCTCAAAGTATCTGCTTTATATACATTATTTACACAATGGGCTGCACATGATTGGCTAATTCCGGAGTTCTACTGTAAGCCAATCAGGTTGTGGATTCACTTCTATCTGGAGCATGATTGGGTAGTTCCTGCCAACCAATCATACTGCTGCATTGTTCTAGGACCAATCAGACTGCTGCATTCTGAATCCTATTCTAGGACCAATCAGACTGCTGCCTTTTGGATCCTATTGTTCTAGGACCAATCAGACTGCTGCCTTTTGGATCCTATTCAACTCAGTACATAACAGTTCACTAAGCCCCCACCCCCAACACTCCAAGTGTCCCTATTTTCCAGGGACAGTCACAGGTTTACAGAAACTGTCCCAGTTTCTTATTTGATCTCAGAATGCCCTACTTTTCCTTAGGACGTCCCTATTTTCATCAGAGAAATGTTGGAGGGTGTGGAGTTATGCCACCCCCAAGCCAAGGAGACAAGTAACTATAAAGCTTTTTAAAGACATCTGAATGCAACCCTGTAGAGGGAAGTTTTTATGTTAAAATATTAGTTTTATTATGTTTTTATATATGCTGGAAGCCACCCAGTATCTGGGCAACCCAGTCAGATGGGCAGGGTGTTGTTGTTGTTGTTGTTGTTATGTCACACAATGCTTTTGGTTGTGTATCCAATTGATCCAATATGCTTTTAAATGTACTTTTTAAAACGTATACTTGCTTTGGAGTGCTATATAAATCAATACTTAATTGCTCAACTTATTAATAAGAATTAATACTTCGCTTCATTTGTTAATTACTGTATGACACCTTGTGAAGACTTTATTATAAAACGCAGGATATAAATACATCATATTAATAAAATACAATTAGATACAGGCTTGGACACAGACTTCGCTATAATCTAATATAAACATGTTCACAATTACATGTTTCATGATACAAGTGCACTCACTAATGAGCCCAGATTGGAAGCAGCTCCCTGTCTAGTTTATGCCGAGTAAGGAGAATTCTTATGAAAACAGAAATGAAAGCAGAAATTGCCAGTGTTCATTTATTCATCTCATGTCCAGTGAATATGATTGGCATTGACTGTTGTTGGTTTCACTCTGCAAACGATAATCTGCATTGCATTTCCTTTGCGTTGAAATGAATGGGGTGGAATAATGTGATGGCAACATTACTTATGTAAGTTATAAGATTTCATCGCAGTGAGAGGTGTAACATAGTTTTCGACAGAAGATAAACTGCAGCAGAACGGAAACACTGCTGCGTGTGACGAATACAGGGAAGAAAGGAAAACTATGCCTCCTTACATCCCTAATGCTGAGCGGTGCATGATGGTATCTGGCTACATGATGTGTTACATGGTTATGAGGATCTAGAAATATTTTGGCTTTCTTTTCAAATAGGTCAGGTAATGGTCATTATGTAGAAGGGCAGATGGCCGATTAATTTTTTTCTAAATCTCTTCCGGAAGCTACTTACAAGCAGATTGTTCCATAATTGGTTTGTTTTTTAATGCCCCTTTATTATTCATTATTGATAACTATCAGCAAAAACTACCAGAGACGACCCTTTGGGCTCTGTAGGTGAACTGTTGATCCATAAGCAATTAAGGAGTTATCTGCTGACCCACCAAAACAGTCCTATTATGGAATGTGGAAGTTCTCAATTATTTAAACCTAAGAGCGCCCACGCACTCTGTAGTATTCATAAGAGACTAAACCTATTTTTTGAGTCAAACACCAACCTGCAGTTTTCTACTATTTCCCAGTAATTTGTTTCAAGTAAGTTTGAGGCAGGCCTCTGCAGATATAGATGGAGAGCTGCCAGGTGCAGCCTTGGCTCTCCCCTGGCCCCCAGCTGTGTGTCCTAACTGGGTCCTCCTGAGACAGAGGTGAAAACCCCACTAATAACTTTTTCAGAGATGTGGAGGTGATATTGGAGAGGTGGTCTCCACATCCGTAATTTATTCTGTGCAGCTTTATGAAACCGACACAATATGACACTCTGTAAGGACCTTACAGAGATGCAGATGGACTAACATATGGTTACTGTAGCTTTGCAGTTATTTTCAGGGAAGTAGTCCCATAGTTAGGGACGCGGGTGGCACTGTGGGTTAAAGCACAGAGCCTAGGACTTGCCAATCAGTTGGTCGGCAGTTCGAATCCCCGTGACGGGCTGAGCTCCCGTTGCTCGGTCCCTGCTCCTGCCAACCTAGCAGTTCGAAAGCACATCAAAGTGCGAGTAGATAAATAGGTACCACTCCGGCGGGAAGGTAAACGGCGTTCCCGTGCGCTGCTCTGGTTCGCCAGAAGCGGCTTAGTCATGCTGGCCAGATGACCCGGAAGCTGTACACCGGCTCCCTCGACCAATAAAGCGAGATGAGCGCCGCAACCCCAGAGTCGGTCACGACTGGACCTAATGGTCAGGGGTCCCTTTACCTTTACCTAGTCCCATAGTTTGACAGCAGGAGCAATGAATCAGGCCTGCCTCTTGGGTGCTGTGGTTGAACTTTTACACTGGTAAAGGAGAGTCTGTTTTAGTGACCACTTGGTTGGGATACTAATGGAGACGGTCCTCCAGAATGCCTTTTCCTGTTTGGGCCTTAGGGTCAAGGAAGGTTACTCTGTGCCATGCTTTCTCTCTCCAGTGCCCACAAGCAAACAGTCCTTCATCTTTTCCATTTGCAGCTGATCTCTTCCATTATCCACAGACCGGGAGGAGATGATCAGTAATTGTTAAGTGCTTGAATCAGAGACTAATAGCTGGCTGCTAATTTGCCCTGTAATGCAAGTCTGAATTCCTGGTAAACAAACTGGCTGCTTTTCACACACAGGGATGGTTGCCAAGAACCTAATATTAGAACTCTGGAGTGAAGGCTTTTAGAGCAATTCCATCCACTCAAAAGATGTTTAATGACATTAAATTGTGTACTAAATAATTAGAAGATGAAGGCTCACTTGGAGTCAATGAGTTATTGTCTGATTAAGGTGGAAAGGGGTTTCTGTCCTACTTTTTAAACAGTTGTACTAAAATGGTGTACCTGATAAATGATAAAGATAACTAGGCCTTTACCTATGGGCAAAAGAATTGGCGCAAGATGACGTTATCCATCAAAGTCTAAACAAGATAATTCCTGGCTTCAGTCTTCTTCCAAGTGGCTTTTTAAAAGCATACCGTTGGTAAAAGGTGATATAATAAAAGTCAGATGTGGTTCTCAATTTTTATAGTACGCATCTGCTGGCAGGAATTTATGCCTTAGCAAAAGGGGCTTTGGGTGGGAAGATGCACCCGTTGCTTCTGCCTTGAGGAAAGTAGAAGCTCCACACCACAGAAACACACAGTGTCAAGTTCAGAGGCTGTGTGCGAGCAGGAAACAGGAAAGCCAACGATACTCAGTTTGAAGCACATGCAGAGATGGATAAACTAAGGGATGTTATATTGATTTTGCAACTGAATCAAAGTTAATTAGTAAGTTAACCTTCAGCGGCGTTGTGCGTCGGCTACATCCCATCAATATAAACAGAGTCCAGAAAAGTGCAGCCGTGGCTCAGATGATCAGTGCAGAGGGAACTGGGTCTCCTGCCCTATCCTTTGTGATGGTTTTACCCTTTGCTGGTACTGTACTTGTAGCAGCTACATAGCATGCAGAAATCTAGCACGTCATGCATTTCCTAGCATAGAGATAAAATTATACTGAAGGGCTCGTCTGACAAATCACTAGTTATCTGTAAGCAAAATAAAAGTTAACAAGTTTTTTGGCGCTGCTTTCCATTTGTTTTATCACAGTGTTCCTGTACAAAGCTCTGGTTTTGCAGTGGCGGTTGGGTTTTGTCTGCATTGGTAAATCCCGCCCCCTGCATTTCAACCTTTAATTGTGGTGATATATGGGGTTTGCCACATAGCAGGAGGCAAAGCAGGGAGAAGACAAATGGATCACATCTCGGTAGTGATGAGAAAGCATTTTTTGATGGTATGAAGCCAAACATCTGAGATGTCTGGCAGTTGTACCTTATCTGTGGCTACTATTGCGCAGCAGATACAGCACTGTGTGCTGTGGGAGCCAGGTTCAATATCCTACTTGCCTTTCTTTTTTGAGGGGCAGCGATGCTTACCAAAATGTTGCACTGTAACAAAGATTACTTTGAAAATTTGGGTTCCAATGGTTTGAAAACAAAACTCAGTGTTCTTCAACCTTATTTGATGATCTATGTTATCAATTTTAAAATAATTGAATTTCTTAAGTAAAGCTTTTATCCATATCCATAACACTCCAAGGGTAAATTTTGTTGTCGTTGATTTCCAACTTTCCACTAATCACATTGTAGATGACGGGCAGCAAAACAATAATTCCAAATAGTGCAATATGGTTCCAAATAGTGCAATATGGATAAATCCTTTGTTTTCTCCAGAATTTCTTTCTAATAAACAATAACTGGATATTGCCAAAATGTAGAAAAATAGCTGCTCCAAACTCAGTTTCCTCCAAAAGCACCTGGATCTGGTCCATGATCTTGCCCAAGAAGGGGTGATTGACAGATGGCCAGAAATTACTTAGATTTTCCAAATCCAGGGAGGGTTTCTTGAGGAGTGGGTTTTATTACTGCCTCCTTCAAGCAGGCATGAACCACACCCTCTCACAATGAGGCATTAATCACCTCCCTGGCCCCCTCCCTCTTAGTTTTATAAGCCTCGGCCAAGACGGGCAAGTAGTTGCCCTGATACAAGCAACTTGTCCACATCCTTGAGCCTTACTAACTGAAAGTTATCCAACACAACAGGGCTAGACAGTGCTCTGGACACCTCTCGAAACAGCAACAGGAGAGACATTCATGTCCCTCCTGTGGGCTTCTCAAAGGCATCTGCTTGGTCACTCTGGAAAAGAAGAAGTTAGACTAGCCAGGTCTTCCATTTCCCAAAGCAGATTCACAAAACTTTCTGTTTTAATTAATCATTTATTAAATTATTACCCCAAAAAGACCTTCACATATATATGCCATTTACAGATAACATATAATGTAAACAAAGCTTAACAAATAAGTTAACACGCTGCTCTATTAAGCCATAGACAATAGTTCTTGCCAAACGTCATCTATTAATGTTCCAGTATTCAGCAAAAGGTCACCCTTGATCACACAGGGCAAATGCAGTTTGCTTTGTATTTTCCCAGGCACATTTATAATGGTCCAATTTATTCATTAGCATGGCTTGCCAGATCTTGCATAACTCCTCTTCTGTTGTAGGCAACAAGTCTTTCTTCCTCTCTAATATGGTGCCAGAAAGATTTGTGCTTAACTATTTGCAGATTAAAAAAAAAAAGGCAAAGGAGTCAGTCCATTGGTTTTGATGGGTTTACTACAGGGGGTGCACTTTCTCATGAACAACCTTTTGAAGGTTGCATGACAGTGGTGGATGGGGCCATTGTTTAAAGTGAGTGGGATATGTGAAACTGTTACCCTTTGGGATTGGTAGGGCAGAAGGTAAGGAGACCAACACAGCCTCAACTTAGAAAAAGAAAAATCAAGCAGCAGAGGGAACAGTTCTAGTCCAGCCTAGTTTACTGGAGGGTTCTTGTTTTTTAACAGAAGGAAGTATTCAAAAAGCGTCCAGGAAGTGAAGCAGCAGTCCATTCTACCACCTTAGAGGTGATACCGTTTCACTTTGTTCTACTGCATGTGTAGCTAGGGATGCGGGAGAACTTTGGTTACGTCTGCATTTAAAGGAAAGCCTACCTAATCCACACTTTCCAAAACAATATGTGAACTGAAACACAGCCATCCTTCAAAATCGGCTTATTTCTGAATTTTGCAAGGGAGTTCTCCAGCCAAGAAATGTGCAAAAGAAATGAATATACTGGGGTGAAATCTGCCTACAAATGCGTATATTGTCAAAAGTAACATGCAAAAAAGTGTTGTATTAGGAAAATTGCTATGCGAAAGTGGGCACATTGGGTGCTAATGGTGTACAAAAATGCAATATATTAGGAGAGAGCTGCACTAAAATTCTGAAGCTTCTAAAAAAAAAAAGCAGATTGTTGTGGAAATGTGAAGTGAATTTAAGATATGAAAAACGAGATACCAAAATTTGCCCATCCCTACTCACTGAGGGCTCATCCACACTTCTGCTTGGCCCTTGCCTAGAAAGCACAGGCCCAAGCGGTTTTCCACTTCCCCTGCTGCTTTCTCAGGGAAAACCCGCTCTTTAGTGCTAAATCGGAGTAAGCAGCAAGCGGAAGTCTCAATGAGCTCTAATATGACTAAGCAGAGCCACTCGCTGAAGAAATGGGCCACAATCTGACACACAATTGTCACAGTTGCTTCAATCCCACTGATATTAATTGGGGTTTAAAAACATGACCAGTTCTCCCAGACTGTGGCTTTGCAACATAAAGGTAAAGGTAAAGGGACCCCTGACCATTAGGTCCAGTCGTGGCCGACTCTGGGGTTGCGGCACTCATCTCGCTTTATTGGCCGAGGGAGCCAGCCTACATCTTCCGGGTCATGTGGCCAGCATGACTAAGCCGCTTCTGGCGAACCAGAGCAGCGCACGGAAACGCCGTTTACCTTCCCGTGGTACCTATTTATCTACGTACTTGCACTTTGACTTGCTTCTGAACTGCTAGGTTGGCAGGAGCTGGGACCGAGCAACAGGAGCTCACCCCGTTGTGGGGATTTGAACCACCGACCTTCTGATCGGCAAGTCCTGGGCTCTGTGGTTTAACCCACAGCGCCACCCGCATCCTACTTACCTATAAATAAGAGTTCTTTCCCTGCGTGAACATGACTGATGAATTATGAAGTGTGAGGGGGTGTTTCCTTTGCCTAATTGTGGGAGAATGATTTTTTCTACATTATGGAACCAAATCCAGCTGCTCTGTGTCCTTCCCCTGCTTCTCAATGAACACCCCCATAGCATTCCACTACAGGCCAAGCAGATGTGAACTAAGGGTGGGTGAGGGGGCTTAAGACTTTCCCTGAATTCTAAATGGCTGAGATAACAGTTTTATTTTGCAGCCTCCCAGACTAGCAGCCAGCAAAAGCCAGAGACCAAGGGATTCTGAAATAATCTTTTGATTAGCTGAAGTCAATTTTGCTAAGTGCTAGTGGCTCTGAGAAACTGGTTCTGTCAGAGATCCCTAGGGATCCATTATGTATTCAAGGCAATAAAGGAAGAATTGCTTGAGGGTTTCCCCCCCCTCCTTTTTTCAGAAATAGAGAATTATGGAGGTTATTTTTCCCAGACTACAGCTCTTTGGGTTTAAATCTTTGTATCTTTGGGGAAAGTGTTTGCTTCAAATGAGAGCAGTTAAGTACCTCCGTTTCCTAATGTAAGGTTTAGCAGAGACATCTGAGGAGGTTAAAGCTCTCGCATCTTATTTCTGAGGCAGAAATTCTCATGTGCCTCTACCCCAAACATTTTGATTCCCTGGGTATTATAATCACTTCCTCACACCCCTGTCCAAGCAGGTGTTTATTTGCAACAGTGGTCTGTTACTACAGTGTTCTTCGATCTGGTAATCCCCAAATTTTGCTGGACTACAACTCTCATAATCTCCAGCCAGTGGTAAAGGATAATAGGTGTTGTAGTCCAACAACATCTGAGGACCCAAGGTTGAAACGCACTGTTCTACTGTTTGTCTTGACCTTCATGCTAGTTACTTTTGCCCACAGCCCACCATCCCTGTCATCCCTGCCCATCCTTTATGTGCTGGTTTCCTGCCAAAAACGTCCCTTAACAGTAACCAAAATATCTACACCTGTTATGAACCGAGTAGACATGTAGCATAGTCCATACTACACAAGGCACCTGAAGTTTGAAGTTGGCTGTTTCACAACAATATACAGAATTCTCTCCTCTTAGTCCCCCTCTAGCCCTTTGTCCCTCTGGTTTCCAAGCTTCCCCAGTTCTTAGGTTTTTGAATCCCCTTCCTCTTCCCGCTTATAAATACACCTTGGTATGTTCTTCTCAGGCTGTGTGTACACCATACTTTTAAAGCACATATCCCACTCAGTCCTGGAAACTGTAGTCCTGGAAACTGTAGTGTGTTAAGGGTACTGGGAATTGTAGCTCTGTAAGGGCTAAATTACATTTCCCATTATTCTTGTCTGGGGGGGAAATGTGTTTTAAAGATGTGTGTATGCAGCCTCAGCCTAAAGTCCTCCTTCCCCCAATTTCCCTTCATCTGTTCCCGTTTAGCTCAGCTCTGAGCCTCCATTCCACAAGCCCTTCTGAGTTGATTCCCTGCCTTGCCAATGTTCCTTCTGCCACCTGGTCTTCTGGGCCATTTATCCTTTAGTTGCCATGCCTCTTGAAATCTCTTTCCACAAACGTTCACAGCCCTCTGTGCTTTCCTCATCCACCCAGACAGCCCTGGATCTTTCTGCCTCTGTTCTTGCTTGCTGCTACGAACACAAAATATCTCTTCTGCCTACATGTCCAGTTCCATTTCCCTCGCAGAAGATGTACCGTTTGTCATCCTTTTCTCTGCGACTGACCCTTTTCTCTGCAGTAGTTAAATTTAGTGACCAGTCAGTCTATGACATCAGAGCAACTCAACCAATGACACAGGAGGGGTGCTCACAGAAGGACAGCTTCCCTCGGTTATTTAGATGCATGTATGCTATAGTAATTATGAGAAATTGTTCTGACAGCTACTGCTAATCTTATGGCTAAGTAAGTACTTTTGCTAAGTGACGAAATGTCAACTTCATTTCCTATTAATCAATAACATTTACCGTGCTCCAGGTGTAAATATCAAAAGCAAGCTTCAAGTTGTAACATAATCATTAGGCATTAATTGGTACATTTCAAGAACCACCAAAACTATTAAATAAATGACCCAAGTGCATTATAATGTCCATCAATTACTGGTAAATTTTCATATTTGCCAGAGCTGGCTAGGAATCTGAATAAATTAATTGCTTTTCAGACATCTTCCTACTTCAGTTATAGTTTTATTTAACCCAATAAAAACACCTCTGTTGTCCTTGTCCTTAAATATATGGTACTCCAAACATATCACAGCTGGATGAAAGGCATCCTTTGACTTTGGCTTTACCTTGTACAGAACTGCTTTTCTTCCCTTAGTTTTTCTTTTGAACTATTCCATTGAAATTGTGCAATTATCTGTTTGCCTCACCTTGCATTTCTTACCTTCCTCAGGATTTGCTTTAACCCCTTACTATGGATCCCACTCACTGATAATTACCTTCTTCTGATGTTCCATCAAGACTTCTGTAGCCTTGATTAACCCAAACAATTTTCTGTATTATTATTTTATCACTTTCCTTGGCAGGTCATTGATGAATCAGCCACACACTGCAGCCTTCGGAAACAAGCCATTCCATGAGGCAAAACAACCTTTTGCTAATCCTTAAAACTTGCCCTTAGCATCCCTGTATTGTGCTTGCTGCCTTCCCTCTCACTCCTTCCCACTTTTCTGGACCTGAGGTTTGGAAAGAATCCAGCTTCTGTGAGCATCATGCCCTGGTCTAATGGAATATGTAATTATTGCCACTGAGGCATGCAGCTAGACTCTGGGTCACTATTAACTCAGAGTGACAGGGTTCATTACGCACATGCGTCTCTTCAAAGAGGAGGGAGTGATGGATCAGAAATTAAATCAAGCCTAGTCGCTCCGCTTCAAGTGCTGTTAGTTGGGGCGTTCCAAAGAACATAACTAGGAAATAATGAGATGAAATTAAGCAAAGATAGATGGAGGATGAATTAAAAAAAACTCTCAAAGCCCAATTAGCCTGCAGCGCAGGGACAAGCCATGGTAGACAGTATTTATGTGATCCTGGGGCCAGATTGCTGAACTCCTCTGTGGATGTGAAATACAGCTCCCAGAACATTCTTTCTATTCAGCTTCTGAAAGATACAGTCAGACCTGTATATTTATTTTTATTCCAAGGGGGGGGGGGGAACCCTAAATGAATTTTGCATCAAGGTAATCCAAATTATGCAACACAAAAGCAGAGTTCTGCGTCCTGAATAAATTATGCAAATTAACACAAAGTGTGTATTTTCCCATTGTGCTTTATTTCTTATTCTGCAGTCTTTCCAATTTGCATTATTTATTCCACTCCAGCCATTTGACAGGAGAAGCAAGAAGCTATGCAGGGCACTGAAGCTGTGCTCATCTATTCAGTAACTCCTCTTCCTGCTGAGAGTCACCAACCATTGCCTGCAGATGTTACTGAACTGTATCTCTGCTAGACACAAAATTCTGCACTCAATGTTGCATTCTGTGGCTTTTTCACGCTTTCACGGAATCACAGCCTACACACCTCTACAGCACTTTTTTCACAGTTTTTTTCTTTGTCTCACCTTCCCTTTGGTTGTTTTTAGCTTTTTCAAAACTCCATTAACATTGCTGGAGCATGTTGGTGGAGGAGCAGGGAGCAGAACAAGGAATTATTCATTACTGGAAAAAATCTCTGCAGGGCTGGGGGGGAAACAGCCATATGCTGTGAAAGGTCAAAAACCAACGCAAGCAACAAGAAATGAAAGAATTTATATTAGTGGGGATTGCTGAATATATGGGTGTATGGTCAATCAAACATGCTTACACTGTCAGAAACAAAAAGAGAAGCTCTAATAAATGGTGAGTGAGACCAGGACAGGATGAAAGGCACCAGTCGCATCCACACCATACACTGAAAGCACATTTTAAGCACGTGGCTTCTCCCAAAGAATCTTGGGAACTGTAGTTTGTCAAGAATGCTGGGAGTTGTAGTTCTGTGGGGATAAACTAAAGTTCCCAAAGTGCTTTAAGGGAAACCATGTGCTTTAAATGTGCTTTAGATGCATGGTGTGTGTTATGTATTCAGCAGTCTGTGTTCGTCTGAACTTGAGTCTGGACTAAGGATTCTGAGCCCGTGTTCTGATTCGATACATGATATCCAATCACAGAACATTTCAGGATTTGGGCCTTAAACTCTGAGTAATGATTCGCAGCTTGGAAGTTTAGACAGCCAATCACGTTGGGAGTGGGAGCGGCCCAGGCCTTCAGAAATGTACATAAGCAGTCACTTTGCCCTGTTGTCCAGTTCTGTTAGTTCAATCAAGATTATTGCTATTATCACTGTGCCTTGCCTCATGAGAACCCACCTACACTTCAGCCCATTGTCTGTCATAAAGTGGCAGGACACCAAGGAAGGGGAAGAGGATCCTGACAAAGGGTGTAACCATGATTGGTGCACACTGGGACAAGCTGAAGAGGGGGAAGGGGAAGTTGGAGACTTAGGAGGTACTCGGGGGACACCAGAGAACATTGAAGGGGCAGCTGACAGTTCACAGGAGACAGGGAAACTGTACACACCACTAGACCCCAAGGCATAGCTGGCAACTTTCCCCTTTGTTAAAGGGAAATTCCCTTATTCCGAATAAGATTCCTCGCAAAAAAAGGGAAAAATTGACAGCTATGCCCCAAGGTGCCCCCTTTTCCGTGAACCCACGGAAAAGGTCTGAGACGTCGTGAACAGCGGTAAGTGCACTTTAAGAGGCTGTGGCAGGCAAGAGAACACAGCCCAGCTTACTAGTTGATCAGGTGGAGATCATGGGACATTAGCTGTGGGAGGGGTTTTGTGGCCCCTCAGCTTGAATAAGCTCAGGGCAGGTGACGAGCACATCCTTCGTTAAGGGGGGAGCCACAGCTCCTCAGCTGGAGCAAGCTCAGGTGCATCAAGTAAGATTGGAAGGAACTAAAAGAGAAGTTGATGGACCACGGCTTGACTGTTTTGGGAGCTCCATTGTGCTGCGATTTTGGGGCTGACTCTAGGATTCCAACCTTGGATCTGCTTCAGAGATGGGAACCTGGCCTAATGGTTTGACTTTGAACCTTTCTCATTACATTGGACCTGAACCTGCGTTTGATCATTGGACTCCTCTCTAACGTTGCCCTTGGGACTGTTGTCAATAACACTTTCTGCTTAGACTTTGTGGCTCGCTGTGTGCACTATTGGATCTTTTCAGGAAAGCCACACAGATAAAAACAAACCATATCCAGCAACTTCTAGCACTAACAGGGAGAGTGCTGAGAGTGCCCTGCAGCGGCTCTGGGCACTGGGGGCCACCCAGACACCAACCCATCGACCCCCAGCTCAACTTTCTGGTCACCGGAGGCAGGCAGAGTGCACACATTCAAGGGTACATTACCACCTGGAGGAGGAGGGTGGGGTGGACGGGATGTGCTGAGAGAAAGCCACTTCTTAGTCTCTCTCAACAGCACCCTCCCCACTTTACGTAATTTCACATATACACACAGAGTCTGGGAACAAAACCCCCACATAAAGGGGAGGGGAGGGAAATGCCTGTAATTTTCAGCCAGTAAACTGTCAACTTATGACATTTCCAGTTTCCAAAAATAATGATCAAATCAGTCTGCCACGACATTCACCAGAGACAAAGCCACAGTTTAAAAAATACAAAATAAAAATCATGCCAGTTCTTTAGATAAACCTTGGCAGGTCACCTACAAAGATGGAATGTGCCAAATCTTTATCCAAGCAACCCTCCCACCGAGAGGCTGGCAAGAAGCACAGGGCCTAGTTGACACGAGAGTAAGAAGAAGAGCTTGTCAGCCGTGAGGGAGATACCAAGGGCTAAATAGCAGCTCTCTTCTTTCTGGGTTGCTCATCCCTAGTAGCTTTGTCTTAATTAACTAGATTTGATCTGTGTTGAAGTTATATGTAGGGGGATGTGTAACATTGTCAAATTTACAGGCAGGCATTTCTCCCCATTAGGTTTTCCTGGCTTGTTTGTAACTGGTTTCTATACTTATTCTTTCAAGCAGAAGGACACGCACTGAGCCCATGCTTTACTTATTCTGCAGCCAAAGAGACTGTACCATATTTGTGTCATTTGTCTTCTGTTCCTTTAGCCTTTTCTTTTTGGGGTGGGGAAGCATTTCTTGTAAGAATTGCACGTTTTTTTATATGTCGCTGGAAAATTGACCTTTGATTCCTCCTCTCTTTAAAAACAACAACTTTTTTTGCATTTGTTTGGTTTGCTCTCTTTCACCATCTGCATCAGCTAGCAATTGCACAAAAGGAAAATGCTGCAGGTGTGCCCCCCAGTTGAGTAAGGGGGGGGAACCAGGCACCTGATTAGAGTGGTTACTACCTATTCCTATTCTCAAAGGGAGAATAAGGGACTTGCGTGCCTTTCCAGGGATCACCAACTAGAGGATGGTCCTTTTGTTACCAAGTCGCATGTGCTATGCTGACACGCATGTCTACACATATAACCACAGTAGCAACATATTCGGAGTTTTTATATTGAAATTTGTGGCTCGTCATAAGGAGGTTGAATTGTATACTTACTTATCTGAATTACCTGGAGGAATTAGCAAAAACCACCGAGTCCCAATTTGGATTAAAATGAAAGAACATCCATTGTTTCAGGTGCCCAAATGGCATTAAATAATAAAATAGCTATGCTGTTTGTATTGTCAAGATGCAATTGTTAAGATACAGAGGAGTAAGACAGCATAAAATTCGTATAGCAGCTGCCCAAATCCCTGCTGCCAGGACCCAGTGCTTTTTTGGTGGGGAGGAGGGGTACGCAGGGGTATGCATACCTCTAAACATTTTGTGAATCAAAGTTTGGCTTCATCGAGGGCAGTATTTCAATATTAGTAGGAAAACTAAGAGTACCTCTAAACATTTTTTAGGTGGGGAAAAGCACTGCTCGGACCAATAGCATTTGCTTAACTAGTTTCTATGACAGAGTCAAGGAGATCTTAGTGTTGCTGCATAAACAGTAGAGGTTGGTGCTAGGGATCCACTAGGCTGAAATGGAAGTCTAGGCACACCAGAGGAATGTGGGAATGCAAACAACACAAGTTTGCGCCAAGAGAAGACAGGAAGTCAGTGAGATTTAGGAAATGTAGGACACAGTGATTAATCCCTGCCTTGAAGAAGCTTGAAGCACCCCCTCCTTGGATGTAAGTCACTATTGAAAACAATGGAGGGCTCACCCAGACTTACACTTGTTCCACCACTTTTCCCTGGCAAAACCCACTCTTTAGTGCTGACTTGGAGCAAACAACCATTGGTCCTAAAGAGTGGGGCTTCCCTGGGAAAGCAGTGGGAGAAAAATTGGATGGGATAGAGAACTTTTAAAAGCAGACAACTACTATCAGTGAGGACAGCCAGTGTAGAGCTAGACTCGTTTCCGCTGTTATGCTTACAAAGAGTTTGTGCCCACTGCAGTCACCTGTAGAGCGAAGTTAAGGGACTCCAGCTATATAGAAATCTTCTTGGCATGGCAGGTGAACCATGCAGGAACCTCATCAATACTTCCTTTGGAAATGGAAATTAAGGGACAAGTCACTAAACACCTTTGCACTGCATATTGATAAGCTGTAGAGGAGCGTAAGCTCACATAATACCCAACAAAGTAATATTTTGGTTGCCTATATAGTTGGGGGAAAGTTCTGTTTTCAAAAGGCCAGCTTCTGCTTTCACATACACCTATGTGCACATCCTTTCAAGGTTACAAAGGTACAGCAGAAGAGACTGTGCCCTCAATTTTTGCACTGGCTCCATGCCATCACCTTTTCTCTTGCTGCGCGTGCTATGTCTGACTCTCTTATTAATGGCATTTTACAGACACACTTCTATTTTTGACTCTTCGTTCAACTGGGGAACAACATGCAAACAGAAGGGAAGTTGTCTACAACAGGGACACCCAGCACAGCATATTGTGGGATCATGCAAATGGTATATGCTATATTGGTTTCTGCAAACTGTATTTCTCTGGCCACTGCCCTCTGAGCCTGTTGAAAAGGGCAAATTCAACAAGACATCTTGAGTTCCTCCCGTTCCCTGATGAATTAGAATTTGATGAATTAGAATAATGATTTCATCACATGTTGCTTTAACCCATTATGCTGTCATAAATGCAGAAAGCTATTAAGCACATTGATAATCAGAGGCATGACCTAAACAGCAGTCAATCATCTTTGGCAGGTTCCAAAACCTATGCATGCCATCTGATAAAAGGATATTTGCAACCATTAGTGCTCCATTAACACAGCGTATGTTTGAGCAATTTCACAATTTTTTTACGTGTGGGGCACCATGACCAGCCCCGTACCAGTTTTATTCACAAGGTACAGTATCAGTGCACCTGCTCATGGCACCACAGAGCTCCTGAGTCCTCACTGCTGATGTGGGATAGAAAAATTCAATCACTTTTCACAGCATGGGGTGGGGAAAGTTGCATGCTAAAATTTCTTTGCTATATAAAATGTGACAGGTGCATTATCCTTCTCCCGTGCTAAGGGCTGAAGCCAACATGAGTCCTACTCTAGACAGACCCACTGAAATTAATGTATGTGGTGAATGGGTTTATTAATTTCAGTGGGACTACTCTTGAGTAGAACATAGTTGGCTATAACCCTAAACCTAGCAAGCTGGAGCCCAGAGCAGTGCCATTCGCTGTACCACCCAAGGGTGCATGTTGCCATCAGCCCATAACCGTGAATCTTACAAATCAAATCTGGAAAGCAATAAACTAACAGTGAAGAGGCCATCCAGCAATATATACAAGACAAGTGATATTGCTTCCTTCCATCAGAGGGAAAGTTTACTTAACTGTGCAAGATGAACTACCCACTTCAGTATGTCATTTAGTATTTATAGAAATTGAGGGATATGGCTATTTATTTCTTTGATGTTTATTTTCTTTCCCCATTCACTAAAATTAGTAATAAAAAGTATTTGAGATCCAGCTTTTTAATTTTAAAAAACAACAACTTTAGTAATGAATTTTGTGAAGTCGGATGGTGTTTGGGCTTTCTTAAAAACCAGAGAGAAGAGATAAAACTTTCCCTGCTGAATAGACCAGGATGATTGTTTGTTCTTACAGGGCGAGAGTGCTAAGAATCTCCCACTGAGGATGCAGATAGGATGTTTGCAGTGTATGCAAACAAAAAGCCCCTGTAAATAGTGTATGTCATCTGGGTATGTCATCTGAGGTTGACCAGATGACATCGTGCAGTTACAGTTTACCTCATATACTAATTAACACGAGATAAAAATGTTTAAATGGTTATAACTGAAAAGCAAGTACTCTCAGATTTGTAAGCCAATTTTTTGAGGACTCAAGAAAATATATTGTACTTGGCTATACCTTGGTTATGTTGTGTAGCAAAGTACTGTTGACTTGGTTTAAAAGGGGGAAATGATATTGTTACAGGCCACCCCAATCTCTGCTAGGCGGTAGCAAGATTGCAGTGGTGTTGGCACTTAACTAGGATTTGTGATCTTTTGGAATGAGACACAGCGAAGACTAGTATCTTTAAGGAATATAGTTTATTTTACACATATTTACAACCTGAGTTTCGATGGAGGAAGTGCAAAACATTACTCCCCAAGAGTGTCTCTCGTGGCTCCTCTCATGGCTTCAGCACACTTGGGGCCAAAGCAGCAGCTAGTCATGTCCCCTGATATTTCAGTGCAGTATCTCCCAGCCAGTTCTGGCCCCTCCTTTCTCCTTCCCCAAACCCCTTGCTCAGAACCTCAGTTTAAAAGGACACCTTTTTTCCTGTCGTCCCCACCCTGCGTTACCCTGGTAACTTCTCCCTCCATGCTGGCATTGTCTTCTCCCTGGCTGATGGCTCCCATTATCAAACAAAACTTTGGTAGATTTGCAAAACTAAAAATGCACGCCAATTAATAAATTTTAGAGTGGGGCAAGATTAGATGTGGAGGCACAAAGCATTTTAAAAATCAAGACTCCTTGTGCTCCGCTCCATTCTGCTCCCCCTTTCGTTCCACCCAGGGTGGCCCTGCCCTCTGCCTGCACCTTAGAGGTGGTGCAACACAGCGAGTTAGGCCTCAGCAGCCACAGCCTCTTGTCTTCCTTGTCTGCTCTCCAGCAGCTGCTAGAAGCTGCCCAAGGGAGGAGGCTGGCAGCAACGGCCATGGAGAGGCAATGGGATGCTCCCTCACAGCTGCCACCGCTGCTGTCACTTGGGACAAGCACCAGCTCATCCTTCTCCCTGAGTTTGGCACTGACAAGGGAAACAGGGATGTTCTGGGATCAAATCAGAAGCCAGGATGGCTTTCACAATTCCAGGACTGTCCCTGGACACTTGGAGGGCATGCAGTTCTCTCCCACGATGGTCCTTGTGGGGAATGAGATTTGGGAACAATGACCACTGAGAGGGAGGCCATATTTCTCAACACAAAAACTTGAGTAGGTAACAGGTGGGCAAAGTCTGGTAAAGGGGAGTTCTTGTTCCGCCTAATGCAGATGTCAGTTAATTAGAGGAGAAGGTTATATCATTAGCGGCCAAATCGATACAAAAAAGATTAAGAGCTTTGGACAGCAAGCTCCTGTGCTTTCCAGTACAGCACCTGGGGCTGTATTTAGCTAAAACTCAATATACATTAGCAACACAATCAATGTAGAGTTGCACTGGGATGTCTTCTTGAAATACTTTAATTGGACTCTTTCTAGAATTATCAATGCTAAACAAGACGTCAGCTTTAAGCAGAATCGCTCTCCATATATGATGGACAGCCCAGGGCCTAGGAAGCCACATTCTCTTTAATTATAGCTTTCCTTCTTTTCTGATGCATATTAATAGTGATCCCCCCCCCGAAAAAATTAACTGGCCTTGAAAGATTTGACAAGTGTTATTGGCAAGAAAGTGGAGGCACTCAGAACTATTCCTGATGGCCAATTCTGCCACCTTCCTTGCCAAATTAATGGGTCAGCCCCCTCTTCCCAGACCTAAAATTCTTCTGAACAGATAAATCACCAGCAATCGGACCAAATGACCGCCAACCTTTTATCGTGGGTTTATGTTCCGAAAAGAACACAAATCAAACTGTGTTGAACCTGCTTGAAATCATCAGGTCAATAAGCAGAAAATGCCCAATCAATAACATCCATGATTGGCCGATATCTGACATTGCAATATTACATGAAACTGCACAAATGGCGCTAATAACACAATGCTTTCCCTAAAATGTTTTCCGTCATGTTTATTCAATACAGAAGTGCATAGCATAAGCTTATCTAATTCTGTCATCTGCACTGTGCTTTTTAACTTGTTCATAAATGAGCTGGAGCTAGGGGTAAGCAGTGCGGTAGCCAAATTTGCTGATGATGCTAAGTTGTTCAGGGTCGTTTTTGTTATGCTATAACCTCTGGTCAAAAACTAGACTTGCCACTTAAATTTATTTATTTTTACTGTGCCTATATCACTAGCCTGATCCAGAGACATATAGCAGGTTAAGCTTCTCCGACTACATCTGCATGTTGGGCTGTTGTTAAAGGCAGAGGAGGATTTTAATGTTGTTGTTGCTCTAAACAACTCTCCCAAAAGTTAAGGTTTGGAGACCATTCCTATTTTATACAATTACTTGGTCCAGTAAAGGATATTCAATATATTCTACAGAGCCATCATTCTATAGGACAGCCTCACTAGTTTACTATTTAAAAAGAAAAGAGAAAAGATGAAAATAACGGTGATGAAATCACTCTATTATAATGTTGTGAGAGTACAGAACAATGCGGACTTCTAAGGGCCATGACTTTGTGGTTTCCAGACATTTCAGCTTTTGGCTAAACAATTAAGTAAATGAGATCCTTTGACAGAACACCACCCCTCTTCCTGGCCATTATCATTTGGCAGTTTCCAGTAGGCCCTGTGGTAAAGGTGTGTCTTCTTCAGAGCAATTTTCAAGAAGGCAGTAGCTTTTTACAGACTTGCTCTGGAAGGATGTTCTTTGCTCACCTAAAAATGAGAGAAAGAGAGAGAGAGAGAGTTTAGAACGAGAAGAAAGTTAAGCAGACTGCATGCAGACCCCACCAAGCATCAGGGTGAGGCTAGCATCTCAAGGTAGCAAATGTTGGGGCATTTATTTATTTTTTTGCTGTTGTTCAGAGTTTGCTGTCCCTGCTGAGAGGCTTCCTGGAGTGGTAATTCCGACCTTTGCATTTGACTTCTGAGTTGAGGTGAAGAGGTGATGTGGGGCCACAGACATTCAGAAAGGGAAATTACCTTAGCAACATGGAATACAATGCCAGGAAGAAAAAAAACATAGCTACATGGGCATAGGGAATGTCACTAGCGAGACTATTCTACTTCACTGAACAATTCCACTTAGACAGTGATGTGTGTGTGTGCAGTTAAATTCTCTTGAATTAACCAATATATCACCAGTATAGGTCTGGGATCCCCATGAACCTTCAACCTGTGGGGCTGTCTTAGCATTCAAAAGGTTGCAAGCTGCAGCTAGTTTGGACAATGAAGCCCTGCTCTTCTCAACATTATATTATGGGAAATAGTTTACAAAAATGTGTATATCTGGAGAAATTCATACTAAAATGCTGGTGAATGTTCATGAGGACCTGATGCAGAAATGTGGTGAACTGAACTTAAAAATAGGAAACAGAGAGAAACCAGTACTGGCAGATTCGCCCATTCTCTTTCAAAGTTCCACTGAACTCAGCTTCATTAGGCTGGTGGTGTCCAGCATAACAAGGATGCTATGCAGCAGGCTGCTTGTACAGTGTTATTCAAGAAAAATATAATTGCGCAGCTAGCACATTACAGCATAGTCCGGAAATAAGCTGGCATTTACTTAGCACACAGAAGGGCTTTATTACAGTGTATGCTGGAAGATATTGCTCGATTAACCCTGTCTCCTTTGCTCTAACCTCTAAAATTACACTCTCAGAAATTGCAACGCAAAAACCAGCAGCTCCAAATGCCCTCGTGACAGGCCTGGACGACCCAGCACAGGTTGCCTGTTACTGAATAACACTCTGGTCTGGTTTGCACATTAAAGCGTAGCTAAATTACGGTAAACTATGCTCTGTGCAGTGTACCAATGTTCACTGCTGAAGCTGTGAGCACTTCCTCCCTCATCCCCACCAGTGGGGTAGGAAGGGGGGCGGAGGGGGCAGGCTGCCCCAGGTGCCACTCTAGGAGGGGTGACAAGATGGCTCCTGCCTCCCCCCAGCTGTAGAGCAGCCAAGGGGGCCTGCAGTCCATATGGGCGCCGCTTGTGCAGCATCCGTACGGGATGCTGCTCACACAACAGCCTGTACAGTCACCATGCACAAGCGACAGCCCATATGGACTGCGCATGTGCAGCATCCCGTACGGTCACTGCACATGTGCAGTCCGTACGGGATGCCACACATGCGCAGTCTGTACAGGCTGTGCCACCCCGGGTGCCGGAGAGGGTTCCTCCGCCACTGATCCCCACCCCTCCTGCTGCTGCTGCTGCACTGCTGGAAAACAAGCCATGGTTTGGTTTAGCATTACCTCTGAGCCAAGGTTCATGGTTTGTTTCGCCCTACCCCAACAAACCACAAATGATAAACACAGTTTGTTCTTTTCTGCCTCTATACCCCACATTTCAGTCCGGCAGACTCATCAGGGGCTTACAGTGAAAACAAGATACTATAAATAAATTTTAAAGCAATGTTTTCTTTTTTAAAAATACAATAATTTCTTTATTTGTTTGCTTGTTTCTAAAGGACAGGTGTCTTTGCAGCGACTTACCAATTCCCCTGCTTAAACCAACCAGTCTAGCACAGTTTAACAGACAAAGAAGAGAAGCAGTGGCATTTCTCCGGCTGCTTTCATCGCATGTCATACATGCTGCATGTATACCCTGAACTTGACAAAGTGTTCCCCCCTGTACAGTAACTCATCTGACTCCAATGTAGTGCTCCCTGAAATGGAAGAGTTACACATTACCTTTCCAGTTTAATTAAATGTTCCCGGGATAAATCTCGTGTTTATACATGCTTGCAATGTGCTTCTACTACTCCTGACTGCTCCATTTATAAACTGACTGGATGCAGTCCAATCATCTCCAGTTAATGTACCTGTCACTCACTGAAAGCTCAGACTCCTGGGAGGTTTGCTGTCCGAGTCCTTTTATTTGCTACAGTTATTAACTGTTATGTCTCTGAAACTGAGTTATTTATATTCATTACACACCTTTTGAGCCATTATCTTTTACCCGAATGGAGGACTGCAGAAGTCCAACATTGCAAGCGTCTACTTTGAAAATACTGAGAGTGCTAGTTACATAGAAATGGTAGTGTGTGGGATGTGGAAATCTCAAGGGTTGGTTCCAAGGCCAGCTGGAAACAAGAAACTGATCGACACGGAGCTACGATTCAAGGTCAACTGTATTTTTAATACCATTTATTTAAAATATTTATATCCTGCCTCTTGAATCAAAACCGATTCACAAGGCAGATTTCAACATAAAGTAAGTGTGTGTGTGTGTGTGTGTGTGTGTGTGTGTGTGTGTGTGTGTACTGTATATAAAACAGCAGCAAGGAACATAGCTCAATCAGTAGAGCACAAGACTCTTAATCTCAGGGTCATGGATTTGAGCCCCATGTTGGGCAAAAGATTCCTGCATTGCAGGGGGTTGGATTAGATGACCCTTGTGGTCCCTTCCATCTCTACAGTTTTACGCTTCTATGATCAGCAGCATCAACATGCTAATAACCGAGGAAAACAGCATCAGCTTCTGCTTAAAGCTGTGGGAAACAGCCTAGGTGGGGCATCTCTTTCTAGTTCATAGAGGTGTGGGGCAGGAGATGGGATACTTAGCACCACTACAAACTTATAAAACTTTACTTCCCCTATAAAACCTCACTTCTAAGTGCCATGCTTTCTCCTAGGGTCCTGTGCATTCTAAGGACTCCTCCTGGTCTAGGCTTCCAGCTTCACGTAAAAGACGTTACATTGCAGAGGGTTAGGATCTCCTGTGATCCTTCTGTGATCCTATGACACAGACTCTTGGTTCAGGAAATTCTGAAAGTTTTATTAAGGAAATTAGCACACTTCATTGTCTCAGAATACAGGCTACAAGGCTCAAAAGGTACACCAGTAGAAAGTTGGCTAGGCAAAGCAAATGTGTTGCCTCCACACCTGACACATGTGCCCTGGCTCTACTTTTAAAGGGGTAGGACTGGTCTTTTGTGCGGTTCTTGTTCAAGGTAAGAAGACAGTGCTTCCAAGGAAGCACTTCTACAAGGAGACCAGATCTGTTCGTGCCTGTGCTGATGGTGGCATGTCATGTGGACTTGCATTCCAGTCCTTACAGTTAGGGCGATTGCAGAAAGGCCTTCAATTGCCTGTGAAAGCACCCATCTTTGCTGCTCACCTGAGCTCCAAAGCATAAGGAGCTCATGCCACAAAACGGGTGCCACAATGGAAACAGCCCTCCTCTGAACTCTGGCCAACCCAACTTCAACAGGATTCAGGACATTCAGGAGGGTGGAGGAAACCATCTCAGTTCTACTTGCCGGCTAAGGGCTTTGCATATTCTTGATTGCACAAGTGCTGAAGCCATTCCTGGTGAGCAGCAGTGAATCAGGGGGTCACTGGCAGACACTGCTGAGGTGCTGAGGCCTCAGCAGATGTCTAACAAAGCTGATTCCTTGCAAACATAAATGAGACAGAAACATATCCACAGTCCACTCAGCAGCAACTTTCTAGTGAGGCGGATGCCTGACCACAATTCTGCCGCATGTTCCCGTAACTAGGCTGGGTATGAAGCAATAATAAGGAAGCCCATTGAAGCAGGGTGTGTGTGGTTTAGGAGAGAGCGCACAAACACAGCAGCAACTACCAATTAGAACAACTATTTCTACAGAGTTTTACAGGGTTTGCTTGAGAAAAATGATGCAGAAAGGCCAGATTCTTGACTTGGAGAAAGCCCAGCTCCTTGTATCTGTTCTGAGAACTGGGGGCACTAAAAAATAACAAAGGGCCTGGGTCAGATTTGTTTTAGGGAAAGTGAATTTTGGAATACAGCAGTAATACAGATTGCCCTATAGGGACTGGGAGAGTAGATCAAGGAGCAATGAGAGGAAGAGAATCATTTTGAAAGTGGATTGCAGTGCTCTACCTGCCCCTCCCTGTTTCTCCTACCCTGTTTTTGAAAATATTGCAATAGTTCTACATTCTGGTCCTCAGATGGTTATCAGCAATTCTCTTATTTGCAACTGATGTAACTTCCCGCCTCTTCTGCATTTAAGCATCGTTGGCTCTAAGGGACTGTAATAATCACATTTTAACTACAATCATGAAAAAGAGTGCTTGTTATTCTTTAGAAAATTGCACTTCTCCCTGTAATTATGCATCAACAAAGCTTTTTAACTCCCATTGTCTGACCATACTAAAAGCTGTGTTGAAAATGAAGCCGTTCTTACGTGTCTTTTAATAATGAAAGCTAACAGCACACTTAGGGTTCTGGGTTCTCCGTCCAAGTGCAAAGGAGGATGGCAGATTCTTAACTATTCTATCTAAAAGTAGATATGTACATGTACTGCATTCACTTAACTGTAACTGCAGTGATGGATGCTAGGGTCAAAGTTCAGAAATTCATCCCAAACATCAATTCTACATTTGAAATCCCAGTTATGTCTGGGAAAATCCGGACGTATGGCAGCCCTAATGGCTGTAGATATATATAGTCATGATCGTACCCCAACTTTCAGCACAGTCTGTGGCGGAGAGAAGTCCAGAATCAGAGGCTGAAGCAGGAGAGTGGAAGGAGAGAGGCCAAAAGGCTGGTGAAGAGTCATGGGTGTTTCCCCCTCATGCTGCAACAAGCTCCTCTCCCCATAGTCTCCCAGAATCAAGAGAGGCATGAAGAGAGCAGAGAAGTTAAGCAGGCAAAGTCTCAGATTGCTTGGGGACAACCCTGAAGTGGAGGGGACTTAGGCAGCTGTGCGGAGACAGGGACCTTTAGTCTCCACAACTGCTTCATGAAGAAGAGTTGCTGTGCTCATTAGGCCTGACGCTCCTGTGCAGATCCTGTTTTTGCTAATAAAGAGTTAACTCCAACTTGCTTGGTGTGGTTTCCAGCATCTGCTGCTGATTATAACAAGGTGGTCAGCTTGTAATGGGAATGGTGAATTAGGACATTGTGGGGAAGGTGCATGAAAGAAGAGGCAAACATGGAAGGGGCTGAGCACCTCTGCATCCAACCAACCAACCAACCAACCAACCAACCAACCAACCAACCGTCCTCTGTAAGTGTCCCTCTCCACATTCCCATTATCTCATGATACACACTGTGAAACTGGAGCACACATTTACCAATATAAGAGTCTGCATTTCTGCCCCAAGGCATCAGATCTGCAGTACAGGAAGCTCCTTGATAAACATGGCCTTAGATACTCTTCAACCACTGAAATTGACTTAAGTTATCAGACTTGGGGGGGGGGGATGCACTGGACATCGAGAAACCAGCCCAAAGTTATTCTGGGTGAGATCTTAATTTCATAACCCCCAGTTGATTTTCTGGCCACCGTAAAAGTCCCCTTTCCCCAGAATGAATGGATTTGGAAAGTTTCTGAAACCAGATTCTGGAGTAAAACACAGCTGATGGGCTTGATTCTATCTGGCAAACCCAATGACTCTCATAAAATGTATGATGCTGATGCTGTAAGCCTGCAACACTTATGACTTAATTTTCTTCAGATTGTCTAATAGTGCATCTTACGAAGCAACATCCAGGAAATAAGTTTTACATTTGCAGCTAATGTACTGACAGCATATAAACCTTATTGGCTGATTTACTGCTACATGATGAGAATGTACATGGTACCATCTTATCTTTTATCTGAGTCAATGTGGCCAATAAAAATAGGAATTCCAATACGCCCAATTAGTTTAGCTTGAAAGCATCTCATCTCATCTCATCATTAGGGTTGTTATCCATCCAGTGTTTTCTGGGAACCTCATGATGTCTGGTCACTTGGCCAAGGAAGAAAGGGCCAAACCATTCTCCACCTCCTTGAGACAGTGACAAGTGAGCCCTAATGTTAGACAACAGGCAGTTTTGAATTTGCATATATATTTAAATTAATCATAGAGGGCTTATTTTTTCTGACAGAATGGCAACCACACAAATATATCACCATGAACGGTATGGATGAAAAACTAAGATGAGGGGTTGCCTCTCTATCTTTTCATATAGCTTATTTATAAAATGGAGCCAATGCTCACATTTCACTGTTTCGTAGATTAGAGGAATATAACCTTGGGCCCAACCAAGAATGAATTGGACTTAAGAAAAAACAGAAATAAGATTCATGGTGCAATTCTGTATGTGTCTACCCAGAATCATTTTCAATGGCACTTGTTGTCAGTGAATATGGGATTGCAGACATAACTTCCATTCCCTCAAATTTGAGAGTATTCTCCGAGTTCTGAAGAGCACTGCGAGTATCATACAAAGGACAAGAAGAATACAATTGGGGAACTAAAACAGAGTTGTCTGGATAAACCACCATTATTACACCATTTCAGAAGAGATAGCCCCTTCTTTATCCGAGAGAAGGGATGCCTCTTCAAAGAAGACGCCTGCCATACATATATTTTTAACTGCAAGTGCTTGCATTAAAAGTAAACTTCCTTTTGAAAAAAATATTCTGCCCAGGTAATTGGGCGCAAGTTTTTCTGACCGCTCAAGAACAATTAAATGAACTGATTGACAAAACCTGTAGCTCTAGTAATAATCACTCATCGTTTAAAATGTAGGCAACTGCTGTGAAGAGGTTTTAATGACAATTCCTAAGTGCTCAGTGCAAAGATGTAGGCAGGAAAGATGTCCACATTTTAGCAAGGGCGATAACAAGCTCAGGACTGAAGCAGTTGCCCCATTATCTGATCTGATGGAAGCATGAAGCTCTATAAAACAAGGGGAGAGAAGCCTCTCTGAAAAATGCAAGAAGACAGAGGAGACTTGTCGGGGTACAGTGTCACTTTGCATTGGCTAATGAGTGTAGTGAACATTGGGAGGCAAGGTGTGCTGCTAATGTGGAACACCATTCACAGGAAATCTGCTATGGCAGACGCCGTCAAAGTAGGCCATGCTTAGATAATGCAGCTGACGGGTGGCAGAGCAAACCTGTGGGCTCTACTTCCCTGCAGGGTAAGCACACGTCCTTTCAGTTTAGTGAAGTGGACGTTTCTCACCACCCTCCCTCTTTCCTCCATCCAGGAATGCGGCTACTAACAGTCTGGCCCATGAAGTGCTCTTCTGGCACAAGGAGACCTATCTAAATGAAAGGAACCTGGGCCAGGACAACAGCGGAGAAAGGCTGTGTATTACACTCCAATCCTTGGCCCATTTACTCGATGGGAAGCCCCGCTGATTTCCAAGGAGCTCGTTTCCAAATAAGCTTGCTCAGATCTTGGAAAGATTGCTTTTTTTAAAATTCATGTTATTCATGAATTTTGAGCCCCTGTTGACCAGCTTATGTGCTCTGAGCAGGTCACATGACTTCCAGCCCACTGCACTGCCCCCAGACAAATGCGGAGCTGAGCCTAGATAATATTTTATTATAGCTGTGCAACAGCTTTTGACAAGGATGGGAGCTGTTCTGGGCATGGTGAGAGGAAAAGGGAGGAAGAAAAAGAAATGGAGAATGGGATTGGTTAGTGTAGAGCCGAGGAAGCAGCAGCCAATGGAGAAGGACCAAGAACTATCTGTAGCCCTTCCTCAAGGGCAGACCAGCTTTTGTCCTAAGCAAGTCAAGCAGATTCATGGAGGATAAGGCTACTAACCCCGATGGATATGCTTTGCCTCCCTGGTCAGAGGCAGCACACTTCGGCTGCTGCATTTAGGTTTCATTTGTAGGCTTCTCATAGGTATTGGGGTGGCACTGTGAGAATAGGATGCCAAACCAGAAGGGCCACTGGCCTGATCCATCTGTTTGTATGTATGAGACTGAAGGGGTGAGCCTCAGGACACTTTATAACGTGCAAGGGATTGTGGGTAGTAGACCTTTCAGGTCCCACAGCAGCACTTGGGTTAGTAGAAGTTCTTGGCCATTGGACTCAACAAAACAGACCTTTCCAAGTCTGCAAATCTTCCACCACATGCTACACATGCATTTACAAATGGTTCTTAATGATCACAAGGGTTAGGAGCTAGTGTTCTTATGCTACCTGATTTTTGTCTAGATATCTGTTGTGTGGCATGTACATACCACACACTCTCCTCATCCCCCGATGCTTCTATAGATGGGCTGGAAGTCAAATGCCTTTTGTAACAATGGCAAGTGCAAATGGAAAAGGGAGTGGTTTCTCTTTGTGCCGGTGTTTGATTTCTTTCGTCGTGGTGCTTTTTATTTACTTTTCCACTCATTCTTTTCTGATCATTCTTTTATTAGTTGCTGGACCAGGGGTTAAATGCTGTACAACAAGTCCACTCCCAGAAACGGGTTCAATGACTGGTCAGAATTGCATAAACTTGCCATGTATTCAAAAGCTCCCTGGTAGTGATGAGTCAGGGCGAAAGGATGATTGAGGTGAAATGCCTCTGTGTGGTTTTTAGAAAAATGCAATTTGCATCAGTGCAGTTGGGGACTAATAATGCATGGGATCCGATAACGAATGAAACCATTGTGTGGACCTGAGAGATCCTCCCTCTTCTGAAGCTAGTATTTGCTTTTGAGGTGTGGGGTGGGGGTGGGGGTGGGGGTGGGGGAAAGAGGTACCAAAACAACCCCAGACGTCAGAAGAGGAATTTTCCTTAGGACTGCAGCAGGGGAAAGAAAAGATTAACTACCACTCCATGCCTGCCCTGATCCAATTACTTTAACAATCAACCCCCCCAGCTGATGCAATTTGCATTTAACCTCACTCACTGTACTTTGACCCTTATTTAACACTTAAAAGAAAGAAGAATGTGCTAAGCATTTCATTGTTTGACAATCATTTCCTTTAGAACCACACAGTTAACATAAGGAAATATGTTATATACATATATCAACAAAACCCTACATTATTATTTTTTGGGGGTGGGGAATCTAAAATTACAATGCTGCTCCCTAAAAGCCACCATCAAGCCTGCAACTGTAGTTTTGTTCATGCAGTGTTAAATCACATCCGTGGTCTTTGGCATTTGAGGTGTACGATAAGTCCCAAAGCCACTAGCTGGCACTGAGCACTGAAACCAGAGGCTGGCCTGCTTGTATAGGGCAGCAAAGTTCAGCTGTTGCTTCACCACACCATCTGTTAACTCCACTTTTGGGGTTTGTTTTGGGTAAAGCACCAAGGAGATGGATATCTACATAGCTGCCACCCTCTGGCCTTAATTAGCATTCTGGTGCCTTTATTTAGGTGCATAACAAAAGGGAGGTACAGTCATACCTCGGGTTACGAACGCTGCGGGTTGCGTGTTTTTAGGTTGCGGACCGCGCCGAACCTGGAAGTACAGGAATGGGTTACTTCTGGGTTTTGGCGCTCGCACATGCGCAGAAGCACAAAATAACGTCACACGCATGTGCAGAAGCGCCGAATCGCATCATGCCTGTGTGCAGACGTGGCACTTCAGGCTGCGAATGCTGCGGGTTGCAAACGTGCCTCCTGCACGGATCACGTTCGCAACCCGAGGTATGACTGTACAGTGGTACCTTGGGTTACAGATGCTTCGGGCTACAAACTCTGCTTACCAGGAAGTGGTTGCTCCAGGTTAAGAACTTTGCCCCAGGATAAGAACGGAAATTGTGCGCCAGCGGCGCAGTGGCAACTGGAAGCCCCATTAGTGAAAGCACGCCTCAGGTTAAGAACCGTTTCAGCTTAAAAACGGACCTCTGGAATGAATTAAGTTCTTAACCCGAGGTACCACTGTATTTTGGAGACACTTCACATCTAATCAATACAACTCAACTCTGTCCAAAGTAATGTTTACCAAACTTTTCCTCCTATAAAGGCTCCTTTGGGGATGAGACAGGATTTGAGCACATGTGGAATCTCAGAGCTCTGATTCAATTTGTTTTTAGATTTGGAGTTTGCTGCATGCACTGGTGATGGCAACAAAGACTGCTTTTTGGCTGGCTTTAGATCTTGTGCATTTTGCTAATGGATTCCTGGGGCATTTATAAAAGAAGGAGCTGAAGACGAGGTGTCTGTCTTTACATTGCATGAATCAGAGTGCCCTAGAGACAACTGCTGCTATTCCATCCCAATTTATTAACTGTATCACTCATCTCACCTGAGAGTTATATGAACCCAAGCAGGGAAAGATTAATAGCATTCTTGACACGTTGAACCCAACTATGAAGTCATCATGTTGTAATGGTGAAGTCAGAGACAGATCACTAGGTGTCTGGAATTAAGTGCTGAAAAGGTATGAGAGAAATGCAGAAAAATGACGTGTGGGGTGTGTTTTTTTAAGGAAGAAAGAGAGAGGCACTCATGCAGCAAGCCGATCAGGGCAGAGGTGCAGAATAATCAGACCTCAGTGAAATTGCATTTCTATTGCATATTAAACAAGCATTTCAAACTGGTATTGCACCCTAGGAGTATTTAGCCAGGTTAATGTAGCTTTTGGGTTATAGCTGAGCCACTAAGCAGCATATATTCCCATTATAATCAATAGCATGATTGCCATGTAAGTGGTTTAGCAATGGTGTCTTCTGCAACCATTGTCTAGAGCACTCCTGTGGTTTAACCGACTGACTGCTTTAAAAGAGTACTTAACAAATTTGATCAGGAGGTGGTTTCTATCAGGGCATGTAGAGACCAGCCTGGGCATTTCTGGGCCCAACTTAAAGTGCTGCAATTGAACTTTAAAGCCCTAAATGTTTCGTGATGACTGCCTGTGCCCACAGCCTGAGACCTGCCTCAGAACCCCTACTTTCCTGCCTGTCTGTGTGTGAGAGCAGATTCAGATGAATTTCAAATCCCAAATCAAAATGGGATACTTTGTGGAGGCATTTTGAACTTGTCAGAGGTGAAGCAGGATCTTTACAATATGGTACAAGTTGAAGCAAGGAGCCCGGAAGTGCTTTATGGGACTTCAGCGATCCAGACATCAAAAAATACAGCAGACAAGTGTCTGCTGAAAGCAAAAGTAATGTCTCTAAAGATACCATAATATCTGGGTGGGGTGATGGAGGAAGGGAGAGCAAACAGTGAAAAGGCACAGGAGGAGTGGTCCATAATGACTGACAGGTCAAGCTTGCAATCAAAGGGAATTTTTATATTCAGAAAGTGAATCCCTTAGTTCTTTCTACTCCAAAATCCATTTTAAAGGTGCCCAGCACAAAGTCCCTAGACCTATATGTCTGCAATTTGGCAGGTTCCCGGTGCCCAACAGGAGTGTATCTATAATATATGCAATTTTCAGCCACTAAATATAATGAGTGATGATTCCCACCCTAAACCTAAACCTGCCCTCAGAATACATATGTCATCCATTTTTGCCCCAAATTTAAAAGATATAATTGGTTCCTTTTGGGGGGGGGGGATGAGGTCACATTTTAAAGACCCTGGACCTCTTTGCCTGTAATTAGGCTTTAGCCACTGTGATGAGCTACTATGTATGCAAATGCCATCTACTTCTGCCAAAAGAGATTTTTCCCCCCCATGAGGTGAAATGAAGCAGACTTGAACTCCTGATACAAATCCAGCAGCCACTGAAATTGTTCCATCCAGAATGGACTGTTTTATGAAACACTGAATTGTGATCCAAGCCAAATTTTATGGTTGGTGCACACCCCTATGGCAGGTACAGGGCCTTCAAATATTTTAAATTATAAATAAATATTTTTCTGGAATTGGAGCCTTTTTCTGATCTTCTGCATTCTTAGCTACTTCACAACTCAATGGAGACACTTCATAGTTTCCCACATTTTCTTATTTTTTGTACACCACATCAGAATTACCAATGTGTGGCAGTGTGTGTAGGGGTTTACTGACACATTCTGTGGCATAGTTTGAAGACAAGTGATGCCGCAATCTTGCAGAAACTCTGTGTCTTATCAGTGCCTAGAGAAAAGACTGGCTGAGAAAATATATATATTTCCAAGGAGCAAAGACAGGATATAAATGAATAAATTTAGCATAATATTAGGATACCCCAGAATCATGAGTAGAACATACATTAATTCAGGAAAAGCATGATGATTAGTTCTGAAACAAGGGACAAACTATAAATCAGATAAATTTCCCTGGGCCCAGAAAACAATCTCATTTCAGTGAACATTCTCAAGACCCTGTCATTCAGGGGTGCCAACAGGATATTCTGCGCCCAGTGCACTCTGTGTGGATTGAGACCCCCAACTCACTCATAAGGCAAGTGACTTTTCATAGACGACAAGAAGTGGGAAAATCTCCATGGCTTGCAGATTGATATACCGTAAATATACAATGTTTCCAGACAACCAGTGGCGTAGCGTGGGTTGTCAGCACCCGGGGCAAGGCAAGTAATTTGCGCCCCCTAACCGATGGATTTGCACCCCCTAACCCGTGGATTTGCCCTAACCCCAGATGTTGCGCCCGGTGCGGCCGGCACCCCCTGCACCCCCCACGCTACGCCACTGCAGACAACCTGTGTATTAAGGTTGAATGTTCATCCCGATTTGTTTGCAATGAAATAAGACAACATTGGCTATTTAATGAACATTCATACTGATTGGTTTGTGGGGAGGTTAGACGATGTTGCATCAAAGCAAGTGTTATCCCACATTTTCCGTCACTTTCCTTATCTCAGAAGTCTGATCCTTTGCTGGTATGTGACTGAATTCCACTCAAAAATAGTGATGATCTGGAAGCTCCTTTGTTCGCATAAGGAGATACAGTGGTACCTCGGGTTAAGAACTTAATTTGTTCTGGAGGTCTGTTCTTAACCTGATACTGTTCTTAACCTGAGGTACCACTTTAGCTAATGGGGCCTCCTGCTGCTGTCACGCGATTTCTGTTCTCAAAGATCTTAACCTGAGGTACTATTTCTGGGTTAGCAGAGTCTGTAACCTGAAGCGTCTGTAAACTGAGGTACCACTGTATTGGGGACTCAGCTAGATCGGTAAAGAAAAAGCGATTTATGTGCGTTGTATATGCAATATAACACTGTGCCACTAGATGACGCTGCCGAGTCCCATTTCTTCCCTACCTGAAACGCTTCTTTGATGTGTGTAGATCCAGCCTAGGATACAGAAATTGGCACGAGATCCCAGTAGCACCTATGCAGTCCCTTCACAGTTGGAGGCAGTAAAGCTTCTGAATAGCAGTTGCTGGAAACCACGGGAGAAGAGAGTGCTCATGTGCTTGCAGGTTCCCCATGGGCATCTGGTTGGCCACTGTGAGAACAGGATGCTGGCCTAGATGGGCCATTGGCCTAATCCAGCAGGCTCTTCTGTTTTTATCACTAGTTTACATTTAGCACATGCTGAGAGTAACTGGTTCCTATTGCACTTCCACTTAGTACCTTCCATGAAGAGATAATTTCATAATGCCTTAGCTCTCAGGCGTTCCTAGTTCACCATACAACCTAGCCACCAGGCCCTCAATCTCAACAGAGGTCACAGTCTGAAAAAGCCTTGGAGACGAGGTTTCATTATCAGTCACAGAAATAATCCTTGTTTTTTGAAATGCAGCCGTGAGATATGGCTTCTGCTGCACAGAGCTCTAGGTTTGCAGATGGAAGAATTGTCTCGAGGGCTAACAGCCTAGCACCTTTTGCCAGCAAAAGATGACAGGAATAAATAAACTCTTGCAATGAATGGTTTGCTACTGCCATTTCTGTAATGAGGAAAGGTCTGTTTTCAATCAGTGCTGCTCCCTGCTTTCCCTTAAGTGTATTCTGTCATTGATTGTCCCCTAAGGGCTGGAGCACAGATAGCACTGCATCAAATAATTGGAAAGTCAAACTCTGTGTTCTATTACTCATGTTAACAGGCTCTCCAGATAGTAGATGCTTCAGATTGAGAGCTAATCATCACCACCACCAAGGACCATGCGGATGTGTGTGTACCTCAGTCACATGAGACATCTTCCTGGCAACAGCCAATGAAACGGCCTGCCTGGTTTTTGCAACACAAAGCAGCTGATTTATAAGATGTCTAGCTAGGGGTAAAGAGGGGAAATGAGCAGAGAGGTGGAAGAGAGAGAGAATTGGAGACTGGAGTTGGAACTGTGGTACATAATTGCCTGCTATAGCAACCAGCACCAGGCCGTGTGTGAAGGACCTGCAGTTGCTGCAGCTTTAGCCCCCTCTACAGGGCTCAACTTACCTCAGAAGCTGAGGCACATCATGGCGCTTCTTGTTTGCACTTACTTCTCAAGCTTATTTAACAGATGTTCTCCACTCTTGCCTTTCTATTCTTTTCCAGGGGGGTAGACAGCTGCATTAGTCTCCTGCAGCAAAAGCAACATAGAGTCTTGTGTCACATTTAACTATTTATTATCATTTTATTTACTTTGACATTTAGATCCCGCTTTTCTGAAAGGAGTTCAACGTGATGTACATTTTATTCTCACAACAACCCTGTAAGGTAGAGTTAGGCTGAGAGAGGCAGTGAATGGCTCAAGTTCACCCAGTGAGCTTTATGGCTGAACGGAGAAGAAAGTACACGAAAAGAAGAAAGTACACAAGGGCTTTGAAAACCATATTTTCAGAGGTCCCTTGATAGAAGTATGGGAAAGGAACAGATATCTGCTAGAACCTAAAGTCCCTCATTGGCTTTCCCCACTGGAAGCGATGAGTGTAAAAAAGATCAATATGAAAGAGGACTGGACCACTTATGAGCAACTCCTAGTTAAAGAAGGGGGACAGTGGAAAATGCGCCCGTACGATCAGGTCAAAGGGAAAGTATATGACTGGCTACACTACCTCCAAATTAATGAAATGTTTAAAAAGGATAAGAAAGATAAAGGGTACGCTGATAAAGACTCCAAGTTCCAGTCAGAGATAATAAACAATGAACAAGAAAACCCTATCTAAAATGTATAATCAGCTGCTAGAGTGGAACTTAATTGATGAGGAAGTAAAGTCAGTGATGATCCATTGGGCCAGAGATATTGGCCACAATATATACTTTGAAGAATGGGAAAAACTCTGGAAAAATCATCTCAAATTTACAGCATGTATAACATTAAAGGAGAATCTAATGAAGATGTTTTATCGATGGTATATGACCCCTGCGAAACTGGCAAAAATGTATAAAACTTGTAATAAATGTTGGAAATGCAGGGAAAAGGAGGGAACTTTCTACCATATGTGGTGGGAATGCCAAAAGGTAAAAGATTTTTGGGAAAAGGTATATAATGAAATTAAGAAAATTTTAAGATATACTTTTGAAAAAAAACCGGAGTCTTTCTTGTTGGGTCTGGTAGGAAGGGAGATAAAGAAGAAAGATCATAAATTGTTCCAGTACGCAACAACGGCAGCGAGAGTCCTGTTAGCCCAACACTGGAAACAGAGGGAATTGCCAACAATAGAGGAGTGGAGATCCAAATTGTTGGATTACGCAGAGTTAGATAAAATGACAGGGAAAATCAGATATATAAAAGACCAAAGGTTCATTGATGACTGGGGAAGATTTACGGATTATCTGGAGAATCTAAGTGAAGGACAGATAACGCTAGTGGGTTTTAAAGGAGTTCTGTGAAAGATAAGAGTATTGTCTAAAGAGAAATGTAAGAAAAGAGATGGTTAATGTCAATATAAAATAGGAAATGCGAAATCTACTAAAAATGACTATGGATGATTCGTGGAGAGGTTGAAGGAAGTCAAAGTCAAAAAATCTGTGAAAGTAATATACTGAATTCTTGTATTTGTTTTGTATAAACCAATAAAAATTATGCATAAAAAAAAAAGGAACATAAATAACTCCACATCATTTTATTTTTCTCAAATAAGGGTTTGCCACTTACAATTATTATGAAACCACATGGAAAGAGGGGGAAATACATTTTCAAAAGTCAGTCCCTGGCCACAGGCTGCCCACCTGTGCCCTGGAAGTGGTGGCATTTCTTCATGTACAAAGTGCAGAGTCCTCTTGCACATTCCAGTGTGTCCATATAAGGGACCATCCCTCACATACCACATAGCTTCTAAAATTATGGGCATTTTGTTAGGGAATGATAAGTAGCAATAATAATTGGTACAGAGTGCCTACATTCAGTTGGGGGGGGGGGAGGAAATTGAACTAAATCGAAGGGGAGAAGATCAGACAGCATATACTAATGTGCTACAGTACTATGAAGTGAAAAACATTACCAATATAAAACATTACCAAAGGGTGGGAGGAAATGTTCTGGTGGTTAGTTTTGGACCCTGTCCCTGTTCATCTACATACTGATAGAATGGTATTATGCTGCTTTTTATTTCTCTCCTAATTCTGACACCTCAGGCGTCTTTGGTAAATTAGAACGGGGGCGGGGTGGGGAGCATAGCTACCCCAGCTTTACTACAGGAGCTTAATACCATTCTGCAGCGTGCTTAGCATAGTAATTAATCTGGACCTGGACCCAATTAAGGATATATCTGCCTGCAGGGAATGTTCCAAGTGTCTAACACACCAGCACTTTGCTCCAAAGTAGTTTTAAAACACTTTAAAAAAACCATCTTCAATAATTCCTCCTGGCTCTACTTGTTATACATTTATGTATTTTCAGGGATCTGTTGGGGCAGTTGACTTTTATTTTTATTTATTGAATTTATATCCCATCCTTCCTCCCAAAGGAACCTAGTTCCATAGGTCAATTGTGCATTGTAAAGAATATGTGTTTTTCATATTTAATGTATGTGCTGCCTTTCTATGTCTTATGGAAATACATCCCATATTATCCCAGGGGATAAAATTGTGAATTGTAGATCCCAAGACATCTTTCACATCTCATTTATCATGCTGGAGATTTTGTGCTCATTACAGACATATTCTGTAAGTTAAAATCATTTTTATCTTGTATTTTGAATATTCTCCATCTTCAATTCTATCATTGCGGTAACTAGGAGTGAACTCAGGAGCTCATGTGAACAGCTGTTAAAGGATCACATCCTTCTGTTTCTCTGTATAAATAAAACCCAAGTTCCAAACAGTCTTCAAAGTTTTCTAATTAAAGGTAAATCCGCTGATTCTGGTATGAATTCCAACCACAATTTAAAGAGAGATAAAAATGTATGAGGGAAGTCCGCTCTGAACAACTATCATGTTCCAAGTTTGAATTCTGAATCTAATTTTAACAAACCTTTTTCTACAACCATGGAAATGAAGAAAGTCTCAGGAACTCTGCGTTAAGAGTTCTCATCAATCTCTAAGCATCTGCAAGACCTCAATGCCTTGTAAGCTCTTTCTCTCTCATTACTGAAGAAGGGAACCCACAGTGCCCATTAGATGACATTTCCACACACACTGGCTGTGGGTTTTAATCCTGGGAATCTATTCCCCCATTTTCTGTAGTCCTGTGTGGCACCTCTCTCTCTGCTAAGCAGCTGATTAAAAATGACTCGCTCTTACTGTGCTTGAGGATAAATTGTGGACCATCATTCAGACCTGACCAGTATACTGTGAGACACCACAGTTGTTACAGCCGCTATCTACAGCAACACCTGCTCATTTAGGGCATGTCTGTACAGGACCTGTTAGCGAGGGGTCCAGGAGGGCCATTTGGCCTGGGGCCTCCATCTCAAAGAGGGCCTCAAATTTAGTCATCTGTTAATAATATAAAATAAAAATGGTTAAGTTTTGCAGCTTGATCAGACCAAAATGTGACATACTCTCACATCTTAGAACTATAAACTTAGACAGGTAAGAGATGTGAGCCTGGAGTCTTGCTACTTCAGTTGCTAGTAGTAGTTTATCAGAAGGGCTAATGCACCCAAGGTAGAATGGAATCACTTAGGATACAACTTAAACAGAATCTGCCACATCCCTATGGTCTTATCTACAAGTCTTTATGCTGAGAAGACAGCAGTGGGAGCTGTGCTGAGTGACCTATATATAAAATATTGTGGGTCTGTTCTATACTGGTTGGGACGTGGGTGGCACTGTCGTCTGAACCACTCTTGGGCTTGCCAATTAGGAGGTTGGCAGTTCAAATCTGTGCGACAGGGTGAGCAGGTACTGCTGCGGCAGGAAGGTAAATGGCGTTTCCATGTGCTCCGGCACTCGTCACGATGTCCCTTTGCACCAGAAGCGGTTTAGTCATGCTGGCCACATGACCTGGAAAGCTGTCTGTGGACAATGCTGTCTCCCTCAGACTGAAAAGCGAGATGAGCACCACACCCCATAGTCGTATTTGGCTGGACTTAACCGTCCAGGGGTCCTTTACCTTAAACATCAGTTGAGTAGTGCCCTATTTTAGAATAGTAATCATCATCCTCAATCACCACCCATCACTGCACAATAATTAGGTTAAAAAGAACCCTGCCCACAGGTTCTTGATCTGAGAAAGATAAGACTATTAGGAAAGGGATGGGGAAGGCAAGGCTAGGAGAAGAGGTGGAGATCTCAGGTTTGGGGAGAAAATACACATTTCCAGATACTGTTCAAACACTTGCAAGGAGAGAGGGGTGCTAATGTGAGTAGGTGGGGAAAGATCAAGAGAGAGAATGGATGAAGTGTTAAATAGGATTACTCTGACCAACAAAAGAGTATCAAGAAAATAGAGAAGAGCAGGCAAATAGAGACAGGCTGAAGTACAGACAGATAAGAAGCCAAGAAAATAAGAGACTCCAAAGCAGAAAGCAATTTACCAATTGGCAAAACAGATTAAAGATGCAATCCTATACAGTGGGAATAAGTCCTAGAAAGACCTACAGTACAGCTTAAGAAGTGCTGTTTGGTACATCTCATTTCCAGTTCCTTACCCACCCACTCCTGGCTGGGTTCAGCATTTCCAATTAATTGGTTGAGAAAGATACTGCCCAGAGAAACCCTAAAAGGAGAGCCAACGTTGGTTTCAGACTGGCAAGCCTGTCCAAGTAATCAAAGGTTAAACGTAATCTAGTTATCTTTAGACAGAAATGGAATTTTGAAACACAAGAGGTTTGTGTAAAAACCCATTAAAATGAATACAACTAACACACAAAATTCAGATACAGTACAAATGTGCATTACTAGCTGTTATGGATGGACAATGATTTTTCTGTTCCTCTTAGGAGTTCAAAATTTGTTCATAAGTATGCAACATTGGTCCTCTTCTGCACAATGCTCTCTGCCCCATCAAAGATTATTCTGGCTGAATTTCTCTTAGCATAAACTGTGGGCTTGGGGTCCATAACCTTACAAATAAACGCTCATAGCCCAATAATTGTTGCATCTTAGCAATTTATTCATGTAATGGACACATTACCCTTCATCTTTTTATTGATTCTCGGTCATTCTCTCACTAGCAGGTTGTTCCAGGGGAGAGCAGAGATTATTAGTCTAAAATCGTGCCGTTGTGCAATGATGTGATGAACTAACTCTTGCTTTCCCAACGTCTCCCCACTTAATGTCAGCTAAGTTAATCTGCAGCTCTCTCAGATGTTATCAGCTTCATGCGCGGCGTATTTAATTAGCCTCCTGCTTTAAAAGCCAGCCCTGGGTGTCACTTAAAAGGTGCATCTATTACATAGTAGAGTGACAGAATGAATTATGAGCTCTCATTATGAAGCCAGTCTGGAGAAATTGGATTACTGAACTCTTAGCAATCAGTACCCTTTCGCCCTTTTCACTCCAGCTTTCAAGGAAAAGCCCAAAGCGCCATCTTCTGCTCACTAACTGGAACCAAAAATAATGTGAGCACTCAGCTCTGTCCGAGGGGAATTGCTAAGAGAGAGGCCTTATAAATTTAGATCTAGCTGCCTGTCCATCAGTTAAATCACTTACCCAGTCTGCTTGTGTGCACATGGCACATGCCAACCAGAAGTGCCCAAGCCTTCAACAAGCCGCCTAACAGCCAGTCAGAACAATGGGATGATAAAACTGGCATTTCTGTTGTTGTTTAGTCGTGTCCGACTCTTTGTGACCCCATGGACCAGAGCATGCCAGGTACTCCTGTCTTCCACTGCCTCCTGCAGCTGACACTGATAAGTGTGGTACCTGCAAGGGATGGGCGATATATCATATTTCCCATCATTTCTCCAATGAAAATAGGGACGTCCCATTCCATAATGATAATTTTACTATTTATACACCACACAGTTTACTGGGTTGCCTCAGGCACTCTGGGCAGCTTCAAACATATATAAAAACATAATAAAACACTAAACATTAAACATTAAAAAAACCTTCCCTATACAGGATTGCCTGCAGACAGCTCCAACATTTATCCAATGAAAGTCCATACTGTGATATCAGTTTCATAATTTTTAACCTGGCAATATATCACAAATCATGGTGTGCGTGTGTGTTAAACTCGCAATGTGGGAAAAACTGTGAGGCCAGCCAATGCTTCTTTCAATTCATGCAGCCTCTGTTAATGCTGCTGGCTCAGCTCTTCCCTACCTCCTTGCAGGGGGTAGTGAATCACTGGCAAAAATCACGATGTGGGGAAAACCAATGCCTCTACATAGCTCCATCCTTATTTCAGTCATTGTGATACATTGGTATAATGTGATGTTTAGTTGGTGATATATTACGATCTTGAAAATCAGATACAGTGGTACCTCGGGTTAAGAACTTAATTCGTTCCGGAGGTCCGTTCTTAACCTGAAACTGTTCTTAACCTGAGGTTCCACTTTAGCTAATGGGGCCTCCCGCTGCCGCATGATTTCTGTTCTCATCCTGAAGCAAAGTTCTTAACCTGAGGTACTATTTCTGGGTTAGCAGAGTCTGTAACCTGAAGCGTCTGTAACCTGAAGCGTCTGTAACCCAAGGTATCACTGTATCGCCCAGCCCTACTACCCGCAGAGATCAGATTGGATGCAAATTGAATTGTCCTCAACAAAGTGACCTTTCTCCCTTCCCCAATTTAATACGACATTTCAAAACCTCCTTGGGCAGGGCAGTGGAGCACCACCTGGTACCTCCTTTCTGGGTCTGCTTCTGTAAGCAGGATCCTCACTTGCCTATGTTGCTGCTCTCCCTGGAAAGTCTTTAAAGGTATGATGTGTACTTCAGGTCTATGTCAACCAACTGAAATCAGCAGGCTTTGGTCAGCCTAATTTTGCATAAGAACATGTTGCAAACCACGCAAAGCAGTATCCATTTCAGAAAACACCTCAGACAGGGTGCTGAATAACTGTACACTTCCATAACTACGTAGTTATCTGTATATAGCTCCCTGTAGACATAGACCATTTATGTACCCATAGAAATCCAGGTTAATGTAGAAGATTTGACAATTGCTGATTTAAAAGATATCAGGACATTTCTCCAGCATGATAATCAAAGTGAGAGTCTGATTGCATCACGCTAATCAATGCTCTTATTTTATGGTGCTGACTTCTGACCCTAATGCACACCTCTGTGAGATCATTATGGTGTTAACTTAGAACCCTTATGACAGAGACTAGAGTGTGAGAAGGGATGGTGTGTGCGTGGAAAACTGTAATATTAATTCTCCCATCTCTGTGGAGACATTCAGAGTGGCGAGAGCTTGCAAAAGAAATCCGTGCTCTGTTTTTTTGGAGAGAGTATTATATGCAGGAAGCTTTTTAAAGAGTAGCAGGAAGAAAGAGTTACAGATGGGTAGCCGTGTTGGTCTGCCATAGTCAAAACAAAAAAAAAATTCCTTCCAGTAGCACCTTAAAGACCAACTAAGTTAGTTCTTGGTATGAGCTTTCGTGTGCATGCACACTTCTTCAGGAAGAAAGAGCTTTGCAAAGAAACAAAACAAGTTCTTTCCAGTAATAGGGGTTTTCTGGAAACTTCTGAATTACTCCATATAATTTAAGGGAATTTTCAGTTTGGAGTAGAAAATTTCCTGATGCATTAGACTCTAGGGCCTACAGAGTGATCTAATTAAGCATGCCCGTTTTTACTTATATTTAGTAAATAAGGCTATAAACTTTGGAATGACCAAGCTTGCATAATATTTATTTGCAACTCGCATCTATCCATTGTTACTAATTCAGGCTGCATACAATGTCCAATTTTTGAAAAAGGCCCTTTTTCCGCTCTGGGCACTACCAGACACCCTGTTTATTGAGCATTAATCCTGATATGATTGCTGAGCAATTAGACAATGTCAGCAGTTTAATCAGCATTTGCTCGGATTTGTTTGTGGAGAGGCTAGATGTGACATCAAAGCAAGTGTTTTCTCACACGTTCCACAGCATTTTGCCCTCAATTTCCTTATTGCACAACAAACCAGCAATAGGGAAAGATAATACTTTTTGGGAAGACCTGCAAATCAACTTTAATTGCACATATTGAATTTATTAGTATGTGAATCCCTCCTGAAAAGAGCGTCTGCATAGAAGCGCCCTATGTCTTTTGTGAGGTCAGAAATGGAATACACTTTTGCACCGCTAGGGGTCTTCTGCAGCACTCTTGGAGTAGCCTCCAGCAGACACTGGTGGACCACAACTCCCAGCATCCCCTGCTGCAGGACTTACTGCCCAACTGGATGAGAAGTGTAGTCCAGCCAGAGACTATGGACTCTTAACTCACACAGAAGTAAACAGCAACTGCAAATGATAGACTAGGCATAGTGCAGGGAAATCCCAGCAGTGGAGGTAAAGGTAACGGTACCCCTGACCGTTAGGTCCAGTCGCAGACGACTCTGGGGTTGCGGCGCTCATCTCGCTCTATAGGCCGAGGGAGCCAGGGTTTGTCCACAGACAGCTTCCGGGTCATGTGGCCAGCATGACTAAGCCGCTTCTGGCAAACCAGAGCAGCGCATGGAAACGCCATTTACCTTCCTGCCAGAGCGATACCTATTTATCTACTTGCACTTTGATGTGCTTTCAAACTGCTAGGTTGGCAAGAGCAGGGACTGAACAATGGGAGCTCACCCCATTGTGGGGATTTGAACTACCAACCTTGAGCATGAAAACAGATATTTTCGCTACCATCAAGTCATTTCCATGGGAGGCCATGTAAACACCTTTGAAATGTATATCCCCACTCCCAACAAAAAACCCACAAATACAGAATAAACTACATCTGCATACCCACAAAAACCATACATGAGATATAGTTACTGAATCCTCCTTTTATCTCTAAATTCTTCACAAATTGTCATTTCTATTTTATTAGATGATATCAGAACATTTACTTCAGAGCTTCTACCCATACCAATCAATATGGTTTTGGAATTTGTCTGCCTCAACCTGGATTATTTGTAAAATCAATAAAATCATACCATACCAAAAAATAATAATTCATGGTACAACTAAAATCTTGTTTGGCTGTATATTCCACTAAAATTAATGAATCTTTTGAGCAGCATGGATAGATTTGGGCTGTAAGTGTAATAACAAGACTAGGATCATCCAGGTTTATAATGCAATCCCATGTATGTCTAAAGGTAAAGGTAAAGGGACCCCTGACCATTAGGTCCAGTCGCGGACGACTCTGGGGTTGCAGTGCTCATCTCACTTTATTGGTTGAGGGAGCCAGCATACAGCTCCCGGGTCATGTGGCCAGCATGACTAAGCCGCTTCTGGTGAACCAGAGCAGCGCACACGGAAACAAACACCATTTACCTTCCCTCCAGAGCGGTACCTATTTATCTACTTGCACTTTGATGTGCTTTCGAACTGCTAGGTTGGCAGGATCAGGGACCGAGCAATGGGAGCTCACCCTGTCGCAGGGATTCAAACTGCCAATCTCAAGACCTAGGCTCTGTGGTTTAACACACAGTGCCACCAGTGTCCCATGTATATCTACTCAGAAGTAAATCCTACTAAATCTAATGGGATTTACTCCCAGGAAAGTATCATAGGATAACAACTTCAAAGCACCAAGTGTTTCATAGAATACCAGATTTATTCAACGATTATGTGCAATACAATCAATAATGCTAAAGAACAGTTTATGGGTGTGCATCTGCTGGACGGGAAAACACCGTGTTGATCATCCATCAATCACTTGTCAGTAAGCAAAAACCAGCAGGGTTTGGGTATTTCTTTTAAGTTTCTAGGACTGCAAAGGAATAGGAGACAGAACTTTAGGCCCATTCCGATTGCACATCCATGTTGTACAAATACTTATTTTCCTTATATCTAGGAAATGCAAGGAAATAAATACCGAGGTATTGCACCATTTTTTACCTAGACGTAGGTAGGATAAACATACTCTAATCTGCTCCCTAAATTGCGGAGCAGGTGTCTAGTTCAAACTGCTGCATGCCATGCAGGGGTCAGCAAACTTTTTCAGCAGGGGGCCAGTCCACTGTCCCTCAGACCTTGTGGGGGGCCGGACTGTATTTTTTGGGGGGGGGAATGAACGAATTTCTATGCCCCACAAATAACCCAGAGATGCATTTTAAATAAATGGACACATTCTACTCCTGTAAAAACACGCAGATTCCCGGACCGTCCGCGAGCCGGATTTAGAAAGCGATTGGGCCGGATCCGGCCCCCTGGCCTTAGGTTGCCTACCCCTGCTAGAGCAACAACACGCATCCTGCCGGAGAGGGATGCGGAGGAAGAACCATCGGCAGGCTCGGAATTTATCTCACTCGCGCCTCCTCCAGGCTGTCACTTCTCGGCCAATCAGGGTCCAGGAGTTCCAGGCCTCCAGTTTTCATTAGTCGAAGGTCGCGTGAAGGAGCCGAGCGGCGTCCTCCAATAGGGTTGCGGGGCTGCGTCGCGCGCGAGCCGAGGAACGAGGCTTGGCTTTGGTTGGTCGGCGCTTGCGTTTGCGGGAAGATGGCGGCGACTACCACGGCGCCAGCGGTTGTGGCCGGGTCCACCAGTGCGGATTTCTCCGACCTGCGCGGGATCAAGAAGCAGCTGCTGGACGTGGCGGAGCGGAGCCGGGAGCGCGGCCTGCAGCACAGCGGGAAGTGGTGAGGAGGCCGCGGCTGTGGCGGAGAAAGGGCTGCGCGTGCTCTCCGCCGAGTGCAGGGTCTCCAGCAAAACGGGGGCTCCGCAGGCTGCAAGGGGCGCTCTGGGGCGACGGGATGCTGTCGCCATAGGGAAGGGCGAGGAATAAAAGACCTCGGCAGCCTGCGCGCCGCTTGCTAACTCTTGGGCATGGCCAGGTGTCATCCGGCTATTGCACAGCTAAATTGTAGTAGGGGGCTGGCTGGCTATTTTTGCGGAACGCCGTTATGCTAGTTACTAAGGTTGCTTAAGTATTATGGCTTATGATGGGTCTGTGCACAATATGCACATTGAAGTGCCAGCTATATCGGGCTGCAGGCCGCCTGCCATGTGAGAATGCATGGGCAGTGCCGGATTTACATATAGGCTAAACAAGCTATAGCTTAGGGCCCCACTCACTTGAGGGCCCCCAAAAAAATTAAATTGAAAAAACACCTGGATGTACATTTCCAAAATACAAGCTAAAAACAAATAAAATAAAACCTGCATACAGCCACAGTGTTTTGTGTTGTGTATGGACCTGTTAGATCCATAAATTACCATATAGCATATATTCAACACAAAAAAACAGCAACAATTTGTTGTTGACAAAGGACAGCTGGACATATAAAGGGCCCCATTACCTTCAGTAGCTTAGGGCCTCATCAAACCTAAACCCGGCCCTGTGTATGGGAAGTCTGTGCATGTTGGGGAACCTTAGTCCTGGGGGCCAAATGCAGCTCATCAAGCTGCTGTGTCCTGCTCTTGAAACTGCCTGCTGGCTATGGCTCTTCCCCAGGCTACACACTACCATGGCCCTCCTCTGTGTCCTCAAGGGTTTTTGCCTGGATGCAGTGAGCCTGGAAACATAGGAGGCTGCCTGTTGTACAAAGGTGAGAGTCACATCAGTTGTGCCTCCCACTCTTTGCCTCTACACACACGCACACACCCACCCACACCCACACCCCAGCATCATGCTGCCCCCGGAAAGTTGTGTATGAGGGAAAATGGCCCTTGTAAAGAAAAAGGTTCCCTTCCCCTGGTATGTAATGAGTACAGTGGTACCTCTGGTTACGTACTTAATTCGTTCTGGAGGTCCGTTCTTAACCTGAAACCATTCTTAACCTGAGGTACCGCTTTAGCTAATGGGGCCTCCCGCTGCTACCGTGCAATTTCTGTTCTCATCCTGAGGTAATTTTCTTAACCCAAGGTACTACTTCCGGGTTAGCGGAGTCTGTAACCTGAAGTGTTTGTAACCTGAAGCATTTGTAAGCTGAGGGACCACTGTATTGTGAGCCAGAATGGCAGAAAGTGGTGTTTTTTAAGCTGCAGTGGGCTTTCTTGTTGTAGGGCCTCAGAGCTGGCTTTTGCCCTGGACCCTCTGCCCTTTAATGAGCTGCCTCCTGCACCTGAACTCACAGAGGTACGTACGGGAGGAGGGCTTGTTTTTGCAACACATAAAACGGATGAGGCTGCTCTGATGTAGTATCCTAGAAAATCATAACTTTAAAAAGTTGTGGCAATTGAAAACAGTAATTCTTAGAAAAAAGACAAGCAGGCTCCATTTGCAAGTCAGTTTGCATTTCTAATCCACTTGAAGGCTTAACTTGTTTAAGGAAGGGATGAGAGAGGTGCACATTTATTTAATGCTCAGTTCTTTGTAGCTGAGTTGGAGCGAAGGGTTCTGGCTGCAATCCAAAGATTAGAGGACCCTTGGTTCCCAATATTGCTTCTAGCAGTGCTAGGGTCACTTGCCAGGCAAACAATTTTTAATGCAACCAGTTTGCTTTCTTAGGATCCCTTCTTTTTAGCTTGTGTGTGCTTAATCCCTTTCCTTTGCTCTCTTGTCATCAAGGCTTAAAATATCATAAAATTAAATTGATTTTCTATTATTCTCAGAGAAGCTCATATTGTATTAGAGAATAGGAATTTGGTCAGCCAGACATTATTTGAGAACTGCTGTTTTCAACCCTGTATTTTGTCCTTCAGTGGAAACCAAAAGCAAGAAAAGCATTTGCTTTTGTAATTTGACAGAAGAAGGTGTCTAAGGAATTCATTACATTGGAATTCATCTTTTTAATTTCTTGTCCTTAGGAAGATGCTCGTGACTTGGACGCTTACACCCTTGCTAAATCTTACTTTGATCTGAAAGAGTATGACAGGGCTGCTTACTTCCTCCGGGGCTGCAAGAGCCAGAAGGCCTATTTCCTATATATGTACTCCAGGTACCTGGTGAGTTAATAAGATGAATCAATTCCCGTTCCTTGATTTCCTCCCTCTCTTCATAAAGATCATGTGATATATCTAGAAAGTGAAGTTTTATTCTTTTTCCTTCTAGTAGCTGGACCCATGTCATGTCTAAGTGAACATCTCATGATAGCAAATTGCTGGTTCTTAAAATTCTTTTAAAAATTTGTTTGTTTGCAGTCAGGTGAAAAAAAGAAGGATGATGAGACAGTGGATAGTCTGGGTAAGAAACCAACACACAACTTTCTCCAGTTTGGCATTTGACGCTTGATTTACGGTTTCCAAGACTACAAATTATTGTTTCTTTAACTATTGTTTGATTTTTTTAAAAAGAAAATGCAAAACATGAGCAAAATTTAACTGTTAAATTAACTTCCCTTTTCCCATCATACATTGTTTTGTATTTGAGCTAGTTTAGCATCTGTCTAAAGCAGTAGCCCTCAAAACATTTTGCAATAGTACCACCCTTTGCTTTAAACAAAACTTTGGCAGAATCTTTGCAGTACAATATTTAAAAATGGTTTTATAAACACGTACTGCTATTGGTACCAAATAATAGATTACTCTGTTTACAGGTCCGTTGGAAAAGGGGCAGGTGAAGAATGAAGTTCTAAGAGAGCTACGGGTAGAGCTTAGCAAGAAACGCAAAGCCAGAGAGCTGGATGGATTTGGCCTTTATCTGTAAGCACTGAAGTGATGCACTAATGACATATTGTAGGGAATAGCCATAAGTTTACATCCAAGGACGCGGGTGGCGCTGTGGGTTAAACCACAGAACCTAGGACTTGCCGATCAGAAGGTCGGCGGTTCGAATCCCCACAACAGGGTGAGCTCCTGTTGCTCGGTCCCTGCTCCTGCCAACCTAGCTGTTCGAAAGCATGTCAAAGTGCAAGTAGATAAATAGGTACCGCTCCGGCAGGAAGGTAAACGGCGTTTCCATGTGCTGCTCTGGTTTGCCAGAAGCGGCTTAGTCATGCTGGCCACATGACCCGGAAGCTGTACACTGGCTCCCTCAGCCTATAAAGCGAGATGAGCACCACAACCCCAGAGTCGGTTACGACTGGACCTAATGGTCAGGGGCCCCTTTACCTTTACCTATGAAGTTGGGATTGTGAAATGAATAGGGATTCTTGTCTGTTTGTGTGCATGCAATTCACCATGCAAAATGTCAGACTAGGGCACGGGGATGGCATAGGCTCTTGCCCTACTAGTATTTCTCTTACCCGTTCTCTGTATCCCCCTAGGTATGGAGTTGTGTTGCGTAAGCTGGACCTGGTGAAAGAGGCCATTGATGTGTTTGTTGAAGCTACCCATGTTTTACCATTGCACTGGGGGGCCTGGCTGGAGCTTTGTAACTTGATCACAGACAAAGAAATGGTAATTTGTGGGATTCTCAGGTGCAGGTGTGTGATGATTACTGCCCTGGATTTCTTTGGGAGGAAAGACAGGATATAAATTCAGATCTGGCCACTATTTTCTGGTACAATTTGATCCATGAACTATCATGAGGTCGATACTGTGTTTGGTGTTTTTTCTGATTTGGAATACTTGAATTTGCCAGCAAATCTTAAGTAATTCAGTAGCACTTGGAGGTGTTAGCATTCTTTCCATTGAGTGGGTGGAGAGAACCGAGCCCATGTTGTAACCTTTTCTGCAGTTCTTGGGGGCTGCTGTACACAGCTTCTCTAAATGTGTCCCTCTTTGTTTGTGGTTGTTGCCAGCTGAAGTTCCTGTCCTTGCCAGATACCTGGATAAAGGAGTTCTTCCTGGCACACATCTACACAGAGCTGCAGCTGATAGATGAGGCCTTACAGAAGTACCAGAGTCTTATTGATGCAGGATTTTCAAAGAGCACCTACATTATCTCTCAGATTGCAGTGGCCTATCACAATATCAGAGGTCAGTGAATCCTTCCAGATTTTGGCCTTCTGGTGTTTTGTTTCCTGCTTTATTCCCCTTAGTGCCTGCCTTTCTCTTTCCTCAGATATTGATAAAGCTTTGTCCATCTTCAATGAACTAAGAAAACAAGACCCTTACAGGATAGAAAATATGGACACCTTCTCTAATCTGCTCTATGTCAGGGTGAGTACTTTTTTTTCTCAATCTGAAATACATTATAGGTTGAGTAGTGGGTGGTGTGGGCAGGATGGAGTTGCTTAGCAGGCTTTCCAAAGCCATGTTACTGAAAGGGAGAGTGGGAGGGAGCAGGGAGCTTGGCACAGTGGGAGGAGCATTGGATTGGCTGAGCTGCTCTGTCTGTATTGTGCTGAGTTCCCTGCTGCCTGACGTCTTGGTAACTGGCAGCGACGCATTGCATTGGGGAGCCACGTAGGCAGTCACTTCCTGTACTACCATGCTGGCCGCTACTGCATATGACCCTACCTCAACCTTAAATTGCTCTCAATCCTTCAGTTTGTGTAGAGAACTTTTCTGTCTATATCTCTTAAACTTACTCATGTTTTTTTAGCAGTAAACCCCAGTAGGGAAATTTGGTCTGTAAGGAAATAACAGCATTGCACTATCAAGTGAGAAAATATAACGACAAACAGAATCAGGAAACATTTGCTACAGGGAGATGTTCCAGTTGCCTTGAACCAGTTTGTGAAGTTATTCTGGATATTGTATGAAATTTCCAAGTCTTTGGTAGTCCCTGTTGCTGATGACTTCCAAACATCCCAAGATTTGTTGTTCTCATTGGACTCTCCTAGTTCAGACAACCTAGTGACTAATTTTGTGGCTTGAAATGCTGTTCCTTCTTTTTTTTCCATGCAGTGGTGTTAGAAGAGTGTGTTTCCATCCCTGCAGTTCCTGTCCCCACCCACTGGCTCCTGTCCTTAAGCTTACCACTTTCCTTTATCCCACTAGAGCATGAAGCCTGAACTGAGCTATTTGGCCCACAACCTATGTGAGATTGACAAGTACCGTGTGGAGACCTGCTGTGTGATTGGTGAGAGACCTTGCTTGCTTGAAGAGGGATGGGAGGAAGCTGCAGGACATGATCCTCTTTCACACGAAAGAGTGTTAGCAGAGTTGTTGTTTCCCAGTCCCTGGCTGCTCTCTGCTCACTTTTCATTGTGCTTTTGCCATAGGGAACTACTATAGTTTGCGCTCACAGCATGAAAAAGCAGCTCTCTACTTCCAGAGAGCGTTGAAGCTGAATCCTCGATACCTTGGAGCATGGACCCTCATGGGACATGAATATATGGAAATGAAAAACACATCAGCAGCTATTCAGGCATACAGGTGCGTGTGCAGATGCCGTCCAAAAACGAAGGCTTACTTCTGGTTTCCACCTAGGGGGAGTACTTTTAACAAGATCTTTTTCTATTGTTGTTACTCTCTCAATCGATTCTACTTGTGCCTTTCTTTTTTAACAAATGCAGACTGTTACGATCTTACCTCCATTTGTGGCGTATACCTGTATTCTTTTTCAAAGAATTCCTGTGGCTTTCTCTCTTCTAGACATGCCATAGAAGTGAATAAAAGAGACTACAGAGCATGGTATGGATTGGGACAAACATATGAGATCCTCAAGATGCCCTTTTACTGTCTCTATTACTATCGGCGGGCCCATCAGCTCAGGTAAAACTGCCCAGTATAGATACTGTCCTTGTGTCAAACTCTTTTTAGTAGCTGCCATTATCAGTGTATGGAGTCAGCTTGCTGTAAATGAAATAGGGATGTGCGTTGCCATGGCTGCCCTGCAAATTACAAAATCTAATGTTTTTTTTAAAATGATATTTATTACTTTTCCAACAATTTCAACACACTACAAACAAAAAAAGAAAAGAAAAAAAAGAACAATACAAATACAAACAAAACAAAAACAAACAAAAACAGTTTAAAAAGACCTCAAACATTTTCAATATCTTATCTTTCATTCGCTTATTTCCAACGACCTCCTCACACCTCCCTTTTTGTATTCCACTTCTATTAATTGTTTCAGCAATTCCTTTCCATCTTCCTCTGTTTTCTATCCTATAATTATCTTAACACATTCTAACCTTATTCTTTCCTTTAATATTCTATTAATCTATTTATACTTAATTCCTTATAACATTTCTAATAAAGCCTTATAACTTCATTCCAACATTCTTCTAACATTCATTAATTTTACAATACTTCTGTAAATAGTCTTTAAACTTTTCCCAGTCTTCTTCCACCGACTCTTCTCCCTGGTCTTGGATCTTGCTGGTCATTTCCGCCAATTCCATATATTCCATCAACTTCATCTGCCATCATCCAACACTTCAGTGTTTTCAAAAAGCAGCCATTCTCTCAGCCAGCAAAAAGCAGATGGTTCACAACAAAGTTTAGGGGTCTGGCAGGGCAAGTCCGCCTCCTTCTTTGGCATCTGTCAATATCTTAAATTTTACTCGAGGCTTCCTGCCCTGCCAAACAAATCTGGAAACATCCCTCTGCCACCTCCTGAAACAATCCATCCCATCCAAAACTTGCAATGTTTGAAACAAAAGCAACATCCCCGGCAACACAGCAACCCTCATCCCCACCACAGCAACTCGGCCCAACAATAACAACTTCAGATTTGTCCATATTTCCAAACCCCCCTTCTGTTCAATCCAACGTCCTTCACAGTTATCCTTAAATAAATTCACATTTTTGGCGGTCATATTAACCCCCAAATACCTCTCTTTCTCAACTGATGTTAGTCCTGTCTCCTCCTGAAACTCTGTCAAGCTTTCCTTTCCCAATTCAGGTAGGGCTCTGGTCCTCAAATTCATCTGTTTTTCTTTAAGTTCAATCATAACAAATGTCAGCTTATGTTCATCAAGTTGCCTTTGTATGGATGGGACTCTCTCTCTCTCCAATTGTATTGCTTTACATTCAGCAGCAAGGGCTTTCTCCCTGGCTTCATCCGCAGTTTGCCGTATCAAAGTAGATTCCTGTATCAATTTCTGGATGGTTTCTGTATTGGTATTCACCTTTTGTCCCAGATTATTTATACTTTCTGCAATTGAGTCAATTTTAATATTTGCAGCATCCACTTTAGCATTTATCACGTCTGTTTTCTTGTGAAGCTATTCCAGCGAATCGTTTATTTTCACTAATGCGACCACTAAGGCCTCTTCTGTCGACATTCCATCTGTTTTTTCCTTTCCATTTGCCATAACACTTAAGAGATTCAAGGTCAATCCCAGAGTCTCACCATTTTTTATCTTGCAGCTGGAAATTCCCCTAGCCCAACTCCTGTAGAGCAACCAATTTCAAAAGCTTCCACTAGGGGAAAACAGTTTCTATTTGTATTAGTCAGTACTGTCCTCTTTTAAACAATGTTCCAATAATCCAAAGTTAGTTTCAGTTTTCAGTTACTTTTACTCCTTTAAAAAAAAAAAAAAAAAAAAACAGCCGGAGACAGTAGAAACAATGTATTCTCTTGTTTAGCTACCTGTCAATGAACTTTCTAAACGCTGTCAATGAACATTCCAAAAGACATCAATCATGCTAGCAGCCCGTTTCCAGGGTCAGAGCGGCGGTATTTTAATTCTCTTCACTCTCTCCTACAGGCATATTCAGTCCACCACTCCCCCCCTCTTCTCCTGTCTCCAAGGGGTTTTTTTTATGTTCTTTGTCAATGGAAATTTAGTCTTTTACAAAAGGCTTTCCAAGACTTCAGCTTGCAGCCTCATTGCTTTCAGTTTATTTACAAAAGGGGGAGGCGGACTGTATTGAACCTCCCCGTTTCGATACCAAATTAAACGTTTAAAAATCCAATTCTCCCACTTCAGCTCTACTCATGGGTAATTACTTTAGAGTCTAATCTAATGTTTCAGTGCAGACTTGAGATTGACCAGAGGCAGGGGATCTTAACTGTCATTTAAAAGATAATCTGATCTTTACTTTTGCAAAAAAATAATGAGAATTTGGCACTTAATATAGCTCCGTGTATCTCTCCATTGCTCCCAGACTCTTCCTTCTCTACAGTTAAAGGAAGGGTGCATGGGACAATCCAAATTTTAAAACTCAATTTTGAAATCATAACAAGTCCCAACAGCTGGGTTTTAAGTGTTTGATTTTAGTCTCTTCTTTTGGGACAAAAAGAAAGAAAGAAAAAAAAAGACTGTTGTGCTGTTAGATTTAAAAATGAGGCTTAGTGCTCATTGGGTTTTAGGTAGCTTTAGAAGTCTGAGCTTGTTTGGTCTTTTTGTGAGCCAGCTGATAGTTTCATGTTTTTCACAGGCCCAATGATTCCCGTATGCTGGTAGCTCTTGGAGAATGTTACGAGAAATTGAATCAGCTAGTGGAAGCCAAAAAGGTAGGGCAGGACATGGATTTGCATTTGAGCGGCAGCAGTGGGGATTATCCTGAACCAGATAAAGGAAACGCTAGTGTATTTCTGCTGTGCTGTTTTGTCAGAACAATTGAATTGCCTCTGTCCGTTCATTGTCTCTTGAGAATGGACTGGTGAATGTAGGTTATGTAGCTGGAACATAGGTACTGGGGGAAAGTGCTAAAAACTGAGCAGTTTCCAGAACTGAGCTTTTATTCTGTTTGAACTTTTCTTCCATGTAATAATAGCAATCAGATCTTCAGATGGCTTTGTTTCTTCATCCTCTGTTTGAAAAAAAGAGGGAAACATTGTCCAAAACTTGGAGCTAGGTTTATTGGAGTTATCACTCCTATAGTTTGTATTATGTTACTTCTGATATGCTTCATACTATTCATTCATCTCTGCCAGGCAGGATAGTAGGCAATATCACCTTTGCCTCTGACTCTGGACAGTTTTGCATTTGTTGTTTTTTTCTTGACAGTGTTATTGGAGAGCCTATGCTGTTGGAGATGTGGAAAAAATGGCACTGGTGAAACTAGCAAAGTAAGTAGTAGTTTTATATTGCTTTTCTTGGATAGATTGGCAAAACCTCCTTATCTGACCACTGCCTTTTGGACTGAAATCTTAGTCTGCAGACTTTATGATGTGGATGTTTCCTGTCTTTCTGCATAGCTCTTAGTCCTTGTGATCCCAGGAAATTATTTAGGGGAAGTACTCCAGATTATCTTTGACCTTTATGGCAGCAATATTCTGGAGAACTACTAGTGGTTTTTCCATAGTTCTTGGTATCCGCATGTGTTCTTGGTGAGTCACACAACGTGCATTCATACAGGTTCTGGCAATAATTAAATGGCTACACATAAACTAAGTAGAAAAAGTATTTTATTATGTATATCAAGATAAATATAAAACTAAAATTGCTACAGTATGGAAATGGGATGTTTAGCCTACCTTGATGATGACCCCTGGGAAATACCTGTGAGTGACAGGCGCAGAGATCAAGACATTGCTTAATGTCTTTCCCACCATAAATGCAGCTCACATTTGATAGGCTACCTAGGCTTACTCCAAAGCATGTCATTTGTTATTAGGATAATCCCATCAACTACATACTGAATACTTATAGTGGACAAGAGGTAGCTTCTCTTATAGTGGTGGTCTTATCCTTTAAGCAAAAACACACTTTTGTCTTTTTTTCTTCTTTCCTAGGCTTCATGAACAGTTGAATGAATCGGAGCAAGCTGCTCAGTGCTATATCAAATACATACAAGATATCTATTCTTGTGGGGTGAGTCAGTTCCAAATGATTTTGGGAATGAAAGAGTGAAGATATACAGAGTGGATAAAAACAGGTGTTTGTTGTTTTTTAAAAAAGAAAAACATTGTATTTAAATTGGATTTTTTAAATTAAAAAGTTGTAAATACTCAGTTTCTCCCAGGTTAATACTAAATCTTGATACAAGAAATGAATTTACCCTGAAACAAACCATAAATACCTTTATTCTATTCTAGGAGATAGTGGAGCACCTGGAAGTAAGCACTGCCTTCCGCTACCTGGCTCAATATTATTTCAAGTGTAAACTCTGGGATGAAGCCTCAGCCTGTGCCCAGAAATGCTGTGCATTCAATGACGTGAGTAGCCAACACATCATCTGTGGACTTCTTCGCTGGGTCCCATGCCTGCTTCTACCCACAGTGCCACCATTGAGACCACTCTTGGGTATGGCTATAATGGTTTGAGGCCACACATGTGTTAAGTCATACTTACACAGGATTTTGAAAGAACCTAAAAGAGAGACTGAAAGCCCAACTCTTTTCTAGAACAACAATCTAAATCCAGGATTGTCAGAGAGCTCACCCATCTACCTCTACTAATAGAACCAATCAATAATACACCAGATCATGACAAGAGCTTTGTGAAAAGCAAGTAAGGAAATCTGCTAAAAAGTTTTTATTCCTTGTGGAAATGGAGGTTGACTTAGGTAGCTAGTTTTTGCTTCGTAAGAAATGTGTTGCTAGTTACATGGATAAAACATGAAAATGTGCAGATATGTGCTTGCAGGCCACCCAAAAACATCTTAGCGGGCTTTATATGGCCTGCAGGTTAGCTTGCCCTTGAAATAGATAAAGTGAAAGCATGAACAGGAAGTAAAGGATTTAGAATCCTGTTGATGAGTTGGTTTGGCATGGGGCTTTTGGCACAGCAGGCCAGATTATTATCTGTTCCCCACCCAGTTGGGCCAACTTTGACAGGTGGGTGGCATCGTGATATCAGATGATTGACAGGTGGGTTGCCCTGCCTCACCTGTGAAAGTTTCATTGTTCAGCACTTCCCAAATGCTTGACAGCCAGCTTTCTTAAAGGGAAACTTGGTTGTGCAGCTGACAAAGCCATGTCTCTCCCTTCTCCACACCTGGTGTCACATAGGACACTGGGTATGGGACAGGTGGGCATGGTTTAGAGAAAACAGTTTTGCAGGCCAAATTTGGCACATGAGCCAGAGGTTCCTCACCCCAGAGTTGGTGAATATTTTGCTGGAGTAGCCACTTCAGGGAGAAATATATCATGGGATTTGCAGTATCTAAAGGCTCACTAGATCTGACATTGAACCACAAGTTTGATTGCAATTCAGAATGGCTGATCTTTGCACAGGAACACCCATGTGCCCCCTTTCTAGTTATTGCACTGTGTTTGCTCTTTGCTCATGCAACTTCATTTCTCTTCCAGACAAGAGAAGAAGGGAAGGCCCTCTTGCGGCAAATCTTACAGTTGCGAAATCAAGGGGAGACCTCATCCACAGAGATTGCCACACCTTTCTTGCTTCCGTCTTCACTATCTGCCAATAACACTCCAACACGCCGTGTGTCACCCCTGAACTTGTCCAATATTACACCTTAAAGTGTGCCTGCCTCTCTGGGCTGATGTGAACTGCAAATGTAATCCAGCTGGAGCCTGGGTTTTTCCTTCTAATACTGCTTCTCTAAGGAGAGTTCTGTATCCAGTGATGCCTTCCTAGAAGGGCTGATAACTCATTGTTGAAGATAGTTACATTGCGGGCATCAAAAGCTGGTGGCACCATATTTCATAGTGAGTGACTGAATCCATTCTACTCCTGTTATGCCTCTCCTTTCTAGCATGACATCTTGGTGTAAGAAGGGATTCCAAAGTCACTTTCCTCCATTGATATCAATTGGAGTTGCTTCTCTGTCATGTTCATGGCATTCCTTCGTAATGTCTTGCTGGCTACCAGTGTGTCATCTTTTGGAGGAGAAATGGTGCTGCCTCACTCTTATTTCATGATGGAAAGAATGTCCTTGCAGCAGTTGGTCCCTTGTCCTTTTGGTTTTAGTTATTTTTCGAGCAAAATCGCTATGTTAGATTAGCCGGCTGGTGAAAGGAGCCAGTGGAGAGAGCAAAGGGACTGCCGTTTGTCTAGTACAAATGTAGAGACATGGGTGAAAAATGTAGTAATTCATATCCAACCATTTCCCTTACTAATGCAGCAGCCGATGCTGTTGTGTAGCCTGGTAACAATGAAGTGGTGGGACTTCTATGTGTTGATTAAGACAAAAGTGCAGTGTTGACATAGCTTTTCCATATATACGGGCTCTAGAAGTATCCACCACTCTTTGAGTGGCAAAACTCATCCACACATTTTTGTTGCCCAGGAACACAACATAACTGTTCAGTAGGAAAAAACCTATTGCTTAGTTCTTTGAACTAGAAGCTGGGGTGTTGTAAACTAGTATCCTAGCAGGAATGCAGTTTTGTTGAATATGATCCTATGACATAAAATAATGGTTGTGATCTATCCTCAATGTGACTTAGCAGAAAAAAATAAGTGGTAAAGAATAATAATGGTATGGTTTTCTTCAGCTGACACGAGAATTCAGGTATGCAAACTTGACTGATCTACAGTTGAGCAGGTAATGGTATCAAGCAAGCTTGAATTCTGCTTCCACTATTAAATTGTTTTTACTACACATTCTTGTCATTTATGTTAGTAAAACACAGAACTTTGACTTCTGTTGTACAGCACAGATGTTGGGGCTAGAGTGCTCACATTTTGTTAATTTTTATCCTATCTGGAGATCCTTGCAGGCAGGGTTTCATACAGAGCCTCATTTTATCATCACAATTGGTGGTGGTGATGGGTAGGCTAAGAGAGACTGATTCATAGATCTGTCCCATCAAATTCAAACATTCAAGGCCACCCCTACCATTGGGCAGTGTCACGGCTGATTTTAGGTGCCGTGAAAGGGCTGTAAAAAATACATTTATTTTTAATGTATTTTTACTCCCGGGGAAAAGCAGTTGTGGGATTTTCTATCTTGTGTACCAAATTACCTTGGCCTTAGGCAGCAAAATGTCTTGGTTCAGCTCTGCCAGCACTGTACTAACTTAGCTTATATCCTAAATAGCCTTGCTTAGCACTGAAAACCAATGATATTGGAGGCTAACATTTTTCACGTTAATGCAGTTATTAATCCACTGCATCCCAATCTGCACCATACTTGCAATATATGCAAAACAAAACCCAGACACCATGTAAATAAGGATTCTGCCTATTTATGGTATTATAGGTTGTCAAAATTGTATAGAGGTTTGGTGTAAATCATAATTTTAATTATTGACCCTCCAGAACCACACCTGCTGTGCCACTGCCTAAGTAACAGTTAAGTCTCTAGGGTAATTTCCTGGTGAGTGGCTTTTAGAAAATGTAGCACACATAATTTGCTCTACTCTGTATGTTATCAGTATCTAATAGTATATTCCTTGGTTTCAGCTTTGTAGAAGACTAAATTTAGGAAAATTACAATACTTTACCACCTCTAAGGATCAGTTTAAACCGGGTATTTTTAGAGTAGACATCTTGCCCTTATGTCAGTATGTGATGCCTGCAACAAGTTTCTCACCACTGCTGTAGAATTATAGCCATGATTTAAAACTACAACCTTAAGACATAGGAGTCCTTTCTATTTGTGCCCTCAGTCAAGAACCCGAATTAGCAGCCCAGACTTGGAACTTTGTCAGGATTTATGCCCATAGATTGTGACAGATGTAGTTATTATCTGTCTTGTTGGTTTGGAATAGTTTGCACCGCTCATAATTGTCTTAACTGATGCTATATTGGATTCCCAGCCTTAAGTACTTTTATTTATACTAAGAGTAGTACTAATGGAAAATATAGTCTGTTCTTCTACCCACTCCCAAGGAGCTAGATTAGCTTTTTCCAGAAATGCACAACTGAGTAGGATACATTGCCTGTTCCATTAAAATCTTTGCATTTTGAATACTTTCTGTATTAGGGATCATGTGCAAATTAACCATTGGTCTCATGCCTGTGCTACCAGAGGGACACAAAAATCAGCCTCATGCATAGCTGTCAACGTTTCCCTTATTCCAAATAGGATTCCTTGCAAGAAAAGGGAAAAGTTAACAGCTATGGCCTCGTGGTTGTGGAGCCTAGTCCACCAGGCAAATAGAAGAAACTTAAAAACAAATGCCAGAAAGGTTTCCCTCATTAGAGCTTGTTCACATAAACATGAGGTTTCAGAAGACACAAGGTACATTTATTATACAATTAACACAGATAATAAACATTTCACATGCATAACATAAGCTATTGGAGGTGATAAACATAAGGAATATGAATCCAGGTTCCATATACACTGGAGTAGCAGCTGGCCTGAAACAGAGGGCATGCATAGTAAGTAACCATCTTTGGGAAGCCAAAGATTTAGTTAGCTCAGGCCTCAACACATTAACGTGAAGGAAAATATTAAAGTTATCAACCGGTTGCTTGTGCCCAGGTACACTACAACCCCCCAAAAGTCAGTGTTTTTTGCCAAAAGCCATGGGTTTAGATGTTGGAGAGCCACGGGCACGTAGGATACTACTATAGGGGGTCTCTATTGCTACAGCAGGCATGGCTGTTGTGCAAGTCAGGAAATTGTGCAAGAAAGGCTTCTTGAAGGGAGGTTGACTTCTGGGCTGCACATTTTCATTGTTGGCACAAAACCGTTTTTTGCTGCAAGAGGTCGGTGCTGCTTGGAGCTTCTGCACAGTGTGAAATTGCTCTGCAATACAGGCTGCTTTCTTCCGCAAATCCATCTTCACCAGCATCATGTTGTTCTGCAGCTCAGCCAAAGTCTGGTCCTGGAAGAGCCAGTGGCGAAATTCAGTTTTATGAAGATGGAGCCTCCCCTCTTGTCAGACAGGTGCCAATCATTTCAGCCAATTACCCTGAATGTGAAGACTTCTGAAAATGCTTATGGACTCAAACATTACAGAGAGATGAAGATGACAGGTGCCTGGACCTTAACAAGGGACCTCTGGGACTGCTTCAGCCAGCCACCAAATCCTGTGGACTGGTCTATGACAACTGAGGGAGAAGGAGTTGATTCTATGGTCACTGCTGTTGTGTAATGCAGTGTGGTTGTGAGCACAAACAAACTACTCCAGAAAATAATGTTTTTTAAAAACCGGCACAATGTTTTTATATGGGATTTCCCCCACCTCTCCCCAGCCAGTAGCATCTGTCACTTTCAAGCAAAATCTTGGCACAAATAAATAATAGTAGTAACAATAAAAATGTATTTAATTTATACACCAAGCTCCATCCGAAGATCTCAGAGCAGTTACAAGATAAAAATGGATGAAGGCACAGAACCTTAAGGACACTAAGGATTTATCAATTTCATAGGATTTCCACCATCAAATCAAAGGTCACCTCTGTGCCTTGGATATACGTGTGTGTGTGTGTGTGTGTGTGTGTGTGTGGTGCTGCTGGATCTGAAATTTTTATGGTTCAGTCTATAGACACCAATGTAAACTGACTAAAATGGACAAAACAATCTTGTGTAGCAGAGCATGCATGCCCCCTGTAAGCTGCTGAAATTTGGGAGGTTCCTTCACCTACCTGCTTCGCCAGGATGTTGTCACACTTAGAGAGAGCTTCACGGAGTTTCCCGGCTCCTGTGCTGTGGCAACATGCTCTTTCGGCTGACTGGAGGGACTCCCCTAGTTTCTGCAGTTCAGATCTCAGCATCCTTACATTCTGAGAGAGGGAAGGAACAGTTCAAGCACAAGGTAGCATCCAGCCCCTTAAGGAAGACTGGACCGTATACAGTGGCAAGTTGTGGTTGGGGAGAAAAAGAAGTTATGCACCCATTGGCAGGAGATGAAGGTTTCAGAGACAGTGCCATTCAAGCCCAGGGTAAAGGAAGGAGGTTGGCAGATGCCAGGAAAGGAAGGTCTGGCAGTTACCTTTTGGCCTTCTTCCAGCTTCCGGTCCACATTTGTTGTAATGGGCTTTGAGGAAAGTGGAGGCTCCAGCATCTTCTGGTGTTTACGCAACTCTAAGGACAAACCACAGATCATTGCAATTTAGCCCAACCGTTAAATTTATTTTTGCCAGTCCCCAATGCAAGAGTTGAATTCTTAAATGTGCAATGCTGAACATACTCCCCAAGAACTGCCAGGCTACCCAGGCCTTTTCCTACACTCTTCGGTTTAAGGAGCAATGTTTCAAGGCAGATTTGAACCCCAACAATGCTATTTTTAGAGAAGTTGTGCATCGCTTTAATCCCCTTCCTTCTGCTACAGGGCCATGTCCTATAGCAATAATGCAGTTTGGAAGTCTGACCAGGCCAGAGGAGAGCAAAATAGTTTACCCTACAATGGGAAACGGTGAAGATTTAGAAAACATACTGCTAGACTAGAGGCACTAAACACAAACATAGGAATGAGCTATATTTTTCAGGTTCTTCTCTGCATCACAGTCTATTGTGATCAGATAATCCCAGCTTCAGTTTCATTATGTCTCTAGCCCTCATGCTTGTGGGGGGCAGGGAGCATTAGAAGGATGACGACTGGGTGGGATCCTAATAGTCAAGGGGCTTTATCCCCCTTCTTTGGCTTTCACCACCCCAGACCTTGCTATTTCAGGGCTACGAACTCAAGTATTTCAATTGTCTTGTAAAGAAACATGCTCAAAGAAATTTGTAATTTGATCAAAGTGCAGAATTTTGGTAGAGCATTTAAAATATTAAGCAAAAACGGCCTTAAATCAATTATTTGCATTCTCCCCCCCCCCTCTAATTTTGACCTCTGTCAGGTGGGAACCTGCCATATTAAAAAAGTACAGTGGTACCTCTGGTTACGTACTTAATTTGTTCCGGAGGTCTGTTCTTAACCTGAAACTGTTCTTAACCTGAAGCACCACTTTAGCTAATGGGGCCTCCTGCTGCTGCTGCGCCGCTGGAGCACGATTTCTATTCTCATCCTGAAGCAAATTTCTTAACCCAAGGTACTATTTCTGGGTTAGCGGAGTCTGTAACCTGAAGCGTATGTAACCCGAGGTACCACTGTATTTAATATTAAGTCTCCATTCCTTCTTGCAACGTGCAACCATTTTTCAGAGATAAAGATGGGGAATGCATGCAAAGCTTTTCGTGTTCCCTCCCAGGTACCCCCACTTTAAAAGTCATATATCGGTGGATGGGAAAGACAAAACTGGTCCCATGGCCTGACCTGTTATAATACAGCTTCTTAAAAGGAGACCTGCTCTCAAGGAGGAGCAGGGGTCCCACACTAATAATAGTCAGGCAGATATCCTAAGTGTGCTTTAACATTTCATGGCAGCTCACTCACAGAAGCCAAGATTCCCAAATGCTAGGTCGGCTTGCAGTTCACTAGACTTACGCTGCGCAGTCTGATCTCTTGACAACCACCTGCTTGGAGCCCATGCGACTACAAGGGGGAGAACGCCTCACCTTCTGCAGTTCTTTGCAGCTCTGCTTGACACTGCTCTAACTTGGCTTTCGCCTGCAGCAATTCCTGATTCTGGGCAGGCGTTGCTGCTGCCAGTCGTTTGGATTTGCGCGGAGTCTGCTCCGGATCTGCCTCCTTTCTCTCCTGGAGCTGCTGTTGCCGTTTTGCTTCTTGCAAGGCATCTTGCAGCTCTTTTATCTTTTCATCTTGACTCTGAGGGAGACAAACAAGACAAATTACAGGAAGGGCTCTGTTTGGGAAGATGCAGCCTGCCAACTTGAGATGAGAATGAACAGCAGCAGCAGAAGATAAGCTGATCAAACTTCCCCAGAATCTCCTGTAGTAGGAATGGGGAACCGGCAACTACTCTCCGGTTGTTACTGGACCACAGCTTCCACAACCCCTGGAGAATTGGAGCCCAACAACATCTGGAAGGGCCCTGGGTTGCCATCCCTGTCCTGCAGGGTTGTGAGATTCTCATTTGGGCAGACTCTCATGCACCCAGAAATCCATGGCAGAGCCAAAAGTTTCAGTGCCAAGTGTGCAAAGGATTCCACAAATGTGCCTGCATACAGAACCTATCTAATCACATTTGTAGTTCACTCCTCCAAGGGTTTTAGGTGGCAACACACACAAACCTCTTGCATATTTATTTATAAGCCTTCAGTAGGCTGTTTGGGAGCTAGCCACTTCGCAGATCAGATCTGTTCCACACACATATGGAAAGGCTTTTTTCTCTCTCCCCCCCCCCCCCCCCGCATTCTCCAGTTATATGAAAACGTTCCTGAACTGTGCACAGGTCACTCCTGCTTGCCCAACCTTTCTTCTGTGTGGACTGAAATCACCATGTCATAAGCTAGGGTTTCCGACCATGGAACCCTCAGACACCCTCACTGAGCCCCCTAAACACCCTCTGCTCTTCCTGAATTGCTTCAATTGTCCTTTTAAAAAGCTTTCTTGTGGGGGGTTGCCTTATTTTGGGGTGTGTGGCATGCTTTTGCCTGTCTTCGTTTTGGGGAGCATGGTGTAGGTGTTTTGGGGGGGTCTGAGAACTGGCAGGTGTTTTTTCTTTCTTTATGTAAAATGGCTTTTGATTAGTGCCCATGACAGTTTCTAAGATCTCCAAATGTGCCCCTGGTTCCAAAAACGTTGGGGTGTCCCTGGCATAAGCTTTCATGGACGTAGAGAGGACATTTGACGACACGTATGCCGTTATAAATTTGTTAAATCTTTTAAAAGATGTCATGAGGCCCTGCAGTTTTTCAGATGCCAATAAAACTGGGTGCCTTGCTTCAGGTCAGTGCTAAGGTTTGGAACTGCAATGTCCTGCCCTCAGGAAATCCTCCAGCACCTCCTTCCCACAGCTCTTTCACCCCACGCACCTCAATCTTCTCCTGATAGTAGTCCGTAAGTGACTCCTTCAGACTGTTCAGTTTCTCCTCATAAACGTCCTCCAGCATCTCCTTTTGGATGTCCACATGCTCACTGCAGAGAGGAAGGTGAAAGTGGGTGGGCAGGGAAAGAGCCATATCAAGAACAGACAAGCTGTGGGATGGACCGCCAAGGCCCAATCATTGAAAGGAGGAGATGTGCCTCCACAGCCCTCTGCCACCAACAGTACCTGGTCCACTGTTCCTTCTTCTGTAGGAGATCCATCATCTCATTGCAGATCTCATCGCGGAGACGCATTTCCAGCTGAAACTTCTCCTGCCGCTCTTTCAGCAGAAGGTCTCGCACAGCTTCAACCACACGCAACAGGTCCTGAAAGAAGAGAGGAAAGGAACATGACAACTGGGGTGGATCTACACACAGGAATAAAACGCTGTAAGTCATAAATTCAATCATTTAACAAAAAATTAAAAAACCCTGTATGTAAAATCGCATAGAAAAGTTTTGTGCTCTCCAGTGCTATCTGGTGTTGCATGTTTATAACGCATTTAAAACACAGGTTTTTGACTAATGTAGCTGAGTCCCAAGTTTTCCCGAACAGCCAAGATGAGGAATTGCCCCAGACATCCAAGCATTACCACAGCTACTCAGTTTTTAATGGGCAAGTAAGTATCCAAAGGAGGTTTTGGAGCCTAGCGGTAGCTGGCTATCATTGCATCAGACAGCTTTTCATTCTTTCCTGTGTGAGGGCACAGAATTTTTGAACCTCAGTTGACACTTCACGGTCTATTCTTGGCTGGGTCCATAAGAGGTTTTCTGACTGCTCCAGTCTACCAAAGGACCCTGCCAACGGGAGACTTTCTCAGTGAGCGACAGACAAACGAGCACTTGCCTCTTTGTCATATGTGGTCACATCCATTTCATCCTCGCTCTCTTCATCCAATTCATCTTCTTGATACAGTACTTCTGCAGGGATCTTCTTCCCCCGGAGGCTGTGCTCCTTGATGAGAGACTGAATCGACAGGAGCTTTGTAGGAGCTTGTAGGATCTGGAAGGTATACAAAGTGTTGCTGTTGGCATATTCCAAAGAGCAATGGGCACATCCCAGCCAGGCAAAAGCACCTGTGGATAGCACAGGGGGATGTGGCCGAGAATCCCAGGGCCAAGGCAGAGGCCTGCATCTGGCCCTCGCTTTCCCACCCATGCCCCACAGCCCTATGTTTAACCTAGGCATTTTAACACATTGTTGGAAATTCTTCTGCCCCAGTTGACGCCCATGCCTGGAGGTTAATAAGCCACATCTAGCCCTCCCTAGAAGGACAACCAGCTATCTGTCCTTCCTCATACTGTGGAAAGTCTGTTTCTCCCCTGGCAAGGATTGAGATACACCATCTCCCCAATCTTGCCCGTTTCTCCGCTCTCTTGCAGCCAACCAGCACCCAAGGGTCCTTCAGAGAGGGAATTACAGGTGCTGCTGAGCTTAGCCAAAAGTTGCCAAGATAAGCCAAGGTAAGGTGTGGAGAGGATACTGGAGAAGAGAGGTTGAGTGTGGGGGCTTATTAGTTTGTTTCCGTTCTTGTTTTTATTATGTATTTTGCATTTGTTATCTTGCATTTTTATGTTGTGGACCGCCTTGAGATCTGCAAGCGAAGGGCAGTAAACAAATGCAATAAATACAAATAAATAGGTACGTTTCTGAGCCCAATTCAAAGTATTGGTGTTGACCTTTCAAGCCCTAAACGGCCTCGGCTTAGTATACCTGAAGGAGTGTCTCCACCCCCATTGTTCAGCCCAGACACCAAGGTCTAGCGCTGAGGGCCTTGTGACAGTTCCCTCCCAGCGAGAAGTGAGGTTACAAGGAAGCAGGCAGAGGGCCTTCTCGGTAGTGGCACCAGCCCTGTGGAATGCCCTCCCTTCAGATGTCAAGGAAATAAACAATTATCTGACTTTTAGAAGACATCTGAAGGCAGCCCTGTTTAGGGAAGTTTTTAATGTTTGATGTTTTATCGTGTTTTTAATATTATGTTGGGAGTTGGGGAAAACCAGCCAGATGGGCGGGGTGTAAATAATAAATTATATTATTATCATCATCATTATTATTAAAGGAAAGAAAATGGGGGAACACGTAAGAGATGTAGGAGAGAGAGTACAAGTGTAACAAGCACACTTTGGGGTACACCGGGGGGAGGGGAGGGGAGAAGAGAGAGAGAGAGAGAGAGAGAGAGGGAGAGGGAGAGGGAGAGGGAGAGGGAGAGGGAGAGGGAGAGGGAGAGGGAGAGGGAGAGGGAGAGGGAGAGGGAGTGGGAGAGGGAGAGGAGGGATTAGCAGTGGAACTTCAAAGGCCAGCCAACATTTATGGAACCTTGCAGGGACCTAGTTTCACCTTCAACAACTTTGTGTCTCACCTGACTAGCAATAGCTGAAAACTTAGCCACGTGAAGAGTCTCGTAGTACGATGAAGCACACGGGTTGATATTAACAATCATACAGGACTGCCCACGTCCTGTGAAGAAGCCTTGGAACACACGGGTGAGCTTGCTGTCCCGGAAAGGAACGACACTCTGCTTCAGCCTGTTAAGGATACAGGAAGAGGATTTAAGCTCCAGAAATGGAGCAGAAAAGCAGCAACCATAGCCGGCACCCCACCAGCCAGGAATCAAATTTGACAAACCCTACACACAACCAGCAACATCTCAAGTTGGAGAGGACATCCTACAGGAAGCGCTCCTTGCTGGGTTCAAGTCAGGGCTATGAGGAGCTGTCAGACTGAGAGCTAGGAAGAGCTTTACCTGCTCTGCTGGTTCTGGCGCAGCAAAGTGAGGCAACGCCCCAACGTGTGCAAGGAGGTGTTGATGTTATTTGCCTCTTTCAGGCGGTCCCCGACTCTCTGTTCTTTGCAGCGCTCTGAGCCGGCCAGGTCACAGAGGGACATCCTGGGGAGGAGGGAGGGTGGTGTCAGTATCGGGATACAGGAAATCTAATCCTACCAGACCCAAGTGTTGCGTTCTTCAGGTCAGAAATCCTGCACACCAGACATGTCAACCACTGCCAAATACACCCAACTAAAACCCATTAATTCCACGCTATGGAGGATTTAGGTAGCTCTGCTTCAGGTAAGCAAAACGTGGGACTAATTATAGGAGATTTTCATTCCAGGTCTGGCACATTGCAGGGATACTGGAAAAGCCCCTGAAATCTTTACACTGACATATACAGTGGGTGTCTGTCTGAGAAGTGCCCATTGTGACTAGGGAGGGGGGGGACACTCTCCCACACACCCCATTTGCCCTTCTGAACTCCCCTACCCTTAAATGAGATTGCCCTTCAGCCAACTGACAGGGAAACTCATAATTCTGCCCTTCACTGCATACAAAAACTTTGACTTACTCGCTGATCTTTGGCTCCATCCCACTGCTGCTTTCCTGGAGGTGCAGAATGCGAATGGAGAAAATGCTGTGACTGCAAAGAGCAAGAGAGTAATGAAAACCAGTAGCTTGGGCTCAGATTGTCACCCCCATTCCCCATCTCATAGACACCCACTTGCCCTCCTGCCTCCATGGGCTTTGTTTACTTGTGCGAAAGACACACTTTGCCCATCCTGAGACATGCACTTTCACTCCACCACTCCACTAATAAATAAAATTATGGCGCTGTTACAGACCTGCGGCTAGAATGCTGGTTCATGTGGGTGCTGGCAACGCTCTGATTTCTCCTGCCCAGTTTCAGCAGTTTCCAGGCCTCAGCAGCATCTTGAACATTGATCCAGTTCAGATCTGGGAACAGGAATATGTGGCTTCAGGCTTCACATCTCTACGAGGGATCACCCTCAGCAAGCAGACAAGACCCTATTCCGTTACACAGCCCACGTTACCAATGCTGCCACCCACAGACTCCAGGGAAAACAGCTGGCTGACCCACAGCTACATCCTGGGTAAGCTGGCCAGTCTCTACCTTTGACGTAGGGGTTGCCGGTCTGATCTTCGCACAGCCGCAAGGTGGGCCTCTTGCAGTTTGGGCCAAGTGTGGTCGTCTCCAGCAAGTCATAAATCTGTTCATTGTAGATCTCAAAGAAGGAGACCCAGATGGAAAACTGCACATCGTCTTGTGCCAGCACTGAGACATTATCTGGGTCAGCCCAGCGAGGCCCTGTCTCTGTCAATGAAAGCCAAACATATATTTTGCCAGTGACTGCCACAGCCCACAGCTTTCCTCAAGCTGAAATCCATCCAAAATACATGTCCCTTCCCAATGCCCTTGCCTGGCTCCCCATTAACTTTATAATTTTTTCTTCCCATTTTAAGACAGAGCAGTTGCCCTGTTAAGAAGGTCATAGGCATCACCCCTTGCAAAATTTCTCACATGCCTCTGAATCTGCCTTGATTTTAAGTTTCCTGTAAGTATTCCTACTCGCCTTTTTACTCCTAAGAGGGGATTCCCTTAGAAGTAAAAAAAAAGGAAAAACAAAACAGACTTGTTATAAAAAATGTACAGGCTAGAAGTCCCTTCATTGCTAGCCCACTACTCTTCTGGAGGCCTTTCCATGCCCTCACTGGTGTGGAATTCAGAGAGTGGTCAAATACAAAGCTTCTACTCATAAATAAAGTTTTAGCAACAGTCCAGCTTCCTGCTTTGTAGTTAGTGACATAAGACTGGCTTTGGCCATCAAGTAATGGCCAAGCCAAAAGCGATTTGGGGGAGTATTTTACAAGCCCCTCCAGAGGAAGCCCAAAGGCCCTCTCCTGTAAAGCCCATCAATGAGTCCCCATAAACCACCCCAACATTGTTATAAAATTGATATATGGATGCTATCATTAGATATCCCCCCCCTTGCTCTCTTGTGGGTTGGGTGGCCCTATCTATTTTGAGATTCCACACCTCTTGAGGTACTTCTCAGCTTTGATCGTGACAATTAGAAAACCACCTGTCCCCAAACAGGTGGCTCAGGGCAGTAGGTACCTTCTAGCTGGCTGGTGCTTGTCAGGTTGGCAGACTGGCAGCTGTAAGAGAGGCCACCTAAGCCACTGTCAATGCTTCCGCTTGTGCCTGCTTGCAGCTGGGATGCAGTGCTGTGACTTTTATTCAGAGAACTATACAGCTCCTCCTGTAATTCCAAAGGAAGGAAGGAAGACCACTTGCTGATCAGGGCATTTTTCTTCTTATAACAGGAGACTCGACGAGCGGGAGGGACACTCACCTCCTTCATCTTGCCGCAAAGCAGGGCCTGCTTTTTCATTTCCTCCTGTCGAACCTGCTTGCTGTCCAGCCAGGTCACCTCACTCGAGAGGAAGGGCTTCAGATCCATGGCCCGGTACAACCGCGTCCCAATACTATTGAAAATGATGGCCAGGGAGCGAGGCAGGATGCCCGCATCAGCACCACTACCTGCAAGTCAAAGAAGAAGTGAGCAGACACTGAGACAAGTGCCCCCCCCCCCCCGCTACTAGGCAGAGATGCTTGCCTGAGCCAGCACAGACTGAGTGCTTCTTACCCTGGATGGTGTAGGTCTTCCCTGAATTAGTGACGCCATAGGTGTAAACAAGCCAGTTCTGCCCATGGAGCACACCCTTCACCACATCCTTCATCGTTGCATCAAAGAAAGCCGCCTGGCCCACTTCTGGCCCAAAGATCTGCAACCCCAAATGTTACAAGTTAGTACCGTTAGAGAGCAGAGAAAGGGAACCTGGGGCCTTCCAGACATTGTTGAACTACAGCTTCCATTATCCCTGACCAGTGTGGCAGTGCTGGCTAGGGCTGATGGGAGTTGCAGGTCAGAATAGGAGGCAGGCCACACATTCCCCCTCAGGGGGTTAGAGTTAGGCAGTAAAACGAAGAGGGGAAGGGTTGCCCCTGCTTCTCCACTTTTTCCTTAGTGGAGCCCTGCAAAATCCTTAAAAAAAAACAACTGGTGTCCATGTTGAATCCTACATAAACCCAAGATCCAAGTATGTACCTGAGTGAAGGTGAATTTGTGCACCGCCTGACCAAGCCCCCGTTCAATGTTTCTCATGGTGAAGGAATCCTTTGGTGCTTTGAGAAGAAGGGTCTCAGAATCGTCAATACAGGCGCAGCCCTAGAGAGGACAGTTAACATTCTGCATTCAACATTATTTGCCACAGCAGGAGCACCCCCTGATACTAGTTTAAACATTTGTGGCTTCCTCCAAAGAATTATGGGAGCTGTGTTGTTGTTTTTTAAAAGGTGCTGAGAGTCGTTAAGAGCCCCTATTCCCTTCACAGAGCTACAATTACCAGGATGGCTAAACAAGCAATCCTTCTTCATAAGGAACTCGGGGAATTGTAGCTTGGTGAGGGGGATAGGCTGGGGCCAGGCTACTCTTCCCCTTGCCAGAGAGAGAAAGGGGGCAACCTCCTGGTGTGATTATACCTCTGGATAAGGGCAGAGACCAGTGTCTATCCCCTCCCAGGAGATTGGCAAAAGCACCCCCCCCCCCACACACACACCTTAGATGCTGGCCCATGCATTGCCTATAAACTCACTTTATCTTCCTGTTTCTCCATCTCGGCTGGTGTCAGGGGTCGCACTCTTGCATATACCTTCACTTTTCCATTGTCATCAGAAGAGGCCTGTGGAGAAGCCACATGTGACTTTTAGGTTCATACTTAGGAGAGGTAGGCAATACTAGCCCATTCATTTTGCTGTTTTTTAATTGTTTTGAAACCAGACCAAAGGTAGCCAATCAGATGCTTTTCAGTGGCTGTTGGTCTACAGCTCCATCTTTCCCAACCATGGGTCCTGCTGGACAGGGCTGATGGGCAGCTGCAGTCCAACCATATTAAAGAGCATCACATTGGCTACCCCCGAGGGAGCACAAACAAGGGTTTTAGTTCTTCACCTCACTGCTCTTACCTGCTCACTGCTTGAAGAGATGGCAGAGAACTCCGCCAAGAGGTCTCGGCACAAGCCAGCCCCACATTCTGCCACAGTGGACTCCAGCACAGGAGAAGTGACAGCTTCTTCATCAGATAACAGCCCTACTGGGGAGGCCATAGCGGCTACACACTGATGCTGCAAGAGAAGCCCATCATAGGATGAGGAATAGGAAAAGAAGCGCAAGTTCCACTGCCAGACTTTGCCACCTGGTTTCCAGGTTCCTTGCCACTTCTAAATAAATTGTAACAACACTTCCTATAACTGCAAAATGTGTGATGCCTATGATAAGGATATAATCTTGGGGTACAATACTGAAACCGTTTCCCAGCTTCGCTAGGGCCTAGCCCTGTGGGTTCTGAATCGGTCAGGTTCAAGCAAGAAACCATAGCCGGACAAATCGAAGCGAAACAGTAGCTAGGAAGCCTTGATCGCTTTATTGTCGCAGCAAGATTTCTATTCCCAAACTAAAACAATGAAGAAGCAGCCCATGATGTAAACAAAATCTGTCCTTATTCCCTTATGGGGTACACAAGAGCCCTTATAGAGTCCTTTGTAGGTTCTCCATTGGTAGGAGACAATAACAGAGGCCAACCAGAGAATATTGAGAAGCAAAGCAGCTAGTAAGCCAGATCTTTATTAACTGTTGCAACAGGGTGCTCCCCTCACACACAGGAAGAGAGGAGGAGGACCCAGAACAAAGGTGTGCCCAGACATTTTGAAATTCCCTGCTCTGGAGCTCAAGACCAGCCCTCCATACATCATACATACATCACAGAAAAGGCGATCTACAACAGACATTTGAATGTTGTTGTTTCTGCTGTCTGCCAGGTTATCTGATAATGCCTTATCTGATTGCCTTTTCTGGTAGTCTGGCTATTGCTTTGAGATGGTAATTACTTAATTCCTGAGACAATGGGAAGGTTCCCTCCCCCTCCCCCCCCTGCAGAGAAACATTTGGTCAGTTTGGGAGTCAAAATGGTTTCAGGACTGTCTTCCTGTGCTGCTTCAGACATGTTTTATGTACGTGTTTGCTTGGTACATTTATGAACATTTATTATTTATATAAGACCTTTTTATTACAACCTCATCAGAAAAGAATTAAATTAGAGGATAATTACCATTAGCACAAACAACCCTCACAACCTCCACTAGCCAAACAGTAGATAGGATACCAGCAACATACCTCGGCTAGAGATGCATTGCATTCTAGGGAAAACTAACTAGAAAAAAATCCGGAGGTACCTTACCTGACCACTGCTCCATCTGGGCCCAGTATTGTCTGGTCTACCTGCTGAGAGCAGCTCTCAAGGTTTCAGAGGCCATCTTTCCCAGTCTGCGCACTACCTGAGGATGTCAGGGACTGAACCTGGGACCTTCTGTATTCAACACACGTGGTCTCTACCAACCAAGGGACAGCCCTTAAGTACACTCCCAACTACATATCCTCAGAAATAAATCCACTGGGGTTTAGTTCCAAGGAAGTGGGGTTAGGACTGCAGCGAAAACACTGTCATGTGGGCACTTTGTTTCGTTATGGGAGTACTAGAAAGTGAATTGTTTGGCTCAGACACTATTGTAGCAGCAACGAATGTGACCCTCGTGCAAGCGTAGCTTCTTTAACCAGCTTCTGCAAAGGGTTATTTAAAAAGAACATGCCACTCTACCTAATCTGCCTTTGGGATCCACCTCTGCCTTTCCCTATGAGAGCAACTTAATTCAGGAGACCCGCCTCAAGCCTAGCGTCTGTAACGTATCTTCCAGGTCCCATAAGATAAAGAGGAATTGGAATAAGGTGGGTAAATAAATGCCTAGAGTTACGAATACGCCTGGCAACCTAGTGAAAGGGGGAGGTTTTCACAAGTACCCAAAATGAGACATGCTGAGCGCTCACGTTAGGAGGGGCAGCGGGAGACTTAAATCACCCGCCGCGGCCGTTGCAGAAGTAAAGGAGCAACTCACGCCCGAGCCTCGTTCTCCCCGACACCAGTAGCAAGGATTGAGTCCAAAGTAATTCTCCCCCCTCTCACCAGGCTTTCCCCCGCTCCGTGCTCTCCTCTGCCCGGCCCGCCAAGCTTTGCCCGCTCGATCGCCGGTGTCCGTACGAGCCACAATGGAGCCCTCGAAATCCTCTTCTGCTTCTCCTGCTCTTTCAAACCTCGCGGTCGGCCCGATCAGCCAATCAGGACGCGCAAAACTCAGCGGCTAATCACCTATCCGGGGCGTGGCCAGCGCGGAGCTTAACGCGAGGCTGTTTCTCATCCTGGCTCTTGTCGCATGTAGTTCAGCCTCAGTCTGGGAGGAGTGGAAGAAGGAGCGGGCAGAGTCTTCCACCCTCTGGTTCTTCTCCCTCTATTAAAACCCTTCTGGGCCACAAAATATGCCCCCTGCCACCATTCCAGTGCCAATTTTTGCCCCCACCCACCTCCAAATATCTCACAACAAGGGGGGGGGGGCTACCTTTGGCTGCAACCCCCTACAACACAAACTCCAAGGAAAAGGAGAGGATTACTTCACAGCCAATCACAGTGGAAGATGAGGGACCCTTCAGACATCGGGAATTGCTCAGGCGAGCTATATGAAACCTGCATCCTTGACTTCAAGTAAAAAAAGGGTCCTCTCCAGTCACATTTCGATTCCTAACTCAGCTTCCAAAAGACTTGCTTTTTTCTTGGGGGAAAAAAAAGGAAGTTCAGAATCTGGGGCCCACTGCAGGCCTGGGCCCTGCTGCAATTGCTCTAACTGCAGTGTGGATAACCTTGCCCAGATCCCTAACACCAGGAATGGGGAACATTTTTTTATTAAAAAAAAACACCCACATTATATCAAGGGAAAACTTCCAGGAGCCATTTGCCAGTGGTGGATAGGGCTAGAGATGACGGTGGGCAAAAGGTGTTACTCTTACCTTTATATGATAGGCCGCATTCCAGCCACACAAAAGAGGCATTTCTGCACTCCTACAATGCCATCCTGACAAGCTATCTTAAGGACATACCATAGCACTTGTGGAGGGATGGAAAAGTGTGGATTAGGAGGGTATGTGGCTTCTGAAGGATCCTTAGGGCCACAGAGAAGCTTGGAGGGCCACATTTGGCCCTGGGTCTGAGGTTCCCACCCCTGCCATACATGGATTTTACCTAGTAGCAGCCCACCAGGTGCTGGGGCTCTGCAAAATAGTATATGCACCAAGCATTGCACACCCCACCTGCTGCTAGGGATGTTTCCTCTTAACCACATTTACCGTCAGTCACACACACAAACAGTTTCTCCCCAGCCCAACTTTAGCTTCTGCTGCATTATGCTCAAACTCTGTGGGACAGAGAAGAGGCAGAGTCTAACAGTTTCCTGGTACTTTGCAAAGCCGCTGTCATTATATCTGGACTTGTCATAAAGGTGATCCTGTTTTCACAGGTATAATTGAAGCGAAGCGTGCTGTGGTATTTGTTTTCCCCTTTTCTTTCCTCGTGGTCATTATCTACTCCTCTCCTTTTATATCAGGCATTCACAAATAATTTATCATTATTGGTGGACAACTCCCAATATCTCTTACGCCCTTCCCAAATTAGGCCAAGCCTAGTGATAACTCTGGTCCATGCTCTGGTCCATGGGGTCACGAAGAGTTGGACACGACTAAACGACTAAACAACAACAACAACAAGTGATAACTACTTGGTAACTGGTAAAGGTGAGTACAATGGATGCAGCTTCAGAGAGTAGTGTTCTGCTAGGGAGGCATGAACAGAATTAATTTGTGCCAATGTTGAAACCAACAAAGCTACCTTGCTTGGGTACTAACAGCAGCATCATGTAGGGTTTTGGGGGGGTTTTGCCTCCAAAATAATGTTTGCAGATAACTGCATGCTCTTTCAGTTTTAGAATTTTCTAAAAAGGAAGCCAACACAGATTTTAAAAAAATCTTTGGGAATCTATAACAGAACTGTTCTGGAACGGTAATACACAACATAACATTTATTTTCTGGAAATGTAAGTTCTACAACCCCTTGTTGGTGCCTGCTACCAAAAACGGGGCTTAGCTTTTGGGGACAACAAGTCTTGCCTGTGCTATGGCTTGTAGGTTCTTTAACTTTCTTCTTCATCCATTAAACTTCAACTGAGACTCCTGGGTGAGGACAAGACAACACGGTTCCAGGAATAAACAACAGGAAAAAACATAGCATCTGTAGTCTAAAAACTGACTTTTCTAATACATATAAACCTGTTATGACTAATACTTTGGGACATATAATAGATAACAAAAGCTCTTAGGGAAGTGGAGGGGCATTAGACTGCTGAACTGTGGTTATCTTAACAACTTTTCCGTAGAGCCAGACTGAAGGTATCAAGGTTGAAATCCAGCTTCTGGACTAGCCTGATTCTTCTGGCTCCTCAACATCTATAAATTGAAAGAAAGACAGTAAATCTCCCAGTTCCCTAAGGATTTATCATGTTCCAGAATAGCCTGTATCTATGCCTACATAAACCTCATTATGAAGGGCCGCAGAAAGTACCAGGTTCAATCCCTGGCATCTCCAGGCAGGGCTGGGAGACCCCTGTCTGACATCTTGGGGGGCCACTGTCCATCACCATAGACAATGCTAAGCTAGACAGACCAATGGTCTGACTTGATATAAGGCAGTTTCCTATGTTCCTGCTTAGGGAGCCAAGTGAATTTTTAATCATCTATATGCCTTGCATATAGAAGGGACGCGGGTGGCGCTGTGGGTTAAAACACAGAGCCTAGAACTTGCCGATCAGAAGGTCGGTGGTTCAAATCCCTGTGACAGGGTGAGCTCCCGTTGCTCAGTCCCAGCTTCTGCCAACCTAGCAGTTCGAAAGCATATCAAAAGTGCCAGTAGATAAATAGGTACCATTCCAGTGGGAAGGTAAATGGTTTGCCAGAAGCAGCTTAGTCATGCTGGCCACATGCTGTATGCTGGCTCCCTTGGCCAATAAAACGAGATGAGCGCCACAACCCCAGAGTCGGTCACGACTGGAACTAATCTCCTTTACCTTTACCTTTATGCCTTGCAGGTTGGCAGAAAATTCTACTCATTATTGGGAAATCTAAGGAAGAGGCTTTCACCTTGAGATGAATAGCACTCATGTTTGGGAGACACAAGCAGAGATGCCATACATCCTGTGAATGGTTGGATTTCCACTCATTTGATCCCTACAGGTATGGGAACATGGCAAAGGGGAGGCTGATGTGGTTGTTCCCCTTTGAACACAATCCTCTCACCTTCTCACAAAGCCCTGCATTTCTTCCGAGCAAAGGAGTGCCTCGCCCAGCATCTGAAGCTGCTCCAGGACTTCTCGTTGCATCTCCAGAGCAATGCGATGTATATGGTGGTTGGAGTTATTGTACATGATGGCATTCTGGAACATCAGCATGAGATCCCGCTGGAACTGCACCATATTCTGAATGCGGCCCTTGGAGAGGCTCCTCTTTATGGAGGAAAGATCAGCTGGCCTTCAGAAAGGAGGGAGAAGTAAGTTGCAATTGTCTGTCATTTTGGCCAACTTCTTAAGAAAAAAAATACATTGTCTCTCGAAGAAGGATTTGGGTGGTTATAGATTGGAAACTGGCAGAATTTTAACTTGGTAGCCTAGATAGCTCTCAGAGGAAATATCCAATCCTTAGAGTAAGAATTTCTGTTCCTCCATCAGTGGATGGTGGCAGTTACTGGCTTGTACAGTGGATTTAATCTTCTTTGGTTGAAATCAGCCCCTTCCCTCAATGTGGATCAGGTCTATGATGATTCTGGGGGTGGGTTTAACCCTTCACATACCCATACTGCTTCTTAATACATAAATCACACACTAAAGCTGCTATTATCCACAGAGTGGGTAGATAGGAAGATGGGTACAATACAGGTGATTGTCTTTTCTCATCTAAACAATAGCCTCTGGGGGAGTGATTCATGTTAAGGGAATCTACCCCAGTACCGAAGTCCCAATCCAAATCCCACCCTCTACCTCACTGCTTTTCAATCAATAATTATTGGGTGGGTAAGAGGAGGGAATGGGAGACTGACTCATGGACCTCATCAATCCCACCATTGCATCCAGGCAGGCTTCTGCTGATCCAGATGTTATGGAGAAATAGAGCTGAGTGTCATAAGTGTACTGATGGCACCTGGCCCCAAAATGCCTAATGACCGCTTCCCAACAGTTTCATATAGGTATTCAATAGCATAGGGGATAAAATAGTGCCTGGCAGCATCCCATAATTTAACCACCAAAGGGGCCAAAAAGTACTCTCTCAATGTAGGTAGGACTGGAACCCCCCATTCCATGGAGCCAGTCCAAGAGGCTAAATGCACAATGGTATCAAAAGCAGCAGAGAGGCAGAAAAGCCGGAGCAAAGCTGCACTACCCTTGCCCTGCTCACTGTCAAGGTGGCCAAGGATGACTCGGTCCCATAGCCAAGCCTGAACCCAGATTGGAATGGGTTTAAATGCTCTGTGTCATCCAAGAATGCTTGCAGCCGCCCTGCCACTACTCTCTCCACCACCAAGAAATTGGTAGCTGCAACTGGATGGTAGTTATTCCAGTCCCAGGGCCAGTTTCTTCAAGAGTGTTCACACCACCGTCTCTTTCAAGGCAGCTGGAACCACCCCATCGCACAATAAAACGTTCTCCATGCCTTGGACCCAAGGAATCAAACCCCCTCTGGTAGATTTGAGAAGCTAGGAGGGACAGGGGTGAAGAGGGCATGTGGGCAGACGTATTGCCACCAGCATCTTATCCATATCAACTTGACTGCATAAGCTGAAACTGATCCCGTAACATTATCATAGACTCTGGCATTGGACAATTCGGCTGGAACTGCAACCATGGCAGTTGTTGTGACTTGTAGCCACTCCACAGCCTTATTCTCTGTACCAGCTCTCCCTCCACTTTCTCAGCTGACCTTTTCACCACATCTTTGTAACCAGGAGCCTGCTTCTCGGAAACGGGCTTCAGAAAGGGGCCGCTGTATCTAAGGGGGAGACAGAGATGAAGAGAGCTAAATAGGCTTCCCCATGTGCATTACACAATCCCTTGACTCACCGCCGGACTTCATGCCACACCTTTTTCTGTATCTCAGAATGACTGGTGGGGATGACAGTGATTGGCAGATGGAAGTCAATCAGCTAAGAAATCACAATATAACAATTAGAAAGGAAGGGTGAAATGCTCAGGGTAGAACCATGCACAGGTTTGTGCTTTACAGGGGGCAGCTCTGAATGCTGTGTATGCATAATGTCAGACTAAGAGAATCAGGCCAGGATAGGCTGAGAAAAGGGACACATTCAGCTGTTGTTCCATCTTCCAATTCTAATTACGGGGAAGGGCTGTAGCTCAATGGAAGAACATCTGCTTTGGTTGCAAATGATTGCAGTTCAGTCTCCAGACAAGACTGAAAATGTCCCTAGTCTGAAACCTGGAAGATAGCTGCCAGTCAGAGTAGACAATGCTAAGCTAGAGGGACAAATGGTCTGATTTGGTATAAGGTGGCTTCCTACATTCCTAACCCTAATACATATAGGACACTCCATTTCCTCCGGGCTTCAGTCCTGGGATCCCAGTGTCTTCCCCCATATTTTCACCAGTTCTCTCCGAGCTTGATCCACAACATTCTTCTGTTCGAGCTTTGACTCCCTCACTATCCAACTCTGGTCTTTCCACACAGGCTTTAAAGTCTTAGGTTTACTCTCACTGTAGCAGTACTAAATTTTGGCACATTTCCTCTATTTATATATTTCCTCCTCTTAAATTTCAACCCACCCACCCCTCACCTTACACACATAGTTCACCCTCTTAATAACCACCAGATACAGGCAGTCGCTCCTGTTTACCCAAATCCACCTTGATAAATTTGATACTGCTTGCCAAAAAACCCCCAGGGTGATAATCTCAGGAATGTATTGGATTTTAGGATCATGAAGCAAGTCTGATACAATTTCTGCTATTTAAAAAAAATTAGCAGATGCAGTAAATGCAATAAGCAAGGTGCCTAGGTTATGAATGTATAGATGCAACGCTACACCACTCCAAGAAATGAAGCAATTTGAAAGAGGAAAACTGCAGCGTCAGGAAGTGGGACAGCAGGAGATTTCAGTCTAGACCAGACTGTGCAAAAGGTTGCATCTCTTAAATTGGGGGGAGGAGAGGACCCTCACAGGAAGTGGCATGCAGACACAGACAAATCGCAAGATGCTGTGTGACCTGCACTAGCTCTTGAATGGTTAGTATCAAGCAGCCATGAAGATGTGCTACTGTGGATGCAGCCCTAGTCCTCTTCGCCTCCATAAACCTTAATGACACACCTGTGGCCAGCCACCATCTTCCAGATGGACAACAGAGTTTTTTTGAAAAGCAAATGCTGCTGGAGAGGGTCATCTTGGCTCAGCCGCATCCTATACAGATAAGAAACGGAACAGATTTATTCCCATCAGGAAAAAGAAATTGGTGGGATGAAATGTGTTATTGGACCAGTGAAGCAGCTAAGGTTTGTTAGCCCCCGATGGAAAAAGAAATTTGTACAACTTACCAATGAAAGTTAGTAAATGAAGGGGTTAAGGAACACAGAACTGTAAATTTCTAGAGAAGGCACAGCTAAGATACACCCCCTCACCTTCAGGGAGGAGGGAAGTATTGTTTGTTCCCTGCTCCTCTCTCCCTCTTCTTTTTGAACCATGCAACTGACCAGACACATGAGGCTGGCGCTCCCTGTCCAAACTCCATGCTTGAAGGTACCCTTTTCGTATTTTGTACTCAATAAGTTTTTACCTGTGTTGTTTTTTCTGTAGCATTGATTGATGCATGAGTGTGACCTTTACTTAATATAAGTAAAGCATTTAAACTTATGAAAGTTTGTGCTCTATTAACTCTGAGAGTGGTAGAGACAGGGGAACACAATTAGTACCCAGTGCTTAATACTGGGACATTTAAAGGTCTAACAACCTATATTTGCCACGCTTTGCAAACACTGCATATATTTTAGTTTTGAACTCTGCTGGGGGTCCTTTTGACTACAGAGTGAGTCAGCCCCATGTTTTTTTAATTCAGGCAGTCAGCCATTTTTTGTTTTCTTTTGTAGTTTCCCACACACATGGAATATCTGGATTAACTAGTATTCCCGTTATTTCCTAACAAAGAGTTCCCCACGCCTCTTCTAGAGGGAGCTTTAGGCTGCAACCTAAGCTTAGCTGGGAGCCAGGCCCACATAACTCAGTGGGGTTTACTTCTAAGTAGACCTGAGCAGTATTGCATGGTGAGATGACTGGCTACACTTAAAGTACTAAGCCTGAAGAGCAGGTATGGTGCCATTTCTGAGCTTTGTGCCACCATTACTCACAAAGGCAAAGAAGCTGTACTTGTGGTAGGAGAGCTCATCAAGGGTGTTCCATAGGGACTGGAGTCATCGTTGCTGTAACTCAGGTGGAAGTCACAATCTTTCCAGTCTTCAGCTTGTTCTTCAGTGCGTTCCGCAGCCACTTCCTGGTGAACACAAAATAGGCATGAGCTGAATTGGCAAAGTAACAATTGGAATATCAAACTCAGGGTCAGATGCCCATGATGGAAGATACAAGGATTCTAACTGGGTGGATCCATCTTTTCTCCAGCAGCCAAGCCCTCCCAAGCAACATGTTCTCACTTTCCCCCTTTCCACCAACAATCAAGGCTAGCTCACAGATTTCATCTTTCCCTTGCTGCTTATCAACTTTCACTTCACTGTGCTGCTCCTTTCCAAAGAATATGACCTCTATCCAAAAATGGGGAGATGAGGCACAGAGACAGAGACCTAGTCCTAAAACTCGACTTGTGAGAGTTTCACCACTTACCTCTAGGTTTTGTGGCACCCCATCCTTCAGCGTTCTCCAGCTGAAGGAAGTATCATTTGTGAGCTCTAATGAGTAGTCATCTTCATCTGTTTCTCCTGCACTTTCCACAAAGCTATGCGGCATCTTCTTTCCCAAACCCCCATCAGGATTGTCCTCCTGAATCTGAGAGTCTCCTGACTCCTCACACAGATCCTGTTGCTCTTCCATTCCTTCTGCTTCCCAATTCATAACTGGCAGCCCTTCTGAGACCTGAAATGCCAACTTTCCTCTTCCCTGGGAAGTAGCTCTCTTTTTCAGAACCTGAAGCTGACTTCCTTTAGCCACTTCCTCCTCTTGGTGGATCACAGATCCCTTTACGTCTCCTTCATGATCCAGCAATCCCCTTCCAGGCAGCTCCCCAGCACTGCAAGGTGCCTGTGGACCCTGGGCCAGGTATGTGCTGCCAATGCATAGGGGCTCCATCAAATGAGTTACCTGGAAGAGAGGGTGACAGGCTAACAGCTTAAGACCTTTACAGAATTGGTGACATTACAGAACTACATGCAGATCTGCCCATTCAACACATCTTTTGTCCTAACGGGCATAGGATAAAGACGCAGCCGAAACACAGAATAACACTCCATGGGCCTGTGAATAGAAGTGCATCTGGGCAAAGACACCCTTCCACTTTTGAATTAGAGGGCAGGCACCAACCCTTGTCAACACATTTATCCTGAACCTCCAGGTACCTTTACCCAATTGCATACAGAAATGGCCAGTCTGCCACGTGGACTGGGAACACTATTTTTTCAGCCAATTGACAAGGTCACCCACCACTACCTCCGCCTTTTCCTCAACTGCACCCATCAGCAGCCATACCTCTGACAGGAACCTCAAGATAGCATCCTGCTTGTACCTCCCAGCCTCTTCTTGGTCCCCTCTGCTGGCACCTTCCCATGCCAGAGGACCACTCGTTCCCAGCTGACTCTCCTCCTCTTGGCTGCTGCTCTCCTCGACCTCCTCCTCAGCAGTTTCTTCCCCCTTTCTCCAGCAGCCTAGCTCCAGGTCAAGATCTGAGCTAGAGCCTGTGGAGCCCTGGGGAGACTGGCAGCTGCTGCTCTTCTCAGACTCCGTGAAGAATTCTTCTTTGGACTCCAGCCAGGTCCACACGTGACCCATCTACAAGAGGTACATGAGATGGGAAGAGGGTTTGTCACTCGCTCACGTGCTAGCTTCAGATCAGATCAGGTGTTCGAGCAGGTAGTAAAGGAGCCAAGTTCAAACCCTGAAATCTGTTGTGGTAATGCTCTCAGCTGTGACTTGAAAGAACTTTAACCAAAAATTATCCCTAGCTTCTAATTGTCTATGTGGTACTGCACATCTGCCAAGTCCCACAGCAATCCAAATGGTGAGCCAGGAGTGGGTTGCTGAAGTCTTGGGTTATATCACCAGGTTTGCTAGCAGTGGGGATTGGGAACAGGGCAACCCAGAAGTGGCTCAATGGCAGAGCACCTGCTTTGCCTGCAGAATCAAACCCTGGTATCTCCAAGTAGGGGTAGGAATGTCCTTTGCCTGAAACCCAATTGTATTGCTTATGCTGGGATCACTCAACTGGTGATTATCCAGTTATTCTTTTGATTATCCCTGAAAGATTCTTTGGGGTGGAGAAAATCAGTAAGTCGTTTTTGCTGACAAAACCCGAGGATGTCTTAAAACATTATGACGGTTTCTTATTTTACTCTCATTGGTGACAATATAAATTTTAGTAGACGTATGTTTTGAAGCAACACATTGAAGCGTTTGCGGAGATATCATGGTTGAAAGTGGTGGAGAAGCTGACGTTGACGAGCCCTAGGTGGGTCCCCAGGGCTCTCTATCCAACTCTCAGGACTCTCCCCCCAGCCATTTCCCCTCCTCAGCCCACATCCCTCATGTGTTTTCTGTTCCTACTCAGGCACTGGTGTTTCCATCTGCCCCACCCAGCCTTTCCCAGACTGTGACTTTGAGAACAGCAGCAGCTAGGAAGAGAGGATTTCAGGGATGTTTGTGTGTGGGTGGGTGTGGGTGTAGTTTTATAATTTGTGTGTGTTTTTCAGTTTGATCCTTTTACATGATTTTGTATGTTTTATGGTTTTCATGCATTGTGATTTGCTGTTATTTTTATTGATTATGGATTGGTAAATTCTTTATTGTTGTATGTGTGAGCTGTTTAATTATTTGCTGTTGTTTAATTTTACTGTGTATTATTAGATCCTGATGGGTTGTTGATTGTTGCATTGTTTGATATAAGTTGTCTATTTTAAAGTTGTGATTTTTTTATATTGGATCAGATTGTTATTATTAACATTTTATTATGTGTTGGAAGCCGCCCAGACTGTCGTAATAAAAATAACATATTATATTATTTTCCTGTGCCCTCCTTGACTGCTTTTGCTGGGTTAAAATGTGTCTTGCTTGCTTGTATGGAGGACAGGTGTACTGTAGGTGTATAGAAACATCCACACAGTTGTAATGTAGCCTACAGTACAAAGGTGAAAAAGAGTTCTTAAGTAGCAGGGCTGGGAAGGGACACCTATCCATGATATTGGATCAGGCATGGAGATCTTGTTGTTAGACTCCAACTTCTATCAAGTGCAGTCAGTATGACCAATAGTCAGAGCTGACAGGAGCTGAAGTTCAACATCATCTGGAAAGCCACAGGCTCCCCATCCCTGCCTTGCAGAGTCACTACCAATGAGCACAGCTGTGCGCAGCACATTTAATGAGGGTGTGTATGCAGGGTTTTTGCTCCCCCCCCCCAAGGATGAATATTTATTGAATACCGTATTTTTCGCACCATAGGGCGCACCGGACCATAGGGCACACCCAGTTTTTAGGGGGGGAAATCAAGAAAAAAATCTTCCCCCCCCCAGCCCCAAAGAGCAGCGTACAGGGTGCGCACAACCTCTCCCTGCCGGAGGGGTTGCGAGCAGCTATGGAGCAAGCCAGGTTTTGGCTTCCCCTTTAGCCCCATGCAGCCTCTCCTTGCCGGGAGACGCTGCACAGGGCTAAAGAAGCCATAGCCCCATGCAGCCTCTCCTTGCGGAGGGGTTGCGCGCAGCTATGGAAGAAGGCAAGGCAGCAAGCAGGATGGATCCCGCTCGCTGTTTTGCCTTCCCCTTTAGCCCCGCGCAGCCTCTCCTTGCGGAGGGGTTGCGCGCGGCTATGGAAGAAGGCAAGGCAGCGAGCGGGATGGATCCCGCTCGCTGTTTTGCCTTCCCCTTTAGCCCCGCGCAGCCTCTCTTTGCGGAGGGGTTGCGCGCGGCTATGGAAGAAGGCAAGGCAGCGAGCGGGATGGATCCCGCTCGCTGTTTTGCCTTCTCCTTTAGCCCCGCGCAGCCTCTCCTTGCGGAGGGGTTGCGCGCGGCTATGGAAGAAGGCAAGGCAGCGAGCGGGATGGATCCCGCTCGCTGTTTTGCCTTCCCCTTTAGCCCCGCGCAGCCTCTCCTTGCCGGGAGATGCTGCGCAGGGCTTTCCTGGCTTTTCTGGGAGGTGGGGGAATTCCCCCACCTCCCGCAAAACCGGCAGAAGCCGCGTGCACTTTAAAAGGGCTGCACGGCTTCTCCTGGCTTTCCTGGGAGGTGGGAGAAGGGACTGATGCGGCCAGTCAGTCCCTTCTCCCTCCTGTGGAAAAGCCCGCAAGAGCGCACGGAGCTTGTGTGCGGCTCTTGGGGGCTTTTCCCGCCTGCCTCCCACCCTGCATTCGCTCCATAGGACGCACACACATTTTCCCTTGCTTTTTAGGAGGGAAAAAGTGCGTCCTATGGTGCGAAAAATACGGTACATCATCATAAAGGACATTGTTTGACAAATAAACAAACTGAAGAAACTAAAATGTAACTTTTTTATTACAAAAAATACCAAATTTTTGCTGCTGTGATAATGAAATGTCATGACCTTTAAACAGATGAGTTAAACCAAATTGACCAAAACAGATTATGGTTTCATCATCTTCCTGTCCTAGGAAGGAGGCAAGTGGTGCTTGGAGGGAGACAGCCATGAGACAGACACAGGCAAAAGAAAAAGGCTGCAGCTTCTGCCTGCATCTGAATCTGTAAGCAATGGTGGGATACTTAGCTCCAGCAGCAACAGTAAGGAAGGAGGAAATGGCAGGTCCATTCTAGGCTTTTTAGTCTGTCTCTCTGTCTGCTTCCCTCCTCCCCACTTCTGCCTTAGTCTCTCCTCCCATAGCCACTTCCCTGTGGGTTGTGCCACCTGAGGCAGCCAGGCTACTGCTCCATGCTCTCTCCTCCTTGCTATGACCTCATGTTTTGAAACATTAGAGTGTCTGGGCGCACATAGCACATAGCCAATGAGAAGAGACAGTACTGGACTACCACATGCCAGCAGAGGGCCATGGCCAACGTTGATGTTACTATCCTGCATCTAGAGACAGGTAGAAACTCATCTATCACAGCACTGGGTTTGATAGACTAGTTCAAACTCCTCCGGAAAGATCAAAACTGCAATGGAAAATACAATTGTTTCCTTTTGCTCTTCAGCAACAGATCTCTGAAGAGCAGAGGCAACTATTTTTTCAGCACCTGGGCTGGGAGGAAAGACTTCTCTTTATGATGGGGAGGAAGATGGGAGCTAGCAGACCTGTTTGAAATTGCTTGGCAGGTCTGATCTAGCTGATGGATTTGCCATTCTGGACTACGTAGTCAAAACATTGATTCACAGTATGTGTAGGTCTTTACAAACAAGTTTTTCTTAGAGAGGGAGGTAATGTAAATAAATCAATGCAGCCAGCACGCCTTGCTCTACAGGATTCTCTACTACAGTTTATTATACACATTTACACTCCACAAATACAAAAAAATCTGTACACTTCACATTACAGTACGTACTAGCCACCAGTTGCTAGCTAATATGAGGACACTAATAGGACCCCAATACTGCTGCCCTACAACAGGCAGTGGGGCTGCTCTCTTGTTTCTGGGATTACCCTGGTTACACATTCCAGGATGATAGATATTCTTTATTATTGACAGGTCAGCCCTTCCCTGTCCATAGCCATTTCATCCTCAGGATCAGGAAGGTTCTCATTTTGCTTCCTGGGTTCAGATACCAAAGACTGGGCTGTTTCTTATCTTCAGCTTCATTTCTTCATCTTCATATCTGCTTCAATGGCACAACGCCGCCCTCTGGTTCCCCCATCCTAATCAAAATGCAAAGAGAAGGGAAGGCACTGTTATTAGCAGGACTGTGACAAAAGGAAAGACTGCTGGCTGCCATCTGTGTTGCCAGGAAAGACAGACTGCACAGACAGGCAGTACCACTTGCCTTCCTAAAACACAGAGGACTACTTTATGAAACCAGCTACAGAGTTTGCATGTGAACTCAAAAGGGGAAAGGGGGAAAGTGGACTTTTGGCATTGGCATATGTGATGATGTGTTTGCCCCATGTGAAAAGTTCCAAGTCATTTCTTTCAGTGGGCAGAAAGGATGCTGGCTAACATACCTGATCAACTGCTGCTCTTTACAGAAGTTCTCTTCCAGGTGGGTGACCCTGCCACTATCTCCCTAGCATGTCCTCACAGCGGCTCTCTGAATGTACGGAAGCTAGAGAGATCACTTCCATCTGCTGCCCACTCCATCTGGCTGCCTTTCCTCATGCTTCTCTGTCTTTAATAAATAGGCATTAGAAAACAATCCCTACCCGCATTCCCTTGGGTGGAGGATGAACCTGCCAAAACACATCTTTGGGCAGAACAGCAGCTTTCTTACTATAGGACCATGGCTGCATCCATGGAAACAAAACACTGTATTTTAGTCTTCTTGCAATGTGCACTGTCTGGAACTATCCCATAGTTTGGAGGAGGCTTCAACACAAACTGTTGCAAGAAGTATGTATGAAACAGCAGCTCATATGTAACTAGATTTCTCTTTACAGCAGGGGAAGCTGTTATTGATACAACCCTTCCTGGGGATCTTTTCCTCTGCAATTCTCAGAATAATTTCACAATTTTATTGTTGTGTTATGTCTTACAGAAAGCTGCTCTGAGAGTCCTGTGAGCTACAAAGGCAGGAACCAAGCTTTAGATGTGAATAATTAAATCCAACATAGGGGTGCAGAGAAAACAAGGGAAGAGCCGCAAGCCAAGGATATTACTCTACAATGTGGACTTTAGTGCGTAACTTTACCCTCTATGCAAGAGTTGCCTTTTTAAATGTAGAGTCTTGTGATCTACCCAAAGCCAGAATGGAAGGAGAAAGACTGAAGAAATGAAAGGAAGTGAGCAGCCTGCAGCCAGAAATAACAAAAAGTCCCCCACTTTCCCCCAGACATCCAATCACGAAACAATACACTGAAGCACAAGGGGGTAGAGACATTTCATGTGTTTCAGCAACCCAAATATGACCATAGTCTGATTGTAATTTTAGAAAGCCCCTCATCATGCAGACACTGTCCCCATATTGTTATTGTGCTGCTGAAAGCATAACCATTAAGTACTTACAAAGAGAGAAAGGAGGAAGGCAGGGGAGCCCATGGGGACACTGTCCTGTTAAAAGACAAACAGAAGTAGCAAATGAATTTGATGGAAATGTACACACACACACACACACAGGAAGACAACAAGACAAGACAACGTGGCAGTCTAAACCACTGTTTCTCAAACCATGGTCTGGGACCCACCAGAGGGCCTTGGGCCACTTTCCAGCATCCTCAGTGTCACAGCCTCCCCTGTGCTTCCTCACTTGCCTCCTAACTGCACTATAGCCTTTTGGCTGGACCAAAGGCAGCACCAACAAATTCTAATCAGAAGGCAGGAAAGTTCAGGTGGGGAGGAGGTAAAGAAGGTCTCCCTCCTCTCAGGGAAAAGGGACAGAAGAGGTGTTGAAGGAAGTTAGAAAGTAAGATAAAAGATTAATATTTATTGTTATTATTGATACTAATAAGAAAATAAACAAACTGGAAATAAAAAAGAAGGGTCTAAGAAAGGAAAGCTATTATAGGAAGAAGTGAATGTAAAAGGACCAGAGAAGAGGAATGAAACAGGCAGTTTGGGTTGGTGGGTGGGTGGGGAAATAAGTACAAGTTGAGTGTGAAAGGAGAATAAGAAGAGATGGGTAATACTGCTTTAAAATGCAGGTGCAGGTGGAAAGGGAAAAATATAAAAGAAAAAGACTTCTCCACTTAGAATATCTGAATCAGTGAATCTGGCTTAATATGGGGAGACAGCCACAATACTTGCAGAGTAATGTTTGTACTTAGCTTGAGGAAAGGTGAGCTATGGAACTCCTTGCAACAACAAGGACAGCAATTTGCTAGCCAATTATGGCAAGCTCTTCCTCCCTCTGCCACTACTTTCTGACTGGTTCACCTCAATAATGTTCAATCATCTCAAGTTGGTGCTGGGGGTAGAAATTTGAGAACCCCTGGTCTAAACCAAAAAAGCATGTCTCAATTGGGCTCCTGACTTCAAGTAAAGTCTCCTGACTTCAAGTTTTGGAAAAGTGACTTCTCTGTCTCTAACCCACCACTCAGATAACAGAATAGAGCTGCTCTTCACACACTGAAATGCCAGCCCTCCTCATTTGGTAGCAATCCTCAACTTCAAGGACAAATTATTTTTTCAGTGTACTAGATATTGAAAAACACAGGATATGGGGGCAAGGGAGAGGGACTGCCACAGCCATCTTTGTTATTAATTAAACTGAAAGGGTAAGCCCATTTCTATTCCGAATGAGACTTCTAAATGAAGGATTCCAAAGCTCCTCTACTCCCCCTCAAATGGATGCATCTATCAAATGGCTCAAACAACCTCCCCCAAACAAATCAAAGGTTCTTGTTAGCCCCCACCTTCTCTGAAGCATCTTGTTTCCGAGTGGAATCTCGTCCACGCAGACTTTTTGCACTGATCCCAGACTCAGACGTCTGCATGATCAACTGTGTGGCTAGAAATTGCTGCAAGAAACCACATAATAGCTATTAAGGTTCTCAACATGAATGCAAGTTTAGTGGTTTGCTACAGAAACAATGGAGGTAACTTCAGTTTACTGGTTTGTTTCTAAGCCTGCATTCCTTTTGATTGATCGTAGGAATGGTAAATCATGCAGGGATGGTCAGACACCAGGTTTAACCTCCAAGAGGATCTTAAAAGCTAATGAGACAATAAAGATGCCGCAATGAGCAGGCATCTTCCCTAGTGTACTCAGTGCTTCCCATACAACATCAGGATAGGAACAGTGCCCCACTGAAAACTTCCGACTGTGGCTTTACCTGAATCTGCTCCAAGACATCTCGCTGCATTTCCACAGCCATGTGGTATACATCATGGTCAGAGCTGTTGTACATGACAGCATTTTGGAACATCAGCATGATATCACGTTGGAACTCTGCTGTGGTCCGGATTAGCCCATTCTCAATATTCTTCTTAATGGTTGATAAATCCATTGGCCTGTCAATAAAACAGCAGACAAACGTTACCGAAGAAATCAAATTTATTAATACAATCTAAAAATATATTTAAAAAGAACTAAACTAGCTGTTCTCCCCACTTCTGCCAAGAATCTGATCATTGTACCTGATCAACTTTATTAATGCTAGATTGAAGAGACTGTCCCAGGTAAATGCCGGCATCAAAACTAATGCAAAAACTGGTGACTCACCTCTGTACAATACTGTGGTAACCTGGAGCTATATCATCGGTCACGGGCTGCAAGAAGACATTGGCATACCTGTGCAACAAAAAATGTGTAAGAGAGTGACACAGGACTAGCTACTGAAAGTTTGAGTACATACAAGGTCAGTGGAAGTAACACAACTTCCACATGCAGAAGTACAGAACTGTTTCTCAACATGCTCTCCACTCATTTGCTCAATATGCTATAGCCAAGAGAATTCTACACCTGAAAATCCACCTTCTATGACTGGAGATACACAAAGAGGAAACTACATACCAGTGTTATATATTCATATTTTTGTACCAGTTCCATCAAACTGGCAAAGCGCAGTTGGGACTTGAGAAATATGCACATAGACCAGTAGTAGATATGCAATCAGATGGATGTACTGTGAATTGCACCACACAAAGATATGACACTCGCTGAGCATAGAAGATAGGCTACCAGAATTCTGCTGCAGATGCCCATTGGTTTTGGAAGAATGTGGCAAGATCACTCAATACCTTTTCAGTTTTCTCCCATAGCCATCAGTACCTGGCATGTTTTGAGAGTTTATGTTTCAATTTGACAGCTTAGTTTTTCAAAATTTAATGGCGTTTGCCAGGTTTTGTACTAAAGACTCGCATGGAAATGCCTAGAGTTGCAACATTTAATTGATTAAAAGTTTTAAAATATATTAATCTAAGCAATTAATCAACTAAAAAGATGCCCAATTAATCAGGCAGATTTTAAAAAAATTAAGTGCAATTACTTCTAAGGACTGCAGATGGCAAACACCCTATTAAAAAGAGGCATTCCCCTTTCTCTCACTCACAAGGAAATGCCTCTTCTAGAATGAATGTTAGTACAACAGACACATACAGCAGTCTCTCCTCTTCCTACATTGGGGGTAGGGAACTGCCAGGTCATTTCTCCCAAATCATGGCCACCCACACACCCATCAGCTGACATCACTGGTGACATCAGCTGATGAGTGGGAGGACAGGGTCTAATCCTGCATTGGCTATGCATTCCCAGCAGGGAACTAGTCCACGCAGTCAAGACAGCAGTTTAATCACAACAGCTACTTCAAAGACTTTAGGATAGCTCCTGCACTCCCATTTGTGGCTCCAGAGGCTCAAACATGAACATGGGGGTTGTTTTAAAGCCTTCTGCAAGTCTATCCCCACCTTTTTAAAGTCCCTGATCTTGGAGGCTTGAATGGGAACTGCAAAAAGACTTGGAAAAGGCTTTCTGAGTCTCCTCCTGCTCCCATTTTAAGCCTTTGCAATCAGTAGCTGAAAAAGGGGGAGCGCAGGAAGACTTGCAAAGCACAAGGGATTTTGACAGGTGGATGGCCCTGCCAACCTGTCAAATTTGCCCCATAAGGCAGATCCTGATAAAAGATCTGGCCCATGGAGCCAAAAAGGTTCCCCATTCCTGTTCTACATACTTGGACACTGGATGCAAGTTGATTTACCTGTGATTGGCTGCTGCTCTCCAAACTAACATAATAGCCTTTTTCCAGATCTTCTGGGCCTGAATAGCCTCCTGATCCTCACTGCAAACAGAGCTGAAGAGGAAAAGGCATCTATTAGAAAAGGACACCCAAAGGCTCCTAAAGCAAAGCATACAGATTATGGCCTGGCAACTAACCATGATCTCCAACATCCATCCCCTCCTACTTCAAATTTATCTAAGTTAACAAAAAAGAAAAGAAAAGAAATGTTTGCTGGTCTCCTAGCAAGCAAAAGTCTAACCTTGAGGCTTCTCCATACAGCCAAGAAGTAGTACAAGAAGAAGAAGAAGACTATAACATTGCATGGGTCTCAGCTAATTCACACTACATACCACTGTACAAAGGGATAAAGTTAGTCTCAACTTTCAGCAGGCTAGTTGCATGTTCTGGGCTATCTAGTGAGTAGTTGTAGGTTCACCAATACTCACAACTGTGAGGAGGCGGGGCTGCTGGGAATGGAATCAGCCAAAGTGTGAGACTGCAAAGGCGCATTATGGATACTGAAGCCATCATCACTCTCACTCACAGGGGGCTCATTGTCCATTTCAGAGAGGTATCCCTCACCCTGATCTTCCTCTTTGGGCTCTTCCAGACTGGCAGCCTCACTGGCACCATCCTCCTCATCCTCTTCACCCTTAGATACAAGATTAAGATTCCAGCAAATCAAGTAGCACAACTAAAGTGCAGCTGCCAATAACAGCATCTGCACCAGCTGCCAAAGAGGACAGCAGAGGAAAAGGAAAAGCTATATGAGCAAACATCTGCTCCTAGCATACTAGGGAAGCATGATTAGGGAGAATGCCTTTCAGCTAACTTCCCCACACGAGTCTATCTGCTTGCTGAGATTTACAGAGGGGACCCTGTCCCACTTCCCCCACCCCAAGTCACAGGGCCTTCACAGCAGTGGCACCTCTATCAAAAGGCAGGTGTATTTTCCTCCCTCTCCTACGTTTGACAGATGGCAAAGCCCACTCTTTTCCATCAATACTTTTTCAACAATTGAGGTTTTCAGCTTCTGCTACTTTCCCCTTGATTTCTGTAATATTATGCCAGCATCTTAAAATCTATGGATGGTATTGTTGCCAGGTTTTGACATGTTTAAGACAAAGGATGGTACCTCATCCTATTAGCACAATTATTTCCACTTTTACAACAGGACTCTTGCTACCCCAAATTCCCCAAAGAGACCCTGCCCACAGGCTTACAATTTAGAGGTACACAGCACAAAAAGGAAACAGACTGGGTGGGAGAAAGAAAAAACAAACTCAAGTATAAGTTCTTCATTTCAAATTCTTCCAGTGGGCAGCTTGTGGAAAACTTCATGAACAGGTGCTGGTCTCTCAGCTGCTCAGATGATATGGCTCTGCACCCCTCTTCCCCCACTGCTGGATGTTAATGGCTGCTGCTAAGTGAGCTGCAGGAAGCAGCCTAGCTTCTCAGCAGAGCTGATAGCAGCCCTGAATCCCTGCACCACTACTTTCCCCCACCCAGTGCAGCCTGCTGCCAGATATTAATTATATTGCATTTTGTTACACAATACTTTGTTCATTCTTTTGAAGGTCTTTGGCCAGAAAAAAACAGGATAGGAACAAATATTAACACACAATAGCACAGCTACAAGGGAGGCCCGGATCTCTGCCTGCAGAAAGATTAACGCAACTTTTCCTTTTCGTCTGTAATTTTTGAGAACCTGGTATATATTGGGATCACACTTTAAATTAATTCTGGCATTCTCCACCTATGGCCTCAGATGCAAGCAGCTGACAACTACTTTCATTCTGCATGTAAGTCAAGAAATCTGAGGGTAAATAAAATACCTTCATTTGGTTCTCAAAAAGAGCTTGGGCTTCTTCCTTCATTGATTCTGGAAGGGGAAAAAAGGGGAATTTTTTTTAAAATCCAATAATTTCAGGCAGTCACAGATACCAGCCTCCCTCCCTAGCAGTGTCACAACCAGTTCCCCCTTCCCCAGCAAGCCAGTCAGGTTACCTGAAAGCTCATATTTGTGGTGAAGATCTGCTTGTGAGGAATCTTCGCTTGCACTTGGAGCATGTGGGGAGGACGTATCATCATCAGGGGGAAGCTAGAAAGAAAAGAATGGCCTAACATGAGCAACAGGACCAGCTTCCTACATTAAGCATTGAGTCATATTTTATGCCATCAGGACTCTAAAGGCAGACAGCGCTTGAACAACAAAACAGCTGCATCCACAGCAAAGCTCCGCATACCTGAGTAAATGGCTCCTCAAGGATCTAACATATGGACAAAACTGTGCGTATGCTGTAGCATCACAAGTACAAAGAAATGGGAGAATGAAGTGTTCAGCTGACTGTGAATCCAGATTTCAATGATAAAGAAAGGGTGACAGCACAATGTACTTGGTGGGTAATGTCTTCCAAGTAACAGGGATAGTTGAACATTCCCAAGGGACTGGGGACAGGGATTCAGTACTCACTGCCACTCCCTTCTGGCTAGCAAAACAAGAAGACCCATAACCCCTGCCCCAATTTCAGCAATTTGCATAATCTATACATGCCAGATTTTTATCTGGGGTAAATCTAAGAATGCCCAAGCACAGATTTCAGAGAGTGAATACAGTTCATTTGTCAAGTCAGTTTGGCTAACAAACAAATTTGCATGTTATTGTGCACTAAGCATAGGTCTGAAAAACAGCTTCAAGCTAGGGGCTGCCTCTCTCCTCCCATACCTCATCTATCAACTGATTCCCCATTCATGTTATATCCAAGAAGCCTCTTCATCGATTTACCTCTGTCTTCACTGTGCCATGATCCATTTCAACCTTTGAAGATTCCATCTCCATTTCAGAGCCCTCCAGACCAGCAACCCGTGTCTCTTCATCTTCAGGGGCTTCACTTGTTCTGGTTGCTAGTGCAGAAGCTTCCTCAGGGCTCAGATGAATCTGTCCCTGCTCAGAAGGTTCCGTCTTTATTTCTGTTCCCAGATCCCCAATGCTCATCAGATCTCTGATCCCCTTAGCCTCCGATTCCTCGCAGTCTGGTCTCTCCTGCTTTACAGTCACAGCCATTGGGGGGATCTGGCTCTGCTTCTCGTGCTCCTGTTGGATTGGGTGCTCTCGTTGGAGTGGGTGCTCCCAGGGGTCGGTCAGTGACTGAGGATCCTCAATCTCATCGCAGAAAGCCTCTACTGCTGCTACATCCAGGACTTCAGAATGGTCGTCCACCTTTACCAACAGCAATACAGGCAACAATCAGAGGCCATGAGAACAATGGAGATGTAAAGAAAGTCCTTGCACTACCCCGTCTATTCAACAGGCTAGGGTGCCAAACACAAGGGGAGAGGAGAGGTCTAGTTCACATGTCGCATTAAAACAGTAATTTAAACAATATGAATGAGCAGCATGCTACTACACGCTGCTAAAATTGTGGGTGCCTCATGACTCTCCAGTTGTGCTGAGCCAGGGTATACCTTGTAGTGTCACCTGAACCCAGCAAGGTTTAACCCTTGTTTAAAACAAATGAAGTTTATTTTAACTATGGTTTCATGTGATATGAGAGGCATGACCAAGCCTCTAGATAATTTTACCTTGTCTTCAATGATAGCTATGATGTCCCCAACAGTCTCGAAGTCCAGTTCTTCCCCCGTGTAGGAAACTGCAATGTCCATCTTCTCAGCCAGATCTAGGTCTTCCTTCCCATCAATGCTGTGGTCTTTGGAAGTCCCTACAGCACCAGATGCCCCAGAGCCCAGGCAATCTTTCTTGATGGAATCAATGATCATGGAAATCTCACTGCTGTCCATTGACACTGTCACAGTGTGAGGATCAGGCACTGCCTCCATGGAAACACAGGTGTTGGGCTGACTCACTGGACAAGAGTGACAAGTCAAGTGAAAGCCTGGCAGCTGCAGCAACCAGCAGCATGGGTCAGATCAAGAAAACCAAAACACATTCTACAGCCCCAAATAAAGGCACATGCAGGCTGATGGCCCCTATTTTCCCCACCCTCCCAAATGATGAGAGTCAGAGCAGGAGCCATCTCTTAGCATCGGAGTCTAGCTCTATCCCTCTTGCTAACTTCACCCCAGATCATCTTTCCTTTATCAGTTCCTGCACCCTGCCTGAAACACAAGGGGGACTCTGCTCAACAACCTCGGGCCTCTGGCACAATGAATCCCAAAATCAACCACCCAGCTACAGATTTTAGAGACGCCCACAGCCCACATCCACATAGACCTTCTACCGAATCTAAGAGGGAAAGTCTTCTGCAAGGTAGGGACGGGCATACGAGTGCAAGGACGCACCTGTCGCTACACTTTCGGGAGTTGCAGCGGGTGGCACAGCAGCTGGTGCTTGTAGCGTGGGCACCATGACTAGAGTTGCCTGAGACACGGACTCTACAGGGGGAGGCAGGAGTTTGCCTGGAGGTTCACTGGCAACAGCAGAAAAGGAAGCAAGCGATGTGGTGAATTGCGCTGGACCAGCTTCTAAAAGGCGGGAAAGTGTAGGAGCACCTAACAAAAGTGTGAAGAAGGGGGAAAGCACATTAGCCAAGAAGCTACAGAATACTACAGAGCAAGCAATCCTTGGGCTCTTGACCAGCTCATGCCCACCAGGGTTGCACACGCCAACATAAGTCACAAAACGGACCACAGAGAGCTGTCCTGGGAGTCACTTAGCAGGGCTCAGGAGCATATACAAGCAAGGATCACTGTGTGCTTTTAAAAGAGGAAGGGCAGCATTTTATACCACTAAAAGAAATCCAAATCTGGGGCAAAACAACCACATTTTCGTACACTGAACAAATCATAGGAGGTTTTCATAGCTTTCCCTTTATTTGCAAAACCTAAATTCAATTTTCAGTATTTAAAGGTGTGCAGAATTCACAATATTTTGGTATAGATGAAATCAGATAGGGGAAAGAAGGGAGTGAGCAAAGTTTGGCTGAGCAACAATGCCCAAGGGATAGCAGGATTCTGGAGCCATGGGAACTAGTAAAGTATAAAAGGCTTTCATTGAAGCTCAACACAAGTCTTCTGCTGAATCCAGAGTGTTTAGCAGACTTGGAGCCCACATTTTTTTCCTTATAAGGTTTATCATTGCGAGAATGATCTTTAAAAAACAAGGAGGACCAAGCTAGGAAGGCAATTTGGCATCAATCAAGATCTTATGTCATGTAGCAGGGCTGGAGCAGACGAAGTCTGATGCAGAACTCTGAAGCCAAGCCTGTATATGCACCATGTTAACACTGCTCTGGGAGTATTTGGACCAAGAGAAGGTGAATTCTGCAACCAGTATAGAATACAAAGATTTTTCTTCCGATCACTTCCCCAACACCTGCATTTTCCTCAGGAATTACATACTTTTAACATTGTTTTAAAATGGGCCAGAAAACTACTTTTTTAAAAGGTTGAGATTCTCAGGGTACTTTGTGCTGCACTTGGCACCAATCTTTATGTTTGTATTATCCTTTTGGATTTACAAGGGGTGAGAAATTGGATCACACTGGAGAGCTGGATCCAAACGTGGCTGAGCCTCCTTGGGTTAATTAGCTGACGTCATAGGACATTATGTGACAAGCTTCAAACCCTGGCTGCAACGGAAGATTCAGGAATATATTCACACTTTTTCTTCTCTTATTATTATTAAACTTTTCCTGCTTGAACTTTCTTGCACTTGATGCCATAAGACGTCAAAACAAGGGGGAAAATATTATTTATTAAATCTGTATACCACCCTATACCTATAGATCTCAACCTAGTGGGCTAACTGCTGAGGTCGTGGACCTAATTAGGTTTCCCACCACCAGCCTACAACTAGGTGCTTAACAATGAGGGCAGGGGAGAGGGAGGGAAGGAGCAAAGGGGGAGAAGGGGGAAAGGACACACTATGGCTCAGATAAAAGTCTCAAGCTATCAGTTAAATACATACAAAATTCCTTCCAGTAGCACCTTAGAGACCAACTAAGTTTGTTCTTGGTATGAGCTTTCGTGTACATGCACACTTCTTCAGATACCATGCACACGAAAGCTTATACCAAGAACAAACATACGAAACGAATGGAGGACGTGGAAAGGAACATTAAGCTAAACATGAGATTAAGGGGAAGTCAGCGAACAAAGTGATTTAAGGAAGAGAATCAAGGCAATAACATTCATAACACGAAGTAACATGATCAAACATCACACAAAGCCCCGACACATACAAGCAAAGCTTTGACTAAAGGCTTTGCCATGCAAATTACATATTTGGTCTTCCAAGGTCTCAGCTTTCATAGAATATGTTCTTGATTTATTCACATCATTTGAAACAGGACCCTCACATCCCCTGCTGTTCTCAACACAAATGGCAGACCAGAAATTACACACTGTAGCAGTGGATTTCTTCTGAAGCCCCTTCCAACTCTACGATACTAATGCAGAAGAGAGAAAAACACAGCAATAGCAGAATAGGCCTACCTGAAGCAGCAGGAGATGCAGGAACCGTAGTTGAAGCTGACTGCATTTCTCCACCGTGCAGCCCTGGAAGAACCCCTCCCACTTCCAGGAGGAGACCAGAGCTGCTTGTGTGACCAGAAACTACTGTCATGTCGCTCTCACCCACCTGCCAAAGGATATTCACATACTCAAAACCAATACACAGACTCTCCCACTGCTATCCACACACAACAAGGTCTTGCCTGTACTACCAATAAAACTAACTCAGGTTCTTGCAGCTGGCTCCGCCATGGTGCTCTGGCTGCTCCCGTGTAGCATTTAAGCAAGGAGCCAGCAACATGGATAAAGTCAATCAAGTCAATCAAGTACAGAGGCAGGGAAAATCCAAAACAAAAAACTCCCTCATTCTCATCCAAAGAAATAACACTCAGCTTCTCATCCACGGCTAGAAATTCAGGTTAGCTTGGCTTAATTTGTTAGAAATGCCAGACAGGAAAGATCAGCTCAAAAAGGAGAAAATTGTAGAGCTTTCCTTGGAAACACAAGACAGATTTTTCCCCCAAGCCCACCTCCCCAATATAATCAATGCTAAAAACATAAAATGAAACACTATGTATTAAAAAGTCACAGGAGAGATGGAAAAAAATAACCAAGGTGTATATGAAGCAAACAAAGACTACATTGCATAGATGGTCACACACATCCCAGATGACCTTACTCATATGAAGGGATCCCCATATGGCTGCAAATCCTCCCATTCCACATAGTGTCCATTCCACCTGCCCATGCACACTCACCAATGGCGAGAGAAGGCAGGCTTTATGAGACAGATGGGAAAGCTGTGGCCCTCTGGAGATTATTGGACTAGAATGCCCATCAGCCCAAACCCAATTGGCCATGTGCCTGGGGCTGATGTGGGTTGGAGTCCAACATGTGGAGGGCTACAGTTTCTTCACACATCCCTGCTCTTTGGGGATCCCGCCACATGCAGGCAGTGAACAAGCTCTAAATATATTAAGAGAGCAAAACAAAATACATTATGGCTGCCATCCCATACACACTTACCTGGGCGCATGGGATTGCAATGCAAAACATCCAAATTATTGTGTTATTGTGTGAGGTTTCCTAAAGTTCTTGCACTAAAACATGTCTATTTGACATTAATGTTGTAAACCATCTAAAAGTCTTTTTAGTTCGGGTAAATGATATATAATTTCTGTTAAATAAAATAGTTTCTCTCTCTCTGCGTGTGTGTACACACACACACACACACACACACACACACACACACACACACAGTTTTAATTTCACTGTATGCAGCTTGGTTGCCTCCTTCTCCTCTTTTGTAAGCTCAATGTTTACTTAAAATATTTTTATCCCACCTCCCTCATACTTCGAGGTGATTTACAACATATTTAGGACTAAATTATTAAACAAACCACACTAAAAATAAGTCCAGTGAGTGATCAGGAAGCAGTTAATGCTGAAGCACTGGAGGCTAACCATTGTGGTTCTGATCAAATCCCTTGGATGAGAAATCACTGGGAGCCCCGTGTTAGAACAAGATATTAAGTATAATAAATAACTTTTTAAAGAAACACCATTAAGAACAATTAATTTTTAAAAAAGCAATAAAAATCCCAGCCAATCTGCAACTGCATTTCCTTAATACGGCTGTGTATGGTCTTCAACCCTGTATACTCATGAACTAAAAATTCCCAGTTCAAATGCCATCTTAGTATTATGAACTCACTTGGTAGCATTAGGACAGTCACTCTCCCCCACAGCTGTAACATGCAGATAATAATACTGGCCTGCCATATAGGGTTATCATATGAATGACTAAGATGCTGCATGCATAGTGCTTTGTGGAGCTTGGAAAATTTGCTATATAGCAGCCAAAATTAACATGTGGCATTTAAGGCCTATCTAAGCTTCCCCCTTTGAAAAATGCTTGGGCCTTTTGCCCTTTCCAGTGAAAGTCAGTCACAGAGATTCACCAGGACTATTGCATATGTAAGCAGGGAACTCCATACCAGCCTGGGGCTTGTGGGCAGGAGGCTGCCCTTCTTCAGCAGCTCTGAAAGCAGAGGAGAAGGAGGCGGAGTTGCTTTCTGTCCTAGCATCTTTTTCTGGGCTGAATCATCTGTGACTGGGGTCATGGGGGCATCCAGGGAGGTGGAGCCCATAGGGGTGTCAGGGATCCCAATGAAGGAGGCAACTGGGGTGCTGGGCAATGTCCCTGGAGTTACCTGAGAAAGAGAAAAACCACACTGTTCAATGCCACATCCTCATCATCCTGACAAGTCCCAATCACCCCTCCCACCGGGGCCAATGACCAAGCATACCCCAAGCACCTCCTCCATCACTCTTGCTCCCCTCAGCCCTTTGTGTACCTCCACCTTTTCAGACCTACACTAGCAGTTACCACCAAAGTGCATTTCAACCTTTTGCCACACAGCACAAAGCAGGCTTTGTTCTCTGGAAAAGGTTGCATGCAAGCTATCAACATTATAAAAGAAAAAAAGGGGGGGCAAGAAGCCTGGGAAAACTGCAGAGAGACCTATAGCGTCTCAATGGTTTCTCATTCTTGCCATATCCTTACCCCTGGACTAGCCTCTTCCAACGTGGGTTGAGATAAGTCACCCAGACTGTAGTCTGCTCCTGGCGAGGTTGAGCCTGCAGGAGAACGGACCATAATTCCTGGAGGTCTTCGTGATGTGTTCTTAACTGCCTGACGAGCTGGAAAATGCCGAAAATTCAGTCAAGAAGTTCAAAGAATCACCTTGATAAATAAGAAATCTCAGCACAAGATGAAATGATCCCCAAAACACCATCACAAACATTCTTAGTGCTAACGAATTCCTGCTGTTTCTCCTAGCATAAAGAATCAGAATATGCAACTGGTAGCAAATTCTTCCTCAGTGGCTTATCCATCACTAATCCAGGCAGCTTTCTTACTTCATCTCTTTTTCTCTTAGAAGAATCTCTCTGGCATTTTGCCTTCCCTCAGGATTCTTGCACCAAAACCTGGCATCTAATACTGAGGAAAGTCTTTTAAGACGGCAGAGGCCTCTGAAAATCATACATTGTCTTCCACTTCACAAGGAAAGAGTAAGGAAATCAGGCTGACCCAATACATCTACCTGTAGACCTCTTTCTCCGTCTCAGCTCAGTTGCATCACTAAACATGTTCCCCTCCAGGAGTTTGGTTCTATGGGATCAAAAACTGGCTTCCAACTAACCTTGATAAGCAGCATCTGTAGCCTTTCTCTTCACTTCTGCCTCCTCCTCTTCCATTCTTTTCTTCCTGAAAAAAATAGCAAAGTTCAATGTTACACTAGGCTATTGGGTGCAAAACGGAGGTGCTTCCCACGGATGTGTTAGACAGATATCCCACAGTCCCTAATATAATAAGTAACTGCTCACAATTAAGCCCCGAGGCAGGCTTTTCAGCCAAGACCTTAAAAATGTCAGGCCAGATATCAGGACCATTTCCCAAGAATGCCCTCAAAGCTCTACTTCAAAAGCCACAAGGCCTTGCAATCCATGGGATGAGGGAGAGAAAGTGAGCAAATGCTACAAAGCTTGGGCAATTGCACCACATGGGGTAATGATGCCATAAAGCCAAGAAGCGTCAAGTTCAATCATTTCGTTGCAATGCTAAGAACTAAATCTGAGGGCTCAGATATGAAGTCCCAGAAAGAAAGAAAAGCTGTAGCAGGGAAATAATAAGATAACCCACACCACAATGTCATTGCACAGTTCCTCCAGCCTATGGTCCATGTGCCCTGCCTGGATCAGTTCTGCATCCCTCTTCAGCTGCCTGTAGAGACAACACAGATAGGTTTGATCCACGTTATTATTCACATGTCCTGAAGCAACCAGGCTTTTCAAGAGCTCCACACTCCAAAAAATCTGATCGGTACCTGTACTTTTCCTGTGTCTCCTTAATCATCTTCTTTAACTCCTCAACCCGTTCTGCTGTCAGTTTTCTCACAATTACATCTTCCACAGTTTCTACCACTTCTCCCTTCTCACCACGCTTTCTTCTACACAAAAAAAGGAGAAAACAATCTAGCAACCAGTAATGGCTTTCAATCTTCCCATATACAGCACCTTTTGTCCTCACATATCCCACCTAATTCTTCCTTGTTCCAATTATCTCTTTCCCACTTTTGCAATTCTGCAATTCAGTGGAAATGCAATCTTAAAAAGATCACTACAGCCTAAGTATCAGCCAGCCACTTTGGAAATTTGTATGGGAAATTGCAAGAAGCCTACCTTCCCAAACATTGTACAATTTATAGGGACTGAAACACAAATAAACAGAACAAATGATTAAGTCACAAGACACAATAACATATGAAAAAGTGTTTGGCTTCTAAAACTGAGTGACTTTTGCAGATTTAAACATCCTACTGCTCTTTCCTGGGGAATGATGTCGAACTGACCGCCAAGTAAAGCACAGGTTACAAAAATATGAGAAACACATCTACTCCCCAAACCAGAACACAGCATTCTGGAGGTGGGCAGGAGAGCCTGAGCTAATCCAAAATCCACTGGATTCGAAGCTGGCCTCATTGCTGTCATTTGATGGCAATGGGCCTGATTGCTCCGGCAACATTCTGTCTGCCTCCCACCTGGCCAGCATGAGCTATGGGTCTGGATGGAGCCAGATGAGACTGTGGCTGTGCACTTCTTTCATGTTTTGTGACTGCCCAGCCAGGGTTTGGATTGTTCTGCCAGTGCATTATCTTTCTTTGTAACCAAATAATTTAGCTTAGGGTAAAGTATGCAAGTTACTATAATTTCTGGGAGCCAGACTTAAAAAGAAAGATGGTCAGGAAGCAGCGTTTCAGGTACTTTCGTATGCTGTGTTCAAACTATCATTCCTCTTCAGTTCTCAAATAGTCTATAACGCAGTAGTTTACCATTACACAGTATCTTCCTTGCAATGTGAAGTCCTGCCCTGTCCCACCCCACTCAAAGAGGTGGTTTGGCCTTTGAACTCACTTTGGGGTCTCTGTGGTCTCCAGAAGCTCAGAATATTGTGACGCACAATGCTAAAAAAAAGGTAATAAAAGTGCATACAGATTTCAGAAGATAAATCACAACAAACAACACTACGAATCTGAGTTGAGACAAAAACTTGGGGTAGTTTATATAAGACACATTCCACATATTAAAGCTGTTTCCAGATATGTGGGCTAGGAAGTATACTTTCCTGGAAAACAATTTTAAACGTGTTTTCGGCATTTAACATGCGATAGATCCTTACAGAGAGTCCCCTGAATAGGTATTCCCCATAGGTGAAATGCAAGCCTATCATGATGTGAAATTTAAGCACCCTACCTTTTGGGAAAACCAATCAGGTGGGCGGCCTGGCTCTGCAAAGGGTTTGATGGCTCTGCTGACAGAAACCCTAGAGAAAAAGGAGAAAGTTTCAAGATCTTCCCTCCTTTGCTGGGCAAAACATAGTGGGGAAGGTTTGGTCACCAGTTGATTGGACTGGGGAAACTTTGACACACAGACAATACAATACTTTCTGAAAATGACTATGTTACATTGTGCCCCATAACTAGATCTCATTTTAAGTAACTCTCCTTCCCCACATTGTGGTAGTCAGGATGCCTATGTGAAGGTCCACAAAAATTGGGGAAAACTTCCTTCATTCCCCTTCTTTTCAGAAAAAAATAGGAGGTCTATTCCACACACCCCCGCCAAATCTCCTATGCTCTTCTGTGTTAGTGTAACTTAGAAAAAATGGGTGAAATTTCACTAAGTGCTTGGGCCATGTTTTGAGAAACCCATCTCCCACATCTGGATTTTGTTTAAAGAAAAACCCAGCAGTAAGTGGGTGGTTAGAAACAGTCAAAGGTCAAAGGCCTATAGCACGTCTTATCCCCTCCCCTTTCTCTAGGAATGTGTGTATGTGCAGTGGTAGTTATAAAGCCAAGGCTGGATTCAGCAGCCTTTCCATGAGTGTGAGCTTTTATCATCTTGGTGGATGTTACATGCTGTATGGTAAAGTATAGCCTTCTGGAGGTTCCCTCATTGTGAGAAGCAAAGCTACAGGGAACCAGGCAGAAGGCCTTCTCGGTAGTGGCGCCCGCCCTGTGGAACGCCCTCCCACCAGATGTCAAAGAGAAAACAACTACCTGACATTTAGAAGACAACTGAAGGTAGCCCTGTTCAGGGAAGTTTTTAATGTGTGACATTTTCATGTATTTTTAATCTTTGTTGGAAGCTGCCCAGAGTGGCTTCCAATTATTATTATTATTATTATTATTATTATTCAATTATGTTCCAAGGCATAGCAGGAACTGTATTTAGCAACAGTTTTTATGTAGCCAACAGTTATATCCGTTTCTTACCAGTTTTGGTCTCCACTCCGCATGACTGAAGAAGCCAAGCAAAGTTTTTCCCGGATAGACCATGGCTCTGTAGGCCCAGCGCTCAGCAACTTGTGCTCTGATGTGGAAAAAGATAAACATTACGGTGTTGCAACCTGCCCACATAGTTAAAAAAGAACCCTCAAACTAAATTAAATCTATCGCAATCCATGCTGCTTTTGAAAGTTTGGTTTTCAAGCCCCTACACCCTACATACCCCACCCCAAAACAGCCACACTAAAAGTCAACTCAATGAAAAGTCTATTGGTACCAACTCAGTGGCAGAGAATATATGTTGCATGCAAAAAGTCACAGGGTTAATTTCCTGTTAACCTCAGGAAACATTCCCATCTGAAACCCTGAAGAGGTGCCTTCACTTAGTGGTAGGGAAGATTCCTGTCTGAAGCCCTGGAAAGTCACTGTGTGTCAGTATGAACAATAAATAGGCCGTTGGTCTGGCTTAGCATAAGGCAGACATCCCCAAACTCGGCCCTCCAGATGTTTTGGGACTACAACTCCCATCATCCCTGACCACTGGTCCTGTTAGCTAGGGATGGTGGGAGTTGTAGTCCCAAAACATCTGGAGGGCCGAGTCTGGGGATGTCTGGCATATGGCCTTTTACTACCTCCTATGCCGTTATTCCCGGGTACCTCAGCTAAGGAGAAAAGAGAAAACTGACCTGTCATCGGAGGCCTTTCAGACAAGCCACCTCCCAACCAACCCCTCTTAAAGGACAAGAGGGGAAGGGCTCCTGTCCTGACACCTGACACAACAAACGAAGCTTCGCTCAACCAAGAAACATGCACCCTTCTCTAGCTTTGTTTGTTTTTTTTTATGGCGGGGCCAACCCTAGCTCCCCTCTCCGCGCCACGTCCCTCTTTCCCCAAAGAAAGACCCCCACTCACTACCCGTCCCCGCCGCCATCTTCCCGAAGACGCCAACAAGCGCGATGCTTGCTGGGAAACCTGCTCCGAGGAGGAAGGAGAGGGTGGCACTTATTCCTCAAAGTCGCTTTTCTATTGGATGATGGCAGAGCTGGCCGACTAACGGGGTGACCGGAAACAAGGTCTTTCCCTCCCCTGGAGCTCTATGGTTGCCTTCCCAGAGTTCCTTGCTCTGGGAGGGTCAGGAGTGGAAGTGTCCGCACGTGGGTCCGCGTTCTTTCGGCGGCAAAGATGGGCAAAGCCAAGCACCAGGAGTCGAGGGAAGAGCCGGAGCCCGAGGCGACCCCGGAGAAGTCGTACCACGAGCTGGTGGAGAACGTGAACGCCATCGCGCGGCCTCTGGCCTCCCGCAAGTTGACGCGGAAGCTGTACAAGTGCATCAAGAAAGGTGCGCGTGCAGGACGGGGAGGGGAAGGGAAGGAGGGCGGTCCGGCTTTCGCGGGCGGTGGGGGCTCCGTCCAACAATCCTTGCTGGAAACTCTCCCGTTTGACTTGCAGCATCGAAGCAGAAGCAGATCCGGCGTGGGGTGAAAGAGGTCCAGAAATTCATCAACAAAGGCGAGAAGGGGTAAGAACTGCGCGCCGTCGCGACGCGATGTGCCTTCTTTCTCTCTCCATGCCGCAGCCTGACGCTAGCAGTTCAGATCTTGAATTCGGAGCCAGTCTGGTACGCCAGGTCCGGTCCCTACTCCCGCCGTGTTAGGAACTCTTCTTTCTGTCTATGTATCTATCGATCTTATCTATCGGTGAGAGAGATATAGACACGCAGGTATGTGCTGTATAGACACACACACACAAAGCTTTGGAATCAGTAGATGGCATTTTCTGAGATGTTCCTGGTCGCAAGCTTACAAATAATCCTCAACTAGTTTATAATCCTGTGATTCTGTTGGTGCAAGAGACAAAAGGACTGAAGGGACTCTACTTTTAGTGCAGTCTTTGCCAAACTGGTGCCTTCCAGATATTTTGGCTACAGCTCAGGGCCCCAGCCAGCATAGCTGATGGGAGTTGTAGTCCACAACACCTGAAGGTCACCTGGTAGGCGAAGGGTGGGGAACCTCTGGCCCTCCAGATACCATTATATTCCATCTCCTCTTAGTCACAGCTAGCAAAGCTAATTGTCAGGGATTATCAGATTTGCAACATTTGAAGGCCCTCATCCTTGAAGGCATCATCACCAGAGAAACAATCTGGTTGTGTGTGAGAATGAGTAAGGGTGTCTTGCATGCAAATGAGTATACTTTGCCCAGCAAAAACAGATTTTAATCCTTTTCATCAGACCTCGTTTTCAGTTGGCTCTGCATAGTAAGTTTTTTGCCTTGCATAGACCTACTTGCCTCAGTGAGCTATTTCACCTGCTCCCTTATGTGTGTACATGCATGCTTGAAATCTCTTATTTTTGCAAATGATGACTGCAGAGATGAAGCACAATTTGATACGTATACACAGGATTATACCTGTATTACAATATCAAATATTTGGAAAGATTCATAATATATCTGTTTTAATGTGTTTGTTGTCTTCTCTACTTGCATTGCTCTGGTCTTATTTTTGTTGCTGATGCTGCATTGTCTGTCTCTCTTAGGATCACAGTTCTTGCAGGAGACACACTTCCTATTGATGTCTATTGCCACATTCCCATCATGTGTGAAGACAGGAGCCTTCCATATGTCTACATCCCTTCCAAAACGGTAATGTAGGGTGGGGAAGTAGAAGAAGGCTTCCATTTCTTGTAGAATTTTTATTCTTCACCATAGACCTGCATCCTGATAAGGAACAGAAATCTTGGTTATTCTAGAAGAGCAGTTTCATGCAGCTGGCATTTATATAATTTCTCCATGTGAATTGCCACAAGGTCCGTTTGCTGCTTAAAGTAAAAAAGGTAAACTTGTATGTGAATTAGGAAACTGAATGCTGCTTTCCCATTTTTTTCTTTCAGGACTTGGGAGCAGCTGCAGGTTCAAAGCGACCAACGTGTGTTATCATGATCAAGCCCCATGAGGAATATCAGGAAGCCTATGATGAGTGTATGGAAGAGGTGGAGGCTCTTCCCCTCCCTTTGTGAGGAACATCAGTAAGAGATGCTACTAAGACTGACAAACAGGCACTTGCCTGGGCAGTAGCTTGACCCTGATTTTAGAGGAGCAGTGCAAGGAAGAGAATACTGCAATTGGCACTGTCACCAGCCCTGTGGCTCATACCCGCTTCAAGTGCCAGATATTAAGCAACTGATTTAGAAAGAAGTTATTGACTTGTCTTGCAGCAAGGGAAGTTTGTGAAGCTTGGGTGGGGGTGGGGGGAAGGCGGAGAGATTAAACTAATTAAAACACTTGTAATGTTGTGTAGTGTCTATTACAACACATTATTTACCCCTACATACCACAACTTATCCTTGCCAAGGTGAAGTGTTCACCAACTTTTACATTCTTCCACTTGAAGTAGATACATAAATGATTTTTAAATTTAATGTGTAAGCTGATCATGGTAGAGAAACTGCAATATCCCTGTTTTGGCAGGGCAGGTGGTGGCAGTGGGTGTTGTTTTCTCCCTTCAGCAGTGTCCATCCCATTTATTTCAGTGTGAGGGCTGGCATAGTTTGTTCCCCTGGGCTGGGGCAACAGGAGGACGTTGGGGCCTGCAGGTCTACAGTTTCTCCCTTATAAACATCCTTGGACTTTTAAAAGAAGCACCACCTGTGGAACTTTTCAGTCTCCTGAGAGGAGGATCTCAAGGTCAGCTTCTCTGCCCTTGAGAGATAACCCATACCTCAAAAGAAATAGCGCCTCTGAGATGCCCTTCCAGGGACCATAGAAGTGTAGCCTTAGTTAGCTTCCAGCTATTTCCCTTCTCCAGTCTTATGTAATCTAGACCACTGTGGTGTAGTGTTGGACTAGGGCCTGGGAGTTCAGAGTTCAAATCCCCACTTGCCACGAAGTTCACTGAGTGACCTTGGACTAGTAGTCACTGCCATCAGGCTAATCTACCTCATATGGTTGTTGTGCTTATGGGGAGGGAAAGCCATGTATGCCACCTCGAGCGCCTTAGAGGAAAGGTGGCATATATATTTAATAAAATAAAAATACAGTGGTGCCTCGCAAGACAAAATTAATTCGTTCCGCAAGTCTCTTCGTCTTGCAAGTTTTTCGTCTTGCGATGCACGGTTTCCCATAGGAATGCATTGAAAATCAATTAATGCGTTCCTAGGGAAACCGCCTTCAGACTTCTCTGCTGTCCGGGGCGATTTAAAAGCCCCTGGGAAGGCAGGCAGGGGGGACAAAGACTTTTGCCCCCCGCCAGCCTTCAGAAGAGGTCCAGGACCTCTTCTGAAGGCGGGCGGGGGGCGAAAGTCTATGCTCCCCCCTGCCTGCCTTCAAAAGCCGTCCGGGACAGCGGAGAAACACAGCGTGTTTCTCCGCTCTCTCGGGAAGGCAGGCAGGGGGGAGCAAAGACTTTTGCCCCCCGCCTGCCTTCAGAAGAGGTCCAGGACCTCTTCTGCGAAGCAAGCCCATAGGGAAATTTGTATTGCGAAGCGCCTCCAAAACGGAAAACCCTTTCGTCTAGCGGGTTTTCCATCTTGCGAGGCGTTGGTCTTGCGAGGTACCACTGTAATACAAGTGAACACAGAATACATGGTGAAGAGACATGGACAGTTAAGTCCAGCACCGAGGGCCTTCTGGCGGTTCCCTTGCTGCGAGAAGCCAAGTTACATGGAACCAGGCAGAGGGCCTTCTTGGTAGTGGCACCCGCTCTGTGGAAAGCCCACCCACCAGATATCAAAGAGAAAAACAACTACCAGACTTTTAGAAGACATCTGAAGGCAGCCCTGTTTAGGGAAGCCTTTAATGTTTGCCGGACTGTTGTATTTTAATATTTTGTTGGAAGCCGCCCAGAGTGGCTGGGGAAACCCAGCCAAATGGGCGGGGTATAAATAATAAATTATTATTATTTTTATTATTATTACTACCTCTACACTTGTGTAAGAGTTTTGCTCTGCTGGGAGGTTTAAAAGCAATATTATCAAGAACGTGTCTGCTTTAAGGAAAACGTTTCTTTTTGGTTCTAAATATATCACCACCAAAAACCATACACAAGTTTGCTGAAAAGAAATTTATTTAGCTGTATTTCCATGCCATCCATCTCTATCCTGGGTTTAACAGTTCCTGGTGCCTCGGAGGAAGAAAAACTAAGAATACATGCAGTGTGAAAAAACCCTTTGATGTCAAAGGGTTTCTGTGGCATCAGAAAAGTATCTTTAAACGTCTCTCTCCAGGCTAGTGCAGATCTTCACATCCACTGTTATTCCAGACTGATACTCCAAACTACTGCATTTTTTTAACAACAAAAATCTAATTAAAGTGCAACTTGTAAGCACCAACTCCTGCACCTACAGCTTTAAACTATTTACCCTCACCGTTCTAATAAAAATGGGCTCAGCTTTCAAAGCTAAGTTCAGACCTCAAGCAACACAAATTTAAACACTGCCAGTTGTTTTAATATTACTTTCGGATCTAGTTCCAAGGGAGTTCAAATCTCTAAATCAGATTCAAGATCCCTGTTAATTATCCATACCCCCATTCTCCCATATTAGAGCTTTTTTAGGACCATTGCCTAAAATAGTTCACCTAGTCAGGTTCTGATGTATTTCTGTAACCTTAATGAGTACTTGCAAATGCTGTGAATTGTCAGCAAGAGGGGAAAGGATTACTTCAAATTTCTTGAATAAAATAGACTGTATACCTACTTTTAAGGATGTCTCAATGATAGTTACTATTCTACCAGCTTTCTCAACCTGCACAAAGTCATGGTACTTTCTCCATTTTCTACTCCTTCACAATGGATAAAGCAGCTTAGCTAGGCTTTCTAACACTCAAAAGCAGCAAGCTGCTATCATGTACCTGTCATAAAGTATGAATTTCTTTAATATAGTGCTGTCCCAGTTTTTCACTTGTGTTATTTTCATTAGGAAACAATACACCTTATTACTTATACCTTGTTTTTTGAAGAGCCACACTGTGTATTAGTACACAGAGGCCCCAAACTCCACCTTTGTTGATTCATATATTTTCACCATTGCATTTCCAACCTATTTTAAACTTTTCTTCAAAATAGCAGTAAGCCAAGTTTCTAGCATACTTCTCCCAACTTAAATTCCATCCTTCCCATTGTCAAAAGAACATACTGGGCAGTGGGAAGAGAAAGGCAGCTCTAAGACTCCCCCCCCCCCCAAACTGATGGATTGAAACAGAAAAAAAAGACCTAGATTTATCTTGAAGTGTTTTAAAAATAGCAACAGCTCCCTGTGTACTATTTGTGATACAAGCTGTATCTCAACAAGTAGAGCTATGCATGGGGAGAGTGTAAACCATCTTGCTAGGAAGGATCACTGCCAGTTAAAGCTCCCAGGAAGAATCCTAGGAAGTAGTATGTTGCGAGGAGTACAGAATAATGTGGCTTGGCTTACAGTAGACATAAGATTGCTCTCCTCTGGCCCAGTGAGCTACAGTCAGTTCCCAGCGTGTAGCAGCTAATACTGTTCACAGCAGAAGACCATTCCTGCCAGCATATGACACCTTCCATCAAGCATTATCCCAATAGCCTATTTTCACCAGAACATCTCCAAGGCATGCCATTATCAAAAGATTAGGCGTTTTCCATCAGCTGGGCTCTGCTCCATGGGACAATATGGACACTTCAGCCTGCACAAAGAAAGATAGATCAGAATCAAAACAAGACCTTAGAATTCTCATTGGCAAGTCCTGCCAGACCACTAAAGCAGATAAGCAGGAAGCTGACCCAGACCCATACTTCCAGTAGACCACTAGCAAGTCCTGGTTTTTGGTCCACTACCTCACTCTCTTCTCTGCCCTGTTAACGTCTGATTTGGCCTTGGACTTGCCACTTACTAAGAAACTACAGTGGTGCCTCGCAAGACGAAATTAATTCGTTCCGCGAGTTTTTTCGTCTTGCGATTTTTTTCGTCTTGCGAAGCACGGTTTCGGGAAAGTTTTGGAAAAGCTTCAAAAATCACCAAAGTCTTCAAAAACCTCAAAAAAGGCTACCACACCGCATGCTATGAGTTGCTCCTCGAAGTCAAGTCGCAACTGTATTAATGGTGTTAAGAAAAAGGAAACAAACTTGCAAGACGTTTCCGTCTTGCGAAGCAAGCCCATAGGGAAAATCATCTTGCGAAGCAACTCAAAAAACCAAAAACCCTTTCGTCTTGCGAGTTTTTAGTCTTGCGAGGCATTCGTCTTGCGAGGTACCACTGTACAAGGAGCAGTGCTAATGTCCCCCTTACTATAGAAAACTGCAGTATAACCTAGTTACCCAGCAGAGGGCAGCAGACACAATGAAACTAACATGTAGTCCAAAAAAAAAAAAAAAAAATGATAGTGAGAAACTGCTTCAAGATGAAAGGGACTTCCTGGACCTACGGTACATTGAAATGAGATGTGTGGGGAATCTAATCCTGTCAGGGTGACCACAGCATTTCACAGCTAGGAGAGCCTGGATACTTCATGTTTTCAGGCAAGAGTTCATCATCCACAGCCTCCCAGAATTGAGGAAAGTAACAGTTTGTAAAAACCACTCACTTCCCTCCATTGATGAGCTTGTTAAGGGCATCTCGAGAAATAACATGCCCACAGATGAGCTTGATGGGTGGGTTAGAATCAGTTGTCTGCTGGCGCAAAATGGGACACGCAAAGACCGAGTGGTACCAGCATTTCATCCCAAGCTCAATTTCAATCTGATAAAACAAGCAGAAAATAATTAGGCCCATCACCTGGTTGTTATAGTTAACTTTCTTCCACAAAAATATCCCCACCCTGCAGCTCTCTCATAGCACCCTACCCCTGAATGGGCCAGGCACTCACAGGCAGCTCATCTTTGTGGCTCCAGACACCCGTGCACTGTCTCTGCTCAATCACAGCCTTGATGTTCATCAGCACCGGCAGTGCTACACATCCTGCAGCAAAGCTGCCGAGAAAGAAGGAGGGAGGAGATAGCTCAGCACTGCTCAATCCACCGCCAGTCCCACCCATAACAAGCTTTACCTGACACTCAGAGGTGACTCCACTGAGAGACCTAACAGGGCACAGGCATCACGAGTGAATATCTCACAAATCTCAGTCCACTGACTCTCATCCAGAAGATGTCTATATGGAGAATTCTTAAGGCCCAAGCGCAGGTACACCAGGCTGCCCATCATCACCTGGATCTCTGCAGATGAAAAATGCAGGAAGCAGCACTCAGGTAAACATACTTCTGCTAACGGGGCTGGCCTGTTATGGAACCAGTTATTGGGAACTGGTGATACCTATGACAATGACCAGGCTGAGTCAACAACTCCCAAGACTTCCCCTACTAAAAAGGGAAACTCCAAACACTTTGAAGCAACAAAATAGGAGCCCTATTGGGTGCGGCAAGGCCCAGAGAAACAGCCTAAAGGCAAGAAAGCTCCTCCCAAGGAACAAGTAGCAGAGTAGGCTTCTGGAAACAGCCTCACCTTGCTGATGCAGGTGAGCAAAGGGCTGGAAATGGCGTGCGTAGCTCAGGGCCTCTAGCTCCTTGCCTGGACCACCAGCAAGGAGCCTGATGAAGTGGAGTCGATGCAGCCGGAACTCCAGATTGCTGTTCATTTCTGCCAGCTGCTGTCGGTGGAAGACTGCCCAACTGAGCAAGAGACAACACTGCTCAATGCCATCATCTACATAGAAAGCTGCCCTTAGAGTGGGTGCTACTCCAATCCAAGCTACATATTTGTGGACAACCTGGTCTGAGGCAGGTTGCAGAAGCATGCTGTGAGCTCACAAATTCAGGTATCTTATTACAGAAATACCCTGGCCTTGTGTAGAAGATAATGAGTGAAAACAAAACAAGCAGAACTTCTCGGTGCTTGTTGGAAGAGAAAAGATGGCAGACCCGTAGAGTGGATAGGCTCACTGATAATGAGGAGTGTGGTTCCCCCAATGGTTCTTGCCATAGGCTCTACTTCAAAATCATTGTGTTAGGACTCTGTTTCCTCTCCCACAGTGCTTCCTAAGAGGGGAAACAGAATATAGCTCATCATTCTTACCTCAGAGCAGGCTCCAGATCCTGTTTGTGCAGAGCTTCCAATATGCTGTTAAGTTCCAGGAATGGCTTTTTAAAGTCTACATCCACATTCACAGTGGATTCCTGTGGAAGGGCAAGCCAAATTAGAACAAGGCTCACGGCAAGGTAAATATTCCCAGAGGGAGGCTGTCAAGTACATATCCATCCTCTGCAGGTTGGATAGAACAGGCAGCAGAATAGGCAGCTTGTTGTACTTTGCAGTGGAACTGGCTGGCAGGTTCAAGCTTCTGATCCTCCTGCATATGCAAGCAGGAAACAGAGACCTTTCCTGGCACATCTCAATGGCCAATACCAAGCAGCGCCGTGGCACAATGTAGAGATACAACTATCGGTTCCCATACAGCATGCAAATAACATTTGCACTTCCATCTCCTCAAACCCCTGTACCTGACACAGTTCCTCCGCCACTCCCAGCATCCCTTGTTGGTAGAGGTGCTCTATGATGGCCAACACCAGGATCTGCTTCTCTTGAGATTCCCAGACCATAGCAGGAACAATGCCACACAAATCAGCATCAAAATGCTGGAACAGAACAAGGAGTCAGTCATTCACTAAAGAAAGCCCCATAACAAGTAGTATTCCAGATCCTAGAACAATAAGTGGCTTTCCATCAGCATTGAGTACAATACTAGCTGTCATCCCATATCACTATGAATTTGGCAGTATCTACAGACAGCTAGAGAAGTATACTGAAGTTTTGGACATAGTAGTGGCACCCATATTGCACCCCATGCAAGTCTTTTTTTCAAATTCAGGGGCATTCTTGTCAGTAACTTGTTTCCAGTAATTTAAACAGTCTGAGAGAAAAGATGACAGGCAAGCAACAGAGCTAAGGAACCTCAGAGCAAGGAATTGGATAGGCAGAAAGGCTTGTTGTGTGCTGGAGAAATGTGGATGCTCTTGATGTAACAGCAAAAGGAAAGCACATGGGTTAAGTCTTCCTCTCCATAGATACTGATGGGGAGGGACCCTAGGCCCAATCCTCAGTTGAGGCAGGAGAACTTCCTTCAATTTCTTAAATGACAACAGCTGAATTACTGGTTTCAACTCCAAAAACTTATTCATGATCTGGGCTTCCCACAGTGCTTGCCACTAGTTCTTCAGCTTTGAGTTTAAAAAGGGGGTACAGTGGTACCTCGCAAGACGAATGCCTCGCAAGACAAAAAACTCGCAAGACGAAAGGGTTTTTTGTTTTTTGAGCTGCTTCGCAAGACGATTTTCCCTATGGGCTTGCTTTGCAAGACGGAAATGTCTTGCAAGTTTGTTTCCTTTTTCTTAACACCGTTAATACAGTTGCGACTTGACTTCGAGGAGCAACTCATAGAACGCGGTGTGGTAGCCTTTTTTGAGGTTTTTAAAGACTTTGGTGATTTTTGAAGCTTTTCCAAAACTTGCCCGACACCGTGCTTCGCAAGACGAAAAAAATCGCAAGGCGACAAAACTCGCGGAACGAATTAATTTCGTCTTGCGAGGCACCACTGTATAGTCATTTGATGGAACTTATGCATGTTGGAAAGCAAGGTGGGTTGCCATCTTGGCAACTGCAGAGAGATCACATTATCATGGCATGAACAGAGTTTGCAATGGTTTCTAGTCGTGTTCACTATTAAGGCTTAAATAATATCCCTCTCCTTGGCAATAGTCAAGGAAATTCTCACAAGATTCAACTCTGATTCTTCTGCTTAATGCCCCCCCGTGCTTTCACTCCTAGCCCTGCAAAACCAAAACTAATCCCATTTGAACTATGTCTGTGAAGAAAAACAAAAAACAGGAGCCACCCTTGTTTAGCCAATACAAAGCACACCTGTGTTTACTAGAAATACTGAACTCTGGACAATCTAATACAGTGGAACCTTGGGTTGCGAACGTGATCCATGCGGGAGGCACGTTCACAACCCGGAGCGTTCGCAACCCACAGCACCGTGTCTGCGCACATGCGTGACGCGATTTGGTGCTTCTGTGCATGCGCAAAGCATGATTTAGCGCTTCTGTGCATGCACAAGTGCCGAAACCTGGAAGTAACCCGTTCCGGTACTTCCGGGTTCGGCGCGTCGGTAACCCAAAAATGCGCAACCCGCAGTGTTCGCAACCCGAGGTATGGCTGTATTCTTTTATGCAGAATTCTAGATTTCAGTGTTAACACAGAGGAAAGACACTGGTTCTGCAGGTTGGAAAAACAGGGAGACATTTGTGGGCCTGGATAAAATCAGGCAGTGTGGATGTAGTCAAAGCACAATATAGGAGAGAAGATGCACACTGCACTAATCCATTAAAGACCCATGTTTCAATAATGAGCTCTATATAGGGCGATGGAGCACATACAAGAAAAACATTTGCTCTCAAAACTCATCAAGTTTTCAGTTTTAAATGCTTGGGTTCCCACCTTGCTGCTGAAACCTACTCACCCTATCGATTGCTTTGCCCACACGAGAGATACTGCTGTGAATGTCTTTGTGGTCTGAAGCTAGGTTCTGCACTGTGTCTTTGATCTTCTTACAGCATTGGGACATAACCAGGGAGAGAGTAGCAGACAGTGGCGTTCGTTGCAAGGCTGCAGGTGAAGCAGCAATTATATCTTAGTGTGGGTGCCAGTTCAAGAGCATACAGGTAACTCGAATCTTACACTTATTTTACTTACACGATTGCAACTGTGTACAGGGGGGTATTTTAAAAAGTAGTATAAACAGCAACAATTGGGAAACACTTGCCTGCAAGCGCTCCAATTGGAGAACAGCCTTTACCAAAGGCGTCATGTGCTTTGAAGACACTCAAACTCCGGATGCAAGGGAGAAACGTGCTAAGAGGAAGGCACGCTTGGCAAATCCACACTGAGATCAACTCCCGCCCAATGTCCCCACTGTGGAAGGACGCATGGAGCCAGCATTGGCCTCCACAGTCACTTATTGACTCATTGTTAAAACCGTGTTTATGGAAGACAATCTTAGTCAGCTACGAGTGATCGCCAAGGAAGAAGAATTATTAAATACATGGAGAGCAGTGGAAACCCATCTCTCCATTTATTTATTTTCCACCCACCCTCACAAGGCTGTGATCACCGACTTACCTGGCTTTGGGAAGGCAGTGCTAAGGCTCTGGCAACATCCTGCAGCCCTCACACCCAAAGCTGACCAGTTCCCGGTTTTGCACATTTTTGCATTTACATGTGGACTCCCAGAACTGAACCATCATGTAAGATGCAAATTACCTGTAGTCTATAGAGCAAGACTTCCTTATTGCTTACAAATCTGATCTGGAACAGGTAGGAATTAACAGAAGCCAACAGTTTCCCCCCAGATCTTAGTCTTGGGAGAAATTTATGCTCACCAGTAAGAGAATGAACAGATTATGGGGCTATAGGTGGGTGGGGTCTTAATTTTATCTATTTATTATTACATCTATACCACTTTTCTTTCAAGGAACTCAAGGTGACATATATAATTCTCCCTCTTTCCTTTTTATCCTCAAAACAACCCTATGAGGTAGGATAAGCTGAGATAGTGACCAGCTCCCTCCTCACTCCCTCCTCACAGGCTCTGGACCTGGTGTCTTCCATGGCGACACTAGGGCTCTCCCAGTTTGTTTCGGGCCCCACACATCAAGCAGGCCACACGCTGGATTTGATCTTTGGCGTCGGTATAGATGTGATCATGTTTCCTTCGATGAAGGTGCCATGGTCTGATCACTACGCTCTGAAAGCCAGGATTGACGTTCCACCCCCTCCCTGCTTGGGTGGCGAGCCGATTTGGGCTCGCCCGCGGAGGCTGATGGACCCTGATAGATTCCGTCAAGCCTTGCGGGACCTTGCTCCCCCTGGCGACTCATTGACTGAGCTTGTTGAGGGCTGGAATACCCAGCTCCTGGCAGCCATCAATGAGATCGCACCTAAGCGCCCTCTGCGTCCCCGCAGAAACCGGGCTCCCTGGTTTACCGAGGAGCTCCGGAATATGAAGCGGGACCTCAGACGGCTAGAGCGAGTATGGCGGGGTGCCCGTGACGGAGCTTCAAGAACATCCTATAGAGTTTTTATGAAAACCTATGAGATGGCAGTGAAGGCCGCTAAGAAGTCCTACTTCTCGGCCTCCATTGCATCCGCTAGCTCTCGCCCAGCGCAATTATTTAGTATAATTCGATCTTTAACGTCCCTCGAAGGACAGCCAAATTTAAATAACAATTGGACACACAGCTGTGAGGCATTTGCGAGCTTTTTTGCGGAGAAGGTCCTGTTGCTCCGCCATGACCTCCCCGCCAATTTCGATACAATAAAGGAACTGGAGGCCCCTCGACTGTCCTCGGGTCCAGTATTGGACCACTTTGACCGGATATCCCCAGCCGATGTGGACAGACTCCTCCGAGCTGGAAAGCCCACCACTTGTCCTCTCGACCCGTGCCCGTCCTGGCTGATTAGAGCGTGTCCAGACGAGGTGCGGGCCCCCCTGGGGGATATCATCAATCTGTCCCTTGGCACCGGGACATTCCCACGGGAACTGAAGGAGGCGGTGGTGCGCCCGCTCTTAAAGAAAACATCATTAGATCCCTTAGATCTATCCAATTACCGCCCGGTCTCGAATCTTCCATTCCTGGGTAAGGTGATTGAGAGAGCGGTTGCTGAACAGCTTGGTAGGTTTCTGGATGAAACATCTGCTCTGGATCCATTCCAGTCCGGCTTCCGCGCTGGTCATGGGACCGAGACGGCTCTGGTCGCCCTAACAGATGATCTCCGCAGGCAGCTGGATCGAGGTGGGTCGGGGCTGCTGATTCTTCTAGATCTGTCAGCAGCCTTTGACATGGTCGATCATGAACTCCTGGACCACCGCCTTGCCGACGTGGGGATCCAGGGCACAGTCCTTCAATGGCTGCGCTCGTTTCTCTCTGGTCGGGGACAGAGGGTGGCGCTTGGGGGGGAATTGTCATCGCGCCACTCCTTGGTGTGTGGAGTGCCTCAGGGTGCGATTCTCTCCCCGATGCTTTTTAACATCTTTATGCGCCCCCTCGCCCAGCTTGTCCGGAGTTTTGGGCTGGGTTGCCATCAGTATGCTGATGACACCCAACTCTATCTGTTGATGGATGGCCATCCTGACTCGGCCCCAGACACACTGACCAGATGTCTGGAAGCTGTGGCTGGATGGTTACGTGGGAGCCGGTTGAAGTTAAATCCTGCGAAGACAGAGGTCCTCTGGCTGGGGCGGGACGATATGGGATCGAGGGGGCAACTCCCATCTCTTGCGGGGGTGCAATTGGTGCCAGCACCGTCCGTTAAGAGTCTGGGTGTAATCTTCGATACCTCCCTCTCTATGGAGGCGCAGATTACAGCTATAACAAAGGCGGCATTTTTTCATCTCCGCCAAGCTAAGCAGTTGGCCCCTTATCTCTCTCGCCCTGACCTAGCCACTGTGATCCATGCGACGGTCACCTCCAGACTGGATTATTGTAACTCGCTCTACGTGGGGCTGCCCTTGAGACTGACCCAGAAACTCCAGCGGGTACAGAATGCCGCAGCGAGACTCCTTACGGGGTCCTCGCTGCGAGATCACATTCACCCGGTGCTATACCACCTGCACTGGCTCCCGGTGGAGTATAGGATCAAGTTTAAGGTGCTGGTTTTAACCTTTAAAGCCCTATACGGCCTAGGACCCTCGTACCTACGGGACCGCCTCTCCTGGTATGCCCCACAGAGAAACCTACGGTCTGTAAATAAAAACATCCTCAAGGTCCCAGGCCTCAGAGAGGTTAGGCTGGCCTCAACTAGAGCCAGGGCCTTCTCGGCTGCAGCTCCAATCTGGTGGAATGCTCTGTCACAAGAGACTAGGGCCCTGCGGGACCTGACATCTTTCCGCAGGGCCTGCAAGACAGAGTTGTTCCACCAGGCCTTTGGTCAGGGCGCAGCATGACTCCCTCCTCTGGCAACCTGCACAGTATTTTGGTTGCCATCAATTTGATTTTAATTAATTTTTATAATGAAATATTTTAGAAGGTGTGATTATTCAACTATTTGGTTATTTGATTGTTGTTAGCCGCCCTGAGCCCAGCTTCGGCTGGGGAGGGCGGGATATAAATAAAATTTTTTAAAAAAAAAAAAAAAAAAAGCTCAAGGTCATCCAAGGAGCTTTCATGGTCACATAGGGATTTATATACTGGTCTCCCAAATCCTAGTCCAGCACTCTAACCATGACACCACACTGGCTTTTCCCACTGCTTCTAGAGCAGGAACACTCAAAACCAATTCTAGGAATCTTGCTGCTTTCAAATAGATGATATATAAATTACGGTATAATATGCTCCAAGAAAACAGGAGAACGTTCTATAAAAGCAAAACACACATTCAACCTTTTCACTAATCTATTAGTAACATAAACAATAGCTTTCATTGGTTAACACAATCTTTGCTGTGCTAATTTATCATCATTAGTCCTAAGAGAAAACCTTGGTTCTGAGTCCTAAACAAACAACTTTATTGATAAATTCTGGTTCAGCAAACTCATGCCAAAATTTCCCTTTTGTCAGAGATTTCCTTGAAGTTTCAATGTACTGATAGTCTCCCAGAGACACTGTTCCAGCAAACAAAGAGGTAGAGGTTGAGGTTGTAAACATCAACTTCCCTGCCAAGATGGATCACAATCTACCAGTACTGTCATTCCTGAAGATATTTCAGTACATCCTCCTCCACAGTTACTTCAGATTTGTGGGAAATTTGTATCTTCAGGTCAATAGCACTACCACTGATACCTGAACAACTCTACATTATGCCAACGTATACAATATTTATGGCTGTCTTCGATCAACCATTCTTTGGCTTCTGTTTCAAAAGGTTCGAGGACTTCAAATGGTACAGTGATACCTTGGTTTACGAACAGTCCTGTTTACAAACGACACGGTTTACGAACTCCACAAAACCGGAAGTGGTGTTCTGGTTTGCGAACTTTACCTTGGTCTACAAATGGAAGCCGAACGGTGGAAAGGCACCGGCGGCAAGAGGCCTCATTAGGGAAAGTGTGCCTTGGTTGAAGAATGTATTTGGTTTAAGAACAGACTTCAGGATCGGATTAAGCTTGTAAACCGAGGTACGACTGTAACCTGTTCCACGACTGGTCCAGACTCAGGCTGATGGCAGGGTAAGAAGTTAGAAATGTGTTAACTGTGTAGCTACAGAATGGACAATACAAGTCCTATCTTAACCCAGAAACCTACTGACAACTTCATTTAGGAAGCACATAAGCTTCCAGCTACCACAAGGAGCACACCACACACTCCACTGTTGGTAACTCAAGCTTACAATGCAACCAGATTTGTTCCGGTTCCTTGGACAGGGACTCACAACTAATTCAGTTGTAAAATGACTGTAGCAAATGATGCTCCCTGTAGCTACATTTCATTGCCTTTGGGGCTCCAGGGATTACAGATTCTCCCATCCACCCACACTATATATCTGCCAGCTGAGGATAACACCACACATTTGATGCATCTAAAAAGAAAAGGAGCAGCCCTGCCACAATATCAAGTTAGCCTACCTTACACGACAGGGTTGTTGTTTTTACCCCCATAGTGTCCACATGAAGCTAGCCACTCTTAAACCCAAACAGGGCAATCTTGGGCCAGCCACTCCCCTTCAGCCTAAGCTCTACCTCACAGGGTTGTCGTTGTGAAGGACAAAACAGGCCACCCTCTCTTGGAAGAACGGGATATAAATGTAATAAATAATGTGGGTAGGTCATTCTGTGCTCGGTGGGGCTTATATTTTCGACCTAATGAGGAGTGCACTCGAGAAGCCGCCAGCTGCAGCCGCTCCCGACGCCGCCCTCGACCCTCCCGCCCTTCCTTCCTTCCTCGCTCCCTCAGAGGCAGGAGCAGACTGGCCACCGCGCGTACCTGCAGCGCCCAGCTCCTCCCTCAGTTGGCTGACGTAGCGCAGCAGCTCCTCCAGACCTCGCTCGCAGTGCTGGCCGTAGCACAGGAACTTCTGCAGCACTTTGTCCAGCTCCCTCTCCACGCAGGCGCACCGCTCCATCGCCCCGGCCTTGCCTCTGCCGCGCGCGCCCTGGAGGAGGCGGGACAAGAGCGCCCAATCAGTCACCGGCCCGGCGCGGCCATAAAGACCCGAGCCAAAGGGGAAGGTGTCAGGGAGGAAGAGAGGGAACGGAAAGGAAAACACCCCACCCACCCCGGCCACCCTAACCGCTTGGTACTGGCCTAGAAAGGTACTGTGGCAGCCCCTTATGGGCTGGGAGTGTGTATTTCACGGCCCGGAGCGTTCAAACTGGGAAGGCGAGGGACACCATAGGCTTTAACTCGTCTCAGACACACTCTGGGCGAGACTAGCCCACCGTACTGTGGAGGTGGAGAACACACGCACACCCCTTATATTACAGTGGCACATTCCTTTACTGGTCGGTGTGAGCACTGGACGGAACCATTTCCAGGGACAGCCGGGGTGGGGAAGGGGAAAAAAGAACAGCTAACCTGAGAGTTGCGGAATGAGACGTCAATCTTCTCCGGACCGGAACAACAGAAGAATAATTGCGTATCAAGCCGCCTCCTTCCCTGGTGCGGTCCTATATAGGCATAACTGCTAAAGTTCTCTAATGATGGATCAAACCATCCTCATTTTCGGATAGGGTGTGCCTGGAATGAACCATCAACGGGCAACAGCTGGGTGGAACGGACCATTCTTGGCTCGGATGACGTGCAGTGCAGGACTGGAATGAACCATTTTTAGAGCTAATCAGGACCCACTTTTAGTTTGAAAGCCTAACGAAGTGTTTCTGCAGTGACAGATCAGGCAGAGGCTTGTCGGTTTGTGAAAAATAGCTCATTATCTAAAAAGGTACCTATTAAGAACGACCAATCCTAGCAGGTTTAGTGCTCCAACTGGTGACACAGCCCTGGCATGTTTTACTATGGCTTTTCTGAAGCATTTCTGTTAATTCTTCAGCTCAAGGTGTCAGAGATGGTACCAACCTTTAATATGTGCTCAAGCAGCATGTCTACGTAAATATTCATCTTGATTGCTGTAGTGCATTCTGCATGGGGCAGCCATTGAAACTTCACCCGATACAAAATGCAGGTAGCCTGTTGGTTTATCTGGAGCCATATAAGCCCAATTCTGGGAGAGCTCTGGTGGCATCCAGTTACATCTCAAACTTAAATTCAATGTCTTGGTTTTTACCTTTACAGTACTGTGCAACCCTATAAGCATCTACTCAGTAGTAAGTCCCACTGAATTAAACAGGACTTACTTCCATTGGGGCAAGAAGGGAAAATAAAAAGTATCCCTGCTTTCCATTACCAATGGTACATTCATTTATTGGTGGGTATGAAGGCCCATGGGGTCACGAAGAGTCGGACACGACTAAACGACTAAACAACAACAACATGAAGGCTTAACAACTCATTTCCTATGTATTTATTCTTCTAGAGGCAAATCAGCAGTGGTCCTTTGCCTTTTGGAAAACACTAGACTGCAGTCCATTCAACTTTTATGAAATGCACATGGTATCTCATTGCTCTTCTAAGGTTTTCAGCTGCGGCATTACATTGAAAACAATGAGCAACATATGCCAGACATTTTATTTTCCTTATGTGTGCATTTCTTTTTCAATCACACCTTGATTAAAATTTGATAAAACAGCTAAACACCCAGCTCATGCACAGCAATTTGGCCATTGCTTATGCAGATGAATTGTGCTATGTGTCCCCAATGCTAGTACAGCAGACTTGCAGTGGAGCATCAGTACCTGTTTGGGTGCCTCAACGTTGACAAAGGCGAATCCACAGGCAGTCCACTTTATGGACAGAAGCTACAGCAGCTGAAAAACAGGAGCTAGTCTACAGAAAACCTCTGACCTTGGCTTGTGACAAAAATGTAGTGTCCACATCTTTGCTGGATATAAACCACAAAAGTGGGAAAGGATTGTTGAGCAATGTTCACCTACAGGTTTGGGAAATGAAATAGCAAAACTGACACTAAGGAACGATCCCACCAGTGAAAAACACTAAAGTGAACAGTACATGCTTGTGAGGCTGTCTTATGTCCAGCTGTAATGGGAAGAAGTGTAAAGTGGAGTGACACACTTGTCTCCACCGTAGGAAAAGCTGTAGAGACCAGGTTTCTGGGCTGGGGGCCAAGAAGGAAACACTGCTGTCATAGACCTTTGGAGGAAACACATGCCAAATGCAGGATGGCTGGAGGGGCCAGGACGTCTGAGCTTTCCAAGTGTTTTTGGATTTGAGCTGTAGCACCGCAGACTTCTTTGTATCAGTGGCACCTGCCCGGGCCCCATCGCCTTCCAGGGAATGAATCAGTCCTGTGGAATTCAGGAAACTGGTTTGTCCAGCAGCTCTAGAAGGCAAGCACTACTGCTCCCTGGGACGCCTCAACTCTTCCCTGTGGCATCTGAGCTAGCAGCTTGGTTTCTGGCTTTGCTGCCAAGTTTTGGTGCCGCCCTCTCCTGGGTTGCTCCTCAACTCTGCACAGCTCTAATTGATGGGTGGAAACTTGCTTTGGGGATTTTGGATGAGGCGCCAACAGAGCACTGGACTGGTGTGGGCACAGTGAAACAAACAAGGGATTTCAACAGCCGGCTGTCCGACAAGAAAAACAAGCCAAGCCTTTGCAGTTTCCTGGGACCAGGGAAGTCCAATTTAACTGGAATTGTAGGAAGCATGTTCCCAACCAGGCCTAGTATTTTTATGCAGCCTGGTGTTCTTATGCAATCTATTTTGCAATTTCTTCATTAATTTCCATTCCACCATTCACTAACCCAGGCCTTTGGCTTGTGGCTTGGACATGAGCCAAGTACACATCATAGGTATCCAATAAATACATTAGATTTATAGAGGTGGTGGGGCCACAGTGAAGCTCAGCCAGTTTTTCAGGCTAATAAATTAAATTGCTTAGCTGCTTCAGTTGCAGTATAATTTAGAGAATTTTTTGCAGGGAAGGAAGCTGCGTTATATAAGACTGGATATCCCACACCCAGCACAATATTTGGTCATCAGATCTGTCAAATCCTCTACCAGCCAGCAGATAATTATTTTGTTTTCTGCTCTTGCTAGTTACGCTGTATATTTCCTGAATTCAAATGGCTTGGGCATGCCAAACTCTCTGTGCTCACCTCACACTTTTCTTACCAGTTGGGTGAGCAAACGCTGTTCTAAAGCAGGAAGAGAAGCTGCAGGATGCTAGAAACCACAATCAATCCTTTCTCCATCATCTCAGATTGCAGTCCAGATAAAGGATTATACTGACTTTCCACCCTTGAATTCAGAAAAATGCTTCAAGAAGATTCCCTTTTATCACCACCCCCTACCCACCCACCCACCCACCTCCCTACCGAAGAAACAGAGGCAAGAGAGTCATCTCCATTCTTGTCTTATGCATAGCCCCATTTCTTCTTGCTGCTCTATCTGGCCTAGGTAAGACTGCAAGAACTGGTTGTAGAGCAACGTAAGCATGTGTATTGAATGTTCGTTACAGTATAAATACCATGGTCAACAATAGCAGAAATGTTAGGGGATACTACAGTGGAAAGAGAAAGCAACAAACATGGAGCCAAAGGTGTCAGGCAGATTTTTATTCCAGGAATTGCCAGGAAATTCCATTTCAGGACTCATCACTCTGGCCCAGAACCTTCAAATCCAAAAACTGGGGCACCAAGCAGCAACAGAACAGAGGGACAGAACAGTCCCACCCCCATTCTCCCCATTGCCTATGGAGAAACTGGCCCAAGCCCAGATGACCCTGCCTGTCCTCTGGCCCTCTGGATGGATAAGCCCAATTGGTTTGGCTTTCAGTGAGCTTTTGGACCAGACTTACACATTCTGAAGCTGAACATCTTGTCACTTACAATACAAGGCACACACAACTGCAGCTTCTAAGACAGGCACAGCATGAGGACCAGTAGCGGAGCAAGCCAATCAAGTGCCTGGGGCGGCGCGCGTGCCCTGTGCCCAGGGGCGGCACCAGCCAGAGCAGGACACTCCGCAGGGCCTCCAAGGAGTCTGCCTGCCTCCTCCCACTCAGCCGCCCTACAGCTGAGGGGGAGGCGGCGGGCAGACCGTTTGGGGTAGCCTGGAGCCTGTGGGCGCCCAAGCCACTTTGTCACTCCCAGGAGAGACGTGTGGCTCAGGCACACTGCAGGCCCGAGTGCTGCCCCACATTTTGCCACCCCCCCTTTTGTCATTCCTCCGCCCCTGATGAGGACAAGCCAGATGGAGAGTAAACAAATCCTACAGGGCAAGGCTCATGCTGAGGTGGGTTTGCTCTCAACCTTCCCTTCTCAGTGGGGGGGGGGAGGGAAGGGGTGCGGTGGGATGGGCGGCCCCTGGTGTCACCACTGAGGGGAGAGACAAAATGCCAGGCAGCACTCACCGCGGGGCCTGCAGCAGCGCGCCCCAGCCATGCGTCTCTCTCTCTCCTGGGAGTGATACAGTGGCTTGGGCGCCCGTAGGCTCCACGCTACCCCAAACGGTCTGCCCACCGCCTCCCCTTCAGCTGTAGGGCAGCTGAGTGGGAGGAGGCAGGCAGACTCCTCAGAGGCCCTACAGAGCGTCCTGCCCTGGCTGGCCCCGCCCCACAAGCGCAGGGCATGTGTACTGCCCCAGGTGCATGGTCAGTTTGCTCTGCCGCTGGCCCTCATGCTGTGCCTGTCTTAGAAGCTCCAGTTGTGTGGGCCTTGTGTTGTAAGCTTGCTCCGCCGCTGCTTCTCAGCGCAACAGGCCAAGTCTCAAGTTGTGAAGAGACACAGCCAAAGCTCCACAAAGGGCTCATTACTTGGTGGCACCATCTTTTGCACATTCTTCTTCAGACCTTTTCAAGAAGGGCCATAGCTCCCAGTCGTGGCCGTTCACATTCCACAATAACAAGCCTTCCATCCTGACAGACAGTGCCAGTGTGGGCACAAAGCAGGACACAACAGGAAAGCATTCTGCCCTCCAAGACAGCAGTGACAGGGAGGCAAAGGCCTACCTGGACGGACAGAAAATGCCAGGTGCAATGCTGGGATTCCATTCCATGGACAGCAGCAGTCTTCAAAATCCTCTATGGACGAGGTTAACCAGCCCTTTAGTTTAACCACTTCTTCTACCAAAACCCTAAGGCCCATGCTGCTGTGTGGTACCTCTCCCCTTTGTAATTCCAGCACAGAGCCCCAGGCATAGTGTTCAGATCTTTGAGGACTCAACTCTTTCAATCCAAGGTGGCTCTGAGCTGATACTTCTGGGCTCAGCTTGGAACTGCCGGAACTCACTTAGCTGCCTCTCCAGTGTCTGGTTCCGGTAGTACATCTCCATATAGCTGGCCTGAATCTCCCGCTGATAGCGCAGGACTTTTTCCTTCTCCTTTTGCCAAGTTTTCCGCTCCTGCTCAAAGTTTGCAGCTTGTAGCTGGGCCTGGCGCCTCTCGCGCAGCAATTCTCCCCATAGCCACTCAGCGCCCTCTGCGCTCTCCCCCTGCATCCCCTGACTTTTAGAGTCATCTGTTTCACAACCCAAAAAGTCCTGGCATGCTTGCATGGGAGAGTCCCGTGGAGGAACAGGGGAGCTGCGCTCTGGCAAGGTTTGGAAAGAGTCCCCCAACTGTGCCAGTTGCGAGTCCTTGGCTTGCAGCTCTGTTCGGACCTCCCGCAGCTGTGTTTTCAAGCTGAAGATTTCACCCAGTTTCTGGGCTATCTCCTCCTGGGCATCTCGGAACTGCTGCTTGAGCAATGAAATCTCTGCAGTCTTCTGACAGACCTGTCAAAACAGTACATTAGGGTGAGAACAGGGGATAAGACTAGAGAAAGAGAAGCAGTGAGCTGTTGGATCCTGGGTGCTGCAGCACAGCAGAGGGAAAGGGTTGGAATATTTCCAAAGGACAATGTCATGCCCACAGCAAAGTCAACCAAGCAACAACAAAGACCAGAGAGAAAGGGAGATGTTGGGAGTTGCTCAGATAGGATTGTGAACATAAGGCTTTGCATCTGAAAACTTAGTTCTACAGCTTGGCAAGAGGGAAGCAGCAGCCACAAAAACTTTGCCAGCTGTCTAGTAAGAATTGATCTGCTTTGCAAAAACACCAGAGTTCAATAGAACTGGCAGCCTCCACTCCCAGATGGGGATGCATGTACACCAGTAGAACCATGAGCATGCTGAGAAGCAAAGAAGAGCCAGGATCACAGTGGACATTGGCACTGTGCTCTCTATGGGTTTTCCCCACTCACCTCCCACTGGGTCTCCTCCAACTTGGGGCTCAGGCGCTCTGCCTGTTGCTGCTGCAGCCTCAGCTCCTCACACTGCCTCTGCTGAAGGTCCAGCTCTTCCTGCAGCCGTTTCTTTTCCTGCTGAGCTTTGTAGAGCTGCAGCTGAAGTGCCCGCTGGCTGCGTTGGGCCTGTTGCATCACTTGCTGCAGCTTGGCTACATACATCTGCTTCAGTTCATCCAGCTCATCCATCCACAAGCGCTGTTTGTCCTCAAACATCTGTCAAAATGAGAGAAGATCATGGAGGGGTCTTACGTCAGCCCTTCAGATGACTGGCCAGATTCAGTTGGCAAATCAATGACTTTTCTCAGTACAAAAGATATCCCAATCCAGAAAGCTCAGGCTTTCTATGGAAGGCAAATCTATTCTACTCTAGGACTCATTCTTTAAATGTCTCAGTTTAAGTCCATAGCATCACAAGGTAAATGGTGTACCCAACACAGTACCTTGCTTAGGTTGCTGGATTCCAAGTCCCCATCAACCCCAGCCAGCATGGCCAATGGACATGGATGATGGGAGTTGTAATATGGAAACATCTAGAGAGACCACATTGGTTACTTCTGAAAGGATCCAGATAGCAGAACTGGGGAGAGTCTACATCCTGAGTTTCTGCTGCCAGTCTGTTTATAGACAGGACTAGTAAGAAGGGCTAGTACTAGCCTGCTTCAGAATAAGTCAGCTCATTTATAATCAACCTGAATATGTATGACTGTATAAACTTAATTAACATATGTTATGATTCAGAAAAGGAGCAGCTTTTCAATATTCATGATGTGTAACTCCTTGGCACTTTAAGGATGGTAGAGCAAAACACAGTCCAGTGACAGCAGAACTGCCAAGTCATTCTGTCCCCAGAGCATAGTAAGACTGCATGTTCCAAACAGAATATATGGATGGGCAGCAAAACCCTACGATATTATCTGAGCAGTTCACTTTTTCACTCTATTGTGCTCTCCACATCATCAACAAAAAAGAAGACTTTCAAAACAAAACCAAGTAAAACAAAAAGGGGCTATGAAGCACCATTTACCTGACAGCCTAGAGAGGCTAAGAATTGCTTCAAGGAAATCAAGCAGAAAAATTTGCCCCCAAAAGTAGTTGTTTAATATTTTAGACCACACAAATTATTCACAAAGGGACAATTGGGCAAGTCACTTTTATGAACATAATTGCACAATTATTTTTAAACCCTGCCTGTAACACAATTTGGCCATTGTCTTTCACTGAGTCCAGCTCCCTTGACACTGGTGCTGGAACCCAATGTAAGATAAGATGTTTTTCAATGATCATATACATATAGTAAAATAAATAAAATCAGACCAGGGAGAAAAATTGGAGCTCAAGTTCTCAGCTCTACAGTCTGCTCCGCAGAGGAGATCCCTCATCAACATGTATTTCAATATAACCCATTTCTGTGTGGGAAAGCTTCACCACGACGATTACATGCTCTACTCCTTCCTTCCACTGGCACACATGGTACTTCACACACATCTCCTATGTAAACTATTTTTTCCTTTCCTCTATTTCTGTTATTTACTTAATGAGGAATGTGCAAGGAATTCTTTAATTAAATTTATATCCCACCCTTTCTTTCAAAGTAGCTCAGGACTAGATTGGTGGCAGGAATTGGTTCCAGATAGGAGTGGAAATCAGACACCGAGAGTCTTGCAAATAAGCAGCCTTGCAATGAAGTACTGTTACCAGTCCACCTGCCCCAACATACCCATGTTAGTAATCTGTACGGCACTTTGAAAGCCTGAAAGCAGTGTAGGAGCAACCAGCTTTCTTACTCCATAGAAAAGCGTCTCCATTGCCTTGAGGCCATTCTTATTCACCACAGGCATCCAGGAAAGTGGCTACTAGCAAGCCTAGAGAAGGGTGAGATGGCTGACAGTGATGTATGTGGGACGCAAATTAAGGATCGGATGCTTTAGGAACGGAAGATGATGCAAGATCCAAAAAAGAGAAGGCAAAATGAGGAAAGGGAGAGCAGGTTGTCGTTTCCACAGGACCAAATAAGCCCATCCTGTGGTGAAAATCCACCCACCTGTGTGAAGGGATCATCGTTCTCACTCAGATTTCTCTTAAGCTGGCGGAGCTCCATGCCCTTCTCTGTCAGCCGGTCCTCGAGCTGCTTCACCACATCTTCCAAGGAGTATGTGGGTTCATACGGAGGGGGTGGTTCGCCAGAGCTCTGCAGGCGGCTGAGGCTCTTGCAAGACAGAGGTGCTTTGTCTACAGCCAAAGGGTCCCGTGGCCCCCGAGAAGCCCTGTCTAAGGAACCGCCAATGTGGTTGATGTGGCCTACGGAAGCACTGAGCTGGGTTGGAGCAGGTTTGAAACGGGGAGTGTAGGTGGGGAAGCTTTGGATAGAGTTGGTGCTCTCGTCCAGGCTGATGGTGTGCAGCAGGTGGCTGCGGAGAGGGCCGCGTTGCGAGGAGCTGCTGGTGCTGCTCTGGGTCAGCAGTGTGTGCAGGCTCCCGTTGCTCTTGGACAGCTTCTGGCCTTTGGCTGATGACAGCCCCGGCATGGACAACAAGCTCTTCCCAGACACCACCTTGAAGGCAGAGGGTCTTATCCGACACTGGAAGGAACACAAGAGCCATTAGCAGGTACATCAGCCCATGAGCACAGCAGGGATGGAAGGAGGTCAACGTGTTCTTGCCACAATTTGTAGAGTTGGTTCTATATAGCAGGGATGCAGAACAGTAGGTCTAGGGGGCAACTGTGGTCCTCCAGGTCTCTTCTCAAGCCACACACCCTTCCTCAGCCACACCCGCTACTGGACCTGCTTTGTACCCGCCTAGAGGATGGAATTCAATATAGCGCTATGGTGGAATTCAATATGGTGCTCAGGTGAACATTCCATCAGCACACGGAATTCTCCTTGTGCAACAATCTCCCCCTCTTCTCCCTCCACCCTGTCCCCCAAATCTGATCTAGGGGTTGCCCCAACACTCCAGAGCAAATCTGGGGAGGTGCGCACCTCACATGGTGGGGGGGAGTCCCATTGTGCAAGCGGAAGTAGTTCTGCTCATGAAATTATTTCTTTTAATTGTGCTCTGAGTATTGAGAGAAGCGGAAGCTGGTGTTGCAGTGGGGGCTGCTTGGAGTAGCCATAGGCAGTGCACAATGGCCAGTAACAATGTAATGAACCCGCAGCGGCCAAACCACATTCTCAGATACAAGCCTGTATCCACAGAGAACAACCCTACCCTGGAAGACCCCACACCAGACTACATGAATCTACTGGGAATGATTTTCAGTATGTGTGACTTGATGCTGAAGCTAAAGTGGTGAGCCTGGGTTGTTGTCTACTGTTCGTTCATCAGCGTTGCCAACACTTGGAGCTCAGAAGATACCAAACAGATGATGAGGTGCGCTCCCTCATCAGAGAAGACTATTTTCTCAGACAATGCAAATCCATTTGCACATGCCTTGGGAGTACTCATTTTGCTGCATTAATAAAGTGATGGTTATTGGGTGTGGGAAATACTGCCCTGAATGTTTTTGCTTGGCTGCAGCGTGTGCTTGATTGAAATTGATAATACTTGTCGCTTGCCACCTGGAAACTAGCCACCTGCACAAAAGTAAAATTCACATTTGTTGTTGCTCTGCCCACTTCTGCCTCTGGCCCCACCCAACACTGGCATGTAGCCCCAAAAGGATTGCAGCCCTTGGTCTAAAAAAGGGTTGCTGCCCCGTTATATAGATTGGTTTTCCCTACTGATCGCCCCTCAACTATTTCCTCATTCAGATGTTGAAGATAAATGGCATAGGCCTTCAAGAAGAACAAGTTTCAGGCAGGGGCAGCCTACTTCTTTGACCAAGGAGGCTGGGCACTCCCTGGCCAGCAGCAGCAGCATACTGGAGACCATGTGGAATTTGGTGGCCATGAGGCCAAGTGTATCCTAGGGTCCACCGATAGCAACAGTACAGCAATAGTAGCCAGTCTAGTTGTTCTGCCCACTATAAATGGCATCTCCTTAGATCTAGGTTCCTCCGGGTCCATTAGATCCTCCTATGCTCCAATGCAGTGGTGGAGAACCTGTGCCCCCCCCATATTGTTTGATTACAGCCCTCAATAGCCCTGACCGTTCGCTTTGGCTAATGGGAGTTAGAGTCCAACAACACCTGGAGGACTGCAAGTTCCTGACCTCCAGAACACCCCATTAATCCAATATCCACACACTGCTGGACCCTATGTACAGCTAAAGGCTTTCTGTTTCAACACGATCAGAAATACTGTAGGACTACTGGTGGGGAAATGCATTGGATTTATGCCAAGAAGCCCCACCCCATTCCCCTTCCAATCAGTCTCTGCCAAGAAACTCTCTCTTCCTTCCTAAAACCACACCCCCATCTTGCTCACCTTGTCAAAGCGTCCACGTTCAGGCAAGGAGCTCTTGGAGAAATCAGCTGCTCGTTGATTGTCCCGGAAATACCGCTCGGGGGACTGGTTTTCCCGGTCACTCTCATAGTCCCGTTTAAAGCCACCTCCAGATGACTGGTGCTTCTTCTCAGCCCGGGTGTCCCGCTTGCCCCCATGCAAGTAGCCAAAAACTTCACGCTGTGACATTCCTTTCCGGAGCAGCCCGTCTGGCTGACGCATGCCGCGCAGACCTCCCGGAGCAGTTGGCAAGAAATCCTGTTTCTCTACTAGGCTGCCCACGCTGCCCATGCTGCCGTTGTCAGGCTCAGAATCCAGAGAGTAAGGATCAAAAAGACAATTGCCAGGGTCACAGGTCACATGAGAAGCCTGTGCTGTTGCCATGGAGATTTAACGACAAGTGGAATGCCAGCACTGCCAAAAGAAGTCACACAGGCACACAAGTTATTGATATGTTTGTTCCCACCAGCCTGTGGGGACAGCAGGCTAAAAATCTATCCCAATCCATTCCTGTCAGCGAAAGGTCCTCACACCAGTTCCTAGTGACACCATGTTAGGAAACAAGTCCTCTCTTAAGCTCTGGTACTCAAGCACACCAATAGAAGCCACTGATATTACGGGAGGGGTAGGGAGTCCAGAAGCTGTTGCTGGCCTACAACTCCCATCAATCCTGACCATTGGCCTTGCTAGTTGAGGCTGATGGGCATAAATGCCGAACAACATCTGGAGGGCTACAAGGTCCCTCAACCCTGCCCTACAACTATGGGCCCCGTCTCCTGTATCCCTTTTACTGACCCATTTACTCACCCAGCCAGAGCAGAGTCCAAATGCGGGAGATGCTTCAGCAGGAAGAAGCAACTCCCAACAAGGAGGCAGTATCCACCCAGACCTGCTCCTCACAGAAGCCTAAGTTGTTATTCTCTCATGACAAGCTGACTCCCATATCTAGCTCCTCCCCCTGCCTCAGGCAGTAGGGTGGAAAACGAAAATAAACACGCTGGATGGCAAAGGAGGAGCTCCAAAACTGACAATACTTGCGTAGCTACCAGTTATTCTCTCACCAAGGCTACTGCAAATCATTTCATTATTTTAGCCGCCAATAAAAGAACTCTTGGCAAGCCTATATTGGGCTGGAGAACCTGTGCTTCCCCACCATCTCCGGCCAATGCAGTTGGAATACAACTCCCATTATCCCTCACCATGGACCATGCTGGCTGCGGCCGATGGGAGCAAGAGTCCAACAACATATGGAGGGTGCCAAGTTTCCCACCACTGCTCTATACATTATATGCTGGTGGCAGCCTCTACTGTCCCTAGGAACATCCTGCTCCAGTGATGATCACTGATAGCCTCCCCTGGCCCACTTGGTCAACTGCAGTATAATAATAATAAGACTTTGCTGGTAGCATATTTTTGCGGCTTAACTGGCCAGTCAGAACAGGACATGAGTCTGGCATGACATTTGATGGGACCACAATGAGGAAAGGAGCTTCCTACCAGGATTCAGCCTTGGTCTGTCAAACTATAAGAGTGATAGTGATGATGCAACTGCAATTTCCTCTCACACCAAACAGGACCTTTATTTTAGCTCTAGGCTAGTTAAGTGTACAGTCTGATGTTCAGTTGGTTAACAGGTGAGAAAGGAAGGAAGGCACATACCAGATGCTGACATATCAGCTTCACCACTGTCCTGAGTGCCAGCCCTCTTGCTGTGTGTGGAACCACTGACACCTCTCCCTCACTGAGGTGTGCTCTTGCTATGATGTGGCCACTGATGGTGCTTCAAGAATATGCTAGCCCGGCCTCACAGTTCAGCACTCACACAGCATGACCATGTACGCAGGAAGGTAAAGATTCAGCATTGCCATGGAACCATGGATTCACAACACTTTCTCTGTCTTCATTGCCACAACCTAATGCTTGCCAGCAGATAGGGTGGCCATGTGTCCTACTATGGCAGGCATGTCCAAAGTCCGTTTCAGGGGCCTAATCCGGCCCGCTGGTCGATTTAATCCAGCCCCCGTGGCAGTATATGTCCTGGGGTAAAATCCAAAAAAAAGCTCAGCAACTTTGGGGTAAAATTGTAAAAAATGCTCAACAACTTCAATCCTAAAAAAAGTTCAACAACTTTGGTTGGCCCTCACGCATGTTCACTTCATCAAATCTGGCCCTCTTTGAAAAAAGTTTGGGCACCCCTATGGAGAGGACAGTTCTCTATTTGGGCTGTCTGGTCATAATCTAGTTTAAAGATAAAGAACCAAGAGGAGGGGGGCTGTCTTTGAAGTTGCCCCTCAACAGTGGACCGAGAGGCACGCAGGTCACCTGGTCAATCTTTCCTACTATGGATGAGATGTATTGTACTTTTACCTAAAATATCAGTTCTTTCTAAATCTGCATCTATACATGTGAATTAGCACATGCAGATTTACTACAGGTTTGAATGGTTTTTTGACCTCTTTTTGGTAATGGGTTTACTCTTTCTTGGTGATGTATGAGTGGGCACTCTCGGAGTAGGATAAATCTCAAGACTCCTAAAATTCAGAAATGTCACCCAGTTTCTATATACTTGTCTCCAGACCTAGCTCCAGATATACACTGGCACAGCTGAACAGTAGAGAAACAAGCATATATGACTTGCTATTTTTGCCTCCTCGTGGGGGCAATAATATAAGGAATAACAATCCACTGTGTCCCCTTTAACTAAAGGCAGGACTCATGTCTTAAACTGTTCGGTGATTTCTCTGGGCAACAACTGAAGTAAGTATCTTGGCACAGATTTATTGTGATGAGGCAGCGTTTCAGGGAGCTAAATTGGAAACATGCTCAGAGATGAGCTGGAAGCACAAACAGCTGAATTGGAGGAAACCGGAAAAGATATTTGGGAGGCAAGATGGGCAGGACAGCATCATTTCCTGAGCAGGTGTGAAGGCTTTGAATACTCGGCATTACTAGGAGGGAGCCTGAAAGCCCGTTGTTAACTGTTTGCAAATGAATGTTTGGTCTCCCAATGCCACAGATCAAGGTCTGGTTTACACATGAAGCAAAATAAAGGTGAACTTCTGACAGCAGGTGGAGAGCCATATTTCCGAATGCTCCCGGAAGTCCGACAAAAACTCCCTGAGCAGAAACCAGCACAGCAAGCAATAGGCTAGACTAGTCCTGATAACATAGTTTCCTACACCCAGGGATTATTATATCTTCCCATTTACTGTTTAAAATAGTATCCATTTATTTATTTATTTATTTGCTTGCTTGCTTGCTTTAGTTATTCTTTGGGTTATGGGCAAAGAATTATTAAAACAATAAAAAAAATCACAAAAAATAAATGCAATGCAGAAACAGCATTAAAAGAGGCAGCAACATTCCAGACAGGAAAACAAATTCCAGAAAAGAAAACAAGCACACACACAAAGGGGGGGGGGAGTAGATAAAGAAATTAAAAGCGACAGATTTTAAAAACCTGTGAGAATAGGAAAGGGTTTTGCCTGGGGACAAAAAGATGTCTAGCTAGGCAGCAGAGAGAACCTCTCTGGCAAGCCACTACTGAGCAGCCCAGTTATTTTTCGTAGCCACCTGTTGTATCTCAGCTGTGGTGGCACTCAGAGAAGGATCCCCATTGTTGATCTTGGAGTATATAGGTACATAAGGAGGGAAAGCGGTTTTTCAGATACTACAACCCCAAACTATGAAGGACTTGGAAGGTCAGAATCAGCACTCTGATTTGGGCCTGGCAACACGCTGGGCACCAGTGTAGTTGGCATAATAGGCTCATAGTACCCAGCCCCAAATAATAATAAGAATAATAAGAATAATTTTTTATTTATACCCCGCCCTCCCCAGCCAAGACCGGGCTCAGGGCAGCTAACAACCAATAATAAAAACAAGTTGATTGAAATACAATTTAAAAGATTAAGATACAACATTAAAACATTAGGATGCAGTCTCTTCATAGGAGGAGAAAGGAAAAAGAAAGAGGGGGAGGGAATCAAACTGATTCTAAGCCAAAGGCCAGGTGGAACAACTCTGTCCTGTGGAAAGAAATCAGATCCCGCAGGGCCCTGGTCTCATGAGACAGAGCGTTCCACCAGGCCCCGGAGCCAGTGCTGAGAAGGACCTGGCTCTTGTTGAAGCTAATCTAACTTCCTTAGGGCCCGGGACCTCTAGGGTGTTGCTATATGTGGACCTTAAGGTCCTCTGTGGGGCATACCGGGAGAGGTGGTCCCGTATAACAAATAGTACTCTTGCAGCTGTATTCTATACTATCTGTAGTTTCTGGACCATCATCAAAGGCAGTCCAACATGCAACACCTCACAGTGACCGAATTAGGTTACCAAGACACGCCAGGATCACTGAAGCCAGGCTATCTCTGTCCAAGTATAGTCAGCGTTGGTGTACCAGTCAGGTAAGGTAGCATAAGGCACTATAAGATGGCAGAAGGCACGGTCATCCTCTGCATAGGTAAGCCTAAATGCCCACTGTAAGAGCTCAGTGCACTGATTTGATGTGATTTATTATATTTCTATGCCCCTTTTCATTCAAATGAATCCCAAAGCGGCTTACGAACAATAAATAACAATAACATGATACATCACAAATACACCATAAACAACATAGAATATTTAACAAATCATCAGGAAAACAATTACAATTCATAAAACACTTAAATCATCAACTAAAAAAATAAGCTAAACATCACAAAGCAAAAGTCATAACCTGGGGAGGGGGGGAGGAGCTCTATTCTACACTTCCTTCCATTTATTCACAGGCCTCTAAGAAGGTAATCTTAATATTCCAGTTTCCATCACTACCAAATTAGGGCTGATTTCTTGAATTGCCCAAGGCGATGGCTCTAAGAAGGCTAGCACCTCAGAGCACTCTCTGCACCTCCATTTTAAACGAGCTTGCTGCCAAATGTTCATGCTCTGACCCTGCAAGATAATGACCCTAAGCACTGCAGGCTCATTAATTATCAGATAATGAATCAGCCCAACATGCTCATAACCCTGAGTCAAAAAGCTGCCACAAGTACGGAAGAACAATGTTAAAGGGGCTTTGCCAACAGGTGCGGAAAAAGGTCCACAGTCAAACTGTCAACAGAACCCGGGACTCCGCATTCCCTCTTGTAGAGGCCAGGAAGTCGGCTCCAGTCATATCAAGTAGATCAAGGCAGTCCCAAAGAGGAAGGTTCCCATGGCAACAGACTTCCACACAGCTCATTTATGTTCCCACATGTACTGATAATATACAGTCTGTTCAAAGTAGGCTTGTGGCAGAGAGCCCGCCCAGCTTTAACAGATGTTGACACAGTTCTTGCAGAGGAATAAGAGCTCTCCACCCTTGGTGCACATAATTGGGTCCCCAGTGCACATGACAAAGGGTAGCGACAGTAGCTAAAGGCTCATTATAAAGATCCTATCCCGTGTTGACTGGCAGATAGGATGGGGCGTCTCAATAGATGTCCCAGAGGATTTGGCGGCCTAGATTCCTACACAGTGCCAAGACTCTTGAAACTTTCCTGGCCTAGAGGCTCACACCCCATCTGAATCAGGAGAGACTGTGCATGCCCTGGACCAGAGTGTGGACTCGGTGAAGGCCAAAAAACCGAGTCTGAATCATTGCAAGATGGAGGCGCTGCGGGTAAGTGGTTCCCAAGTCTCAATAATGGGACAGTTGCCTTTCTATTGGGTTGTACTGCCGTAATGGAGCAGGTTTGTAGACTGGGTGTGCTCCTGGATCCAACTCTGACACTAGAGGCTGGTTCCCAGATACAAGAGAGAGGGCAGTTGCCCACTATGGATAGGGCTCCACTCCTCCTGAAGGAGCAGGTACATAGTTTGGGGGTACTCCTGGAACTAACTTGGTGGCCTCAGTGACTGGGAGTTCTTTTTATGTATGCCCACCAAGTGTGGCAGTTCCTGATTAGGGATGACCTGGCTACCAAATTCCATGTGTATTGATAACCTCAAGACTATGCCTTTGTGTTTCATCCAGAAGCTTCAACTATTGTGGAATGTTCTGGCTAGACTGGTGATAGAAAGAGACTACCACCAACACATGACAAAGGACTACCATGTACAAAGTCCTGAACAACCTGGGCTCAGGATACCTTACTGACTGCTTTACCCCATATGTCCCAGGTTGATCAGTGAGATCATCCGGGGAACTGGACCAGAAGCACAACTCATGTTAACAAGAAGTCATGCCTCCATTGTAACAGACTTACAACTCCCTACCATTAGAAATTAGGCAGGCACTGTCCTTGCTAAGTTTCAGGTGTCAGGTTAAACCAGGAGACCTTCACACCATGAATGTTGTTCTAATGTTCTCCCCTCTACAGTGGTACCTCTGGATGCGAATGGGATCCGTTCTGGAGCCCTGAAGCAAACACAACCTGCGTCCGCACATGGCGATTCGCCGCTTCCGTGCATGCTGTCATTTTGAGTGTCTGCGCATGTGCAAGTGGCAAAACCCGGAAGTAACGCACTCCGTTACTTCCGGGTTGCCGGGGAGCGCAACCCGAAAATATTCATCCCGAAGCTACTTCAACCCGAGGTATGACTGTACTTATTGTATCTTGGGTGTTTTTATTTCTGTAAGCTGCTTTGAGACATGTGGTGAAAAGTGGTGCATATGGTTTTAAATAAATAAATAGAAGCTGGGGTGACCTTCATGGCTAGGAGTGCTTTTTTACCAGCTTTGGTTGGCAATACAGCTACAGCCATTTCTGAACCAGGACAGCCTGAAAATGGTTGCTTATGCACTGGTAGCCTCCAGGTTGAACCACTGCAAGAGGTTCCATGTGACGCTGCCCATGAAGTTGGTTCAGAAACTGCAGATAGTGCAAAATGCAGTGGCTCAACTGCTCACTGAGGCAGACTATCACCATCGTGTTATGCTGTTGCTGAAAGAATTACACCCACTGCCAATTAGCTACCAGACTTTGTTCAAGGTGCTGGTGTACAAAGCCTATAGAGCTTGGGACCAGAATATAAGAGTATATTACTCCTTATATACCCAACCAATGACTGCACTGTGAAGAGAAATGGACTTCTGCATATGCCATCTAATCAAGAGGCCCATTCTGTACAATGTAGGAATTGGGCCGTTAGAATGGCAGCACCAACTCTTGGGAACTCGATACTTTTTCTATCAGACAGATACCACCTCAGTTATCTTTTCAAAGTCTATTGAATGCCTTCTGTTCTTCAACAAGCCTTTGCAGTGGATATTTTTATCCCACTCAGTATCTGCATCAAACTGAAATTGTTTTTATATTTGAAACTATATGTGTGTGTGTGCGCGCGCATGCACATATTTATTGTTGATGTATTTATTACTTTGAGATATTTTCTAGGAAGCAATTCACATACAGAATGGAATAAAATAAATATTTCCTAATACCGTCTTGTTTTGTTCATAATAATTTCATGATTAGCTAATGGGGTCATTATCTTTTATTGTCATGTTGTTGATACTATATGTGAAACAAATTATTGAATGTTAATTGTTTTTTGTTATATTTTGAATTGTTACAGGGCGGCAGTGATTTCTAGCGTAGTTTTTGTCATTTCCTAGGGTTCTAAATCACCTCAAACACAGTAATTTGGAAAGGTGGCATACAAACTGGAATAAAATGAAGTTGGGCTGGTTCACATGGATGAACCTGTTCAGGTAACACTAGGACTGTGACACATTGAATCTGTATGGAAATTCCTCAGTCAGACCTGTCATGCCAACTGGGATGGAAGCCAGTTCCTGCCAGATCTCTTTCTCTACTGTTCAGTTCATAGTCTGATGTCCTATGACTCTTCACTGTTCTCTGTCTTCTGAAATGTTTTGTGGGCATCATCGGACTCCACCCTTTTCTTGAATTTGCTCCATGTAGTTCTATCCAAGTCTTCATCTAGTTCCTTTTCCCTCTTAGTTTCCTTTCAATCATCTATTGAAGAATCTCCCATCTTCTACAATATCACATTGGACTCTAGGACCCTTAGGAAAAGCACCATCATACTTCTTCAACCCTTTCTGCACTCCGCATACTGCTCCAAATCCATCCAAATATACCTTCATTCACTTCCTTCCTATTCACATTCTTTTCCAATACAAACCTTACATTTTGTTTCTTCCACTTGGCCTCTTGTCTATGCTTCACATATAAATATATGAACACATATTTTTAAACTTCTGGATATATGTCTCCTGCCAGATATTCTCCGCTCAGTGAATGCTCTGCTTTATAACAAAAAGCTAGAAGAAGCAATAGGTCCTGTTGGGATGCTACCTGGCAGGGCTGGCCTATCTTGCAAAAGTGAGAGGGAGGTGGATTGACCATGCAGGTTGCCAGAGAGCAGAGGTGAGCAAAAAGGGCTAGGCAGCCCCTGCAGGAATCAGGTTAATGGGCATGCAGCACTCCTCCTGACTGGCACAGATGCGCCTGGGTACAAAGAATCATAGAATTGTAGAGATGAAAGGGACCCTGAGGAACATCTAGTCCAAACCCTGCAATGCAGGAACACGCAGCTGTCCCATACGGGGATCGAACCTGCAACCCTGACATCATCAGCCCCACACTTTAACCAAGGGAGCTATTCTGGCTGTGTGTGGAGGGTGTCCCCTCACCTTCCCTAGCGTGGATTTGCACCTTGGATTTGAACCAGGGACCTCCAGCCTGCTCTTCTGCAGGCCCAGAGCTCCTGGCATCTATGCATGGTTGTTCAGGCTGAGGATGGGAGGGGAAAAAGTGCCCCATGGTGTGCCTACTAACTGTCTGCTCCTCTTGCTCTGTGGTACAGTGGTACCTCAGGTTAAGAACTTAATTCATTCTGGAGGTATGTTCTTAACCTGAAACTGTTCTTAACCTGAGGTACCACTTTAGCTAATTGGGCCTCCTGCTGCCACCGCACAATTTCTTATCTCATCCTGAAGCAAAGTTCTTAACCCGAGGTACTATTTCTGGGTTAGCGGAGTCAGTTACCTGAAACGTCTGTAACCTGAAGCGTCTGTAACCTGAGGTACCACTGTATTTGCAGTGTGGGTTCAAGCCTTGGAAACTCACTCTCTTTTGCCCCCGACATAGCTTTTTCCTTCTCTTCCCCTCTTCCCTCCCTGCTGTGTGTGTGTGTGTGTGGCTAGGCTTACAAAAGGTGAGCACGGCCATATTTGCCCCCTCCCTCTAGTAGGGCTCACACTCTCATATCCTGCTTCCCAGCCCCGTGCTCTATGCAGTGAGTCACTGAAAGTTGCTGCTGTCAGCAAGTGTCTGTAGCCAGCTGCTTTTGTTACACAGCTCAACCCCTCCCTTGGGCTGCTTGGCCAAAGAGTTTTTACCTCCCTACCTGAATCTTTAATCCCTGCTCGCAGGAGGGCTACACTTGATATTTGCAAGCCTCTTGCCCAGGAAATTACTTGGGTGCTGTGTAGTCACATTGCCGGCACAATCCCTGATTCACAGTGGGCAGTGCCAGTTTTCCCAGGAATGCTGGCCCTGTTTGATGTCTCCCTTTCTAATGCTGCTTTTGTATTTGCATGTGTGTGTGTGTGTGTGTCCCCCACTTGATAAATAGAGGTTGTGGGGATGTTCCAGCAGTGCAGTGGTAGTGCATTCCGCCCCCCTCGCCAAAAAAGAAAAGAAAAATTAAAGCATAGGATTGCTTTGCCTTAGGGCTAGTTGCAAACTGATTAAAGGATACTCTCACCTAATTTTTAACTGACCTATGAAAATCTCCAACACAGATTGTATCTAAGTATCAGAATTTAGCGGGACGCGGGTGGCGCTGTGGGTAAAACCTCAGTGCCTAGGACTTGCCGATCGTATGGTCGGCGGTTCGAATCCCCGCGGCGGGGTAAGCTCCCGCCGTTCGGTCCCAGCTCCTGCCCACCTAGCAGTTCGAAAGCACCCTTAAGTGCAAGTAGATAAATAGGTACCGCTTTCTAGCGGGAAGGTAAACGCCGTTTCCGTGTGCTGCGCTGGTGCAGGCTCGCCAGAGCAGCTTCGTCACGCTGCCCACGTGACCCGGAAGTGTCTTCGGACAGCGCTGGCTCCCGGCCTCTTAAGCGAGATGAGCACGCAACCCCAGAGTCGGTCACGACTGGGCCCGTATGGGCAGGGGTACCTTTACCTTTATCAGAACTTAACCAAGATAAATTGGGCAGCTATGCTATAAATGGTAACTAGAGCAAGAATAATTGGTGCTACATAGGTGGAGGAAAATAAATCCTTCAAGCCTTAGGGCAAAATTCCATCACATTATGAAAAATAGGGGTATGACATTTCTGAGGTATATTATCTTACAATGTGTGTGCTTTGCATGACTTTTCACCTCATTTTGAAATGCCAGTGATCGCCAGAAGACTGGGCTAAATTGGCAATTCTTGTGGAGATAAGTGCTAAAAAAAGAACTGAGGCGAGAGACTGGCTTGCTGCAGGAATTGCCAAGAGTCTAGCCTCTGCAGACTTCAATAACAACTGACACTTTATTTTGTCACACACGGGAACTAGTGCCTCGCTGTAGGATCAGACCCCCTTCCATTTATGCCAATATACAAATCTCTGCTCTCTCTGGGCAAAGGTCAGAGGGGGCAGGGCTTCTGTTGAGGTAGGTGATTAGCTGTGGGAGGAGCTTATCAGAGCTTCAGGGCAGCGGCGCGCGCCTAGTGGCGCGCGCAGTTTGATCCATATTTTAGATTTAGGGGAGCTAGTCTCAAACATTTGTTGGGGGAGACCTAGGTTTTTTGGGAGGGATTTATTTGTCCTGTCTCCACACTTTTTATGATAGAGGACCACTGTAGTCACCCCCAACAACACGTTCCCAAGATGGAGGGTGAGGGAACAGCTGCAGTCGCCTGTGGTTCCTGCGCAATGTTTGCCATCTTGCCAAAGGTTGCAGGCAGCTTTACCTGCAGCAATTGCATGTTGATTGCCCTCTTAAAAGACAAAGTCCAGCAACTGGAGGAACGTGTAGCTACGCTCCAAAGAATTAGAGAGCTGGAACTCTTCTTGGAAGCAACAGAGCACACCGTCTCCACCAAGGAAGAGACAGGGGACTCCCCTGAGAAGGTGGCTAGTTCACCAACACAGGAGCCAGATATATGGAGAAACGTGACTCAAAGAAGTAGGAGGCCCAGGGTTCGCTCTGATTGTTTAGAAATACGCAATCGCTTTGAGGTCCTTTCCCCTAGCATGGAAGACGAAGAGCAGACTCCATTTGAGGATCTCTCCCTCATTACAGTCGATCAGGTATATGAAGACAAGGAGCAAAGGCAGTCCTCTGGGAATGTCCAGGTGACCTTGGAACCGACAGCTCACAGAAGAACCCCGACCAGACCTAAGAGGAGGCGTGTAGTGGTGATAGGGGATTCCCTACTGAGGGGAACAGAAGCAGTGATCTGTGGGCCTGACAAGATGTCTCGGGAAGTGTGCTGTCTCCCCGGGGCTAAGATCCAAGATGTAACTGAACGACTGCAAGGAATCATAAAACCCACTGACAAATACCCCTTCCTCTTGGTTCATGTGGGAACCAATGACACTGCAAACAATAGCCTCCAGAAGATCAAAAGAGATTACGAGGCTCTGGGCAGGAAATTGAAGCAATTAAATGCACAAATTGTCATCTCATCTGTCCTCCCAGTTGAACGACGTGGCCCAGGGAGAGAGGGAAAAATAGTGGAAGTGAACAACTGGCTTCGCAAATGGTGCAAACAGGAACGGTTTGGATTCTTAGATCACGGAATGCAGTTTCTTGAAGATGGACTTCTGGCAAGCGATGGGCTGCACCTCACAACGGTTGGGAGGAATGTTTTTGCAAAAAATCTCAGAAACCTCATCAGGAGGGCTTTAAACTGACTAATGTGGGGGAGGGAGACAGTGCTCCTGAAGGTAGGAGTCTATCAATTGATGAAGATGATCATCCAAATGTCATAGACCGAATGGAGCAAACAGCACGCAGACCTAGTGGTGGGAGGAAAAAATCCTTAAATAAGAGACACGGGGGAATGATTAATGGACTTCAATGTCTGTACACTAATGCGCAAAGCATGGGAAATAAACAAGATGAGCTTGAGCTCTTGGTACAGCAAACTAAATATGACATAATAGGCATCACTGAAACCTGGTGGGATAAATCCCACGATTGGAATGTAATAATGGAGGGATACAATCTATTTCAAAGAAACAGACCAGACAAGAAAGGAGGAGGAGTGGCGTTATATGTCAGGGATGTGTATACCTGTGAAGAGATCCAAAATTTAGAACCTCAAAGCCAAAGTGAGAGCATTTGGGTCAAAATTAAGGGAGAGAAGAATAACAGTGACCTCATTGTGGGAGTTTACTATAGATCCCCAAGCCAAACGGAGGACATAGATGATGCCTTCCTGGAACAGATGGCCAAGCATGCAAAAGGAAGGGAGATAGTAGTAATGGGGGACTTCAATTACCCGGATATTTGTTGGATGTCAAACTCAGCCAAGAGCATAAGGTCAAACAGATTCCTCACTGGCCTTGCAGACAACTTCATTGTCCAGAAAGTGAGAGAAGCAACAAGAGGAACAGCCATTTTAGATCTGGTCCTAACCAATGTTGATGACCTGGTTAGTGGGGTAGAAGTGGAAGGATCATTAGGCGCGAGTGATCATGCTCTTCTGAAGTTTACTATACAGCGGAAAGGAGCAGCCAAGCATACTAGGACTCAATTTCTCGACTTTAAGAAAGCCGACTTCATAAAGCTTAGGGAAGTGCTGGGTGAGATCCCATGGACAGTAATACTAAAAGGAAAGGGAGTTCAAGATGGCTGGGAGTTTGTTAAGAGGGAGATAGTAAAAGCACAACTTCAGGCAATACCAATGAGACGGAAACATGGAAGGTGCCTAAAGAAGCCAGGGTGGCTATCTAAAGAACTTTTAACTGAGTTAAGATTAAAAAAGGATGTGTACAAAAAATGGAAAAGGGGGGAAACCACCAAAGAGGAATTCAAACAAATAGCCAGCACGTGTAGACACAAAGTCAGAAAAGCTAAAGCACAAAATGAACTCAGGCTTGCTAGAGAGGTTAAAAGCAACAAAAAAGGCTTTTATGGGTATGTTCGTAGCAAAAGGAAGAACAAAGAAACCGTGGGGTCACTCAGAGGAGAAGATGGTGAAATGCAAACAGGGGACACAGAAAGGGCTGAACTCCTCAATGCGTTCTTTGCCTCAGTCTTCTCTGATAAAGAAAACAATGCCCGACCTGAAGAATTTGGAGCAAATGATTCAGCAGAGGAAACACAGCCCAGAATAACTAAGGAGATAGTACAAGAATACTTGGCTAGTCTAGATGTATTCAAGTCTCCAGGGCCAGATGAACTGCATCCAAGAATATTAAAAGAACTGGCAGATGTGATTTCAGAACCACTGGCAGTCATCTTTGAGAATTCCTGGAGAACAGGCGAAGTCCCGGCAGACTGGAGGAGGGCAAATGTTGTCCCTATTTTCAAAAAGGGGAAAAGAGAGGACCCAAATAATTACCGCCCAGTCAGTCTGACATCAATACCAGGGAAGATTCTGGAGCAGATCATTAAGCAAACAGTCTGTGAGCACCTAGAAAGGAATGCTGTGATCACCAATAGTCAGCATGGATTTCTGAAAAATAAGTCATGTCAGACTAACCTGATCTCGTTTTTTGACAGAATTACAAGCCTGGTAGATGAAGGGAACGCAGTGGATGTAGTCTACCTTGATTTCAGCAAGGCATTTGACAAGGTGCCCCATGATATTCTTGTAAAGAAGCTGGTAAAATGCGGTCTTGACTATGCTACCACTCAGTGGATTTGTAACTGGCTGACTGACCGAACCCAAAGGGTGCTCATCAATGGTTCCTCTTCATCCTGGAGAAGAGTGACTAGTGGGGTGCCACAGGGTTCTGTCTTGGGCCCGGTCTTATTCAACATCTTTATCAACGACTTGGATGATGGACTCAAGGGCATCCTGATCAAATTTGCAGATGACACCAAACTGGGAGGGGTGGCTAACACCCCAGAGGACAGGATCACACTTCAAAACGACCTTGACAGATTAGAGAACTGGGCCAAAACAAACAAGATGAATTTTAACAGGGAGAAATGTAAAGTATTGCACTTGGGCAAAAAAAATGAGAGGCACAAATACAAGATGGGTGACACCTGGCTTGAGAGCAGTACATGTGAAAAGGATCTAGGAGTCTTGGTTGACCACAAACTTGACATGAGCCAACAGTGTGACGCGGCAGCTAAAAAAGCCAATGCAATTCTGGGCCTCATCAATAGGAGTATAGCATCTAGATCAAGGGAAGTAATAGTGCCACTGTATTCTGCTCTGGTCAGACCTCACCTGGAGTACTGTGTCCAGTTCTGGGCACCACAGTTCAAGAAGGACACTGACAAACTGGAACGTGTCCAGAGGAGGGCAACCAAAATGGTCAAAGGCCTGGAAATGATGCCTTATGAGGAACGGCTAAGGGAGCTGGGCATGTTTAGCCTGGAGAAGAGGAGGTTAAGGGGTGATATGATAGCCATGTTCAAATATATAAAAGGATGTCACATAGAGGAGGGAGAAAGGCTGTTTTCTGCTGCTCCAGAGAAGCGGACACGGAGCAATGGATCCAAACTACAAGAAAGAAGATTCCACCTAAACATTAGGAAGAACTTCCTGACAGTAAGAGCTGTTCGACAGTGGAATTTGCTGCCAAGGAGTGTGGTGGAGTCTCCTTCTTTGGAGGTCTTTAAGCAGAGGCTTGACAACCATATGTCAGGAGTGCTCTGATGGTGTTTCCTGCTTGGCAGGGGGTTGGACTCGATGGCCCTTGTGGTCTCTTCCAACTCTATGATTCTATGATTCTATGATTCTATGGTGAGAGAGACCTCACTTGTAATAGTGGGCAGTATTCAGAACACATGCCCTCTGCAAGGATTTCCAACTGCATAAGGGGACTTTCTCCAAGTCTCACAGTGGCCAACCAATTCTTGAGAGTAGGATGTGGAATAGATAGGCCTCCTTTGGCCTGATCCAGCAGGGTTCTTCTGATGTTCCACTAAGTATTTGCAGCAATAGGACAAACTGGGCAAATCTGTAATATAATAATAAATTGACAGTGACAGACAGATAATACAAGTGGTCAGGGCTAAGTCAGGGACAGGTAAATGAAGCAGGCTCAAAGCTGAAGCAGACAAAGTCTGGGAAACTGAAGATGGCTTTGGACACTACCAGAATTGCTGCTGGGGGAAAATGTATGAATAACTTGCACATCCTGCTTCCATTCTGCTATGTGCTACACAGGTATCCAGCTTATACAGCTCCTTTTGAAGATGATAGTTTGCTGCTATTACTACTACCCAGAAGCATGGAAAGAGCGTTATCTTTTCAGTGCTCCAATGCAACACCTGAAACCATCCATAGTTAGGATCTAGAAGCAATGCATGGGCATGTTCTGTTGTAGAAATAAGGGTTTAAGGCAGGAAAGGAAGAGCTAGGAGTGCAAGCGATAACTGCAAGAAAGCACACATAAGAGAGCAAGGCAAGGCAAGAGATGACTGGGGATAGTAGAGATCTGGAGGCACATTACTGTAAGGATGCAGTGGTGGCTAAATGGACATGGTTCTTGTCCAATTCTCAGAGAGTAAGTCAGGTTCAAGGATTCCTGACACTAAAAGCTGAAACTTCACTATCAAAACACACTAATACAGTACAGTGGTACCCTGGTTCTCAAACGTAATCCGTTCCGGAAGTCTGTTCCAAAACCAAGGCATGCTTTCCCATAGAAAGTAATGCAAAATGGATTAATCCGTTCCAGACTTTTAAAACAACCCCTGAAACAGTAATATAACATGAATTTTACTATCTAACAAGACCATTGATCCATAAAATGAAAGCAATAAACAATGTACTACAGTCACACAATCAATCAATCAATCAGTAGCTGAACTGGGTTCCACACAGTCACAAAAACAAAACAAAAAGACCTGCAAAAACAAAAACGCAAAATAAATAGTAAAAACAGACAGACCTCAGCGTAACACTCAAAACGGAAGTGTGGCACTCAAAACGGAGCATGTTCAGCTTCCAAAAAAAGTTCGCAAACTGGAACACTTACTTCCGGGTTTGCAGTGTTTGGGTTCCAAGTTGTTTGAGAACCAAGGCGTTTGAGAACCAAGGTACCACTGTACTTGTGTGGGCTGTAACATTTCTGGGCGAAGGAACTCTTGGTCTCTCCTGAGAATGTCAATGTTAATTTCATTTCTTTCTCAAAAAAGAGAAGGCGATAAGCTTCATGGTGTGAACAAGTATTAAAAATGTGACTGCAGTTTATGCCAAGACTCATAAACCAGAAGGCAAATTAAGAGACTCCAATATGTGGCTGTCACTGAGAATGACTTTTAAATCAGCATCAGATTTTTAGAAGCTTGCTGTGATTCTGAACATCTGAAGGAGACCGTGAATGTCATAAAAATAGAAAAGGCCTCCTGGATCAGACCAAAGGTCCATCTAGTCCACCATTTTATTCCTAGTAATGGTCACCTAGATGCTTCAGGGAAACTGACAGCAGGACAGCCCTCTACTGTTATTTCACCACCACCTCCAACTTGATTTCAGTGCTGAGTTGTTGTTGCTGTTTAGTCATGTCCGACTCTTTGTGACCCCATGGACCAGAGCACACCAGGCACTTCTGTCTTCCACTGCCTCCCGCAGTTTAGTCAAATTCAGTGCTATACGTGTTCTAAACTTGGGAGGTTCTATTTACCTATTGTGTCCATTGATAATCTTTCTCCATAAATTTGCCTAATCCCCTTTTAAAATCATTATGTAAGCCTGTGGCCATCAACATACCTTATGGAAGTGAACTCTATGCTTCGTTTGAAATTATTTTCTTTTCTCTGTTCTGAATCTACTGGGTGTACTGTGAAACAATTGGGTGACCTCAAGTTTTAGTATTATGAAAGGGAATGGAGGGGGATCACACTACCTATTCTTTCCACGCCACATATTTTTTCATAAATCCTCTTTTTCAAAGTGATGTAGTACCATAACTTTACCCCTTTCCACAAAGGGTGGCGTTTCAACACTTGATAATTTTGATCACCCTTTCCTGCACTTCTCCAGAGATCTACTATTTCTTTTTAGAGATGGAGCTACCAGAACTGTAAATTTCAGTCAATATTACAGCCCAGACAAACTTTTTCAACTCTCTCGTCAGTCATCTAATGTGGGCCATTTAATGCTACAGATTTCTTCTCCAGGAGCCACGGCATGGAGGTTGCTCCAAGAGCTGTTTGCTATACCAAATGCACTTTCATGCAGTGGGGAGACGGGGTGGGGGGAACAGGACCACTGCTACATGTGCAACCATTGTATACATTTTGGGAAGCCACACCCAATTGCAGCTCTTCAACAAGTTTGCACACATTTTACAGTACAAAAGTGAGAGCATTAGGCACAAGACCAACACCCTGAGAGCAAGAGAGACTTATTCCATGTACTGCCCGTGTAAACTGTTCAGTTGCCTCTCCAAAGAAGGTGAGGCAATGGTTGGAACAAGGAAGTGGCTCATGTTTCCTGTATCCTTCTCAATCTAAAAATAGCAATTTCACAGGAAGCAGCTTGTGAAACCCCCGGGCAGGTAAGGTTGACTATGTTGGGGCATTCAAGGTTAGAAGCAATACCCAGACATTCCTTTGAGTATAAGTATTCTCAGACTTGGCTTCTGCACTGATCAGCTCTCCTTCAAAAAAGGAATGCATGCAAAAGAACTGCTCAACCGCTACACCAGAAACGGGGAAACTGGTATTCCAGATACAGTATTGTTGGATTCCAAACTCCCATCAACCAAATTCATCATAATGCTAATGTACAAGATGCACATGAGGTTGGACTAGATGACCCTCGGGGTACCTTCCAATTCTATGACCCCAATTGTCCTGCAAAGAAGCAAAAACACACACCAAAAAACCCACATACATAAGAGCAGGCATAGGCAAACTCGGCCCTTCAGATGTTTTGGGATTACAACTCCCATCATCCCTGACCACTGGTCTTGTTAGCTACAGATGATGGGAGTTGTAGTCCCAAAACATCTGGAGGGCCAAGTTTGCCTATGCCTGCATAAGAGATTTGTTTTTAAATGACCTGCAGCTATAGTGAAAGCACTTTCTAAAGCTGTTCCTCAGTCTCGCTTTTATGATGTATATACCATTCAAAACAACAGGATGACAGAGACTAAAACAGTATGACTTGTATATATCTTTACATAGCTAACAATCTATACTGCTCAGAAAAAGATGGAGAAAATGACTACTAAGATATCCCAGAATGAGAATGCTCTGTTCTGAAAGCCAGACATGTATACACCAATGACTCATCAAGAACTATTAGACTTTGGAGATTCAAGAAACAAAATTGCCTTCTTTGTAAATTGAATCGGACCACTGTATTTTCTACAGTGATTCTTCAAGGTCTTCAAGTAAGCAGACACTTTCCCCATCCCTTCACGGGAAATGAGATCCTGAGATTCTTTTTGACTGGAGCTTCAGCAATCTGAACTGGGACCTTCGGTACATGAGCAGGTGCTCATATCTACTACATTATGAGGCTCCTTCCTGGATTTATGGCTGCAGCATGCCGAACAGAATCCGGTTCCGGAGGCAGAACTTCAGGAGTTCTCATTTTTAAGGAGCTTTCTAGCATATCTAGCATATCTTTACAAAGGATGGAGCGTTGTGTTCTGTTTAGCCTTTAGTCATCCCCACATTTCCTCCTGCCATGACATTACACTTGGCCAAAGACCTCAAATCTTGCATTTTTGATGGGTTTTCTTTTCTTCTTCTTCAAATAAACACATTGTCTAGGTTCAATTCTGTGCTGTTAGCTTCATAATATTGGGTGGGAGGGGAGGTGGATGCAAAAAGAAAATAGGTCTGTCCAGAAGACCACTGTGTTTTGCAGCACACCATTCTCAAAGGAGGGAAGTGTCATCAGCTTCATGTCTGTACATTATTTATTTACCTATTGCTATAACGCATGTGCCTTATAAGCCCCTGGTACAAAGCAACAAAGCGCTCACCTAAGAGCAAGACATGCAAACTCAGGGGCATTATAAAGCTCTCGTTTGAGTTTACAACCCCACAAATTTGGCTTGGGTTCCTTTGTCAAGACTCCAACCTTTACTGTTTGACTAATATTCTGGGACTTTTTACTACACACTTCAAATAGAATCTGGTAAGGCAAGTGAAGAAGAAAGTGCCGCCATATGAGCCACCCAAACGGCGTGTGATTTGTAGTAATGAAAGATAAATGGCCTGCTGGATGCAAGCCAATCTTGTTTCTGATCTGGGTTATATTTTGCTTGTGGCACTGCTGGATGATGTATGCCTGGAGATCAACAAAATAACTTGCGCAATGTTGATCTTATTAGACTTTCAGGGTTTGGTTACGTTGGGAATTTCCCCCGATGATCACTGAGCCTGGGGGCTATTGTGTTCCCCTGCAGTGTGTGGCGTGGCTTGCAGTATGAATCATTTCAAGCTATTTTTGCAGTGTACCCACTCTCTGATCCTGGCAAACCGTGCTCTGTATTTTATAGCTTGATCTGCAGGTGGGGGCTGCTGATGCTGGTGGACGAATGGTCCTGCCTTTCCAACCTCTCTAACTTGATGTTGCTTATAATAATAATGTGTTGGGGTTGTGAAGGTGGGGCTTGACATACATCTCTAGGACTGATATCAAGTTGTTCTACCACTGGCAAAGGGATTCCAGGGGTAACGGTAGATGTCTATAATCTGCTCTGATAGGGATGGATGAATTTGTCAGTTTTGTTTTGTCTAGGTTTCTCGTTTTCCATGCTTAAACTCAATTTGTCCCATTTCCACAACAGTTTGATTTATTTATTTTTAAGTCAACGCAAAAATCTGTACTTTTTTTGCACATTTCTCCCAATAAACACCTTTCTGTGTACATTTCTGCCCAATACAATGCATCTTTGCTGGCAACCTTCCTTAATACATTTTTGGACATTATTTTCACTAATATACACACTTTCCCTCAATATATGCTCTTCCCTTATATGCATTTTTTGGCTAGAGAACAGCATCTCAAATTCAGAGATGTGCAAATTTGGAAGAATAACTGTGTGCTGGTTTGCCTATTGGTTTAAAAAGTGAAAATTAGGTAAATTTGCATTAGAATGTGAACTGAAGAGATGTCTCCCTCATCTCTAGTCCTGGGTATGTCCTACAGTGTCCTTCAAGGTTTCATCTTGTCCCTTCTCCTATCCAATTTCCATGCTGTGAAGATCTGGAGACAGGTGTTTTCAACATGCTGTTCACACTTGCTCAGTTTTTTCCTTCCAGATCCTGTGATCTTGGGCATGATTACTCAATGACTTTCAGATACTATAATCTGGAGGGAGGGTAGGTACATGTCACTCATAAACGTTCAGGATTCCCTGGTTGTTAAAGTAAAACTTTACAATGTTAACATTTATGAGGATGACTTTTTTGAAGGTGATCACAAGTGGGAGGGGGAAGGTCAAATATTTAAGCCAACCACTGGCTTTATGTTGTATGCCACCATATTCATGTGTTTGGTGTCCAGTTACAAAAGGGACTGGAATTTTTGCTCGTGGGGGTCCATAGCCCTTCAGGGTGGTCTCTTTTAACAATAGGGTTAGTCCTAGCAAAGTGGAGCAGTCTCTTGTGCTGGCTTCATTCAATTCACTCTAGTTAACAATCTCAATATGTCACTTGCATTCACTGGTCACACAGTAGGGGGTCTCTGGAAGGAATGCTCTGCCCTGTACTAGGCAGGAGACCACAAAGGAAGAGAATGAGCACCTCCATGGTTCCTTAGAAATAACAGGCCAGAAGAAGTGGCGAAAGGATAACGTTCAATGGAGCTAGCATAGCACAGAAGGGGATACATATACAAAATAATCATAAAGTTTGTATTCCAGATTAATTCATCCAGATTATCTGCCACACCTTAGAGCCATGCTCACAGACCACACCATGCAATTCCAATGTGCGTAAAGATTAGTTTCAATAATTTAAAAAGTTTACTCCTTTGTTGCTTTTACCACCTTGGCTGAGAGAGCAGTGGGGCTATTAAAGAATAAAAAGTGGCACTTCATTCCTTTTAGATATCTGGAGCTGGTCTCACTCTCAGTTAACAGACAGGATACTTTACAATTCAACTGCTTCCCAGCTTTTACTTTTATTTCCAGGGAGCACTTAACGTGAATGCTCATGTAATACCAGTAAGAAAGAGCACTTTAACCCCAGACGTTTGGCAGATCCCTGTCTATCCGGGAGTAAACTGTCAGGGTGTTTGATGGCCAGAAATATGTGATGCGATTTGCTCAGATCTTTGCCACATATGATGCTTGTCAAGTCCTTGTACGGTTTTTGTTTGTTTTGTGTGCTTTTTTAAATTTCAAACACAAGCACAAGTACATGTTCCGGTTTATCCAGCTCTACGACTAGGTAGAAAGCTATCCCAGAATGAATGTCACAATGTAAAGTTACCCGGGAGGCAACCTCTGCACTGACATAAGCTTCCAGCACGGATCGTTTAGATTTTCCCTACTATCATTGCTACCACGCAGGCAAGCGGGAAAGCATTCTACTGCGCAGAGCCCCTCTGCTGCGCAATTCCCAAAGAACGACGGCGCTCACCAATTAAAGGATGCGCCTTTCTCTCCAACACCAAGTCGCGGGGTCGCCATTCGCCTTCGCCGGGGCGAAAAACCTGCGGCCCTCTAGCCTGATCTCCACCACCGAACTCCTTTGCTGCGACGCCCGGGGCAGCAGCGTTACGAGACCGGGCAGGGTCTCCCCGTCTCTGCGCGCCCCGACGCCTCCATTTCCAGTCCAGCAACACTCAGACTTCGGCCCCATGAGCCAGCCACCCCGTCCCAAGGGAACCCTATTGAGCCCGTCCCAGACCCCCCAAAGGGAAGACACGCTGCTCGCTCGGGGCTGCATTCGCAAACGATCGGGGAACCACGTGTAGACGAAATGAGAGAGGGCTAGATCCATCTCGGTTTCAGACCCGGGAGAAGGGGGGAAGCAAGCGCCACTGTCCGAAAGCGGATGAGAACAAAGAGCCACCCGCCAGATGGACAGGTCCCTGCCTTAGCCGGGACCCGGGACAGTTTCCCCGAGGAGAGCGGCGGCCAGCAGCGACTCACCATGATTGCTGCCTGCAGCCTGATCCCCGGCTAGACTGGGCTGGACTCCATCCCGCGACCTCCTGCTGCTGCTGCTGCTGCTGCAGCCCCTCGGTCGGCTCTTCCTTCCCTCGCTGAGATTTGAACACCCCACTGCAGGCAAGGAGCCCGGGAGTCTCTGGCTGCGCCGCTGGGGAGGAGGCAAAACCTGGTCTGGATCCGCTCAGCATCTGCGCCTACCCACGTAACAGCGAAGGGAGCAGTGGCCCTCGCGGTGCTGCAGCAAGAGCAATGGCAAAGCGCGGCCTGGATTTCGCAAACTTGAACCTCCCAAACCAAATGGGACGCAGGGTAAAGGCAGGTTTAGTGGCCACTTGCGCTGGGCGCCCTCCCACTGACTCAGGTAAAATGGCACCTGCGTAAGTGGCTAAATTGTCCCCTGAGACCAGGAAAAATTACACCTTTTGAGATGACGAATGCAAAAGTATGGAATTATTCCATGAATACGCAGGAAGCAAATGCGGAGCTGGGACATCAAGAGCAAGCGATTGCAGCTAGAATCTATCACTCTGGAAAATCCGAACGGTTGGGGTGGTTGCCCACGGGAACTCTCCAGGGAGCAGAATAGGGCAGGGGCTGACTTAATTAAAAACAGGAAATTGCTCTTCCTAGAATTTAAATTATAGCACTTTGATAAAAGTTTGCTTGCAGGTTTTGGGTTGAAGGCTGATTCACTCCAGAAGTTGTGTGCTGTGTGTGATCTTGACTTCCAGTGTTTTAATTTCCCAAACTTTATGCAGTAACCAAGGCTAAAGGGTGTTTGAGAATAGAACACCTGTGTACTTTTGAAGAACAAATGCCCAGTGTCTTCCAATGGGTAATATTTAAATTTGAGCCTCTGTACTTTCAAGTCCACATTTTTAAAGTGGGAATAAGGGTGGGCTAATCCATGAAGTTGTTATAAATTCCATAATGCACTCTTATCAGTAAAAAATGCTTGGTAATGATAGAGAATATAATGTCAAAATGCTATGTGCAGTTTGTGTGGGTTTTGCTTCACAGAACTTTGATAACACCAGATTTATTTCTTTGGAGTTTTTAAATTATTACTACTGTTTTAAATTGATAAGCTGCCTTTCTGGACCAAGTCCCCTCAAGGTGGGCAAACAAAATGCAAGCATAAAATTTAATAGATAAAATATTACAATATTGTTACAGATTTAGTATTATTTTTAAATACAACCCCTGAACAATACATTCAAATATAATTCAACCAGTATAAAAACTATTGTAAGACCCACAACAAAAATATATATGTTTTTAAAATAAATACCCCTAAGGTTTAGGATGGATAATATGTTCTGAATTAACTTTCTATGGAGGGGAAACCCGGTCACTGTGGTCAGCTCATAGGGCAATGATCTCCTACACAACTCAGATCTCCCCATTACCCAATTTAACAGATTCCAATAAGAAAGAAAATGAACAAAATAAATCAGAAGTAGTAGAGAGAGTTGGGAGTATAAGCAGAAATAAGGAAGGAGCAGGTCTTTGTAAAGCAAAACATGAAATCAAACTCTAAATCAGCAGATAGCAGTTTTACAAATACCAGCTCAAAAAACAAAACACAGCTATCCCTTTACTAATTTAACTCAAGCCATTAAAATCCAATGGGGGGATGGGTTCAAAGATACCACAATCCCTCTGGAAGATGTTTGAAGTTGGATTTATGGTAAATCTCCAGGAAGGGAAAATTCTGTTATTGTGGGGCAGCCATGATGATACAGGGTGAGGGAGTTGCCTCAGGTAGAAAATTTTGGGATACCCTAAAGAGATGGTTATAGCCACTATATAAAGATTTTCTGTGTCAGGCATCCCTATGCAGTATCTTGCATCATTTCTGAGTTCAGCACTGAAAATATTTTCCTGTTAGGAGAGAATAATTTCATTTCCACTCAAGACAAATATATAGTAGTCACAACACCCTTGGTGATTACAAGGCCATTGCTGGAGGAACTGACAACATAACAGCAAGCTATTCTCATGGCTCCCCAATAATCCTTCTGCATAACACAGTAGAGCTGTTATCTGTTTTTGAGATGCACATTAGCAGAAATGTGTGGACGTCCAACTTAAGCTGGAAAATTTATCTATGCCCTTGAGCCAGTCTTTGAATAGCCAGTCTTTGTAACCCAAAGCAAGACTACTGCTAGTTTGGTACAAAGACTAAAATCACAACAGAGCTGTTCCAAGTAAGAGATGAAAATAAAAAGGCCCCACTGTTGGAAAAGTAGGTCCCTAAGTACATTGTTTTGCGTTTGTTGTTTTACTTCACATTTTATCATAAATGAAGCCTGAAGTAGATTACTTAGAGCCAAAAAACATATTACATGCATGGTTGCATAGAACAGAGTTTGCAAGATTGCATTTAATAGATCTGTGGTATTGTTTGTTTAAAAATGGCCGCCATTACAGAGGAGGCCAGATTAGGGATGCTGGCACACGCAGAAGACTATCAACTTCCTGTCTCTCATCCCACTTTGGTGCCACAACATATTGAATGACTATCACCCTCCCAAAGTTGCTACTTGCCTCAAGAGCTGATCGATGCCCTGAGCAGATGAACCCTACTGAGTCTTTTTAATGGGGACTCAGTACAGACAAATGGGGCCTCACTTACTAGGTGAGAACAGAACCCTTCTCGGAAATCAGATTCAGTCTTGGTACGTCTGACCAAGCTCCATTCCTGCATTTGCTCTTACCCAAGCTCACTTTTGTCAGGAAGGCATGTTGTGATTTTAATCTGCACAGCTGAAGCCCAGCTGCCCCCTCCTCCTCAGCCATGAGATCCCACAGTTGTTACCTTTTGACTATAATTCTTCCCTCATTTCCAGCTGCTAAAGCACATTAAAAGAGGCTAAAAATATACTAAACACTCCCCTGATGTGACAGCATTGCTTTACATGGAAAAGTAATTGCCACCAGGATGGTTCGTGATCATGAGCTGGAGGAGAGGCATCAACTAGATGCTGGCAATCGGAGAACCCCTGCCCTGGAAGCCAAAAGGAAAATGTGGGGAAACTGTGTAGTTCTGACAGGCAGAATGCCACAGCTATTGTGGGCGGTGAGGTATGTTGAAATTAGAGGGTAAGTAAGTACTGCTATCACCTGATTTAATTATTGTCCTTTACAGCTATCGGAAGGAGAGAAATTCTTCATACCAGAGCCAGCTATATCAGCAGTTCCAAAATTCAACACAGCCAGGGATAAGAGGCACTGGACAATAAATTTATAGAATCCCCACAGAAATAAAACTGGATATTCCATAGGTCCCTCTGCAGTGCCTACGATTCTTACACATGCATGAGGTAAATTTCACAGTGGATACCATAACATGTTCCCCATTTTCCTAAGCACTGAGTAGTCCAGAACTAATGTTGACATGCTTTAGTTTCTTTTGGATGAAAGAACACTGGAGGCTTATGATGCCCCGGTAGTGCTTGTTTCTTTACAAATATATAGTTGAGCATATTGGAAGTTAATGGGATCATGTAGCAGGTAGCACAGTCTCTGATCTTGACCCAGATTCCTTTGTTTCTATCTGAATGCTAGCCTCAGCAAAAACTCCCCTATCTGGCTGATTTGCTCTGCTTCTATCTAAAATTGCAAAACTGGCTCCAGACCGTTTCTCTGTCCTCTCCAGTAGCTGTTTTGTGTTACAACCCCAAATTCTGATGCATTACATTCCAGAGTCTTGAGACAGATTCCTAGCAAAGAAGGAACATTTATTATTCTTTTTTTCCAGAGGGCTGGCCACGTTAGCCTCTTGCAGCAAAAATAATAAGAGTATAGTGGCACCTTGCAGACTAGTTAAGTGACATCCCCACCTGAGTACACCTTTGTCAGTCTTTAAGCTGCCATAAGACTCTTTGACTATTTTAAGTCTCTTGCCAGTGATAGGCCCATTAAGAATACAACCCAGATTGCCAGACAATAGTTTTTAGAAGTACTTGATTGGCCATAGAAGTGCACTTAGTGGTGTTTTGGGCCCTGTGGAACACCCTCCCACCAGATGTCAAAGAGAAAAACAACTACAGGTATCTGACTTTTAGAAGACATCTGAAGGCAGCCCTGTTTAGGGAAGCTTTTAATGTTTAATAGACTGTTGTATTTTAATATTTTGTTGGAAGCTGCCCAGAGTGGCTGGGGAAACCCAGCCAGATGGGCAGGGTATAAATAAATTATTATTATTATTATTATTATTATTATTATTATTATTATTATTATCATCATCATCATCATCATCAACACATAACAGACAAACCAGGGTATAATATATGTGGCCAAACATGCAGGATAGAGATCAGGATGTGACCTTTAATAAAAACATATTTCAGCACTATAAACTGCATTGAAATGGCAATGCCAGCATCTAGTTGATGCCTCCAGCATCCTTTTTTGTGAACCGCCCTGAGACCTCTGGGTATACGGCGGTATCGAAATTAAATATTAAATTAAATTAAATTAAATTTGAATGAATGAATGAATGAAATCCAACCCTCATCACATTCTGTGGTCCAGAAAATATAATAGGAGTATCTTTTGGAAACAGCAACCCCAGATGTCCCTTAAAATAAGGCATAATTCTCAATTCTAGGAGGTGCCAGGCTCTTCTTTTCATAGAGGGCTTTCTTGTAATTTTCCTTTTCTTATATTGTTTGTTATTAATGTAAGAAGAACCTGCCGGATCAGATCAAGGGCTCATCTAGTTCAGCATCCTGTTCTCACAGTGGCCAACCAGTTGCCCAGATGAAGCCTATAAGCAGAACACTTCCCCCACTTGTGATTCCCAGCAACTGGTATGCTGTGGTTTTTTAGCGAAAAGAAAATAGGCTGTTCAATCCTTTATTCTTCAGAGTGGAAGACGTTGCAATGGGTGTACACACCCTGAAGCATGTGTGCATGTATGTGTTCAGAAATTATCATGCAGCCCAAAAGCCATGTGCAGGAATAGTCCTGACATTCCTCTCGTGTTTTAAAATTCCCTCAGAATCGTGGGTTTTCAGAATAGGGGAGTTTGTCTGCTGGTATAATAGTCTGGCATTTACAGGAAACAGGCTGTCACCAGGCTGAATCAGTGCAGGGAGATTGTGCCAAATGAAGACACAAAGACAAGGGAACTCCTCTATCTCTGCCATCATGATAATATGTAAAGACCAAACCAGACATTATCTCAGGAAGCATATGTTCCGACTCTCAACTTCACATTTGCCAAGATGTTGGAGAATTGGTTATCTTGCATGCAGGAGATTTCCTTGTGGTGCAGGCCCTGCACAGCAGCTCTTTCCAAACAGTTTATTTCTTTTTCAGTTTGGGGTAAGTCCCTAGCCAATGATTATTTTGTGCCTGTGAACTGCTCTTCTGCCATATGAATGCAGGATAGAGTGTTGACAAAATGAAACAAATGAGGATGGCTACAGGAGAGGGTCTTTCCAGTGCTGGCACCCCCAGAGAGGTCTGTCTTGTACCTACATGATGACTTTTTCAGATGCCAGGTGAAGATATTTTAAGTCATTTTAATGTGTGTTTTTTTACTGCTTTTTCTATTGGTTGTACTGATGTCATTCTCTGTTACCAGCTTTATTCTGGGTTAGATTTTAGTTCCCTATTGTATTTTTTGTTTTTAATTTTTACTTGTAAACCACCCAGAGGACTTTTGTCATTAGCTGGTATATAAATATTGGAAAATATAAATATAAATAAAGTCTCCCTCACTGATCCTCTTAGGCAGAGTTGCCTAAACTTTTTTCAAAGAGGGCCAAATTTGATTAAGTGAACATGCTGACCAAAGTTGTTGAGCTTCTTTTTACAATTTTACCTCAAAGTTGCTGAGCTTTTGGGGGGATTTTACCCCAGGGCATATATGGCCAAGGGGGCTGGATTAAATTGAGTGGCGGGCCCCCAAAATGGACTTTGCTCCATTACACCTGCATTGTTTTCACAAGTGCCTCAGCCACAGAGTGGTGCTTAACTTCTACACCAGCCAATTTTACCCATAGTAATTTCCCCCAGACTTCCCCCCGCAAAAAAAAACCCCAGCTGCAGTGAGGCAGGGGATGATTAGAAACTGCCAGGGTCCATTTGTAGGGAATAATCTGTAGCCAGAAGGTGGGTAAAGCCCTTCTTTCTCGCTCCTCTCCTTAGCTTTACAGTGGCATTATAGGGTGGCAGCCCCATTGTTTTGCTGTTAACAACTGGTTCTGTCCTTAGCTTGTGAACTTTGAGATTAGACATTTGGTGGTGGAGCCTGCGGGTCATGGAGGCTACACGACCTGAGATCCCTTCCTTCTTGGTAATTTTATGTTTTTGCTGAATAAAGGTTATTATTTTGAGGCCAGAGGGAGTACCGGAAGGAGGTAAATGAATGTTTGTAGTACAAATAAAGTACCAGTTTCTACTAAGGAACAGAGATGTAGTTATTAATGAATATTGCTTTCTTGCTTCTTTACTTCAATCTTTCAAACAACTTTACCTTCTGACTTGGTTTTTCTGAGAGGTTCATCCCGGGACAGGGTACTGAAGTTAGTCAAGGTTCTGCTATGACGTCCCATGCACCAGTAACCTGGATCTCTGCTTCCAGAGACACAGGGCCAAGTGCATAGATATGCCTATGACTTCACGTACAACAATGTCTGTTTCCAAGTGTCTAGTTTGAAGGCCAGTTTCCCTTATTCTACATGGATGGTCAGAATTCCCTTCTTCGTCCATAGAATAAAACTATCCGCAATCCATGTTGCAGTGTAATATTTGTTCCACCAATCCCCAAACCACAATCCTGTTCCGTGTGTATATATACACTTTAAAGAAGGGCTCATTCAGAGCATAGATCAAATTGCTGCAACAGGAACAGTCTGTTTCTGTATAATTAACCCTTAGCGGAACTCTTGTTCTGTAGATGCTTAGACCTGCCAGGACTTGCCAGTTACAGAGCCCTGCAGCTAACACAACAGCACTTTGATATATATCACTGTGAGTCAGGTTGTGAAACCCACTGAAGTCAATAACAGGAAACAGAATTGGCCAAAGATGAAACGTTTTGACTGTATGAAGCATCCCAAATTCCCAGCCATTTGCAGGTCAGGGACTGGAAAGCTGCCTGGGATTCCAGCTCTGGCTCTCTGGTGTAATAGTTCCAGCACTGCTTGAGCTGCAGCGTTGTTCTGAGCAATTATAGGCTCAAAATAATGCAACCATGGGTGGCTTCCTGCAGGATTCTTCCTCGCTTCAAAAGATTATTCACTCAACACAAAGCTGAACACTCTCCCCCCGACCTTTGCTTCCCCACAGAAATCTTGGCCGTGGAGAATAAGTGGGCGAGTTGATAACAGCCCTGTAATTCCAGTCAGCAGTGGCAGAATCTCAATTTCCTGCAAGATGTCAAGAGGTTTTTCAAATAGCTCTGATATTGCTACAAAAGATAGTGTATATGTAATAGGAAGAAAAAGAATAGTGCTTGAATGTTGTCCCCAAACTTGAGACAGGAAGTAGGAAGGCGTTTAGGGTTGTATTGGGGCCAGCCCAAGATACATCCCTACTCTAAGGGAAGGACAATATGGCATTCTCTCTGCCACACCAATTTCCACATACAGAAACTGACCAGAGTGGCAGCTGAATCTTACTTTAGCACTGGTGATTGATGGGACCACCAGTTCCTCCACCACATCAGACCACCAGTTCCTCCACCACATCAGAGGACAAGCTAACTTTACAGGGCAGGCCATGTGGCACACACAGCACTATCCTCCAACACTTTGCTGCCAGTCCCTAGCATCCTATGCATGTTACTGAGTTCGGTGGGACTTACTGCCATGTAAACATGCATCATATTATAGCCTCACTTTGCTGGTATGGGTGGGATGGCTATGGCCCCTGCAGCCAGTGCATATTCTGTTCATATTTTGTTATACAGCTATCTACACACTCGGGTGGCGCTGTGGGTAAAACCTCAGTGCCTAGGACTTGCTGATCGTAAGGTCGGCGGTTCGAATCCCCGCGACGGGGTGAGCTCCCTTCGTTCGGTCCCAGCTCCTGCCAACCTAGCAGTTTGAAAGCACCCCTAAGTGCAAGTAGATAAATAGGGACCGCTTATAGCGGGAAGGTAAACGGCATTTCCGTGTGCTGTGCTGGTGCTGGCTCGCCAGATGCAGCTTCGTCACGCTGGCCACGTGACACGGAGGTGTCTTCGGACAGCGCCGGCTCCCGGCCTCTTGAGCGAGATGAGCGCGTAACCCTAGAGTCGGTCACAACTGGCTCGTATGGGCAGGGGTACCTTTACCTTTTTACACCTCAACCAGCTGTGCCAAATACATTTAGATTTTAACAGTTACTGTTGTTCAGTGTAACAGTGCCCTGTGCAGAGATTCCACATGACTGGAAGTCTCAGGGAATTTGGAGGAGTAACAGCAATGTCCGTTTACCTGGAAAATACGCTTTGTAAAACTCTGGATTTGGGGGGAAATAAGTGGGCAGTGGCAGCCTGAATGCGCACAAGAACTGCCAAGTTTGCAATGTGATTCCCAAGAAGCCTAATACTCCAAAGCAAGCACCCATCCTTGGGCAGACATACAACTAAATTTGGCTTGGCAAGCCCTTTCCCTGTTCCACCATTCCATTATGCGAATGAGACATGACACAGTTAATGGCTCTGAGTCAGCCTTGCTCCCTCCTAGTGGAGTTCTGGTTTTTGTTACTTTCCGTCCCCTCCCCAGCTGTCACAGGCTTGTGAAGCCGGATCGGGGGCGTGTTGTCAGGGAGCCTCCTGGCTGGGTGTGATGGTTACACCTGGGAGGGATGCCAACACCACCACGGTTCAGTTCAAAACAGGAACCCAGGCAAAGCACCTTCTGGCTTAGTAATTACATGCTGTGCTCCTAACACATGCTCCACACTGGGTGTTTTCTCCTCCAGCTACACATGCGCCAAAGCTTTCCAAAGCCTTCCCTCATTCCCAGCCCTCCTACGTATTCCCAGGCATACACAGCAGCCCTGACCTAGAAGTCTCCTTCCTAATGGGGGAAGGACCACAGCTCAGTGGTGAAGCATCTCTTTGCAAGTGGAAGATGCCAGGTTCAATCCTCTGCCCCCAAACCCAGAGAGTCACTTCTAGTCAGTGTAAAAAAGGTAAAGGACCCCTGGATGGTTAAGTACAGTCAAAGGCGACTATGGGGTTGCGGTGAGGGAGCCAGCGTTTGTTCACAGACAGCTTTCCGGGTCATGTGGCCAGCATGACTAAACCGCTTCTGGTGCAATGGAACACCATGATGGAAGCCAGAGCACATGAAAACACTGTTTACCTTCCCGCCACAGCAGTACTGTACCTATTTATCTACTTGCACTGGCCTGCTTTTGAACTGCTAGGTTGACAGAAGCTGAGACAGAACAATGGGAACTCACCCTGTCATGGGGATTTGAACCACCGACCTTCTGATCGGCAAGCCCAAATGGCTCAGTGGACTGATGGTCAGACTCAGTATAAGGCAGCTTCATATATTCCTGTTCCTAACCCTCACTCCCCAAAATACAATCTTAGACCCTTATTCTGTTGAACTTGCTCCCATCATATCATCTCACTCCTGACCAATGGTGTCCTTTCCCAACAATGCATCTGCAGACTAACACATGTACACAAAAACATGTAGTCAGGGATAGCTAATGTGGTGCCATTAAGATGTTGTTGGACTCCAACTCTCATCCGCCAATGGTCAGGGATGGTAGGATGATCAGCCCCAGGTACCATGGTCAGTGGTCACTGAGCTACCCTTGATACAGCTCTCAATATAAGTTCTGTCTTAATATTTTGGTCACCAATGAACCTGTGGCTCTCCAGATGCTGTTGCTCCCCAAACCACTGACCACTCACAAATGCTGGCTTGGGCTGATGGGAGTTGGAGTCTATCATCTGCTCTTTCTTTCCAGTCCCACTCCCTTTTGTGCCTTGTCTATTCTTTATACGCCTAAGAACAAGACACATTTCTCTCTCTTAATTCATGTAAGCCACTTTGGGAAACAATAATTGTTTGAAAAGTGGTATAGAAGTATTTTAACAATACTTTTATGGGGATTTGAAAGGAGCATGGCTGAGGGTGGAGTATAAGCCAAATCTCCATTAACATGACACATTAATGTTAGATCAGAGTTGGACAGACTACAGACCTGACTCTGATTTTATTTTTTACTAGATCGCTAAGATCCACTAACCAGAACCAGATATGAAATGGGGGTTCATGGGGTGGAGCTAATAACCCAGGAGCCATAGACTGCATTTTACATGTCGGAATCTACACTTACTACAAAATACAGATCAGTAATTCTAACAGCCTAACTTAGGGGGAGCTTTTTTCTGTTTCTGTTTTTAAATAACTATTAAAGATAAACACTTGCTGATCTACTGTTAAGTCATCCATTTTCCAGTCTGTAGATCCCAATCTATTTTCTGCCTTTGCACTAGAGCAAGGTCTGTGTTCAATTGCTTGCTGGCCTAATGGTTAATATAGCCCAGCTGCTCTACCTGTGGGTCCTTTAAATACTTCCATGCAAAGTCATGTATAGCTGCCAGTGTGGTGCCTGCAGTTCCACCTATGGTTCCTGTGAAAGGTCTCAATAAACCCTCCAAAACTCACAGTACACAAGAGAATGTTTGCCCTTCCTGGTCAATTCCTGTTTGCACTATCTCATTGAACACTCTCCCCTAAACATGCCCATATTTCACTGGGTGCCAGGATTGGACATCCACCCTTCTTTCCATACTGACCAGGGGAGGGGTGCAAAGAGTTGCTCTCCATGAACAAGTGCTGGGCCTTTTCCCATCGTTGTGGGTAGCTGCTGTTGCGAGGCAGGGTCCTATCTATCTGCTCATGAGATGTGGCAGCCATTTTGTGATGTGCCACACACCTTAAGGCAGTCATTTTATGTTGGGCCACCACCGCCCCTCCAAGGCAGCCATTTATTGACAGGCACCCATGGCACTTTCTCATAATTCCAAATGCTCCCACTGGCCCCCTGATTTGAGCTGTCTTATAAAAAACAAAAACAAAACCCAGCATTGATTGGGTCTCCTATTCCTCTCAGTTGTCTTAATTGTACTGTTTTATAGAACAGGCTCTTCCATGTGTTTAGAGATATTTATGACTTTGGTAAATGTTACAAACGCACTCTCCTCGGACCAACTACACCTTACTTCAGAAAATGCATATGTCTAGGACTGCCATATGTCCAGAATTTCCCGGACATAGCTGGGATTTGACCTTCACAAACATTGTCTGGGCGGAAATCGCTTTAATGTCCAGATTTTCACTTTTTGAAATATGGCAACCCTATCATAGAAAGGCATACAGAAAGAAGAACAGTGTTTCCTTTGTCTCCACTCGTTGGGTATTGTGCTTTCGTCATTGAGGTTTTTCCAGCAGTAGTACCTAGCAGCCAGGTGAAAAAGAGGACAGATCTCGTGCACATTTTAATTATTGTATAGAAGAGAAAGCTTCAGCAGGTATAGTTGGAATGACAACCTGCGTCTGCTGATATGTCTTCCTCTACACAATTATTAAATGTGCAGGGACCTTGTTGTTTTTACACCTGGCTACACCTGGTGCATCATAGAACTGTTGAGTTGAAGGGGCACCAAGGGTCATCTAGTCCAACCCCCTGCAACAAATCTCTCATCCCACAATTACAAACATATTTGGGTTGGGGGAATTGCAACCACTTTGTAAATCTTGGTGGCTTTTTTAGGCCTAGCATGCCTAGGGCAAGAGGGCATACCCCTTTTGCTTGAGCACAGAAATACCCACTTTGTCTCCCTCACATATTTTTGTTACGCCTTACACATTTTTGTTACTATTTATGTGTAACATAAATTCCTTCATAATCTCAGCACTTGATTAGTGTAATGTGATCTACATAGGGTTGCCCAAGTCACAGCTGGTGCAGTATGTAGCAGCCCATCGCTTACTGGACAGGGTTCTGGGAGCACAGTATATCACCAGTAGCAATCTGTAGCCTGTGCTCTCTAACATCCTAAGCAAGCATGGATCCAATATTGCTTTAAGGTAGCTTCCTTCCTCAGTTCCTATCCTACAGGGTTGTAGTGAAGATGAATGAAAGCAAGGAGTGTTATGTGCACTGTTGTTGTGTTGTTGTTTAGTCATTTAGTCGTGTCCAACTCTTTGTGACCCCATAGACCAGAGCACGCCAGGCACTCCTGTCTTCCACTGCCTCCCGCAGTTTGGTCAGACAAACTACCGAGCCTTAAATGGGCTAGCAACATGACTAAAATAATAAATCAAGGTTAAGTCAGATGGTTCTGGGAAAAGCAGTCTCAGACTCAGGGTTGCTTAGAGATCACAAAATTGCACTCTTTGACAGCAGTGGGGGACTGGTGAAGAAGGCTAGAAAGTAGTAGTTTTGGTGGAGAAAAGAGACAAACCAAAGAAATAAAATGACGCATCAGAGAATTTTGGTACCATATAATATAACCACAAGCCTTAGGAGAGATGGCTTTATGAAAAACTGAATCTAGATACTTAGACAATGTTTTTGTTTGTTTGTTTACAATTAGAATAATAGAATTGTTGAGCTGCAAAGGACCCAAGGAGTCATCTAATCCCGCCCCCTGAAATACAGGCAAGAACTGAACTTAGTTGGCCACAAATCATCAGTGACATAGTAAATTGATGCCAACCCTAGGTTATCTGTTAACAAAGTTGTTTCCAGCTCAGTAATTACACAGTACTTGCCTCACCATGGGGCTAAACACACAGAACATTAATTATTGTAGCCATGGCATATCATAAATCGCATTCTTTAAAACATAAAATATTATAATTACACATGTGGAAAATATAGGCATAGCTCTGTATTGTTTAGGGTTTGCGTTTTAAAGATTACAAGCAGTACGAAGACTCCAGAAATCCAATGAAAACTCCCAGAATACTGGTGGTTTTATTTGCTCTTCTGCAGTGACAAGTGGAACCTTCAACAAAATTGTGCAATATTTCCTCCTTCCTAAGCAGAGTGTTCCTATTGTGGGTTACAGGCAATATTCTCTCCAAGCAGGGCATTCTGCTACACTGTACCACCACCACACCACCACTTTCCATTTCCTGACATTCATGGCTACTGAGCATGCTCAGTCCTTATTTGGCTGGTGTTTTTTTTTTTTTTTTTTTTTGGTGTTTTTTTTGGCAGGGGGAGACAGTTGATAACTTTTGGTTGTTGTTGGTTTTTTTAAAATGGTTTTGTACTTCTGTAAATTTCAGGGTTCTTCTGAGCATGGTGAAACACTCTCTTGTTTTGCCATGACTCCATATTGACTCTAGTCCTGTAGACACTGATTTCACTGTTTGAGGGAGTGAAGATTTCAGTCTTTATTGCAGAAATGACAGAGAAAGCAATACTATGTATTATATTTTTCCAGAATTACTCTTTGATTACTGAGCATCACCACTAGTAGCCTTAGCAGCTGAACGTTAAGCAGAAAAGGTGGGAATTTTGTACTAACAACAGCCAGAGGCGCACGTAGGTTCCCTTGCGCCCTTGGCATGAGTTGTACCGGCACCCCCTGCCCCTGGGTCCCCTTTGCCTTGGCAAGGAGATGTATTGGCATCTCTGAAGCTGCAAGAGACCATGGACCAAAAACTCAAAAAGTTTGCTTTTCATAGCTTTTGGGTTGCGCCAGTGCCTGCCCACCTTCCTGTGGGATCATGTAGTCAGTCGGACTCCTAGCCACTCTAAGCCAGAGTGGAGACGTGCTATTTTCGTGACCACCAACGCCTGCGCCCTGACAACAACAGAGCAAAACATACGGAATCAGAAAGAAGAAATTTGCTCGATAGAGGGGTGTGGCTAATAATAGCTCCGCCCACCTGATTGTCAACCTCAAATTCCACATTCTCGAATGGGCATTCCTTGCTTTACTCTAGGTGCCATTAAGGCAGTGACGTGGATGTCAGTTGAATTGGCTACATGGAGCTGGATGCAAACCAGGAGGGAACAAAGTCCTTGCCGGTGATCGGGTAAAGAGTTGTTCCATCTCTCTAGACAGCTAAATGTTGACTCAGTCCCACCTCAGCCTAAGAAGACCAGCTATTATTATGTTTGTAACCTCACCCTCAAAGACTTTCAGGGCACCTCCAATGGAGTTTCCCCAGGTTAACCTCACAGTAACCCTGCAATTTAGATTAGGAAAGGAGATTTGGATGGGGAGAGAGCTGGGTTCAAAGCTCTGCTGCAACAGGAAGCTCACTGGGTGAACATGGAGAACTGGGCCAAAACTAGTGAAATGAATTCCAATAGGGACTAATGGAAGATTCTGCACTTTGGCAGGAATAGCCAGCTGCACAAATATAAGAGGAGGGACATCTGGATTGCCAGTAGTGCAAATGAATAGAGTCTTTGTAGATCACAAGCTCAACATGTGATGCAGCGGCAAAAAAAGTGAATATGGTACTATTATAGGCTATATCAACAAGGTATAGTGTCTAGATCAACGGAACTAATAGTACTGCTTTGTTCTGCCTTGGTCAGACCACACCTGGAATACTGTGTCTATTTCTGGGTGCCACAATTTAAGAAGGATATTGACAAGCTGGAATGTGTGTGGAGGAGGGCAAACAAGATGATCAGGGGTCTAGAAACCAAGCCTTATGTGGGACAGTTGAGGGAGTTGGGTATGTTTAGCCTGGAAAAGAGGCAACAGAGAGGAGATATGATATCCATCTGCAAATATCTCAAGGGTTGCCACATGGAGAATGGAGCAAGCTTGTTTTCTCCTGCTCTGGAGGGTAGGATTCAACCAATGGATTCAAGTTACAAGAAAGGAGATTCTGACTACGCATCAGGAAGAACTTCCTGCCAGTAAGAGCTGTTAGACAGTGGAACGGACTCCCTCGGGAGGTTGTGGACTCTCCTTCCTTGGAGTTTTTTAAACAGAGGTTGATGGCCATCTGTCATGGATGCTCTAGATGAAATTCCTGCATTGCAGGGGGTTGGACGAGATGACCTTCAGGTCTCTTCCAACTCTACAATTATGCGATTCTGTTATTCTATGACTTTCTTCACAACCGCCACTAACTAATAAAAGGATTTATCTTTGCAGGGTGGATGAGGACACAGAAAAGGAGCATGCCTGGCACCCTACCCACCTGCAGCTGACTGTCCTGCGTGCCTGCTCTCTACGCTCCAAGGGCGCCACTGGCACCAGCAACCCCTATGTTGTGATTCAGCTACAAAAGCAGAAGTTCAGGACCTCCATAGCACTACACAGCCTAAGTCCCGAATGGCATGAAGAGTGTACATTGCAGCTGCCCAGTGTGCTGGATGACTCAGAAGAGAATGGCCTCATCCTTACCGTCATGCACCAGTCCTTGCATCATTTTAACCAGTTCCTCGGCAGAGTATGCTTGCCTCTTGCCCAACTTTTTCAGGACAAAACGAAGAGAAGAAATGAGTGAGCATCACCTGCCAGCCCTGCATCTATCTCGTGAAGTCAGGCTATGGATAACCAACACAGTGTCCTTCAGATGCAATTTCCATCAGCCACAGCCAGTTTGGCCAGTGGTCAAGATTGATGGCAGTTTTAGTCTAGAGGACACCATGCTGGTTAACCCAGAGTTCACATTTTTGAGCCATGGGGTGGCATCAGGCAAGAAGTGTAGGAAGATATACTTTGGAGGTGATGGCCCATAAGAAAATGGTCAGAGCCATAAGCAGCAAAAATGTGGCAAAGCCTTTTAAGAGGTGCATCACTGCACAGCCGAGGCAGCAATGCAAATGTCATGCACACACAAACATGTGCACACAAGAAGATGTTGGACGAAAACTGGCTGCAAACTAACTAACCCATAGCTCCCATAAAAATGCATGTATATTGAAGGGCTATGTAAAAGTGCCAAATTTTAGCTGGGATTGTAATATTAGAAAGTACTTGGGAGGAAAGGAGAGGGTCTTTTCCATTGGGGCTCCCCATTTGTTGAATGCTTTCCTGCTGAAGTCCACCGGGTACCATAATTAACATTCCTCTGGCTCCAGCTAGAAACTTATCACTTTCCAGGCATTTGATAGCAAAATTGTAATTATCTATTGATGGTGTGCTTTTATTGGTTTTATTGTATGGCTTTTCTTGTAATGCATCCCCTCCCCCCAATTTTGAGCTACGCTTTATGCTTTTAACATTTTGTAAATCACTCGTAGGCTCCTTTTGTGGCAAGCTATTAATTAACAGCTGACTGGAGAAGCAAGAGGGAGGATTCTGTCTTCTTCAGAGCTGGTAGGGAAGTTTAGCATATGGATGAGATTTAATACACTTATCCAGTCACGCTCTTTGAAATGCCCAGTTGCAGAATCTGGCAGGCTCCACCTTCAGCAAACCACCCAGGCACACCATTTTTTTAGCATCTCCAATGCAGAATAGGGCACTTCACATTTTCCAAAATGTAAGTTGCAGAAATTAGCCTGTAAGCAAACAGGAAACTGGTAGGCCGAAAGATCCAGCCAAGTGCTGAGGTCATTGCAACACACACCCAAATTGGAAATTTAGAGGAGTTGCAAACTTCTCCTCAGCAGCTGCCAAATGACCAGTTTACAAAATGGTTACAGTCACACTGTGGTAAGTTACAATTTGGTCAATATTCAACCACAGTACAGTGGTACCTCGGGTTAAGTACTTAATTCGTTCCGGAGGTCCATTCTTAACCTGAAACTGTTCTTAACCTGAAGCACCACTTTAGCTAATGGGGCCTCCTGCTGCTGTTGCGCTGCCAGAGTACGATTTCTGTTCTCATACTGAAGCAAAGTTCTTAACCTGAGGTACTATTTCTGGGTTAGCGGAGTCTGTAACCTGAAGCATATGTAACCTGATGCGTATGTAACCCGAGGTGCCACATTATATGACAGGGGAAACCAACAGTGCCCTCCAGATGTTGTGTCGTACGACTTCCATCACCCTCAGCCAGTACACCCAAAGGTCAAGAATCGTGAGTGTAGTCCAGCAACATCTGCAGGGAGCTGTGTTGGCTGCCCCTGCTCTAGAGCATCCTTCTGCAACCCAGTGCCCTCTAGATGTGTACTGTAACTCCCTTTAGCCCAGGGTTTCCCAAACTTGGGTCTCCAGCTGTTTTTGAACTACAGCTTCCATCATCCCTGACTGCTGGTTGTGCTAGCTAGGCATGATAGGAGCTATAATCCAAAAAAAAAAAAAAAAGCTGGAGACCCAAGTTTGAGAAATACTGCTTTAGCTCAAGTCAGTCGCTGTAGTACAGGATTGTGCAAAACATCTGGAGGACACCAGGTTGAGGAAGGTTGCCCTATTGTGTTACCACATAGGTGCCAAGAAACAACCTGGTGGCTATGTTCTGTCTCTTCTAACCTAGACAGTACGCCTCTGAATACCAGTGGCTGAGAATCACAAGTGGAGGGAGTGCTATTTGGCTCTGTTCCTGCTTTTGTGCATCTCATAAGCATCTGGTTGGTTATTGTGAGAACAGGATGCTGGATTAGATAAGCCTTTGGCCTGATCCAGGAGGGCTCTTGTTAGATTATTGGTACTGCAGTGGTAACCCATAGAGCCAGGGTAGACTGTGTGCAACTCTTCCGATCTTTCAGGCTACAGTTTGAGTCACCCCTGCTCAGTGGCCAAACTGGCTGGGTCTGATGGGACTTGTGCTCCACAACACCTGGAGGGCACCATGTTGCCTCTCTCAGCAGTAGAAGAGTGGCAAGTTAGACACCTGCCATAGAGGCCATTGCCTTATCTCTCTGCAGGTGGTTTGTGCTGCAATCTCGACCTGGCAAGAAGGAGAAGACAAGAGGACAGTTGCAGCTGGACATTCAGTTCTTACAGATCTCATCACAAGCCAGTGAGCCAGCGTTAAACTCTCGTGGGCCCTGGGCTTTATTCTCCAGATTCTATGGGAGCAGGAAGGGCAGACGGTACAAGGTGTACAAAGAAGCTCCGTCTCAGTCACCCAGCTTGGTATGTGAAGCAGGACAGAACCTGTCCCAGTTACTGAGTTCTCTTCTGCAAGGGGTGCAGGCCCTTTCCTTTTTCAGCCAGAAGAAGCTGAATGCACTTGGGCCGTAAACTCCACTTTATAAGCAGTTGTGTAAACAACGTGCATAACTGGCAAAGTGTTCCTAGAATGCAAAGGCAACCCTGTTGGCCCACAACCATCATTCAGAGGGCCTTCTTGGTGGTGGCGCCCGTTCTGTGGAACGCCCTGCCGCCAGATGTCAAGGAAATAAACAACTACCTGACATTCAGAAGACATCCGAAGGCAGCCCTGTTTAGGGAAGTTTTTAATGTTTGAAGTTTTATTCTGTTTAATATTCTGTTTGGAGCTGCCCAGAGTGGCTGGGGAAACCCAGCCAGATGGGTGGGCTATAAATAATATTTATTAATCAATCAATCAATCAATCAATCAATAAATCATTCAATCAAAAACCCACATTAGGGTAATACTGTTATGTGGCCAATCAATATGTCAAAAAACGGTGTGCAAGCTTTTCAGTTCTCCAGAATTCTTCATCAGGCAGACAGTAAGCAGAGCAAATGGTGGGTGGGAGGAGGTGGCAGCTGGTGGTAAAGTCATCACTGTATGAGTCTTTAGATGGAGTGAGGTATGAGACTACAGACGTTCAAATGAGGCTGCATTAGGTATTAGGGAGGCATCAGTTGCACCATAGCCTCTTGGGAAGCAGAAACCCCTCTTGGTCTACTGCCTTAGGCTACAGTCCTATATACCCACTGACTAGTAGTTAAGCATCCCTGGACTCAGGTGTGCTGGTCAGCCAAGTAATCCTGTTCCTCAAATAGAATAATACTGAGCAAGACTTCCTGAATAGTGACTAACCACCAAGGCCCACTTTGTTTCCATTCCTTGCAAATGGTGACAGACTTCACTTCCCTTTTTGTTGGTTAAAAAACCCAAAACATTTCTCTAATAGGGATAAGAACATTGGGAAGAGAGAAAACCTAGTCAACCACGTCCTAGTTCTCTTTATCAAGCATCTCACTATAAGCATCATTTCTGGCTGGGGATGGTAGGCAGTGATCCTGGTTGGGCACATTTGAATAGTGGTGAATTAAGCTTCAGAGCTGCTGCCTTAACTGTGTATGCTTCCCTTTTATACAGACAAACGACGAGGATTCATCTTCCTCCAGTATGACCACTGAGCTAGAGGCCTCATCAATGAAGTCTGGATCCAAGTGCGGCAGCTCCTTGCACATGGTAGCAGGTGACTACGGAGAGGAGGAAGTGCCCAAGCTGTATAAGGCAGCACTGTGAACACCTTACCAACTGGAGGGAGTTACCTCCATGTAGATGTTGCCAATGTAGTACCTTCCAGATGTTGTGGACTAGATCCCACCATCCCTGGCCACTGACCACGCCTGCTGGAGCTGATGGGAGTTGGCATCCAATATCTGGAAGGCACAACTGCAGGAGGCTGACCTGTGAGATCGCTTTTCACAGGCATGCACTAGTTCCAACCTTGCTTTAGAAAAGGAGCAACTAATGTAGTAAACCTTTAAGATCTGCAGTGCAAACTGAACTGAAACATAGCTGACCCTCTTTCTCCAGGGAAGTAGACCCAAACTATTGCTTAGCTGATCAAACAATTGCTAAGCTGTGTTATCATTGGTGAGCCCTTTTATTTCATAAATGAGACAGCATCCCATCTTCAGCAACTGGCTATTACCCACCCACCACTGCTGGCCACATTCAGCAATGGTGAGAGGGTCTCCAAGTCAGTGCCAATCCCGTCACATATCTCTGCCTGCCACACGTGCTCCATGCTAATCTATGCCTCACGTGTGCTTTCAGTACATGAGGGTTTGCTCATTCAGATCAGTACCTACTTCTTGCCCACCCTCTAAAGTCTGAGGACAGGCTGACAAGCCAAGAGTTCCACTGTGCACTCTCCAATTTTGCCCTGGTTCTTTTAGCTACAAGTAAGTGGAAATTGTATGACATGCCTAAAAAATAACAGTTTGTCACTCTCTCTCTCTCTCTCTCTCTCTCTCTCTCTCTCTCTCTCACACACACAGAGTATGTGACATGGGGGAATGTGTGCTAAGGGAACTTTGGTTTTGCACTCGGAATAAATTATGCATATCAGTTTGAGTTGCGTTACTCAACTGCACTGTGGATTGTCTGCAAAGTCTGGAAGATTTAGACAAGGACTAGATTAGTTGGGAACAGCAAAGCAGTCAGCACATATAGAAGCCTAGAAGTCAGGGGAAGTTGCTAAAGGTGCACCACCGCCAGCTGAAAGTCAATCTTGATTTCCATGTACCCCTTATGGGGTGCATGGAACTGATTTTTTTTTTTAATCATGCCCTGCACTCTGTAGCAGATACTGGGAATGGGCACCCCAAGACACCTATGACATATTTTGGGAGCTCTTTTCACAGAGTTCTAGAATCTCACATCTACTAATACATCACACTCCAGCTGCAAGCAAGCAATGAAAAGTTTTGTTAAGTGGGAACTGCTTTTGAGGTGTAGAAAATCACAGTTCTGTAACCCTTTTGACTCTACCCCCACCCTTTACAGCAACCTCGGCTGGCAAAAAAACTACCTCCAAAACTCAGCTGCAGAAGCTTATTTCGTGCAACTACAAAGAACTCACCCCTGATGCTAAGAACCTGGCAGCCAACTCAAGTCAGTCTGAGCACCCAAGTACCCTTGAACAGTTCAGCAGCATATTTACTCAACAGCGCAAGAAAAAATCTAAGCCTCTGAAAGAGGAGAGGAACCTGGAGGCGGCAGGCATTTCTATGGAGGCTTGGCAAACATCTCTTCCACCTCTCCACGTTGCAGGGCCCAGTGACATCCCTCCACGTGCACAGACCCTTCACCTGTCGACAGTCAGCCTCCAGCAGACAACCAGCACTGCTACAGCCAGCTCTGTGACCAGGCACTTCCACAGGTGCCGCATGCACCTGAGTAGGAGCTATCAGTTCTTTCGCAGGTGTTTTGGCCTGGTTCCCTGATGCTGGGGGGTCTGTCTTTTGTCTCTCGTTCTCTTGGCGAAGGAGATTTATTGGAATAGTCACAGTGTACAAATGCATCATATTCAGACAATATATCTCTTTACTTGTGTGGCTAGTTTCTTTCATTTTTAAGGCGTGCCAGGCAACATCAGGGCCAATCAGGGATCTGAAGAATGGGTTTGGATAAGGGTTTCGGATTAGAAAGATTTAATGGGCCAGAAAAGGGAGACTGTGCAAATCAAAATGCCAGATACAGTGGAACCTCGTGTCACGTACCGTCCTCCCTGCAAACGCTTTGGGTTACGAGTTCTGCTAACCCAGAAGTAGATGCTCCCGGTTGCGAACTTTGCCCCGGGATGCGAGCGGAAGTCGCACACCGGCCGCGCAGCAGCAGCGGGAGGCGCCGTTAGCGAAAGCGCACCTCATGTTACGAGTGGTTTCAGCTTAAGAATGGACCTCCAGAACGAATTAAGTTCGTAACCGGAGGTACCACTGTACTACTTGCAGCAACGCCTATGTGCACACACGCACGCTGATTTCCTTTCATGAGGCACTCGCCTTAATGGCTTTATTGAAGCAAACCAACAGCTTTCAGTGTCCCAAAGACCCCAATAACAAGACCCTTTACCACGATGGGTTTAGGTCCGGTGGTAAGTCACGATGCTCTCTGAGCCAGAGCACAAGTGTCCACTTAGCAGGAGACCTCATAGGAAGAGATGGGGTGCGCAAGAGCTTCACAGCAAGTCTCTATACATATTTTGAGATAGGAGAGCAGCAAACTTCCAACAAGTTTACCTGATAGTGATTCTGTAAAGTCCTTTAAGCATCAGCCCGTGCAACAAGTCTATAGGTCCCACTGCCTTGTTATCATGTAGTGTTGGAGCACTGGCTGATATAGGCAGGATGATTCAGTCACTGACCTGCCTCTTAGTCTCAGATTTTCTTCCATCTGTTGAGATGTAGGTTGCCAAGTCAACATCCTTCTGAACAGGCACTCAGCCCATTTAATCTTGCCAGCATCTCTGCATTCACTGTCACGGAGGTCATGCTCTGCATCTGACCTGTCAACTCATGTGGATCCTCGGACCTTTTGTTGTAACCATTGGACCGCAGGCATCCATGCCCTGTTGCTGGCTCCTGCAGAAGGATCTGCCTTTGGAGAGTCCAGACACAATTCTGATAACCAGCTGCTTCAGCAACGCAAGAGTCTATTCAGGAGTCGGCTCAGCCAAATGTGCACCAGGGAGTCTCACTGGTGTCGCATTCTAGGAAGATGTTGAGGACTGTACAGGGAGATTCTGCCACAGTCAACCGAGTTCGTGACTCCACTCTGTACTGGAGGTTGCTCAAGCCTCCATGACGGTCCACCTTGAACTGCTCCTACATGGGAACAAAAATGCCACATGTCATACACACAGGTCCAGAGTAGGAGAGAAAAAAATGACATAATGAAGAGGGCTTGTGTGAAGCAGAGCAAGCAGGGAAGGAGGCTTAAGTGTTGTGAAGGATAGAGGCACAGACTTAAAGCTCAGTTATGGCAAAGGGAGGGGTCTAAGGCGATCACAATCAAGGGCTCTTCTATTCTGCAGCTTCAGAACACCAAAGGTGCAATCAGTAAGTTATGCAAGTCTCCATAAATTCATTGGCATTGCACGATTCCTATTACTTTGTTTATGGGAGACTTCTGCTGAGTTCCTTTTAAGAAAAACTAGGGAGAAAAGTAGAGACACACTTGCACCAAGCTGAGAAGGCCTGACTACGAGGAACCTTAGACGTTATCTGCTTTCAGCAAAACCTGCCAACTTTGATTCAAAATGTTTCCCTATAATCATATGGATTTTAAAAGGGTGGAAGAGGGGAAGATGAGATTCTCAATATTTTGTCCTATCCCCAAATCTGCTCCATAGGGTTGGGGAAGCCTCTAGAACAGATTTAGGGAATATGCAGAGAGAGGAAGAGAATGTCCCGTTGTGCAGAGAGAAATATGTGCACCGATGTAACATTCACTGTAGCGCTATACTGAATTCCACCCACTGTTATTTATTTCATTTATGTACCACTTCCTGTGAGGCATCCTGAAGCAATTTACAACACAAGCTTTGTTCAAACTGAATGGGTGGGCATCATTTTTGAAATTTTTTATTTCATTTTATTTTATTTATGGCACACTTAAGGAAGGCAAAGCTGATACACATGAACACTGGGAAGAAACAGATCAGAGGCACTGAAGGACGGAGATACTGGCTGCAAAAGGAACACTCCCTGGTTTCTAATGCTAGCATTTATTGCTTACCTTGTAAAGTTTTTATCCACAGTCATCAAGGATAGAAATGTGTGTTTTAAAATTAAATATTTTGAAAAGTCAAAACTGTCTACATTTTGCAGAAAAAATCTATACCAGATTCATGAGTTCCATGAGTTTCAGGCCATACCTATTTCTGTGCCTTCTGATGTAACCATCTTGCTAAACGCTGTTCCCTCCAGGCTAAGCGGAAGCAACAGTGCAGGACTTACTACAGAGCTATATGGCCAGCTCCACGTAAGAAAAACAATGTATTTTTAGTTCCAACCCCCAGCCCCCTGCTTCCCCCATCTCCCACATGAGAAACTCCCACCTGCTTTTGGGAAGCAATGCGCTTCTGGTCTCTCTTGCGCCAAGCTGGGTCATGAAGATGCTGGAATGTCTTATATCCACTTTTAATTCCTGATGGCCGGAACAGCTGAAATAAAAAGTTGGAGCCTACATTGAAGCCAGAAAGCTCTGTCCAAAACAGAATTCACACACCGTGGCAGAATAACAGGCTCAAATCTCACCCAGAACTAGAGTCCCCCCAGGGTCTCAAACTACAGCGAAAGCCATTCTGCAGCCTCACCTGAAGTCCAGCGCCTCTGATGCGGCGATAAAACTCATCATCCTCACGGCCCCAGCCCCAGAAGCGGTTCGACATTCCATTACACTGAAACAACAATAAAGGCACAGTTGAAACCAGAAATATTCTCCCTCCTTCAAGTCTTGGGACAGAGACAGTAAAATCTGCTGCTGTCTTACTAAGCCACAGCTAACACCATCACTCCAAGACTCTTCGTCTTCAGGATTAAATGGAGTAGAGCGCATCAAAAGCCATCAAATGTACAGTGCCAAGTCTAACCCCCTAACTGATTCTGGGATTGCTCAGAAGGTAGAGCACAAGACTCTTAATCTCAGGGTGGTGGGTTCAATGAAAATAACTAGCAAGGACTTTGTCCTTCTGTGGGTTGTATAAAATATCCCAGGAGCCCAAAAGAAAGAACTTAGGTCTTACCATTCGATAGTGCTGCTTGGTGAGCAGCAAGATGCCACCTACGTAGGTGTTATAGTGATAGAGAGGGTGCAGCTCCGGCGATGCCACGTGGAAAGGGCCTGCAGCTGGGAAGCCGTAGTCCAATTCCTCATTCAGAGGTAACAAGTCCACATCATGCATGGCAATGTAATCTGTGTCATTGCCACTTTCAAGGAAGCCCACGTTGATCAGAGATGCTCTGTTAAACCTGCCCAAGAGACCAATGCAAGCAGATGGGACCTATGCCAGAAAATTATATTCAGGAAAGCTCAGCCCTCACTGTCAAAAGTGTTCAGCTTGAGCACCCAGTCACTGTTTGATGATCTACGCTGTCCCTAGGAACTCGCTGGGAGCTGTCATCTGGAGTTTTGGAGTCACACTATGCAGATGACACCCACCTCTCTCTCTCTTCCACCTGAATCATGAGAAGGGGCTTAGGTGCAACATAGGTAGTAGTGGTTAGCTGGATATGCACCAGCTAATTGATACTGAATAGGTATAGGTGGCATGTGTACTGGGTTCTCAAATCCATTCCGGGTTGGGTTAAACTCCGCTAGAAGGAGCAGGCTCGTCACTTGAGGTACTGCTGGATGCAGCATGGTCACTGGAAACCCAGGTGGACTCAGGAGCTAGAAATGCTATTTCCACCTACACTCCCTTTTGGACGGAGATGACTTCGCCACTGTGTTCCATGTTCTCTTAACTTCCAGACTGGATCATTGCAATGCACTCTACATGGGGCTGCCTTGGAAACTTCAACAGGTTCAAAATTCAGGAGCCAGATTACATACTGGGGTTGTCTTTAGAACTCATATAGCTCCTGTTTTAAAACAGCTGCATTGGCTGTTAGTTTCTGGGCTCATGCTACTGTTCAAAGCTCTAAATGGCTTAGGCCCCAAATAACAGACACTGCCTCCATTCCTACAAATCGCCTCAGGTGCTGAGGGAGCCCTCTTTGTAGTCTCACCACTCTCAGAAGTTGGTGGGGTAGTGGCTCAGAAGAGGGCAATCTCTGTGGCAGTCCCTGAGTCATGGAATCCCCTCCTCAAGGAAGTGTTCTGGCACCCTCACAATGCAACTTTTGGCATAAGCTGAATATGCACCTTTGATACCTGAGATGTGTATTTTCAGGACCCACACTTTTCCAGTGACTGATTTGTTTTACAGTCTGTTTTAATTCTGAATTTTAAATTCCCACTCTAGGACCTGCTAGTGAAGGGTGGGTAATAAATTTCAAAATAGCAACAACAATAATAGTACTAGATAGATGGATACGAGAGACTTCAGATATGATTTCAAGGTTACACATCTTCCAGGTGGGGGAAATGCAAATATCTATTTTAGATAATACAAAGGCCCAATGTTTCCTTCCATATGAATATCATGTCCAAAGTCACCCAAAGAAGAATGTAATAATTTGGGATACAGGTTAGGTTGAAACATTGAGGGGGAGGGATAGCATGGGGTTCACATTCACCCATACCTTACAGTACCTGTAATGATCCACCTGGTTGAGTATGAAGATATGATGGCGAATTTTCTTCCTGCTGAGGAAGCGATGCATGTGAGGCACAAAAGCCAGCAGCTCTTCAAAGCGCTCCCGGAAAGGCACCAACACTGCTAGACGGTGGGGTCCCCATGATGGGTCATCAGGAAGCTGAGGTAGAGGCTCCAATGTGCAGGGTTTCTGAGGCAGTGTAGCTACAGCTCTTTGACTTCTAGTCACATCCCCAGAACAACTGAGCTGCAGCCACAACAGGGAGAGAAAACCCAGCAACAGTGCAACAAAAAAGAGTTGAAAGAGAGAAAATTTCCGGGGTAGGATACCAAACAGCCGACAGGACCTGAAGCAAAATCAGAATAGGGCAAGTTAACACAGTGAAACATGACAGATAATTCCATGTGCAAAAGAAGGCAAGACAGAAACAAACTGCCACAAGCTTCTCTTAAGCAAGCATCACCTGTTAAGGTGGGGATCATGACAGTGGCTGGGATTCAGGTCCCTCTTTCAACCCATGCCACAACAGCAAGAACTGTGGAAAAATACCACTGTCACAATGTGAAAATAAAATAGGTAAGACTGGAATGACATGGAAAGATACATGGCCCTTTCAAATCTTAAAAGTACTTCACATACCATTTGTTATCCTTACAAATATTCATGTGAAGTAACTCAGTCTAATTCCTATAATGTTTATTTTGGGGTGGGGTGGGGGCAGAGAAATAATGGCTTGCCTAAGCTGCCTAGCAAGCTTATGGCTGAAGCACTTTTTGAACTAGGGACCTCCCAGCTCTTAGATCAAACTACACACTTACCTGGGAGTAAGCTTTACAGAAAATTGTTACTTACTACTGAGTAAACATGCACAGAAATATGCTGTTAAGTTTCCCCCTATGTTACGCTAACTCCAAGAGCTCATTCTATCCCCCCATATTCATCCGAAATGGGCTCTTTAAAAGCACTGCATGTACCTTGTGCAAAGTGAAACCCGCCAACTTGAAAACCCTTCTTCCTAACAGCTAATGTGTTGCCAATTGCCAGTTACTTGGGAGAAACTTCTTCCTGACTCAAGAGACAACATGGATTCTGTTACTACATCTCTAGGTAAAAAAAAGATTTGCTATATTTGAGAAGAGGAAGGGCGGGGTGAGATAAGGGGAAGTATACAGCCCTCTTAGACGTCTCTCCCAGCTCAATCTCCATAAAACGCCTCCAGTACAAGCTCCCCGCTTCAAGTGCTCCTCTCCCTCTCCCCCCCCCCCCCATATAGTGCTTTCCATTCATTCCTATAGGGGAAGTAAACTCTTCGTGGAGGAAAAAGCAAAGAGATGTGCCACTCGGTGTATAGTTAAGGCGGGAACGAAGCTTGTTTCTCAGCCATTCAGATTCACGCCCATCCTAACCTCCACAGCACCATTTCTTGACCGCTCAAAACTGCGACAAAAAGTCGGAAGATAAAACAGATATTTCAGGACTGAAGCTTAGACGCGGAGCCTTCATGGTCCCCGGGCGCTTCTCATCCTTCGCCCCCCCCCCCCGCCTTCCTAGTTCTCCTCTCCCTCTCATAAATTTCCCCTCCCTTAGGATACTTACCCGCTACCCGCGCGGCGATACATAGTAGACTTGCGCCGGGACGGGAACATCCTACTGCCTTCCCGGCAGGACTCCCCGCCCAACCCGGCCGGGACACGTTGGCCAGGACACCAGGTCCGTCGACTAGAGCGGTCCTCTAGAAACGTGCTCCCCACTAGCTGTTCCGCCTAACACTCGTTCCTACACGAGGACAGCTACTCCGAGGAACCGCAGATTCGCCGGTTTCCCGGCAGAGGTGGAGCACACAGAAAAAACAGAGGAGGAGGAAAACGAGGCAATAGATCTCAGTGGTATCAGGCAGCTTATGGGGAGCTTCTAGACAGTCCGGAATGAGCAAATGAATTAACGAAGTTGGGGTGAGATGAAGCATGTAATATAACTAGTTTTTGTGAAAACATTTTTTTTTAAAAAAGTTGTAGTTGGCAACAAAGTATTGATACCCTATTACCAAAACTCTTACGTACATGCATTTTGGGACGTCTGAAGAAAGTGTAAGATCTTGACATGAAATAAAGCTAGCAGTCATTGTTAGAAGGAAATACCATCTTTATTGACTTCTCTCTCATTTGTTTTACAGTAGCAACCAGGGCTAAAATAGCCACAATACAAAAAAAACAAGTATGCGTCACTCATTAAAACTGGTCCTTCATCCATAAAGCTTTAGTTGTTTAATCTCCTATATAAAAGCTTGAACTCCTACACTGCAGCATCTAAAACTGTCACCCCATTAAGTTGTCTTAGTTGGTCACAGCAGAGTGTAAGAAACAGGCAACTTCACTTGTTTCACAGGAGCACAGTCAAGGTGGCTTTAGGGAAGTTGGGATCTTAGACCACTTCAATTGGACCACTTCAACTTAAAAAAAAACAACAAAAAACCTCAGATGAAAGAGACCCTTTCCAACAAACCCGGTTCCAATAGGAGGACACCAGCATTCACTCATCTAGTGCAGCAATCTTCATTCATTCTAGAGCAGGTCTGGGAACCTTTGGCTGAACCTTTGTTACTGAACTACAGGTCCCATCAGCTGCAAACAGCATGGCTAATGGCCAGGGATGATGGGAGCTGTAGTTCAGCATCATTTGGAGAGCCAAAGGTTCCCCACACCTAGTCTAGAATGTGCTTTCCTATGCTCTCAACTGTTTTCTTTTTTAAGATAGATATTGGCACAGTCATGAAGCTTTATAATTAAACCCAGTTTAATGCCCTCAAAGAATTATTCTGAACATCTTCAGCACTTCAATGTTTAGCAAGTTCTGCTATCTGAAAATCAAGACAGTTCAGGCCAGAGCAGATTATGTCTGGCTCAGAACTCCTTAGCAACTTGAGGACATTCACAAGTATCTCAGCAATATACCACCACCACCTTTTGTAAATCTAATAACACAACATATTCAAAGCAGCAAGGGGGGAAAAACCATTAAATTTTAGAAATTGAAAGGCTGGCGCCATTTGAATTGCAGAAGTCACTGCAGTTGTTCCCTTGCCTCTAGTAAACAATTCTGGTTTTTGTATGGCAACAAAAAAAAAAATCCCTTTCACATTTAGGGAAGTGTACACTTGTCTCTACTTTCATGTAAAATCAGTATGGTAATTGTGAAGCCAAAGCTGAGCAAAGAATATGCTACCCTTTTAAGTTTTCTGCTCAGCCATCATGACACACAAAATATGAGCTTCAGACCTCTATAGCAAAAAGAAGGCATGGAGAGGTGCTGCTGTGATGGGAATTTAACCATATCTGCACTTTCTCTGTCTCCAATGTGTCTCCTAAAAAATCCATCTCAGATACGCCAAGCCAACACAGCCACTTCTCCAAAGGCTTAGTCACCAGTAACATTTACAAACAAAAGACACTGGACATCACTTAAATAGTCTACGTACGGTGGCTAGGTCACCCATAGTGATATTGGCCTGAGAACAAGCTGCATGCCTCCCAACACACATGATCCTTACCCCTCTCATGCACCCAAATTGGGGGCTCGTTACAACAGTTTCTCATAACATCCAATCTTAGGCTTAAGTGCTGCAGCTCACAAGTGTTATGTTTCCATTCCTAACAAGCACGATGTAAGTGTCCAACCTGGGTGCAATGAAGGGAGGAGAAGGGGAAGGAAGAGTGTATGGGCACATGGTTCAATCTTAGGCCAATAATCCATGGCTGACCAGTTCAAAATTAGTCTCATTGAGATTTAACCATCTTTTTGGCTCTCCCCCTAGTTTAAATGTAACAGTCTTCTGGGTCTCCTCCCTCCCAAATAGCAATCTCAAACGTTGATAGGAGAGGGGTCATGAGAAGATGCTTCAATAATTTTGGAATTATAATCAAACCATATGAATTTGTTGGATGTCCATAAATGTATTTAGCAAAACAAACCCCTAGGAGACCTGGACTGTAAAGTTCCTTGGGAAAGGAATTCTATTGAAACCAACAGGGTTTGCTTCCAAGTAAATGGGAGTTATGATTGGGCTGGTGGAACAGCTGGAAAAAGCAAGTCAGCACATGTTCCTGCTGCAAGAACAGCAGTGCAGAACCAAGCTTACAACCAATATGCTCACATTCATAAGAAAATGAGGCATCTGATCTGCCAGAAGAATAGTGGTTGTGTATATACAGGAAAAGCCAATTTAATTCTAGCAAGCTACAGAGGAAGATATAAATCAAGTAAAGTTCAATACTTGGCTATCCTCAGTTAATAGCCCAATTATTATCACATATCCCAACACATACATACAGAGTGTCTCAATATTATTCCACCAATCCCACAGCAGTTAATCCCAAAATCATTCCATATCCCATTCACATTAAGAATATACAGGACAGGAGAACTGCAGGCAGAGCTTCCAGGTCTTCTTATTCAGTGCTTTTCTTCAAAGCAACATACTGGCGGCATCAAGAAGTCAGAGCTAGTAAAAATACAGCAGGGCTCAAAACTGGCATCAGTTTCTTGGCTTTGTCATTTGTGACGCTGGCTGGGAAAAAGGGTCCTGGGTGCCCTTGGGAAGAGTTGATTTTTGATGAAGGACACTCTTAGGCAAGAGAAAATCCCCTCCCCCCCACAGGCTCCTCACACAGAACATGAGTGACAGGGAGGGAGGGCAGGTCTGGATTGTCTGGAGAGAACACAGTGCCTTAAGAGGCGAAGCTGCTGCCCTGGAACCACAGCAGGCTGAGATGTTGGCAGGGAGGAAGAGAGATGGAAGGACAGAGGCAGAGAGAGGTAGATGACACTGAGCCTGGACAACAACCAGTCTGGTGGAAGAAGACTGAGGAGAGGAGAAGCACCCGTGCAGGCACTGAAGAACTGGGAATGGCTCCTGTGGGAACTGCAGGCCTTTTGCTGATATCAAGCCACACTTTTTTTTATACCAGCTTCTTGGCCTCAAAGAAACTTTTAAGATGCCTCATCTGCCAGACTCCAATGGCTACAAGAATGAGGGTCTGGACAATGGACCACCAGAGAACCCGCTGGTTTGTGCTCTCACTAGTTTGCCGGAAGCGCTCCTCTCGCCACTGAGGAAAAAAGAAGAGGAGAAAACAGTCTATGAGTAGGAAAGGGGAGAGGATTCATCAAAAGCTAAAAGGATACTTTTTTAGCATGAGTTGGGGGAACAGCTGACTCTGGAAACCAAAGTTTGGCCACAGTCACACTACACATTTAAAGTACTATGATACCATATTAAACAGCCATGGCTTCATCCAAAGAATTCTGGGAGTTTATTAAGGGTGCTTAATTTGAATTATGGTGCTGGAGGAGACTCTTGAGAGTCCCATGGACTGCAAGAAGATCAAACCTAACCATTCTTAAGGAAATCAGCCCTGAGTGCTCACTGGAAGGACAGATTGTGAAGCTCCAATACTTGGGCCACCTCAAGAGAAGAGAAGACTCCCTGGAAAACACCCTGATGTTGGGAAAGATGGAGGGCACAAGGAGAAGGGGATGACAGAGGACAAGATGGTTGGATAGTGTTCTCGAAGCTACCAGCATGAGTTTGACCCAACTGCGGGAGGCAGTGGAAGACAGGAGTGTCTGGCGTGCTCTGGTCCAGGGGGTCACGAAGAGTCGGACACGACTAAACGACTAAACAACTAAACAACAACTTTAAGGGTGCTGAGAGTTGTAGAAGGCCTCTATTCCCCTCACACCGCTACAATTCCCACAAATCCCTATGAAGTGGGATTGCTTGTTAAACCACTCCGGGAATTGCAGCTCTGTGAGGGGAATGGGTCTCCTATAACTTTCAGCACCCTTAACAGCCTATTGTTCGGGGACTTTTTGGGAGAAGCCATGACTGTTTAAAGTGGTATCACAGTGCTTTAATCGTATTGTATGAATGTGGCTGAAGTCTACCTTCCGCAAATAGCACAACCTTAACTAATAAGGGTGCATATTCCCTATTGTATTACCCTTTAGAAAGAAGCCCTCTTCCCCACATGAGAACTGTACGATGTAAGCATGTAAGCAGACCACTTCCTTTCCCAGCCTTATTATACAGAGAGCATTACTGGAGACCAGCTGAGAACCTCTTTGGAAGCTACCCATGCCAAGACAGACTAGTTGTCCATCTAGGCTGGTACAGTCTACTCTGATTGGCTGGGGCTGTCTAGGGTCTCAGGAGGAAATGCCTTCTCCATCATCTGCTGCCAGAGTCTTTTAACTGGAGGCATCAGAAAGTGAACATGGACCTTCGGCATATGAAGCAGGTGCTCTGCCACTGAAGTACAGAGCTGGATTCAACCAAGATGTTGCACTAGTAGAAGCCAGCACAGTGAGTCCCACTAGCACACTGGGACTTCCCCCACCATCCCTGTCCTCTCAAATTGGGTTGTAAGAATCCCCAGAATAGTGCATGGAGGGAGGAGAGAGTAGATTGTTCCATTTGGCAAGCGGAAAAAATTGCGAAGCTGGAACTATCACCTTAACATGACATTAAATTTCACCCACAGTCCCCCTTTTTTTACCCGCTGGTAGTTCTGCTCTTTCTGGATCTGTTCAATCTGCTCTAGGAGCTGGCGTACACGTAGCTGCAGCTCACTCAACTTGTCTTTGGCTGCAATCTCAGCATAGTCGTTGGCATGTTCCCCAACCTGGATATCGAGGTGGACCCTCTGCAATGAAATTCGAAACGTCAACAGTGAAAACCTGGGCCTGAAGATACCCACCAAAGCATGATGCTTCAGGAGCTGGCTTGTCAAATCAAATGAACCCAAACACAAATCTTCCCTTTGCATGAATCCTCTTACCAGCATGCCTCCCGCAAAAAGGGAAAACTTTGTGGAATTAGAATGTAGGCAGATCTGATGTTCCCCAGGTGTGTGTGAAGTAAAGGTGAATCTGCCCTCTGACCCATACTGTCGAGACAACACCACCTACAGAACAGAACAGAAGGGAATGTAACGTATGAGTCAACCAAACATACCAAAACCATTTTGATACCAGGGTTCACACAGCCATAATCAGTTAAATTAGGAAACACTGAGAATTTGTAGTACCAGTATTTTAGGTTGCTTATACAGATGCTTCTGGAATACTCTGCTCTGTATAATTTCTATTGTGTACCTGAAGTCTTCTGGATAAAGTCTTCAAGCTGCATCTATTCCACCATGATATATTGCCTGTTCTACATACAATAATATATCAACATGATACTTTGCCAGTTCTGCAGGCCATAAAGCCAACATCTGTAGCTCCAACAGGTGTCTGCTGAGTCTCCACAGCAAAAGGCCATGACAACAAATCAACAGCATGAAGTTTGAGATTCGCATTGTTCTCTCTCAACAGTCATGCACCCAGATTCTTCTTTGGGAATGAAAGAGGTGGTCTGCAAATTATCCAAAGCTGTTCACAAAACACTGATGTAGTGAGCTCAACGTACTAGTCCTATTGCCACACAAACGGGCACAAGGGTCCAAAAATACAACCCTGCTTCTTCATATCAAGTCTGGTGTGCCAACTTGAATAAAATATTGGGGAGGCCCAGGTAAGCCCTACCCTGCATAATCAATCACAAGAGGCAGCACATGCACACCATTTAAATGGCAATGCCCTGACTCCCTCAATTATTGTATTGGAGAGGCCAAAGGGACCTTGGCCCCTAGAAGTTGGCTCCTATGGGTGAAACACTTGCATATCAGCACACCAGACAACAGACCAGGATACAATCAAAATAATGGCCCTTAGGAGACCAAGATCAGAAAAGGAAAGACCCCTTTCTCTATACTTCTGAGCAGAAATAGTCTGTGGTTACACCATACACCTGAGACACACATCTGCCCTCAGAGCAACAGAGCACGTGGGCTTCTTCTGTGTCCGTATACCTTTTCATCAGGGTCCTTCACTTCCACAAACATGCCCAGGCCAGGAGTAGCCGGAAGGTACTCTTCCCGTTGCTTATCAAACAGCTGCGTCCGGTAATTCCCTGTGATATAGAAACGGAATAGGATGAGGGGAAAGTTGGCCGCCCAAACAGTTAAATAACTTAATTTCCCAGCTGAATCTCCATCACCATCTGCTATACACAGGTAAATCTCCTCCCGTGTTCCCATCTCACCCACAGTTTCATTGCCCAACTCTCTTCCCGATCGGCAGCCCCTCGAAAGCCTTTAATACCCACAGCGCCCCCAGTTCACTGCGCCCCAGATCCACCCCCTCTTTACCCTTCCCGGGCCATGAACCTGACCCCCCCCCAGCTAGCGCCACTTTCCCCGCTCTCCCCTCCGCCGCGCCAGACGCACCGATGACCATGGTCTCGTCGGGGATCTCCTCGATGAAGCACTTGCGCTCCGTCTCGCCCAGGTGGAAGTAGAGGCCCCAGCCGGGCGAGGCGAGGCCGGCCAGCAGCAGCAAGAGCCGCAAGAGCACCGACGGGCTGCGCACGGGAGCCGCCATCACGCCGCGCCTGCGTCCCGCCTCTCCTCTGCTCCTGGAGCCACGTAATCGCTCCAGCCGGGAGGGCTGAGCAGCCGCGCGGCCTTCAGGAGGCAGGACTACAACTCCCAGCAGCCCTCGGGAAGGAAGCGGGCCGTTCGCTGGAGAACCTCCCCTCTCCTGCAGGAGAGGTGCTGGTGTGCCATTGGTCAGAAGCGAAGGCGTATGTCGCGGGGGCGGGGATCTGCGCCTTGCCAGGTGTTTTTTTAAAAAATATATATATAATTATGCTTTTCAGGTTTATACATTTCACTAATTTTACAAACATTTTAATATGTCAAAACTTGACTTCCTCCCGCCTCTTTCTACGGTTCCCTAAATTTATTTTTTATATCTTCTGCATATCCAAATTAGCTTAATTTGCTCATTTATTCATCTACTTTAAATATACACTGTACTCTTATAAAACTGCAGGTTATTACAATAATCCTGCCAGTCTTGCCAGATGTTTTGGACTATAATGCCCATCGTCCCTGGCCACGTGGGTTATGCTGGCAGAGGGCTGATGTAGGTTCCAGTGCAACATTTGGAAAGCATCACCTGGCTAACGGCATCCCGTCTCCCTTAGCACCTCCAAACCCCTTTAGACACTGCTGTCCTAGAATACACCTCACACTCTCTCCCTGACTTCTGGAACAGAAACTGCTGCAGCCAGAGCACAAGCCTGAGCTAGTTTCTCAAGTATTGGGAGTGCAGAAACCCAGTTCAAAATGCACTAAAGATGTGATAACAGGAATGGCTTGGATTTTCTGTCTTGGTCAGACCACACCTGGAGTACTATGTCCACTTCTGGGCACCCCAATTTACAAAAGATGTTGACTAGCTGGAACATGTGCAGAGGAGGGCGGCCAAGATGGTCAAGGGTCTGGAAAGCAAGCCTTACAAGGAATGGTGGAGGGAGTTGGGTATGTTTAGTCTAGTAAAGAGGAAACCGAGAGGAGATATGATTAGCTACCTTCAAATATCTCAAGGGCTGTCACATGGAAGATGGAGCAAGCTTGTTTTTTCCTGCTCGGGAATGTAGGGCTTGAACCAATGGATTCAAGTTACAAGAAAGGCAATTCCAACTATGTAGCATTAGGAAGAGCTTTATGTGGTAAGAGTTGTTTTACAGTGGAATAGATGACCCCAGGTGATGGACTCTCCTTCACTGGTTTTTTAAGTAGAGGTTGGATGAGCATCCATCATGGATACTTTAGTTGAGATTCCTGTATTGCAAGGGGTTGGACTAAGATGCCCCTTGGGGTCTCTTCCAACTCTACAATTCTATGATTCTAAGAGCAAGGACAGAGGTGGGCAGAAGTGTGTCAGCAGGCTCCTTCTATGCCAGCTTTTAAATATCTGCTGAAAGCTTTTATATTGAGCCAGGCCAATGCAAACAGTTAAGAGTACACTCCACACAATTATTATTAATTACATTTGCATACCACTCTATACTGATAGATCTCAGGGTGATTCACAACATATCACAGTAGTTCACAACATGGTCTACTGTTGTTTGTTTTTAATTTTTTGGCTTTAAACTTTTTATGATTTAACTGGTTTTATATTTTTATAAACCACTTTGATATATTTTTATGATACAGAGGTATATAAGTATTTTCATAAATCAGATATCATTGCCCAGTGGAAAGTTGTTATCATTATACTTATCATACTTTCAGGCTTCAGAGAAGAACATATTCCTTCCATCTGCCCTGCTAAGAAGCCACCTGCATCTGGTCTTCCCTCAACTATTACCCAATGGCAACAATACTGTCAACTACCTAAACCAGGCTTCCTCAACCTCGGCCCTCCATATGTTTTTGGCCTACAACTCCCATGATCCCTAGCTAGCAGGACCAGTGTTCAGGGATAATGGGAATTGTAGTCTCAAAACATCTGGAGGGCCGAGGTTAAGGAAGCCTGACCTAAACTGTTTCCATCTTAGCTGAACTATAACTTTAAGAACTGATGTATGAGTGTGTTTTCCTCCTCCCTTTTCATATTTTTTCCTTGCGTGTCATGTCTTTTAGATTATAAGACTAAAAGCCTGGAATACCTTAAAACTGCTCTTCAGAAGCTCCTCTTTTAGCAACACCTGCCTGGCTGTAGTAAAAGACACTGACAAGAGTGTAGGGCCAACAGCAGAAGAGCCTTCCATAGCACAGAAATAAGCAGCTGGCAGCATTTGTGTATACACATGCACTCACTTTATCATTTATTTACTTAAATCATTTTACAGTGGTACCTCAGGTTAAGTACTTAATTCGTTCCGGAGGTTGATACTTAACCTGAAACTGTTCTTAACCTAAAGCACCACTTTAGCTAATGGGGCCTCCTGCTGCCACCGCGCCGCTGGAGCATGATTTCTGTTCTCATCCTGAAGCAAAGTTCTTAACCTGAAGCACTATTTCTGGGTTAGCGGAGTCTGTAACCTGAAGCATATGTAACCTGAGGTACCACTGTAGTCTTGTTCTTTAAGGGAAAGTGATCTATGTCAAGTAACCTCCAACTTTTCCAATTATTAAACATGAACAATGCTTAGCTTACTTACTGAGTTGAGAAGTGAGCAAAAAGATTGCAAATCTTTCTGCACCTAAAAATGCAGTTAAGAAATAAGGCTCTTTTTCTTACTGAACTCCTCACACACCTACATTTTAAATAATTCACCACCTGCAGTGTGAAGTGATACATACCAAGTCCAACATGAGCCCAAGCCACAAGGCTACATCACATTAAAGGCCCCATTAACCCACCATTCTTACTCAAACTCCATAAAATTAAGACAAACAGCAGCTGAGGTCAGTTTTCCACTTTTATTTCACACACCCTCTCTTTCACCCATCATCTTGCAATCCACACGCAGCTATGTGGCTATGGCAAGGTCCCACCACCAGAACCACCTAGTTCAGAAGTTTAATGCGATGATTCAGAGCAGGACCTGAATGTCTGTGACCAAATTTTGGCATATACTCCACAGTAACTGGAAAAAATCAAGTTCCCACTCTCTCAGACCAATGCAATCACAGGTTCCATCACCAAGGGGGCGGGGGCGGGAGAGATCACATTTGATAGTCACCAGTTGTTTTGGTGTAAATTAGTCTCACTTTCACCAGTAGAGAAAGAGATGGTACTAAAAGGAAGTACCAGGGCCAGTGAGATTACAAAATACATTCAGTTCAAAACATCCACCTTGAAGGCGGCTTACGGGCAAGAAAATTGCTGCCAGCAGTCAGCAGGACTCTGGACATATTGCCCTGTTAGAGAAACACCAGCACATACTAGCTGGGTTGCAGAGTCATGCCCCACAGAGGAGGAAACCCACCTCTAACCACAGTTCTTTCCCCCCCTTTTAAAAAAAGGTGTTAAAGAGGGGCTGACGGCTCTGAATAGTATTCAGAAAGAGAGAAAAGGTGCTCCCCCTACCTTCCTGATTGTTCTGACATATGTTGTCGGGCTTGTGCTGCCAGGTGGGGGGGAAAAGATATGAAAATAATCCGTGTGTTTCTCTGAAAGAGCCTTTTCGAAGCCAGAGTCTATACAATTCTCCCTCCCCCCTGTAAAAAATATTCCCAAATGCCCAGAATGTGGGCTTGCTTCCCCCTCTAGTAAAATCGCTTGTTCCGCTCCTGGCGTTTCTGGAAGACCACGGCTCCCACCACGGCACAAACAATGATGCCAAGCAGAGAACACAGGAGCAAGAGGAACACCTTCCAGCCCGTCAAGGGCCCGCTGCGGAAGTTTCCTGTCGGGTCATCCACGTTATCTAAAGGAGAGGAGGTGGGAAAGAGAAGGAGAGAGAGATTTTACAACACACATCACACTCTCAGGCTAGACAGGAAATGGGTTAATACAATCCCTAAGAATCAGCGGTCGAAATTTGCCAGGAGCCAGGCGCATTTTACACCTGGCTATTGACCACCAAGTGAAGATGCCCGGGTGCCAGAATGGTACCTGACATCTCTCATCATCTGGTGGTGCATGCCTGAGGATCCTTGGATCTCGACTGTTTTCACACACTAACAACACAAGCTACGTTGCTATATTTTATCTGCACAATCAGAATGAATTTTAAGAATCGAAAAGTCGTATTGAAAAATACGAATCTCAAGCCACCTGGCCCCAAAATGCCAACAAGGCATTCTATTTTGGTGAATGTAACCCTAGTATTAGAAGCCATTTGGTGCCTATAGTTTATATATCTGAGATTCTAGCACTGCCAAGAATGCACAGAGTGTGTAGGGAAAAGAGGAGAAGGCATGCCACCTGTCTTCAAATATTGCTCTGTTCCACCCTCAGCTGTCTTGCATTGAGCAGGAAGGCCTGAAAAGGGGCTTCTAAGCATATTTGGCTGAATGTACTTGGAAATCTCCCTGTGATCAGCTATCCTGCGTTATCAAGGTTCCTGATCACAAGAATGCTTCTAAGTATGCTCAGACAACAGTGATAAAATGACGTTCTCAGTGGTGCAGCCACAGAGGCAGACTGGTTGGCATTAACCCATGACAGGGCCTTTTCATTGGTGGCTACTAATTTGTGGAATGTCCTCTCTAGTGAGGTGAGCCATTCACTAGGAATTTGAAAACATTCCTGTGTGTCCAGGCATTTAGTGACTGAAGAATACTGCTCTTGGCAGCTCTTGATACCATAGGATGAAATAATGTTTTTAACTGTAACTGCTTTTAGAATCCCCACCCCCAATTGTGGATATGTTTACCACCCTGGGGAGAGAGGGTGGGATAGAAATATAATAAAATAATAAAAATAAATTTAAAACTTCTTTCATATCTTTACACTCATGGATGGTGGAGAGATGGGAATCACTGGGGTATGGATGGCATATGCATACCTATACACATTTCAAAGTATTTTTTTTTAATCAATTCCAACTTTTATTATTACTTAATTAAATTTCTATAACTCCCTTCATCCAAGGATCACAGGACAGTTTACAATATTAAACACAAAAATACATAAGAAACTAGCAAACAAAGCAATAACCCCCACCTACAGTTTAAAAGGACATAGATTGGCTAATTAACCAAAGGCCTGGGAGAAGAGGAATGTTTTTGCCTGGTCCTAAATATATTCAAGAAGGCACCAGGCAAGCCTCCCTGAGGAGAGCATCCCACAGGAGGGGAGCCACTAAAGAAAAGGCCTGTTCTCATGTTGTCACCCTCTGGACCTCTTGTGCTTCCAGCATGCACCATAGCATATTTCTTTACAAAATACACATTGTTTGAATGCAGGAACAGGATTACAGATTGTCAAAATTCTGAGCTGCAGAAGAGAGCTTCTGGAGAATTATACCCAGAATTAAATTCAAGCCAGCGACATGATACAGATTGTATGGCTATTCAAGTAAGCACATTTTACAACAATCCCAGCTTGGGACCTTCAGATTACAAATGTTCATAACACATGAACAAATATTTACACAGAGAATTTAACTGAATTCGGAAGGACATAAATACTAGAACGTATGTTTAGGATTATAGCTGTCATTGCACTGGGATTCCTAAGTTCTCCCTAGTAAAAGGGATCAAGATTTTCATTTCAGTCTACCGCTTCAAGCTAATCAAGGGTCAAGCACAGCTCCATGAAAGTGAATGATGACCATTTAGCATGCCCTGAAGAGATATGGGGATGCTTCCTCACACGAGGGAGCGATCTCCCGTTTGCTTCATGAGCATTCAAAGCAAAAGTACTAAGAACTCACCTTTTGGTGACTTGAGAAGGCTGACACTAGGCTCAATTTTTGTCCAGTCAATGTTTTCTTCCTCTGGTGGATGTTCTACCATCAGCTGAAATAACTTCATTGAGATGATGTCATGATTGTCTAGGAAACAAAGACATCAAGTTGCAGTGTGGTGGTACAGCTTATTTAAAATGCCATCTCTTAGAGAAAGAAGACTTTTTTTAAATAAAGAAGCTATTAATTCAGGAAGTTGACTTAAGATCTCATAGTACCCAGTTCAATAGTACAAATGTATTGTCTTTACTTTACCTAAAAATGGCTCTACTTTACCTATAACAGATCTAGGCAACAAAGCCAATTCCACCTTTTTGGCAAGCAGCCCTTACCAGATAGATCGCCTGTACCAGCAGAAGCCCCAAAGAAGTAACCAGTGGGCAGGCGGACTCCAGCAACATCAAAGCAATTTTTCCATTCATTTTTGTCTTCCACATCAGTCATCACCTGCAAAATAAGTGACATCTTGGATGCGAAGAACAATCCAAATTTCACTCTCCCAACCACATAAAAAACCTTACAAGCACACTAGAGCTTCAATTCTGAGGAAGAGAAATTAACCATACCATACTATATTGTCTAGACAATCTGTTCTATATTTTGTATCTTGCTACCTTCCCCAAACTGGACCTTTCTAAATGTCGTGGATTACAGCTTTCATCATCCTTGACCATTGACTACCCCAACAACACCTACTGGAAGCTGCTTTGCAGGCATTGTTGATTCCCATTGCATAGCTTTTCCCAAACACCCAACTAGGTGGTTGTCAGGCACTTGAAAACCACTGTACAATGCATTTTGCAAACTCAATTCTTGGTACTTCCAAATGATTGAAAGGCGAGTTGTCAAAATTGGCCCACAGAGTTGCGGGAGAAAGATATGAATCTGGCCCACTGGGACAGAAAAAGGTTCCCCACCTAAGGCAACCCATGAAGAATGCACTCAACGTAGTACCCCAGCCAACTTACTGTCAGACGTCCCCGGGAGTAACGGATAGCCAAAAAGGTGTCATGGTTCCGATTACGAATGTCAGCTGTGCAGCCTGCCAGCTCTGTCCAGCGACCATCTTTGCTATGGTCGTATGTCAGGGATCCATTGTTCACCATGGCAGAGATGTATGGAAACACACGCTGCACAATAAAAGTAGCATGGTTTTAAATCTTCTGCATGTAGCTCTTACCCTAAATACTTGTGAAGCAAACATATATGCATATGGAAGCTCCACTTGTCTGTGAGACAATTCCAGTTAGTTAATATTAAACCCCATAAAGTTGTACCTTGGACCCCAAATGCCTTGCGAGTCGAACATTTTGGCTTCCGAATGCAGCAAACCCAGAAGTGAATATTCCCATTTGGAAAGGTTCTTTGGAACTCAAACGTCCTACACAGCTTCTGATTGGCTGCAGGAGCTTCCTGCAGCCAATCGGAAACCACGCCTTGGTTTCCGAACGTTTTGGAAGTCAAATGGACTTCTGGAACGGATTCCATTCAACTTCTGAGGTACGACTGTACTTGGCTTGCAAGTACAAGCAACCCTCAAAGCCAGTGTGTGTCATTACTTACCTCTGTAGCTTCATCATTTGGGTAAGTGTCCAGGAAGATGGCCAGTCCATGGAAGTTATCTTTGCTGCCATAGACAGGGCCTGAGCAGGACAAAGCAGAGTATGGTGACTAGAACTGCATCCTTGCACCACTGAACAACATAATCCAGCCTAGCAGAACTCTACAGATTAATCTGTAGAGAGCATCATTACTTCCATACAGTTTGAAGCACTTGAATGTTGCCAGCAAACATTGTAAGAAAGGTTGTATTATTTTCAAACATTCTGCACAAATAATATAACTATGATGAATGTCCCCCAACTTCTCGAACAGCAGCTTTTCTACTATGGCACATGCATCATCTCCTATAGAAACATGTCAAGTATGTAAGAATTTAGATCTAGTTGTGAAACAACAATAAAGCATTTGCACACACATTCTCAAGCAACGATGAGCTGATATGTAATTAAGAATTCCCAGAAGACCATGCAGCAGTGCTCACCCAACATTCTTAAGAGCTTACTATGAAGGCCTAGTTTTCACTGAGATGGCAAACCTGTCTGGGCTGTGCCACTACAGTCCGCAGGTAGGAGCTCACATGACTGAATGTTTCTCCATTTAAAAACATCCCTCTACACAAATATATATGGGAATAGGCATAAGGCTGAATTCCATATATATATATATATATATATATATATATGGGAATAAATATCACTGAACTCAGAAGGACTTGCTGCACCTTATAATGCTATGCTAATTTAAGCAACTTAGCTCAGAAACTATCCACTTATAACTGCATTTGGGGGCCCAGAATTCATCACAGTGGGATACCACCCTGACTATTCAACCCACTTCAGTACCTGCAGTAAGGCGCTCCCGAGTATACCACAGAGCAAAACCATCTCCGTGCAGATTTTTCTTGCCTATTCCATGGATCTTGAAATGGACATGGAGCTCCCAATCCTTTAGGAAGCAGGGCTAGAAGACAGAATATAGTAGCCCTAAGCACTTTTGAGAATGATTCACACTTTGGGTATTGTTAAGTAGGCACGATCACTGCTAGTCTCATCCCACTACCACTTTTTCCATGCAGAAGCACACTCACCACTCGGTTCCAGATTGAACCCTCCTTACTGCGCTCATCAGGGGTCAATCGAACATACTGGCTGGTCAGCATTGTACTCCCCTGGAAATCCCAGAGGGGCATTGAACTGGAGCCAACCCCTAAAACAAAGAAGATACCATGGAAACCAGAACTTACAGACTAGGCACAAAACCACCACCTCACAAAAATGATGGGAACTGTGTTCACTTGTTCTCCCCGTTCTTTGGCCATGAATAATCAGCAAAAACTGATTATTCATGGCAACTTGATGGACATGACTGTACTAATTTATAATATATTATTTACCAGGCAACTGGGGCTTTCCTCTGGATCTGCGTATAACACAAACCACAGCCTCCAATCGACCCCCGCCCTGCCCCTCCTGGCCTTCAAACTGAAGGGGCTGTCCTGGGCACAGAAAGGTCCCGCCTGGTTATTTATGAGGGTCCTTCAAGAATGTGTGCAAAACGAATAGTACTGTCTCCGCGGCCCTTTGGTTTTCCTCTCTACTTCCTGAAGTGTCAAAACCAAGTCTTCCCCTTGGCCCAACGCGACCTGAACGTTAACCAGGGGCAGCCAGGATGCAGAAAGGCTCGAGAAAGGCGGGCGAGAAGGAAGGGGCGGAAGAGTCGGGGGGCAGCAGCCCCTGCCCACCCCACGCACCCTGGTAAGGCTTGATGAGCGAGTGCTCTCTTTTCAGGTGCTCGCTGTTGCCGTCTGTGAGCTCCGCAGCCCCTCGAGGCACCGACACGGCCAGGAGGAGCTGGAGGAAGAGCAGGGGCGGCAGCGCCATGGCGGCCGCCGACCCCCGCAGGCACCTCGCGGATCCACCGCCTCCCCGACCCACGACCATCCTACTCCCTCCTGCCCTTCTTCTTCCTGCTTCCGGTCGACCCTTCGCCCGGAGGTAAAAAGGAAAGGGAACCAAGGCAACCGAAACCATCGACGTCGGAAACTCTCCGGTCTCTGTAGGCCGGAACTCCGCCCCCCAGCGGCTGTAGAGATAGGAAAAGTGAAGAGTGAAACGTATCCTCCTGCTACCGCCTTCCGGGGTTCTGAGAGCGCAACGTGTCGGCTTGCGAGTGGTTGGAGCGGGGCAGTTAGAAGTCGCTCCTCCTCTGCTGCCCCCACCCCGGAAACATCAGACGCTGCACTGCTCGTTCTCAGCCTCAGCAGTACCTGATGGGGGTTGTTAGCAATGGACTACCTAGCAAGGTGGTTGTGAGCTGTTTCTCGGCCGACTGCTTCCCTCCTGGTTGAGTAAGGGAATAACAGTGAATTGAGGAGTGGGTGGTTCTAAAGCCTGCTTAGAGCTCCAGGGCAATCCTCAGGGATGCCCCACCCGCAGCTTCATTTCCCAGCACAGCTGTTCACGAGGGCAACCAAAGCAACTTCCAGGCCCCCAGCCCAGTGAGAAGCCGTAAAAGGGTCTTGGGAATGCCTACCACTCAACAACTCGTGTCTTCTCTAACACCTTGCTCAACTTTAAACTGGATTCTATGTCTTTTGGGTTCTTGCTTTTTTTTAGTTTTTTTTAAGGAGAGGCTCTTCTAAGGCAGGAGGGGGTGTCTCTCCCTCCCTTAAGGAAGCATTTAACATCTCCTGTCAAACAAGACAACTCCCCTCTCAAAGATTTGTGTCAAAACCACAAGTGGTGGGGCTCACATCTTGTCAGAATCCTAGATCTAGCCACAATCCTCTCCAAAGGAGCCAACTCTTAGAGGCCGTGGGGGCTTTGGCCCCCACAATAAAATACTTGCAGGCCCCCCAAAAGTTGATGGGCATTCCCTTTCAAATGGTGTGTTTGAACTGTGCCATGTGATCGATTATGCAGGGCGGGGCTTACCTGGGCCCCCACAATCTTTTATTCAAGTTGGCACCCCTGATCTTCTCAGTAACTGAATGTGGCATCCAGGTCCAAAGGAATACAAGTGACTTCATCCGCAAACTGGAGGACAGGCTGAGTCCTCCTAATTTGGTTTGCTCTTTTTTCACAACTTAGATTGGCTGACCATCCAAACAACATTACTTTGCATCCGGCACTGAGCTACATGTGACTGTGCCTCTTTTGTTGTTCCAATAGGATGCTAATGTATTGTTGCACGCCACCCAAATCTCCGAGAGTTGCGAGATTCCAGGCACTTACCCAGGGTTCGTGTTTTGTTTTGGGAATGAGGCAGACTAAAGACTGTGGTGCCTTTAGGGTATACAGTTTATTTACACATATATACAGCCTGAGCCTACAAAGGAGGGGTTCACAGCATTAACATCCCAAAAGGCTCTTGTTTCTCTCATAGCCACAGTCTTGGAGTTTACAGACATCCAACATTGCTCTGTCTCTCTATCTTCTCCCAGCTTGCTGCTTTACTCTCTAACTCACATCACTGCAACTCAACTCTAAACTTTGGCTTCATCCTTTTAACTAACCACAAGCTGGGGGGTACTCATGTGCCGTCTCACACAGAGCCCCTTTCCTTTGTTTCCCTTAATGGCCCATCACCCAGGCTATCACCTCAGCCCAGGAAGCCAGCTTGGCTTATATTTTAACGCTTGCTGGATCCAAGGGATAGAAGGAACTCACATACAGTCTACTTCCTCCCCAATCAAACTCATAACAGTATGTATCTATGTGCCTTTCCCTTGGTTAGTTTTGAACTGTCCTCATTTCATTGTCTTTTCAGCTAGAAGTTGATTTGACACTAGTACTTTACTTAACTACACAAGGCATTACTTAACTACAGTCACCTGGAAGCAGAAATAAAAATTATGGTTCCACACAGCACTTGACATAGTGCTATATTGTCCATAAAAATCTGGCAAGATCCTATTGTATCTTCACTTAGAGGGACGTTCCCCTGCAACTGTACCTTTAATGAATAGGTTTCTCCCTGCCCCTTTCTTTTAAAATAGCCAATTAGTTGCTTCTTGTTCTCTAGTAGCAGGAGCCCAGAGAACTGACCCTTAATTAGTTCCCCTTCCTTTAAATGACTTTAATTGATTTCCTTTTTTTGAAGCCACAGCAATTTCTTCTTCTAATTATTGGTACAATTACAATAGCAGAATAAAAAAGTAAAATGTAACGAGCTATTGCTTGGACAGCAATTAAAGCTCCTTTCCAGGAAACAAGAACTGACTAATTAAGGGCTAACAACACAATCATAATCACGTCTACAAAGAAATATGTCCTATTGAATTTAGTGTGGTTTACTTCCAGGAATTCCTTGGCCAGGAGTGAGCAAGAGCAACTAGCCATTTTCAAATGAGCAAGGAGTAATCTATTGACTAAATGGATGGTAGCCCTTAGAACCCTCAGGGATATTGTAGTTCCATTAGTGCAGGAACTGCATTTTGAGAGAAAAAAATATCACTACAAACCAGGAATGGAAAAAGATGGAACACAGAAAACCCTGATGTGCAATGGGTTGGCACTAGTGATAACACCATAAAAACAGAGTTTGCTTGATGTACAATCAAAGAAAATGGCTAGTGTGGAAACAACCAGAGTCCCCTGCATTTGATCTGTGTATCCTGGTATTGAAGACAAACAACTCCAATATAGCAGTGAGAAAGATGTCCCAGTTAACCCATCTTTTGAACCACCAATTCAGAAATTACCAGCCTAGAGGCTACAGGCCACTTCATTGAAACAAAATTGCCCCTGTTATGGCTCCACCTCTGGACAGGGTCTGATGGGAGTTCCTAAATGAGAAGGAGCATATTCACGTTTAGGGTGTGCAATCTTTGCCCCTGCTTTCCCCTACAAATATCTTCATGGGTAGATAAAAGTTTGGCAGGGTGGTGCTTTTGTTTTCCAGTCCAGAGAAGTGGACAGTCTAATTTTTCTCTGTCTTTTGTTGGATGCTCAGGAATCACACCTAGTTCCAGCCCACAATTTTCAGGGATTATTTTCTGCCGCAGCTCTTCCAGGTCAGTTCTACAGGAGAGGGTATTAACATGGGAAAAAATGTTTCCCCTTGAGATCTGTGTGCCTGGCTTGTTTCCTGTGGATTTTGTGGCCCAGTTAGGAATGAAGGAAATTGTAAAGCTACTTAGCCTTAGAGAACTTTTGCTGTCATCAGTAAATGCAAAAGGGAATGTAAATAGAAGTGCAAGGCTGGAAGCTGTAGAATTCATTCATGGAGTCCAGTGATGGCCAAGTGCAAACGTTTTGTACAGCTTATTTGAAAGTAATGGGTGTATCTAGTACATTAGTAAGGTGAGCTTATCATACCAAGTTGTTTGCAGAGTCTATAGTCAGTATCTGTCCAGTGAGAATATGGATCTTTTGCTTTAAGTTCATTTTCGCCATTTTGTGACATGATCACAATTATAGTTCCAGGACGATTTTCAAAAATCTAGTATTGCATCCCTTATTACGGTATGCTTGCAGGAGGAGATTTACTTATTAGGTCAGATATTTCAGAAAACTCAGGAAATCCTTTCAGTTCAACATCCTTTCTCATCTTTGAATCTTGGGCCAGGTCCTGATGGTACCTTCTGCTATGAACTTTTGTGCACCACTAAGACTGAGGCTGTGGCCTCTGGGGATTCTGTAGATATGAAAATCCATTCCTGTGCTCAGCATTTTCATTTTTTCCGACTTGTGATCTCGCTGCAAATCCAGTTCATCCCATCCTAGGTAGATAAAAGAGAGACAGTGATTGGCAGCACTTTCTGGGCTCTGATTCCAGCCATGAGCATCTCCCTTTCCCATTCCCTACAGAACTTCACGATGGGCCGCGTTATCTCACAGACACAACACACCCCTTCATACCTGAATGCCTTCACCAGATAGGGCTGAGCAGGCTTGGATTTGCCATGGCCGGTCTCGGTATGTGTGCAGGTTGAGCCCTTCAGCAATCTCTGCTGCGGGGGATGCTGTTGCTAGATCCTGCTTGTTAGCAAACACCAACAATGGGACACCCGTGAGATTCTCATCTTCCACTAGTTCGGACAACTCCTGCCAAAGATAAAGAGAACGCAGTGGATTCTGAGCAGGCTCATTGCTTGAAGTTACATAAAGACCCACCCAGAGGAGGTTATATTGCTAGCTGTGGCATTCAGGCACAAATTGTCATCACCTCTGCCTAGAACTAGTACTTGTAATGTACTCTGTTTCACAAACTCCTTTTTTGAATGGTAAACCCAGAGGGGTAGGGCCTTGTCCTTCAAGGGATGTGTCATAGCTGTTCCTTGTTAACTGCTATGAGCACAGGGTGGCCGCCTGATGATGGTGGTGGTCATAATCCAGTTGATTCTCCCATGATCCCTACCTTCTGAACCCGTTAAGCTAAAGGGGGTAAGGAGAAGGAGATGTGAGGTTAAGACACCAAGCAAGCAACCTGAACAATGGGTTCTAATAATAATAATAATAATAATAATAATAATAATAATAATAATAATAATAATAATTTATTTGTACCCCGCCCATCTGGCTGGGTTTCCCCAGCCACTCTGGGCGGCTTCCATAGAAACCAAAAAACACTAAAATATCATACATTAAAAACTTCCCTGAACAGGGCTGCCTTAAGATGTCTTCTGAATGTCAGGTAGTTGTTTATCGTTTTGACATCTGCTGGAAGGGCGTTCCACAGGGCGGGTGCCACTACCGAAAAGGCCCTCTGCCTGGTTCCCTGTAGCTTTGCTTCTCGCAATGAGGGAACAGCCAGAAGGCCCTCGGCGCTACTTCTAGACTCTGCTATTATCTGACAATATTTTCACCCCTCACAGCACTCATTCCCAGGTGTGCAGTTCTCCACAGTCCAGATTACCAAATTCCTGTCATAGGTAGAATTATGGGATTGAAGGAGGTAAACTGTCTGTCCTACCTGCCCAGTCTCCTCAAAGCGTTTCTGGTCAGCACTGTCAATAACATAGATCTGCAACGAGGAAAAGAAGGGAATCATTTACAGCCCAGCATTCTTCCTTTGGTCCCAGCTCCTCTTACCAGCTCCTAAAGCTTTTTGGTTCTTTTAAGGCAGCCCCAAGACATCTTGCTTTTTAAGGTATGAAATCCAAATGGTGCCCTACCCACCCCCTCCACACATTGCGGCTGTAGAAGTATAATAATAAAGTAAATAAAATAACAGACAGTTGTCCTCTGATAATACCTTCTAAATTCTGGAATCTGAGGCCGGTCAGCTGGCACTGCCTAAGGCCTTCCAGATTAGTGGTTCCATTGCATGTGCAACATGTCATTGATACAATAATAACACATGAGAGGTGGATTTATGCTTGAGCATTCACACATCATTCCACTTTATTCGTTGTTCTGTGATGCTTGCTCAGTGCTACCACACTATCGCCACCTGGAGCCGAATGTTTGCATTACAACAGAACAAAAGTGGGACCAAAAAACCACACCAAATCTGGAACATTTGTAGCATGAAAAGTTAAAGGCTTTCAGCTATGGGACATGTATCGATTGGAAACAAAGCAGTATATCCACCCCAAAACTTTTGCAGATGTAACAGTATTGAACATGGGATCGTGTGCAGCCATCCCCTGTTCCCATACCATGATGAACACAAGCCGTCATAAATGTACAGTGAAAAGGCTGTCTGAAGGACCCTGGATATTAGGGCTAGCCTTGCCTTAATTTGGTAACTTGTGTGGTTCCGGCAGACAAATTTCTACAAAGGCAGTTTTAGGGGCTGAGCCCCAACTCACCAGAAGGTCTGTGCTGCCCAGGTACTTCTTCCAATAGGCCCGGATCGCCCGCTGCCCTCCTATGTCCCAGACATTGAGCTTGAAGCCATGAGAGTGGACACTTTTGATGTTGAATCCCTTCACAAAAGGAATCAGAAGAGGTGGGTAGGGGAGAGGCATAGTAGGGGCCGCTTGCTTCCTATGCCGAAGAATCCCCACCCTGTTGCTCTGCTGCAAACTACACAGAATTTGCATGGGGCCCAGTTGGTGACAAGAACATAAAAGCAACTCATTTTCCCTCGTCCCAACACAATGTCTTAGCCACAAGGCTTGCCTGAAAAGCACAGGGGATGGGTTGCTCTGAGAGAGCCAAGGTGCTATTGCTGGTGTGTCTGAGCTCCACACTGTGGGGATGAGAGGAGCGTAACAGCAGGGGTTTGGTTAGGATCCTGACTGCCAATCTGCTCCACTGACTTTATGTAACTGGTTATCCAATTCCTCCTTGCCGCCCACCCCATCCCAATCCCTCGGCGCTGATCTCCTTTGCCGCTGTGCTTACCTGTGTGGGGGTAATGGTGCTGACTTCTTCCGATGCCAGGCTCTTGAGCAACGTAGTCTTTCCGGCATTGTCCAGCCCGAGGAGGACAATTCGCAACTCCTGCTCTTCAGAGCCTTTAAGCTTCTGGATGACAGAGAGAAGGCCCTAGGCGCAAAAGCAGCATTTACTGGCTGGGATCTTTATTCTAGCTGTTGCCTCCTAGAGAGGGCCCACCATGTTTTTGAGCCTTCACCCTTAGACAGTCACTTGATTTTACCCACCAGGCTTCAGAGCTGACAATGGGGCCATTTTACCAGCTTCAGAGAAACATCTCAAAGTTCAGCTTTCTCAATTTGTGATGATGAGCCATTATGTAATGTTTTATTATGTTTTTATGTAAGTTGCTTGAGAATGTGTGGGCAACCCAGTCAGATGGATGGGGAACAAATAAAATAACAACAAAAACAAAAACAATTTATATACCATTCACAACAACAACAATTTATATACTATCCTTTATCAAGGCTATGTAGAACATTCAAAATACTTTATAGAACATCAGTGATAAAAACATAACAAAAAGCATACTGACAGCCCAATAATAAAATAGTCATCATAATAACAGTCAGCTCCCCCACACTTTCACAGGCCTTAGATTATTTAATAGCCATGTTTTGACCACCTTCATTTTCCCTGCTCCTCTCACACATGAAGGGTCCCACCAGCCTCCACCATGGGCACTACGGTTGCATTCTGCAGCTTCTGGTTACCATTCCATTTGTGTTGTGTTGAGAGGTTGAGTGCTGTTGCTCATGTAGCCAAAATGGTGCCATCCATGAACAAGAGGGAGATTATCGGCAGGAACCTCAAGGTTTACAGAAGTACCGGAAATATTTTGGAATTGGTGATGGAGATCCCCAGAACAGCCCAGTGAGGACAGATGGTGCAGCAGGCACAGAATTCTGGCTGACTTTCAGTAGGGATTGGGGGGGGGGGGGACAGGCAACGGAGGAACAGAAGGGAATATTGCTGTGGGAGGCATGGCTGACTGAAACAGTGAACAGCCACAACACATTGTTGCAGCCCCCATGTTGCAGATATTAAGTGTAGATAGTAATCATGGTGGGTCTGTAGAACCAGTTCTGGGGAGCAGACTGATAGCAAGTCCTGCCAGAGAGTAGATGCCGAAAGAGTCATTCTGTGAATGCTAACCCCCCCCCCCCCGTATTTGTTACAGGATCAGAATTCACTCACCTTTTGCACTTCACCCATGGTCAGGCTCTCTACATCCTCTGCAGAGCCAGCCGTGGAAGCGCTCTAGGCTGGTAGCTGGGTCCCCACTGCGTGACTGACATGCCTCACTCCAGCTGGGGGAAGGAAGAGGATTAGGACTCCAGAATTAGCTTGTGTTTCTCAATTTACCCAGGGTGTTTAGTAATACCCTAGGTAAATCCCCCTACTGCCAGCTGTCGCCCTGGCTTGACCCAGTCCACTCCTGAAGCTCCAGGCAAAAGATGCCTGTCTGCCCAACCAGATTTGAACATGTAACAAGGTGCTTGAGTATTTTTGGTTAGCATCTTAGTTTACGCAGTTCGGGGGTGGAAATTTTCTCTATCTGGGTGACTTGATGGTCTGACGAGGTTGCTCAGGTCCTCCCCGCTCCAACCCAAAGGAATGGTAGGCCCAGCAGTGGAAGAAAACTTGGTGTGGAAACTAAGGCTGCAGACTTCACCACACATGATTTAATGCATATTTAAAGTACATGGAATCCCCTAAAGAATCTTGGGAACTGTAGTTTGATAAGGGTGTTGGGAATTGAAGCTCTGTGAGGAATAAACTACAGTTCCCATGATTCTTTGGAGGAAGCTGTGTGCTTTAAATGTATGGTGTATATGCACCCTTGGTTGGATAGTGTTCTCGAAGCTACCAGCATGAGTTTGACCAAACTGCGGGAGGCAGTGGAAGGCAGAAGTGCCTGGCGTGCTCTGGTCCATGGGGTCACGAAGAGTCGGACACGACTAAACAACAACAACAACAACAATATGCACCCTTGGTTCAATTACTATATAGGATTTCCTGCAGCCCTTTCCTCGTCTTGCTTGAAAAAAACCACTCTTGCTGCGGCCTGTGTTTTGTTAGCTCAAAAATGGAAAACGAGCAAGGTCCCAACTAAAGAAGAATGGCAACTTAAGCTGACAGAATATGCACAGCTTGCAGACTTAACAAATAGAATGAGAAAACAAGAACATACGTTTAGAGAAGATTGGAAAATGTTTATTGAACTGTACGTGGGGGTAAATTGTATACACTTGAAAATGTTGGCAGCATTAAGATAAATTCAACAGTATAAATAAGTTTTGATGGATGTAATAATGGAACACTGAATGGTTTAGTTTTTGTAAATGCAGAGATTTATGATATGCAAAATGAACCATGGAAAGAGAAGGGAAGTCATTGATATTTTAAGGATGCTTAAATGAGTATTTTAAATTGTAAAACAGAAAATTTACACACACACACACACACACACATATTGGGGGGGGGGGGAGAGAAAAAACACTTGTTTTCATTTTTTAATGTTAACCAGAGCCATTTTAAGGTTTTGTGGGGCTGCTTTTCTTGGAAGGCGCACTCCTCATAGATATATTGTAATACTAATTATTGTGAGACTGCTGAACATAGTAAAAAACCAAGGAGCAAGATTCCCACTAGACCCACCAGAAGAAAATGTAAGGCATTCCACTTTTTCCTCAAAATAATTTTTTTGTCACACGTACTGGCTGCCTTCCACAGCCAACCACCCTCCATGCATCTCTGAATTCATGTAATTGCACGAAAGGCAATTTGATCCAGCTTTCATTTGAATAGATTTACTGGGCTCTCTGAACTTGTAGGCCCATTGTAGGAGTATTCTAACCGACAGGGAGTCTGAAATCCCATTGCTTAATGGGATGCAATGGCTACTTGGCATTGTTCTTTAAGAAAAAGTTTCAAGACAGACCTGGTGCCAACTGATTTTCTGGATCTACTTCAGTCACCCTGATGGATGACTTATGCCAGGAGAAAGGAGGAGTGCTGCCTTGTTTATTCTTCTTGACCTCTCAGTCTGGACAGACTGTCTGGACTGAGAATTAGAGGCACAATTTTACAATGATTCCACTGCTACCCGGATAGCTTATGTCAGAATGTAGTGCTTGAGCATTTGTGCTATGGGTTTCAGTCTTGTTCCTTGTGCTTTTCAACATCTACATGAAACGACTGAGTGACGTCATCCAGAGATTTGCCACCAGGAGTCATCAATAAGCAGATAACCCTCAGCTCCAGTTCTCTTTGACAGGTGAGGCAGGAAGCCCAATTCATCTAATTCCATCTGCTTTGAGGAAGTGCTGAACAAGTGCTTCTTCAGCACAGTCATGGACTGGATGTGGGGCAAGAAACTGAGGCTCAATGCAGATGAGACCCGAGTCACTCTTGGTGAGTGGCTTGTCTGCCAAGGGGAGTGGTATTCATCCCACTTTTGATGGGGTTGCATTCCCTCTGGAGGAACAAGTTTATGGTTTCAGGGTGCTTCTTGAACCGTATTTTGTCACCAGTGGCACAAGTTTCCTCTGTGGCACAGAGCACTTTTTTTTACCAGCTTAGGCTGGTTAAGCAGCCTTGGCAGATACAGAGTGGCCTCAGCGATGCATGCTTCCATAGCCTCCAGGCTAGGGCTAACCTAGATAGTACATTTGGACTTGTGTGGCTGATTTTTTAAAAGAAGGAAATAGGTGCAAAGGGGGATGTTGTCTCAGGAAGGTGAGCTAACACCCTTTGCTCATACTAATATCCTGATCCGAATTCCCCCTTTCCCAGCACCAGCCACGCACATTGAGAGGAAAGCTCTCACCAGTGCCCATAAGAGATTTCCTTCCAGTGTAAAGAAGCAGGGATGGATTTACAGGATGCTGACCAGAGTGATGGATGGTGAGGGCTGAGGGTTAAAGCCCCTCTCCATGCTCCCTAGCTGCTCCACCCACTATGTGCCAGCAATGACACCCCAAGAGCCACACAAGGTCAAACCCTGTGACAAATATCTTGTCTAAACTGGTACTGTCAGAAGGTTAGAGTACTGTGGGGCTGACTCTGGTGAGAAACCTTTGCTCAGCATATGTGAGAATGGGTGGCAGATGCTTAGTGAAGAAAAGGCACGCTCTGCAACAGGGCTGAGGACCTGTGTTTGGACCCAACCCTCACCAGCCCCAGCCAGAGATGATGGGAGTTGTAGTCCAATAGCATTTGGAGGGTAACATGTTCCCCATCCCTGCTCTACTTACTCAAAGAATATTTACTACTAGAAAAGTTAAAAGAGGCTGGGGGGCAAGAAATAGTATTAAATTGGCAGGGCAAAGGGATCAGGCTACATAGGCAACAGCACAAGCTTTTGGAGTGGAGTACCCCTTCTGCACAGCAACAGGAGTCCCTAAAGTTTGCAAGTCACTTGATGGTCTCAGTTACCTGCTTCCAAACCCCAGAAGTTTGGATCCGTCGCAGCAACAAGAGAGTGTACAATTCATGAGTAGCGAAAAGAGAAGAGTAAGTTTATTGTACAGCTGTAGCACTGTCCAGGTAGAGTCACATGCAGAACAACTGGGCAGAGAAATACAGAGCCCCCTTTTTATGAATCTTTGAGGGGCAATACAAGGGAATTCAGCACTAACGCAGTTAACAGAGATTGCATCCATTAGCAGTGTAGATGGATACTCTCATTGCAAGCATCATCCTGAGACTGGTGGTCAGCATTGCTTGACCAGTTGGTTACCATGGGCACATGATGTTTCTTGGTTACTCTGCAATCAGCTCTGTTCTCAAAATAGTAAAAATGGAAAAATCCCTGATAAGGAAATAGCACCGAAAGCCACAACGTAGCTCTCAAAAGTGGCATGTGGTTCCCAAAACAAGTATATGCTGATATTAATACAACTGGACAGCAGAGCTGATGTCAGGGGAAAAACACTTGCTGCTTTGGCCTGTGTGCCTCTGAATGCCAGCTTGGCATATCCGGGCGCACACAGGATGGCATTCTGGCACAATAGATTGTTTTTCTTCTTACACCACTGCCTAGCAACCAAGAGGGAACAAAAATAGGCTTCACAGAGAGAATTTGACTCCATTGTCCTAGAGCTTTTAGCTCTGGTTATCAAACTTTATATGCAGCCTAACTGGTGTGTTCAGTTCCTCATAACAAGCATCAATAGCAGCACCTGTGTCACTCACAGTGGGATGTGGCTGTAGCTCCATGGTAAGGCATCTTCTCTGCATGCAGAAGGTCCCAGGTTGAATCCCTTGCATCTCCACATATGGCTGGGAAAGACCCCAATATAAGACCCTGGAAAGCTGTTGTCTGTGTGCAGTGCTAGATGGGCAAATGGTCTGACACAGCATGAAGCAGATTTCTGTGTTCTACATCAGGCTTCCTCAATCTCGGCCCTCCAGATGTTTTGAGACTATAATTCCCATCATCCCTGACCACTGGTCCTGCTAGCTAGGGATCATGGGAGTTGTAGGCCAAAAACATCTGGAGGGCCGAGGTTGAGGAAGCCTGTTCTACATGCTAGGCGAATGTTTGCAAATAGATATGTAACAAAATTAAGAGGAAAGCCACACAATTGTACAGACAGAAGCAGTGTGGGAGTTATAATTGCTCATCACCATTCTCATTGCCAGTAAGTAGGTGCCCCTAACACTTATATAATCACATTACAGCAATAATCGCAATAATGGTGCATGTGCTATCTGGGAGACAAAATTAATTTTCTCAGATTCAGAGCACGGCATGTACAGAACGGGGAATGTGGTGTTGCTGCAACTGAAGCACATCCTGGAGCGAAGATGTCTGGGCTCTGCCTAGCCTAGGGGTCAGCAACCTTCTTCAGCCATGGGCCGGTCCACCGTCCCTCAGACCATGTGGTGGGCCGGACTATATTTTGAAGAAAAAATGAACGAATTCCTATGCCCCACAAATAACCCAGAGATGCATTTTAAATAAAAGGACACATTCTACTCATGTAAAAACATGCTGATTTCCGGACCGTCCGCAGGCGATTGGGCTGCATCCGGCCCCCGGGCCTTAGGTTGCCTACCCCTGGCCTAGCCAGTGGCTAACAGCTGCATGTTTACTGCACTAACAACTTTGATCATGTGTCCGGAAAAGAATTTCAATCAATATGCATCAGCGTTTACTGCTGTTTTTAATTTTTTAACCTTTCCTGGCTAGGCTGCATTATTTCTTAGAATATGAGTGCAAATTGCTTATACAGAGATGACTCATTGACATGAAAGCTTCCTGCCACATTTCAGGCTGGCTGGGGGCACCTAATCACCGGCTGTGCCTGGCCTTTTGAAGTTCTTGCATTCTGCCTTGAATGTGTAAGCTCAAATCTAATTTAAGTACAGCAGGACATGGGCACGGGCAGAAGACAGCACCAAAGAAAAGATCACAGTTAATTATCCACATTAGCTTGTATGTTCTTGGTTGGCACAAGTTATTCTCATTGCAAATGTCATTTCACAGAATATGCTTGCAGGGACTGTGACGGCAGTAAAAGGGGAGGAAAGAGAGACACAGAAGCAAGGACTATGGGGAGGGGACAGGAAGCAGCAGAGCACAGAAGCCTCACCCTTGACCACTGGAAGCCCCACCTAGCTGTTTCACTGGCTTCTGAGCATGCTGAACACACGTCTGATGTCTTTTGAAGCTTTCCTGCACAACCGCAAAGGATGGAAATGTGCTCTTTGTTAAAATGGAAGCTGAGAGTCTCAGAGTCTAGGTCCTGGGTAGCACCCAGCAGGAGAGTGAAGTCACCACCTGACCTGGGCCTTGAGCTGCTCCCCTGGGTGATAGGCCTTCCACATGCACACTGTGCCATCTAGAGAGACCGACACATACTGCAGGGAAGCAGAGAGAAGAACACGTCAGGGTGCAACAGTGTCAGCACCCTCTATGGGGCTGGATTCAGTGTCTCCATGCAGTGCATCGGTCACCGATAGTCCTCACTCATGTGGGTCTTCAGACTGCATTGGTCTCCCACCCAACTGCATAGCAGACTAGAGTGGGCGGCACCAGCCTGGGATCCGCTATCAGTGCAAGCCAAACTAGGATATCAGAACAGGATTTCCTCCTGCCACATTGCACCTTCCTGATACGCATGTGGGTGTGTGGGTGTACTTCTCCACAACTGACAGATTTGCATTAAAGCAATCAGTAAGGAAGCTGCTTTTTTTAAACGAGTATGCTAAAAAAAAGTTAGTTGGCCAAAGACCCAAGTGACATTTGGTCAGACACCCAGCATGATTTAAGGAACAACACTATAAGCCACATATGTATTCTGCTTCTGGCATGGCTGGCTGTGCACAAATCAAGTCTGCGCCCCAGAATCCTCAGCAATATCCTCAGGACTCTGAGAGGCACACTCATGGCTTAAGCAGTGAGCCAACTCACTGTGTGCACATCTGACTTCCCATGTTCAGCTTAAGAACAGGGCCTGCTGGACCAGACTAAAGGCCCATCTCATCCAGCATTCTGTTCTCACAGCTGTCAGGCAGGTGCCTGTGAGAAATCCACGAGCAGGATCTGAGTGCTTCCCATGTGAACAGAGAATACACGACAGAATCCTGTAGCAACTTCTGAGGCATATTCTTAGCTTGTAGAGGCCGTCCTTGCCTGCTCCACAAAGGATGGCTATTGCTGGCCTAGATACAAGCTAGAGGGGAGCAGCCATGTTTGCTCCCTCAGTAGGATTCAGCTTATTGTCAGCCACTGTTAGAGAAGCCAGACAGAAACAGAAAACTGATAATTATTTCTTCAGTCCACCCCCTCGGCTGTGCTATGATAGGTAAACGTCTTGTAAACTGCTTTGAATTCTAAAATAAAAAAGGATACAATTCCCCCTCTCCATTAAGTACTAGTTTGTTTGTAGGAGGACTGGAAGTGCAATAGAATACCCTATTTAAACAACAAGAATACAGCATGGGGACAATCTTTTGGTAGTGCTGCCCAGCTCAAAAGTGGGCATGACCTCACCAAATGTCATCAACATGCAGCTGGATCTCTGAACAGGATGCTGATACAGATTAAGCACATGGCTCCAATATGCACCATCACAGTATATGCATTGCTTTGTGCTGGTCCATTCATGACTTAGACCTAAGAGTGGGGAAACTCCCAGGCCCCAGCTTTCTTGACCTTTTCCCCTAGTGGGTGGTCCCTGTCTCTCCTACCTGCTCCATTTCTGGGACATGGATGAGTCCCTTGACGGAATCTTGGTGCCCTGTGTAACTTTGCACCTGCACTCCAGAATTTGGATCATAAACCCTGCAGGGAGAAAAAGGCAGAGCCATCAGCCTGTTCAAAGACGTGCTGCCTCTCATCCCTTTCTTTTCCACCACCAGCCTCCTTATGGTACCAGCCTACCTGATGGTATCATGGACCCCTGCAAGAATACAGCCATTGACCTGGTCAATGCAGAGGCAAGTGATCCCTCTGGAGGCTCTCAGGTGCTGCACACAGCATCCACCATCTTCGCTCTGTGTGAACCATTAAAAAGAAAAATTCCATCATTTCTGCTGCTGGAGGAAGACTTGGTGGTCATTCCCCAGAAAATGTTTCTGCCTGATCTGTATAACTCCCAAAAAAACTTATTGGTCCAGAAATTCAACCAAGTTCTTCAGCAACTAGCCTAAAGTTTTCCTACGTCCTTGCTAGTGAATATACATAACGTATGAAAGTCACCACCTGATTAAGGGCTTACCCAGAGCCGAATGGAGCCATCTTCAGCACCGCTAACCCACTTGTCCTCTAGTGGGTGCCAGACCAAGGCTACGACAGCAGCTTTGTGCCCACAGAGCTCAGCCAGGAGCACCAGATCAGCACAGTGAGGATTGAAAGCACAGATAAAAACTCTGCCAGTGCTAGAAGAGAAAGCAAATTCCCTCCTGCCCAGTCCAGGAGGGTGTGGGCTGTGGATGCAGGGATGGCAAAAGACATGGCAAAATCGAATTAGCGGCCCTGGGCCCAAAGATTAGGTTCCTGCAGGAGTGGCTTCATCCTTTCTATTACTGTTGTCCCCCACCCCCACTTTTCAGCAATACATCTCTCCTGCTTGGGAGGCCTCAAAGTGGTGTTTGAGAACATTCCGTGGCTTCCCCACCTTTCAAATAAGCAGGCAGACAGAATCACCCACCTCTTTGGGGAGTAGGCCATATCCAGGATGGGCCCGTTGTCCTCAGGTAGACTGGAAAAGGCATTTTGCAAAGAGTGGTTGTGCAGGTCCCAAAGACACAGCTTTCCATCCCATCCTCCACTGAGCTACAATGAAATACACCAAGGTGAAGTCTTGCTTGGCAATGCTGCCCCTCCTTGCAGTGTGTGTTCTCTCCTCTCTGGCACTGGCACTCACCTACATCCCCTCTCCTCCCTATATGTGCCATGCAGGGTCTTCCTACAGCATCTCACTCTCTTCCACTCTCTCCCTGCTGCCCATCAACAGAGACTGGGCTGTCTCATACAATGCCATCCAAGTCCATTCTACAGTTCACTCACCAGGTAGGGGAAGTACAGTCCAGCATCGCCGGCTGCCACAGCAAGTGCCGTCACCATGCCCGTGTGCCCGCACAGCACCGTTCTGCAGGTGAAACCTATTTAAGGCAGTACTGGCATGAGAGAGGCAGTAGCAGGATGGAGAAGAGGAAAAAACAGGGACCAGAATCTCTTACACACTCAGGAGGTGGCTTCCCAAAAAACGAGCCTGCGGTGCTTTTTATCCCCAGCTTGACCCTACTCCAAGAGGAAGAAAGGAGGGGAGGCACCAGTACCAAATGAAAACCAGAGAAACTAGATGAAATAAACTAGAGAAACATTCAGTGCCCCAGCCTGGTTTGAAGGGAGATTTCATCAGGGACACTGAGGTGTACAACAAGTGGACTCAGCCACTTTTTCGTTTGTCCTGTTTGCACAGGTCTTAGTGGTTTCCCACTTGTTCAGTGAATTCTAGGCATGAGTCCAAATGATTTTGCCTGTCCCCTGTTGCTTTCCCCTGGAAAACCCCTGGGAAATTGGACAAATGACAATCCACAAAAAACCTGATTGCCGTTTGTTCTGATTCAGCGCTAAACCATGGGTTTTCTGGGGGGGAGGGGGGAGTGGCAGAGCAAGTGGAAGTGAGGATGACCCCAGTGTCCTATACAGTGCTCTGGTTCATTTGGTCACGGACCACGGTATAGGCCTGCCAGGACAACTGCCTTGTGTACTGACTCCAGGTGGTAGCTTCTCAGTGAATGACTCCACCCACTCAGGCTGACTATTGGAGCCTCCTAGACAGCAAAGAGTGTAAGGGGGCTTCCTGGTCCAGTTGAGGCTTGCTTGAGCAACAAAGTCTTCCTGAGCTCTGGTGGGTTCCTGCAGCCTTGGCTGGTCTTTGGCCCTGACTCGCTTGCCACTCCTGATCTTCCTTCTAGACTCTGACTCACAAGTTTTCATTTGGTTCTGGCTTAGTCTTCAGTCCTAACTACTGGCTTGTCTCAGACTACCCTTGATCCAGCCCTGCCTCCATCTAAGCTTGCAATCCTCACCCCAGTTACTTGGGAATATGCCCCACTGAATTTAATAGAACTTACTAGGCATGGTTAGGATTGGGCTGTGAAGTGTACTTGTGGAAGGATACATTCAAAGTGCATTGGGCCATTCAGTGTTTACTTTTGTGCACCTTTGAAGCATCATCTCTTTTTCTTTCCCCTCTGAGTTTACTCTTCACCTGCTACACAACTGCTTGAAGTGCCCTGGGTCTTCTCATCTTGAATACAGCTTGATGCCAATGTTTCAGAATTTTGATCCAACACAGGTGGGCATTGCTACAGCATGGGATGAAAATAGCAAACCATAAGGGAACCTTCCTCTAGGAGAAATGTCACCCACTTCTTTTTTGTTTGTAATCCAAGGGAATTTTCTGAGCCAAAACCTGTGCTGCCATGTGGCTCCTAGTTGGCTCGGTTAAATAAATGTGGCTGGCTGGTTTATCTTTCTTATCTTGGAAGACAGAGGCCATTCACTTCTTGTGGCTTACCTGCAAGCACATGTCTTCTGTCTTCCATCCAAGAAGCAGAGGCTAGGACAGCGGTTTGCACTCACCTCGGCAGAAGGTTCCGGGATGAAGCTCTCAAACTCCCAGAGATAAATGTTCCCATCAGCTGCTGACACCACCAGGATATTCAACTCTTCAGCAAAGAGAGCCCTGGCAAAGGCCCAGGGCTTCATTAGCAAGGCAGCAACTACCTTTCACCTGTCATTTCACAGCCAACATTACAGAAGCCAACTCTCCCCCCCAAAAAATTAAATCATGCCTTGTTCTGGCCAGCTTGGTGACCATCATCCCTGACCATTAGTCATACTAGCAAGGGATGATGGGAGCATGGCTCCAACAATATCTGGAGCATTACAGGTTGTCCAGCCCTGCTGCAAAGCAAATGGTGAAGGTCTGCCTGATCCCCAAGGAAGAAAGGGCAGTCCCTCGGTCTCTTCAAGACAAATTATGCTGTTGCCTCTCTGCTACAGTAGCACATACGCTTGGGCAGAGCACAATGACAGTTACCTAGTGAAACCTATGCTTCCTTTTCGCATGTCTTTCACTGCACTTCGGAACCTGGTGTAGCCACTCTGCTGCCCAATGGAGGTCTTTCCTGGCTTTCGAGGGGAATCTGGACGAGGTTGTGGCTTCTCCTTGCCATCCTCCTCCCTCTGCTGTGCCAAGGGGCCTCTTCTTTCCAGTTGGGCTTTACTTAGGTGGAAGGACTCCCTGCTGAAAGAAACAGAGACACACAGGATGGGGGGGGGAGTGTAGACCTGTGGCTGTGGACAGGGTTGTGGTTGAGGATGGGTGAGAAGGCTGTTAGCTCACAACGGCATGAGGGGCAGATGGCTGCATGGCTGCAGGACTGGAGCAGGCGGAGAATGGGCAGCTGCAGAGGGCAGGGAGCACGAGGGACTAGGATGGGTAGGTGTCTGCTTGTCCGCAAGCATCTCATCTTTGTACAGCACTACTAACCATGACACGGTTAGAGCCAGATGCTGGAGAAGAACAACTTTTTGAAACTCCACTACAGAGATGGGAAATTTGTGACCCTCCTGATGTTGATGGACTCTTAAGTTCCATCAGTCCCAGCCAGGGTGGCTGATTGACAGGGATGGTGGGAGTTGTAGTCCAACACCCCCCTGACTTAGTGAGAGATGGCAAGGGAGACTCCTCCCAGATCACAGCATTCCTCCAACCACATCTCTTCCAGGGGCTTGTGTTCTAGGCCAATGGCAGCTAATGACCAAGGGTAACACTTTAGTAGTTAAGCTCCTCTATTATTCTGGAAACCAGTAGATAGCTTCTATCTGGACACCAAATAGCACAGACCTGCTACACTACAGAGTCTCCTCTGGCAGGGGCTGTGCTTCTTCGCCTTACCAACAGAAATCTGCTGCTCTTAGGCCAGCCTCTGCTCACTGCTGCACCTTGCAATAGGGGCTTCCCCAACCCATGTCACACACCAGGGACTGGCATCTCTTCTTGGTCTGTGGGGATGAAACCTTACCTGTAGATGAAGGGCGAGATGTAGCTCTTCTCCCACTTCTGTAGCATCCCACTGCTGTCCCCACTGAAGAGCAAAACGGGCTCCTTTTTGGCTGGTGGAGATACATTCAGAAGTTCAAGCAGGGGCTTCAGAAAACCAGACAAAAGTTTTATTGCTGGACACACAAAACTCAACCCTGGCTCTTGTCCCAGCCAGATAATGTTCTTCTAGCTTTGTACCTCACCTGACGGAGCTTGTGCATCTGGGGCTGGAGCTGTTGCAGAGTTAGAGATATATATGGCTGCTTACCATAAGCTAGGCACTCTAGGGGGTGTTTGCAAGGCAGCACTGTCAGGCATCCCAACTCGCTGTAGCGCCAGACGAGTATTTGCTGCGGCTTTGCTGTGCCTGGAAGAAGGGAAAGTTCTGTGTTTCTTAAAATTACTTGGGTTATTCTAAAAAGCTCTTGCCATCCACTGAGCCTTATAATATCTTTGAAGAAGCTGAGTGGGAAATCGCCTTGTGTTAAATTAGAAAAGCATGCATAGATCTCACAACACCTGTTCGCATGAAACCGGAATCTCTGGATATAAATCTGGGACCTGTGGTGGGAACCAACAGGAACATAAGAAGAGCCTGCTGGATCAGGCAAAAAACCTGTTCCCACAACAATTAACCAGGTGCCCATGGGAACATTTAGTCTCTCCCAAGTGCTAAACCCACACTGGGTCTGAATGCAATAAGCACACGAGCCTACCAAGGTCACCGCCTGGTTCTGTGATGAAAGCCCTTTTTTTGTACTAATTAATAAATTTTACTACTTTTATATTATGCCTTTCCTTCAAGGTAAAAGGTAAAGGTAAAGGGACCCCTGACCATTAGGTCCAGTCGTGGCCGACTCTGGGGTTGCGGCGCTCATCTCGCTTTATTGGCCAAGGGAGCCGGTGTCCAGCTTCCGGGTCATGTGGCCAGCATGACTAAGCCGCTTCTGGCGAACCAGAGCTGTACACGAAAACGCCGTTTACCTTCCCACTGGAGTGGTACTTATTTATCTACTTGCCCTTTGACGTGCTTTTGAACTGCTAGGTTGGCAGGAGTAGGGACTGAACAATGGGAGCTCACCCTGTCGCGGGGATTCGAACCGCCAACCTTCTGATCAGCAAGTCCTAGGCTCTGTGGTTTAACCCGCAGCGCCACCTGCATCCCCCTTCCTTCAAGGAGTTCAGGGCAAAAGACATAGTTTACTCACCCCATGTTTTCCCCACAACAATCCAGTGGCATAAGCTAAACTGGGAGAGGGTGATTGGCCAAGGAGGCCCAGCAAGCTTTGTGGCTGAGTGGTGGAATGAACCTGGATATCTCCAATGCTAATTCAATGCTCTCACCACTGGGTGCCATACTGTTCTAGTATCTTCCACTAAAGCTATTTTCTCCTAACTGCATGAAAGGACATGGCTTACAGATAAGAAGAGATGCTGAATTGGCGGCTGAGAGACCAGGTGAGGCCTTGTATTGCGGGTGGGGGGGGCATCTGTACTCTACTGGAGAACTCACCTATCACATGCCTCGAGTCTGGCAGGCTGAGAAGCTGCTGAAGAGCAGGCCCATCTTTCTGTCGGCCTTGGAACGTGGATATGAACTGTGAAACCTGAAAGCAGATCAGCACAAAGAATTCAGAACAGGTTGGCCATTTAATACCTGTTTCTCCTTATTCTTCCTATAAATGTGGAATGGTACACAAGAGCCATATTTACTTAGGGGTCAAAGACCTATCAAAAAGAGCTGTGCTGGAGGCACTTGTTCAATGGACTTTTGAGCTTTGTGGAGCACATGACAGAACTTGGGATGGAACTGTGAAATGCAGTTGGATCTGGTATTGAAAGCTACAAAGAAATGTAATCTTTGAGTATGTTTTTGGGGGAGTTTGCAGATCCAGGAATACAGTGTTAGAGGCGCTAATGGCTTTTGAAGCACCTACCCAATGGAAATAGCAATTGAGAAACATGTTCAGGAAGAGGCCCTGAGAATGGGAGGATACAACAGCTAAGGAAATGAGAAGAGACAGGATTTAATCTTCAGTATATCTGCCATCTGACATTTGGAAGAGGATCAGAGTAATTTTTCAATATAAAACGGCTGTGTATAGTTTTTATGTCATCTGTATCGTGTCATTAATCAGGCAAAATGGGTCTGATCTGTCAAGGTAAGGCAGCTTGTTAAAAGAAACGTGCTCCATCAAAGAGTGTTCTTTTTGACATGGGTAATTTTTCATATGATAAAAACTAATCAATATGAGGAGCTGAGGCCAACTAAGGACAGGCAATTCTACAAGGAAAAATCATCCAATAGAACAGCTCCCATAGGAACAGGGGACATTGCGTATGTTGTTCCAGGTCAGTCTATTTATCTATCCAGTCCAGTATTTAATACTCTGAGTGGCAGCAGCTCCTTTGGGTCTCAGGAATTGATTGCTCCCATTACCTAGGTCATTTTAAGTGGAGATGCCAGGGACTGAACCAGGGGCCTTTTTTTTGACACACAAAGCTTACTATTGTACCCTCCCCTCACAAGGCACTGGTCCCCAGGCATCTTTTGCTGGTAACCACCAATAAGCCAAATAATGTCATGCATGGAGGACTAGGCGGCATGGCAGGCTTTAAATTGACTTCCAAGTCTGGAAATCTGTCCCAGGCAAAATGGCACCTTAGCACATTCTGCAGAACCAAGTGATAAAGCTTTTGTGAGCTGCCCTGCTTCAGGCTGCTGTGGGTTGAGGATGGCACACTTGAATATGCCCCATGCAACTTTCACTCCTGCAGTCTGAAGTAACAGCCCATGAAAAGGCACCCTACAAAATCCTGCTTCATGTGTAACATGGGTGAGCAACAGGATCCTGGGCTTATCGGTCCCCATTTGCACAGCATGGCCAAACCCTTGGCAGCAATTGTTTTCCACTAGGACTGTGCCCTTGCTGGAAGAAAACAAAAAACTGGACAATGCTAGCTTATATAGTTTTAATGCACATGCCTAATATACTAAGACTGCGGGCAAGTGTGGGAGTTGATTGGCGCAGCCTGGCAGCGCATGTGGAGAGAGTCAGCTGGCTTATCCTCTTGGCCACAATTCACAAAGACAGAAAGGGAAAGAAAACACTATGCTAGTTGAGGCGGACGCAATGCTAATCCATCACCAGTAGAGGGCTCCTTATAATAACAAGTTCATTGATCTTTAGGCGGAGGTGTACATGGAAATGCCACACTTAAGTCGCTCACTATTTCCCCAGACTGAGGCTCATAGAGGGTGGGCTGGGTTGTGCCACTGGTGATCCAGACGATGCCAACAGATGCCACGTAGCAGAGTCCAGTAATGTTCCCGGTGAAGGGGCCAAGGCGCTGGATGAGCTTCCCATCCTGGGACCAGATGCCAACTGTCTGGTCAAAAGAACCTGAGAGCACCCTGCAGAGGAGATCACAGACCAGAGGGCGGGTCAGGGAAGCAGGACTTTGGCAGTGCAGTGGAGGAGCAGGGCTGCGTTTACATTTCTCAAGCAAAGACTTCACACCCTCTATATAAACCCAAGGCTCCCTTTCTAGTGAATCATTGAAAGCAGGAGAAAATATAACATTTCTTTTTTCTTTAAGCAAAGTGTTCTTATTTTACACTTCCCCAAGCGGAACACACTCAAAGCCTCTCCCTCCTGGCCAGAGGTTCGAGTAACATCCTGCGGCTTCCAGTTCCTCTTTGTGGTAAACGTCATCCTTCCAGAGCCCTCTGGCTCTAGATCTGCCACTTAGAGCCCCAGCCTCTGCAACAGAAATCCATTCAGAGAAGGAGGCATCTCCTCCCGCTTCTCCTTTCCCCATCCCCATGCTAACTTCTCAGGAAAGGAAGGAAGCTGCAAAGGGAGGGGAAGGGAAAGGAGGAGGGAGCAAAACCCAAATAGTATTTTTTTTATTTCAAAAATGGAGAAGAAATATAACCTAGGAAACGTGAATCAGAGGGGGCGGAGGCAGGAATTAAGGACTGTAAGGGAAGAGAATTTATGCAGAGTACATTATAAAAGGTGGTAGGTGTGCATTCAGCGCACAGTGATCCTCGCTTTCTGTATGTGAGAGCGAATTTAGCTCATCCTTGTTCCTTCAATTGTATGCTTCCATCCACACCACAGCAGATCTCTTTGGCCAGCAGGATTTGCCCTTTTGAAGTGACTAAAGAGGGAATCCTGCTTTGTCTCGTTTCCCTGTCCTTATGCCAGAATGAGGAACCTTTTTCAGCCCGAGTGAGAGGCCACATTCTCTTCCTGGGGCCTCATGCCAGCAGTGGGCAGAGTCAAAGGCAAAAATGGGCAGAGTCATTGGTATGACTCCTACTTTTCCTACAGTAACAGCCAGAGGTTTCTACGCATGCCCACAGCATGCCCACATCCAGGCGAACAAGAGGCATTGTCGCAACTCAGCAGCATATTCTTGCCATGAGGGGGATGTGGAGCAGGATCAGCTTGTGGATGGAGGTGGGTGGCCTGGGACAAGTCCCAGGAGTCATTCAAAGAGGCCTGAAGGTCTACCCCTGGCCCCGGTTCTGAGGTTTCCCACCCCTGTTCTACATAAGAATTGTGGCACCAGGAAGCTGCCATGCAAGTACAACATAAGACTATCCTTCAGCACAAAAGTCTCCCCTCAGTTCGCTGCTGCTAGTACCTAATTGGCTACTCTTGCCTAGTACCTTCCTGTTTGGGGGGAAGGAGAGTCAATTAGATGCTGACCAGTCATGGGTCACGTAGCAGGAGAGCACCTCTTGACAAAGGCCTTCACCCACACAACCCATTATCCAGATCCCACGGCCTAGGTGGCCTGCCCTTTGCACTGAGCTTGTACCTCGTGGTTTCTTGCTGCCGCACCAGCAGCAGGTGAGTGATGGCTGCACGATGGGCGCGTGGGATGCAGTGCTTGGTTGTCAGGCCCTTCCTGCCTGGAGTCTGATAGGTGTCAAAGATCAGCAGCTTCTTGTCGTACCTGGGAAGGGAAGGGACTGTTGGATCTACTGAAGCTGGACTCTGAGGCTGGTGTGGCTTAAACTTCCCCGTGGTGGGAGAGAGGGAGCTTTGGTTTCAAAGCAGAGCTGCAGATTCCCTCCTTGGGAAAATGTGTATGACTCACTGCTTTGTCCTTCACAGTCATCCAGAAACCACATTATTACTGTCACCTTGCAGGAGACCATCTCACTCCCTTCCAGCAGGGCCTGTTTGATAAGGTTCTGCATGACATGAGTCATATGATAGAAGCATTTCACAAAGCTGTAAGTATCACAGAGGGCCTGTACTTTGAACCCATCTGCAGACGGAGCCCATTCTTCACTCCCGCAACTCCCAACTTACCCTGCTGTGTATATTTGGTTGTCCAGGCAGGCGATGCAGGACACGATGTCTGTGTGTGTGTGCTCGGAAAAGCCCTGGGCCATGTGGACCACGTGGCCCGATTCTCTCCTTTCATCCAAGGGGAAAGCCATCAGGCGTCCCTTGCTGCCACAGAGCAGAAGATGCCGAGCCAGGCTGATGGACAAGGTGAAGATAGGGTAGCCTAGCTGGAGGGGGGTGAAAGCGGGGACTGGCTTGAGCTCAGGAAGACTGTGCACAAAATAATAGGCTCTAGGGACTCAGGGAGGCAATACTGCCTAGTTCTCACCCTGCAAGACTCTCTGGAAAGGCCTGGTCTTACATAGATTTTATTGGAGTTAGACCAGCAGGGCACTCGAGGCCCAGAAGACAGCAAAATCTAATCCTGTTTTCAGTGCTTTTTTAAAAGAAATAAAAGGTGCCGGTACTCACCATGAAGTTGCTGCATTAAGTGCCACACTTTTAACATTTGGTGTTGGGGGGGGGGGAGGTGTTGGCACCGAAAACCCTTGAGTACCCCCAAGAAGAAAGCACTGCCTGTCTTGCAGAATGAACATTACACTTCAAGGGCTCAAATATTTTATTTATTCGTTGCATTTCTATATGGCCCTTCATCCAAAGATTGAGGGTGGTTTACAAAATAAAAACACAAAAATGTACAGCATACTAACAAAAACAATACCCCTCCCCCAGCTGAAAAGGTCATAGATTGTTTAGTTAGCCAAACAATACTTAGGAATCTGCCTTTTACCCCAGGGACAGGGAACCTGCAGCTCTCCATTTGTTGTTGGACTGCAACTCCCATCATTCCTGAGGCTTGGCTGGGGCTGATGGGAGTTCTGGAAGGCCACCGCTTAGGCACTCCAGGTCTGCACTGACTGGCAGCAGCTTTCCAAGGTGTCAGACAGATGTCCTTTCCAGCACTACCTGGAGAAGCCAGGAATTGAGCCTGGGGCTTCCTGTATGCAATGCATGTGCTCTGCTTCTGAGTTGCAGTCCTTTGTGGGAATACTGGTTGGGGGAAGTTCCCCTTTATCCTCAGAAGCCTCAGTTAGTAGGTGCAGAAAGTGAGATCTCTGCCTAAATTGCAGCTGCAGCATCCCAGGAACCCCCAGAATTCCTTGAGCAGCAAGAGTTTAGCACAATCACTCTCTGACAGGGTTTCCCATACTTGGAGCTCCAGCTGTTTTTGGACTACAGTTCCCATCATCCCTAGCTAGCAGGACCAGTGGTCAAGGGTGATGGGAATTGTAGTCCAAAACAGCTGGAGACTCAAGTTTGGTAAACCCTGTTCTATGATATCTGGTCAATTCCATGCAATGACTTACAAACTTCAGAAAAGCAACTGTGTCATTATTCTTGGCCTGCCCTGACCCCAGGATGTAATACGGTGTGGTTCTTACCAGGATGCGGTCAAGAACAGTGCCGCCTACAGCCCACACAAGCACGGAGCCATCATTGGAAGAAGAGAAGAGGAGTCGTGCCTGCACCCAGGACTGGAAGTGGGTGACTCGGCCAGCATGCTCCTTGGCGCAGAGGGACATGCGCCCATTCTCCACGTCCCACCATTTGATCACTCCATCTATCAGGGCAAGAAGGGTGACAATACAGCTTGTTTAGCTAGGAGCTTGTTTCGGAAGGAACGTCTCCAGCTCATTTGGAGAGAGATGCCTTAAGGAAAAACCTGCCGGGTTTTGAATGAGGGCACTGTGCTAGCATGGCATTCCCTGATGAGAACTCAAGCATAAATTCAGAGGTCATATGGGGACATGAGCTGAAAGCATGTAGATGAGACAGAAAGCAGACTCTTGGTTCAGGTATATACTGTGTTTTGGGCTGTACTCTTGTTGTGGGGATGGAAATGGTGGTCTATTATGTGATGTAACTGTCCAAGATTTGGGCATGTTGTACAAAGCAGGCATGGAAGTTGGGTAGAATTTAATGCTGTAATGCTCACAAAGAACTGGAAAAATGTACCTCCCTAGCTAGGACTCACCTTCAAAGCCTGTGAGGCACTCCCGTCGGGCTGAATGGTAGCCAAGAGCTGTTATGGGGCGGCGATGACGTTCTTTCACCTTCAGATGCTCTTGCATAGCCATGACTGAGATTAGGGCCAGAGAACGTGGGGAAACACAGGGTCACCCTTCTGGCAGATTTCCAAGGTCTTTGGGGGAAGTCGGCTTGTTTGGCGAGGACCTCCCAATCGACAGAAATTGCGTAACCTGAAATTGCCGCTAAGTAGCAGGCTGGAAGCAGCCTCAGTATAATGAGCCGGCTTGCTAATAGTTTCCCTAGGGAATCTTCTCTGGACCCATTAAAAAACAAGCAAACCCAAGACTTGCCCTATGAACTTTCACCTGCAGAAAGCTTTTATTGACTGGGTGAGAAAAGTTGTACCATCTCAACTTTTCTCCTCTAACCTGCTGATTAAGGGACTCTTGCCCTCCTAGGGGCTTCGTGTCATCCTATAAGAGCAAAGAGGGTCTGCTGAGTCCTGCTCACGCATCCAACTCTTCCTCTGCGCGCGCTCTCTCTCCGCTCCCTTCCTGCGCCCATCTGATGAGGGAGAGGCGACGGTTCCCTCCACAGCTTCCCACCCTTTCCTCAGGCTGCTTCCTTCGCAGTCTCTGGGGAAGAAAAGAACCAAGCGGCAACGCGGCGCCCTCCGCCTCCTTCCCGAGACTTGCCCGAAGACGCAGCGCGCGCACCAAGGCGCCCGGGGACGTTTCTTCGAAGGCTCCGGCTGTGGCGCCTGTGGAGAGAGAGATGAAGTCGGATTTCTCGTTTATACTTCCTGCTCCTGTCTCCATGGAAATGCAGAGAGGGCGGGAAGGAGCCAGTGCCGGGGCTCCCGCCTTGCTGCGGCTTTTGGGCGTCGTGAGAGTCCAAAGCAGAGCCGCCGAGTCTCCCAGGCGCCAGGGTCGGCCTTCGCGCGCAGCCTCGGAGAACCGCGCGCGACGTGGGTACCGTCCTGAAAGGCTGGCCTCTTCAAGGGCTCGGCCGGGTCACCTTTCCCTAACACCCGGTGTGGTGCAGGGAGGGCAGCTGCCCCCCTCCCCAATCAAGTAAATAAATAAAAATACTTAACTAACTGAGCAATTGCGTCGCATATAGCTCGGTTCTGCCCCCCTAACAAAAGTCCTGCACCCGACCTTAACATAAATCATGGCTATGCCCATGACTTGCATTTTAATTTTCTTTCTTTAACGAGAGTAATATACTGCTTAATCGACAAAAACCTCTTATTTACTTCATTTATGAATGCTATAAATGGACTTAATGCAGCACAGAGTATGGAGCTCGCTCTTCCTAGGAGGCAGTGATGGCCACCAACTTGGATGGCTTTGAAAGAGGATTAGACAAATTCATGGGAGGAGAAGAAGGCTATGGGTGGCCACTAGCCGTGATTGGCTATGCTCTACGTCCGCAGTTGGAGGCAGCAATGATTCCCAATAACAGTTGCATCTCTCTCTCTCTCTCTCTCTCTCTCTCTCTCTCTCTCTCTCTCTCTCTCTCTCTCTTGAACAGGTTCCCTGGGTCTTTTCTCCCTGTAAATGTGGACAATCAGCTTCATAGTCCTTACAACACAGTCCCTTTTTGTTGCAATAGACTAAGCCCTCTCTGGAAATTGCATAGGCCTTGTATCACAGCACAACTGATAACATTGTGCATAACAGTAACTGCACAAATCTCCCATTATGAGGAAAGACCCCATCTGGTGTATTGTACCTCTGGAGGCAACAACCAGCATGAAGTTCACTGGGAATGTGGATATAATGTGGATATAATTTGAAGCGCCATGGAAGATACAGGTCAAATGAACAGTAAGAGAATGGAAGATTATGAAAATAAAATATGAAAAATTTGTCTGCTGCAGTACTAAAAAGGAATGCAATTTGCAACCTAAACATTTGCTGGAATGTCAGGCATGAATATTAGGTACTAGCTGAAGTACTATATATAGATACAAAACATAGCCAAGTAGGAGAGAACCACCCACAATCATTGTCCAAAGCTTGAAAAATTCAGACAAGTAGCAGATCCATTCTTCCTGCCTCTTGCTCCAGTTGCATGACATGATCTAGAAAAGTGACAAGATGATTGCAGCACATATGACAGGAAGGAGGGGGACGTGGGCTCAGAGCTTTAGCCTTCATGTTACAGAGTCCAACAAAGCTGGAATCGAAAGCACTTGTATGCATTAATACACTTTCCAGGCGGGCCAGAGTCTTTCTCAAGGAACAGAGGCACTGGTACCTTTCTGGCTGTAAGTGTGGAGGGTGAGCAACCCTTTTCCTCTTTGGGACAACCTTCCAGGGCACAATGCAAATAAGTGGGGGGCAGGTGGAGCAATTAATACAATTTTTTCCTTTGTACACTTGGCTGGCTTCCATATACCCTCACACACTCCTCTCCAGGGATGGAAAAACGCGTCAGCTTTGGCTTTCCCAATTTTTCATTTTCCCACTCCCACCACCATCCAGATTCTTCTGCCGAGGAACCAAGAGAGGTGCATTTTTTGTACTCGCCCATCTGTGCTACAGGAGGGAGCCAACCCCCTGACCCCACCATCCACCAGCCTATCTCGGATGGCAACATTTTTGTTGTCTGTTGAGAACTACCTGTTATAAATTACCACCAGAAGCATATTTTCCATAAATAAAGTGTTTTCTTCATGACTGATGCAGTCCATATAGAACCTGGGAACTTTTACCTGACAGATTGATAGACGTCACAGGTAATAGTCTGTACATAAATGATGGGTGCATGTGGTCAATTTTACTTTAGACTTTGAACATTTGTTTTTAACCCAGTGCTCACTGCAAGCACTAATTACACATCTTCACAGGCAATCTTGAGAATGTTTACAATACAGCAACCTCCCTTGTGAATTCTCTACTACAATATTATTTGCAGTGCCTCCCATGCTATACCCATGGGGAGTACCATTGATTGTGCTGTGTTTGTATGACATGCTAGAATTTGCAGCACATTCAGGTAAGCTCATTAATGTTCCCAGCCTTGCATTGGATCAGAGATGTCCAACTGTTACACTTTAGGAGGTCAGTGTATTCTCCTCATACTAGGCCAATGCCTGGGACAATATGTTTAGGTACTATAATGCAAGTGGCATTACTTAGAAGGAAAAGCTTCACTGCTCTGGAGCAAATGTCATGTTTAAAGAATGAATGGGTGTTCTGAAATATATCCTCAGGTTGACAGTGATCCTTTACTTTCTCAGAATATGCATAACAACGCAATAACATTACTGTACACAATTACACGTTACAAGTGAAACTGGACAACATTTTTTTTTAAATCACACCTTGCTTTGAATTTGAAAGAATTATCAGAAGCTAGTTAAAGTTTTCATTGGAATGGTCAAATCTATCTCAAAGGCTGCCAGCTTTCCCAGTGAGAGCCAGTATAGTGTATGTGTTGGTCCATGTCCTAGAATCTAGGACAAGGGTGGCCATATATCCTACTTTACAGAGGGCAGTCCTCTATTTGAAGGGCAGTTCAGTCCAGGCATAGAAGCTAACTCCTAATAACTGAGGCCCTTTGCCCCCCCATAAAATATTTCAGGGGGCTGCCCCCCCAAGCTGATGGACATTGCCATTCAAATGGTGTGTGTGCACTGCATCTTGCGATTGACTATGTGGGGTGAGGCTTACCTGCCTCCCGTATTTCATTCAAGTTGTCACCCTGAATCCAGGTTCAATTTAAAGAGAAAGGGAAAGCAGGAGGGCTTTTGGAATTGCCAATCAACAGTGTGGATCTCGAGAGTAGACTGAGCAGGCACAGGTCACCTGGCTGCAGTCCTCCCTGTGGTGAGAAGTAATGTATTTCTATTTAAATTTTAGTATTTGAAATTGGTATCTCTATATAAAAATTAGCAGATGCAATTATGTGTTCTCTGTTTCTGGCAATCTGTGCTGAAAGTGGCCACCCTAACTAGAACCATGAAGTTTGCTGGGTAATCTTTGGCCAATTGCTCCATGACCTTCCCCACAGGGTAGCTGTGATGATAAAATAGGGGAGGAAGGAATGTATGCCACCCAGAGCTCATTGGAGGAGGGCTGGGATAAAAATGTAAGAAATAAGTGAATAAATCCCAATATCACGCTTAACAATGTCGGACTGGGCGTCATATCCGTTGCTGCCTGGATTAGAGGCCTAGAGGCACCATATACGTAGTCACAAGGCCCCTGACTTCATGCCAGCAAGTTTGTTTATTAGCTGGAACCTCTTTTGCCATATTGCTACAGCAGAGATTATGAAACAAAGTCCTCACTTTCCTGATGGAGTCTCATGATCTCCAAGGACAGTTTTCTGTGCTGCGTTCGCCTCAGATTGTTGTCTTCATTCTCTCGCTCCTTCTACTGCATTTCTGCTGAAGCAACGCCTTGTTACCTTGCTTCCATCTGTTCAGTTCCTTCCCCTGAGGGGTTTCTTGTGGTGGATGACAGTAAATTTCTTTGCCTTTAGCTCCTAACGCTCCGGTTCCTTATCAGGATGCAGAATCCTTTGGGGAAAATTATGCTCTAGCCTTGGACAGTTCACAGAGAGCCCTGGGCTGTTGTGGGTGTCTGTGGGGCTGTGCTCTTCGAAGGAGGGAGTCTCTCTTCCAAACCCCATTTTGAGCTGTGGTTTTGGTTTCCATAGTGACACTTCCTGTGGTAGAGAAAAGAGGTAGTGAGTGCAGCACTGTGAGCGTGGCAGGCAGCTGCACTCCTTCTTTCTCTCCCTGCCGGGGATGCTCAGAAGGCCGTGCTGCAGCCTCAGGGAGGGGCTTCTCCTAGGCTGATGGTCCTGGCTTAGACGGACTACCTGTGACAGCAGCACGAGGCATGCTGGGAAAACCCAAATACCTGGGCGTCCAAAATGGCCGAATGGTGAGTGAGTACACTTCAGTTGCTCCTGGGGGATGATGGCAAGGCCAGAGGCTTGCAGCTCACAAACCTGCAAGGAAATGTGGTTTCTGTTTTGTTTTTTCTGTCCCCAGCAAAGGATGCTTCAGGGAAGCAGCCTTTTAAGGATCTGGGTTGTGTGTTTATGCATTTTGGGGTGGTTATTTGTCCAGGAAGATCAGCATTCATTGTTTTTCTCCTTGCATGGCCTCTCTAGGCCAGCTGGGGTGCCTATACTTTTCATGGATCTCTGACATCCAGGAAGATAAGTGGGAGGCTGTGACACTGATATTGAGGGGAGGCTGGGATTTGACTATTAGAGAAAGGCTAATCTACACTTCATTTCCTTTGAGCCTGGTGACAAGGAGCCTGTTTGCCCCACCTTGTTCTTTGTAACTTGTGGGAGAGTACATGGAAAGCACTCTCTGCGTGGCTGGTCTGTGTCAAGGGTCTGTGACTCTTGCCTTGCTAACCCCTCGCCCTCCACACCCGGCCAGATTGGGGTTTTTTTGGTCTCACACTGAGCTCGAGGGTTTCTGTGGCCTGTGAAATCACAGTACTTTTCAGAGGCTGCAGCCTGCACTGAGAGATGATCTGCCGCGGTGAGCCCAGAAGACCGAGGGCTGGCGTGAGAGTCTCTGAGATCATGTTGCACAACTCAGCATGACTGGCAGCCACAAAAGGCAAGGAAGGGCTGTAATCAGATTAGATGGGCTGACAAAACTGGATGCCGGAGACTCATGTTGTGAGCAAGGCAACAACAACAAAAAGTTTAAAAAAAAGTAAGGAGTTGCAGGTTAGATAAGCTGGTGGTGCTGAAACCTGACCCATTTGTTTAGGGAATAGCAGGGTTCGGTAGGAATGTTAGATGGGAGATAATTGCGAGCCAGCCACAGAAACCCAGTTGGTTGCCTGGAAAGTGGCTTTAGCCTTTGTTTGCCCTGGATGGGGGATCCTATGTGGAATTTCTGTGTGGGATCAGTTTGTAGGAGCCTTTGGAGAGAAGTCCATGGTGTGGTTCATGGAAAGATTCCCTTTGACTATGGTGACAACATAGAGTCTTATCCTATTGTGCAGAGTTGGGGAATCTGTGGCCTGTCAAACACTGTGAGACTTCAACACCCATCAGCCTCAGCCAGTATAACAAATGGTCAGGGATGATGGGAGCTGTAGTCCAGCAGAGGTTCCCCATCCTTTCTATAATGTGGATTCAAATAGAAATATCAGATACTGACCCCAGAGACGGTACCCACATTACTGTTTACTGTGGCCCACCACTGGTGCTTGAAGCTGCGTACACAAGGCATTTGTCACAATCCACATCTATATCCTGTCGCTTTTTCTTGAGAAATACTGCTCCTTCGTGCATTTCCCTTCAAACCAGTGCCATCCAATTGGAAAACATAAGCTACATTCATTTCACGGTTAAGCTGAGGTGTGTACAGCTGTTACACATGTGCAGATGGTAGCTTCATGAGTTCAGGGTAGTGGTGGTTTACAGGCATGGGGAAACCAAACAGGCAATGTGTATCAAGTGAAGACATCCCTGCCCCTTCTCGGCTGTGTACAGCAGTATGCAGTATGTGTGTGTGTGTGTGCTAATGTGTGCATAATCTATGTGTCCTGGAAGTTTCCCACTGCCATGTAACATTAGGTTGAATTCAACCCTGTTTCTGTAGAAACTGTTGTGGGTTTTCAAGAAGGATTGGCTGCTCACGTTCTCATATGGGGTGTTGTTTTGTCTCGCCTGACATGAGAAGGACCAATCTGTCAGGCATATCCCATCAGCATCCTGCTTCCATTAGTCCTTTTCAGATTTGTGTGATCTGAAAGACATAGACTGAGGTTCCAGTATGAGGAACCTTGTATGTGCCACACAGCAATGGCGTAGGCAAAGGACACCACCAACATCTGTATGCGGTTGGCTCGACTAGACTGTGGCACTGTGGCAAGGCTGGTCTCTGTACCACATCCGGATGGTCCTTGGGATGGGAGTCTCGAGTTGAGGAGTGGGGAACCTTTGTCAGCCTGAGAGCCACATTTCCTTCAGTGGCAGGTGGTGCCAGAGGCAAAGGCAGGCAGAGCAATGATTGGCTAGTGTTTACATATACTCAGACAAGCTAAAGAGGTGTTATTAGAGTTCTTCAAAGGACACATTCTGGTCAGGCCAAAAAAAAGGAAGGGTGCAAAGCAGGGCAGGTGAGGGGTGAGGCTCAAGAGGGTATTGTGGCAGCAGAGAGTCTTAGAGGCCAAATAGAAAGGCCTGAAGGGCCACACTTGACCCCTGGGCCTGAAGCACTCCACCCCTGCTCTAGGTCTTGTGTGTGGCCCTTTGGTGCCATTATACAAATAATGTTACACTTTGAACACTATTTCTGATTGAACCTGGAATGTCCTACTTTTCCATTTTCTTCCCCTCCATGTCTCAGAGAATAATTAAAAGTGGTGTGTGTATATGTGTATGTGTGCAAAAACGGAGTGCTGCTTATACCGAAAATAAATTACCTGCATCAAATTAAGGAAATGGTGAAGCTGGCATACAAAGCCCCTTCCTATAATTCTGAAGGAAAAGGTCACCAGTCCGCTTTAAATCGTTTAATTAAAATGCTTCAGCAGCCAGCCATTTTTTAGGAAACACATGAGGCGTTTATTCCTTTATTGTAAATGGAGCCTTACACTGCAAGCCTTTACATGTCTACTCAGAAGTAAGTCCCACTGTATTCAAAGGAGCTTACTCCCAGGTAACTGGGTAAAGACTGGACAATCCTAAGCATTTTTAATCAGAATTAAATCCCACTGAGTTCAATAGGATTTACTCTCTGGTATGTTCCTGATCATTCTCACAGTTTTTCCTCCTCCTCCTCCTCCTCCTCTTCTTCTTCTTTCCCACCTTTTCCCTGATAGGGACTCAAAGCAGTGTACTGCTGAAATTTTATTTCAGTTCCATTTATCAGTTGAAGGTGTATACAATCCCCTCCCTCACATATTTTTTTTCTTTACAACAATCCTGTGAGGTACGTTAGGCTGAGAGGTTGTAATTGGCTCAAGGTGACAGATGTATATGGGTATAAGACATCTATGTGTGCTGGAGATCAAACACGGGAGAAGCTTCCTGATGTAGAATAGAATGTCCCAATTTTCATCTGAGAAAATGTTGGACGGTATGGAATAGTATTGGCCCTGGGTCATTCCTCCTGGGGTGCATCTGGGAATAAGGTTACTTTATCCCAAAGGCAGCTGGGTCCAGGGGTGGTAGTGGTAGGCTCCTGCTCTCATGTAGGTCAGCACCTCCTTACATTGCTTACAGTGAGTTCTGACCACAGCAGACTTCCACAACAGCACGGGAGATTGGATGCGGCACAGTTTGGCACTTGTCCTGAGGTTGGAAGCTTTCTGGTAGCAGACGGCTATCTTGCATCTGCTGCGTGCAGCAGAATGTCCTGTGAGGCTGTCTCATGCTGGAGCAGAGGCTTCCTCCGTCTCCGGAGGTACTGGCCCCGCTGCATTCTGCCATATCCCTAAGAACTCTTTTGACCACTTTCATCCTTCTCTTGCAGGGCCTGGCTGTGTCAGATGGGGGTAAGTAGGCCGTCTGTCTTTGGGAAGGGTGCTGGGCATGTGGGAAGGTTAAAGACCTGAACATGACAGCAGGGCTCACTGGCTAGTAGGGGTGGAGCAGTGCAAAGGTTGGTAAACTCTACAAGCAACAGGAAGACCTGCTCACACTCACTCACATTGGCATTCCGAATTACATAAAACAGCTCCAGGCAACCAGATGGTGAAACAAACGTTGCCCAAAATACCTCTCAGGATATTTTGCCAGGACACAGGACACAGACTGGCTACTTCCAGCTCTCATAAGATTTATCAGCTGGTATACAGAGGCCAGAGATTGTTGCTGGGCCAACCCCTTCATTATGTGGAGTTAGGTGTCTACCTCAGGAGGATGCTGGGGGTAGAGGGAGAGATGAGAAAGTATTGGATGACAGGACTGCCTATGCCACACAGCATGGCCTGCACCTCCTACACTAGCCTGCTGCCCTCAGGTGCAGTGGAGTATGCCATCTTGTTGAAGTAAGATTCAGTTGCCACTCCAGTTGGTTTCTGTATGTCTGGAGTGGCAAACCTTTGGCCCTCCAGATGCTGCCAAACTACAAGTCCCATCAGCCCCAGCAATCATGTCCAGTTGCCTGGGATGATGGAAGTTGTAGTTCAGCCACATCTGGAAAGCCAAAGGTTCCGCACACCTGCAGTATGTGAAATGAGGTTGTCATCTAGACCTCTCTCTTAGGTAGCCAAGTTGGGCAGACCCCCCACTCAGTGTCACGCTAGGGCTTGGGAAGGACCTGAAATCTCTCTCTCTGTTCACAGAATTAAACAGCTCGGGGGCTCGGGGCAGTAATAACAGTGTGGACAGTCTGCCAAGCACCCAGAATGCCTCTCCTTCTTCGGGGCAATCTGTAGCACGGTGGGCAGAGTCCTTTGAGACACTACTGCAGGACCGACTTGGTGTGGCCTACTTTACTGTGAGTAAGACACAGCACTTCTGTTTATCATGATCTCCCTCCAACCCAGGGTAGGACATGGTCAGTCCGTGGGGCTTATCTGGTCTCAGGGGCGTAGCTAGCTGGGGGTGCCACGGCGAGCTGCCCACAGAGTCCACCTGGCGGACGCAAGCCCCATGCTGCCGTTTGGGGCAGCATAGGGCCCCGAGCCACCACGTCACACCCAGGAGAGACGCGTGGCTCAGGTGCGCTGCAGGCCAGGCCCCATGGTATGTGCTGCCCCTCGCGGTGTGCCATTTTGTCACCCCCTCAGGGGTGGAACGCACCCCTGCACCCTCCTTCCTACGTCGCTGTCTGGCCTGCTAAGCCTTCTTTAGTGGCCTGCCAGCCTCTGACCCAATTTTCTGGTGGCTGCCACTGGGGAAAAAACATGCAGGATCAAGCAAGAGTGGTGCATTTCCCCTCCCCACCATGGTGTGGTGCTATGTAGAGAGGTGGAAGCCTCTCCACCCAGCCCAGTGCCACAAAGGCTGACAAAATGGCTCCTTCCCTACCAATTAGATTGACTACCTGAAGAGTGGAGAGAGTGGGGGGTATTTTTATACTCATTGCAGAGCAGGGGCAGGGTGGGGAGGCTCCACCCAGTCCAGCACCACAATGGAGAAGGAAATGGCTCACCCTTCTGTGAGAAGCAGAGGTACGCCCCCCCATAGCTGTCAAGTGTCCCTTATTTGAAGGGACAGTCCCTTATTCCAGCGCCATGTCCCGCTGCTGTCCCTTATTGATAGATGTCCCTTAAATGTCCCTTAAATGATGTCCCTTAAATTTCAAAGGAAGCAGCTCCTCTCCCTCCCTCCCTGCCGGCCAGCCAGGGAGGAGGGAGTCTCCAACTGTGTTGCTTGGCTGTGTTGCTCACCCAATAAGAAGTCTAAAAACGACTGGGGGGTGGAGCTTGCATGCCTTGTGTGTGGCTAGTTAATGTAAGCTGAGGGGGGTTTTGAATGCTGGACACCATTTTGTTGCACGTGCTGCTGCAAACTTTGCAGTGCAAAGCCAGGCCGGGGAGCCATCTTAAGTTGAGGCTGCATAGGCCTTGTGGTGCATGTGATTCAGATTCTATTCAGTTGAACCTCTGGTTACGAAGTTGGTTGGACAGTGTTCTCGAAGCTACCAGCATGAGTTTGACCAGACTGCAGGAGGACAGGAAGACTGGAGTGCCTGGAACAGGTGAGGCTGCAGGTCCCTTATTTTGGCTGCTGGTCCCTAATTTTCAAGGCTGCTGGCCCCTTATTTTCAAATCTGTAAGGTGACAGCTATGGCCCCCCCCACCCCCCGTGTGTATGTGTGAGCCTGCAATAGTATGTGCCTGTCGTAGAGTTTACATAATGCTTTGCTTTGTGTTGTATTGCATTTGTTGTACCTGGCTGAATGGTGCCTAGATGAACTCTTTGATCTACACAGGACACTAAATTGTGAGAGTCCTGGGACAGAGGGAGGGTCGTCTTCATCTCTACCCCCACCTCTTTTTAGGAGTTCCTGAAGAAGGAGTTTAGTGCTGAGAATGTATATTTCTGGCAAGCCTGTGAACGGTTTCAGCAGATCCCAGCTGGCAGCACCCAACAGGTAAGAGCACCACCAAGGCCAGACAACGCAGGTGAAACCCAAAACCAGCACAAAGCAGACTCTTTCTCTGCCTGGGGGGCTGAGTGGATATAAGCAAGTGTAGCTCAATTTGTTCCTAATTTGCCCTGAATGGAATATTCATATTTATTTTTTAACCACAAGGTTTAGAAACTGCCATTTATAAAATGAAGACTTTTGTTTTGAGGAAGCTCAGTTCGGCACAAGATGCAGGCAGCACGTTTATCATTGCTCAGAAAACACATTGCCTGATTTGGAAGAGGGGATATGCTAAGAAATGTCAGGGTGACTCCTTGCCTCTCAGTTACACTACATGAACTGTGCTTAAAAATAAAACACTAAAGAAATTCTGTACCCGATGAAGCCAAATTCTTGGCTGAAAAATGCTGGATTCTGCTACCTAGACACATTGTCGAAATTGGCTTTTTGTATACTTCCCTGCTTTCGTCACTAGTCATAGGGAAGGGCAAGGAGCTATGCAGCACATTAAAATACTTCCTTTTGATGGCTTGGAAGCATTCTGAGTCTCCCTTTGGCTTTGGAGATTTTACCAGGCATGGGAAGGAAGGAAGGAAGGAAGGAAGGATTCTCATAATGTTGAATTTTGCAACCAAGTGAATAGCAATTTCATACTTCTCTAATATTTGCATATAAGCATTGGTTGCATGCAACCCTGTGACTAGAGGAACCCAGATGCTCTTCTCCTATAGCCTACACTAAAGGAGACAAGAAGAGTGGCACAGAGAGCAGCTGCACTTGGTACCTTGGCTTCTTACCTATAGTAACGTCATAACTCGTCTCATCCCACATTGCTTTCTCCATAGCTGGCCCAGGAGGCTAGGAGGATCTATGATGAGTTCCTGTCAAGACATTCGGTCAGCCCGGTCAATATTGACAGGCAGGCCTGGATTGGTGAGGAGATGCTGGCCACCCCCACCCCTGACATGTTTCACGTCCAACAACTCCAGGTGAGAACAGTCCGCCTTAGCTAGTCTATGAGATGTGGGCTAGTGTGGGAATCTAGGAACACCACCTGCTGCTTCTCCAATCAGTAATGCGAAGCATCGTTGCTGAAGTCTTCTAAGGTAGCAGAAGGGATGCAGCTCAGTAGCAGAAAAGCTGCTTTGCATGTGGAAGGTCCCAGGCCCAATCCTTGGCATCTCCAGGTACATCTGAAACCCTGAAGAGTTGCTGCCAGTCAGTGTTGACAATACTGAGCTAGGTGAACCAGTGGTCTGACTCAGTATAAGGCAGCTTCCTATGTCCCTCTGAGGCGATCCAAGTCCTGGAGGATGTCCTGCTTCAGGGACAGTGATGGGCACATGACTAACCCAAGGCTTCTTGCTCCAGATCTTCAACCTGATGAAGTTTGACAGCTACGCACGCTTCGTCAAGTCTCCAGTGTATCAGGCATGTGCGAAGGCCGAAAGCCAAGGGCAGCCCTTGCCAGAGCTGAGGCCTCACTCTCGAAGCGGCAGCCCCCCAAGCGACCATGGCAAGGTACGGGGCGTCCTCTTGAGCAGGAGTGCATGGGGAAGTTAGGCGGTGGCCTTTCCCCACTTTGTCCCCCTAACCTGGTCCAGCATGCCATGAGCTGATGCGCTCTCTGGCTTCCCCCTAGAAAACGAAACTAAAAGCAGGGAAATCGCTGCCGCTAGGAATGGAGGAAGGTGGCAACTTAGGCAGCAGGAGCCCTCGAAGATCCTTCCGGAGAGGGGACCGGAGGGAGCGTCACTGGGGAGGTGAGTCCAAAGCCGATAGCTGGGACACCACAATTGTTCAGGTGACTCTGGGTGGCATCAGGGTGGTTAATAAAGTGCCCGGTTGCCATGGACCACATATCCTCCAAAAACCTGCTGATTTTCTGTCCTAGAGGAAAGAAATGGCAGCGAAGGGCCGTCCCACTGGCGTGAGTCTCAAGGCTCTTTGAATTCCTCGGCTAGCCTGGACCTGGGCTTCCTCTCATCTTACGCCACCAACAGTTCCCAGACTGAGGCAAGTGCTTCTGGGACTTATTCATCCTGGGGGTTTGGGGGGCCAGGGCAGTGAAAACCGACCTGTGCTGCTGTTGCCTACCCCATCCTGCTCGGGTCACGCTCCCTTCCTTGCGCTAGTAGGCGTTTTGCTGTTGCTTGATGTTCTGCCAGGGCTGCCGCACGCTCTGTCCCGCCCAGCCCCCACGCAATCTGTAATGGGCTATGTGACTGTGCAGTGTGGAGGAGTTCTCAACAATGTGCAGTTCAGCTCTGCGAATGCTCCTGGAAAGAGCCGCTGAGGCAGCTCCCAGTATTTTCTGCAGCTGCAGAACCCTGGAACTGTTGAAAAGATGTTGCTTAAAGCCATAGGGAATCCCAGCTGGTGGGGAGGCAATCCTCCCCTCCTGAATACAACGACCAGTGAAAGGAGAACAGGGAGTGACATTATCCTTAGGGAGAAGCATTGCTAGAAAACCCTGCAGGGACAGCAGGGGGCTGAATATTGCCTGATCTGCATAACATGAATGTAAACTACAGAGTACAGACCTGTTCCGATGGAACCAGCTTCTGGGGAGCAAAATAATGATTCTTATTTACTTATTGTTTAGTATATGCACATGCATATACTGTTTCTTGTACAGTGGATCAGATCAGATTTTTCTTTGGCTTTGATAGATATTACACATAAATGCCAACAGACCAGGCATGATTCAGCACAGTTCACCAGGTTCAGTGGTGCTTATTCACAGGCAAATGTGGTTAGACCTACAGGCTTAGTCTGCAAGAGCGACATGTATGCAAAGGTCTGTGCACTGTATTCATAGCACCAGTGCCAGATCTGCAGAAAGGGGGAGCTGTTGGACATGAAAGCAAGAGTTGCAGACTTTAGGCTGCCAAACCGACACATCTTAGAACCAGAATTTTTTTACACTTTTCTATACAGTACCCAGAATGAGAAATGTAGATTGCAAGAGTAGAATTCTAAAATGTATAACTTCAAACTGTAGGTAGTAGGGAAGGATCATATATTTAAATTGCTCCCCTGTTGTAGCCCCTGCATGCAGCAAAACTAGCATATCAATAGGGAGACTAAGAAATGGGTCCTCAAATGCATGTTTGGGTTAAACGTGGTTCCTGAGTCTGAAAAGGTTGAAGAAACCTGCTATATAGAACCTCCATGTTCAGGAGTAGTAGATCTGACAATACTTTTTGCTGGGAAGCAACAATGCATTGCTGCTTGCATGTTTCCCATAGGCATCTGGTTGGTCACTGTGAGAACAGGATGCTGGACTAGACGCTCCCCTGGCCTGATCCAGCAGGGCTCTTCTTGTGTTTGTATGTTATGAGCTTGTCTGAGCAATTGGATTGACTGTGGTGGGAAACAGGATACCAGACAGACTTTGGGTCTTATCTAGCAGAGTTCTTCTTCTGCTAAACATTTTCGCATGATGCAAAATATGGTTTACTAAATAGAGGAAAGTTTAAAAATAAAAGATAAATGGCACCCATCAGAAAAGCACAAGGAGGGCATTATACCCCACCACCTGCCACTTGTGTACATTCTAGTATTCTATCTCCTCATTCTCTATAATGCATGGAACAGCAAATATGTTTTGCACACAGGTGAGGGATAAATGATGTACAGTTATGTGTGAAAATTCTGTGTATGGCTATTATCATTGGTATATTTGTCCAGAAGCCTCAAAACACCAACAAAACAATATTATATATCAGACCTTAGAAAATCATCTGGTCAGTGGCGTAGCGTGGGGGGTGCAGGGGGGGCCGGCTGCACCGGGCGCAACATCTGGGGGTTAGGGTTAGGGGGCGCAAATCCACGGGTTAGGGGGCGCAAATTACTTGCCTTGCCCTGGGTGCTGACAACCCACGCTACGCCACTGCATCTGGTGTCCACTCTGAGCTTTTATCCTAGTAGTTGAGCCAGCCAAAGAGTGATGCTGAATGTGTTGATTTCTCCTTCCTCCAGAACAACAGGCAGAGCCTGACTGGCTCAGAACCTGACAGTCAGAACCAGCCTGTCAAGTACTGTTGTATTTACCTTCCCGATGGGACGGCCTCTCTGGCCCCTGTGCGCTCTGGACTCTCCATCCAGGACATGCTGGCTGGGATTTGCCAGCGCCGGGGCCTCCACCTGCCTGATGTCAAGATCTATCTTGTGGGGAATGAAAAGGTAGGCCCAGCCTATGGGAGGAAAAGGAAAATAACTTCTGGAGGAATGCCACTGCAGAGATTTTAAGAGGAAGGGATGCTGTGTGTGCTGTATTTCCAGGTCAAATATAGACGGAGACAGCAGCTGTAACCTCTTTCAAAGGGCAAAAACTGTCCAGTTGGTGGACAATGCAGTAGCTTCCCTTGTGAGCTGTGAGTTCAGAAGTCCTTGCCTGAAATTTCACTGCAGGTACAAACCCACCTGAGGCAAACCAACATTCTCTCAGTCTCAAAAGCCATGCGCAACAATTGCCCATTTTATAGGGTTGTTGTAAGAATTACTGAGATAATGAATGTACAGTGTTGTCCCATAAGATTGGCTAGTTGAAGGCTCAGAATACTAATGATGGATAAGACACTGAAGATGGATTGCTAGAGGCACCAATATGAGTTACACACTACCATCATCACTTTTCAAGGGACACCCACTATTCTTCAAGTATCTCCTTGAGCCAGCTAATTTTACCCCACATAGCTGACAAGGAAAGAACTCAAAATGAAATTACTTTAGGTTCACTGCAGGGTGAATCTTTCTTTTGCCCAGGGGTTGGGCCTCTGCATAGTTTCAATTCCTCTGAAATTCAAATAGCTTCGATGTTGTTCTTTACAAAGTGCTGCCAGAGACAAATATTTACCCACCTATCCACAGGTAAGCCCCAGAGATCCACCCTGATTGTATATCGAGTATTTCAGAAGGCATATTTGCATTAGGCAAATAATATCCAGCTTATAGCTGATTACAGCGTGTGTACATATACTTATAGGTCATTCCTAATGAAATAATCTCAGAAAGCTTCCTGGTACAAAAGAAAAAAGAAAAAGCATCCTATGCATGTCTACTCAGATGTAAGTTCCACTGAGGTTCAAGGGACTTTCTCCCAGGTAACTGTGTACTGTGTAGGATTTCAGAAGGCTGCAATCCTAAACACACTTATTAGGTGATACATCTCTCTGAATTCAGGAGAACCGACTTCTGAGTAAACATGCTTAGACTACAGTGGTACCTCGGCTTAAGTACTTAATTCGTTCTGGAGGTCTGTTCTTAACCTGCAATTGTTCTTAACCTGAAGCACCGCTTTAGCTAATGGGGCCTCCCACTGCCGCGCGATTTCTGTTCTTATCCTGAAGCAAAGTTCTTAACCTGAAGCACTATTTCTGGGTTAGCGGAGTGTGTAACCTGAAGCGTATGTAACCCAAGGTACCACTTTATATTTAATACAGTAGTCAGCATTTAAATAGCATTTCTTGAGCATTCGAAGTGGTGCACGTGGGCTATCTTGGTAACCTTTGCAATAACCTTATAAGGTGCACAGACAAAGGACCGAGGCTGACAGATTGTCAGTACTGGTAGGGGCAAGATTTGAACAAAGGACCCCTTCTGTCCTCAAGCCAGAACACTACACTAGTAACCTCTCTGTTTGCAGAGAGTTGTCACTACCACCCAAGTGCACAAATAATCAAATAAAAAATATGATTCCAAAATACTCCAAACAATTGAAAAATAAACTTGGTCAAGAGAAAGGCATCTTGAAAGATTAGTAGGCATTGTTGAGGCGTCATGAGGAATGTTGGAAAGCGCTGATGTTGCAACAACACATGTCTTGCAACATATGGAAAATAACGGTGGTGTTCATGGACTCATGCTAGGAGGCAATTCATACCTGATGATAAGAAATGTTAACAAGCAAACAAATGTAAACTAGGAAAAAGCCCTTAATCACTAGGATTGTTTTGTCTCATAATACGTATCATGCAGGATTATTAAAGCTATTTTCCCAGACTTGCATCCTTGGTCTCATTAGCTTTTAAACTCATGCACACCTGTGGCCTTATTTTCTAGTTTTACTTCAAATACGTAATGCTTTTCTTCTGGGGGGGATGCATGCTCCTAAACACTTTGTGAATCTAAATTTGGCCTCATTGAGGGGCAGTATTTCAATATGAGTAGGAAAATGAGAGTACCCCTAAACATTTTTTTAGAAAAAAAGCACTGCATATACCCATATATATACAACAATACATCCGTGTTTTAATTTTTGCTGTATTAATATGTCTGCCTTTGCTTGGTTTTTCACAGAAGCCGCTGGCACTGAACCAGGAGAGCTTAGTCCTGGTGGATCAGGAGGTGAAGCTGGAGACCAGGGTCAGCTTTGAGTGAGTGTAATCTCTGTAGACCCCTCCTGCTCTGCATTGGCCATGTATTCTGTAGCCAACAGGCAGAAACTTTGCTAAATCCCTCTTGACATGGGGCCAGGGCTGTCTGCCCCAGGGATGGGGGCCCGTCTTTATTTGTGAAACATAAGCAAACCCAGCACCTCTCTGTCACCCAACACCTCTCTGTCTACTGCTGTTCATGCCACTTTTATCTCTATGCTGCTTTTACACACACCACACACACACACACACACACACACACACACTGCTCAGAGCAGCTTACAACAAGGAGAACAGCAATACATCACAAAATCAACAACTGCAAGAACAATGTTATAGTTGTTGTTGTTGTTGTTTAGTCGTTTAGTCGTGTCTGACTCTTCATGACCCCATGGACCAGAGCACGCCAGGCACTCCTGTCTTCCACTGCCTCCCTCAGTTTGGTCAAACTCATGCTGGTAGCTTCGAGAACACTGTCCAGCCATCTCGTCCTCTGTCGTCCCCTTCTCCTTGTGCCCTCCATCTTTCCCAACATCAGGGTCTTTTCCAGGGAGTCTTCTCTTCTCATGAGGTGGCCAAAGTATTGGAGCCTCAGCTTCAGGATCTCTCCTTCCAGTGAGCACTCAGGGCTGATTTCCTTAAGAATGGATGCGTTTGATCTTCTTGCAGTCCATGGGACTCTCAAGAGTCTCCTCCAGCACCATAATTCAAAAGCATCAATTCTTCGGCGATCAGCCTTCTTTATGGTCCAGCTCTCACTTCCATACATCACTACTGGGAAAACCATGGCTTTAACTATACGGACCTTTGTTGGCAAGGTGATGTCTCTGCGTAGTAGCAATAATAAAACAGCATGCAAAATGCAACTTTTCTGTACAATGAATGTAGGAACATGACACCTCCTGGCAGGGGCAAGAACAACAAAGGAGTTTGCACAGTTTTATCTTAGTCCTGGATGCTCTGGCTACTGCGGCTAAGTCCACTACAAAATAGCTAGGAATCAGGTTATGCCAATGAAATATACTCTGAGTCGAGAGTGGATTTCATGCTCTTTATTCAGCTCATAGTGGTGAGGAGGAATGAATGTCCCCTCAAAGTATCTGCTTATATACATTATTTACACAATGGACTGCACGTGATTGGCTAATTCCGGAATTCTCCTGTAGGCCAATCAGGTTGTGGATTCACTTCCATCTGGAGCTGGATTGGGTGGCTCCTGCAGACCAATCATACTGCTGCATTGTTCTAGGACCAATCAGACTGCTGCATTCTGAATCCTATTGTTCTAGGACCAATCAGACTGCTGCATTTTGGATCCTATTCACTCAGTACATAACAGCCAACCAAATGTCAAGGCCTCAGCTTCCCCGATGGGTGTGCTGCCCCTTTGGTATCCCCAATTCAGGCAGCATTAAGGCTTTCAAAGGCAGAGGGGGTGGGTTAGGTGGAAGTACCCCCCCCTCGATTATCTTCTTCACACTCCCTTGAGTCTCCCATACAGGTACTGGTGGCCAAGTGAGTAGGCCATACGTGTTGCAAGCCCCATTCTGCAAATCTTTTGGGGGATAGCACCCTCCCACCATCTGTGTGAACCTTGCTATATCACCATGAACATAGGTCAGGGCTCACAGCTCCAGAACAGACTCTGCCTCTCAGACCCTAAATCACAAGGGGTTCGCAACATTAGGATTTCATTCAAGACAACCTGCTGGAATATTCTTCTCCCTGCCCACTTTGCTGTGATTCATATATGGGCACAGTATTAGGAAACTACCTTCCTGCCTGCACTGCTTTCCTATGTGCTCAGTTTCTGTGACTTTGCCCATGGGCTTCGAATGGGGGAATCAGAACTGTACTCCTTGGTTTGCTACCATTAGGCATCAGGGAGTGAAGGTTATCCTCCACCTGGGGTAGATTACTGGGGTGCACAAGTTATGCAAGGTGGCAGTGCCAGATGCAGTATACTGTGCCCATTGGGTATATTTCTGATGTTTCTTCTCCTTATAGGCTAGAAATCATGCCCCTGAATAAGACAGTGTGCATTCTGGCGAAATCTACTAAGCAGCTGCGGGAGGCGTTGCAGCCCATCGTGGAGAAGTACGGCCTGGATCTCACACGAGTCCTGCTTCGACGGGTGAGAAGGGTCTTTGAGGAAGTGAAACAGGACACAGAAATGAAGTCTGGGTGACTCCAGTCCAGTGGTGGGGGACCTATGGCCTTCCAGATGTTGTTGGATTCAAAGACCCATAAACCCCAGCCAGTATGGTAAAGGGTTAAGGAGTATGGAACTTGGAGTTTCCTCCCTGCAATTTCCCTCTCTGTGGGGTTCTGCTGGGGTCTGTAGGGATGAAATTTCTAGTTACATTTGGATCTTAAGCTTCCCCCCAGTTTCTTTTAGCACCCCTTGCCCAGCACACAGTGAAACGATGGAAATTGCTACCATAAGTTGTAGTGATGGCCACCAACTTGGATGTCTCTAAAAGAGCAGATAAGATAAGAGCTTCCTGTGCCTACTAGTCGTTGAATACCAATTGCCTCTGAATACCATTACTAGGAATTCCTCGTTGTTGTGTTGTTGCACTCACGTTCCACTTATGGGTGCAACCTGATTGGCAACTGGGAGAATAGGAAGCTGGGCTAGATGGGCTTATGGTCTGATCCAGCAGGGCTCCTTTACATTCTTATTAGGGGCAATGCTTTCCCCTTCTAGTTAAGCAGGAGCAAGTAAAGTGACAGGCCAGGAGAGACTGGTACCCAGACCAGAGTCCATGGTAATGTTCTGTTCCAGCTAGATGCAGGCCATTCATAGGTACAGCAGCTCTCCAGGCTAGAGGGAGATCCCCCATGTCTCAGACAACATTAATTCTTTTTGTGGGTTGGTGGGCTACGGCACGTGGCTATTTCTGTTCAGCATCTTTTTGGAAAGCTTCCTACTCTAGCAGCATGTATATAGTGTTGTTCTGGTTCATCCACCCTGACATGAACTCCTTGCCTTGCCTACTAGTTGTTGAATACCAATTGCCTCTGAATACCATTACTAGGAATTCCTCATTGTTGTGTTGTTGCACTCACGTTCCACTTATAACTCTGCTCTCCTGCTGCAGCCTGGTGAGCCCCAAGCTCTAAATATGGAAGAGAAAGTTACCACTGTGGCTTCTCAGAAGCTTGTGCTGGAGTCAGATACAGGTAGGTGAAGCTCAAAGGCACATGTGGTTCATTTTCCTACGGATAGTTGGTAGATGGCTTGGCACTGTGCAGCATTAGACAGGGACACCTTCCTAGGGAGGGGAGAATGAATACCATGTGGATCCCTGGGAGGGAGGGAGGCCAATGCTTGTTTCCTGCCAATGTTGATGAGCAGACCACTAATTTTTGCATCTTCCACTCAATAAGCCTGTTCAATGTTGGTTGCAGAATGGTGGTGAGGAAATCAGCTCTCACTCACGGTGAACAGGCTAGATGAAGAGCCGTTTGTCATAAGCAGTGAGGCCACAGGCACAACCACATGTCCCAGGGCATTTATGTGCTGTAGCATGGTGATATTTGTCAGGGGTGGGGGATCATACCAGATTTCATGCAGTGTTGCATCCTGCTCCACATTCGCTCTGATCAACCACCTCTGTCTCGTAACTTTATAGGTGGCCCACTAAAGTTGACACTTTTTTCTGGCAGGGCTCCTTTCATAGCTGTGAAGATTTTCTCCAGCAGGAAGCAGCAGGGAAGGGGAGAGTCCCCTGTTGAATGGGCTCTCGTCATACAGCTGCTGAAAACAGGAGTCGTGTCAGAAAAAGAGAAGGCCACATTGCTACTTCCTCTCATCTTATACTCCAAACCCACAACTTCCCTAGTCCATAACACATTTGTAAACACAGCATTTCCTTCTTTTTGCCAGTATTCTTGCTAGAACATGGATCGACACTCGAATCATTTCAAGGACAGTCCATTCATGTTCTCTCAGCTCCCAGTTTATAGGCTTCCAGCCTCTTCCATGTTGTCTCCTCCAGGAAATCCTGATCCATTCTCCATCATGTCTTATTCTCAGCCTTCGTTCCAGCCATCCTCCCATTGTTGCCAGAGCTTAAGGTCTGACTCTTTGTTCTGCTGTCCCTCCAGGATATTTAATATCCATGTGCTTTATTGCAGAAGGGAAACCTCTTGGTGTGAGAAATTCTGCAATAAGCCCTTCTCGTGAGCTGAGTGAGGTGAGTCTTGGCCATGGGTTGTATTACCTTAGACGGGGCAATTACATGACAGAATGCTGCTCCATTTTTATTTTTAGAAACAAAGCCTTCCTGCATGTAGATCTCAGTGAGAAAAGTTTTGGCCTAGCAGTATTTCTGATATACTAGTTTTGTATGTCTAGAGATGTCTTTCTGTCCCCCACCCCACCAGCCATGCATATCACCTTGTTTTGGGTTTGCTAGGCTTATATCATGGTGCTTAAGTAGGTACGGGGTTGGCAGTTTTTGGCTCTGGTTATAATCATGCCTTCTCTCCCTGTGGTTCCAGGATGACAGCTCTGTAGAGACAGAATCTGAATCTGATTCATTCGGTGAGGGGTCCTGTTCCTCCACTAAGCCTCCTAGGAGCAAACAGAATAGACGCACGTATGACCTGGAAGGTAAATCTTCTCTGATGTTACTTGTCAGATAGGGGAGGTAAATAAGATGCTTATTACTGACTAGGAAGCAAGCAATGCTGTCCCAGGGAATTAAAGGGTGCTATGTCAATCTGCATACATGTTGACATGTTTATTTCTGTAAATGCATGCAATTTTCAAGCTCACGACTTTGTTGTTGTTGTTGTTGTTGTTGTTAATAATAATAATGATGATGATAATAATAATAATAATAATAATAATAATAATAATAATAATAATAATAATAATGTATTACTTATACTCCACCCATTAGGCCGAGCCTCCCCAACCACTCTGGGCAGCTTCCAACAGGATATTAAAAACACAACAAAAAATCAAACATTAAAAACTTCCCTAAACAGGGTTGCCTTCAGGTGTCTTCCAAAAGTCAAATAGTTGTTTATTTCCTTGACATCTGGCAGGAATCATAGAATCATAGAATCATAGAGTTGGAATAGACCACAAGGGCCATCGAGTCCAACCCCCTGCCAAGCAGGAAACACCATCAGAGCACTCCTGACATATGGTTGTCAAGCCTCTGCTTAAAGACCTCCAAAGACAGAGACTCCACCACACTCCTTGGCAGCAAATTCCACTGTCGAACAGCTCTTACTGTCAGGAAGTTCTTCCTAATGTTTAGGTGGAATCTTCTTTCTTGCAGTTTGGATCCATTGCTCCGTGTCCGCTTCTGTGGAGCAGCAGAAAACAACCTTTCTCCCTCCTCTATGTGACATCCTTTTATATATTTGAACATGGCTATCATATCACCCCTTAACCTCCTCTTCTCCAGGCTAAACATGCCCAGCTCCCTTAGCCGTTCCTCATAAGGCATTGTTTCCAGGCCTTTGACCATTTTGGTTGCCCTCCTCTGGACACGTTCCAGTTTGTCAGTGTCCTTCTTGAACTGTGGTGCCCAGAACTGGACACAGTACTCCAGGTGAGGTCTGACCAGAGTAGAATACAGTGGCACTATTACTTCCCTTGATCTAGATGCTATACTCCTATTGATGCAGCACAGAAGGAGGGCATTCCACAGGGCAGGCGCCACTGCTGAGAAGGCCCTCTGCCTGGATTATTGGCCATTTTTAAAAGAAAGGTTTAAACATGAAGAAGGCTGTTGAATAGCAAGGTGACAGCTAGTATAATAAATGATTGTTAGGCTGCCAGAACTTTAGCAAATTCCTTCTCCCCCCCCCCCCTCCCCAGGGCTCGTGGATCTGCTGAACCGGGCACAGAGCTGCAGAGTCAATGACCAGCGTGGCCTCCTGTCCAAAGAGGATCTAGAACTACCTGACTTCCTTCAGCTGCCTGAACAAGATGGTGTCTCCAGCAAGACCAGTTCCTCATCCAGCCCAGCCCCTCAGAAAAAGTCCACATCTGAGGCCCCCAGTGCTGAGGCAGCCACCGTCTCTCAGTGTCAGGCCCAGAAGAAGCAGTTAGTATCTCAGGCTTCCCTTTCAAAGCCGCCTACGGGAACTCCATCATCAGCTGGTCCTGCTGGGAAACCTTCAGCCATGTGACCTCCTCCATGACTCCATCCACCAGCCATACTAGTCCCTTCCAGGAGGCCTAGTCAACCTCATGTTCCTTGCAGTGAGGTCAGGTCCCTCCTGTTCAGTATATGTTGTGGTACCATGTTCTGCCTCACAGAGACTCCTCCCCTCTCATAGGAATATGGTCCGAGGCCTGGCTACAGCCTGCAGCCACCTCTAGGGACCCCCAGCCTGTCTTCCAGGAATAGAAACGTGTCCTCCTAATGTTCTGGCTGACTCTCCTCCCTTGGAACTGCCCGTGCTGGCTGGGCAGGAAAATGCCAGTCTTGCCCAATTGCTGTACCAGACCGTCGTACGGTGTTGCTCTGTGTTGTGAAACAGCTGCCCATGGCTGCCCCAGCAGCAACCGCATCTCTGTGGCAGGTGGTGATGACGCTTGTATATAGTTTGTAATTTTCAGTCTTTGTAAAATGTAAGATAACACTGTTGCTTAAGTCGTCCTGAGTCTCTGCGAGTTTGTGCACGGCATCACATGCCTCTCTGGGCAGCGTGGCATCAGTGGGTTGTGAATGCAGCCCTCAAGGCAGACACACTGGGGTGCAGGAGTTGTGGAGACAGGACTGTTCTGGGGTCCGTGCTGCCCCTGAGAGGTTCCCACATCCTTCATATGAAATGGCACGGCTTAGAGCGAAGAGGACCCCCAAACCAATTCCCAGTTGCCCTGGGTTGAACGTTTGATGTGCAGGTCCGACAAGCCCACACCAACTGTACCACAAAATCTCCTTCGCTGGAGCTGTCTCTGGTTAGGAGCTGGGTCGCCCACCCCTCTCCAAAAACGGTGGAGGTGTGCTCTGTGGGCAAGCAATGTGTGTGTGTGTGTGTCTGAGAGAGAGAGAGAGAGAGAGAGAGAGAGAGATGAATGGAAATTTGGGTTGGAAACACTCCACTTGTGGGGTTGCCGCGCTCTCCCCACGCACACAGAACACGCACATTCCTAGGTCCCTGGAAACCTCTGCAAGCCTTTGCTCAGCAAACGTGTTCTGCTTGTGTGCATTTGCTGGGGAGACCAGCCAGCAAGCGGCGTGTGGGTGAGGTCGCGCGGGGCGGGGTCGCCGTCTCCCGATGCGCCCCATCCCCTCGCCCAGCTCAGTCCCCGAGGTGCTTACCGAGCCTCGCCTCGCATGCTAAGCAAGGCGGAGGAGGCAGCTGCTTCCCCATTGGCTGCCCCTGACCGCATGTGCCGGCCCCTCACCGTCTGAATGAGAGTGGGGAGGGGAGCAGCCAGTGCAGGCGGAGATCCCGGACGGGAAGAGCCACCGGCAGCCCCAGCGACAGCCAGGTAAGCCCGGGCGAGCTGCGTCTTGCGGGCGGCGGCCATTCCTAGAGCAGGGGTCATTCCGAAGCAGGGGTCTTTCTCCTGAGTTGCTGGTCGGCTAGGGGGCGCTCCGCTCGCGAGGAGCAAAGTAGAAGGGGCGCACCTTGTCTCTTCAGCGTCAGGGCTCCCTCCGTTTCTTCAAGTCAACGCTAGGGGACGCTGTGGCACAACGTTTCTGGGGTGGGTGGGTGGGTGACATCTCCCTTTGGGGATCTACTTTGATGGTGGGCGCGGGGTGTCAGCGTTGTTTCCAGTGTCCTAATTTAGTGTGCCTTGCCATGCTGCGGTAGTTGGCTGCTTGAACCCCAATCCTAACCCTGTAGGCAGCATGATGAGGTCTGAAGGGAGTTGTAGCCCAAAACAACTGGAAGGCAGCAGGTTGGTGAGTGCTGCTGCAGCCTGATAGGAAGGGGAACCAGCGCTGCCACTTACTTATTTAATTTATTGAATTTATATACCACTCTTCATTCGAAAACCACAGGGCAGTTTACAACTTGCCCAGTTTGCGCTCTCTCTGCAGGAGACCTGGGGATCCCAGGCTGGAGGCAGCTGTGGAGGTGCGTGAGATGTCCTTAGTATGGAGATGCCTGTCCAAATCTTTTCGAACTGCAGAGTGCATGGGATTTGAAGCATATCTCCAGCCTTCTTGGAGCAAGAAGCACTTGGGCAAGGGAAATTCCAAAATCCATATTCAGGTGCTTCCAGATAGGGGTTTAATTCGCAAATGGGTCACTGAGATATTGCAAACAGGTCACTGGCAACAAGATAAGGGTAGTAAAACAGAGGGGAAACACAGGCTGGTATTTTTATGCTCATGACGGGTCTATATGGACTCTGCAAAATAAAAATGAAAGAAATTGTATGCCGGATGAGCACTGACCCTACAGTAAGCATCTACCTGGAAGCATCAAAGGGCACAACATTTACAAAATCCATATTAGGGCAATGCTCCATAAGGCTAAGAACAGGTAAGCAGAGACAAGGTCATAGGCAAAGAAGGCTGTTCAGCTTCCTCCTCCTCGTCCTTGAGCGCTCTGAAAATGGAGACAGGGCAGGTAATTGTTCTGTTGCTGTTGCTGCTGCTGCTGCTTTTTTAAACAAGGGGAAGGAGTGGTTTCTGTTGGCTGCTTGGTCTTGGGCTTTCCGTGACTTTTCCTTTGAGGACTTGGTATCAGGTGTGCTCCCCACTCTGAACTGACAAACAGCCTTATTTGTTGGGTGAAGGGGGTAGAGAAGGCTGTGGTTTTCGCTGTGAGGCTGATGGGCAGAGTACAGAGTGGAAGACCATCCAAACAGCAGCATGTGCTTCTTTGCACTTCCATTCAAGTCGGGTCCCCCAACACCAACGTGCTCAGTGGGGAAGGGAGTGGAAGAAGGGAAGGGAAGGGAAGGGAAGTATCAGGACTGTTGCCTGGTATTTTACCCACCATACAACCTGTTGGCCATAGTCCAGCCCAAATTAAGTTCTCTTTCCCTCCCCCACACATTCACTTCACTGGGAGATCTTTACGTGCTTAGCTTTGCCATCAGAATCGGTGTAGTCAATAAAAGTATTTTTAAAAAAACAATGGGACATATATTAGCTTGGTCATTTTGGTTGCCCCTTTCTGCACCTCTTTCAGCTCTACAATTTTCTTTGGGAGGTGGGGTGACCAGAATTGCACAGGATATTTCCAAGCGCAGGCACAACATAGATTTGTATAATGGCATTATGATGTCAGTAAATTTTGATTTTTATTCCTTTCCTTGATGATCCTCAACACGGAATTTGCCTTATCCACAGCTGCTGCAATTTGACCGGTGCTTTTTGTTGAGCTTTTTATCTCAGCCCAGTGGTCTCTTTCCTTCTCAGTCACTGTCAAGTAGTTTCCATGGCATAAAACAAATAAGAAGTTAGGATTTTTTCCCCTTATGCCCCAGTGTGCACCACTAGGCACTTATTAGCATTGAACCACTTTTGCCATTTTAATGCCCATTCAACTATTTGAAGAGATACCCTTGGAATCCTTTGCTATCACCCCCCTTTTTTGTTGTTGTTGTTCTGGCCACCATTTATAATTTATTGCCATCAGCAAACTAGGCCACCACTTTGGTCACCTCTAACTCTAGGTCATTTATGAACAAGTTTAGAAGGGCTGGCCCCAATACAGATCCTGGAGAGGGGGGAGCCCCTGTTTACACCCCTCCTTTGCAAGGCCTGTCCATTTTATTGTCACTAGGAAACAGGGAATTTAGCCCTTATTTCCCTTGAGGTTAGTAGTACTATTAGCCATGACTACCCTCCTCATGTGTATCGCAGCCACAAGGAGCGGGAGGAGACTGGTGGTTTCTCAGATGATGTGCATCTTCCTTGCAGAAACTTCTGTCTGGCCAGAGAAGGATTTAAGAATTACCCACCAGGAAATAGCCATGGAGCTGAACTCAAAGGTACTGCATGGAAATACCTTACACTAAGGAGGCCGAAAGAGGGGAACCTTCCCACAACTGTCACTCTCTTATTCCTGAAGACACTATAAATAAGCACCAGGGATCCTGTAACTCTCCAGATGTTGTTGACTATAATTCCCATTCTCCTCAGCTAGGGCTGGTGGATGTCAATGGCCCCTGAAGGGCCCCCGTTTCCCCATCCCTGCTGCCGATGCTCGACACCTCTGAGGAAGTGTCACAGGGTGTCACTCAGTGATGGCAACGATGCACAGAGTCCCTCCAAGCATGAAGGAGGTTGAGTGCCACCAAGTGTGTCTCACGTCTCTCTAATCCAGCAGAGAGTCACTGTGCTGCACAGAATGGCATCGTTGCATTAATGCAGTTTTGGATGGGGCTACAGCTCAGGGGAAGAGCCTCTTATTCACAGATCCCAGGTTTTAGTCTCAAGAGTCTGCCGTATCTCAGATGTGGGGGCTGGGAAGGACCACTGCCTGGGACTTTTGTGAACCACTCTATAGTCAATTTATAAACAATATGGGCTCCACCAGGAATAGCCAACATGGTGCCTTCAAGATGCTTTTGGACTACAATGCCCATCATCCCTGACCATTGGTTATGCTTCTTGGGGCAGATAGGAGTTGTAGTTCAATAACCCCTGGAGGGCACCACCAAGACAGACCAAGGAGGCAAATGTGTGCATTTTCTCCATGTACAGCCAGCCTCAAACAGAGTTGATCAGTGGAGATCCTAGACCTTTTTTCCAGCTTGCACTTAGCACCATCAGTGAAAACACGCTGAGAGCTGAGCTTGTTCTGTAATGTCAGGTGCGATCATGCCACTTACCTTGCAGGTCGTATCTTCTTCCTGCATCCACATTATACTGAAAGGCCAGTGCCAGGAGTCACCTTGCAGTAGGTGGGCTGTATACAGTGGTGTGACAGCTATGCAGCTTCCACTTGGAATGGGACAGCCCTGCTAGCCCCATTCACACCCAGGGGCGTCTTGCTCATAGAGGCAAGTGGCGTGGGGCACCAGGGCGCCAAGTTCTGGAGGGCGCCAGGGAAGAGGCGGAGGCTGAATGCGGTGCCTCCTGGCATCAGCTCGCCACCCTTGTCCGCCTTGCTGAAGCAGCACCGTGTCTGGAGGCTCCGCCTCTTCTCCACCGGAGGAGCCGCCCTCCAGCCCTGTAAAGCTGCCAGCAGCACCCTAAAAAGGTCAGCAACTCTGGGAAAGGGGGGGGGCACCGGAGGAACCTTTGCACCACGGCGCCGGATATACTTAAGACGGCCCTGTTCACACCTGCTGGTGGTGGCATGGGAGATGCTTCTCTGTGCCTCAACCTTATGCCACTGTGGTTATGCATCTGCATGCAGCCAGTTGCATGGATCCATCCCAGCTCCCAGCCCAGTGATGAAGAGAGCTGATATCACTGTAGACTGCAGTGCCCTGGGGTTACATCTTGCAACCCAGAAGTGGTTCCTACACCACTTGCAGTGTATATGAATGGGATATCTATCATGAGCTTCCCTTCCTGAAGTGTCTGCAGGAAAACAGAGGTTATGAAAGATTCCAAGGGATAGAAATGGCTTAACGAAGGGCACATTTCCCCAACTGATGTGTACTTCCTGTGCTGCAGGAGCAATCCAGCTCCCCTCAGAAGCAGGGAGTGAAAGCTCGGTCCAAATCCACAGAGGAGATCCAGCCTGCCAAGAAGGTAACTGCTCCACCCCAGCTCCACTTGGGTGAAGAGTCCCCAATGTGTGGTCACATTCACAGATGGTCTGTTGCATGGCTTTGCTCTCCTATGTATTTGGTGGGAAGGGGTTCTCTGTGTTCTGTGTAATGTCAATAGATTGCAAACTACACTCTGGGCTTTGGAATAACCCAGGCCACTTGATTAAATTCTGTCCTGGCTCTCATTGCAGGCTTTCCACACTCCCCAGAAGTCCTTGCCCAACCAGATGGACGGAGATGAGTCCAAGGTATGTTCACTGACATGTCAGGATCAGCTTGTCTTAACCAGACCAGAAGTCCATCGACAAAGAACAACTGATTTGCCTCTTCCAGAGGTCCCAAGCCATGATATCCTCCTGCTGCATTTTGGACTGTGACCCTGATGCAGATGAGGACATTTGTTTTAGCTTAGCTCCCATGAGGGATTCCCCTTCCCCTCAAGCTGAGGATCTTTTGAGCACTCAGTGTGTTTCTTAAGAGGATGGGGACCCCAGGAGTGTGACTGGGAGAGGATGGGAGGAAGAAGTCTAGGCAGTTGTGGGGGAAATTGTGTTGCAGGTTCCCATGTTAGCAGAGGTTCCATGGAACCAAGGTGCCATACACAGGAAGAAACAGCCCATTTGCCTGGATGAACTTCACTGAAGGTGTGATCATAGAGATTCCTGGGTTTCTCTCCCTGCCTCTGAATGTGTTCCATTCTGCTGCGCTCCTCAGGGTTCCTGTCCTGTCCCGGCACCCAATACTATTCAGCAGCAGCAGCAGACCTGAGGAACAGGAGCTGCTAGACTGCTAGTTGCAAGGAGTGGAGTCGTGACCATTCCTTGTTCTGCTCCATGGCTTGGCCCTGTTGCTCAGTCTTCATGCCCTCGTGGATGTTGCTGTGGTCCTGTCTGTCCAGCTGTTGCTGTCTGACTGTCTGTCCTCTCTGTGGAATGAGATCTGGGTAAATAAAGTTAGTTGGAACATCTTTTACTCTCCTCTGTCACGTTTATACAGGTGCCGTTTGTATCACCAGAGCCCTGAAGGGCGCAAGAGCAGAAATGGAGACCAAACTTGCTGAAAGACCTTGCTTCCCATGTGTTCTGTGCAGATGGATATCATGACATTGTCTCTGCAGAGAAACCTGCACAACTCTCTCTTAAGAAGACTAAGTTGAGGTGTTACTGGGCAGGTCATACAGAGATGCCCTTAGATTCTATCAGCATGCCAGATTTCTGGCCTGAGGACCTTCTTATGTGGCTCAGTTCTTGCCAAAGAATCTACCACCTCGATGAGAACAAGCTCTGGTTGATCTTTCTTTTGGTTTACTTGCTGGCAACTCCACTTCATGGGCAGTCAGGGCTCCTCATTTCATGTCTTTGTTATCTGTAAAATTGATTGAAAATCCAGAAGTCTTGTTCTCTTGTTGCGAGAGGCTCATGTTCAGTCAATGCATGTGGGGCACCTACCTCCACTTGAAAGCCTCTTTGTATGCAGAAAGACTACACATACCTTTCCATGTGTTGGGTGACTTCAGCAGACGTTGAAGGTGATACTATCCCATGGAAAGGCAGTGCCGCATGCCCTACCTTTACATATGAATCAGCCTTCAAACATCCTCCGTATGGCAAATACAAATGGAGAAACTTTCTCTGCGTAGGGTGGGACAAAAGGCTCTTGCTGGAGAGAAAAATACCAAAACGTTTTCAGGTAATTGAAAGTGGCTGACCACAAAAGAGAGATGATTCACCCTGCGCCCATAGAAATGTGTGTGTGTGTGTGTGTGTGTGTGTTTATGCAGCAAGTTCTGGCATAGTCCCCATCTCCCCTTCCAGAACCCCTTCACTTGGCATGCTGGGGAGGTGGGAGGCAATGCCTATTGGGCTGCAGCGTCAATGGAACGTCACATTGCATGCTGGGCAAGGACTTTGGCCTAGCACAGTCAATGAGTGATAGACCAGGGCAGAGGAAATTAATGATTGCGAGTCATTCTGAAGAGAGGATTGTTGAAGAGTTGGTGCATTTCAGAGGCAGTTCTTTTGGCCATCCTCATTCCGCTGTTCTATAAAGTGCTCCATCCCATGCCAGATTCCTGACAACTCTGCAAACATAAATTACATTTAAATATTAGTGTGACGATCACTGTACTCCTTGGAAGTCAGACACGACTTACATAATTTTGGTTTGTGGTTATTCTATGGATGGTACATTGTCTGTTGAAAACTCACAACATAAAGCGGACTGGGCTTGGAAGGATGCCACAAACCAATTATTCCTAACCAACACTTGTCTGGAGAGCCTGTCCTACCCATTGGGCACCGTTCCTTGCAAGGCATGCCTAGACTAACACCTGAGAGGGGCGAGGGCACCATGGATACGGACCATACCAATCAGTGCCTACAAAGGGTTTTAAGTTTTCTTCTTAATCTAGTCATATGTAGGGCTGGCCCAAGAAATCTTGCTGCCTGAGACACAGACCATGATCCTGGCAGTTAAGACTTGCTTTAACACGGATGATGGGAGAGCATCCTCCACCAGCCCTGAGGCAGCAGAAGGTTTCCAGGTCAGATGAGGCTAGCTTGGGGGACACAGGGAGAGGTGAATGAGGCAGCTGCATTAACCGCAGTTTGACTAATAGGAGGAAGGGCTGTATGTATGTCATCGCTGTCTATCTTTTTACCAGTCTTTGCTAGAGACGACTTTCTGAAACTGCTTTCTTTTGTTTCTGATTTTGAATACAGCTGCATAGTTTGTAGATCCTGAAAGATAGGACTTTTCAAGGTTCTTTTCATGCTCTTTTTCGGATGCTGCCTAGCACAATAAAGAAAGCAGAGAACCAAGATACCTTGCTAGGCACATCTGTATTGCATTTTAAAACAAACTAAACAGCTAAAACTGTATTTAAAATGCACACAGTCACTTAGTTATCCTAGAGGTAGGAAGAAAGTATGTTGTAGATTGTGTATGAAGGTCACAAAGCCATGCTACATTTGAATTAGAGGAACCAAGAAATAATGTGTAAAAGCAAAATAAATAAAAGCCAAAGCGCAGCACAGTAAACCCACAACTTATGCAGGAATTACATTCCAGGGATCACACCGAAAGACAAAATTGTGTATAGGCAAAGCACATTGGATTTGGATTGCCAAAGCACATTTTGGATTTGGATTTTTTCCCCAGACGCCTGCCCCTTTAATTTTTAAAATAATTTTTATTTTTGCCAAGCGCGTAAAGCTGAATGCACACAAGTTAAATGTGCATAAGTTGCTAGCTTTACTGAATCACTAACTGTATATCAAGTGGCAATTTGTTCATTGATTGAGATTTCTAAAGCTCTGTTTCATCCAATGGACCATTCAAAGTGTCTTACATTAAAATCATAATAAATTGCCATTGATAAAAGATAATAAAATATTTGTCAAAATATTGAGTATCATATGCCCATGTGATCAGTGTTCCTTTTCTAGTTTGCTTTGTAAAAAAAAGGCATTGTTTCTTCCCACCCTTTATTTTAGCTGGAATATTGACAATATTTCACCCAAACCTCTACAGGAAAACTATATGGAGAGATGGAGCTGTTTCTGTCCCTTGCTATATGCCAGAAACATGCATCTGCACACAAGATAACTATATACACGGGGAAGAGTCAGGCCTGGACTTTAGTTTAATTTGAAACTTGGTTAGTCAGAAACTCCTCCCCTGCCCCCTACACTGCCCAACTGTATCCTCTTGGCTGGTAAAGACTCTAGATCCTTTCAGGTGGGTGGGAAATTGGCCGTGAAGAACAGGTAATGATAAATAGCAGGAAGGTTGGGGTGAAGGAACTGTGGTTGAGGTGACTTGGGTTTAACCTCTTGGTGGCTATGCTCAGAGAGTATCCTAGGCAGGAGACACAAGGGTTGGCAGACGACCAGGAGGGAAAACACAGAACTAGAGCTCAGCGCTGCCCAGTTTGTGGACCGAGAAATTCTCCAACAGTTTCTCAGGGGTGAGGACTCACCATTCTCAGTGGCAGGATCACAGCTGTGGACTGTATTTCTAACCGTTTTCGTCACCCACTGCCATTGTAAATGGCAGCAGCAGTAATGGTGTGGGCAGCCTGCCCACAATTTTGCATCTTCCACAATGCCCCAGAGTTAGTGGAGTGTTTTTGCGGCGGGTGCATAATATCCAGAGAAAATTCTGCAAAGTAGCCTTTTTCTAGGATGAAACACCCCCCCCCCCAAAACCCACCCTCAGAATTTTTTTTCAGAAACGTCTCAGAAATTTCAAGTCAGCCTTATGACATAATAGCCCGGGTAGGTCTGTATGCATATTCTTGTTTTTTGCTTTCTGGCCAGCTGTCTGGAAAACAAAGGGAAAGGTCATTTTCTTCCCACTTCAGCATTTTCTTTTTCAAGCTGTACACCATAAGTGAATAGCCTGTGTCCCAGGGCCTGGCATAAGCTCCACCAGGATCTGCTCCTAGGTCTGACAGACAGACAGACAGACAGAGATTTATTTATTTTAATTTCAAGAGTTGGCAGTTCTAAGACAAATGTACACAATGATGCTGTTGGATTAGAAGATACAAAAGATCCCTCCTGCGGTTAAGAGTTGCCACCAGCCCATTTTTTAACTGGCCCCTCCACCCGTGCTGTAACAACAGCCAAGTATGCAAAACTTAATTAGGTGAAGCTTTTCATTCTTTTCTCTTTTTTTTGAAAAGATATTTATTAAAGTTTCAAACAATAAAACAGTGAAGCTTTTCATTCTTGCCATTCACCTCCTTGTCAGAAAAGGCTTCCCCTACTACCTTTCTGGGTATTCCCGAGTGCTTTTGAGGACTCAGGAGTAATATGCTGGTTCTCCATTCATTGGGCAAAACATCTACACAACAGCAGAGACTCGTACTCTACGTCAGGGGTAGCCAATGTGGTGCCTCCAGATGTGATCAGACACCATCTCACCTCAGCCCCAGCCAACGTGGTTCCTCGTCAAGGAGGATGGGAGCTGAAGTCCAGTGTCATCTGGAGGGCATTTGGAGGGCATCTGTAGCTGCTCTACAGCTTCTCTGGTCTAACCATTAATCTAGTTTAGTCAGATAGAAGTCCTGGGATCTAAGAATTTACCAAGCCTTGGTAAATACAGCGAGTAAATAAGAGGGTGGACAAGAAAGAGGCTGGATACCACAAAAAGAACTCTGCTGGATCAGACCAACAGCCTGTCTAGTTCAGTATCCTGTTTCTTGCAGCGGCCAGTCAATTGCTACCAGGAAATCCACAAGCAGGGTGTGGAGCTAACTACTCTCCTTTCTTCTTTTGTTTCCAGTATGTGGTATTCAAGAGATACACTGCCTCTGGACAGGGAAGTTCCATTTAGCCCTCATGGTTAAAACCTATTCTCCATTGGTTTGTCCAGGACCCTTTAAAGCCACTTAAGCCAGCGGAAATTGCCATATCTTCAAGGGTAGTCCTATGTAGAATACACTATAGCAATCTAACCAGGAAGTTACCAAAGCATGAATTACTGTGGCTAAGCTACCTGGTCCGGGAATTGATGTAGCTGCCTGTAGCTGGAAATAGGTATTCCATGCTGCTGATGCCACTTAGACCACAGTTGACAATGCTGGATCAAGGAGCACTCCCAGCTACAAACCTGCTCCTTCAAGGGGACTGCAGTCCCATCTAGAACAGGCCATCTACTCAGTTCCTAGACACAGGAACCACCAACCCACAAAGCACCATCTTATCAGGATTCAGCTCATTACTCTGTATAGAAAACTGGTCCAGCACTTGCACAGCCTCACCTGCTTCAGGTGACAAGGAGCAGCAGAGTTGGCGTCACCTGCACATTGATGCCAATGCGCCCATAGGCGCCGACTCCATGGGGCTTGAGGGGGCCCGAGCCCCCTCAAAAATTCGTTTGGGGGGGCTCCGCCCCCCCAATAATCTCTGGCGCCCCTCCAGCAGAGCGCCATCGCCGCCCCTCCCCCAGCCCAAAATGCACAGGGAGGGGCGGGCTGCATGCCTCCTGCCCTCCCTCCCGAGCAAAAGCTCCACCCAATTTCCTTTGGAGCTGATTAATAGGCGCAGCACGCTCTCCCCTATTCGCTCACGAGGAGGCGGCGCCACTTTATTTGCATATTCATGAGCTTATTTATTATTCATGAGCTTTCCCGGGCCCCCCCAATATTTTTTATAAGTCCGCGTCCCTGAATGCGCCTCCAGTCCCCTTATGATCACTCCCAGTGGCTTCATATAGAAATGAATGAGGATGGAAACTTATGGGATCCCAGTGAATTTCATGAATTAATTACGCATTGTGTGAAGAAGCACCTTCTTTTGCCTTTTCTGAATCTATTAAAGAAGGAAAGGAAGGAGGGCATAAGATAAGTGATGAAGAAACAATGACAACATCGACTGCCAATCAACATATCTAATTAGATTATGGGAGAGGGACAGCGCTCCAACTCCATCATTTAGCTGTCCCTTTCTGTCCTTTCCTAGCTCTGTGATATCCATTTGCATCCTGGGGGTGGGATATGATGCTTTTTGACCCAGTACGAGATAAACAAGACCCAGCACTGAACCAGTCTCTCTCTCCTCCCCCTCCTGCCACGACCACCATTGCCTCGTGAAGTTGATGCTTTCGTTGAGTTGTCCATCACCACGTCAGGATCTCTTTCCTGCTTAGTCGTTGCCAGTTCAGACCCACCAGGGTATCACATAGCATTAGGGTGGCCAAATGCAGAAGAGCAGAGGGCTCCTGTGCTTCAACAACTGTGTAGCAGGGGGGATTTCAATAGCAAGGACAGCAACTTCTGTAGGCTACACCTGCCAAAACTCCCTCTTCTACACAACTATTGAAAGTGCAGGAGCGCCTCCTCCATTGCACCCTACTTAGTTCAAGCTTGTTGGCTGACTGCTGCTCCATTCATGTGACAATGGCAGCGTCCCTCCTTTAAAAGTAGGTGAGGGACAAAATCTGGACAGGAGGGTGGATCCAGAGGCCACTTTGGCAGGTAGGTGGGGCCACTTATATTCCTGGTTTGATTTCAAACCACACAGGCAAAGGTAGCAGGGCTGGCAGATTAAAATCAAAGCATGAAGGCTAATGATACATTTCACAGTGGGGCTTAGCTGATTATCACCCACAGCAAGCCCTGTTTTGGGCAGGGATTGGTTGCACTACAGAATTCCCAGAAACTCAGTAGTGTACCTGGTCCCTACTGGGCTGCCTGTCAGCACTCACCTGCAAAATTAGCACTCCTCCTGAGCCTCCTTGTTCTTGACCTCCACCCTAAAGTCCTTACAGCAGTGACAGGGAACATGTGGCACTCCAGATGCTGTAAGACTGCAGCTTCCATCAGTCCCAGCCAACATGGCCAGTGGTCTGGGATTATGGGAGCTATAGACCAAGGATACACAGTCCCCATCCCTATCTTATATGGTGGCCTCGCTTATGTCTGAAAACTTTCACAGATGTAGGTAGCCAGGAAACCGGAAGGTTAGGAAATGGATTACTGTTGCCTTTGCCTTGTGGATAGATGACGTCTCTCTTCTCCTTGCCAAATGAGGTGGAACTGATGTTGCAGCCCTTGTACTTGTTGTTCAGGAAAGCCTGTGCTGTGCAAACAAGGCAAGTGTTACTCCTATCAGCACAAACTAATTTTGCGTGGCCCAGAGATTAAAAGATAAACATCCTTCCCCACCCTATGTTGGTTTAGCTTTCAAGGGCTGCAGGCAGGTGTTACCTGCCACCTTGATACATTGGTTACCTGGGTAAGTTCCCAGCCAGGATTAGTCTGGAATGTTCCGCTTTATTCTTTCCACTCCCATAGGCAAGGGGTTAGTATAAATATGATTCTGCCTTTACTATAATAGTCCATCTATTACAGTCCTGTGACTTTCGGCTCTTTCGTAAACAGAATTTTGGCTTGGGAATTTCGTAGCTGTTCCCATGTCCATGCACATTCAACCCATCTATAGTTGCAGTGCTACACAAAACACACAAGACCCTTAGTGAACACCCCTCCCTCTCTCATTTCCATATGTAAACACACACACACACGATCCCCATCACCATACCGTTATTTGCTTTCATTGACATCATTGCTTTAATGCTATAAGCAAGCCTTTCAGGTCTGCAAGGATGTTAACGACATATTTTGATGGTATCAGGGTGCCTGCCTTAAATGGTTGGTCAGATGCAGGTGCTAGCTAGGCTGTACTACGGTCACCTTTTCTGTCCAGTCTGAGCCGCCATTTTTTCCTGGCCCAGTAGATGGTCCATAGCAGGGGTGGGGGTCTTTTTTCAGCCTGAGGGCTCCATTTCCTTCTGGGCAAAACCTTCTGGGGGCCACATGCCAGTCATAGAAGGGCCAGATCCAGAAGTGGGCAGAGCAACAAATGCAATTTTTATCTTTGTCCAATAGGATAGTTTCTGAACACATTCAGTCAAGCAAGAGGCACAGTCAAGAGTCCAAGAACATATTCCTGTCAGACAAAAACACTCAGGGTGCAATGGAAGGTCAGCGAGGGGTGTGGCCTCGGAAGAGAGGTGGTGGCCTGGGGAGAGTGTTATGTACTGAAGTTTTCACCCTGGGCCAGCAGGGGGATACTGTAGATAGTTATGCAAATGAAGGATCGAAAGTGACGTTCAGTAATTGGATAGTTTTAGAAAGTTGCAACAGTTACGTTGTTCTGGAGCTCTATATAAGCAGGCTGACTGAGCTCTTCAGTTCAGTTCTATTCTGGCCTCTGAATAAACAAGAGCTGTTGAAGAATTGCTGTGTCGTCTGATATGTTCGCCCACAACTTAACAGAGAGTTCAGAGGGCAAATAGCAAGGCCAGTCATGAGGTTCCCCAGCCCTGGTTCCCTGTATACCTTGTGGCCCATTTATGAAGCCCCAATAAAAGGGTCTGTGTTTTATTTTCATTTTATGTGCAGCACCTAGTTTTTGCATCATTGGTATTATTGAGGATGATCAGTCTGATGCTACAGGGCATATTGTTCCCTGGCTGGGTACTGATACTGGGAGTGAGGTCTATGTGCAGTTCAGCTAAACTTAATAACACCATGAGATTGAGGCTGTGTCAGAATTGTCATTGAAACCTACCAAGTACTCCCTTCATCCCTTCATTGAGTGTAGGGTGGCAACGTGTTGGGCCCGGAAGCTTTTATGTGAAAAGAAAAGCTCCAATAAGTAATCCAATAAAAATAGGAAGTGACTCAGCCCAATTATGATCTTGCTAGGAGCAGCAGATCATATGTTGCATACACACCATACTTTTAAAACACATTCCCTCCTCCCCCCGAAAATTCTGGGAACTATGGCTCAGTCAGAGATAAACTGCAATTCTCCCAGGATTATTTGGGGAGGGGGTGAGAAAAGATGAATTAAATGTATGGTTTGCATGCAGCCTCAGCCAGAATTTGCTAGCAAATACGATGCCAAGTAGACAATTCCTCTCTTTTTTATCCTCCCCCCCAAAAAACAATACAAAAATATAACAAAACTCTCACATAGTTTCGTGTGGGGAAAAATATATAAATGAAACTCCAGTCCAAGAAAAAATCTTTACAAAGAAAGAACAGTTGTTACTATGCAACCCACAGATCTGAAAATACTTTTTGGACTGTTCTGTTATATTCAGTTCTATTTGTAAAAGCAATAAATCTCAACTAGTCAGCAGCAAACATGTATTTCCATTTCTTCCCTTTGGCCACGCATAACTTTTGTGTAAGTTTCTCAATAAGGGCAATTTCCCAGACCTCGTTACGCCACCTAGCCAAGCTTTAGATCCTTCCAGAACCTGATAATAATAGCTCTTGCCACTACAAGTAAATATCCAATTAAATTCTTATTTTGTCATTCCAGATTTTCTCCCATGAACAAATTTAGTAATGCTAGCTCTAGGGTTTCCTTGAGTTGTTGCCCTGTTATGTTCAGGATTTCTTGTGTGTGTGGTGGGCGGGGCGGTCCCAAAATTTAATAACTTTACCACACTTCCATCAGGCCATTCCTTTGTAATGGTGTAGGGGTATAGGTAATAAGATTGCCAGTTCCTGATCCAAACAGAGCTCCTTGTGGTTATGATGTTCTTTTCCTGTCTTTTCTGGGCTGGGCTGGGCTAGAGAGTACTTCAGTGGGTGAGGTAACTGTGGGATAACCAGCCTCATAGAACCAACATGCTTAAGTCTAATTGATGCATGAAGGGGTTAACACCATAGAGTAAGCTGTCCTGCCAGGCTTAGCTAAGTCACTCCCCTCACCTTGGGAGGAAGGTTATCAATCCTATTGTTCACCTTCAGTCTACCTGAGAAGCTCAGCATGTAGAGAGGCTAAGCTTGTTCTTGCTTAGTTGCATGGCTCTCACAAGCCATTCTTAAGTTTCTATACCAATAATGTAGGAACTTTCACTACTTTGTAACCGCTAAGTTTTACTGCCTGTGCAACCTATTCTGAAGCACATGAATCTGACCTTTGGAGAGTTTGTAAGTTAAACCTTTTGTAAGGCTTCTACATTAACCCTTGTTTTAACTTACCTCACGTGTGGTATTTTTCTATGCTAGGGGAGAGGGAAGCTCTGGAAGAAACTTTACCTTGATGCATATTTTGTGATTTTAAATCTCTGCTGGGGTTCTCTCACCAATGAGTACTTACCCCAAACCTGGATCTTGGCATCCAGGGAATTTTCCTTTCTATATCATTTTTCTTTTGAACCAACAGTAACTCGGATCACAGCACTGCAATGATGAAAAGTTCTGTAGTTCCCTACCACACCACTTAAAGACAAATGAGGTTCATTCCAAAGTGGAATCCCAGCCATGATAAAAAATATGGGGGGGGGGGGAGTTCCATATTGGCTATGGTGCGAAATATGCTTGAATTGTATTTTCTTAGCCAACTCTCAGAGTGAGTAGCTGAACACATCCACAGCTTGTTTGATTTACCATAGAATGAGACATTAGAACTTCTATACTATCCAATTTCCTATTTCTGATCCAAAATAATCTCCTTTATGAGTCTTCAAAGCTGTGTGATAGGGAACTACAGCTTTTTTCATCATGGCAGAGTGCTTTCTTGGCTGAGTCGCAGAAGACTTCCTGCCTGCCTTGCAGGCTTTCCCCCACTTGCCTTGGGAGAGTGGGGCCCTGACTGACTCCAGCTGGGGGGGGGTTATTGGGGTTATTGATATTAATTCTTTGTGTCTTCATTTTAGATTTTTCTCACGATTTATGTGGAATTAGTTCAATTTGGTTGTGAAATTTTTGATATGTTATTGTTTATGGCTACTTATAATTATGTAATTTTTTGTATGTTGCAAGCCACCTTGACCATGGTTCTAACTTTGGAAAGGCGGCTTGCAAATGCATGGATGGATGGATGGATGGATGATTTTCTGTAGATCTGGATGATGTTTTAGTAGATTCCACGTCTGCTTGTTTTCTGCTGCTAGGCCAGACACTCTGTATGTTAAATCAGCTGTTCCTATTTATGATTATATATGTCTGAGGCTCCATTTTTTCATTTGAAATATAATTGAAATGCTGGTGTTGGTTTCTAGATCCCAACTGAATATGAAGCTACTAGTGCTACCTCCCCTGGGAACATTTCCTGTATAAAGGGGTGATGTGATTTTCCTTGAGCAGCTGTGACTGAATGTCACTTTGAGATCCCAGCATGGGAGGTGTGCCGTCATCATGTGTCCATGATGGGGCCAGGAGCAGGTTAGCATCTAGGGCAGCCCTAGAGTCTGCTTGTATCCGTGTCTCTTAAACACAGCACAAGTCGTCTTGTTCCACAACACAGGCTGATGCAGAAGTTAGCAATTAACTAAAGGAATTTCTGAGGAGGAGGGGAGTGCAGGATGGCTCTGAGGGGCAGCACAAGACTCTTTAGACTTTGCTCCTATCCCGTGTATAAAGGACAGCTTGTGTTTCACCAGCCACTTTGCCTTCGAGGGAAGCGTGGATGTAGGGAGTGACCTTGAGCCCTGGGTGGCCTACCTGAAGCAGGTAAGGGAACAAGTAGGGACAAGAGTCTAGGGAAGCACTAAGGGACTGAGGCTGAGGCAACCTGGGACCACCAGCCAACCAAGAAGGGCACCTTCACCAGGCATGGTGAATCCAAGCCACTCTAAAACAGGCTCTTGGCCCTCTGATACACTGAAACCCAAAATGTCTCATAGGATGACCAGCCCAATGCCAGGCAGGACCTCACTAGTTATATCCATACCAGGCTGAACCCATCTGACCTTTTGGATAGTGTGATTTCTCTCTCAAACTGCTGAAACCTCAGGTAGGGACTCTTTTCTGTTAGTCCAAGTTTTTTAGCCTTGAAAGTAATATGGAACTAGTCTGAAGCAAATGCTATGCTTTTGCTATGATTTCAAGAGTATTCTGTGCCCCTGGGGGGGGGGGGACACATATTTGATTAAGAGCCATGCCTTCTTGCTGCATGTGGGTGAAGCAGCTGGCAGTTACTTGCAAGCAAGACCCTTGTTTATGACCTATGTCTGTACAGATTGGCAGGCAATGATGTTACCTTATGGAAGAGAGAGTCCAGTCCAATGCCGCCGACCTACAGGAGGAGGAAGGGTCTTGCGGGCACCACCGTATTCCTACTGCCCCAGCCCCCAAGGTACTTAGCACGGGTGCCGACTCCTGCACCTGACTGTTCATACAACACACCTCTTATTCACTCTCTTATTCACTCTGCCTTCTTCTTGTCTTCCCTCTCTCTTCTGGAAGTACTGGGTGTTTGCTTGTTTTCTGTACAGTTAGCTCTCAAATAGAGCTGTGTCTAGTCTACTTATTGCTAAAACAAAAAGACTCCAGGCAGAAGCCACAGCAGGTGCAAGGATGACAGCAGCTCACCTGTGGGAAGGGATAAATATGGTACTTCCACAACCTTGTGTCCTCCAGATATTTGTTAGACTCCAACTCCCAACCACCCCGGTCAACACGGCCAGTGGTCAGGGGTAATGAGAGTTAAAAGGTAAAGGGACCCCTGACCATTAGGTCCAGTCGTGGCCAACTCTGGGGTTGCGGCGCTCATCTCGCTTTATTTGCTGAGGGAGCCGGCGTACAGCTTCCGGGTCATGTGGCCAGCATGACTAAGCCACTTCTGGCGAACCAGAGCAGCACACGGAAATGCCGTTTACCTTCCCGCTGGAAGCGGTACCTATTTATCTACTTGCACTTTGACGTGCTTTCGAACTGCTAGGTGGGCAGGAGCAGGGACCGAGAGATGGGAGCTCACACCATCACGGGGATTCGAACCGCCAACCTTCTGATTGGCAAGTCCTAGGCTCTGTGGTTTAACCCACAGCGCCACCCGCGTCCCAATGAGAGTTACAATCCTACAAAATCTGGAGGGCACTAGGATAGTCTGTTACTTTGGGTATTGCATTTTCCTGGGAAAGTATTGGGGCTCTTAAATATGGCACTGAAGATGGCCTTTTTGGGGGGGGGATGCTGGCCTATCATGGGATGGTGCAGCAGGATTTCTTTCTGCTGGATCCTTTTTCGTTGATTAGTTCCAAGGATAGTCTCCAGAGATGCTCTGTGAACTGCTTTACTCACAACAGGATATCCTGACCTGGGACACAAGTTAGTAATCCACATCTTTCTCCATAGCTCTACAGAGGATTCCTGACCCTAGAGCATATCTGTTCCCCACAGTCAGTACTGTGAGTCATCTGAACCATGAGTACCTTTGCCCAGGTTCTCCTGGGAAGTTGTCTGAAACCATGGAGAAGTATGAACTGGACACTCATTCCTCCAAGCCATGGAAGAGCCCCCACGCAGGCTTGGACGAAGGGCAGAAACCAGGTAAGGGAAATATGCACAGGGCCCTGCTAAACATAAGCAGCTGTACTGAAGCTCCCTCCATTATTCAGTCTGTTTATTTATTATTGCAAGTAGGGAACATGGGGCCCTCCAGATGTTGTCAAACTACAACTCCCTATATTTGCAAAAATAATTTTAAAAACCCAAAAACATCTCACATAACCCGTGATTGTTGGCCATCATTTTTCTTATTATTATTATTTTGAATTGAATTTAGATACTGCCATAGACCTGGAGGTCTCAGGGCGGTTCATCTTGGTTGAGGCTGTTGGGATTCAGAGTACAACACCAGCTGGAGGGCCAAGGGGTTCCCACCCTTGTTTTAAATATGTATGCCCAATTTTAAAAACAACCTTTTTTCCAAAGCAGTTTACAAGGAGTAAAACTGATTAAAAATAAAGAAGACAAATACAAAATGTATTCTGTATAATGTTACATCCTGTTAACATTAAAACCAAAGAAGACAGCATAAAGGGGGTAGAAATTAAGAGGAAGCATGGCAGACCTCCCCAGGCAGTGTATTCCGCCACTGCGATGCCACCATTACTAAGGCCCTGTGAGTATCTGCATATCTCATAACCTGGGTGAGTTCACATAGGCAGAGGCGGTCCAAAAGCTATCCCTGCCCTTTTATCTACCTGGAGGGCATGCTCCAGCAGGGCACATCTGAGAAATAGTACAAAAGAGAAGAGCTAGCCAAGTTGCCAAAGGGCACTGAGATGCAAAGTCAGGATTGCGAAAGTCACAACTTCTCCATGTACAGTGGTACCTCAGGTTACAGACGCTTCAGGTTACAGACTCCGCTAACCCAGAAATAGTAACTCAGGTTAAAAACTTTGCTTCAGGATGAGAACAGAAATCATGCTCTGGTGGCGCGGCGGCAGCGGGAGGCCCCATTAGCTAAAGTGCTGCTTCAGGTTAAGAACAGTTTCAGGTTAAGAACAGACCACCGGAACGAATTAAGTTCTTAACCCGAGGTACCACTGTATCTTTCCAAGAAGGTATCAACTAGATCAGGGGTAGCAAACATAGTACCCTCCAGATATTGTTGGACTCCAGCTCTCATCAGCCCCAGCCATCACAGGTGACAGGAACTGAAGTCCAGCAACATCCAGAGGTCACCATGTTAACTTCTGAACTAGCTCAAGGGTAGCTATCAAATTCCATCATGGGGAACCTCTCTAAATCCAGAAGGTGGTAGTGAAGGTGGGGTGGAGGGGAGAGGTTTGTTTTCCTAGGGAGAAATTAAGGGCCTCGTCAAACAATGTTCTGTTATTCAATGAATATATTCTGATTTATTGGGCGGGATCCAGAGCTCTTCCTTCAAGCTAGTATTGTTGCAGTGTGATATGACGTTATCCTGAGATTCAAGCAGAATTGTTCTGTGTAGGGGTCGCCCGTCCCCACAGCTACAGTCTCTGTATGCTCGGGTTGCCATATATTGAAGAGCAAAAAAGAGCCGCTGCCAGCCCAAATCGTGGAGAGAGGTGCACAGGGCTGCTGCTGTGCCCACACCCCTCTTTCTCTGGCTCAGGCTGGCAGTGACCACAGATTGCAGAGCAGCCCAAGCCGAAGCTGCTGCCAGCCCAAGCGGAGGCAGGACCCCAGCTCTGAGCTGATCTTTGCTGCTATGCCCTCGCTCTACTGTGGCACTTTGTCTTCCAGGGCACAGTGCCTTCCCGAGCATGCACATGCCCCCCCAACCCCCAAATACCCTCCCAAACTCAGACATTTCCTTTAAAATGTAAACATCTGCCCAGATGGGCTTGTTGCCCCCCCCCACAAAAAAAGAGGACATGTCCTGGTTTTCCTGTATGTATGGCAACCCTATTGTAGGCTAATGGCACTGCTGTATGTAAAGTGTTTTTAACTGTTGCACAAATAACATGGGTTTCTGTTGAATGCTGCCTATAACATCATTGGCAACAACTCTTTCCGCCCATGCCTCTGCCATTCCATAACCTTAAAAGTGCTTTAGATGCTGCGTCCTCCTCCACAATGCAAATCCAGCATGAGAGTACTTATGTAGAACACACATTATAGACAATCACCAGCATGGCTTCCCTACGGCAATGCCTTGCTATTTTGTCATTGATTGAATTTTAATTATTCCTTTTGCTACAAATGTTCAAAGGCATTCTTTTTTGCTGCACGTATGCAGTGTAAGTGAACCCATCTTATGAGCACAGATAATTGCCCAGCTGCCTTTGCAAAGTCCATTGTTGCTAAACCCACAATGTTTAAGAAGTCTGTGAAAAGGGAATGAGGGCTGCTGCGTGCGTTCAAGTAAGGGTGCTGGCAAAACTGAATGTCCCTGCTTAAATGCTTGTGTGCAGGATTGAGGGGGAATGAGTTCCATGTGCTTTGATCCTGTGAGCTACTGCTGCAGCTCCCTTGCCCTGCTCAAGATACCAGAAATTGACCTTGGGGCAAGGGCAGTGACTTCTGCTCCCTAGCTTCACTAGATGTTCACAAAAACATTTGCTTTCAGGGTGAGCTGCAGGATGCTTGTGCATTCACAAAGGGAACCCCTCCAGATAAGCCACAGCCACATTCTTCTTTGCTTCTCCATGATCTTCCCCATGGTCTTCACTGCCTGGTCAGAATATAGGAATATGGGAATCTTCCTTATACCAGATCAGACTGTTTCTCTGTTTAGCCTAGTATTCCAGGTATCTTCAACTTTTCAGATCCAGGACCCACTTTTAGCCCAAACAAGAATTTGCATGGTGCTAGTGCTCCTGTTGTGTCTCATCTTGTACTAGTGAGTCCTGATCCACCACTTGAATTCCACTGGACTCTACTCTTACCAGCGATGGCTTTCAAAGAGTCTCAGGCAGATGTTTTGCACAACACCTGCATCACTTGACATCACCACCTTGCTGATGCTAAGCAGATCTAGGTTTGGTTAGTACCTAGAGATGTGACTGCCTGGGAGCCAGCTTGGGTGCCATGGTCATCCCCTCAGGTGCCATGATGGAAGAAAGGTGGAATATAAACGTTGGACATGAAGAAGAAGACAACAATGAAGAAGACAACGCACCTTGTACAGCAGGGATGGATAAGTTGTGTCCTCTCCCATGCTTTGGACTACAACACCCATCATCCCTGACCACTGGCCATGCTGACTGATGAGAACTGGAGTCCTATAATATCTGCAGGTCTCTCCATCTCTGGCGTGCGCTATTGCTGTTTTGCAGGAGATTACTGGTTTGGTTGCTTCCACACTAGCTTTCTCCAGCATTGCTGTCCGGTAACTCAGTTTTTATGAAGTATCCAGATGATGAAATTGTCAGCTCATTGCATTCCAGTGTTTATCACTTGATTTGTTTTTGCTGCTATTATTATTATTATTATTATTATTAAGCATCGGCCTGTCTAGAGCTTTTCGGGGATACCTTTAACTGAGCACTTTAACTGAGCACTTCCTGTTACCTCCGAGGATGTGGACAGGCTGCTTGGACGAGTGAAACCAACCACCTGTCTCCTGGATCCTTGCCCATCCTGGCTTATAAAAGCTAGCCGGGAAGGACTGGGCGATGGGCTTCGTGGGGTGGTGAATGCTTCCCTCCGTGAGGGAGCCTTCCCAGACCCGCTGAAAGAGGCGGTTATTAAACCGCTTCTTAAAAAACCATCTTTAGATGCGGCCACGATGGCCAACTATCGCCCAGTCTCAAAACTTCCATTCTTGGGCAAGGTGATTGAGCGAGCGGTTGCCGAACAACTCCAGGCACGCCTGGAAGAAGCGGACCATTTGGATCCCTTCCAGTCGGGATTCAGGCCTCATCATGGGACTGAAACTGCCTTGGTCGCACTGGTTGATGATCTCCGGCGGGCTAGGGACAAAGGTGAGAGCTGTTTCCTAGTTCTGCTAGATCTCTCAGCGGTGTTTGATACCATCGACCATAACATCCTTCTGGACCGTCTTCAGGGGCTGGGAGCTGGAGGCACTGTCATACAGTGGTTCCGCTCCTTCCTCCTGGGCCGTGTTCAGAAAGTGGTGGTGGGGGATGAGTGTTCAGACCCCTGGGCTCTCACTTGTGGGGTGCCTCAGGGTTCTGTCCTCTCCCCCATGCTTTTCAACATTTACCTGCAGCCGCTGGGAGAGATCATCAGGAGGTTTGGGCTGGGTGTTCATCAGTATGCGGATGATACCCAGCTCTACCTCTCTTTTAAATCAGAACCAGTGAGGGCGGTGAAGGTCCTGTGTGAGTGTCTGGAGGCGGTTGGAGGATGGATGGCGGCTAACAGATTGAGGTTGAATCCTGACAAGACAGAAGTACTGTTTTTGGGGGACAGGAGGCAGGCAGATGTGGAGGATTCCCTGGTCCTGAACTATGCCCCTGAAGGACCAGGTGCGCAGCCTGGGAGTCATTTTGGACTCACAGCTGTCCATGGAGGCACAGGTCAAATCTGTGTCCAGGGCAGCTGTTTACCAGCTCCATCTGGTACGTAGGCTGAGACCCTATCTGTCTGCGGACTGTCTCGCCAGAGTGGTGCATGCTCTGGTTTTCTCCCGCTTGGACTACTGCAATGCACTCTATGTGGGGCTGCCTTTGAAGGTGACTCGGAAACTACAACTAATCCAGAATGCGGCAGCGAGACTGGTGACTGGGGGCGGCCGCCGAGACCATATAACACCGGTCTTGAAAGACCTACATTGGCTCCCAGTACGTTTCCGAGCACAATTCAAAGTGTTGGTGCTGACCTTTAAAGCCCTAAACGGCCTCGGTCCAGTATACCTGAAGGAGCGTCTCCACCCCCATCATTCTGCCCGGATGCTGAGGTCCAGCGCCGAGGGCCTTCTGGCGGTTCCCTCATTGCGAGAAGCAAAGCTACAGGGAACCAGGCAGAGGGCCTTCTCGGTAGTGGCGTCCGCCCTGTGGAACGCCCTTCCAGCAGATGTCAAAGCGATAAACAACTACCTGACATTCAGAAGACATCTTAAGGCAGCCCTGTTCAGGGAAGTTTTTAACGTGTGATAATTTACTGTATTTTTGGTTTTTATGGAAGCCGCCCAGAGTGGCTGGGGAGGCCCAGCCAGATGGGCGGGGTATAAATAATAATAATAATAATAATAATAATAATAATAATAATAATGTTGAAAGGCTCAGCATGAATTATTAATTCCAGGTGTACCCGGTAAAGCTCTCAGCAATGAATATCCTTCTTTTTTTTTTTGGCTTGCTTATCTTAATTGCCCCAATACTACCCTACATTCCTGAGTTGGAGGGCACGAAAAAGGCTTAAATTATTAATACCTTTTTGAATTTAAATTTTCTGTTGTGAAATAGTGGTATTTCTCTAAAGAAATAATGGAGAAATCAGTAATCAAAGCCTCCCTCACTAGTCCCCAGATACAGAAACTGATATTGAGGCAATTAAGAGAAACTATTCAGGGGGCAATAAACAAAGTATTTGTTGCTAATCCACACCTCTAGCAATAAAACGGGCTGACTCTACACAAGCAGCAAACTTTTAATTAACAGTAGTGGCAATCTCTGCTGAACGGGAATTAGCTGTGACTAAACATTATAAGAAGGTCTCTTGGCCATAAGATACGGCACTGATGAGTAATATTGAGCTGTAATAAGTGCTTGTGTGCACCTCCCTTTTAATTTCCCTTGTAGTGAAGTGCAGAAAAGCAATGCCTCAACAGCACTCAAGAGCCCAAGTGTGGTAGCCACCATTATGCTTTGAGTTTCAAGCAACAGGAAGAAAAAAAGAAGTCTTGTTTACATCCTTTTTCAGTAAATGGGTTGCATCTTGGATTCTGTGTGTTCATCCTGACCACAGGCCCTTGTCTTTAACAGACGAAGCTTCAAAGAGGAGGCCCTCCCATTTACGTATCAGCAGAACGGACTGCAGTCATCACCTCAGTCATACCAGAGCAAGGTGCAATGGGAGGGAGGTGTGGCAAGTTGCTATGGAGACCATGCCGCGTCTTCCTGTCAGAGAGAGGGCCCAGGTGTCATGTGACATGGAAGCAGCACTCCTGCCATGTCTGCCAGGGGCCTTTGTGAGGAGAGGACGGGGAGGAGACCGCCAAGGAGCCCTCCCTGGTGGCTCCTGACATGGGAAATAACGTGCGGACCAGCAGCGCAGGAGGAGGGTGCTGTAAACAGGTTCTGTTCTGGAGCTGAGGCCTTGGGCCAGGGGGAGAGCCACATCCATGGGCAGACACAGGGAACCTGTGGCCATCCAGAGACAGTTGGACTACAGTTCCACCTATTCCCTGACTATGGGTCTTGCTGGCTGGGGCTGATGGGAGGTTCCCAATATCAGGAGGGCCTCAGGTTCCCCAGCCCTACCCTTGGGCAAGAGGGCAGTGACCACTTCTGGTGGGCTAGGCATACTATGCTACTTGGGCAAAATTGTAACCTGTAATAATAATAATAATTTTATTATTTGTAACCCACCCATCTGGCTGGGTTGCCCCAGCCGCTCTGTACCAGGTTCTGCAGGATTAGGGTGACCATAAACCATAGCCCAAAGATACAACTGTGTTCACAGGGACTTAATTTTCTCCGAGGAACAGCCTAAGGCTACCACCCCAAATAAGCCCCTTCCCCCAGAAAGATGCGACACCAAGGGACCAGTGACTCACCCATGCTTGATTTCTGGCCCCTCTACCATCAGTTCCAGGACTGCAGAAGCAGAAATAATGATAGGCCCAGAGCTCATTTGGAAGCCTAAGGCCTCGCTTCCCTCAAGGCTTGGGTAGAGGAGGAGACAAGGACTAGTCACTAGCACATGCTGTGGATCAAGGTGCTGGAAGAAGGTGGGGCAGCTGGGGTCTCAGTCTCTGCCTATGAATTGCTGGTGCAGCAGCTTCTCGCCCAGCTTTGCTGACCCAGCCCTGCATTTGCTGTCTCTTCTAGCTCCTTCCCAAGCTTTAGCCATCAATATTTTAGAACATAAGTAGAGGAGTGTCATCCCCCTCCCATCCTCCCATTTTGTATCTAGCTCAGCCATCTTGTGCCTTGGTATACTGCGCTGGGAGTGGCTGAATACCTGGCATAAGCTTCATCCACAGCTGCTGGTGAAATTACCATTACTTACATGGCGAGTTTAAAGCATGGGATGGAGAACTTGTGGTCCTCTAAGATGTTGTTGGATTTCAATTCCCACCAGCCCCAGCTGGCATTGTCAATAGTCAGGGATGATGGGAGCAACCTTTGAAGAGCCACAGGTTCCCCAACCCTGTTTCTAGGAACGAACCCAGTTCCCTCCTTTCCCCCAAGACTTCAGCTTCCCTTATAATAGCATGTTATTTATCTTGCTGTTGCAGTTTGCCTCGTAGCTCATTGGCTATTTAGCATTTAATCACTATATAATTAGAAATGTGGACACAACTTGATTTTTGTCTTCTAGTATCAGGAGAAGTGAGACTGAGCTATGCTTGTGCAAGAACAAAAAATAGCACAGAATATCTGAGAAACTCCCTAGATACAAACAAAGCAGTGGGAGACATTTTCACAATCACATACTGTTCCTCCATGTACTGTATGTTAAGTCTTAAGCTTTTTTCCTCAGCCAGTATGACCAAACTGCCAACTGCTTATGTGTGTGAACTTTCATTTCAAATTATAAAATCTGTGGGTCGTTCCAACCTGCTAGATAACACAGTGTGTGCAATGAGTCAATACTTTAATGTTGACTATTACTTCTTTTAAGACAGTGATGGGATTCTGTGGCCTTCTAAATGCTGTTGGACTCTCAACTCCCATCAGCCCCAAGCAGCACGGCTAATAGTCACAGGGATTATGGGAGTTGTAGTCAAACAACATCTGGATGGCCACAATTTCTCCATCCATGTTTCAAGAAAGCAATTTCAATTCGGAGCATGTCCCACTGAAGTCAGTGAGACACTTCTGAGTAAACTGGCATACAATAGGGTTGCATATTATAGGATGCAGCTGAGGAAATAAATAAGTTCAATAGCTACCTTTATGTCTGTTATCTTAATCAAGCTGATAAGGACTTTCACCATCACCCTTAACTCGGGCCTAACGAATATCCTAACATTCACCGTTAAACCCAAAATAAACAGAAGATGTGAGCATTTGTAAAAGTCAAAACCAGGGTCAGAATGCCTGAAGGGTATTGTGTGCAAAGCCGTAGATACAACTTCATCATGAATCAGTAATGATTCCCTGCTTGTTAGACTTGATGTGAGACATCAAGGCTGTGTAACAGTGACAACGACACACAATCTGTTTCCAGCTGATAAATATTGAGAGAGAACATTTCCCACAGAGAAGTCTCCCTTGAGAGAAACAGCTGAGGCATAGGATTGTGCAAACTAGCTCAAACCTTTGCTGACCCCCATCTCTCTCACACTCCCCTTCGGTCAGAGTTAAGGTGCTCATGTTGTGTTAGGACGCACTTCCTTTGCATTGTTCTCAGTTGCCCATGCTGGCTGCGTGGGTGCCTGAAGGATTGCAGTTCCCACTTCTGTCCATTTCCCTGCTGCGAAGCACTCAGCATTTATAGAAAGATGATTGGCAGGTTCCTTACTGTTACTAAGCAACCCACACTGGAGTTGAAATGAAATGGGTTTGTTTTTAGAACTGGAATGCCAGTGTGACTAAATGATGCCTCTCCTCCACCTCCCTCTTAGTGCAGTTTGGGGCACAAGCTGACCTGGTGGTCATTTTGTGCTTTTGCTTTGTACCTTTCCTCGTTATTTTTTTGTATTCTGGTTACAAGGACTGAAAAAAAAATCTCCCTGCAGAGATTCAGGGCTCATCCAGACTTCCTGTTGCACCATGTTTTCCAGGCTCAGGTCCGGAATTTAAATCTCCATGTCCACGTGTTTGGCTTTTCTTTCCCCCTCGACACTTTCCCTGGGAAAACTCACATTTTACCGGTGAATCGGAGCAATTGGCAATCCTCAGTGGAAGCTCAAGTCTCACCCACACTTCTGTTTATCTTGTGCCTAGAAAGCATGTGTCCGAGCAGGTTTCCTGTGCTCTTCTCCTTTCCAAGAAAAAACTCACTCTTTAGCAATATATCAGAACAAATGGCAATCCGGGGAATACCTGAATTGCCCTTTGCTCTGATGGAGTGCTAAAGAGTGGTTTCCCCCCCAGGCGAAAGCAGCTGGACAGGAGGAAGTGTGGAGAAGCCCTAAGTGTGGGGAAAGAAGGGAATCATTGGTGGGTGCAGGGGACTTGAGAGGCTTCAGTTGACCAAGATAATCTCTAACCTAATGTCTATTGTTCCATTGCAGCGCTTGGAAGATGGGCAAGGACCAAATCCATCCTCATCTCCATTCTCAAGGTGCCTCTGATGTTTGGCTTTTTGTTCCTGTTTGTGTGCTCCCTTGATCTGCTGAGCTCTGCTTTCCAGTTGGCAGGAGGTGAGGGTCACAATGTATGCCTGTCTCCCCTTCCTCCCTCCCTTTCTCTATAGGGTCCATGGGAATGAAGCTGCTTGATCCCCTTCCCTTTGGTCTTATTGCTTCCACTTCCTGCCTTTCTCTGGAACTGGAGTAGGTCCTGCTGAGTCCAGGCTATTGCAAAAGAGCCTGAGGTCAACAGCATGGAGAGGGAGAACTGTTTTCTCATTGCTCCCATGGCTAAAGATTGCCAATTCTGGACCCCTCCACCCAGATGTGCTTTTCCTGATGGGGAGTCCAGAATCCACAGAATCTCTTTCAAAAACAAGCCATTTTGCTTGGAACATTTATTTAGTTTTCTAGCGCAACTAGAAAATGACTCATCCAAATAGGAAGCATTTCTGGTTTGCTTTGTCTTGCTGCTTTACAAGCTGCATTTAAATTGTGGTAGGTACATCTGCTACATTTTGTAAGTGGCTCAAGGAAAATTCTGTCTTGCTTTGTAGGCCCTGCTTCTCAATGTTAGTATTTCATGCCTCCGATGCTGCAGATGTGATTGGTGTAATTCACATGCCTGTCTGGGAAGAGTGTGGGAATGGAAGACAGTCTTATTTCTTCTGCTATGTGTACTGTTACACTGTACTTTTGCTTTTGCTTTTGTTCTGTCTGTTCCCTCGGAGCTGGAAAGCATGCAATGATTCTTTTGTTGGTATGTAGTGTGTAAATAAATACATAGATTAGCTCTACAATGTCTCGTTCTTCTTGCTGTGTTACGCCAGAAGATTAGTGTGCATATATCAGTTGATGTATGTCGCTGAAGCGCACTGGAGAAGAAGGGGAATGCCTTTTAGGAACGCTCGGAGTTCGGGGGCTGCAGGGGCACCCCAGGTTTTTTTCCCAACAGTCAACCCCACCTCTCAGTCCTGAAATGTATTGTCATACCACTTTGTGTTCTCAGTTCAGCGTCTATCGGGGGCAGTGCAATATCTCATTATCCTTGTACTGCATTCTCTTCTTCTTTGGCGATCGCTCGTAGCCAAGTAAGATTGTCTTCCATGAATATGGTCTTAACAGTGTGTCCATAGGTGACTGAGGAGGCCAATTCTGAATCTGCACATCCTTCCACAGTGGGGAAATAGGTTTTCAGGCAGGAGTTGATCAAAGTGAGAGTGTGCCAAATGTGCCTTCCTCTTAGCTTGTTTCTCCCTTTCAGCCTGAGTAGGTGCTTCTTCAAAGTCCATGACACCTTTGGTAGAGGCTATTCTCCAATTGGAGTGCTCGCAGGCCAGTGTTTCCCAGTTGTCAGTGTTTATACTACATTTTTTTAGATTTGCCTTGAGAGCGTCTTTAAACCTCTTGTGTTGTTCACTGGCATTACACTTTCCATTCCTAAACTGGGAATAGAGTAGCTGCTTTGGAAGACGATAATCAGGCAACCAAACAACATGACCAGTCCAACGAATGTTGAAGAATCATTGCTTTGACATTGGTGATCTTTGCTTCTGACATTAATTCGCCTGTCTTACCAAGTGACAGTAATTTTTTTTTTTTTGAGACACCTGAATCCCAAATGGTTTTAGACCTTCT